>NW_026061710.1:17805000-19055000 GCF_023897955.1 Schistocerca gregaria
AAAGATCGCATGGTGATTGTTGTATTCAATCCCGATGCAATTTCTGTGTTTCATCAACACTCTGACAGTCCACAGATTTCAGAATGCCTCCAGACTTGCTTCGGAAACTACTACTGGTCTTCCAGAGAACGATCAAAGAGTAGACTGTTTGAGATATTACTCCCATGGAGGAAAGTGCGCATGGTGACTATTGTATTCAGTCCCGATGCAATTTCTGTGTATCATCAACACTCTGATAGTCCACAGATTACTGAATGCCTCCAGATGTGCATCGGAAACTACTACTGGCCTTCAAGGGAACGATCAAAGCGTAGAATGTTTGAGACATTTTTCCCATGAAGGAAAGTGCGCATGGTGACTGTTGTATTCAATCCCATTGTAATTTTTTTGTTTGATCAACACTCAGATAGTCCACAGATTACAGAATGCCTCCAGATGTGCATTAAAAACTGCTACTGGTCTTCCAGGGAATTATCAAAGCGTAGACTGTTAGAGACATTACTTCCATGGAGGAAAGTGTGCATGGTGACGGCTTTATTCAATCCCGATGCAAGTTCTGTGTTTCATCAGCACACGGATAGTCCACAGATTACAGAATGCCTCCAGATGTGCATCGGAAACTACTACTGGTCTTCCAGGGAACGATCAAAGCGTAGACTGTTAGAGACATTTCTCCCATGGGGGAAAGTGCGCGTGGTGACTGTTGTATTCAATCCCGATGCAATTTCTGTGTTTCATCAACACTCTGATAGTCCACAGATTACAGATTGTCTCCAGATGTGCATCGTAAACTACTACTGGTCTTCCAGGGAACGATCAAAACGTAGACTGTTTGAGACATTACTCCCATGGAGGAAAGTGCGCATGGTGACTGTTGTATTCAATCCCGATGCAATTTCTGTGTTTCATCAACACTCTGATAGGCCACAGATTACTGAATACCTCCAGATGTGCATCGGAAACTACTACTGGCCTTCAAGGGAACGATCAAAGCGTAGAATGTTTGAGACATTTTTCCCATGACGGAAAGTGCGCATGGTGACTGTTGTATTCAATCCCGATGTAATTTCTGTGTTTCATCAACACTCTCATAGTCCACAGATTACAGAATGCCTCCAGATGTTAATCGGAAACTACTACTGGTCTTCCAGGGAACGATCAAGCGTAGACTGTTTGAGACATTACTCCCATGGAGGAATCTGCGCATGGTGACGGCTGTATTCAGTCCCGATGCCATTTCTGTGTTTCATCAATACTCTGATAGTCCACAGATTACAGACTGCCTCCAGATGTGCATCGGGAACTACTACTGGTCTTCCAGGGAACAATCAAAGAATAGCCTGTTTGAGTCATTACTCCCATGGAGCAAAGTGCGCATGGTGTCTGTTTTATGCAATCCAGATGCAATTTCTGTGTTTCATCAACACTCTGATAGCCCACAGATTACAGAATGCTTCCAGATGTTAATCGGAAACTACTACTGGCCTTGAAGGGAACGATCAAAGCGTAGAATGTTTGAGACATTTTTCCCATGAAGGAAAGTGCGCATGGTGACTGTTGTATTCAATCCCGATGTAATTTTTTTGTTTGATCAACACTCAGATAGTCCACAGATTACAGAATGCCTCCAGATGTGCATTAGAAACTGCTACTGGTCTTCCAGGGAATTATCAAAGCGTAGACTGTTAGAGACATTACTTCCATGGAGGAAAGTGTGCATGGTGACGGCTTTATTCAATCCCGATGCAATTTCTGTGTTTCATCAACACTCTGATAGTCCACAGATTACAGAATGCCTCCAGATGTGCATCGGAAACTACTACTGGTCTTCCAGGGAACGATCAAAGCGTAGACTGTTAGAGACATTTCTCCCATGGTGGAAAGTGCGCGTGGTGACTGTTGTATTCAATCCCGATGCAATTTCTGTGTTTCATCAAAACTCTGATAGTCCACAGATTACAGATTGTCTCCAGATGTGCATCGTAAACTACTACTGGTCTTCCAGGGAACGATCAAAACGTAGACTGTTTGAGACATTACTCCCATGGAGGAAAGTGCGCATGAAGGCTGTTGTATTCAATCCCGATGCCATTTCTGTGTTTCATCAACACTCTGATAGTCCACAGATTACAGAATGCCTCCAGATGTGCATCGGAAATTACTACTGGTCTTCCAGTGAACGATCAAAGCGTAGCCTGTATTAGAATTACTCACATGGAGGAAAGTGCACATGGTGACTGTTTTACTCAATCCCGATGCATTTTATGAGTTTCATCAACACTCTGATAGTCCACAGGTTACAGAATGCCTCCAGATGTGCATCGGAAACTACTTCTGGTCTTCCAGGGAACGATCAAAGCATAGACTGTTAGAGACATTACTTCCATGGAGGAAAGTGTGCATGGTGACGGCTTTATTCAATCCCGATGCAATTTCTGTGTTTCATCAACACACTGATAGTCCACAGATTACAGAATGCCTCCAGATGTGCATCGGAAACTACTACTGGTCTTCCAGGGAACGATCAAAGCGTAGACTGTTAGAGACATTTCTCCCATGGGGGACAGTGCGCGTGGTGACTGTTGTATTCAATCCCGATTCAATTTCTTTGTTTCATCAACACTCTCATAGCCCACAGATTACAGAATGCCTCCAGATGTTAGTCGGAAACTACTACTGGTCTTCCAGGGAACGATCAAAACGTAGACTGTTTGAGACATTACCACCATGTAGGAAAGATCGCATGGTGATTGTTGTATTCAATCCCGATGCAATTTCTGTGTTTCATCAACACTCTGACAGTCCACAGATTTCAGAATGCCTCCAGACTTGCTTCGGAAACTACTACTGGTCTTCCAGAGAACGATCAAAGAGTAGACTGTTTGAGACATTACTCCCATGGAGGAAAGTGCGCATTGTGACTATTGTATTCAGTCCCGATGCAATTTCTGTGTATCATCAACACTCTGATAGTCCACAGATTACTGAATGCCTCCAGATGTGCATCGGAAACTACTACTGGCCTTCAAGGGAACGATCAAAGCGTAGAATGTTTGAGACATTTTTCCCATGAAGGAAAGTGCGCATGGTGACTGTTGTATTCAATCCCATTGTAATTTTTTTGTTTGATCAACACTCAGATAGTCCACAGATTACAGAATGCCTCCAGATGTGCATTAAAAACTGCTACTGGTCTTCCAGGGAATTATCAAAGCGTAGACTGTTAGAGACATTACTTCCATGGAGGAAAGTGTGCATGGTGACGGCTTTATTCAATCCCGATGCAAGTTCTGTGTTTCATCAGCACACGGATAGTCCACAGATTACAGAATGCCTCCAGATGTGCATCGGAAACTACTACTGGTCTTCCAGGGAACGATCAAAGCGTAGACTGTTAGAGACATTTCTCCCATGGGGGAAAGTGCGCGTGGTGACTGTTGTATTCAATCCCGATGCAATTTCTGTGTTTCATCAACACTCTGATAGTCCACAGATTACAGATTGTCTCCAGATGTGCATCGTAAACTACTACTGGTCTTCCAGGGAACGATCAAAACGTAGACTGTTTGAGACATTACTCCCATGGAGGAAAGTGCGCATGGTGACTGTTGTATTCAATCCCGATGCAATTTCTGTGTTTCATCAACACTCTGATAGGCCACAGATTACTGAATACCTCCAGATGTGCATCGGAAACTACTACTGGCCTTCAAGGGAACGATCAAAGCGTAGAATGTTTGAGACATTTTTCCCATGACGGAAAGTGCGCATGGTGACTGTTGTATTCAATCCCGATGTAATTTCTGTGTTTCATCAACACTCTGATAGTCCACAGATTACAGAATGCCTCCAGATGTTAATCGGAAACTACTACTGGTCTTCCAGGGAACGATCAAAGCGTAGACTGTTTGAGACATTACTCCCATGGAGGAATCTGCGCATGGTGACGGCTGTATTCAGTCCCGATGCCATTTCTGTGTTTCATCAATACTCTGATAGTCCACAGATTACAGACTGCCTCCAGATGTGCATCGGGAACTACTACTGGTCTTCCAGGGAACAATCAAAGAATAGCCTGTTTGAGTCATTACTCCCATGGAGCAAAGTGCGCATGGTGTCTGTTTTATTCAATCCAGATGCAATTTCTGTGTTTCATCAACACTCTGATAGCCCACAGATTACAGAATGCTTCCAGATGTTAATCGGAAACTACTACTGGCCTTGAAGGGAACGATCAAAGCGTAGAATGTTTGAGACATTTTTCCCATGAAGGAAAGTGCGCATGGTGACTGTTGTATTCAATCCCGATGTAATTTTTTTGTTTGATCAACACTCAGATAGTCCACAGATTACAGAATGCCTCCAGATGTGCATTAGAAACTGCTACTAGTCTTCCAGGGAATTATCAAAGCGTAGACTGTTAGAGACATTACTTCCATGGAAGAAAGTGTGCATGGTGACGGCTTTATTCAATCCCGATGCAATTTCTGTGTTTCATCAACACTCTGATAGTCCACAGATTACAGAATGCCTCCAGATGTGCATCGGAAACTACTACTGGTCTTCCAGGGAACGATCAAAGCGTAGACTGTTAGAGACATTTCTCCCATGGTGGAAAGTGCGCGTGGTGACTGTTGTATTCAATCCCGATGCAATTTCTGTGTTTCATCAACACTCTGATAGTCCACGGATTACAGAATGCCTCCAGATGTGCATCGGAAATTACTACTGGTCTTCCAGTGAACGATCAAAGCGTAGCCTGTATTAGAATTACTCACATGGAGGAAAGTGCACATGGTGACTGTTTTATTCAATCCCGATGCATTTTCTGAGTTTCATCAACACTCTGATAGTCCACAGGTTACAGAATGCCTCCAGATGTGCATCGGAAACTACTACTGGTCTTCCAGGGAACGATCAAAACGTAGACTGTTTGAGACATTACCACCATGTAGGAAAGATCGCATGGTGATTGTTGTATTCAATCCCGATGCAATTTCTGTGTTTCATCAACACTCTGACAGTCCACAGATTTCAGAATGCCTCCAGACTTGCTTCGGAAACTACTACTGGTCTTCCAGAGAACGATCAAAGAGTAGACTGTTTGCGACATTACTCCCATGGAGGAAAGTGCGCATGGTGACTATTGTATCCAGTCCCGATGCAATTTCTGTGTTTCATCAACACTCTGATAGGCCACAGATTACTGAATACCTCCAGATGTGCATCGGAAACTACTACTGGCCTTCAAGGGAACGATCAAAGCGTAGAATGTTTGAGACATTTTTCCCATGACGGAAAGTGCGCATGGTGACTGTTGTATTTAATCCCGATGTAATTTCTGTGTTTCATCAACACTCTCATAGTCCACAGATTACAGAATGCCTCCAGATGTTAATCGGAAACTACTACTGGTCTTCCAGGGAACGATCAAAGCGTAGACTGTTTGAGACATTACTCCCATGGAGGAATCTGCGCATGGTGACGGCTGTATTCAGTCCCGATGCCATTTCTGTGTTTCATCAATACTCTGATAGTCCACAGATTACAGACTTCCTCCAGATGTGCATTAGAAACTGCTACTGGTCTTCCAGGGAATTATCAAAGCGTAGACTGTTAGAGACATTACTTCCATGGAGGAAAGTGTGCATGGTGACGGCTTTATTCAATCCCGATGCAATTTCTGTGTTTCATCAACACTCTGATAGTCCACAGATTACAGAATGCCTCCAGATGTGCATCGGAAACTACTACTGGTCTTCCAGGGAACGATCAAAGCGTAGACTGTTAGAGACATTTCTCCCATGGTGGAAAGTGCGCGTGGTGACTGTTGTATTCAATCCCGATGCAATTTCTGTGTTTCATCAACACTCTGATAGTCCACGGATTACAGATTGTCTCCAGATGTGCATCGTAAACTACTACTGGTCTTCCAGGGAACGATCAAAACGTAGACTGTTTGAGACATTACTCCCATGGAGGAAAGTGCGCATGAAGGCTGTTGTATTCAATCCCGATGCCATTTCTGTGTTTCATCAACACTCTGATAGTCCACAGATTACAGAATGCCTCCAGATGTGCATCGGAAATTACTACTGGTCTTCCAGTGAACGATCAAAGCGTAGCCTGTATTAGAATTACTCACATGGAGGAAAGTGCACATGGTGACTGTTTTACTCAATCCCGATGCATTTTATGAGTTTCATCAACACTCTCATAGTCCACAGGTTACAGAATGCCTCCAGATGTGCATCGGAAACTACTTCTGGTCTTCCAGGGAACGATCAAAGCATAGACTGTTAGAGACATTACTTCCATGGAGGAAAGTGTGCATGGTGACGGCTTTATTCAATCCCGATGCAATTTCTGTGTTTCATCAACACACTGATAGTCCACAGATTACAGAATGCCTCCAGATGTGCATCGGAAACTACTACTGGTCTTCCAGGGAACGATCAAAGCGTAGACTGTTAGAGACATTTCTCCCATGGGGGACAGTGCGCGTGGTGACTGTTGTATTCAATCCCGATTCAATTTCTTTGTTTCATCAACACTCTCATAGCCCACAGATTACAGAATGCCTCCAGATGTTAGTCGGAAACTACTACTGGTCTTCCAGGGAACGATCAAAACGTAGACTGTTTGAGACATTACCACCATGTAGGAAAGATCGCATGGTGATTGTTGTATTCAATCCCGATGCAATTTCTGTGTTTCATCAACACTCTGACAGTCCACAGATTTCAGAATGCCTCCAGACTTGCTTCGGAAACTACTACTGGTCTTCCAGAGAACGATCAAAGAGTAGACTGTTTGAGACATTACTCCCATGGAGGAAAGTGCGCATGGTGACTATTGTATTCAGTCCCGATGCAATTTCTGTGTATCATCAACACTCTGATAGTCCACAGATTACTGAATGCCTCCAGATGTGCATCGGAAACTACTACTGGCCTTCAAGGGAACGATCAAAGCGTAGAATGTTTGAGACATTTTTCCCATGAAGGAAAGTGCGCATGGTGACTGTTGTATTCAATCCCATTGTAATTTTTTTGTTTGATCAACACTCAGATAGTCCACAGATTACAGAATGCCTCCAGATGTGCATTAAAAACTGCTACTGGTCTTCCAGGGAATTATCAAAGCGTAGACTGTTAGAGACATTACTTCCATGGAGGAAAGTGTGCATGGTGACGGCTTTATTCAATCCCGATGCAAGTTCTGAGTTTCATCAGCACACGGATAGTCCACAGATTACAGAATGCCTCCAGATGTGCATCGGAAACTACTACTGGTCTTCCAGGGAACGATCAAAGCGTAGACTGTTAGAGACATTTCTCCCATGGGGGAAAGTGCGCGTGGTGACTGTTGTATTCAATCCCGACGCAATTTCTGTGTTTCATCAACACTCTGATAGTCCACAGATTACAGATTGTCTCCAGATGTGCATCGTAAACTACTACTGGTCTTCCAGGGAACGATCAAAACGTAGACTGTTTGAGACATTACTCCCATGGAGGAAAGTGCGCATGGTGACTGTTGTATTCAATCCCGATGCAATTTCTGTGTTTCATCAACACTCTGATAGGCCACAGATTACTGAATACCTCCAGATGTGCATCGGAAACTACTACTGGCCTTCAAGGGAACGATCAAAGCGTAGAATGTTTGAGACATTTTTCCCATGACGGAAAGTGCGCATGGTGACTGTTGTATTCAATCCCGATGTAATTTCTGTGTTTCATCAACACTCTGATAGTCCACAGATTACAGAATGCCTCCAGATGTTAATCGGAAACTACTACTGGTCTTCCAGGGAACGATCAAAGCGTAGACTGTTTGAGACATTACTCCCATGGAGGAATCTGCGCATGGTGACGGCTGTATTCAGTCCCGATGCCATTTCTGTGTTTCATCAATACTCTGATAGTCCACAGATTACAGACTGCCTCCAGATGTGCATCGGGAACTACTACTGGTCTTCCAGGGAACAATCAAAGAATAGCCTGTTTGAGTCATTACTCCCATGGAGCAAAGTGCGCATGGTGTCTGTTTTATTCAATCCAGATGCAATTTCTGTGTTCCATCAACACTCTGATAGCCCACAGATTACAGAATGCTTCCAGATGTTAATCGGAAACTACTACGGGCCTTGAAGGGAACGATCAAAGCGTAGAATGTTTGAGACATTTTTCCCATGAAGGAAAGTGCGCATGGTGACTGTTGTATTCAATCCCGATGTAATTTTTTTGTTTGATCAACACTCAGATAGTCCACAGATTACAGAATGCCTCCAGATGTGCATTAGAAACTGCTACTGGTCTTCCAGGGAATTATCAAAGCGTAGACTGTTAGAGACATTACTTCCATGGAGGAAAGTGTGCATGGTGACGGCTTTATTCAATCCCGATGCAATTTCTGTGTTTCATCAACACTCTGATAGTCCACAGATTACAGAATGCCTCCAGATGTGCATCGGAAACTACTACTGGTCTTCCAGGGAACGATCAAAGCGTAGACTGTTAGAGACATTTCTCCCATGGTGGAAAGTGCGCGTGGTGACTGTTGTATTCAATCCCGATGCAATTTCTGTGTTTCATCAACACTCTGATAGTCCACAGATTACAGATTGTCTCCAGATGTGCATCGTAAACTACTACTGTTCTTCCAGGGAACGATCAAAACGTAGACTGTTTGAGAGATTACTCCCATGGAGGAAAGTGCGCATGAAGGCTGTTGTATTCAATCCCGATGCCATTTCTGTGTTTCATCAACACTCTGATAGTCCACAGATTACAGAATGCCTCCAGATGTGCATCGGAAATTACTACTGGTCTTCCAGTGAACGATCAAAGCGTAGCCTGTATTAGAATTACTCACATGGAGGAAAGTGCACATGGTGACTGTTTTACTCAATCCCGATGCATTTTATGAGTTTCATCAACACTCTGATAGTCCACAGGTTACAGAATGCCTCCAGATGTGCATCGGAAACTACTTCTGGTCTTCCAGGGAACGATCAAAGCATAGACTGTTAGAGACATTACTTCCATGGAGGAAAGTGTGCATGGTGACGGCTTTATTCAATCCCGATGCAATTTCTGTGTATCATCAACACACTGATAGTCCACAGATTACAGAATGCCTCCAGATGTGCATCGGAAACTACTACTGGTCTTCCAGGGAACGATCAAAGCGTAGACTGTTAGAGACATTTCTCCCATGGGGGAAAGTGCGCGTGGTGACTGTTGTATTCAATCCCGATTCTATTTCTTTGTTTCATCAACACTCTCATAGCCCACAGATTACAGAATGCCTCCAGATGTTAGTCGGAAACTACTACTGGTCTTCCAGGGAACGATCAAAACGTAGACTGTTTGAGACATTACCACCATGTAGGAAAGATCGCATGGTGATTGTTGTATTCAATCCCGATGCAATTTCTGTGTTTCATCAACACTCTGACAGTCCACAGATTTCAGAATGCCTCCAGACTTGCTTCGGAAACTACTACTGGTCTTCCAGAGAACGATCAAAGAGTAGACTGTTTGAGACATTACTCCCATGGAGGAAAGTGCGCATGGTGACTATTGTATTCAGTCCCGATGCAATTTCTGTGTATCATCAACACTCTGATAGTCCACAGATTACTGAATGCCTCCAGATGTGCATCGGAAACTACTACTGGCCTTCAAGGGAACGATCAAAGCGTAGAATGTTTGAGACATTTTTCCCATGAAGGAAAGTGCGCATGGTGACTGTTGTATTCAATCCCATTGTAATTTTTTTGTTTGATCAACACTCAGATAGTCCACAGATTACAGAATGCCTCCAGATGTGCATTAAAAACTGCTACTGGTCTTCCAGGGAATTATCAAAGCGTAGACTGTTAGAGACATTACTTCCATGGAGGAAAGTGTGCATGGTGACGGCTTTATTCAATCCCGATGCAATTTCTGTGTTTCATCAACACACTGATGGTCCACAGATTACAGAATGCCTCCAGATGTGCATCGGAAACTACTACTGGTCTTCCAGGGAACGATCAAATCGTAGACTGTTAGAGACATTTCTCCCATGGGGGAAAGTGCGCGTGGTGACTGTTGTATTCAATCCCGATGCAATTTCTGTGTTTCATCAACACTCTGATAGTCCACAGATTACAGATTGTCTCCAGATGTGCATCGTAAACTACTACTGGTCTTCCAGGGAACGATCAAAACGTAGACTGTTTGAGACATTACTCCCATGGAGGAAAGTGCGCATGGTGACTGTTGTATTCAATCCCGATGCAATTTCTGTGTTTCATCAACACTCTGATAGGCCACAGATTACAGAATACCTCCAGATGTGCATCGGAAACTACTACTGGCCTTCAAGGGAACGATCAAAGCGTAGAATGTTTGAGACATTTTTCCCATGACGGAAAGTGCGCATGGTGACTGTTGTATTCAATCCCGATGTAATTTCTGTGTTTCATCAACACTCTGATAGTCCACAGATTACAGAATGCCTCCAGATGTTAATCGGAAACTACTACTGGTCTTCCAGGGAACGATCAAAGCGTAGACTGTTTGAGACATTACTCCCATGGAGGAATCTGCGCATGGTGACGGCTGTATTCAGTCCCGATGCCATTTCTGTGTTTCATCAATACTCTGATAGTCCACAGATTACAGACTGCCTCCAGATGTACATCGGGAACTACTACTGGTCTTCCAGGGAACAATCAAAGAATAGCCTGTTTGAGCCATTACTCCCATGGAGCAAAGTGCGCATGGTGTCTGTTTTATTCAATCCAGATGCAATTTCTGTGTTTCATCAACACTCTGATAGCCCACAGATTACAGAATGCTTCCAGATGTTAATCGGAAACTACTACTGGCCTTGAAGGGAACGATCAAAGCGTAGAATGTTTGAGACATTTTTCCCATGAAGGAAAGTGCGCATGGTGACTGTTGTATTCAATCCCGATGTAATTTTTTTGTTTGATTAACACTCAGATAGTCCACAGATTACAGAATGCCTCCAGATGTGCATTAGAAACTGCTACTGGTCTTCCAGGGAATTATCAAAGCGTAGACTGTTAGAGACATTACTTCCATGGAGGAAAGTGTGCATGGTGACGGCTTTATTCAATCCCGATGCAATTTCTGTGTTTCATCAACACTCTGATAGTCCACAGATTACAGAATGCCTCCAGATGTGCATCGGAAACTACTACTGGTCTTCCAGGGAACGATCAAAGCGTAGACTGTTAGAGACATTTCTCCCATGGTGGAAAGTGCGCGTGGTGACTGTTGTATTCAATCCCGATGCAATTTCTGTGTTTCATCAACACTCTGATAGTCCACAGATTACAGATTGTCTCCAGATGTGCATCGTAAACTACTACTGGTCTTCCAGGGAACGATCAAAACGTACACTGTTTGAGACATTACTCCCATGGAGGAAAGTGCGCATGAAGGCTGTTGTATTCAATCCCGATGCCATTTCTGTGTTTCATCAACACTCTGATAGTCCACGGATTACAGATTGCCTCCAGATGTGCATCGGAAATTACTACTGGTCTTCCAGTGAACGATCAAAGCGTAGCCTGTATTAGAATTACTCACATGGAGGAAAGTGCACATGGTGACTGTTTTACTCAATCCCGATGCATTTTCTGAGTTTCATCAACACTCTGATAGTCCACAGGTTACAGAATGCCTCCAGATGTGCATCGGAAACTACTTCTGATCTTCCAGGGAACGATCAAAGCATAGACTGTTAGAGACATTACTTCCATGGAGGAAAGTGCGCATGGTGACGGCTGTATTCAATCCCGATGCAATTGCTGTGTTTCATCATTACTCTGATAGTCCACAGATTACAGACTGCCTCCAGATGTGCATCGGGAACTACTACTGGTCTTCCAGGGAACGATCAAAGAATAGCCTGTTTGAGACATTACTCCCATGGAGGAAAGTGCGCATGGTGCCTGTTGTATTCAATCCCGATTCAATTTCTTTGTTTCATCAACACTCTCATAGCCCACAGATTACAGAATGCCTCCAGATGTTAGTCGGAAACTACTACTGGTCTTCCAGGGAACGATCAAATCATAGACTGTTAGAGACATTACTCCCATGGAGGAAAGTGCGCATGGTGCCTGTTGTAATCAATCCCGATGCAATTTCTGTGTTTCATCAACAGTGTGATAGTCCACAGACTACAGAATGCCTCCAGATGTGCATCGTAAACTACTACTGGTCTTCCAGAGAACGATCAAAGAGTAGACTGTTTGAGACATTACTCCCATGGAGGAAAGTGCGCATGGTGACTATTGTATTCAGTCCCGATGCAATTTCTGTGTATCATCAACACTCTGATAGTCCACAGATTACTGAATGCCTCCAGATGTGCATCGGAAACTACTACTGGCCTTCAAGGGAACGATCAAAGCGTAGAATGTTTGAGATATTTTTCCCATGAAGGAAAGTGCGCATGGTGACTGTTGTATTCAATCCCATTGTAATTTTTTTGTTTGATCAACACTCAGATAGTCCACAGATTACAGAATGCCTCCAGATGTGCATTAAAAACTGCTACTGGTCTTCCAGGGAATTATCAAAGCGTAGACTGTTAGAGACATTACTTCCATGGAGGAAAGTGTGCATGGTGACGGCTTTATTCAGTCCCGATGCAATTTCTGTGTTTCATCAACACACTGATAGTCCACAGATTACAGAATGCCTCCAGATGTGCATCGGAAACTACTACTGGTCTTCCAGGGAACGATCAAAGCGTAGACTGTTAGAGACATTTCTCCCATGGGGGAAAGTGCGCGTGGTGACTGTTGTATTCAATCCCGATGCAATTTCTGTGTTTCATCAACACTCTGATAGTCCACAGATTACAGATTGTCTCCAGATGTGCATCGTAAACTACTACTGGTCTTCCAGGGAACGATCAGGTCTTAGACTGATTGAGACATTTCTGCCATGGCGGAAAGTGCGCATGGTGACTGTTGTATTCAATCCCGATGGAATTTCTGTGTTTCATCAACACTCTGTTAGTATACAGGTTACAGAATGCCTCCAGATGTGGATCGGTAACTACTACTGGTCTTCCTGGGAACGATCAAAGCGTAGACTGTTTGAGACATTACTCCCATGGAGTAAAGTGCGCATGGTGACTGTTGTATTCAATCCCGAGGCAATTTCTGTGTTTCAATCCATAGTTGGAAGGGCCACAGATTACAGAATGCCTCCAGATGTGCATGGGAAACTACTACTGGTCTTCCAGGGAACGATCAAAGCGTAGACTGTTTGAGACATTACTCCCATTGAGGAAGGTGTGCATGGTAATTGTTGTATTCAATCCCGATGCAATTTCTGTGTTTCATCAACACTCTGTTAGTATACAGGTTACAGAATGCCTCCAGATGTGGATCGGTAACTACTACTGGTCTTCCTGGGAACGATCAAAGCGTAGACTGTTTGAGACATTACTCCCATGGAGTAAAGTGCGCATGGTGACTGTTTTATTCAATCCCGAGGCAATTTCTGTGTTTCAATCCATAGTTGGAAGGTCCACAGATTACTGAATGCCTCCAGATGTGCATGGGAAACTACTACTGGTCTTCCAGGGAACGATCAAAGCGTAGACTGTTTGAGACATTACTCCCATTGAGGAAGGTGTGCATGGTGACTGTTGTATTCAATCCCGATGCAATTTCTGTGTTTCATCAACACTCAAATACTCCACAGATTACAGATTGCCTCCAGATGTGCATCGGAAACTACTACTGGTCTTCCAGGGAACGATCAAAGCGTAGACATTTCTCCCATGGTGGAAAGTGCGCGTGGTGACTGTTGTATTCAATCCCGATGCAATTTCTGTGTTTCATCAACACTCTGATAGTCCACAGATTACAGATTGTCTCCAGATGTGCATCGTAAACTACTACTGGTCTTCCAGGGAACGATCAAAACGTAGACTGCTTGAGACATTACTCCCATAAAGGAAAGTGCGCATGAAGACTGTTGTATTCAATCCCGATGCAATTTCTTTGTTTCTTCGACACTCTGATAGTCCACGGATTACAGAATGCCTCCAGATGTGCATCGGAAACTACTACTGGTCTTCCAGGGAACGATCAAAGCGTAGCCTGTATTAGAATTACTCACATGGAGGAAAGTGCACATGGTGACTGTTTTACTCAATCCCGATGCATTTTCTGAGTTTCATCAACACTCTGATAGTCCACAGATTACAGAATGACTCCAGATGTGCATCGGAAACTACTTCTGGTCTTCCACGGAACGATAAAAGCGTAGACTGTTTGAGAATTACCCCCATGGAGGAAAGTGCGCATGGTGACTGTTGTATTCAATCCCGATGCTATTTCTGTGTTTCATCAACACTCTGATAGTCCACAGATTACAAAATGCCTCCAGATGTGCATCGGAACATACTTCTGGTCTTCCAGCGAACGATCAAAGCGTAAACTATTTGACACATTACTCCCATGGATGAAGGTGCGCATGGTGACTGTTGTATTCAATCCTGTTCCATATTCTGTGTTTCATCAACACTCAGATACTCCACAGATTACAGAATGTCTCCAGATGTGCATCGGAAACTAACGTTGGTCTTCCAGGGAACGATCAAAGCGTAGACTGTTTGAGACATTACATCCATGGCGGAAAGTGCGCATGGTGCCTGTTGTATTCAATCCCGATGCTATTTCTGTGTTTCATCAACAGTCTGATGGTCCACAGACTACAGAATGCCTCCAGATGTGCATCGTAAACTACTACTGGTCTTCCACAGAACGATAAAAGCGTAGACTGTTTGAGAAATACCCCCTTGGAGGAAAGTGCGCATGGTGACTGTTGTATTCAATCACGATGCAATTTCTGTGTTTCATCAACACTCTGATAGTCCACAGATTACAGAATGCCTCCAGACTTGCTTCGGAAACTACTACATGTCTTCCAGAGAACGATCAAAGAGTAGACTGTTTGAGACATTACTCCCATGGAGGAAAGTGCGCATGGTGACTGTTGTATTCTATCCCGATGTAATTTTTTTGTTTGATCAACACTCTGATAGTCCACAGATTACAGATTGTCTCCAGATGTGCATCGTAAACTACTACTGGTCTTCCAGGGAACGATCAAAACGTAGACTGTTTGAGACATTACTCCCATGGAGGAAAGTGCGCATGGTGACTGTTGTATTCAATCCCGATGCAATTTCTGTGTTTCATCAACACTCTGATAGGCCACAGATTACAGAATACATCCAGATGTGCATCGGAAACTACTACTGGTCTTCCAGGGAACGATCAAAACGTAGACTGTTTGAGACATTACTCCCATGGAGGAAAGTGCGCATGGTGACTGTTGTATTCAATCCCGATGCAATTTCTGTGTTTCATCAACACTCTGATAGGCCACAGATTACAGAATACGTCCAGATGTGCATCGGAAACTACTACTGGCCTTCAAGGGAACGATCAAAGCGTAGACTGTTAGAGACATTTCTCCCATTGTGGAAAGTGCGCGTGGTGACTGTTGTATTCAATCCCGATGCAATTTCTGTGTTTCATCAACACTCTGATAGTCCACAGATTACAGATTGTCTCCAGATGTGCATCGTAAACTACTACTGGTCTTCCAGGGAAGGATCAAAGCGTAGACTGTTTGAGACATTACTCCCATGGAGGAAAGTGCGCATGGTGAATGTTGTATTCAATCCCGATGCAATTTCTGTGTTTCATCAACACTCTGATAGGCCACAGATTACAGAACACCTCCAGATGTGCATCGGAAACTACTACTGGCGTTCAAGGGAACGATCAAAGCGTAGAATGTTTGAGACATTTTTCCCATGACGGAAAGTGCGTATGGTGACTGTTGTATTCAATCCCGATGTAATTTCTGTGTTTCATCAACACTCTGATAGTCCACAGATTACAGAATGCCTCCAGATGTTAATCGGAAACTACTACTGGCCTTGAAGGGAACGATCAAAGCGTAGAATGTTTGAGACATTTTTCCCATGAAGGAAAGTGCGCATGGTGACTGTTGTATTCAATCCCGATGTAATTTTTTTGTTTGATCAACACTCAGATAGTCCACAGATTACAGAATGCCTCCAGATGTGCATTAGAAACTGCTACTGGTCTTCCAGGGAATTATCAAAGCGTAGACTGTTAGAGACATTACTTCCATGGAGGAAAGTGTGCATGGTGACGGCTTTATTCAATCCCGATGCAATTTCTGTGTTTCATCAACACTCTGATAGTCCACAGATTACAGACTGCCTCCAGATGTGCATCGGGAACTACTACTGGTCTTCCAGGGAACAATCAAAGAATAGCCTGTTTGAGACATTACTCCCATGGAGCAAAGTGCGCATGGTGTCTGTTTTATTCAATCCAGATGCAATTTCTGTGTTTCATCAACACTCTGATAGCCCACAGATTACAGAATGCTTCCAGATGTTAATCGGAAACTACTACTGGCCTTGAAGGGAACGATCAAAGCGTAGAATGTTTGAGACATTTTTCCCATGAAGGAAAGTGCGCATGGTGACTGTTGTATTCAATCCCGATGTAATTTTTTTGTTTGATCAACACTCAGATAGTCCACAGATTACAGAATGCCTCCAGATGTGCATTAGAAACTGCTACTGGTCTTCCAGGGAATTATCAAAGCGTAGACTGTTAGAGACATTACTTCCATGGAGGAAAGTGTGCATGGTGACGGCTTTATTCAATGCCGATGCAATTTCTGTGTTTCATCAACTCTCTGATAGTCCACAGATTACAGAATGCCTCCAGATGTGCATCGGAAACTACTACTGGTCTTCCAGGGAACGATCAAAGCGTAGACTGTTAGAGACATTTCTCCCATGGTGGAAAGTGCGCGTGGTGACTGTTGTATTCAATCCCGATGCAATTTCTGTGTTTCATCAACACTCTGATAGTCCACAGATTACAGATTGTCTCCAGATGTGCATCGTAAACTACTACTGGTCTTCCAGGGAACGATCAAAACGTAGACTGTTTGAGACATTACTCCCATGGAGGAAAGTGCGCATGAAGGCTGTTGTATTCAATCCCGATGCCATTTCTGTGTTTCATCAACACTCTGATAGTCCACGGATTACAGATTGCCTCCAGATGTGCATCGGAAATTACTACTGGTCTTCCAGTGAACGATCAAAGCGTAGCCTGTATTAGAATTACTCACATGGAGGAAAGTGCACATGGTGACTGTTTTACTCAATCCCGATGCATTTTCTGAGTTTCATCAACACTCTGATAGTCCACAGGTTACAGAATGCCTCCAGATGTGCATCGGAAACTACTTCTGGTCTTCCAGGGAACGATCAAAGCATAGACTGTTAGAGACATTACTTCCATGGAGGAAAGTGCGCATGGTGACGGCTGTATTCAATCCCGATGCAATTGCTGTGTTTCATCATTACTCTGATAGTCCACAGATTACAGACTGCCTCCAGATGTGCATCGGGAACTACTACTGGTCTTCCAGGGAACGATCAAAGAATAGCCTGTTTGAGACATTACTCCCATGGAGGAAAGTGCGCATGGTGCCTGTTGTATTCAATCCCGATTCAATTTCTTTGTTTCATCAACACTCTCATAGCCCAATGATTACAGAATGCCTCCAGATGTTAGTCGGAAACTACTACTGGTCTTCCAGGGAACGATCAAATCATAGACTGTTAGAGACATTACTCCCATGGAGGAAAGTGCGCATGGTGCCTGTTGTAATCAATCCCGATGCAATTTCTGTGTTTCATCAACAGTGTGATAGTCCACAGACTACAGAATGCCTCCAGATGTGCATCGTAAACTACTACTGGTCTTCCAGAGAACGATCAAAGGGTAGACTGTTTGAGACATTACTCCCATGGAGGAAAGTGCGCATGGTGACTATTGTATTCAGTCCCGATGCAATTTCTGTGTATCATCAACACTCTGATAGTCCACAGATTACTGAATGCCTCCAGATGTGCATCGGAAACTACTACTGGCCTTCAAGGGAACGATCAAAGCGTAGAATGTTTGAGACATTTTTCCCATGAAGGAAAGTGCGCATGGTGACTGTTGTATTCATTCCCATTGTAATTTTTTTGTTTGATCAACACTCAGATAGTCCACAGATTACAGAATGCCTCCAGATGTGCATTAAAAACTGCTACTGGTCTTCCAGGGAATTATCAAAGCGTAGACTGTTTGAGACATTACTCCCATGGAGGAAAGTGCGCATGGTGCCTGTTGTATTCAATCCCGATTCAATTTCTTTGTTTCATCAACACTCTCATAGCCCAATGATTACAGAATGCCTCCAGATGTTAGTCGGAAACTACTACTGGTCTTCCAGGGAACGATCAAATCATAGACTGTTAGAGACATTACTCCCATGGAGGAAAGTGCGCATGGTGCCTGTTGTATTCAATCCCGATGCAATTTCTGTGTTTCATCAACACTCTGATAGTCCACAGATTACAGATTGTCTCCAGATGTGCATCGTAAACTACTACTGGTCTTCCAGGGAACGATCAGGTCTTAGACTGATTGAGACATTTCTGCCATGGCGGAAAGTGCGCATGGTGACTGTTGTATTCAATCCCGATGCAATTTCTGTGTTTCATCAACACTCTGTTAGTATACAGGTTACAGAATGCCTCCAGATGTGGATCGGTAACTACTACTGGTCTTCCTGGGAACGATCAAAGCGTAGACTGTTTGAGACATTACTCCCATGGAGTAAAGTGCGCATGGTGACTGTTGTATTCAATCCCGAGGCAATTTCTGTGTTTCAATCCATAGTTGGAAGGGCCACAGATTACAGAATGCCTCCAGATGTGCATGGGAAACTACTACTGGTCTTCCAGGGAACGATCAAAGCGTAGACTGTTTGAGACATTACTCCCATTGAGGAAGGTGTGCATGGTGATTGTTGTATTCAATCCCGATGCAATTTCTGTGTTTCATCAACACTCTGTTAGTATACAGGTTACAGAATGCCTCCAGATGTGGATCGGTAACTACTACTGGTCTTCCTGGGAACGATCAAAGCGTAGACTGTTTGAGACATTACTCCCATGGAGTAAAGTGCGCATGGTGACTGTTTTATTCAATCCCGAGGCAATTTCTGTGTTTCAATCCATAGTTGGAAGGTCCACAGATTACTGAATGCCTCCAGATGTGCATGGGAAACTACTACTGGTCTTCCAGGGAACGATCAAAGCGTAGACTGTTTGAGACATTACTCCCATTGAGGAAGGTGTGCATGGTGACTGTTGTATTCAATCCCGATGCAATTTCTGGGTTTCATCAACACTCAAATACTCCACAGATTACAGATTGCCTCCAGATGTGCATCGGAAACTACTACTGGTCTTCCAGGAAACGATCAAAGCGTAGACTGTTAGAGACATTTCTCCCATGGTGGAAAGTGCGCGTGGTGACTGTTGTATTCAATCCCGATGCAATGTCTGTGTTTCATCAACACTCTGATAGTCCACAGATTACAGATTGTCTCCAGATGTGCATCGTAAACTACTACTGGTCTTCCAGGGAACGATCAAAACGTAGACTGCTTGAGACATTACTCCCATAAAGGAAAGTGCGCATGAAGACTGTTGTATTCAATCCCGATGCAATTTCTTTGTTTCTTCGACACTCTGATAGTCCACGGATTACAGAATGCCTCCAGATGTGCATCGGAAACTACTACTGGTCTTCCAGGGAACGATCAAAGCGTAGCCTGTATTAGAATTACTCACATGGAGGAAAGTGCACATGGTGACTGTTTTACTCAATCCCGATGCATTTTCTGAGTTTCATCAACACTCTGATAGTCCACAGATTACAGAATGACTCCAGATGTGCATCGGAAACTACTTCTGGTCTTCCACGGAACGATAAAAGCGTAGACTGTTTGAGAATTACCCCCATGGAGGAAAGTGCGCATGGTGACTGTTGTATTCAATCCCGATGCTATTTCTGTGTTTCATCAACACTCTGATAGTCCACAGATTACAAAATGCCTCCAGATGTGCATCGGAACATACTTCTGGTCTTCCAGCGAACGATCAAAGCGTAAACTATTTGACACATTACTCCCATGGAGGAAGGTGCGCATGGTGACTGTTGTATTCAATCCTGTTCCATATTCTGTGTTTCATCAACACTCAGATACTCCACAGATTACAGAATGTCTCCAGATGTGCATCGGAAACTAACGTTGGTCTTCCAGGGAACGATCAAAGCGTAGACTGTTTGAGACAATACATCCATGGCGGAAAGTGCGCATGGTGCCTGTTGTATTCAATCCCGATGCTATTTCTGTGTTTCATCAACAGTCTGATGGTCCACAGACTACAGAATGCCTCCAGATGTGCATCGTAAACTACTACTGGTCTTCCACAGAACGATAAAAGCGTAGACTGTTTGAGAAATACCCCCATGGAGGAAAGTGCGCATGGTGACTGTTGTATTCAATCCCGATGCAATTTCTGTGTTTCATCAACACTCTGATAGTCCACAGATTACAGAATGCCTCCAGACTTGCTTCGGAAACTACTACTGGTCTTCCAGAGAACGATCAAAGAGTAGACTGTTTGAGACATTACTCCCATGGAGGAAAGTGCGCATGGTGACTGTTGTATTCTATCCCGATGTAATTTTTTTGTTTGATCAACACTCTGATAGTCCACAGATTACAGATTGTCTCCAGATGTGCATCGTAAACTACTACTGGTCTTCCAGGGAACGATCAAAACGTAGACTGTTTGAGACATTACTCCCATGGAGGAAAGTGCGCATGGTGACTGTTGTATTCAATCCCGATGCAATTTCTGTGTTTCATCAACACTCTGATAGGCCACAGATTACAGAATACCTCCAGATGTGCATCGGAAACTACTACTGGTCTTCCAGGGAACGATCAAAACGTAGACTGTTTGAGACATTACTCCCATGGAGGAAAGTGCGCATGGTGACTGTTGTATTCAATCCCGATGCAATTTCTGTGTTTCATCAACACTCTGATAGGCCACAGATTACAGAATACCTCCAGATGTGCATCGGAAACTACTACTGGCCTTCAAGGGAACGATCAAAGCGTAGACTGTTAGAGACATTTCTCCCATGGTGGAAAGTGCGCGTGGTGACTGTTGTATTCAATCCCGATGCAATTTCTGTGTTTCATCAACACTCTGATAGTCCACAGATTACAGATTGTCTCCAGATGTGCATCGTAAACTACTACTGGTCTTCCAGGGAACGATCAAAACGTAGACTGTTTGAGACATTACTCCCATGGAGGAAAGTGCGCATGGTGAATGTTGTATTCAATCCCGATGCAATTTCTGTGATTCATCAACACTCTGATAGGCCACAGATTACAGAATACCTCCAGATGTGCATCGGAAACTACTACTGGCGTTCAAGGGAACGATCAAAGCGTAGAATGTTTGAGACATATTTCCCATGACGGAAAGTGCGTATGGTGACTGTTGTATTCAATCCCGATGTAATTTCTGTGTTTCATCAACACTCTGATAGTCCACAGATTACAGAATGCCTCCAGATGTTAATCGGAAACTACTACTGGCCTTGAAGGGAACGATCAAAGCGTAGAATGTTTGAGACATTTTTCCCATGAAGGAAAGTGCGCATGGTGACTGTTGTATTCAATCCCGATGTAATTTTTTTGTTTGATCAACACTCAGATAGTCCACAGATTACAGAATGCCTCCAGATGTGCATTAGAAACTGCTACTGGTCTTCCAGGGAATTATCAAAGCGTAGACTGTTAGAGACATTACTTCCATGGAGGAAAGTGTGCATGGTGACGGCTTTATTCAATCCCGATGCAATTTCTGTGTTTCATCAACACTCGATAGTCCACAGATTACAGAATGCCTCCAGATGTGCATCGGAAACTACTACTGGTCTTCCATTGAACGATCAAAGCGTAGACTGTTAGAGACATTTCTCCCATGGTGGAAAGTGCGCGTGGTGACTGTTGTATTCAATCCCGATGCAATCTCTGTGTTTCATCAACACTCTGATAGTTCACAGATTACAGATTGTCTCCAGATGTGCATCGTAAACTACTACTGGTCTTCCAGGGAACGATCAGATCTTAGGCTGATTGAGACATTTCTCCCATGGCGGAAAGTGCGCATGGTGACAGTTGTGTTCAATCCCGATGCAATTTCTGTGTTTCATCAACACTCTGGTAGTATGCAGGTTACAGAATGCCTCCAGATGTGCATCAGAAACTACTACTGGTCTTCCAGGGAACGATCAAAGCGTAGACTGTTAGAGACATTTCTCCCATGGTGGAAAGTGCGCATGGTGACTGTTGTATTCAATCCCGAGGCAATTTCTGTGTTTCAATCTATAGTTGGAAGGTCCACAGATTACAGAATGCCTCCAGATGTGCATGGAAAACTACTACTGGTCTTCCAGGGAACGATCAAAGCGTAGACTGTTTGAGACATTACTCCCATTGAGGAAGGTGTGCATGGTGACTGTTGTATTCAATCCCGATGCAATTTCTGTGTTTCATCAACACTCAGATACTCCACAGATTACAGATTGCCTCCAGATGTGCATCGGAAACTACTCCTGGTCTTCCAGGAAACGATCAAAGCGTAGTCTGTTAGAGACATTTCTCCCATGGTGGAAAGTGCGCGTGGTGACTGTTGTATTCAATCCCGATGCAATTTCTGTGTTTCATCAACACTCTGATAGTCCACAGATTACAGATTGTCTCCAGATGTGCATCGTAAACTACTACTGGTCTTCCAGGGAACGATCAAAACGTAGACTGTTTGAGACATTACTCCCATAAAAGAAAGTGCGCATGAAGACTGTTGTATTCAATCCCGATGTAATTTCTGTGTTTCTTCGACACTCTGATAGTCCATGGATTACAGAATGCCTCCAGATGTGCATCGGAAAATACTACTGGTCTTCCAGGGAACGATCAAAGCGTAGCCTGTATTAGAATTACTCACATGGAGGAATGTGCACATGGTGACTGTTTTACTCAATCCCGATGCATTTTCTGAGTTTCATCAACACTCTGATAGTCCACAGATTACAGAATGCCTCCAGATGTGCATCGGAAACTAACGTTGGTCTTCCAGTTAACGATCAAAGCGTAGACTGTTTGAGACATTACTCCCATGGAGGAAAGTGCGCATGGTGCCTGTTGTATTCTATCCCGATGCAATTTCTGTGTTTCATCAACAGTCTGATGGTCCACAGACTACAGAATGCCTCCAGATGTGCATCGTAAACTACTACTGGTCTTCCACGGAACGATAAAAGCGTAGACTGTTTGAGAATTACCCCCATGGAGGAAAGTGCGCATGGTGACTGTTGTATTCAATCCCGATGCAATTTCTGTGTTTCATCAACACTCTGATAGTCCACAGATTACAGAATGCCTCCAGACTTGCTTCGGAAACTACTACTGGTCTTCCAGAGAACGATCAAAGAGTAGACTGTTTGAGACATTACTCCCATGGAGGAAAGTGCGCATGGTGACTGTTGTATTCAATCCCGATGTAATTTTTTTGTTTGATCAACACTCAGATAGTCCACAGATTACAGAATGCGTCCAGATGTGCATTAGAAACTGCTACTGGTCTTTCAGGGAATTATCAAAGCGTAGACTGTTAGAGACATTACTTCCATGGAGGAAAGTGCGCATGGTGACGGCTTTATTCAATCCCCATGCAATTTCTGTGTTTCATCAACACTCTGATAGTCCACAGATTACAGAAAGCCTCCAGATGTGCATCGGAAACTACTACTGGTCTTCCAGGGAACGATCAAAGCGTAGACTGTTAGAGACATTTCTCCCATGGTGGAAAGTGCGCGTGGTGACTGTTGTATTGAATCCCGATGCAATTTCTGTGTTTCATCAACACTCTGATAGTCCACAGATTACAGATTTTCTCCAGATGTGCATCGTAAACTACTACTGGTCTTCCAGAGAACGATCAAACGTAGACTGCTTGAGACATTACTCCCATGGAGGAAAGTGTGCATGGTGAATGTTGTATTCAATCCCGATAAAATTTCTGTGTTTCATCAACACTCTGATAGGCCACAGATTACAGAATACCTCCAGATGTGCATCGGAAACTACTACAGGCCTTCAAGGGAACGATCAAAGCGTAGAATGTTTGAGACATTTTTCCCATGAAGGAAAGTGCGCATGGTGACTGTTGTATTCAATCCCGATGTAATTTTTTTGTTTGATCAACACTCAGATAGTCCACAGATTACAGAATGCCTCCAGATGTGCATTAGAAACTGCTACTGGTCCTCCAGGGAATTATCAAAGCGTAGACTGTTAGAGACATTACTTCAATGGAGGAAAGTGCGCATGGTGACGGCTTTATTCAATCCCCATGCAATTTCTGTGTTTCATCAACACTCTGATAGTCCACAGATTACAGAATGCCTCCAGATGTGCATCGGAAAGTACTACTGGTTTTCCAGGGAGCGATCAAAGCGTAGACTGTAAGAGACATTTCTCCCATGGTGGAAAGTGCGCGTGGTGACTGTTGTATTCAATCCCGATGCAATTTCTGTGTTTCATCAACACTCTGATAGTCCACAGATTAAAGATTGTCTCCAGATGTGCATCGTATACTACTACTGGTCTTCCAGGGAACGATCAAAACGTAGACTGTTTGAGACATTACTCCCATGGAGGAAAGTGCGCATGAAGACTGTTGTATTCTATCCCGATGCAATTTCTGTGTTTCATCAACACTCTGATAGTCCACGGATTACAGAATGCCTCCAGATGTGCATCGTAAACTACTACTGGTCTTCCAGGGAACGATCAAAACGTAGACTGTTTGAGACATTACTCCCATGGAGGAAAGTGCGCATGGTGACTGTTGTATTCAATCCCGATGCAATTTCTGTGTTTCATCAACACTCTGATAGCCCACAGATTACAGAATGCCTCCAGATGTTAATCGGAAACTACTACTGGTCTTCCAGGGAACGATCAAAGCATAGACTGTTAGAGACATTACTCCCATGGAGGAAAGTGCGCATGGTGCCTGTTGTATTCAATCCCGATGCAATTTCTGTGTTTCATCAACAGTGTGATAGTCCACAGACTACAGAATGCCTCCAGATGTGCATCGTAAACTACTACTGGTCTTCCAGGGAACGATCAAAACGTAGACTGTTTGAGACATTACCACCATGGAGGAAAGAGCGCATGGTGACTGTTGTATTCAATCCCGATGCAATTTCTGTGTTTCATCAACACTCTGATAGTCCACAGATTTCAGAATGCCTCCAGACTTGCTTCGGAAACTACTACTGGTCTTCCAGAGAACGATCAAAGAGTAGACTGTTTGAGACATTACTCCCATGGAGGAAAGTGCGCATGGTGACTGTTGTATTCAGTCCCGATGCAATTTCTGTGTTTCATCAACACTCTGATAGTCCACAGATTACTAAATGCCTCCAGATGTGCATCGGAAACTACTACTGGCCTTCAAGGGAACGATCAAAGCGTAGAATGTTTGAGACATTTCTCCCATGAAGGAAAGTGCGCATGGTGACTGTTGTATTCAATCCCGATGTAATTTTTTTCTTTGATCAACACTCAGATAGTCCACAGATTACAGAATGCCTCCAGATGTGCATTAGAAACTGCTACTGGTCTTCCAGGGAATTATCAAAGCGTAGACTGTTAGAGACATTACTTCCATGGAGGAAGGTGTGCATGGTGACGGCTTTATTCAATCCCGATGCAATTTCTGTGTTCCATCAACACTCTGATAGTCCACAGATTACATAATGCTTCCAGATGTGCATCGGAAACTACTACTGGTCTTCCAGGGAACGATCAAAGCGTAGACTGTTAGAGACATTTCTCCCATGGTGGAAAGTGCGCGTGGTGACTGTTGTATTCAATCCCGATGCAATTTCTGTGTTTCATCAACACTCTGATAGTCCACAGATTACAGATTGTCTCCAGATGTGCATCGTAAACTACTACTGGTCTTCCAGGGAACGATCAGATCTTAGACTGAATGAGACATTTCTCCCATGGCGGAAAGTGCGCATGGTGACTGTTGTATTCAATCCCGATGCAATTTCTGTGTTTCTTAAACACTCTGTTAGTATACAGGTTACAGAATGCCTCCAGATGTGGATCGGTAACTACTACTGGTCTTCCTGGGAACGATCAAAGCGTAGACTGTTCGAGACATTACTCCCATGGAGTAAAGTGCGCATGGTGACTGTTGTATTCAATCCCGAGGCAATTTCTGTGTTTCAATCCATAGTTGGAAGGTCCACAGATTACAGAATGCCTCCAGATGTGCATGGGAAACTACTACTGGTCTTCCAGGGAACGATCAAAGCGTAGACTGTTTGAGACATTACTCCCATTGAGGAAGGTGTGCATGGTGACTGTTGTATTCAATCCCGATGCAATTTCTGTGTTTCATCAACACTCAGATACTCCACAGATTACAGAATGCCTCAAGATGTGCATCGGAAAGTACTACTGGTCTTCCAGGGAACAATCAAAGCGTAGACTGTTTCAGACATTATTCCCATGGAGAAAAGTGCGCATGGTGACTGTTGTATTCAATCCCGATGCAATTTCTGTTTTTCATCAACACTTTTAAGGTCCACAGATTACAGAATGCCTCCAGACGTGCATCGGAAACTACTACTGGTCTTCCAGGGAACGATCAAAGCGTAGACTGTTTCAGACATTACTCCCATGGAGGAAAGTGCGCATGGTGACTGCTGTATTCAATCCCGATGCAATTTCTGTGTTTCATCAACACTCCTCTGATAGTCCACAGATTATAGAATGCCTCCAGACGTGCTTCGGAAACTACTACTGATCTTCCAGGAAACGATCAAAGCGTAGACCATTTGAGACATTACTTTTATGGAGGAAAGTGCGCATGGTGACTGTTGTATTCAGTCCCGATGCAATTTCTGTGTTTCATCAACACTCTGATAGGCCACAGATTACAGAATACCTCCAGATGTGCATCGAAAACTACTACTGGCCTTCAAGGGACAGACCAAAGCGTAGAATGTTTGAGATATTTTTCCCATGAAGGAAAGTGCGCATGGTGACTGTTGTATTCAATCCCGATGCAATTTCTGTGTTTCATCAACACTCTGATAGTCCACAGATTAAAGATTGTCTCCAGATGTGCATCGTAAACTACTACTGGTCTTCCAGGGAACGATCAAAACGTAGACTGTTTGAGACATTACTCCCATGGAGGAAAGTGCGCATGAAGACTGTTGCATTCAATCCCGATGCAATTTCTGTGTTTCATCAACACTCTTATTGTCCACGGATTACAGAATGCCTCCAGATGTGCATCGTAAACTACTACTGGTCTTCCAGGGAACGATCAAAACGTAGACTGTTTGAGAGATTACTCCCATGGAGGAAAGTGCGCATGGTGACTGTTGTATTCAATCCCGATGCAATTTCTGTGTTTCATCAACACTCTGATAGCCCACAGATTACAGAATGCCTCCAGATGTTAATCGGAAACTACTACTGGTCTTCCAGGGAACGATCAAAGCATAGACTGTTAGAGACATTACTCCCATGGGGGAAAGTGCGCATGGTGCCTGTTGTATTCGATCCCGATGCAATTTCTGTGTTTCATCAACAGTGTGATAGTCCACAGACTACAGAATGCCTCCAGATGTGCATCGTAAACTACTACTGGTCTTCCAGGGAACGATCAAAACGTAGACTGTTTGAGACATTACCACCATGGAGGAAAGAGCGCATAGTGACTGTTGAATTCAATCCCGATGCAATTTCTGTGTTTCATCAACACTCTGATAGTCCACAGATTACAGAATGCCTCCAGATGTGCATCGGAAACTACTACTGGTCTTCCAGGGAACGATCAAAGCGTAGACTGTTAGAGACATTTCTCCCATGGTGGAAAGTGCGCGTGGTAACTGTTGTATTCAATCCCGAGGCAATTTCTGTGTTTCAATCTATAGTTGGAAGGTCCACAGATTACAGAATGCCTCCAGATGTGCATGGGAAACTACTACTGGTCTTCCAGGGAACGATCAAAGCGTAGACTGTTTGAGACATTACTCCCATTGAGGAAGGTGTGTATGGTGACTGTTGTATTCAATCCCGATGCAATTTCTGTGTTTCATCAACACTCAGATACTCCACAGATTACAGATTGCCTCCAGATGTGCATCGGAAACTAACGTTGGTCTTCCAGTTAACGATCAAAGCGTAGACTGTTTGAGACATTACTCCCATGGAGGAAAGTGCGCATGGTGCCTGTTGTATTCAATCCCGATGCAATTTCTGTGTTTCATCAACAGTCTGATGGTCCACAGACTACAGAATGCCTCCAGATGTGCATCGTAAACTACTACTGGTCTTCCACGGAACGATAAAAGCGTAGACTGTTTGAGAATTACCCCCATGGAGGAAATTGCGCATGGTGACTGTTGTATTCAATCCCGATGCAATTTCTGTTTTTCATCAACACTCTGATAGTCCACAGATTACAGAATGCCTCCAGACTTGCTTCGGAAACTACTACTGGTCTTCCAGAGAACGAACAAAGAGTAGACTGTTTGAGACATTACTCCCATGGAGGAAAGTGTGCATGGTGACTGTTGTATTCAATCCCGATGTAATTTTTTTGTTTGATCAACACTCAGATAGTCCACAGATTACAGAATGCCTCCAGATGTGCATTAGAAACTGCTACTGGTCTTTCAGGGAATTATCAAAGCGTAGACTGTTAGAGACATTACTTCCATGGAGGAATGTGCGCATGGTGACGGCTTTATTCAATCCCCATGCAATTTCTGTGTTTCATCAACACTCTGATAGTCCACAGTTTACAGAATGCCTCCAGATGTGCATCGGAAACTACTACTGGTCTTCCAGGGAACGATCAAAGAGTAGACTGTTTGAGACATTACTCCCATGGAGGAAAGTGCGCATGGTGACTGTTGTATTCAATCCCGATGTAATTTTTTTGTTTGATCAACACTCAGATAGTCCACAGATTACAGAATGCCTCCAGATGTGCATTAGAAACTGCTACTGGTCTTTCAGGGCATTATCAAAGCGTAGACTGTTAGAGACATTTCTCCCATGGTGGAAAGTGCGCGTGGTGACTGTTGTATTCAATCCCGATGCAATTTCTGTGTTTCATCAACACTCTGATAGTCCACAGATTAAAGATTGTCTCCAGATGTGCATCGTAAACTACTACTGGTCTTCCAGGGAACGATCAAAACGTAGACTGTTTGAGACATTACTCCCATGGAGGAAAGTGCGCATGAAGACTGTTGTATTCTATCCCGATGCAATTTCTGTGTTTCATCAACACTCTGATAGTCCACGGATTACAGAATGCCTCCAGATGTGCATCGTAAACTACTACTGGTCTTCCAGGGAACGATCAAAACGTAGACTGTTTGAGACATTACTCCCATGGAGGAAAGTGCGCATGGTGACTGTTGTATTCAATCCCGATGCAATTTCTGTGTTTCATCAACACTCTGATAGCCCACAGATTACAGAATGCCTCCAGATGTTAATCGGAAACTACTACTGGTCTTCCAGGGAACGATCAAAGCATAGACTGTTAGAGACATTACTCCCATGGAGGAAAGTGCGCATGGTGCCTGTTGTATTCAATCCCGATGCAATTTCTGTGTTTCATCAACAGTGTGATAGTCCACAGACTACAGAATGCCTCCAGATGTGCATCGTAAACTACTACTGGTCTTCCAGGGAACGATCAAAACGTAGACTGTTTGAGACATTACCACCATGGAGGAAAGAGCGCATGGTGACTGTTGTATTCAATCCCGATGCAATTTCTGTGTTTCAACAACACCCTGATAGTCCACAGATTTCAGAATGCCTCCAGACTTGCTTCGGAAACTACTACTGGTCTTCCAGAGAACGATCAAAGAGTAGACTGTTCGAGACATTACTCCCATGGAGGAAAGTGCGCATGGTGACTGTTGTATTCAGTCCCGATGCAATTTCTGTGTTTCATCAACACTCTGATAGTCCACAGATTACTAAATGCCTCCAGATGTGCATCGGAAACTACTACTGGCCTTCAAGGGAACGATCAAAGCGTAGAATGTTTGAGACATTTTTCCCATGAAGGAAAGTGCGCATGGTGACTGTTGTATTCAATCCCGATGTAATTTTTTTGTTTGATCAACACTCAGATAGTCCACAGATTACAGAATGCCTCCATATGTGCATTAGAAACTGCTACTGGTCTTCCAGGGAATTATCAAAGCGTAGACTGTTAGAGACATTACTTCCATGGAGGAAGGTGTGCATGGTGACGGCTTTATTCAATCCCGATGCAATTTCTGTGTTCCATCAACACTCTGATAGTCCACAGATTACAGAATGCCTCAAGATGTGCATCGGAAAGAACTACTGGTCTTCCAGGGAACAATCATAGCGTAGACTGTTTCAGACTTCATTCCCATGGAGAAAAGTGCGCATGGTGACTGTTGTATTCAATCCCGATGCAATTTCTGTTTTTCATCAACACTTTTAAGGTCCACAGATTACAGAATGCCTCCAGACGTGCATCGGAAACTACTACTGGTCTTCCAGGGAACGATCAAAGCGTAGACTGTTTCAGACATTACTCCCATGGAGGAAAGTGCGCATGGTGACTGCTGTATTCAATCCCGATGCAATTTCTGTGTTTCATCAACACTCCTCTGATAGTCCACAGATTATAGAGTGCCTCAAGACGTGCTTCGGAAACTACTACTGATCTTCCAGGAAACGATCAAAGCGTAGACCATTTGAGACATTACTTTTATGGAGGAAAGTGCGCATGGTGACTGTTGTATTCAGTCCCGATGCAATTTCTGTGTTTCATCAACACTCTGATAGGCCACAGATTACAGAATACCTCCAGATGTGCATCGAAAACTACTACTGGCCTTCAAGGGACAGACCAAAGCGTAGAATGTTTGAGACATTTTTCCCATGAAGGAAAGTGCGCATGGTGACTGTTGTATTCAATCCCGATGCAATTTCTGTGTTTCATCAACACTCTGAAAGTCCACAGATTAAAGATTGTCTCCAGATGTGCATCGTAAACTACTACTGGTCTTCCAGGGAACGATCAAAACGTAGACTGTTTGAGACATTACTCCCATGGAGGAAAGTGCGCATGAAGACTGTTGTATTCAATCCCGATGCAATTTCTGTGTTTCATCAACACTCTGATTGTCCACGGATTACAGAATGCCTCCAGATGTGCATCGTAAACTACTACTGGTCTTCCAGGGAACGATCAAAACGTAGACTGTTTGAGAGATTACTCCCATGGAGGAAAGTGCGCATGGTGACTGTTGTATTCAATCCCGATGCAATTTCTGTGTTTCATCAACACTCTGATAGGCCACAGATTACAGAATACCTCCAGATGTGCATCGTAAACTACTACTGGTCTTCCAGGGAACGATCAAAACGTAGACTGTTTGAGACATTACCACCATGGAGGAAAGAGCGCATGGTGACTGTTGTATTCAATCCCGATGCAATTTCTGTGTTTCATCAACACTCTGATAGTCCACAGATTTCAGAATGCCTCCAGACTTGCTTCGGAAACTACTACTGGTCTTCCAGAGAACGATCAAAGAGTAGACTGTTTGAGACATTACTCCCATGGAGGAAAGTGCGCATGGTGACTGTTGTATTCAGTCCCGATGCAATTTCTGTGTTTCATCAACACTCTGATAGTCCACAGATTACTAAATGCCTCCAGATGTGCATCGGAAACTACTACTGGCCTTCAAGGGAACGATCAAAGCGTAGAATGTTTGAGACATTTTTCCCATGAAGGAAAGTGCGCATGGTGACTGTTGTATTCAATCCCGATGTAATTTTTTTGTTTGATCAACACTCAGATAGTCCACAGATTAGAGAATGCCTCCAGATGTGCATTAGAAACTGCTACTGGTCTTCCAGGGAATTATCAAAGCGTAGACTGTTAGAGACATTACTTCCATGGAGGAAGGTGTGCATGGTGACGGCTTTATTCAATCCCGATGCAATTTCTGTGTTTCATCAACACTCTGATAGTCCACAGATTACAGATTGTCTCCAGATGTGCATCGTAAACTACTACTGGTCTTCCAGGGAACGATCAGATCTTAGACTGATTGAGACATTTCTCCCATGGCGGAAAGTGCGCATGGTGACTGTGTATTCAATCCCGATGCAATTTCTGTGTTTCATCAACACTCTGTTAGTATACAGGTTACATAATGCCTCCAGATGTGGATCGGTAACTACTACTGGTCTTCCTGGGAACGATCAAAGCGTAGACTGTTTGAGACATTACTCCCATGGAGTAAAGTGCGCATGGTGACTGTTGTATTCAATCCCGAGGCAATTTCTGTGTTTCAATCCATAGTTGGAAGGTCCACAGATTACAGAATGCCTCCAGATGTGCATGGGAAACTACTACTGGTCTTCCAGGGAACAATCAAAGCGTAGACTGTTTGAGACATTACTCCCATTGAGGAAGGTGTGCATGGTGACTGTTGTATTCAATCCCGATGCAATTTCTGTGTTTCATCAACACTCAGATACTCCACAGATTACAGAATGCCTCAAGATGTGCATCAGAAAGTACTACTGGTCTTCCAGGGAACAATCAAAGCGTAGACTGTTTCAGACATTATTCCCATGGAGAAAAGTGCGCATGGTGACTGTTGTATTCAATCCCGATGCAATTTCTGTTTTTCATCAACACTTTTAAGGTCCACAGATTACAGAATGCCTCCAGACGTGCTTCGGAAACTACTACTGATCTTCCAGGGAACGATCAAAGCGTAGACCATTTGAGACATTACTTTTATGGAGGAAAGTGCGCATGGTGACTGTTGTATTCAATCCCGATATAATTTCTGTGTTTCATCAACACTCAGATAGTCCACAGATTACAGATTGTCTCCAGATGTGCATTACTCCCATGGAGGAAAGTGCGCATGGTGACTATTGTATTCAATCCCGATGCAATTTATGTGTTTCATCAACAGTCTGATAGTCCACAGATTACAGAATGCCTCCAGATGTGCATCGGAAACTACCACGGGTCTTCCAGGGAACGATCAAAGCTTAGCCTGTATGAGAATTACTCACATGGAGGAAAGTGAACATGGTGACTGTTTTACTCAATCCCGATGCATTTTCTGTGTTTCATCACCACTCTGATAGTCCACAGATTACAGAATGCCTCCAGATGTGCACCGGAAACTACTACTCGTCTTCCTGGGAACGACCAAAGTGTAGACTGTCTGAGACAATACTCCCATGGAGGAAAGTGCGCATGGTGACTGTTGTATTCAATCCCGATGCAATTTCTATGTTTCATCAACACTCTGAATGTCCACAGATTACAGAATGCCTCAAGATGTGCATCGGAAACTACTACTGGTCTTCCAGGGAACGATCAAAGCGTATACTCTTTGAGACATTACTCCCATGGAGGGAAGTGCGCATGGTGACTCTTGTATTCAATCCCGAAGCGATTTCTGTGTTTCATCAACACTCTGATAGTCCACAGATTACAGAATGAGTCCAGATGTGCATTAGAAACTGCTACTGGTCTTCCAGGGAATTATCAAAGCGTCGACTGTTAGAGACATTACTTCCGTGGAGGAAAGTGCGCATGGTGACGGCTTTATTCAATCCCGATGCAATTTCTGTGTTTCATCAACACTCTGATAGTCCACAGATTACAGAATGCCTCCAGATGTGCATCGGAAACTACTAGTGGCCTTCCAGGGAAAGATCAAAGCGTAGACTGTTAGAGACATTACTCCCATGGATGAAAGTGCGCACGATGACTGTTGTATTTAATGCGGATGCAATTTCTGTGTTTCAATCCACACTTTGAAGGTCCACAGATTACAGAATGCCTTCAGATGTGCATCGGAAACTACTACTGGTCTTCCAGGGAACGATCAAAGCGTAGACTGTTTGAGACATTACTCCCATGGAGGAAAGTGCACATAGTGACTGTTGTATTCAATCCCGATGCAATTTCTGTGTTTCATCAACACTCTGATAGTCCACAGATTACAGAATGCCTCCAGACTTGCTTCGGAAACTACTACTGGTCTTCCAGAGAACGATCAAAAAGTAGACTGTTTGAGACATTACTCCCATGGAGGAAAGTGCGCATGGTGACTGTTGTATTCAGTCCCGATGCAATTTCTGTGTTTCATCAACACTCCGAAAGTCCACAGATTACTGAATGCCTCCAGATGTGCATCGGAAACTACTACTGGTCTTCCAGGGAACGATCAAAACGTAGACTGTTTGAGACATTACTCCCATGGAGGAAAGTGCGCATGAAGACTGTTGTATTCAATCCCTTTGCAATTTCTGTGTTTCTTCGACACTCTGATAGTCCACGGATTACAGAAAGCCTCCAGATATGCATCGGAAACTACTACTGGTCTTCCAGGGAACGATCAAAGCGTAGCCTGTATTAGAATTACTCACATGGAGGAAAGTGCACATGGTGACTGTTTTACTCAATCCCGATGCATTTTCTGAGTTTCATCAACACTCTGATAGTCCACAGGTTACTGAATGCCTCCAGATGTGCATCGGAAACTACCTCTGGTCTTCCACGGAACGGTAAAAGCGTAGACTGTTTGAGAATTACCCCCATGGAGGAAAGTGCGCATGGTGACTGTTGTATTCAATCCCGATGCAATTTCTGTGTTTCATCAACACTCTGATAGTCCACAGATTACAAAATGCCTCCAGATGTGCATCGGAACATACTTCTGGTCTCCCAGGGAACGATCAAAGCGTAGACTGTTTGAGAATTACTCCCATGGAGGAAAGTGCGCATGGTGACAGTTGTATTCAATCCCGATGCTATTTCTGTGTTTCATCAACACTCAGATACTCCACAGATTACAGAATGTCAACAGATGTGCATCGGAAACTAACGTTGGTCTTCCAGGGTACGATCAAAGCGTAGACTGTTTTAGACATTACTCCCATGGAGGAAAGTGCGCATGGTGCCTGTTGTATTCAATCCCGATGCAATTTCTGTGTTTCGTCAACAGTCTGATGGTCCACAGACTACAGAATGCCTCCAGATGTGCATCGTAAACTACTACTGGTCTTCCACGGAACGATAAAAGCGTAGACTGATTGAGAATTACCCCCATGGAGGAAAGTGCGCATGGTGACTGTTGTATTCAATCCCGATGCAATTTCTGTGTTTCATCAACACTCTGATAGTCCACAGATTACAGAATGCCTCCAGACTTGCTTCGGAAACTACTACTGGTCTTCCAGAGAACGATCAAAGAGTAGACTGTTTGAGACATTACTCCCATGGAGGAAAGTGCGCATGGTGACTGTTGTATTCAATCCCGATGTAATTTTTTTGTTTGATCAACACTCAGATAGTCCACAGATTACAGAATGCCTCCAGATGTGCATTAGAAACTGCTACTGGTCTTCCAGGGAATTATCAAAGCGTAGACTGTTAGAGACATTACTTCCATGGAGGAAAGTGCGCATGGTGACTGTTGTATTCAGTCCCGATGCAATTTCTGTGTTTCATCAACACTCTGATAGTCCACAGATTACAGAATGCCTCCAGATGTGCATCGGAAACTACTACTGGTCTTCCAGGGAACGATCAAAGCGTAGACTGATAGAGACATTTCTCCCATGGTGGAAAGTGCGCGTGGTGACTGTTGTATTCAATCCCGATGCAATTTCTGTGTTTCATCAACACTCTGATAGTCCACAGATTACAGATTGTCTCCAGATGTGCATCGTAAACTACTACTTATCTTCCAGGGAACGATCAAAACGTAGACTGTTTGAGACATTACTCCCATGGAGGAAAGTGCGCATGGTGACTGTTGTATTCAATCCCGATGCAATTTCTGTGTTTCATCAACACTCTGATAGGCCACAGATTACAGAATACCTCATGATGTGCATCGGAAACTACTACTGGCCTTCAAGGGAACGATCAAAGCGTAGAATGTTTGACACATTTCTCCAATGAAGGAAAGTGCGCATGGTGACTGTTGTATTCAATCCCGATGTAATTTTTTTGTTTGATCAACACTCAGATAGTCCACAGATTACAGAATTCCTCCAGATGTGCATTAGAAACTGCTACTGGTCTTCCAGGGAATTATCAAAGCGTAGACTGTTAGAGACATTACTTCCGTGGAGGAAAGTGCGCATGGTGACGGCTTTATTCAATCCCGATGCAATTTCTGTGTTTCATCAACACTCTGATAGTCCACAGATTACAGAATGCCTCCAGATGTGCATCGGAAACTACTACTGGTCTTCGAGGGAACGATCAAAGCGTAGACTGTTAGAGACATTTCTCCCATGGTGGAAAGTGCGCGTGGTGACTGTTGTATTCAATCCCGATGCAATTTCTGTGTTTCATCAACACTCTGATAGGCCACAGATTACAGATTGTCTCCAGATGTGCATCGTAAACTACTACTGGTCTTCCAGGGAAGGATCAAAACGTAGACTGTTTGAGACATTACTCGAATGGAGGAAAGTGCGCATGAAGACTGTTGTATTCAATCCCGATGCAGTTTCTGTGTTTCATCAACACTCTGATAGTCCACGGATTACAGAATCCCTCCAGATGTGCATCGAAAACTACTACTGGTCTTCCAGGGAACGATCAAAGCGTAGCCTGTATTAGAATTACTCACATGGAGGAAAGTGCACATGGTGACTGTTTTACTCAATACCGATGCATTTTCTGAGTTTCATCAACACTCTGATAGTCCACAGATTACAGAATGCCTCCAGATGTGCATCGGAAACTACTTCTGGTCTTCCAGGGAAAGATCAAAGCATAGACTGTTAGTGACATTACTTCCGTGGAGGAAAGTGCGCATGGTGACGGCTGTATTCAATCCCGATGCAATTTCTGTGTTTCATCAATACTCTGATAGTCCACAGATTACAGACTGCCTCCAGATGTGCATCGGGAACTACTACTGGTCATCCAGGGAACGATCAAAGAATAGCCTGTTTGAGACATTAATCCCATGGAGGAAAGTGCGCATGGTGCCTCTTGTATTCAATCCCGATGCAATTTGTGTGTTTCATCAACAGTCTGATAGTCCACAGACTACAGAATGCCTCCAGATGTGCATCGTAAACTACTACTGGTCTTCCAGGGAACGATAAAAACGTAGACTGTTTGAGACATTACTCCCATGGAGGAAAGTGCGCATGGTGACTGTTGTATTCAATCCCGATGCAATTTCTGTGTTTCATCAACACTCTGATAGCCCACAGATTACAGAATGCCTCCAGATGTTAATCGGAAACTACTACTGGTCTTCCAGGGAACGATCAAAGCATAGACTGTTAGAGACATTACTGCCATGGAGGAAAGTGTGCATGGTGCCTGTTGTATTCAATCCCGATGCAATTTCTGTGTTTCATCAACAGTGTGATATTCCACAGACTACAGAATGCCTCCAGATGTGCATCGTAAACTACTACTGGTCTTCCAGGGAACGATCAAAACGTAGACTGTTTGAGACATTACCACCATGGAGGAAAGTGCGCATGGTGACTGTTGTATTCAATCCCGATGCAATTTCTGTGTTTCATCAACACTCTGATAGTCCTCAGATTTCAGAATGCCTCCAGACTTGCTTGGGAAACTACTACTGGTCTTCCAGAGAACGATCAAAGAGTAGACTGTTTGAGACATTACTCCCATTGAGGAAAGTGCGTATGGTGACTGTTGTATTCAGTCCCGATGCAATTTCTGTGTTTCATCAACACTCTGATAGTCCACAGATTATTGAATGCCTCCAGATGTGCATCGGAAACTACTACTGGCCTTCAAGGGAACGATCAAAGCGTAGAATGTTTGAGACATTTTTCCCATAAAGGAAAGTGCGCATGGTTACTGTTGTATTCAATCCCGATGTAATTTTTTTGTTTGATCAACACTCAGATAGTCCACAGATTACAGAATGCCTCCAGATGTGCATTAGAAACTGCTACTGGTCTTCCAGGGAATTATCAAAGCGTAGACTGTTAGAGACATTACTTCCATGGAGGAAAGTGCGCATGGTGACGGCTTTATTCAATCCCGATGCAATTTCTGTGTTTCATCAACACTCTGATAGTCCACAGATTACAGAATTCCTCCAGATGTGCATCGGAAACTACTACTGGTCTTCCAGGGAACGATCATAGCGTAGACTGTTAGAGACATTTCTCCCATGGTGGAAAGTGCGCGTGGTGACTGTTGTATTCAATCCCGATGCAATTTCTGTGTTTCATCAACACTCTGATAGTCCACAGATTACAGATTGTCTCCAGATGTGCATCGTAAGCTGCTACTGGTCTTCCAGGGAACGATCAAAACGTAGACTGTTTGAGACATTACTCCCATGGAGGAAAGTGCGCATGGTGACTGTTGTAATCAATCCCGATGCAATTTCTGTGTTTTGATACACACTTTGAAGGTCCACAGATTACAGAATGCCTCCAGACGTGCATCGGAAACTACTACTGGTCTTCCACGGAACGATAAAAGCGTAGACTGTTTGAGAAATACCCCCATGGAGGAAAGTGCGCATGGTGACTGTTGTATTCAATCCCGATGCAATTTCTGTGTTTCATCAAACCTCTGATAGTCCACAGATTACAGAATGCCTCCAGACTTGCTTCGGAAACTACTACTGGTCTTCCAGAGACCGATCAAAGAGTAGACTGTTTGAGACATTACTCCCATGGAGGAAAGTGCGCATGGTGACTGTTGTATTCAATCCCGATGTAATTTTTTTGTTTGATCAACACTCAGATAGTCCACAGATTACAGAATGCCTCCAGATGTGCATTAGAATCTGCTACTGGTCTTCCAGGGAATTATCAAAGCGTAGACTGTTAGAGACATTACTTCCATGGAGGAAAGTGCGCGTGGTGACTGTTGTATTCAACCCCGATGCAATGTCTGTGTTTCATCAACACTCTGATAGTCCACAGATTACAGATAGTCTCCAGATGTGCATCGTAAACTGCTACTGGTCTTCCAGGGAACGATCAAAACGTAGACTGTTTGAGACATTACTCCCATGGAGGAAAGTGCGCATGGTGACTGTTGTATTCAATCCCGATGCAATTTCTGTGTTTCATCAACACTCTTATAGGCCACAAATTACAGAATACCTCCAGATGTGCATCGGAAACTACTACTGGCCTTCAAGGGAACGATCAAAGCGTAGAATGTTTGAGACATTTTTCCCATGAAGGAAAGTGAGCATGGTGACTGTTGTATTCAATCCCGATGTAATTTTTTTGTTTGATCAACACTCAGATAGTCCACAGATTACAGAATGCCTCCAGATGTGCATTAGAAACTGCTACTGGTCTTCCAGGGAATTATCAAAGCGTAGACTGTTAGAGACATTACTTCCATGGATTAAAGTGCGCATGGTGACGGCTTTATTCAATCCCGATGCAATTTCTGTGTTTCATCAACACTCTGATCGTCCACAGATTACAGAATGCCTCCAGATGTGCATCGGGAACTACTACTGGTCTTCCAGGTAACGATCAAAGAATAGCCTGTTGAGACATTACTCAAATGGAGGAAAGTGCGCATGGTGCCTGTTGTGTTCAATCCCGATGCAATTTCTGTGTTTCATCAACAGTCTGATAGTCCACAGACTACAGAATGCCTCCAGATGTGCATCGTAAACTACTACTGGTCTTCCAGGGAACGATCAAAACGTAGACTGTTTGAGACATTACTCCCATGGAGGAAAGTGCGCATGGTGACTGTTGTATTCAATCCCGATGCAATTTCTGAGTTTCATCAACACTCTGATAGCCCACAGGTTACAGAATGCCTCCAGATGTTAATCGGAAACTACTACTGGTCTTCCAGGGAACGATCAAAGCGTAGACTGTTAGAGACATTTCTCCCATGGTGGAAAGTGCGCGTGGTGACTGTTGTATTCAATCCCGATGCAATTTCTGTGTTTCATCAACACTCTGATAGTCCACAGATTACAGATTGTCTCCAGATGTGCATCGTAAACTACTACTGGTCTTCCAGGGAACGATCAAAACGTACACTGTTTGAGACATTACTCCCATGGAGGAAAGTGCGCATGAAGGCTGTTGTATTCAATCCCGATGCCATTTCTGTGTTTCATCAACACTCTGATAGTCCACGGATTACAGATTGCCTCCAGATGTGCATCGGAAATTACTACTGGTCTTCCAGTGAACGATCAAAGCGTAGCCTGTATTAGAATTACTCACATGGAGGAAAGTGCACATGGTGACTGTTTTACTCAATCCCGATGCATTTTCTGAGTTTCATCAACACTCTGATAGTCCACAGGTTACAGAATGCCTCCAGATGTGCATCGGAAACTACTTCTGGTCTTCCAGGGAACGATCAAAGCATAGACTGTTAGAGACATTACTGCCATGGTGGAAAGTGTGCATGGTGCCTGTTGTAATCAATCCCGATGCAATTTCTGTGTTTCATCAACAGTGTGATAGTCCACAGACTACAGAATGCCTCCAGATGTGCATCGTAAACTACTACTGGTCTTCCAGGGAACGATCAAAACGTAGACTGTTTGAGACATTACCACCATGGAGGAAAGTGCGCATGGTGACTGTTGTATTCAATCCCGATGCAATTTCTGTGTTTCATCAACACTCTGATAGTCCACAGATTTCAGAATGCCTCCAGACTTGCTTGGGAAACTACTACTGGTCTTCCAGAGAACGATCAAAGAGTAGACTGTTTGAGACATTACTCCCATGGAGGAAAGTGCGCATGGTGACTGTTGTATTCAATCCCGATGCAATTTCTGTGTTTCATCAACACTCTTATAGGCCACAAATTACAGAATACCTCCAGATGTGCATCGGAAACTACTACTGGCCTTCAAGGGAACGATCAAAGCGTAGAATGTTTGAGACATTTTTCCCATGAAGGAAAGTGAGCATGGTGACTGTTGTATTCAATCCCGATGTAATTTTTTTGTTTGATCAACACTCAGATAGTCCACAGATTACAGAATGCCTCCAGATGTGCATTAGAAACAGCTACTGGTCTTCCAGGGAATTATCAAAGCGTAGACTGTTAGAGACATTACTTCCATGGAGGAAAGTGCGAATGGTGACGGCTTTATTCAATCCCGATGCAATTTCAGTGTTTCATCAACACTCTGATCGTCCACAGATTACAGAATGCCTCCAGATGTGCATCGGGAACTACTACTGGTCTTCCAGGTAACGATCAAAGAATAGCCTGTTGAGACATTACTCAAATGGAGGAAAGTGCGCATGGTGCCTGTTGTGTTCAATCCCGATGCAATTTCTGTGTTTCATCAACAGTCTGATAGTCCACAGACTACAGAATGCCTCCAGATGTGCATCGTAAACTACTACTGGTCTTCCAGGGAACGATCAAAACGTAGACTGTTTGAGACATTACTCCCATGGAGGAAAGTGCGCATGGTGACTGTTGTATTCAATCCCGATGCAATTTCTGAGTTTCATCAACACTCTGATAGCCCACAGGTTACAGAATGCCTCCAGATGTTAATCGGAAACTACTACTGGTCTTCCAGGGAGCGATCAAAGCATAGACTGTTAGAGACATTACTGCCATGGTGGAAAGTGTGCATGGTGCCTGTTGTATTCAATCCCGATGCAATTTCTGTGTTTCATCAACAGTGTGATAGTCCACAGACTACAGAATGCCTCCAGATGTGCATCGTAAACTACTACTGGTCTTCCAGGGAACGATCAAAACGTAGACTGTTTGAGACATTACCACCATGGAGGAAAGTGCGCATGGTGACTGTTGTATTCAATCCCGATGCAATTTCTGTGTTTCATCAACACTCTGATAGTCCACAGATTTCAGAATGCCTCCAGACTTGCTTGGGAAACTACTACTGGTCTTCCAGAGAACGATCAAAGAGTAGACTGTTTGAGACATTACTCCCATGGAGGAAAGTGCGCATGGTGACTGTTGTATTCAGTCCCGATGCAATTTCTGTGTTTCATCAACACTCTGATAGTCCACAGATTACTGAATGCCTCCAGATGTGCATCGGAAACTACTACTGGCCTTCAAGGGAACGATCAAAGCGTAGAATGTTTGAGACATTTTTCCCATAAAGGAAAGTGCGCATGGTTACTGTTGTATTCTATCCCGATGTAATTTTTTTGTTTGATCAACACTCAGATAGTCCACAGATTACAGAATGCCTCCAGATGTGCATTAGAAACTGCTACTGGTCTTCCAGGGAATTATCAAAGCGTAGACTGTTAGAGACATTACTTCCATGGAGGAAAGTGCGCATGGTGACGGCTTTATTCAATCCCGATGCAATTTCTGTGTTTCATCAACACTCTGATAGTCCACAGATTACAGAATTCCTCCAGATGTGCATCGGAAACTACTACTGGTCTTCCAGGGAACGATCAAAGCGCAGACTGTTAGAGACATTTCTCCCATGGTGGAAAGTGCGCGTGGTGACTGTTGTATTCAATCCCGATGCAATTTCTGTGTTTCATCAACACTCTGATAGTCCACAGATTACAGATTGTCTCCAGATGTGCATCGTAAACTGCTACTGGTCTTCCAGGGAACGATCAAAACGTAGACTGTTTGAGACATTACTCCCATGGAGGAAAGTGCGCATGGTGACTGTTGTATTGAATCCCGATGCAATTTCTGTGTTTTGATACACACTTTGAAGGTCCACAGATTACAGAATGCCTCCAGACGTGCATCGGAAACTACTACTGGTCTTCCACGGAACGATAAAAGCGTAGACTGTTTGAGAAATACCCCCATGGAGGAAAGTGCGCATGGTGACTGTTGTATTCAATCCCGATGCAATTTCTGTGTTTCATCAACACTCTGATAGTCCACAGATTACAGAATGCCTCCAGACTTGCTTCGGAAACTACTACTGGTCTTCCAGAGAACGATCAAAGAGTAGACTGTTTGAGACATTACTCCCATGGAGGAATGTGCGCATGGTGACTGTTGTATTCAGTCCCGATGCAATTTCTGTGATTCATCAACATTCTGATAGTCCACAGATTACTGAATGCCTCTAGAAGTGCATTAGAAACTGCTACTGGTCTTCCAGGGAATTATCAAAGCGTAGACTGTTAGAGACATTACTTCCATGGAGGAAAGTGCGCATGGTGACGGCTTTATTCAATCCCGATGCAATTTCTGTGTTTCATCACCACTCTGATAGTCCACAGATTACAGAATGCCTCCAGATGTGCATCGGAAACTACTACTGGTCTTCCAGGGAACGATCAAAGCGTAGACTGTTAGAGACATTTCTCCCATGGGGGAAAGTGCGCGTGGTGACTGTTGTATTCAATCCCGACGCAATTTCTGCATTTCATCAACACTCTGATAGTCCACAGATTACAGATTGTCTCCAGATGTGCATCGTAAACTACTACTGGTCTTCCAGGGAACGATCAAAGCGTAGAATGTTTGAGACATTTTTCCCATAAAGGAAAGTGCGCATGGTTACTGTTGTATTCTATCCCGATGTAATTTTTTTGTTTGATCAACACTCAGATGGTCCACAGATTACAGAATGCCTCCAGATGTGCATTAGAAACTGCTACTGGTCTTCCAGGGAATTATCAAAGCGTAGACTGTTAGAGACATTACGTCCATGGAGGAAAGTGCGCATGGTGACGGCTTTATTCAATCCCGATGCAATTTCTGTGTTTCATCAACACTCTGATAGTCCACAGATTACAGAATGCCTCCAGATGTGCATCGGAAACTACTACTGGTCTTCCAGGGAACGATCAAAGCGCAGACTGTTAGAGACATTTCTCCCATGGTGGAAAGTGCGCGTGGTGACTGTTGTATTCAATCCCGATGCAATTTCTGTGTTTCATCAACACTCTGATAGTCCACAGATTACAGATTGTCTCCAGATGTGCATCGTAAACTGCTACTGGTCTTCCAGGGAACGATCAAAACGTAGACTGTTTGAGACATTACTCCCATGGAGGAAAGTGCGCATGGTGACTGTTGTATTCAATCCCGATGCAATTTCTGTGTTTCATCAACACTCTGATAGTCCACAGATTACAGATTGTCTCCAGATGTGCATCGTAAACTACTACTGGTCTTCCAGGGAACGATCACAGCGTATCCTGTATTAGAATTACTCACATGGAGGAAAGTGCACATGGTGACTGTTTTACTCAATCCCGATGCATTTTCTGAGTTTCATCAACACTCTGATAGTTCACAGATTACAGAATGCCTCCAGATGTGCATCGGAAACTACTTCTGGTTTTCCCAGGGAAAGATCAAAGCATAGACTGTTAGAGACATTACTTCCATGGAGGAAAGTGCGCATGGTGCCTGTTGTATTCAATCCCGATGCAATTTCTGTGTTTCATCAACAGTCTGATAGTCCACAGACTACAGAATGCCTCCAGATGTGCATCGTAAACTACTACTGGTCTTCCAGGGAACGATCAAAACGTAGACTGTTTGAGACATTACTCCCATGGAGGAAAGTGCGCATGGTGACTGTTGTATTCAATCCCGATGCAATTTCTGTGTTTCATCAACACTCTGATAGCCCACAGGTTACAGAATGCCTCCAGATGTTAATCGGAAACTACTACTGGTCTTCCAGGGAACGATCAAAGCATAGACTGTTAGAGACATTACTGCCATGGTGGAAAGTGTGCATGGTGCCTGTTGTATTCAATCCCGATGCAATTTCTGTGTTTCATCAACAGTGTGATAGTCCACAGGCTACAGAATGCCTCCAGATGTGCATCGTAAACTACTACTGGTCTTCCACGGAACGATAAAAGCGTAGACTGTTTGAGAAATACCCCCATGGAGGAAAGTGCGCATGGTGACTGTTGTATTCAATCCCGATGCAATTTCTGTGTTTCATCAACACTCTGATAGTCCACAGATTACAGAATGCCTCCAGACTTGCTTCGGAAACTACTACTGGTCCTCCAGAGAACGATCAAAGAGTAGACTGTTTGAGACATTACTCCCATGGAGGAAAGTGCGCATGGTGACTGTTGTATTCAGTCCCGATGCAATTTCTGTGATTCATCAACACTCTGATAGTCCACAGATTACTGAATGCCTTCAGATGTGCATCGGAAACTACTACTGGCCTTCAAGGGAACGACCAAAGCGTAGAATGTTTGAGACATTTTTCCCATGAAGGAAAGTGCGCATGGTGACTGTTGTATTCAATCCCGATGTAATTTTTTTGTTTGATCAACACTCAGATAGTCCACAGATTACAGAATGCCTCCAGATGTGCATTAGAAACTGCTACTGGTCTTCCAGGGAATTATCAAAGCGTAGACTGTTAGAGACATTACTTCCATGGAGGAAAGTGCGCATGGTGACGGCTTTATTCAATCCCGATGCAATTTCTGTGTTTCATCAACACTCTGATAGTCCACAGATTACAGAATGCCTCCAGATGTGCATCGGAAACTACTACTGGTCTTCCAGGGAACGATCAAAGCGTAGACTGTTAGAGACATTTCTCCCATGGGGGAAAGTGCGCGTGGTGACTGTTGTATTCAATCCCGATGCAATTTCTGCGTTTCATCAACACTCTGATAGTCCACAGATTACAGATTGTCTCCAGATGTGCATCGTAAACTACTACTGGTCTTCCAGGGAACGATCAAAGCGTAGAATGTTTGAGACATTTTTCCCATAAAGGAAAGTGCGCATGGTTACTGTTGTATTCTATCCCGATGTAATTTTTTTGTTTGATCAACACTCAGATAGTCCACAGATTACAGAATGCCTCCAGATGTGCATTAGAAACTGCTACTGGTCTTCCAGGGAATTATCAAAGCGTAGACTGTTAGAGACATTACTTCCATGGAGGAAAGTGCGCATGGTGACGGCTTTATTCAATCCCGATGCAATTTCTGTGTTTCATCAACACTCTGATAGTCCACAGATTACAGAATGCCTCCAGATGTGCATCGTAAACTACTACTGGTCTTCCAGGGAACGATCAAAACGTAGACTGTTTGAGACATTACCACCATGGAGGAAAGTGCGCATGGTGACTGTTGTATTCAATCCCGATGCAATTTCTGTGTTTCATCAACACTCTGATAGTCCACAGATTTCAGAATGCCTCCAGACTTGCTTGGGAAACTACTACTGGTCTTCCAGAGAACGATCAAAGAGTAGACTGTTTGAGACATTACTCCCATGGAGGAAAGTGCGCATGGTGACTGTTGTATTCAGTCCCGATGCAATTTCTGTGTTTCATCAACACTCTGATAGTCCACAGATTACTGAATGCCTCCAGATGTGCATCGGAAACTACTACTGGCCTTCAAGGGAACGATCAAAGCGTAGAATGTTTGAGACATTTTTCCCATGATGGAAAGTGCGCATGGTTACTGTTGTATTCTATCCCGATGTAATTTTTTTGTTTGATCAACACTCAGATAGTCCACAGATTACAGAATGCCTCCAGATGTGCATTAGAAACTGCTACTGGTCTTCCAGGGAATTATCAAAGCGTAGACTGTTAGAGACATTACTTCCATGGAGGAAAGTGCGCATGGTGACGGCTTTATTCAATCCCGATGCAATTTCTGTGTTTCATCAACACTCTGATAGTCCACAGATTACAGAATTCCTCCAGATGTGCATCGGAAACTACTACTGGTCTTCCAGGGAACGATCAAAGCGCAGACTGTTAGAGACATTTCTCCCATGGTGGAAAGTGCGAGTGGTGACTGTTGTATTCAATCCCGATGCAATTTCTGTGTTTGATCAACACTCTGATAGTCCACAGATTACAGATTGTCTCCAGATGTGCATCGTAAACTGCTACTGGTCTTCCAGGGAACGATCAAAACGTAGACTGTTTGAGACATTACTCCCATGGAGGAAAGTGCGCATGGTGACTGTTGTATTCAATCCCGATGCAATTTCTGTGTTTTGATACACACTTTGAAGGTCCACAGATTACAGAATGCCTCCAGACGTGCATCGGAAACTACTACTGGTCTTCCACGGAACGATAAAAGCGTAGACTGTTTGAGAAATACCCCCATGGAGGAAAGTGCGCATGGTGACTGTTGTATTCAATCCCGATGCAATTTCTGTGTTTCATCAACACTCTGATAGTCCACAGATTACAGAATGCCTCCAGACTTGCTTCGGAAACTACTACTGGTCTTCCAGAGAACGATCAAAGAGTAGACTGTTTGAGACATTACTCCCATGGAGGAAAGTGCGCATGGTGACTGTTGTATTCAGTCCCGATGCAATTTCTGTGATTCATCAACACTCTGATAGTCCACAGATTACTGAATGCATTCAGATTTGCATCGGAAACTACTACTGGCCTTCAAGGGAACGACCAAAGCGTAGAATGTTTGAGACATTTTTCCCATGAAGGAAAGTGCGCATGGTGACTGTTGTATTCTATCCCGATGTAATTTTTTTGTTTGATCAACACTCAGATAGTCCACAGATTACAGAATGCCTCCAGATGTGCATTAGAAACTGCTACTGGTCTTCCAGGGAATTATCAAAGCGTAGACTGTTAGAGACATTACTTCCATGGAGGAAAGTGCGCATGGTGACGGCTTTATTCAATCCCGATGCAATTTCTGTGTTTCATCAACACTCTGATAGTCCACAGATTACAGAATGCCTCCAGATGTGCATCGGAAACTACTACTGGTCTTCCAGGGAACGATCAAAGCGTAGACTGTTAGAGACATTTCTCCCATGGGGGAAAGTGCGCGTGGTGACTGTTGTATTCAATCCCGATGCAATTTCTGCGTTTCATCAACACTCTGATAGTCCACAGATTACAGATTGTCTCCAGATGTGCATCGTAAACTACTACTGGTCTTCCAGGGAACGATCAAAACGTAGACTGTTTGAGACATTACTCCCATGGCGGAGAGTGCGCATGGTGACTGTTGTATTCAATCCCGATGCAATTTCTGTGTTTCATCAACACTCTGATAGGCCACAGATTACAGAATACCTCCAGATGTGCAACGGAAACTACTACTGGCCTTCAAGGGAACGATCAAAGCGTAGAATGTTTGAGACATTTTTCCCATGAAGGAAAGTGCGCATGGTGACTGTTGTATTCAATCCCGATGTAATTTTTTTGTTTGATCAACACTCAGATAGTCCACAGATTACAGAATGCCTCCAGATGTGCATTAGAAACTGCTACTGGTCTTCCAGGGAACGATCAAAACGTAGACTGTATGAGACATTACTCCCATGGAGGAAAGTACGCATGGTGACTGTTGTATTCAATCCCGATGCAATTTCTGTGTTTCATCAACACTCTGATAGCCCACAGATTACCGAATGCATCCAGATGTTAATCGGAAACTACTACTGGTCTTCCAGGGAACGATCAAAGCATAGACTGCTAGAGACATTACTCCCATGGAGGAAAGTGTGCATGGTGCCTGTTGTATTCAATCCCGATGCAATTTCTGTGTTTCATCAACAGTGTGATAGTCCACAGACTACAGAATGCCTCCAGATGTGCATCGTAAACTACTACTGGTCTTCCAGGGAACGATCAAATCGTAGACTGTTTGAGACATTACCACCATGGAAGAAAGTGCGCATGGTGACTGTTGTATTCAATCCCGATGCAATTTCTGTGTTTCATCAAAACTCTGATAGTCCACAGATTTCAGAATGCCTCCAGACTTGCTTGGGAAACTACTACTGGTCTTCGAGAGAACGATCAAATAGTAGACTGTTTGAGACATTACTCCCATGGAGGAAAGTGCCCATGGTGACTGTTGTATTCAATCCCGATGCAATTTCTGTGTTTCATCAACACTCTGATAGTCCACAGATTTCAGAATGCCTCCAGACTTGCTTGGGAAACTACTACTGGTCTTCCAGAGAACGATCAAAGAGTAGACTGTTTGAGACATTACTCCCATGGAGGAAAGTGCGCATGGTGACTGTTGTATTCAGTCCCGATGCAATTTCTGTGTTTCATCAACACTCTGATAGTCCACAGATTACTGAATGCCTCCAGATGTGCATCGCAAACTACTACTGGCCTTCAAGGGAACGATCAAAGCGTAGAATGTTTGAGACATTTTTCCCATGAAGGAAAGTGCGCATGGTGACTGTTGTATTCAATCCCGATGCAATTTCTGCGTTTCATCAACACTCTGATAGTCCACAGATTACAGATTGTCTCCAGATGTGCATCGTAAACTACTACTATTCTTCCCGGGAACGATCAAAACGTAGACTGTTTGAGACATTACTCCCATGGAGGAAAGTGCGCATGGTGCCTGTTGTATTCAGTCCCGATGCAATTTCTGTGTTTCATCAACAGTGTGATAGTCCACAGACTACAGAATGCCTCCAGATGTGCATCGTAAACTACTACTGGTCTTCCAGGGAACGATCAAAACGTAGACTGTTTGAGACATTACCACCATGGAGGAAAGTGCGCATGGTGACTGTTGTATTCAATCCCGATGCAATTTCTGTGTTTCATCAACACTCTGATAGTCCACAGATTTCAGAATGCCTCCAGACTTGCTTGGGAAACTACTACTGGTCTTCCAGAGAACGATCAAAGAGTAGACTGTTTGAGACATTACTCCCATGGAGGAAAGTGCGCATGGTGACTGTTGTATTCAGTCCCGATGCAATTTCTGTGTTTCATCAACACTCTGATAGTCCACAGATTACTGAATGCCTCCAGATGTGCATCGGAAACTACTACTGACCTTCAAGGGAACGATCAAAGCGTAGAATGTTTGAGACAATTTTTCCCATAAAGGAAAGTGCGCATGGTTACTGTTGTATTCTATCCCGATGTAATTTTTTGTTTGATCAACACTCAGATAGTCCACAGATTACAGAATGCCTCCAGATGTGTGTTAGAAACTGCTACTGGTCTTCCAGGGAATTATCAAAGGGTAGACTGTTAGAGACATTACTTCCATGGAGGAAAGTGCGCATGGTGACGGCTTTATTCAATCCCGATGCAATTTCTGTGTTTCATCAACACTCTGATAGTCCACAGATTACAGAATTCCTCCAGATGTGCATCGGAAACTACTACTGGTCTTCCAGGGAACGATCAAAGCGCAGACTGTTAGAGACATTTCTCCCATGGTGGAAAGTGCGAGTGGTGACTGTTGTATTCAATCCCGATGCAATTTCTGTGTTTCATCAACACTCTGATAGTCCACAGATTACAGATTGTCTCCAGATGTGCATCGTAAACTGCTACTGGTCTTCCAGGGAACGATCAAAACGTAGACTGTTTGAGACATTACTCCCATGGAGGAAAGTGCGCATGGTGACTGTTGTATTCAATCCCGATGCAATTTCTGTGTTTTGATACACACTTTGAAGGTCCACAGATTACAGAATGCCTCCAGACGTGCATCGGAAACTACTACTGGTCTTCCACGGAACGATAAAAGCGTAGACTGTTTGAGAAACACCCCCATGGAGGAAAGTGCGCATGGTGACTGTTGTATTCAATCCCGATGCAATTTCTGTGTTTCATCAACACTCTGATAGTCCACAGATTACAGAATGCCTCCAGACTTGCTTCGGAAACTACTACTGGTCTTCCAGAGAACGATCAAAGAGTAGACTGTTTGAGACATTACTCCCATGGAGGAAAGTGCGCATGGTGACTGTTGTATTCAGTCCCGATGCAATTTCTGTGATTCATCAACACTCTGATAGTCCACAGATTACTGAATGCATTCAGATGTGCATCGGAAACTACTACTGGCCTTCAAGGGAACGACCAAAGCGTAGAATGTTTGAGACATTTTTCCCATGAAGGAAAGTGCGCATGGTGACTGTTGTATTCAATCCCGATGTAATTTTTTTGTTTGATCAACACTCAGATAGTCCACAGATTACAGAATGCCTCCAGATGTGCATTAGAAACTGCTACTGGTCTTCCAGGGAATTATCAAAGCGTAGACTGTTAGAGACATTACTTCCATGGAGGAAAGTGCGCATGGTGACGGCTTTATTCAATCCCGATGCAATTTCTGTGTTTCATTAACACTCTGATAGTCCACAGATTACAGAATGCCTCCAGATGTGCATCGGAAACTAATACTGGTCTTCCAGGGAACGATCAAAGCGTAGACTGTTAGAGACATTTCTCCCATGGGGGAAAGTGCGCGTGGTGACTGTTGTATTCAATCCCGATGCAATTTCTGCGTTTCATCAACACTCTGATAGTCCACAGATTACAGATTGTCTCCAGATGTGCATCGTAAACTACTACTGGTCTTCCAGGGAACGATCAAAACGTAGACTGTTTGAGACATTACTCCCATGGAGGAAAGTGCGCATGGTGACTGTTGTATTCAATCCCGATGCAATTTCTGTGTTTCATCAACACTCTGATAGGCCACAGATTACAGAATACCTCCAGATGTGCAACGGAAACTACTACTGGCCTTCAAGGGAACGATCAAAGCGTAGAATGTTTGAGACATTTTTCCCATGAAGGAAAGTGCGCATGGTGACTGTTGTATTCAATCCCGATGTAATTTTTTTGTTTGATCAACACTCAGATAGTCCACAGATTACAGAATGCCTCCAGATGTGCATTAGAAACTGCTACTGGTCTTCCAGGGAACGATCAAAACGTAGACTGTATGAGACATTACTCCCATGGAGGAAAGTACGCATGGTGACTGTTGTATTCAATCCCGATGCAATTTCTGTGTTTCATCAACACTCTGATAGCCCACAGATTACCGAATGCCTCCAGATGTGCATCGGAAACTACTACTGGTCTTCCAGGGAACGATCAAAGCATAGACTGCTAGAGACATTACTCCCATGGAGGAAAGTGTGCATGGTGCCTGTTGTATTCAATCCCGATGCAATTTCTGTGTTTCATCAACAGTGTGATAGTCCACAGACTACAGAATGCCTCCAGATGTGCATCGTAAACTACTACTGGTCTTCCAGGGAACGATCAAAACGTAGACTGTTTGAGACATTACCACCATGGAGGAAAGTGCGCATGGTGACTGTTGTATTCAATCCCGATGCAATTTCTGTGTTTCATCAACACTCTGATAGTCCACAGATTTCAGAATGCCTCCAGACTTGCTTGGGAAACTACTACTGGTCTTCCAGAGAACGATCAAATAGTAGACTGTTTGAGACATTACTCCCATGGAGGAATGTGCGCATGGTGACTGTTGTATTCAATCCCGATGCAATTTCTGTGTTTCATCAACACTCTGATAGTCCACAGATTTCAGAATGCCTCCAGACTTGCTTGGGAAACTACTACTGGTCTTCCAGAGAACGATCAAAGTGTAGACTGTTTGAGACATTACTCCCATGGAGGAAAGTGCGCATGGTGACTGTTGTATTCAGTCCCGATGCAATTTCTGTGTTTCATCAACACTCTGATAGTCCACAGATTACTGAATGCCTCCAGATGTGCATCGGAAACTACTACTGGCCTTCAAGGGAACGATCAAAGCGTAGAATGTTTGAGACATTTTTCCCATGATGGAAAGTGCGCATGGTGACTGTTGTATTCAATCCCGATGTAATTTTTTTGTTTGATCAACACTCAGATAGTCCACAGATTACAGAATGCCTCCAGATGTGCATTAGAAACTGCTACTGGTCTTCCAGGGAATTATCAAAGCGTAGACTGTTAGAGACATTACTTCCATGGAGGAAAGTGCGCATGGTGTCGGTTTTATTCAATCCCGATGCAATTTCTGTGTTTCATCAACACTCTGATAGTCCACAGATTGCAGAATGCCTCCAGATGTGCATCGGAAACTACTACTGGTCTTCCAGGGAACGATCAAAGCGTAGACTGTTAGAGACATTACTTCCATGGAATAAAGTGCGCATGGTGACTGTTGTATTCAATCCCGATGCAATTTCTGTGTTTCATCAACACTCTGATAGTCCACAGATTACAGAATGCCTATAGATGTGCATCGGAAACTACTACTGGTCTTCCAGCGAACGATCAAAGCGTAGACTGTTAGAGACATTTCTCCCATGGTGGAAAGTGCGCGTGGTGACTGTTGTATTCAATCCCGATGCAATTTCTGTGTTTCATCAACACTCTGATAGTCCACAGACTACAGAATGCCTCCAGATGTGCATCGTAAACTACTACTGGTCTTCCAGGAACGATCAAAACGCAGACTGTTTGAGACATTACTCCCATGGAGGAAAGTGCGCATGGTGATTGTTGTATTCAATCCCGATGCAATTTCTGTGTCTCATCAACACTCTGATAGTCCACAGATTACAGAATGCCTCCAGACTTGCTTCGGAATCTACTACTGTTTTTCCAGAGAACGATCAAAGAGTAGACTGTTTGAGATATTACTTCCATGGAGGAAAGTGCGCATGGTGACTGTTGTATTCAGTCCCGATGCAATTTCTGTGTTTCATCAACACTCTGATAGTCCACAGATTACTGAATGCCTCCAGATGTGCATCGCAAACTACTACTGGCCTTCAAGGGAACGATCAAAGCGTAGAATGTTTGAGACATTTTTCCCATGAAGGAAAGTGCGCATGGTGACTGTTGTACTCAATCCCGATGTAATTTTTTTGTTTGATCAACACTCAGATAGTCCACAGATTACAGAATGCCTCCAGATGTGCATTAGAAACTGCTACTGGTCTTCCAGGGAATTATCAAAGCGTAGACTGTTAGAGACATTACTTCCATGAAGGAAAGTGCGCATGGTGACGGCTTTATTCAATCCCGATGCAATTTCTGTGTTACATCAACACTCTGATAGTCCATAGATTACAGAATGCCTCCAGATGCGCATCGGAAACTACTACTGGTCTTCCAGGGAACGATCAAAGCGTAGACTGTTAGAGACATTACTTCCATGGAGGAAAGTGCGCATGGTGACTGTTGTATTCAATCCCAATGCAATTTCTGTGTTTCATCAACACTCTGATAGGCCACAGATTACAGAATACCTCCAGATGTGCATCGGAAACTACTACTGGCCTTCAAGGGAACGACCAAAGCGTAGAATGTTTGAGACATTTTTCCCATGATGGAAAGTGCGCATGGTGACTGTTGTATTCAATCCCGATGTAATTTTTTTGTTTGATCAACACTCAGATAGTCCACAGATTACAGAATGCCTCCAGATGTGCATTAGAAACTGCTACTGGTCTTCCAGGGAATTATCAAAGCGTAGACTGTTAGAGACATTACTTCCATGGAGGAAAGTGCGCATGGTGACGGTTTTATTCAATCCCGATGCAATTTCTGTGTTTCATCAACACTCTGATAGTCCATAGATTACAGAATTCCTCCAGATGTGCATCGGAAACTACTACTGGTCTTCCAGGGAACGATCAAAGCGTAGACTGTTAGAGACATTTCTCCCATGGTGGAAAGTGCGCGTGGTGACTGTTGTATTCAATCCCGATTCAATTTCTGTGTTTCATCAACACTCTGATAGTCCACAGATTACAGATTGTCTCCAGATAAGCATCGTAAACTGCTACTGGTCTGCCAGGGTACGATCAAAACGTAGACTGTTTGAGACATTACTCCCATGGAGGAAAGTGCGCATGGTGACTGTTGTATTCAATCCCGATGCTATTTCTGTGTTTTGATACACACCTTGAAGGTCCACAGATTACAGAATGCCTCCAGATGTGCATTAGAAACTACTACTGGTCTTCCAGGGAATTATCAAAGCGTAGACTGTTAGAGACATTACTTCCATGGAGGAAAGTGCGCATGGTGACGGCTTTATTCAATCCCGATGCAATTTCTGTGTTTCATCAACACTCTGATAGTCCACAGATTACAGAATGCCTCCAGATGTGCATCGGAAACTACTACTGGTCTTCCAGGGAACGATCAAAGCGTAGACTGTTAGAGACATTACTTCCATGGAGGAAAGTGCGCATGGTGACTGTTGTATTTCATCCCGATGCAATTTCTGTGTTTCATCAACACTCTGATAGTCCACAGATTACAGAATGCCTATAGATGTGCATCGGAAACTACTACTGGTCTTCCAGGGAACGATCAAAGCGTAGACTGTTAGAGACATTTCTCCCATGGTGGAAAGTGCCCGTGGTGACTGTTGTATTCAATCCCGATGCAATTTCTGTGTTTCATCAACACTCTGATAGTCCACAGACTACAGAATGCCTCCAGATGTGCATCGTAAACTACTACTGGTCTTCCAGGGAACGATCAAAACGCAGTCTGTTTGAGACATTACCCCCATGGAGGAAAGTGCGCATGGTGACTGTTGTATTCAATCCCGATGCAATTTCTGTGTCTCATCAACACTCTGATAGTCCACAGATTACAGAATGCCTCCAGACTTGCTTCGGAATCTACTACTGGTCTTCCAGAGAACGATCAAAGAGTAGACTGTTTGAGACATTACTTCCATGGAGGAAAGTGCGCATGGTGACTGTTGTATTCAGTCCCGATGCAATTTCTGTGTTTCATCAACACTCTGATAGCCCACAGATTACCGAATGCCTCCAGATGTTAATCGGAAACTACTACTGGTCTTCCAGGGAACGATCAAAGCATAGACTGCTAGAGACATTACTCCCATGGAGGAAAGTGTGCATGGTGCCTGTTGTATTCAATCCCGATGCAATTTCTGTGTTTCATCAACAGTGTGATAGTCCACAGACTACAGAATGCCTCCAGATGTGCATCGTAAACTACTACTGGTCTTCCAGGGAACGATCAAAGCGTAGACTGTTTGAGACATTAACACCATGGAAGAAAGTGCGCATGGTGACTGTTGTATTCAATCCCGATGCAATTTCTGTGTTTCATCAAAACTCTGATAGTCCACAGATTTCAGAATGCCTCCAGACTTGCTTGGGAAACTACTACTGGTCTTCCAGAGAACGATCAAATAGTAGACTGTTTGAGACATTACTCCCATGGAGGAAAGTGCCCATGGTGACTGTTGTATTCAATCGCGATGCAATTTCTGTGTTTCATCAACACTCTGATAGTCCACAGATTTCAGAATGCCTCCAGACTTGCTTGGGAAACTACTACTGGTCTGCCAGAGAACGATCAAAGAGTAGACTGTTTGAGACATTACTCCCATGGAGGAAAGTGCGCATGGTGACTGTTGTATTCAGTCCCGATGCAATTTCTGTGTTTCATCAACACTCTGATAGTCCACAGATTACTGAATGCCTCCAGATGTGCATCGGAAACTACTACTGGCCTTCAAGGGAACGATCAAAGCGTAGAATGTTTGAGACATTTTTCCCATGAAGGAAAGTGCGCATGGTGACTGTTGTATTCAATCCCGATGCAATTTCTGCGTTTCATCAACACTCTGATAGTCCACAGATTACAGATTGTCTCCAGATGTGCATCGTAAACTACTACTGGTCTTCCAGGGAACGATCAAAACGTAGACTGTTTGAGACATTACTCCCATGAAGGAAAGTGCGCATGGTGCCTGTTGTATTCAGTCCCGATGCAATTTCTGTGTTTCATCAACAGTGTGATAGTCCACAGACTACAGAATGCCTCCAGATGTGCATCGTAAACTACTACTGGTCTTCCAGGGAACGATCAAAACGTAGACTGTTTGAGACATTACCACCATGGAGGAAAGTGCGCATGGTGACTGTTGTATTCAATCCCGATGCAATTTCTGTGTTTCATCAACACTCTGATAGTCCACAGATTTCAGAATGCCTCCAGACCTGCTTGGGAAACTACTACTGGTCTTCCAGAGAACGATCAAATAGTAGACTGTTTGAGACATTACTCCCATGGAGGAATGTGCGCATGGTGACTGTTGTATTCAATCCCGATGCAATTTCTGTGTTTCATCAACACTCTGATAGTCCACAGATTTCAGAATGCCTCCAGACTTGCTTGGGAAACTACTACTGGTCTTCCAGAGAACGATGAAAGTGTAGACTGTTTGAGACATTACTCCCATGGAGGAAAGTGCGCATGGTGACTGTTGTATTCAGTCCCGATGCAATTTCTGTGTTTCATCAACACTCTGATAGTCCACAGATTACTGAATGCCTCCAGATGTGCATCGGAAACTACTACTGGCCTTCAAGGGAACGATCAAAGCGTAGAATGTTTGAGACATTTTTCCCATGATGGAAAGTGCGCATGGTGACTGTTGTATTCAATCCCGATGTAATTTTTTTGTTTGATCAACACTCAGATAGTCCACAGATTACAGAATGCCTCCAGATGTGCATTAGAAACTGCTACTGGTCTTCCAGGGAATTATCAAAGCGTAGACTGTTAGAGACATTACTTCCATGGAGGAAAGTGCGCATGGTGTCGGTTTTATTCAATCCCGATGCAATTTCTGTGTTTCATCAACACTCTGATAGTCCACAGATTGCAGAATGCCTCCAGATGTGCATCGGAAACTACTACTGGTCTTCCAGGGAACGATCAAAGTGTAGACTGTTAGAGACATTACTTCCATGGAGGAAAGTGCGCATGGTGACTGTTGTATTCAATCCCGATGCAATTTCTGTGTTTCATCAACACTCTGATAGTCCACAGATTACAGAATGCCTATAGATGTGCATCGGAAACTACTACTGGTCTTCCAGCGAACGATCAAAGCGTAGACTGTTAGAGACATTTCTCCCATGGTGGAAAGTGCGCGTGGTGAGTGTTGTATTCAATCCCGATGCAATTTCTGTGTTTCATCAACACTCTGATAGTCCACAGACTACAGAATGCCTCCAGATGTGCATCGTAAACTTCTACTGGTCTTCCAGGAACGATCAAAACGCAGACTGTTTGAGACATTACTCCCATGGAGGAAAGTGCGCATGGTGATTGTTGTATTCAATCCCGATGCAATTTCTGTGTCTCATCAACACTCTGATAGTCCACAGATTACAGAATGCCTCCAGACTTGCTTCGGAATCTACTACTGGTCTTCCAGAGAACGATCAAAGAGTAGACTGTTTGAGATATTACTTCCATGGAGGAAAGTGCGCATGGTGACTGTTGTATTCAGTCCCGATGCAATTTCTGTGTTTCATCAACACTCTGATAGTCCACAGATTACTGAATGCCTCCAGATGTGCATCGGAAACTACTACTGGCCTTCAAGGGAACGATCAAAGCGTAGAATGTTTGAGACATTTTTCCCATGAAGGAAAGTGCGCATGGTGACGGCTTTATTCAATCCCGATGCAATTTCTGTGTTTCATCAACACTCTGATAGTCCATAGATTACAGAATGCCTCCAGATGCGCATCGGAAACTACTACTGGTCTTCCAGGGAACGATCAAAGCGTAGACTGTTAGAGACATTACTTCCATGGAGGAAAGTGCGCATGGTGACTGTTGTATTCAATCCCAATGCAATTTCTGTGTTTCATCAACACTCTGATAGGCCACAGATTACAGAATACCTCCAGATGTGCATCGGAAACTACTACTGGCCTTCAAGGGAACGACCAAAGCGTAGAATGTTTGAGACATTTTTCCCATGATGGAAAGTGCGCATGGTGACTGTTGTATTCAATCCCGATGTAATTTTTTTGTTTGATCAACACTCAGATAGTCCACAGATTACAGAATGCCTCCAGATGTGCATTAGAAACTGCTACTGGTCTTCCAGGGAATTATCAAAGCGTAGACTGTTAGAGACATTACTTCCATGGAGGAAAGTGCGCATGGTGACGGTTTTATTCAATCCCGATGCAATTTCTGTGTTTCATCAACACTCTGATAGTCCACAGATTACAGAATTCCTCCAGATGTGCATCGGAAACTACTACTGGTCTTCCAGGGAACGATCAAAGCGTAGACTGTTAGAGACATTTCTCCCATGGTGGAAAGTGCGCGTGGTGACTGTTGTATTCAATCCCGATGCAATTTCTGTGTTTCATCAACACTCTGATAGTCCACAGATTACAGATTGTCTCCAGATAAGCATCGTAAACTGCTACTGGTCTGCCAGGGTACGATCAAAACGTAGACTGTTTGAGACATTACTCCCATGGAGGAAAGTGCGCATGGTGACTGTTGTATTCAATCCCGATGCTATTTCTGTGTTTTGATACACACTTTGAAGGTCCACAGATTACAGAATGCCTCCAGATGTGCATTAGAAACTACTACTGGTCTTCCAGGGAATTATCAAACCGTAGACTGTTAGAGACATTACTTCCATGGAGGAAAGTGCGCATGGTGACGGCTTTATTCAATCCCGATGCAATTTCTGTGTTTCATCAACACTCTGATAGTCCACAGATTACAGAATGCCTCCAGATGTGCATCGGAAACTACTACTGGTCTTCCAGGGAACGATCAAAGCGTAGACTGTTAGAGACATTACTTCCATGGAGGAAAGTGCGCATGGTGACTGTTGTATTTCATCCCGATGCAATTTCTGTGTTTCATCAACACTCTGATAGTCCACAGATTACAGAATGCCTATAGATGTGCATCGGAAACTACTACTGGTCTTCCAGGGAACGATCAAAGCGTAGACTGTTAGAGACATTTCTCCCATGGTGGAAAGTGCCCGTGGTGACTGTTGTATTCAATCCCGATGCAATTTCTGTGTTTCATCAACACTCTGATAGTCCACAGACTACAGAATGCCTCCAGATGTGCATCGTAAACTACTACTGGTCTTCCAGGGAACGATCAAAACGCAGTCTGTTTGAGACATTACCCCCATGGAGGAAAGTGCGCATGGTGACTGTTGTATTCAATCCCGATGCAATTTCTGTGTCTCATCAACACTCTGATAGTCCACAGATTACAGAATGCCTCCAGACTTGCTTCGGAATCTACTACTGGTCTTCCAGAGAACGATCAAAGAGTAGACTGTTTGAGACATTACTTCCATGGAGGAAAGTGCGCATGGTGACTGTTGTATTCAGTCCCGATGCAATTTCTGTGTTTCATCAACACTCTGATAGTCCACAGATTACTGAATGCCTCCAGATGTGCATCGGAAACTACTACTGGCCTTCAAGGGAACGATCAAAGCGTAGAATATTTGAGACATTTTTCCCATGAAGGAAAGTGCGCATGGTGACTGTTGTATTCAATCCCGATGTAATTTTTTTGTTTGATCACCACTCAGATAGTCCACAGATTACAGAATGCCTCCAGATGTGCATTAGAAACTGCTACTGGTCTTCCAGGGAATTATCAAAGCGTAGACTGTTAGAGACATTACTTCCATGGTGGAAAGTGCGCATGGTGACGGCTTTATTCAATCCCGATGCAATTTCTGTGTTTCATCAACACTCTGATAGTCCACAGATTACAGAATGCCTCCAGATGTGCATCGGAAACTACTACTGGTCTTCCAGGGAACGATCAAAGCGTAGTCTGTTAGAGACATTACTTCCATGGAGGAAAGTGCGCATGGTGACTGTTGTATTTAATCCCGATGCAATTTCTGTGTTTCATCAACACTCTGATAGTCCACAGATTACAGAATGCCTATAGATGTGCATCGGAAACTACTACTGGTCTTCCAGCGAACGATCAAAGCGTAGACTGTTAGAGACATTTCTCCCATGGTGGAAAGTGCGCGTGGTGACTGTTGTATTCAATCCCGATGCAATTTCTGTATTTCATCAACACTCTGATAGTCCACAGACTACAGAATGCCTCCAGATGTGCATCGTAAACTACTACTGGTCTTCCAGGGAACGATCAAAACGCAGTCTGTTACATTACCGCCATGGAAGAAAGTGCGCATGGTGACTGTTGTATTCAATCCCGATGCAATTTCTGTGTCTCATCAACACTCTGATAGTCCACAGATTACAGAATGCCTCCAGACTTTCTTCGGAATCTACTACTGGTCTTCCAGAGAACGATCAAAGAGTAGACTGTTTGAGACATTATTTCCATGGAGGAAAGTGCGCATGGTGACTGTTGTATTCAGTCCCGATGCAATTTCTGTGTTTCATCAACACTCTGATAGTCCACAGATTACTGAATGCCTCCAGATGTGCATCGGAAACTAGTACTGGCCTTCAAGGGAACGATCAAAGCGTAGAATATTTGAGACATTTTTCCCATGAAGGAAAGTGCGCATGGTGACTGTTGTATTCAATCCCGATGTAATTTTTTTGTTTGATCAACACTCAGATAGTCCACAGATTAGAGAATGCCTCCAGATGTGCATTAGAAACTGCTACTGGTCTTCCAGGGAATTATCAAAGCGTAGACTGTTAGAGACATTACTTCCATGGAGGAAAGTGCGCATGGTGACGGCTTTATTCAATCCCGATGCAATTTCTGTGTTTCATCAACACTCTGATAGTCCACAGATTACAGAATGCCTCCAGATGTGCATCGGAAACTACTACTGGTCTTCCAGGGAACGATCAAAGCGTAGACTGTTAGAGACATTACTTCCATGGAGGAAAGTGCGCATGGTGACTGTTGTATTCAATCCAGATGCAATTTCTGTGTTTCATCAACACTCTGATAGTCCACAGATTACAGAATGCCTATAGATGTGCATCGGAAACTACTACTGGTCTTCCAGCGAGCGATCAAAGCGTAGACTGTTAGAGACATTTCTCCCATGGTGGAAAGTGCGCGTGGTGACTGTTGTATTCAATCCCGATGCAATTTCTGTGTTTCATCAACACTCTGATAGTCCACAGACTACAGAATGCCTCCAGATGTGCATCGTAAACTACTACTGGTCTATCAGGGAACGATCAAAACGCAGACTGTTTGAGACATTACCCCCATGGAGGAAAGTGCGCATGGTGACTGTTGTATTCAATCCCGATGCAATTTCTGTGTGTCATCAACACTCTGATAGTCCACAGATTACAGAATGCCTCCAGACTTGCTTCGGAATCTACTACTGGTCTTCCAGAGAACGATCAAAGAGTAGACTGTTTGAGACATTACTTCCATGGAGGAAAGTGCGCATGGTGACTGTTGTATTCAGTCCCGATGCAATTTCTGTGTTTCATCAACACTCTGATAGTCCACAGATTACTGAATGCCTCCGGATGTGCATCGGAAACTACTACTGGCCTCCCTGGGAATTATCAAAGCGTAGACTGTTAGAGACATTACTTCCATGGAGGAAGGTGCGCATGGTGACGGCTTTATTCAATCCCGATGCAATTTCTTTGTTTCATCAACACTCTGATAGTCCACAGATTACAGAATGTCTCCAGATGTGCATCGGAAACTACTACTGGTCTTCCAGGGAACGATCAAAGCGTAGACTGTTAGAGACATTTCTCCCATGGTGGAAAGTGCGCGTGGTGACTGTTGTATTCCATCCCGATGCAATTTCTGTGTTTCATCAACAGTCTGATAGTCCACAGATTACAGAATGCCTCCAGACTTGCTTCGGAAACTACTACTGGTCTTCCAGAGAACGATCAAAGAGTAGACTGTTTGAGACATTACTCCCATGGAGGAAAGTGCGCATGGTGACTGTTGCATTCAGTCCCGATGCAATTTCTGTGATTCATTAACACTCTGATAGTCCACAGATTACTGAATGCCTCCAGATGTGCATCGGAAACTACTACTGGCCTTCAAGGGAACGACCAAAGCGTAGAATGTTTGAGACATTTTTCCCATGAAGGAAAGTGCGCATGGTGACTGTTGTATTCAATCCCGATGTAATTTTTTTGTTTAATCAACACTCAGATAGTCCACAGATTACAGAATGCCTCCAGATGTGCATTAGAAACTGCTACTTGTCTTCCAGGGAATTATCAAAGCGTAGACTGTTAGAGACATTACTTCCATGGAGGAAAGTGCACATGGTGACGGCTTTATTCAATCCCGATACAATTTCTGTGTTTCATCAACACTCTTATAGTCCACAGATTACAGAATGCCTCCAGATGTGCATCGGAAACTACTACTGGTCTTCCAGGGAACGATCAAAGCGTAGACTGTTAGAGACATTTCTCCCATGGTGGAAAGTGCGCGTGGTGACTGTTGTATTCAATCCCGATGCAATTTCTGTGTTTCATCAACACTCTGATGGTCCACAGATTACAGATTGTCTCCAGACGTGCATCGTAAACTACTACTGGTCTTCCAGGGAACGATCAAAGCGTAGACTGTTTGAGAAATTACTCCCATGGAGGAAAGTGCGCATGGTGACTGTTGTATTCAATCCCGATGCAATTTCTGTGTTTCATCAACACTCTGATAGGCCACAGATTACAGAATACCTCCAGATGTGCATCGGAAACTACTACTGGCCTTCAAGGGAACGATCAAAGCGTAGAATGTTTGAGACATTTTTCCCATGAAGGAAAGTGCGCATGGTGACTGTTGTATTCAATCCCGATGTAATTTTTTTGTTTGATCAACACTCAGATAGTCCACAGATTACAGAATGCCTCCAGATGTGCATTAGAAACTGCTACTGCTCTTCCAGGGAATTATCAAAGCGTAGACTGTTAGAAACATTACTTCCATGGAGGAAAGTGCGCATGGTGACGGCTTTATTCAATCCCGATGCAATTTCTGTGTTTCATCAACACTCTGATAGTCCACAGATTACAGAATGCCTCCAGATGTGCATCGGAAACTACTACTGGTCTTACAGGGAACGATCAAAGCGTAGACTGTTAGAGACATTACTTCCATGGAGGAAAGTGCGCATGGTGACTGTTGTATTCAATCCCGATGCAATTTCTGTGTTTCATCAACACTCTGATAGTCCACAGATTACAGAATGCCTCCAGATGTGCATCGGAAACTACTACTGGTCTTCCAGGGAACGATCAAAGCGTAGCCTGTATTAGAATTACTCACATGGAGGAAAGTGCACATGGTGACTGTTTTACTCAATCCCGATGCAATTTCTGTGTGTCATCAACACTCTGATAGTCCACAGATTACAGAATGCCTCCAGACTTGCTTCGGAATCTACTACTGGTCTTCCAGAGAACGATCAAAGAGTAGACTGTTTGAGACATTACTTCCATGGAGGAAAGTGCGCATGGTGACTGTTGTATTCAGTCCCGATGCAATTTCTGTGTTTCATCAACACTCTGATAGTCCACAGATTACTGAATGCCTCCAGATGTGGATCGGAAACTACTACTGGCCTTCAAGGGAACGATCAAAGCGTAGAATGTTTGAGACATTTTTCCCATGAAGGAAAGTGCGCATGGTGACTGTTGTATTCAATCCCGATGTAATTTTTTTGTTTGATCAACACTCAGATAGTCCACAGATTACAGAATGCCTCCAGATGTGCATTAGAAACTGCTACTGGTCTTCCAGGGAATTATCAAAGCGTAGAATGTTAGAGACATTACTTCCATGGAGGAAAGTGCGCATGGTGACAGCTTTATTCAATCCCGATGCAATTTCTGTGTTTCATCAACACTCTGATAGTCCACAGATTACAGAATGCCTCCAGATGTGCATCCGAAACTACTACTGGTCTTCCAGGGAACGATCAAAAAGTAGACTGTTAGAGACATTTCTCCCATGGTGGAAAGTGCGCGTGGTGACTGTTGTATTCAATCCCGATGCAATTTCTGTGTTTCATCAACACTCTGATAGTCCACAGATTACAGATTGTCTCCAGATGTGCATCGTAAACTACTACTGGTCTTCCAGGGAACGATCAAAACGTAGACTGTTTGAGACATTACTCCAATGGAGGAAAGTGCGCATGGAGACTGTTGTATTCAATCCCGATGCAATTTCTGTGTTTTGATACACACTTTGAAGGTCCACAGATTACAGAATGCCTCCAGACGTGCATCGAAAACTACTACTGGTCTTCCACGGAACGATAAAAGCGTAGACTGTTTGAGAATTACCCCCATGGAGGAAAGTGCGCATGGTGACTGTTGTATTCAATCCCGATGCAATTTCTGTGTTTCATCAACACTCTGATAGTCCACAGATAACAGAATGCCTCCAGACTTGCTTCGGAAACTACTACTGGTCTTCCAGAGAACGATCAAAGAGTAGACTGTTTGAGACATTACTCCCATGGAGGAAAGTGCGCATGGTGACTGTTGTATTCAGTCCCGATGCAATTTCTGTGTTTCATCAACACTCTGATAGTCCACAGATTACTGAATGCCTCCGGATGTGCATCGGAAACTCCTACTGGCCTTCCTGGGAATTATCAAAGCGTAGACTGTTAGAGACATTACTTCCATGGAGGAAAGTGCGCATGGTGACGGCTTTATTCAATCCCGATGCAATTTCTTTGTTTCATCAACACTCTGATAGTCCACAGATTACAGAATGTCTCCAGATGTGCATCGGAAACTACTACTGGTCTTCCAGGGAACGATCAAAGCGTAGACTGTTAGAGACATTTCTCCCATGGTGGAAAGTGCGCGTGGTGACTGTTGTATTCAATCCCGATGCAATTTCTGTGTTTCATCAATACTCTGATAGTCCACAGATTACAGATTGTCTGAAAGATGTGCATCGTAAACTACTACTGTTCTTCCAGGGAACGATCAAAACGTAGACTGTTTGAGACATTACTCCCATGGAGGATAGTGCGCATGGTGACTGTTGTATACAATCCCGATGCAATTTCTGTGTTTCATCAACACTCTGATAGGCCACAGATTACAGAATACCTCCAGATGTGCATCGGAAACTACTACTGGCCTTCAAGGGAACGACCAAAGCGTAGAATGTTTGAGACATTTTTCCCATGAAGGAAAGTGCGCATGGTGACTGTTGTATTCCATCCCGATGCAATTTCTGTGTTTCATTAACAGTCTGATAGTCCACAGATTACAGAATGCCTCCAGATGTGCATCGGAAACTACTACTGGCCTTCAAGGGAACGACCAAAGCGTAGAATGTTTGAGACATTTTTCCCATGAAGGAAAGTGCGCATGGTGACTGTTGTATTCAATCCCGATGTAATTTTTTTGTTTAATCAACACTCAGATAGTCCACAGATTACAGAATGCCTCCAGATGTGCATTAGAAACTGCTACTGGTCTTCCAGGGAATTATCAAAGCGTAGACTGTTAGAGACATTACTTCCATGGAGGAAAGTGCACATGGTGACGGCTTTATTCAATCCCGATACAATTTCTGTGTTTCATCAACACTCTGATAGTCCACAGATTACAGAATGCCTCCAGATGTGCATCGGAAACTACTACTGGTCTTCCAGGGAACGATCAAAACGTAGACTGTTAGAGACATTTCTCCCATGGTGGAAAGTGCGCGTGGTGACTGTTGTATTCAATCCCGATGCAATTTCTGTGTTTCATCAACACTCTGATAGTCCACAGATTACAGATTGTCTCCGGACGTGCATCGTAAACTACTACTGGTCTTCCAGGGAACGATCAAAGCGTAGACTGTTTGAGAAATTACTCCCATGGAGGAAAGTGCGCATGGTGACTGTTGTATTCAATCCCGATGCAATTTCTGTGTTTCATCAACACTCTGATAGGCCACAGATTACAGAATACCTCCAGATGTGCATCGGAAACTACTACTGGCCTTCAAGGGAACGATCAAAGCGTAGAATGTTTGAGACATTTTTCCCATGAAGGAAAGTGCGCATGGTGACTGTTGTATTCAATCCCGATGTAATTTTTTTGTTTGATCAACACTCAGATAGTCCACAGATTACAGAATGCCTCCAGATGTGCATTAGAAACTGCTACTGCTCTTCCAGGGAATTATCAAAGCGTAGACTGTTAGAAACATTACTTCCATGGAGGAAAGTGCGCATGGTGACGGCTTTATTCAATCCCGATGCAATTTCTGTGTTTCATCAACACTCTGATAGTCCACAGATTACAGAATGCCTCCAGATGTGCATCGGAAACTACTACTGGTCTTCCAGGGAACGATCAAAGCGTAGACTGTTAGAGACATTACTTCCATGGAGGAAAGTGCGCATGGTGACTGTTGTATTCAATCCCGATGCAATTTCTGTGTTTCATCAACACTCTGATAGTCCACAGATTACAGAATGCCTCCAGATGTGCATCGGAAACTACTACTGGTCTTCCAGGGAACGATCAAAGCGTAGCCTGTATTAGAATTACTCACATGGAGGAAAGTGCACATGGTGACTGTTTTACTCAATCCCGATGCAATTTCTGTGTGTCATCAACACTCTGATAGTCCACAGATTACAGAATGCCTCCAGACTTGCTTCGGAATCTACTACTGGTCTTCCAGAGAACGATCAAAGAGTAGACTGTTTGAGACATTACTTCCATGGAGGAAAGTGCGCATGGTGACTGTTGTATTCAGTCCCGATGCAATTTCTGTGTTTCATCAACACTCTGATAGTCCACAGATTACTGAATGCCTCCAGATGTGGATCGGAAACTACTACTGGCCTTCAAGGGAACGATCAAAGCGTAGAATGTTTGAGACATTTTTCCCATGAAGGAAAGTGCGCATGGTGACTGTTGTATTCAATCCCGATGTAATTTTTTTGTTTGATCAACACTCAGATAGTCCACAGATTACAGAATGCCTCCAGATGTGCATTAGAAACTGCTACTGGTCTTCCAGGGAATTATCAAAGCGTAGAATGTTAGAGACATTACTTCCATGGAGGAAAGTGCGCATGGTGACAGCTTTATTCAATCCCGATGCAATTTCTGTGTTTCATCAACACTCTGATAGTCCACAGATTACAGAATGCCTCCAGATGTGCATCCGAAACTACTACTGGTCTTCCAGGGAACGATCAAAAAGTAGACTGTTAGAGACATTTCTCCCATGGTGGAAAGTGCGCGTGGTGACTGTTGTATTCAATCCCGATGCTATTTCTGTGTTTCATCAACACTCTGATAGTCCACAGATTACAGATTGTCTCCAGATGTGCATCGTAAACTACTACTGGTCTTCCAGGGAACGATCAAAACGTAGACTGTTTGAGACATTACTCCAATGGAGGAAAGTGCGCATGGAGACTGTTGTATTCAATCCCGATGCAATTTCTGTGTTTTGATACACACTTTGAAGGTCCACAGATTACAGAATGCCTCCAGACGTGCATCGAAAACTACTACTGGTCTTCCACGGAACGATAAAAGCGTAGACTGTTTGAGAATTACCCCCATGGAGGAAAGTGCGCATGGTGACTGTTGTATTCAATCCCGATGCAATTTCTGTGTTTCATCAACACTCTGATAGTCCACTGATAACAGAATGCCTCCAGACTTGCTTCGGAAACTACTACTGGTCTTCCAGAGAACGATCAAAGAGTAGACTGTTTGAGACATTACTCCCATGGAGGAAAGTGCGCATGGTGACCGTTGTATTCAGTCCCGATGCAATTTCTGTGTTTCATCAACACTCTGATAGTCCACAGATTACTGAATGCCTCCGGATGTGCATCGGAAACTACTACTGGCCTTCCTGGGAATTATCAAAGCGTAGACTGTTAGAGACATTACTTCCATGGAGGAAAGTGCGCATGGTGACGGCTTTATTCAATCCCGATGCAATTTCTTTGTTTCATCAACACTCTGATAGTCCACAGATTACAGAATGTCTCCAGATGTGCATCGGAAACTACTACTGGTCTTCCAGGGAACGATCAAAGCGTAGACTGTTAGAGACATTTCTCCCATGGTGGAAAGTGCGCGTGGTGACTGTTGTATTCAATCCCGATGCAATTTCTGTGTTTCATCAACACTCTGATAGTCCACAGATTACAGATTGTCTGAAAGATGTGCATCGTAAACTACTACTGTTCTTCCAGGGAACGATCAAAACGTAGACTGTTTGAGACATTACTCCCATGGAGGAAAGTGCGCATGGTGACTGTTGTATTCAATCCCGATGCAATTTCTGTGTTTCATCAACACTCTGATAGGCCACAGATTACAGAATACCTCCAGATGTGCATCGGAAACTACTACTGGCCTTCAAGGTAACGACCAAAGCGTAGAATGTTTGAGACATTTTTCCCATGAAGGAAAGTGCGCATGGTGACTGTTGTATTCCATCCCGATGCAATTTCTGTGTTTCATCAACACTCTGATAGTCCACAGATTACAGAATGCCTCCAGACTTGCTTCGGAAACTACTACTGGTCTTCCAGAGAACGATCAAAGAGTAGACTGTTTGAGACATTACTCCCATGGAGGAAAGTGCGCATGGTGACTGTTGTATTCAGTCCCGATGCAATTTCTGTGATTCATTAACACTCTGATAGTCCACAGATTACTGAATGCCTCCAGATGTGCATCGGAAACTACTACTGGCCTTCAAGGGAACGACCAAAGCGTAGAATGTTTGAGACATTTTTCCCATGAAGGAAAGTGCGCATGGTGACTGTTGTATTCAATCCCGATGTAATTTTTTTGTTTAATCAACACTCAGATAGTCCACAGATTACAGAATGCCTCCAGATGTGCATTAGAAACTGCTACTGGTCTTCCAGGGAATTATCAAAGCGTAGACTGTTAGAGACATTACTTCCATGGAGGAAAGTGCGCATGGTGACGGCTTTATTCAATCCCGATACAATTTCTGTGTTTCATCAACACTCTGATAGTCCACAGATTACAGAATGCCTCCAGATGTGCATCGGAAACTACTACTGGTCTTCCAGGGAACGATCAAAGCGTAGACTGTTAGAGACATTTCTCCCATGGTGGAAAGTGCGCGTGGTGACTGTTGTATTCAATCCCGATGCAATTTCTGTGTTTCATCAACACTCTGATAGTCCACAGATTACAGATTGTCTCCAGACGTGCATCGTAAACTACTACTGGTCTTCCAGGGAACGATCAAAGCGTAGACTGTTTGAGAAATTACTCCCATGGAGGAAAGTGCGCATGGTGACTGTTGTATTCAATCCCGATGCAATTTCTGTGTTTCATCAACACTCTGATAGGCCACAGATTACACAATACCTCCAGATGTGCATCGGAAACTACTACTGGCCTTCAAGGGAACGATCAAAGCGTAGAATGTTTGAGACATTTTTCCCATGAAGGAAAGTGCGCATGGTGACTGTTGTATTCAATCCCGATGTAATTTTTTTGTTTGATCAACACTCAGATAGTCCACAGATTACAGAATGCCTCCAGATGTGCATTAGAAACTGCTACTGGTCTTCCAGGGAATTATCAAAGCGTAGACTGTTAGAAACATTACTTCCATGGAGGAAAGTGCGCATGGTGACGGCTTCATTCAATCCCGATGCAATTTCTGTGTTTCATCAACACTCTGATAGTCCACAGATTACAGAATGCCTCCAGATGTGCATCGGAAACTACTACTGGTCTTCCAGGGAACGATCAAAGCGTAGACTGTTAGAGACATTACTTCCATGGAGGAAAGTGCGCATGGTGACTGTTGTATTCAATCCCGATGCAATTTCTGTGTTTCATCAACACTCTGATAGTCCACAGATTACAGAATGCCTCCAGATGTGCATCGGAAACTACTACTGGTCTTCCAGGGAACGATCAAAGCATAGACTGTTAGAGACATTACTTCCATGGAGCAAAGTGCGCGTGGTGACGGCTGTATTCAATCCCGATGCAATTTCTGTGTTTCATCAATACTCTGATAGTCCACAGATTACAGGCTGCCTCCAGATGTGCATCGGAAACTACTACTGGTCTTCCAGGGAACGATCAAAGCGTAGACAATTTGAGACATTTCTCCCATGGTGGAAAGTGCGCGTGGTGACTGTTGTATTCAATCCCGATGCAATTTCTGTGTTTCATCAGCAATATGATAGTCCACAGATTACAGAATGCCTCCAGATGTGCATCGGAAACTACTACTGGTCTTCCTGGGAACGACCAAAGTGTAGACTGTATGAGACAATACTCCCATGGAGGAAGGTGCGCATGGTGACTGTTGTATTCAATCCCGATGCAATTTCTGTGTTTCATCAACACCCTGATAGCCCACAGACTACAGAATGCCTCCAGATGTGCATCGGAAACTACTACTGGTCTTCCAGGGAACGATCAAAGCATAGACTGTTAGAGACATTACTTCCATGGAGGAAAGTGCGCATGGTGACGGCTGTATTCAATCCCGATGCAATTTCTGTGTTTCATCAGCACTCTGATAGCCCACAGATTACAGAATGCCTCCAGATGTGCATCGGAAACTACTACTGGTCTTCCAGGGAACGATCAAAACATAGACTGATAGAGACATTACTCCCATGGAGGAAAGTGCGCATGGTGCCTGTTGTATTCAATCCCGATGCAATTTCTGTGTTTCATCAACAGTGTGATAGTCCACAGACTACAGAATGCCTCCAGATGTGCATCGTAAACTACTACTGGTCTTCCAGGGAACGATCGAAACGCAGACTGTTTGAGACATTACCCCCATGGAGGAAAGTGCGCATGGTGACTGTTGTATTCAATCCCGATGCAATTTCTGTGTTTCATCAACACTCTGATAGTCCACAGATGACAGATTGTCTCCAGATGTGCATCGTAAACTACTACTGGTCTTCCAGGGAACGATCAAAACGTAGACTGTTTGAGACATTACTCCCATGGAGGAAAGTGCGCATGGTGACTGTTGTATTCAATCCCGATGCAATTTCTGTGTTTTGATACACACTTTGAAGGTCCACAGATTACAGAATGCCTCCAGACGTGCATCGGAAACTACTACTGGTCTTCCACGGAACGATAAAAGCGTAGACTGTTTGAGAATTACCCCCATGGAGGAAAGTTCGCATGGTGACTGTTGTATTCAATCCCGATGCAATTTCTGTGTTTCATCAACACTCTGATAGTCCACAGATAACAGAATGCCTCCAGACTTGCTTCGGAAACTACTACTGGTCTTCCAGAGAACGATCAAAGAGTACACTGTTTGAGACATTACTCCCATGGAGGAAAGTGCGCATGGTGGCTGTTTTATTCAGTCCCGATGCAATTTCTGTGTTTCATCAACACTCTGATAGTCCACAGATTACTGAAAGCCTCCGGATGTGCATCGGAAACTACTACTGGCCTTCCTGTTAATTATGAAAGCGTAGACTGTTAGAGACATTACTTCCATGGAGGAAAGTGCGCATGGTGACGGCTTTATTCAATCCCGATGCAATTTCTGTGTTTCATCAACACTCTGATAGTCCACAGATTACAGAATGCCTCCAGATGTGCATCGGAAACTACTACTGGTCTTCCAGGGAACGATCAAAGCGTAGACTGGTAGAGACATTTCTCCCATGGTGGAAAGTGCGCGTGGTGACTGTTGTATTCAATCCCGATGCAATTTCTGTGTTTCATCAACACTCTGATAGTCCACAGATTACAGATTGTCTCAACGATGTGCATCGTAAACTACTACTGGTCTTCCAGGGAACGATCAAAACGTAGACTGTTTGAGACATTACTCCCATGGAGGAAAGGGCGCATGGTGACTGTTGTATACAATACCGATGCAATTTCTGTGTTTCATCAACACTCTGATAGGCCACAGATTACAGAATAACTCCAGATGTGCATCGGAAACTACTACTGGTCTTCCAGGGAACGATCAAAGCGTAGCCTGTATTAGAATTACTCACATGGAGGAAAGTGCACATGGTGACTGTTTTACTCAATCCCGATGCATTTTCTGAGTTTCATCAACACTCTGATAGTCCACAGATTACAGATTGTCTCAAAGATGTGCATCGGAAACTACTACTGGCCTTCAAGGGAACGACCAAAGTGTAGAATGTTTGAGACATTTTTCCCATGAAGGAAAGTGCGCATGGTGACTGTTGTATTCAGTCCCGATGCAATTTCTGTGTTTCATCAACACTCTGATAGTCCACAGATTAAAGAATGCCTCCAGACTTGCTTCGGAAACTACTACTGGTCTTCCAGGGAACGATCAAAGCGTAGACTGTTAGAGACATTACGTCCATGGAGGAAAGTGCGCATGGTGACTGTTGTATTCAATCCCGATGCAATTTCTGTGTTTCATCGACACTCTGATAGTCCACAGATTACAGAATGCCTCCAGATGTGCATCGGAAACTACTACTGGTCTTCCAGGGAACGATCAAAGCGTAGCCTGTATTAGAATTACTCACATGGAGGAAAGTGCACATGGTGACTGTTTTACTCAATCCCGATGCATTTTCTGAGTTTCATCAACACTCTGATAGTCCACAGATTACAGAATGCCTCCAGATGTGCATCGGAATCTACTTCTGGTCTTCCAGGGAACGATCAAAGCATAGACTCTTAGAGACATTACTCCCATGGAGGAAAGTGCGCATGGTGCCTTTTGTATTCAATCCCGATGCAATTTCTGTGTTTCATCAACAGTCTGATAGTCCACAGACTACAGAATGCCTCCAGATGTGCATCGTAAACCACTACTGGTCTTCCAGGGAACGATCAAAACGTAGACTGTTTGAGACATTACTCCCATGGAGGAAAGTGCGCATGGTGACTGTTGTATTCAATGCCGATGCAATTTCTGTGTTTCATCAACACTCTGATAGCCCACGGATTACAGAATGCCTCCAGATGTGCATCGGAAACTACTACTGGTCTTCCAGGGAACGATCAAAGCATAGACTGTTAGAGACATTACTTCCATGGAGGAAAGTGCGCATGGTGACGGCTTTATTCAATCCCGATGCAATTTCTGTGTTTCATCAACACTCTGATAGTCCACAGATTACAGAATGCCTCCAGATGTGCATCGGAAACTACTACTGGTCTTCCAGGGAACGATCAAAGCGTAGACTGTTAGAGACATTTCTCCCATGGTGGAAAGTGCGCGTGGTGACTGTTGTATTCAATCCCGATGCAATTTCTGTGTTTCATCAACACTCTGATAGTCCACAGATTACAGATTGTCTCAAAGATGTGCATCGTAAACTACTACTGGTCTTCCAGGGAACGATCAAAACGTAGACTGTTTGAGACATTACTCCCATGGAGGAAAGGGCGCATAGTGACTGTTGTATACAATCCCGATGCAATTTCTGTGTTTCATCAACACTCTGATAGTCCACAGATTACAGAATACCTCCAGATGTGCATCGGAAACTACTACTGGCCTTCAAGGGAACGACCAAAGCGTAGAATGTTTGAGACATTTTTCCCATGAAGGTAAGTGCGCATGGTGACTGTTGTATTCAATCCCAATGCAATTTCTGTGTTTCATCAACACTCTGATAGTCCACAGATTACAGAATGCCTCCAGACTTGCTTCGGAAACTACTACTGGTCTTCCAGAGAACGATCAAAGAGTAGACTGTTTGAGACATTACTCCCATGGAGGAAAGTGCACTTGGTGACTGTTGTATTCAGTCCCGATGCAATTTGTGTGATTCATCAACACTCTGATAGTCCACAGATTACTGAATGCCTCCAGATGTGCATCGGATACTACTACTGGCCTTCAAGGGAACAACCAAAGCGTAGAATGTTTGAGACATTTTTCCCATGAAGGAAAGTGCGCATGGTGACTGTTGTATTCAATCCCGATGTAATTTTTTTGTTTGATCAACACTCAGATAGTCCACAGATTACAGAATCCCTCCAGATGTGCATTAGAAACTGCTACTGGTCTTCCAGGGAATTATCAAAGCGTAGACTGTTAGAGACATTACTTCCATGGAGGAAAGTGCGCATGGTGACGGCTTTATTCAATCCCGATACAATTTCTGTGTTTGATCAACACTCTGATAGTCCACAGATTACAGATTGTCTCCAGATGTGCATCGGAAACTACTACTGGTCTTCCAGGGAACGATCAAAGCGTAGACTGTTTGAGACATTACTCCCATGGAGGAAAGTGCGCATGGTGACTGTTGTATTCAATCCCGATGCAATTTCTGTGTTTCATCAACACTCTGATAGGCCACAGATTACAGAATACCTAGAGATGTGCATCGGAAACTACTACTGGCCTTCAAGGGAACGATCAATGCGTAGAATGTTTGAGACATTTTTCCCATGAAGGAAAGTGCGCATGGTTACTGTTGTATTCAATCCCGCTGTAATTTTTTTGTTTGATCAACACTCAGATAGTCCACAGATTACAGAATGCCTCCAGATGTGCATTAGAAACTGCTACTGGTCTTCCAGGGAATTATCAAAGCGTAGACTGTTAGAAACATTACTTCCATGGAGGAAAGTGCGCATGGTGACGGCTTTATTCAATCCCGATGCAATTTCTGTGTTTCATCAACACTCTGATAGTCCACAGATTACAGGATGCCTCCAGATGTGCATCGGAAACTACTACTGGTCTTCCAGGGAACGATCAGAGCGTAGACTGTTAGAGACATTACTTCCATGGAGGAAAGTGCGCATGGTGACTGTTGTATTCAATCCCGATGCAATTTCTGTGTTTCATCAACACTCTGATAGTCCACAGATTACAGAATGCCTCCAGATGTGCATCGGAAACTACTACTGGTCTTCCAGGGAACGATCAAAGCGTAGCCTCTATTAGAATTACTCACATGGAGGAAAGTGCACATGGTGACTGTTTTACTCAATCCCGATGCATTTTCTGAGTTTCATCAACACTCTGATAGTCCACAGATTACAGAATGCCTCCAGATGTGCATCGGAAACTACTTCTGGTCTTCCAGGGAACGATCAAAGCATAGACTGTTAGAGACATTACTCCCATGGAGGAAAGTGCGCATGGTGCCTGTTGTATTCAATCCCGATGCAATTTCTGTGTTTCATCAACAGTCTGATAGTCCACAGACTACAGAATGCCTCCAGATGTGCATCGTAAACTACTACTGGTCTTCCAGGGAACGATCAAAACGTAGACTGTTTAAGACATTACTCCCATGGAGGAAAGTGTGCATGGTGACTGTTGTATTCAATCCCGATGCAATTTCTGTGTTTCATCAACACTCTGGTAGCCCACGGATTACAGAATGCCTCCAGATGTGCATCGGAAACTACTACTGGTCTTCCAGGGAACGATCAAAGCATAGACTGTTACAGACATTACTTCCATGGAGGAAAGTGCGCATGGTGACGGCTGTATTCAATCCCGATGCAATTTCTGTGTTTCATCAATACTCTGATAGTCCACAGATTACAGACTGCCTCCAGATGTGCATCGGAAACTACTACTGGTGTTCCAGGGAACGATCAAAGCGTAGACAGTTTGAGACATTTCTCCGATGGTGGAAAATGCGCGTGGTGACTGTTGTATTCAATCCCGATGCAATTTCTGTGTTTCATCAGCACTATGATAGTCCACAGATTACAGAATGCCTCCAGATGTGCATCGGAAACTACTACTGGTCTTCCTGGGAACGATCAAAGTGTAGACTGTATGAGACAATACTCCCATGGAGGAAGGTGCGCATGGTGACTGTTGTATTCAATCCCGATGCAATTTCTGTGTTTCATCAACACTCTGATAGCCCACAGATTACAGAATGCCTCCAGATGTGCGTCGGAAACTACTACTGGTCTTCCAGGGAACGATCAAAGCATAGACTGTTAGAGACATTACTTCCATGGAGGAAAGTGCGCATGGTGACGGCTGTATTCAATCCCGATGCAATTTCTGTGTTTCATCAGCACTCTGATAGCCCACAGATTACAGAATGCCTCCAGATGTGCATCGGAAACTACTACTGGTCTTCCAGGGAACGATCAAAACGCAGACTGTTTGAGACATTACCCCCATGGAGGAAAGTGCGCATGGTGACTGTTGTATTCAATCCCGATGCAATTTCTGTGTTTCATCAACACTCTGATTGTCCACAGATTACAGAATGCCTCCAGACTTGCTTCGGAAACTACTACTGGTCGTCCAGAGAACGATCAAAGAGTAGACTGTTTGAGACATTACTCCCATGGAGGGAAATGCGCATGGTGACTGTTGTATTCAGTCCCGATGCAATTTCTGTGTTTCATCAACACTCTGATAGTCCACAGATTACTGAATGCCTCCAGATGTGCATCGGAAACTACTACTGGCCTTCAAGGGAACGATCAAAGCGTAGAATGTTTGAGACATTTTTCCCATGAAGGAAAGTGCGCATGGTGACTGTTGTATTCAATCCCGATGTAATTTTTTTGTTTGATCTACACTCAGATAGTCCACAGATTACAGAATGCCTCCAGATGTGCATTAGAAACTGCTACTGGTCTTCCAGGGAATTATCAAAGCGTAGACTGTTTGAGACATTACTTCCATGGAGGAAAGTGCGCATGGTGACGGCTTTATTCAATCCCGATACAATTTCTGTGTTTGATCAACACTCTGATAGTCCACAGATTACAGATTGTCTCCAGATGTGCATCGGAAACTACTACTGGTCTTCCAGGGAACGATCAAAGCGTAGACTGTTTGAGACATTACTCCCAAGGAGGAAAGTGCGCATGGTGACTGTTGTATTCAATCCCGATGCAATTTCTGTGTTTCATCAACACTCTGATAGGCCACAGATTACAGAATACCTAGAGATGTGCATCGGAAACTACTACTGGCCTTCAAGGGAACGATCAATGCGTAGAATGTTTGAGACATTTTTCCCATGAAGGAAAGTGCGCATGGTTACTGTTGTATTCAATCCCGCTGTAATTTTTTTGTTTGATCAACACTCACATAGTCCACAGATTACAGAATGCCTCCAGATGTGCATTAGAAACTGCTACTGGTCTTCCAGGGAATTATCAAAGCGTAGACTGTTAGAAACATTACTTCCATGGAGGAAAGTGCGCATGGTGACGGCTTTATTCAATCCCGATGCAATTTCTGTGTTTCATCAACACTCTGATAGTCCACAGATTACAGGATGCCTCCAGATGTGAATCGGAAACTACTACTGGTCTCCCAGGGAACGATCAGAGCGTAGACTGTTAGAGACATTACTTCCATGGAGGAAAGTGCGCATGGTGACTGTTGTATTCAATCCCGATGCAATTTCTGTGTTTCATCAACACTCTGATAGTCCACAGATTACAGAATGCCTCCAGATGTGCATCGGAAACTACTACTGGTCTTCCAGGGAACGATCAAAGCGTAGCCTCTATTAGAATTACTCACATGGAGGAAAGTGCACATGGTGACTGTTTTACTCAATCCCGATGCATTTTCTGAGTTTCATCAACACTCTGATAGTCCACAGATTACAGAATGCCTCCAGATGTGCATCGGAAACTACTTCTGGTCTTCCAGGGAACGATCAAAGCATAGACTGTTAGAGACATTACTCCCATGGAGGAAAGTGCGCATGGTGCCTGTTGTATTCAATCCCGATGCAATTTCTGTGTTTCATCAACAGTCTGATAGTCCACAGACTACAGAATGCCTCCAGATGTGCATCGTAAACTACTACTGGTCTTCCAGGGAACGATCAAAACGTAGACTGTTTAAGACATTACTCCCATGGAGGAAAGTGTGCATGGTGACTGTTGTATTCAATCCCGATGCAATTTCTGTGTTTCATCAACACTCTGGTAGCCCACGGATTACAGAATGCCTCCAGATGTGCATCGGAAACTACTACTGGTCTTCCAGGGAACGATCAAAGCATAGACTGTTAGAGACATTACTTCCATGGAGGAAAGTGCGCATGGTGACGGCTGTATTCAATCCCGATGCAATTTCTGTGTTTCATCAATACTCTGATAGTCCACAGATTACAGACTGCCTCCAGATGTGCATCGGAAACTACTACTGGTGTTCCAGGGAACGATCAAAGCGTAGACAGTTTGAGACATTTCTCCGATGGTGGAAAATGCGCGTGGTGACTGTTGTATTCAATCCCGATGCAATTTCTGTGTTTCATCAGCACTATGATAGTCCACAGATTACAGAATGCCTCCAGATGTGCATCGGAAACTACTACTGGTCTTCCTGGGAACGATCAAAGTGTAGACTGTATGAGACAATACTCCCATGGAGGAAGGTGCGCATGGTGACTGTTGTATTCAATCCCGATGCAATTTCTGTGTTTCATCAACACTCTGATAGCCCACATATTACAGAATGCCTCCAGATGTGCGTCGGAAACTACTACTGGTCTTCCAGGGAACGATCAAAGCATAGACTGTTAGAGACATTACTTCCATGGAGGAAAGTGCGCATGGTGACGGCTGTATTCAATCCCGATGCAATTTCTGTGTTTCATCAGCACTCTGATAGCCCACAGATTACAGAATGCCTCCAGATGTGCATCGGAAACTACTACTGGTCTTCCAGGGAACGATCAAAACGCAGACTGTTTGAGACATTACCCCCATGGAGGAAAGTGCGCATGGTGACTGTTGTATTCAATCCCGATGCAATTTCTGTGTTTCATCAACACTCTGATTGTCCACAGATTACAGAATGCCTCCAGACTTGCTTCGGAAACTACTACTGGTCGTCCAGAGAACGATCAAAGAGTAGACTGTTTGAGACATTACTCCCATGGAGGAAAGTGCGCATGGTGACTGTTGTATTCAGTCCCGATGCAATTTCTGTGTTTCATCAACACTCTGATAGTCCACAGATTACTGAATGCCTCCAGATGTGCATCGGAAACTACTACTGGCCTTCAAGGGAACGATCAAAGCGTAGAATGTTTGAGACATTTTTCCCATGAAGGAAAGTGCGCATGGTGACTGTTGTATTCAATCCCGATGTAATTTTTTTGTTTGATCTACACTCAGATAGTCCACAGATTACAGAATGCCTCCAGATGTGCATTAGAAACTGCTACTGGTCTTCCAGGGAATTATCAAAGCGTAGACTGTTTGAGACATTACTCCCATGGAGGAAAGTGCGCATGGTGACGGCTTCATTCAATCCCGATGCAATTTCTGTGTTTCATCAACACTCTGATAGTCCACAGATTACAGATTGTCTCCAGATGTGCATCGTAAACTACTAATGGTCTTCCAGGGAACGATCAAAACGTAGACTGTTTGAGACATTACTCCCATGGAGGAAAGTGCGCATGGTGACTGTTGTATTCAATCCCGATGCAATTTCTGTGTTTTGATACACACTATGAAGGTCCACAGATTACAGAATGCCTCCAGACGTGCATCGGAAACTACTACTGGTCTTCCACGGAACGATAAAAGCGTAGACTGTTTGAGAATTACCCCTATGGAGGAAAGTGCGCATGGTGACTGTTGTATTCAATCCCGATGCAATTTCTGTGTTTCATCAACACTCTGATAGTCCACAGACTACAGAATGCCTCCAGATGTGCATCGGAAACTACTACTGGTCTTCCAGGGAACGATCAAAGCGTAGACTGTTAGAGACATTTCTCCCATGGTGGAAAGTGCGCGTGGTGACTGTTGTATTCAATCCCGATGCAATTTCTGTGTTTCATCAACACTCTGATAGTCCACAGATTACAGATTGTCTCCAGATGTGCATCGTAAACTACTAATGGTCTTCCAGGGAACGATCAAAACGTAGACTGTTTGAGACATTACTCCCATGGAGGAAAGTGCGCATGGGGACTGTTGTATACAATCCCGATGCAATATCTGTGTTTCATCAACACTCTGATAGGCCACAGATTACGAAATACCTCTAGATGTGCATCGGAAACTACTACTGGCCTTCAAGGGAACGATCAAAGCGTAGAATGTTTGAGACATTTTTCCCATGAAGGAAAGTGCGCATGGTGACTGTTGTATTCAATCCCGATGTAATTTTTTTGTTTGATCAACACTCAGATAGTCCACAGATTACAGAGTGCCTCCATATGTGCATTAGAAACTGCTACTGGTCTTCCAGGGAATTATCAAAGCGTAGACTGTTAGAGACATTACTTCAATGGAGGAAAGTGCGCATGGTGACGGCTTTATTCAATCCCGATGCAATTTCTGTGTTTCATCAACAGTCTGATAGTCCACAGATTACAGAATGCCTCCAGATGTGCATCGGAAACTACTACTGGTCTTCCAGGGAACGATCAAAGCGTAGACTGTTAGAGACATTACTTCCATGGAGGAAAGTGCGCATGGTGACGGCTTTATTCAATCCCGATGCAATTTCTGTGTTTCATCAACACTCTGATAGTCCACAGATTACAGAATGCCTCCAGATGTGCATCGGAAACTACTACTGGTCTTCCAGGGAAAGATCAAAGCGTAGACTGTTAAATACATTTTTCCCATGGTGGAAAGTGCGCGTGGTGACTGTTGTATTCAATCCCGATGCAATTTCTGTGTTTCATCAACACTCTGATAGTCCACAGATTACAGATTGTCTCCAGATGTGCATCGTAAACTACTACTGGTCTTCCAGGGAACGATCAAACAATAGCCTGTTTGAGACATTACTCCCATGGAGGAAAGTGCGCATGGTGCCTGTTGTATTCAATCCCGATGCAATTTCTGTGTTTCATCAACACTCTGATAGTCCACAGATTACAGAATGCCTCCAGATGTGCATCGGAAACTACTACTGGCCTTCAAGGGAAAGATCAAAACGTAGAATGTTTGAGACATTTTTCCCATGAAGGAAAGTGCGCATGGTGACTGTTGTATTCAATCCCGATGTGATTTTTTTGTTTGATCAACACACAGATAGTCCACAGATTACAGAATGCCTCCAGATGTGCATTACAAACTGCTACTGGTCTTCCAGGGAATTATCAAAGCGTAGACTGTTAGAGACATTACTTCCATGGAGGAAAGTGCGCATGGTGACGGCTTTATTCAATCCCGATGCAATTTCTGTGTTTCATCAACACCCTGATAGTCCACAGACTACAGAATGCCTCCAGATGTGCATCGGAAACTACTACTGGTCTTCCAGGGAACGATCAAAGCGTAGACTGTTAGAGACATTTCTCCCATGGTGGAAAGTGCGCGTGGTGACTGTTGTATTCCATCCCGATGCAATTTCTGTGTTTCATCAACACTCTGATAGTCCACAGATTTCAGATTGACTCCAGATGTGCATCTTAAACTACTACTGGTCTTCCAGGGAACGATCAAAGCATAGACTGTTAGAGACATTACTTCCAATGAGGAAAGTGCGCATGGTGACGGCTGTATTCAATCCCGATGCAATTTCTGTGTTTCATCAATACTCTGATAGTCCACAGATTACAGACTGCCTCCAGATGTGCATCGTAAACTACTACTGGTCTTCCAGGGAACGATCAAAGCGTAGACAGTTTGAGACATTTCTCCCATGGTGAAAAGTGCGCGTGGTGACTGTTGTATTCAATCCCGATGCAATTTCTGTGTTTCATCAGCACTATGATAGTCCACAGATTACAGAATGCCTCCAGATGTGCATCGGAAACTACTACTGGTCTTCCTGGGAACGACCAAAGTGTAGACTGTCTGAGACAATACTCCCATGGAGGAAAGTGCGCATGGTGACTGTTGTATTGAATCCCGATGCCATTTCTGTGTTTCATCAACACTCTGATAGTCCACAGGTTACAGAATGCCTCCAGATGTGCATCGGAAACTACTACTAGTCTTCAAGGGAACGATCAAAGCGTAGACTGTTTTAGACATTACTCCCATGGAGGAAAGTGCGCATGGTGACTATTGTATTCAATCCCGATGCAATTTCTGTGTTTCATCAACAGTCTGATAGTCCACAGATTACAGAATGCCTCCAGATGTGCATCGGAAACTACTACTGGTCTTCCAGGGAACGATCAAAGCTTAGCCTGTATGAAAATTACTCACATGGAGGAAAGTGCACATGGTGACTGTTTTACTCAATCCCGATGCATTTTCTGTGTATCATCAGTACTCTGATAGTCCACAGATTACAGAATGAATCCAGATGTGCATCGGAAACTACTACTGGTCTTCCTGGGAACGACCAAAGTGTAGTCTGTCTGAGACAATACTCCCATGGAGGAAAGTGCGCATGGGGACTGTTGTATTGAATCCCGATGCCATTTCTGTGGTTCATCAACACTCTGATAGTCCACAGGTTACAGAATGCCTCCAGATGTGCATCGGAAACTACTACTAGTCTTCAAGGGAACGATCAAAGCGTAGACTGTTTGAGACATTACTTCCACGGAGGAAAGTGGGCATGGTGACTGTTGTATTCAATCCCGATGCAATTTCTGTGTTTCATCATCAGTCTGATAGTCCACAGATTACGGAATGCCTCCAGATGTGCATCGGAAACTACTACTGGTCTTCCAGGGAACGATCAAAGCTTAGCCTGTATGAAAATTACTCACATGGAGGAAAGTGCACATGGTGACTGTCTTACTCAATCCCGATGCATTTTCTGTGTTTCTTCGACACTCAGATAGTCCACAGATTACAGAATGCCTCCAGATGTGCATCGGAAACTACTACTGGTCTTCCAGGGAATGATCAAAGCGTAGACTGTTAGAGACATTACTCCCACGGAGGAAAGTGCGCATGATGACTGTTGTATTTAATCCCGATGCAATTTCTGTGTTTCAATCCACACTTTGAAGGTCCACAGATTACAGAATGCCTTCAGATGTGCATCGGAAATTACTACTGGTCTTCAAGGGAACGATCAAAGCGTAGACTGTTTGAGACATTACTCCCATGGAGGAAAGTGCACATGGTGACTGTTGTATTCAATCCCGATGCAATTTCTGTGTTTTGATACACACTTTGAAGGTCCACAAATTACAGAATGCCTCCAGACGTGCATCGGAAACTACTACTGGTCTTCCACGGAACGATAAAAGCGTAGACTCTTTGAGATTACCCCCATGGAGGAAAGCGCGCATGGTGACTGTTATATTCAATCCCGATGCAATTTCTGTGTTTCATCAACACTCTGATAGTCCACAGATTGCAGAATGCCTCCAGACTTGCTTCGGAAACTACTACTGGTCGTCCAGAGAACGATCAAAGAGTAGACTGTTTGAGACATTACTCCCATGGAGGAAAGTGCGCATGGTGATTGTTGTATTCAGTCCTGATGCAATTTCTGTGTTTCATCAACACTCTGATAGTCCACAGATTACTGAATGCCTCCAGATGTGCATCGGAAACTACTACTGGTCTTCCAGGTAACAATCAAACCGTAGACTGTTTGAGACATTACTCCCATGGAGGAAAGTGCGCATGGTGACTGTTGTATTCAGTCCTGATGCAATTTCTGTGTTTCATCAACACTCTGATAGTCCACAGATTACTGAATGCCTCCAGATGTGCATCGGAAACTACTACTGGTCTTCCAGGGAACAATCCAACCGTAGACTGTTTGAGACATTACTCCCATGGAGGAAAGTGCGCATGGTGACTGTTGTATTCAATCCCGATGCAATTTCTGTGTTTCATCAACACTCTGATAGGCCACAGATTACAGAATACCTCCAGATGTGCATCGGAAACTACTACTGGCCTTCAAGGGAACGATCAAAGCGTAGAATGTTTGAGACATTTTTCCCAGAAGGAAAGTGCTCATGGTGACTGTTGTATTAAATCCCGATTTAATTTTTTTGTTTGATCTACACTAAGTTAGTCCACAGATTACAGAATGCCTCCAGATGTGCATTGGAAACTTCTACTGGTCTTCCAGGGAATTATCAAAGCGTAGACTGTTATAGACATTACTCCCATGGAGGAAAGTGCGCATGGTGACTGTTGTATTCAATCCCGATGCAATTTCTGTGTTTCATCAACACTCTGATAGTCCACAGATTACGAAATGCCTCCAGATGTGCATCGGTAACTACTACTGGTCTTCCAGGAAACGATCAGACCGTAGACTGTTTGAGACATTAATCCCGTGGAGGAAATTCCGCATGGTGACTGTTGTATTGAATCCCGAGGCAATTTCTGTGTTTCAATCCACACTTTGAAGGTCCACAGATTACAGAATGCCTCCAGATGTGCATCGGAAACTACTACTGGTCTTCCAGGGAACGATCAAAGCGTAGCCTGTATGAGAATTACTCACATGGAGGAAAGTGCACATGGTGACTGTTTTACTCAATCCCGATGCATTTTCTGTGTTTCATCACCACTCTGATAGTCCACAGATTACAGAATGCCTCCAGATGTGCATCGGAAACTACTACTGGTCTTCCTGGGAACGAGCAAAGCGTAGACTGTTTGAGACAATACTCCCATGGAGGAAAGTGCGCATGGTGACAGTTGTATTTAATCCCGATGCAATTTCTGTGTTTCATCAACACTCTGATAGTCCACAGATTACAGAATGCCTCCGGATGTGCATCGGAAACTACTTCTGGTCTTCCAGGGTACGATCAAAGAATAGACTGTTTAAGACATTACTCCCATGGAGGAAAGTGCGCATGGTGCCTGTTGTATTTAATCTCGATGCAAATTTTGTGTTTCATTAACAGTCTGACAGTCCACAGACTACAGAATGCCTCCAGATGTGCATAGTAAACTACTACTGGTCTTAAAGGGAACAATCAAAACGTAGACTGTTTGAGACATTACTCCCATGGAGGAAAGTGCGCAAGGTGACTGTTGTATTCAATTCCGATGCAATTTCTGTGTTTCATCAACACTCTGATAGTCCACAGATTGCAGAATGCCTCCAGATGTGCATCCGAAACTACCACTGGTCTTCCAGGGAACGATCAAAGCATAGCCTGTTTCAGGCATTACTGCCATGGATAAAAGTTTTCATGGTGACAGTTGTATTCAACCCTGATGCAATTTCTGTGTTTCATCAGCACTCTGATAGTCCACAGATTACAGAATGCCTCCAGATGTGCATCGGAAACAACTACTGGTCTTCCTGGGAGCGATCAAAGCGTAGACTGTTAGAGACATTACTTCCATGGAGGAAAGTGCGCATGGTGACGGCTGTATTCAATCCCGATGCAATTTCTGTGTTTCATCAATACTCTGATAGTCCACAGATTACAGAATGCCTCCAGATGTGCATCGGAAACTACTACTGGTCTTGCAGGGAACGATCAAAGCGTAGACTGTTAGAGACATTTCTCCCATGGTGGAAAGTGCGCGTGGTGACTGTTGTATTCAATCCCGATGCAATTTCTGTATTTCATCAGCACTATGATAGTCCACAGATTACAGAATGCCTCCAGATGTGCATCTGAAACTACTACTGGTCTTCCAGGGAACGATCAAAGCGTAGACTGTTAGAGACATTTCTCCCATGGTGGAAAGTGCGCGTGGGGACTGTTGTATTCAATCCCGATGCAATTTCTGTGTTTCATCAGAACTCTGATAGTCCACATATTACAGAATGCCTCCAGATGTGCATCGGAAACTACTACTGGTCTTCCAGGGAACGATCAAAAAATAGACTGTTTGAGACAATACTCCCACGGAGGAAGGTGCGCATGGTGACAGTTGTATTCAATCCCGATGCAATTTCTGTGTTTCATAAACACTCTGATACTCCACAGATTACAGAATGCCTCCAGATGTGCATCGGAACTACTACTGGTCTTCCAGGGAACGATCAAAGCGTAGACTGTTTGAGACATTACTCCCATGGAGGAAAGTGCACTTGGTGACTGTAGTCAATCCCGATGCAATTTCTGTGTTTCATCAACAGTCTGATAGTCCACAGATTGCAGAATGCCACCAGATGGGTATCGGAAACTACTACTGGTCTTCCAGGGAATGATCAAAGCGTAGACTGTTAGAGACAATACTCCCATGGAGGAAAGTGCGCATGATGACTGTTGTATTTAATCCCGATGCAATTTATATGTTTCATAAACACTCTGACACTCCACAGATTACAGAATGCCTCCAGATGTGCATCGGAACTACTACTGGTCTTCCAGGGAACGATCAATGAGTAGACTGTTTGAGACATTACTCCCATGGAGGAAAGTGCACTTGGTGACTGTAGTCAATCCCGATGCAATTTCTGTGTTTCATCAACAGTCTGATAGTCCACAGATTGCAGAATGCCACCAGATGGGTATCGGAAACTACTACTGGTCTTCCAGGGAATGATCAAAGCGTAGACTGTTAGAGACAATACTCCCATGGAGGAAAGTGCGCATGATGACTGTTGTATTTAATCCCGATGCAATTTATATGATTCATCAACACTCTGATAGTACACAGATTACAGAATGCCTCGAGATGTGCATCGGTAACTACTACTGGTCTTCCAGGGAACGATCAAAGCGTAGACTGTTACAGACATTACTGCCATGGAGGAAAGTGCGCATGATGACTGTTGAATTTAATCCCGATGCAATTTCTGTGTTTCATCAATACTCTGATAGTCCACAGATTACAGAATGCCTCCAGATGTGCATCGGAAAATACTACTGGTCTTCCAGGGAACGATCAAAGCGTAGACTGTTAGAGACATTTCTCCCATGGTGGAAAGTGCGTGTGGTGACTGTTGTATTCAATCCCGATGCAATTTCTGTGTTTCATCAGCACTATGATAGTCCACAGATTACAGAATGCCTCCAGATGTGCATCTGAAACTACTACTGGTCTTCCAGGGAACAATCAAACCGTAGACTGTTTGAGACATTACTCCCATGGAGGAAAGTGCGCATGGTGACTGTTGTATTCAATCCCGATGCAATTTCTGTGTTTCATCAACACTCTGATAGGCCACAGATTACAGAATACCTCCAGATGTGCATCGGAAACTACTACTGGCCTTCAAGGGAACGATCAAAGCGTAGAATGTTGGAGACATTTTTCCCAGAAGGAATGTGGTCATGGTGACTGTTGTATTAAATCCCGATTTAATTTTTTTGTTTGATCTACACTAAGTTAGTCCACAGATTACAGAATGCCTCCAGATGTGCATTGGAAACTTCTACTGGTCTTCCAGGGAATTATCAAAGCGTAGACTGTTATAGACATTACTCCCATGGAGGAAAGTGCGCATGGTGACTTTTGTATTCAATCCCGATGCAATTTCTGTGTTTCATCAACTCTCTGATAGTCCACAGATTACAAAATGCCTCCAGATGTGCATCGGTACTACTACTGGTCTTCCAGGAAACGATCAAAGGGTAGACTGTTTGAGACATTACTCCCATGGAGGAAAATGCGCATGGTGACTGTTGTATTCAATCCCGATGCAATTTCTGTGTTTCATCAACACTCTGATAGGCCACAGATTACAGAATACCTCCAGATGTGCATCGGAATCTACTACTGGCCTTCAAGGGAAAGACCAAAGCGTAGAATGTTTGAGACATTTTTCCCATGAAGGAAAGTGCGCATGGTGACTGTTGTATTCAATCCCGATATAATTTCTGTGTTTCATCAACACTCAGATAGTCCACAGATTACAGATTGTCTCCAGATGTGCATCGGAAACTACTACTGGTCTTCCTAGATACGATCAAAGCGTAGACTGTTTCAGACATTACTCCCATGGAGGAAAGTGCGCATGGTGACTGTTGTATTCAATCCCGATGCAATTTCTGTGTTTCATCAACTCTCTGATAGTCCACAGATTACAAAATGCTTCCAGATGTGCATCGGTACTACTACTGGTCTTCCAGGAAACGATCAAAGCGTATACTGTGTGAGACATTAATCCCATGGAGGAAAGTCCGCATGGTGACTGTTGTATTCAATCCCGAGGCAATTTCTGTGTTTCAATCCACACTTTGAAGATCCACAGATACACAATGCCTCCAGATGTGCATCGGAAACTACTACTGGTCAACCAGGGAACGATCAAAGCGTAGCCTGTATGAGAATTACTCACATTTAGGAAAGTGCGCATGGTGACTGTTGTATTCAATCCCGATGTAATTTCTGTGTTTCATCAACACTCAGATAGTCCACAGATTACAGAATGCCTCCAGATGTGCATCTGAAACTACTACTGGTCTTCCAGGGAATTATCAAAGCGTAGACTGTTATAGACATTACTCCCATGGAGGAAAGTGCGCATGGTGACTGTTGTATTCAATCCCGATGCAATTTCTGTGTTTCATCAACACTCTGATAGTCCAAGGATTGCGAAATGCCTCCAGATGTGCATCGGAAACTACTACTGGTCTTCCAGGGAACGATCAAAGCGTAGCCTGTATGAGAATTACTCACATGGAGGAAAGTGCACATGGTGACTGTTTTACTCAATCCCGATGCATTTTCTGTGTTTCATCACCACTCTGATAGTCCACAGATTACAGAATGCCTCCAGATGTGCATCGGAAACTACTTCTGGTCTTCCAGGGTACGATCAAAGAATAGACTGTTTAAGACATTACTCCCATGGAGGAAAGTGCGCATGGTGCCTGTTGTATTTAATCCCGATGCAAATTTTGTGTTTCATTAACAGTCTGACAGTCCACAGACTACAGAATGCCTCCAGATGTGCATAGTAAACTACTACTGGTCTTAAAGGGAACGATCAAAACGTAGACTGTTTGAGACATTACTCACATGGAGGAAAGTGCGCAAGGTGACTGTTGTATTCAATTCCGATGCAATTTCTGTGTTTCATCAACACTCTGATAGTCCACAGATTGCAGAATGCCTCCAGATGTGCATCCGAAACTACCACTGGTCTTCCAGGGAACGATCAAAGCGTAGACTGTTTGAGGCATTACTGCCATGGATAAAAGTTTTCATGGTGACAGTTGTATTCAATCCTGATGCAATTTCTGTGTTTCATCAGCACTCTGATAGTCCACAGATTACAGAATTCCTCCAGATGTGCATCGGAAACTGCTACTGGTCTTCCTGGGAGCGATCAAAGCGTAGACTGTTAGAGACATTACTTCCATTGAGGAAAGTGCGCATGGTGACGGCTGTATTCAATCCCGATGCAATTTCTGTGTTTCATCAATACTCTGATAGTCCACAGATTACAGAATGCCTCCAGATGTGCATCGGAAACTACTACTGGTCTTGCAGGGAACGATCAAATCGTAGACTGTTAGAGTCATTTCTCCCATGGTGGAAAGTGCGCGTGGTGACTGTTGTATTCAATCCCGATGCAATTTCTGTATTTCATCAGCACTATGATAGTCCACAGATTACAGAATGCCTCCAGATGTGCATCTGAAACTACTACTGGTCTTCCAGGGAACGATCAAAGCGTAGACTGTTAGAGACATTTCTCCCATGGTGGGAAGTGCGCGTGGGGACTGTTGTATTCAATCCCGATGCAATTTCTGTGTTTCATCAGAACTCTGATAGTCCACAGATTACAGAATGCCTCCAGATGTGCATCGGAAACTACTACTGGTCTTCCAGGGAACGATCAAAAAATAGACTGTTTGAGACAATACTCCCACGGAGGAAGGTGCGCATGGTGACAGTTGTATTCAATCCCGATGCAATTTCTGTGTTTCATAAACACTCTGATACTCCACAGATTACAGAATGCCTCCAGATGTGCATCGGAACTACTACTGGTCTTCCAGGGAACGATCAAAGCGTAGACTGTTTGAGACATTACTCCCATGGAGGAAAGTGCACTAGGTGACTGTAGTCAATCCCGATGCAATTTCTGTGTTTCATCAACAGTCTGATAGTCCATAGATTGCAGAATGCCACCAGATGGGTATCGGAAACTACTACCGGTCTTCCAGGGAATGATCAAAGCGTAGACTGTTAGAGACAATACTCCCATGGAGGAAAGTGCGCATGATGACTGTTGTATTTAATCCCGATGCAATTTATATGATTCACCAACACTCTGATAGTACACAGATTACAGAATGCCTCGAGATGTGCATCGGTAACTACTACTGGTCTTCCAGGGAACGATCAAAGCGTAGACTGTTACAGACATTGCTGCCATGGAGGAAAGTGCGCACTATGACTGTTGAATTTTATCCCGATGCAATTTCTGTGTTTCATCAATACTCTGATAGTCCACAGATTACAGAATGCCTCCAGATGTGCATCGGAAAATGGTATTCCAGGGAACGATCAAAGCGTAGACTGTTAGAGACATTTCTCCCATGGTGGAAAGTGCGTGTGGTGACTGTTGTATTCAATCCCGATGCAATTTCTGTGTTTCATCAGCACTATGATAGTCCACAGATTACAGAATGCCTCCAGATGTGCATCTGAAACTACTACTGGTCTTCCAGGGAACGATCAAAGCGTAGACTGTTAGAGACATTTCTCCCATGGTGGAAAGTGCGCGTGGGGATTGTTGTATTCAATGCCGATACAATTTCTGTGTTTCATCAACACTCTGATAGTCCACAGATTACAGATTGTCTCCAGATGTGCATCGGAAACTACTACTGGTCTTCCTGGGAGCGATCAAAGCGTAGACTGTTAGAGACATTACTTCCATGGAGGAAAGTGCGCATGGTGACGGCTGTATTCAATCCCGATGCAATTTCTGTGTTTCATCAGCACTATGATAGTCCACAGATTACAGAATGCCTCCAGATGTGCATCGGAACTACTACTGGTCTTCCAGGGAACGATCAAAGCGTAGACTGTTTGAGACATTACTCCCATGGAGGAAAGTGCACTTGGTGACTGTAGTCAATCCCGATGCAATTTCTGTGTTTCATCAACAGTCTGATAGTCCACAGATTGCAGAATGCCACCAGATGGGTATCGGAAACTACTACTGGTCTTCCAGGGAATGATCAAAGCGTAGACTGTTAGAGACAATACTCCCATGGAGGAAAGTGCGCATGATGACTGTTGTATTTAATCCCGATGCAATTTATATGTTTCATAAACACTCTGATACTCCACAGATTACAGAATGCCTCCAGATGTGCATCGGAACTACTACTCGTCTTCCAGGGAACGATCAAAGCGTAGACTGTTTGAGACATTACTCCCATGGAGGAAAGTGCACTTGGTGACTGTAGTCAATCCCGATGCAATTTCTGTGTTTCATCAACAGTCTGATAGTCCACAGATTGCAGAATGCCACCAGATGGGTATCGGAAACTACTACTGGTCTTCCAGGGAATGATCAAAGCGTAGACTGTTAGAGACAATACTCCCATGGAGGAAAGTGCGCATGATGACTGTTGTATTTAATCCCGATGCAATTTATATGATTCATCAACACTCTGATAGTACACAGATTACAGAATGCCTCGAGATGTGCATCGGTAACTACTACTGGTCTTCCAGGGAACGATCAAAGCGTAGACTGTTACAGACATTACTGCCATGGAGGAAAGTGCGCATGATGACTGTTGAATTTAATCCCGATGCAATTTCTGTGTTTCATCAATACTCTGATAGTCCACAGATTACAGAATGCCTCCAGATGTGCATCGGAAAATACTACTGGTCTTCCAGGGAACGATCAAAGCGTAGACTGTTAGAGACATTTCTCCCATGGTGGAAAGTGCGTGTGGTGACTGTTGTATTCAATCCCGATGCAATTTCTGTGTTTCATCAGCACTATGATAGTCCACAGATTACAGAATGCCTCCAGATGTGCATCTGAAACTACTACTGGTCTTCCAGGGAACGATCAAAGCGTAGACTGTTAGAGACATTTCTCCCATGGTGGAAAGTACGCGTGGGGATTGTTGTATTCAATCCCGATACAATTTCTGTGTTTCATCAACACTCTGATAGTCCAAGGATTGCGAAATGCCTCCAGATGTGCATCGGTAACTACTACTGGTCTTCCAGGAAACGATCAGACCGTAGACTGTTTGAGACATTACTCCCATGGAGGAAAGTGCGCAAGGTGACTGTTGTATTCAATTCCGATGCAATTTCTGTGTTTCATCAACACTCTGATAGTCCACAGATTGCAGAATGCCTCCAGATGTGCATCCGAAACTACCACTGGTCTTCCAGGGAACGATCAAAGCGTAGACTGTTTGAGGCATTACTGCCATGGATAAACGTTTTCATGGTGACAGTTGTATTCAATCCTGATGCAATTTCTGTGTTTCATCAGCACTCTGATAGTCCACAGATTACAGAATGAATCCAGATGTGCATCGGAAACTACTACTGGTCTTCCTGGGAGCGATCAAAGCGTAGACTGTTAGAGACATTACTTCCATTGAGGAAAGTGCGCATGGTGACGGCTGTATTCAATCCCGATGCAATTTCTGTGTTTCATCAATACTCTGATAGTCCACAGATTACAGAATGCCTCCAGATGTGCATCGGAAACTACTACTGGTCTTGCAGGGAACGATCAAAGCGTAGACTGTTAGAGACATTTCTCCCATGGTGGAAAGTGCGCGTGGTGACTGTTGTATTCAATCCCGATGCAATTTCTGTATTTCATCAGCACTATGATAGTCCACAGATTACAGAATGCCTCCAGATGTTCATCTGAAACTACTACTGGTCTTCCAGGGAACGATCAAAGCGTAGACTGTTAGAGACATTTCTCCCATGGTGGAAAGTGCGCGTGGGGACTGTTGTATTCAATCCCGATGCAATTTCTGTGTTTCATCAGAACTCTGATAGTCCACAGATTACAGAATGCCTCCAGATGTGCATCGGAAACTACTACTGGTCTTCCAGGGAACGATCAAAAAATAGACTGTTTGAGACAATACTCCCACGGAGGAAGGTGCGCATGGTGACAGTTGTATTCAATCCCGATGCAATTTCTGTGTTTCATAAACACTCTGATACTCCACAGATTACAGAATGCCTCCAGATGTGCATCGGAACTACTACTGGTCTTCCAGGGAACGATCAAAGCGTAGACTGTTTGAGACATTACTCCCATGGAGGAAAGTGCACTTGGTGACTGTAGTCAATCCCGATGCAATTTCTGTGTTTCATCGACAGTCTGATAGTCCATAGATTGCAGAATGCCACCAGATGGGTATCGGAAACTACTACCGGTCTTCCAGGGAATGATCAAAGCGTAGACTGTTAGAGACAATACTCCCATGGAGGAAAGTGCGCATGATGACTGTTGTATTTAATCCCGATGCAATTTATATGATTCACCAACACTCTGATAGTACACAGATTACAGAATGCCTCGAGATGTGCATCGGTAACTACTACTGGTCTTCCAGGGAACGATCAAAGCGTAGACTGTTACAGACATTGCTGCCATGGAGGAAAGTGCGCATGATGACTGTTGAATTTTATCCCGATGCAATTTCTGTGTTTCATCAATACTCTGATAGTCCACAGATTACAGAATGCCTCCAGATGTGCATCGGAAAATGGTATTCCAGGGAACGATCAAAGCGTAGACTGTTAGAGACATTTCTCCCATGGTGGAAAGTGCGTGTGGTGACTGTTGTATTCAATCCCGATGCAATTTCTGTGTTTCATCAGCACTATGATAGTCCACAGATTACAGAATGCCTCCAGATGTGCATCTGAAACTACTACTGGTCTTCCAGGGAACGATCAAAGCGTAGACTGTTAGAGACATTTCTCCCATGGTGGAAAGTGCGCGTGGGGATTGTTGTATTCAATGCCGATACAATTTCTGTGTTTCATCAACACTCTGATAGTCCACAGATTACAGATTGTCTCCAGATGTGCATCGGAAACTACTACTGGTCTTCCTGGGAGCGATCAAAGCGTAGACTGTTAGAGACATTACTTCCATGGAGGAAAGTGCGCATGGTGACGACTGTATTCAATCCCGATGCAATTTCTGTGTTTCATCAGCACTATGATAGTCCACAGATTACAGAATGCCTCCAGATGTGCATCGGAACTACTACTGGTCTTCCAGGGAACGATCAAAGCGTAGACTGTTTGAGACATTACTCCCATGGAGGAAAGTGCACTTGGTGACTGTAGTCAATCCCGATGCAATTTCTGTGTTTCATCAACAGTCTGATAGTCCACAGATTGCAGAATGCCACCAGATGGGTATCGGAAACTACTACTGGTCTTCCAGGGAATGATCAAAGCGTAGACTGTTAGAGACAATACTCCCATGAAGGAAAGTGCGCATGATGACTGTTGTATTTAATCCCGATGCAATTTATATGTTTCATAAACACTCTGATACTCCACAGATTACAGAATGCCTCCAGATGTGCATCGGAACTACTACTCGTCTTCCAGGGAACGATCAAAGCGTAGACTGTTTGAGACATTACTCCCATGGAGGAAAGTGCACTTGGTGACTGTAGTCAATCCCGATGCAATTTCTGTGTTTCATCAACAGTCTGATAGTCCACAGATTGCAGAATGCCACCAGATGGGTATCGGAAACTACTACTGGTCTTCCAGGGAATGATCAAAGCGTAGACTGTTAGAGACAATACTCCCATGGAGGAAAGTGCGCATGATGACTGTTGTATTTAATCCCGATGCAATTTATATGATTCATCAACACTCTGATAGTACACAGATTACAGAATGCCTCGAGATGTGCATCGGTAACTACTACTGGTCTTCCAGGGAACGATCAAAGCGTAGACTGTTACAGACATTACTGCCATGGAGGAAAGTGCGCATGATGACAGTTGAATTTAATCCCGATGCAATTTCTGTGTTTCATCAATACTCTGATAGTCCACAGATTACAGAATGCCTCCAGATGTGCATCGGAAAATACTACTGGTCTTCCAGGGAACGATCAAAGCGTAGACTGTTAGAGACATTTCTCCCATGGTGGAAAGTGCGTGTGGTGACTGTTGTATTCAATCCCGATGCAATTTCTGTGTTTCATCAGCACTATGATAGTCCACAGATTACAGAATGCCTCCAGATGTGCATCTGAAACTACTACTGGTCTTCCAGGGAACGATCAAAGCGTAGACTGTTAGAGACATTTCTCCCATGGTGGAAAGTACGCGTGGGGATTGTTGTATTCAATCCCGATACAATTTCTGTGTTTCATCAACACTCTGATAGTCCACAGATTACAGATTGTCTCCAGATGTGCATCGGAAACTACTACTGGTCTTCCTGGGAGCGATCAAAGCGTAGACTGTTTCAGACATTACTCCCATGGAGGAAAGTGCGCGTGGTGATTCTTGTATTCAATCCCGATGCAATTTCTGTGATTCATCAACACTTTAAAGGTCCACAGATTACAGAATACCACCAGATGTGCATCGGAAACTACTACTGGTCTTCCAAGGAACGATCAAAGCGTAGCCAGTTTGAGAATTACTCCCATGGAGGAGAGTGCGGATTTCGACGGTTGTATTCAATCCCGATGCAATTTCTCAGTTTCATCAACATTCTGATAGTCCACAGATTGCAGAATGCCTCCAGATGTGCATCGGAAACTACTACTGGTCTTCCTGGGAACGATCAAAGCGTACTGTCTGAGACAATACTCCCTAGGAAGAAAGTGCGCATGGTGACTGTTGTATTCAATCCCGATGCAATTTCTGTGTTTCATCAACACTCTGATAGTCCACAGATTACGGAATGCCTCCAGATGTGCATCGGAAACTACCTATCGTCTTCCAGGGTACGATCAAAGAATAGATTGCTTGAGACATTACTCCCATGGAAGAAAATGAGCATGGTGCCTGTTGTATTCAATCCCGATGTAATTTCTGTGTTTCATCAACAGTCTGATAGTCCACAGATTACAGAATGCCGCCAGATGTGCATCGTAAACTACTACTGCTCTTCCAGGGAACGATCAAAACGTAGACTGTATGAGACATTTCTCCCATGGAGGAAAGTGCGCATGGTGACTGTTGTATTCAATCCCGATGAAATTTCTGTGTTTCATCGACACTCTGATAGTCCACAGACTACAGACTGTCTCCAGATGTGGATCGGAAACTACTACTCGTCTTCCAGGGAACGATCAAAACATAGACTGTTTGAGTCATTACCCCCATAAAGGAAAGTGCGAATGGTGACTGTTGTATTCAGTCCCGATGCAATTTCTGTGTTTCATCAGCACTCTGATAGTCCACAGATTACAGAATGCCTGCAAATGTGCATAGGAAACTACTACTGGTCTTCCAGGGAACGATCAAATCGTAGACTGTTAGAGACATTACTTCCATGGAGGAAAGTGCGAATGGTGACTGTTGTATTCAATCCCGATGCAATTTCTGTGTTTCATCAACGGTCTGATAGACCACAGATTACAGAATGCCTCCAGATGTGCATCGGAAACTACTGCTAGTCTTCCAGGGAACGATCAAAGCGTAGACTGTTTGAGACATTACTCCCATGGAGGAAAGTGCGCATGGTGACCGTTGTATTCAATCCCGATGCAATTTCTGTGTTTCATCAACACTCTGATAGTCCACAGATTGCAGAATGCCACCAGATGGGCATCGGAAACTACTACTGGTCTTCGAGGGAACGATCAAAGCGTAGACTGTTTGAGACATTACTTCCATGGAGGAAAGTGCGAATGGTGACTGTTGTATTCAGTCCCGATGCAATTTCTGTGTTTCATCAGCACTCTGATAGTCCACAGATTACAGAATGCCTCCAGATGTGCATCGGTAACTACTACTGGTCTTCCAGGGAACGATCAAAGCGTAGACTGTTTGAGACATTACTCGAATGGTGGAAAGTGTGCATGGTGACCTTTGTATTCTATCCCGAAACAATTTCTGTGTTTCAATACACACTTTGAAGGTCCACAGATTACAGAATGCCTCCAGATGTGCATCGGAAACTACTACTGGCCTTCCAGGGAACGATGAAAGCGTAGACTGTTTGAGAACTACCACAATGGAGGAAAGTGCGCATGGTGACTGTTGTATTTAATCCCGATGCAATTTCTGTGTTTCATCAACACTCTGATAGTCCACAGATTACAGAATGCCACAAGATGTCCATCGGAAACTACTACTGGTCTTCCAGGGAACGATCAAAGCGTAGACTGTTTGAGACACGGTTCGCATGGAGGAAAGTGTGCATGGTGACTGTTGTATTGAATCCCGATGCCATATCTGTGTTCCATCAACACTCTGATAGTCCACAGATTACAGATTGCCTCCAGATGAGCATCGGAAACTACTACTGGTCTTCAAGGGAACGATCAAAGCGTAGACTGTTTGAGACATTACTTCCATGGAGAAAAGGGCGCATGGTGACTGTTGTATTCAATCCCGACGCAATTTCTGTGTTTCATCAACACTCAGATAGTTCACAGATTACAGAATGCATCCAGATGTGCATCGGCAACTACTACTGGTCTTCCAGGGAACGATCAAAGCGTAGACTGTTTGAGACATTACTCCCATGGTGGAAAGTGCACATGGTGACTTTTGTATTCAATCCCGAGGCAATTTCTGTGTTTCAATACATACTTTGAAGGTACACAGATTACAGAATGCCTCCAGATGTGCATCGGAAACTGCTACTGGCCTTCCAGGGAACGATCAAAGCATAGACTGTTTGAGAATTACCCCCATGGCGGAAAGTGCGCATGGTGGCTGTTGTATTCAATCCCGATGCAATGTCTGTGTTTCATCAACACTCTGATAGTCCACAGATTACAGAATGCCTCCAGATGTGCTGCGGAAACTACTACTGGTCTTCCAGGGAACGATCAAAGCGTAGAAAGTTTGAGACATTACTCCCATGAGAGGAAAGTGCGCATGGTGACTGTTGTATTCAATCCCGTTGCCATTTCTGTTTTTCATCAACACTCTGATAGTCCACAGATTACAGAATGCCACGAGACGTGCATCGGAACTACTACTGGTCTCCCAGGGAACGATCAAAGCGTAGACTGTTTGAGACATTACTCCCGTGGAGGAAAGTGCGCATGGTGACTGGGTATTCAATCCAGATGCTATTATTGTGTTTCATCAACACTTTGAAGGTCCACAGATTACAGAATGCCTCCATATGTGCATCGGAAACTACTACTGGTCTTCCAGGGAACGATCAAAGCGTAGACTGTTTGAGACACTGCTCCCTTGGAGGAAAGTGCGCATGGTGACTGTTATATTCAATTCCGATGCAATTTCTGTGGTTCATCAACACTCAGATAGTCCACAGATTACAGAATGCATCCAGATGTGCATCGGAAACTACTACTGGTCTTCCAGCGGAACAATCAAATCGTAGACTGTTAGAGACATTACTACAATGGAGGAAAGTGCGAATGCTGACTGCTATATTCAATCCCGATGCAATTTCTGTGTTTCGTCAACAGTCTGATAGACCACAGACTACAGAATGCCTCCAGATGTGCATCGGAAACTACTGCTGGTCTTCCAGGGAACGATCAAAACGTAGACTGTTTGAGACATTACTTCCATGGAGGAAAGTGCGCATGGTGACTGTTGTATTAAATCCCGACGCAATTTCTGTGTTTCATCAACACTCTGATAGTTCACAGATTACAGAATGCCTCCAGATGTGCATCGGAAACTAATCCTGGTCTTCCAGGGAATGATCAAAGCGTAGGCTGTTAGTGACATTACTCCCATGGAGGAGAGTGCGCATGATGACTGTTGTATTTAATCCCGATGCAATTTATGTGATTCATCAACACTCCGATAGTCCACAGATTACAGAATGCCTCCAGATGTGCATCGGTAACTACTACTGGTCTTCCAGGGAACGATCAAAGCGTAGACTGTTTGAGACATTACTCGAATGGTGGAAAGTGTGCATGGTGACCTTTGTATTCTATCCCGAAACAATTTCTGTGTTTCAATACACACTTTGAAGGTCCACAGATTACAGAATGCCTCCAGATGTGCATCGGAAACTACTACTGGCCTTCCAGGGAACGATGAAAGCGTAGACTGTTTGAGAATTACCACCATGGTGGAAAGTGCGCATGGTGACTGTTGTATTGAATCCCGATGCCATTTCTGTGTTCCATCAACACTCTGATAGTCCACAGATTACAGATTGCCTCCAGATGAGCATCGGAAACTACTACTGGTCTTCAAGGGAACGATCAAAGCGTAGACTGTTTGAGACATTACTTCCATGGAGAAAAGGGCGCATGGTGACTGTTGTATTCAATCCCGACGCAATTTCTGTGTTTCATCAACACTCAGATAGTTCACAGATTACAGAATGCCTCCAGATGTGCATCGGCAACTACTACTGGTCTTCCATCGAACGATCAAAGCATAGACTGTTTGCGACATTACTCCCGTGGAGGAAAGTGCGCATGGTGACTGGGTATTCAATCCAGATGCAATTATTGTGATTCATCAACACTTTGAAGGTCCACAGATTACTGAATGTCTCCATATGTGCATCGGAAACTACTACTGGTCTTCCAGGGAACGATCAAAGCGTAGACTGTTTGAGACACTGCTCCCTTGGAGGAAAGTGCGCATGGTGACTGTTATATTCAATTCCGATGCAATTTCTGTGGTTCATCAACACTCAGATAGTCCACAGATTACAGAATGCTTCCAGATGTGCATCGGAAACTACTACTGGTCTTCCAGGGAATAATCAAATCGTAGACTGTTAGAGACATTACTACAATGCAGGAAAGTGCGAATGCTGACCGTTATATTCAATCCCGATGCAATTTCTGTGTTTCATCAACAGTCTGATAGACCACAGATTACAGAATGCCTCCAGATGTGCATCGGAAACTACTGCTGGTCTTCCAGGGAACGATCAAAGCGTAGACTGTTTGAGACATTACTCCCATGGAGGAAAGTGCGCATGGTGACCGTTGTATTCAATCCCGATGCAATTTCTGTGTTTCATCAACACTCTGATAGTCCACACATTGCAGAATGCCACCAGATGGTCATCGGAAGCTACTACTGGTCTTCGAGGGAACGATCAAAGCGTAGACTGTTTGAGGCATTACTTCCATGGAGGAAAGTGCGCATGGTGACTGTTCTATTAAATCCCGACGCAATTTCTGTGTTTCATCAACACTCAGATAGTCCACAGATTACAGAAAGCCTCCAGATGTGCATCGGAAACTACTACTGGCCTTCCAGGGAACGATCAAAGCGTAGACTGTTAGAGTATTATCCCCATGGAGGAAAGTGCGCATGGTGACTGTTGTATTCAATCCCGATGCAATTTCTCTGTTTCATCAACACTCTGATAGTCCACAGATAACAGATTGCCTCCAGATGTGCATCGGAAACTACTACTGGTCTTCCAGGGAACGATCAAAGCGTAGACTGTTGGAGACATTACTCCCATGGAGGAAAGTGCGCATGGTGACTGTTGTATTCAATCCCGAGGCAATTTCTCTGTTTCAATCCACACTTTGAAGGTCCAGAGATTACAGAATGCCTCCAGATGTGCGTCGGAAACTACTACAGGTCTTCCAGGGAACGATCAAAGGGTACACTGTTTGAGAATTACCCCATGGAGGAAAGAGGGAATGGTGTCTGTTGTATTCAATCCCGCTGCAATATCTGTGTTTCATCATCACTCTGATAGTCCACAGATTTCAGATTGCCTCCAGATGTGCTTCGGGAACTACTACTGGTCTTCCAGGGAACGATCAATGCGTAGACTGTTTGAGACATTACTTTTATGGAGGAAAGTGCGCATGGTGACTGTTGTATTCAATCCTGATGCAACTTCTGTGTTTCATCAACACTATGGTAGTCCACAGATTACAGAATGCCTCCAGATATGCATCAGAAACTACTACTGGCTTCCAGCTAACGATCAAAGTGTAGACTGTTTGAGACATTATTCCCATGGAGGAAAGTGGGCATGGTGATTGCTGTACTCAATCCCGATGCAATTTCTGTGTTTCATCAACAGTCTGATAGTCCACAGATTACAGAATGCCTCCAGATGTGCATCGTAAACTACTACTGCTCTTCCAGGGAACGATCAAAACGTAGACTGTATGAGACATTACTCCCATGGAGGAAAGTGCGCATGGTGACTGTTGTATTCAATCCCGATGCAATCTCTGTGTTTCATGAACACTCTGACAGTCCACTGATTACAGAATGCCTCCAGATGTGCATCGGAACTACTACTGGTCTCCCAGGGAACGATCAAAGCGTAGACTGTTTGAGACATTACTCAGACAGAGGAAAGTGCACTTGGGGACTGTAGTCAATCCCGATGCAATTTCTGTGTTTTATCAACAGTCTGATAGACCACAGATTACAGAATGCCTCCAGATGTGCATCGGAAACTACTGCTGGTCTTCCAGGGAAAGATCAAAGCGTAGACTGTTTGAGACATTACTCCCATGTAGGAAAGTGCGCATGGTGACCGTTGTATTCAATCCCGATGCAATTTCTGTGTTTCATCAACACTCTGATAGTCCACAGATTGCAGAATGTCTCCAGATGTGCATCGTAAACTACTACTGCTCTTCCAGGGAACGATCAAATCGTAGACTGTATGAGACATTACTCCCATGGAGGAAAGTGCGCATGGTGACTCTTGTATTCAATCCCGATGCAATTTCTGTGTTACATCAACACTCTGATAGTCCACAGATTACAGATTGTCTTCAGATGTGCATCGGAAACTACTACTGGTCTTCCAGGGAACGATCAAAACGTAGACTGTTTGAGTCATTACTCCCATAAAGGGAAGTGCGAATGGTGACTGTTGTATTCAGTCCCGATGCAATTTCTGTGTTTCATTAACACTCTGATAGTCCACAGATTACAGAATGCCTCAAGATGAGCATCGGAAACTACTACTGGTCTTCCAGGGAACGATCGAAGCATAGACTGTTTGAGACATTACTCCCATGGAGGAACGTTCTCATGGTGACTGTTGTATTCAATCCCGATGCAATTTCTGTGTTTCATCAGCACTCCGATAGTCCACAGATTACAGAACGCCTGCAGATGTGCATAGGAAACTACTACTGGTCTTCCAGGGAACGATGTAATCGTAGACTGTTAGAGACATTACTCCCATGGAGGAAAGTGCGCATGGTGACCGTTGTATTCAATCCCGATGCAATTTCAGTGTTTCATCAACACTCTGATAGTCCACAGATTGCAGAATGCCACCAGATGGGCATCGGAAACTACTACTGGTCTTCGAGGGAACTATCAAAGCGTAGACTGTTTGAGACATTACTTCCATGGAGGAAAGTGCGCATGGTGACTGTTGTATTACATCCCGACGCAATTTCTGTGTTTCATCAACACTCAGATAGTCCACAGATTACAGAATGCCTCCAGATGTGCATCGGAAACTACTACTGGTCTTCCAGGGAATGATCAAAGCGTAGGCTGTTAGAGACATTACTCCCATGGAGGAGAGTGCGCATGATGACTGTTGTATTTAATCCCGATGCAATTTATGTAATTCATCAACACTCTGATAGTCCACAGATTACAGAAAGCCTCGAGATGTGCATCGGAAACTACTACTGGTCTTCCAGGGAACGATCAAAGCGTAGACTGTTAGAGACATTACTCCCATGGAGAAAAGTGCGCTTGGTGACTTTTGTATTCAATCCCGAAGCAATTTCTGTGTTTCAATACACAGTTTGAATGTCCAAAGTTTACAGAATGCCTCCAGATGTGCATCGGAAACTACTACTGGCCTTCCAGGGAACGATCAAAGCGTAGACTGTTTGAGAATTACCCCCATGGAGGAAAGTGCGCATGGTGACTGTTGTATTCAATCCCGATGCAATTTCTGTGTTTCAATACACACTTTGAAGGTACACAGATTATGGAATGCCTCCAGATGTGCATCGGAAACTGCTACTGGCCTTCCAGGGAACGATCAAAGCATAGACTGTTTGAGAATTACCCCCATGGAGGAAAGTGCGCATGGTGGCTGTTGTATTCAATACCGATTCAATTTCTGTGTTTCATCAACACTCTGATAGTCCACAGATTACAGAATGCTCCAGATGTGCTGCGGAAACTACTACTGGTCTTCCAGGGAACGATCAAATCGTAGACAGTTTGAGACATTACTCCCATGGAGGAAAGTGCGCATGGTGACTGTTGTATTCAATCCCGATGCAATTTCTGTGTTTCATCAACACTCTGATTCTCCACAGATTACAGAATTCCTCCAGATGTGCTTCGGAAACTACTACTGGTCTTCCAGGGAACGATCAAAGCGTATACTGTTTGAGACAATACTCCCATTGTGAAAGGTGCGCATGGTGACTGTTGTATTCATTCCAGATGCAATTATTGTGTTTCATCAACACTTTGAAGGTCCACAGATTACAGAATGCCTCCATATGTGCATCGGAAACTACTACTGGTCTTCCAGGGAACGATCAAAGCGTAGACTGTTTGAGACACTGCTCCCTTGGAGGAAAGTGCGCATGGTGACTGTTATATTCAATTCCGATGCAATTTCTATGGTTCATCAACACTCAGATAGTAGACAGATTACAGAATGCTTCCAGATGTGCATCGGAAACTACTACTGGTCTTCCAGGGAACGATCAAAGCGTAGACTGTTTGAGACATTACTTTTATGGAGGAAAGTGCGCATGGTGACTGTTGTATTCAATCCCGATGCAATTTCTGTGTTTCATCAACACTATGATAGTCCACAGATTACAGAATGCCTCCAGATATGCATCAGAAACTACTACTGGCTTCCAGCTAACGATCAAAGCGTAGACTGTTTGAGACATTATTCCCATGGAGGAAAGTGCGCATGGTGAATGTTGTACTCAATCCCGATGCAATTTCTGTGTTTCAACAACACACTGATAGTCCACAGATTACAGAAAGCCTCGAGATGTGCATCGGAAACAACTACTGGTCTTCCAGGGAGCGATCAAAGCGTAGACTGTTAGAGACATTACTCCCATATAGGAAAGTGCGCATGGTGACTGTTGTATTCAATCCCGATGCAATTTCTGTGTTTCATCAACACTCAAATAGTCGACAGATTACAGAATGCCACCAGATGTGCATCGGAAACTACTACTGGTCTTCCAGGGACGATCAAAGCGTAAAGACTTTGAGACATTACTCCCATTGTGAAAGGTGCGCATGGTGACTGTTGTATTCAATCCCGATGCAATTTCTGTGTTTCAACAACAGTCTGATTCTCCACAGATTACAGAATTCCTCCTGATGTGCTTCGGAAACTACTACTGGTCTTCCAGGGAACGATCAAAGCGTAGACTGTTTGAGACATTACTCCCACGGAGGAAAGTTCAATTGGTGACTGTTGTATTCAATCCCGATGCAATTTCTGTGTTTCATCAACACTCTGATAGTCTACAGATTACAGAATGCCACCAGATGTGCATCGGAAACTACTACTGGTCTTCCAGGGAACGATCAAAGCGTAGACAGTTTGAGAGTTACCCCATGGAGGAAAGATGGCATGGTGTCTGTTGTATTCAATCCCGCTGCAATATCTGTGTTTCATCAACACTCTGATAGTCCACAGATTACAGATTGCCTCCAGATGTGCTTCGGAAACTACTACTGGTCTTCCAGGGAACGATCAAAGCGTAGACTGTTTGAGACATTACTTTTATGGAGGAAAGTGCGCATGGTGACTGTTGTTTTCAATCCCGATGCAATTTCTGTGTTTCATCAACACTATGATAGTCCACAGATTACAGAGTGCCTCCAGATATGCATCAGAAACTACTACTGGCTTCCAGCTAACGATCAAAGCGTAGACTTCTTGAGACATTATTCCCAAGGAGGAAAGTGCGCATGGGGAATGTTGTACTCAATCCCGATGCAATTTCTGTGTTTCATCAACACTCTGATAGTCCACAGATTACAGAAAGCCTCGAGATGTGCATCGGAAACTACTACTGGTCTTCCAGGGAACGATCAAAGCGTAGACTGTTAGAGACATTACTCCCATGGAGGAAAGTGCGCATGGTGACTGTTGTATTCAATCCCGATGCAATTTCTGTGTTTCATCAACACTCAAATAGTCGACAGATTACAGAACGCCACCAGATGTGCATCGGAAACTACTACTGGTCTTCCAGGGAACGATCAAAGCGTAGACTGTTTGAGACATTACTCCCATGGAGGAAAGTGCGCATGGTGACCGTTGTATTCAATCCCGATGCAATTTCAGTGTTTCATCAACACTCTGATAGTCCACAGATTGCAGAATGCCACCAGATGGGCATCGGAAACTACTACTGGTCTTCCAGGGAATGATCAAAGCGTAGGCTGTTAGAGACATTACTCCCATGGAGGAGAGTGCGCATGATGACTGTTGTATTTAATCCCGATGCAATTTATGTGATTCATCAACACTCTGATAGTCCACAGATTACAGAAAGCCTCGAGATGTGCATCGGAAACTACCACTGGTCTTCCAGGGAACGATCAAAGCGTAGACTGTTAGAGACATTACTCCCATGGAGAAAAGTGCGCATGGTGACTTTTGTATTCAATCCCGAAGCAATTTCTGTGTTTCAATACACAGTTTGAATGTCCAAAGTTTACAGAATGCCTCCAGATGTGCATCGGAAACTACTACTGGCCTTCCAGGGAACGATCAAAGCGTAGACTGTTTGAGAATTATCCCCATGGAGGAAAGTGCGCATGGTGACTGTTGTATTCAATCCCGATGCAATTTCTGTGTTTCATCAACACTCTGATAGTCCACAGATTACAGAATGCCACCAGATGTGCATCGGAAACTACTACTGGTCTTCCAGGGAACGATCAAAGCGTAGACTGTTTGAGACACTGTTCGCATGGAGGAAAGTGCGCATGGTTACTGTTGTATTGAATCCCGATGCCATTTCTGTGTTTCATCAATACTCTGATAGTCCACAGATTACAGATTGCCTCCAGATGAGCATCGGAAACTACTACTGGTCCTTAAGGGAACGATCAAAGCGTAGACTGTTTGAGACATTACTTCCATGGAGAAAAGGGCGCATAGTGATTGTTGTATTCAATCCCGACGCAATTTCTGTGTTTCATCAACACTCAGATAGTTCACAGATTACAGAATGCCTCCATATGTGCATCGGAAACTACTACTGGTCTTCCAGGGAATGAACAAATCGTAGACTGTTACAGACATTACTGCCATGGAGGAAACTGCGCATGATGACTGTTCTATTTAATCCCGATGCAATTTATGTGTTTCATCAACACTCTGATAGTCCACAGATTACAGAATGCCTCGAGATGAGCATCGGTAACTGCTACTGGTCTTCCAGGGAACGATCAAAGCGTAGACTGTTTGAGACATTACTCCCATGGTGGAAAGTGCGCATGGTGACTTTTGTATTCAATCCCGAGGCAATTTCTGTGTTTCAATACACACTTTGAAGGTACACAGATTACAGAATGCCTCCAGATGTGCATCGGAAACTGCTACTGGAATTCCAGGGAACGATCAAAGCATAGACTGTTTGAGAATTACCCCCATGGAGGAAAGTGCGCATGGTGGCTGTTGTATTCAATACCGATTCAATTTCTGTGTTTCATCAACACTCTGATAGTCCACAGATTACAGAATGCCTCCAGATGTGCTGCGGAAACTACTACTGGTCTTCCAGGGAACGATCAAATCGTAGACAGTTTGAGACATTACTCCCATGGAGGAAAGTGCGCATGGTGACTGTTGTATTCAATCCCGATGCAATTTCTGTGTTTCATCAACACTCTGATTCTCCACAGATTACAGAATTCCTCCAGATGTGCTTCGGAAACTACTACTGGTCTTCCAGGGAACGATCAAAGCGTAGACTGTTTGAGACAATACTCCCATTGTGAAAGGTGCGCATGGTGACTGTTGTATTCATTCCAGATGCAATTATTGTGTTTCATCAACACTTTGAAACTCCACAGATTACAGAATGCCTCCATATGTGCATCGGAAACTACTACTGGTCTTCCAGGGAACGATCAAAGCGTAGACTGTTTGAGACACTGCTCCCTTGGAGGAAAGTGCGCATGGTGACTGTTATATTCAATTCCGATGCAATTTCTGTGGTTCATCAACACTCAGATAGTAGACAGATTACAGAATGCTTCCAGATGTGCATCGGAAACTACTACTGGTCTTCCAGGGAACGATCAAAGCGTAGACTGTTTGAGACATTACTTTTATGGAGGAAAGTGCGCATGGTGACTGTTGTATTCAATCCCGATGCAATTTCTGTGTTTCATCAACACTATGATAGTCCACAGATTACAGAATGCCTCCAGATATGCATCAGAAACTACTACTGGCTTCCAGCTAACGATCAAAGCGTAGACTGTTTGAGACATTATTCCCATGGAGGAAAGTGCGCATGGTGAATGTTGTACTCAATCCCGATGCAATTTCTGTGTTTCATCAACACACTGATAGTCCACAGATTACAGAAAGCCTCGAGATGTGCATCGGAAACAACTACTGGTCTTCCAGGGAGCGATCAAAGCGTAGACTGTTAGAGACATTACTCCCATATAGGAAAGTGCGCATGGTGACTGTTGTATTCAATCCCGATGCAATTTCTGTGTTTCATCAACACTCAAATAGTCGACAGATTACAGAATGCCACCAGATGTGCATCGGAAACTACTACTGGTCTTCCAGGGAACGATCAAAGCGTAGACTGTTTGAGACATTACTCCCGTGGAGGAAAGTGCTCATGGTGACTGGGTATTCAATCCAGATGCAATTATTGTGTTTCATCAACACTTTTGAAGGTCCACAGATTACAGAATGCCTCCATATGTGCATCGGAAACTACTACTGGTCTCCCAGGGAACGATCAAAGCGTAGACTGTTTAAGACACTGCTAATTTGGAGGAAAGTGCGCATGGTGACTGTTATATTCAATTCCGATGCAATTTCTGTGGTTCATCAACACTCAGATAGACCACGGATTACAGAATGCTTCCAGATGTGCATCGGAAACTACTACTGGTCTTCAAGGGAACGATCTAAGCGTAGACTATTTGAGAATTATCACCATGGAGGAAAGTGCGCATGGTGACTGTTGTATTCAATCCCGATGCAATTTCTGTGTTTCATTAACACTCTGATAGTCCACAGATTACAGAATGCCTCAAGATGAGCATCGGAAACCACTACTGGTCTTCCAGGGAACGATCAAAGCATAGACTGTTTGAGACATTACTCCCATGGAGGAACGTTCTCATGGTGACTGTTGTATTCAATCCCGATGCAATTTCTGTGTTTCATCAGCACTCTGATAGTCCACAGATTGCAGAACGCCTGCAGATGTGCATAGGAAACTACTACTGGTCTTCCAGGGAAAGATCAAATCGTAGACTGTTAGAGACATTACTTCCATGGAGGAAAGTGCGCATGGTGCCTGTTGTATTCAATTCCGATGCAATTTTTGTGTTTCATCAACACTCTGATAGTCCACAGATTACAGAATGCCACCAGATGTGCATCGGAAACTACTACTGGTGTTCCAGGGAACGATCAAAGCGTAGTCAGTTTGAGACATACCTCCCGTGGAGGAAAGTGCGCATGGTGACTGTTGTATACAATCCCGATGCAATTTCTGTGTTTCATCAACACTCTGACAGTCCACTGATTACAGAATGCTTCCAGATGTGCATCGGAACTACTTCTGGTCTTCCAGGGAACGATCAAAGCGTAGACTGTTAGAGACATTACTCAGACGGAGGAAAGTGCACTTCAGGACTGTAGTCAATCCCGATGCAATTTCTGTGTTTTATCAACAGTCTGATAGACCACAGATTACAGAATGCCTCCACATGTGCATCGGAAACTACTGCTGGTCTTCCAGGGAACGATCAAAGCGTAGACTGTTTGAGACATTACTCCCATGGAGGAAAGTGCGCATGGTGACCGTTGTATTCAATCCCGATGCAATTTCTGTGTTTCATCAACACTCAAATAGTCGACAGATTACAGAATGCCATCAGATGTGCATCGCAAACTACTACTGGTCTTCCAGGGGACGATCAAAGCGTAAAGACTTTGAGACATTACTCCCATTGTGAAAGGTGCGCATGGTGACTGTTGTATTCAATCCCGATGCAATTTCTGTGTTTCGACAACATTCTGATTCTCCACAGATTACAGAATTCCTCCAGATGTGCTTCGGAAACTACTACTGGTCTTCCAGGGAACGTTCAAAGCGTAGACTGTTTGAGACATTACTCCCACGGATGAAAGTTCACTTGGTGACTGTTGTATTCAATCCCGATGCAATTTCTGTGTTTCATCAACACTCTGATAGTCTACAGATTACAGAATGCCACCAGATGTGCATCGGAAACTACTACTGGTCTTCCAGGGAACGATCAAAGCATAGACTGTTTGAGACATTACTCCCATGGAGGAACGTTCTCATGGTGACTGTTGTATTCAATCCCGATGCAATTTCTGTGTTTCATCAGCACTCTGATAGTCCACAGATTACAGAACGCCTGCAGATGTGCATAGGAAACTACAACTGGTCTTCCAGGGAACGGTCAAATCGTAGACTGTTAGAGACATTACTTCCATGGAGGAAAGTGCGCATGGGGCCTGTTGTATTCAATTCCGATGCAATTTTTGTGTTTCATCAACACTGTGATAGTCCACAGATTACAGAATGCCACCAGATGTGCATCGGAAACTACTACTGGTCTTCCAGGGAACGATCAAAGCGTAGACTGTTTGAGACAATACTCAGACGGAGGAAAGTGCACTTGGGGACTGTAGTCAATCCCGATGCAATTTCTGTGTTTTATCAACAGTCAGATAGACCACAGATTACAGAATGCCTCCAGATGTGCATCGGAAACTACTGCTGGTCTTCCAGGGAACGATCAAAGCGTAGACTGTTTGAGACATTACTCCCATGGTGGAAAGTGCGCATGGTGACCGTTGTATTCAATCCCGATGCAATTTCTGTGTTTCAACAACAGTCTGATTCTCCACAGATTACAGAATTCCTCCAGATGTGCTTCGGAAACTACTACTGGTCTTCCAGGGAACGATCAAAGCGTAGACTGTTTGATACATTACTCCCACGGATGAAAGTTCACTTGGTGACTGTTGTATTCAATCCCGATGCAATTTCTGTGTTTCATCAACACTCTGATAGTCTACAGATTACAGAATACCACCAGATGTGCATCGGAAACTACTACTGGTCTTCCAGAGAACGATCAAAGCGTAGACTGTTTGAGACATTACTCCCGTGGAGGAAAGTGCTCATGGTGACTGGGTATTCAATCCAGATGCAATTATTGTGTTTCATCAACACTTTTGAAGGTCCACAGGTTACAGAATGCCTCCATATGTGCATCGGAAACTACTACTTGTCTTCCAGGGAACGATCAAAGCGTAGACTGTTGGAGACATTACTCCCATGGAGGAAAGTGCGCATGGTGACTGTTGTATTCAATCCCGATGCAATTTCTGTGTTTCATTAACACTCTGATAGTCCACAGATTACAGAATGCCTCAAGATGAGCATCGGAAACTACTACTGGTCTTCCAGGGAACGATCAAAGCGTAGACTGTTTGAGACATTACTCCCATGGAGGAAAGTGCGCATGGTGACCGTTGTATTCAATCCCGATGCAATTTCTGTGTTTCATCAACACTCTGATAGTCCACAGATTGCAGAATGCCACCAGATGGGCATCGGAAACTGCTACTGGTCTTCGAGGGAACGATCAAAGCGTAGACTGTTTGAGACATTACTTCCATGGAGGAAAGTGCGCGTGGTGACTGTTGTATTAAATCCCGACGCAATTTCTGTGTTTCATCAACACTCAGATAGTCCACAGATTACAGAATGCCTCCAGATGTGCATCGGAAACTACTACTGGTCTTCCAGGGAACGATCAAAGCGTAGACTGTTTGAGACATTACTCCCATGGTGGAAAGTGCGCATGGTGACTTTTGTATTCAGTCCCGAAGCAATTTCTGTGTTTCAATACACACTTTGAAGGTCCAAAGATTGCAGAATGCCTCCAGATGTGCATCGGAAACTACTACTGGCCTTCCAGGGAACGATCAAAGCGTAGACTGTTTGAGAATTACCCCCGTGGAGGAAAATGCGCATGGTGACTGTTGTATTCAATCCCGATGCAACTTCTGTGTTTCATCAACACTCTGATAGTCCACAGATTTCACATTGCCACCAGATGTGCATCGGAAACTACTACTGGTCTTCCAGGGAACGATCAAAGCGTAGACTGTTTGAGACACTGTTCCCTTGGAGGAAAGTGCGCATGGTGACTGTTGTATTGAATTCCGATGCCATTTCTGTGTTTCATCAACACTCTGATAGTCCACAGATTACAGATTGCCTCCAGATGAGCATCGGAAACTACTACTGGTCTTCAAGGGAACGATCAAAGCGTAGACTGTTTGAGACATTACTTCCATGGAGAAAAGGGCGCATGGTGACTGTTGTATTCAATCCCGACGCAATTTCTGTGTTTCATCAACACTCAGATAGTTCACAGATTACAGAATGCCTCCAGATGTGCATCGGAAACTACTACTGGTCTTCCAGGGAATGAACAAAGCGTAGACTGTTACAGACATTACTGCCATGGAGGAAAGTGCGCATGACGACTGTTGTATTTAATCCCGATGCAATTTATGTGTTTCATCAACACTCTGATAGTCCACAGATTACAGAATGCCTCCAGATGAGCATCGGTAGCTACTACTGGTCTTCCAGGGAACGATCAAAGCGTAGACTGTTTGAGACACTGCTCCCTTGGAGGAAAGTGCGCATGGTGACTGTTATATTCAATTCCGATGCAATTTCTGTGGTTCATCAACACTCAGATAGTCCACAGATTACAGAATGCCTCCAGATGTGCTGCGGAAACTACTACTGGTCTTCCAGGGAACGATCAAAGCGTAGACAGTTTGAGACATTACTCCCATGTAGGAAAGTGCGCATGGTGACTGTTGTATTTAATCCCGATGCAATTTCTGTGTTTTATCAACACTCTGATAGTCCACAGATAACAGATTGCCTCCAGATGTGCATCGGAAACTACTACTGGTCTTCCAGGGAACGATCAAAGCGTAGACTGTTTGAGACATTACTCCCATGGAGGAAAGTGCGCATGGTGACCGTTGTATTCAATCCCGATGCAATTTCTGTGTTTCATCAACACTCTGATAGTCCACAGATTGCAGAATGCCACCAGATGGGCATCGGAAACTACTACTGGTCTTCGAGGGAACGATCAAAGCGTAGACTGTTTGAGACATTACTTCCATTGAGGAAAGTGCGCATGGTGACTGTTGTATTAAATCCCGACGCAATTTCTGTGTTTCATCAACACTCAGATAGTCCACAGATTACAGAATGCCTCCAGATGTGCATCGGAAACTACTACTGGTCTTCCAGGGAATGATCAAAGCGTAGGCTGTTAGAGACATTACTCCCATGGGGGAGAGTGCGCATGATGACTGTTGTATTTAATCCCGATGCAATTTCTGTATTTCATCAACACTCTGATAGTCCACAGGTAACAGATTGCTTTCAGATGTGCTTCGGAAACTACTACTGGTCTTCCAGGGAACGATCAAAGCGTAGACTGTTTGAGACATTACTCCCATGGTGGAAAGTGCGCATGGTGACTTTTGTATTCAGTCCCGAAGCAATTTCTGTGTTTCAATACACACTTTGAAGGTCCAAAGATTGCAGAATGCCTCCAGATGTGCATCGGAAACTACTACTGGCCTTCCAGGGAACGATCAAAGCGTAGACTGTTTGAGAATTACCCCCATGGAGGAAAATGCGCATGGTGACTGTTGTATTCAATCCCGATGCAACTTCTGTGTTTCATCAACACTCTGATAGTCCACAGATTTCAGATTGCCACCAGATGTGCATCGGAAACTACTACTGGCCTTCCAGGGAACGATCAAAGCGTAGACTGTTTGAGACACTGTTCCCTTGGAGGAAAGTGCGCATGGTGACTGTTGTATTGAATTCCGATGCCATTTCTGTGTTTCATCAACACGCTGATAGTCCACAGATTACAGATTGCCTCCAGATGAGCATCGGAAACCACTACTGGTCTTCAAGGGAACGATCAAAGCGTAGACTGTTTGAGACATTACTTCCATGGAGAAAAGTGCGCATGGTGACTGTTGTATTCAATCCCGACGCAATTTCTGTGTTTCATCAACACTCAGATAGTTCACAGATTACAGAATGCCTTCAGATGTTCATCGGAAACTACTACTGGTCTTCCAGGGAATGAACAAAGCGTAGACTGTTACAGACATTACTGCCATGGAGGAAAGTGCGCATGATGACTGTTGTATTTAATCCCGAAGCAATTTATGTGTTTCATCAACACTCTGATAGTCCACAGATTACCGAATGCCTCCAGATGAGCATCGGTAACTACTACTGGTCTTCCAGGGAACGATCAAAGCGTAGACTGTTTAAGACACTGCTCCCTTGGAGGAAAGTGCGCATGGTGACTGTTATATTCAATTCCGATGCAATTTCTGTGTTTCATCAACACTCTGACAGTCCACTGATTACAGAATGCTTCCAGATGTGCATCGGAACTACTTCTGGTCTTCCAGGGAACGATCAAAGCGTAGACTGTTAGAGACATTACTCAGACGGAGGAAAGTGCACTTCAGGACTGTAGTCAATCCCGATGCAATTTCTGTGTTTTATCAACAGTCTGATAGACCACAGATTACAGAATGCCTCCACATGTGCATCGGAAACTACTGCTGGTCTTCCAGGGAACGATCAAAGCGTAGACTGTTTGAGACATTACTCCCATGGAGGAAAGTGCGCATGGTGACCGTTGTATTCAATCCCGATGCAATTTCTGTGTTTCATCAACACTCAAATAGTCGACAGATTACAGAATGCCATCAGATGTGCATCGCAAACTACTACTGGTCTTCCAGGGGACGATCAAAGCGTAAAGACTTTGAGACATTACTCCCATTGTGAAAGGTGCGCATGGTGACTGTTGTATTCAATCCCGATGCAATTTCTGTGTTTCGACAACATTCTGATTCTCCACAGATTACAGAATTCCTCCAGATGTGCTTCGGAAACTACTACTGGTCTTCCAGGGAACGTTCAAAGCGTAGACTGTTTGAGACATTACTCCCACGGATGAAAGTTCACTTGGTGACTGTTGTATTCAATCCCGATGCAATTTCTGTGTTTCATCAACACTCTGATAGTCTACAGATTACAGAATGCCACCAGATGTGCATCGGAAACTACTACTGGTCTTCCAGGGAACGATCAAAGCGTAGACTGTTTGAGACATTACTCCCGTGGAGGAAAGTGCTCATGGTGACTGGGTATTCAATCCAGATGCAATTATTGTGTTTCATCAACACTTTTGAAGGTCCACAAATTACAGAATGCCTCCATATGTGCATCGGAAACTACTACTGGCCTTCCAGGGAACGATCAAAGCGTAGACTGTTTAAGACACTGCTAATTTGGAGGAAAGTGCGCATGGTGACTGTTATATTCAATTCCGATGCAATTTCTGTGGTTCATCAACACTCAGATAGACCACGGATTACAGAATGCTTCCAGATGTGCATCGGAAACTACTACTGGTCTTCAAGGGAACGATCTAAGCGTAGACTGTTTGAGAATTATCACCATGGAGGAAAGTGCGCATGGTGACTGTTGTATTCAATCCCGATGCAATTTCTGTGTTTCATCAACACTCTGATAGTCCACAGATAACAGACTGCCTCCAGATGTGCATCGGAAACTACTACTGGTCTTCCAGGGAACGATCAAAGCGTACACTGTTGGAGACATTACTCCCATGGAGGAAAGTGCGCATAGTGACTGTTGTATTCAATCCCGATGCAATTTCTGTGTTTCATTAACACTCTGATAGTCCACAGATTACAGAATGCCTCAAGATGAGCATCGGAAACTACTACTGGTCTTCCAGGGAACGATCAAAGCATAGACTGTTTGAGACATTACTCCCATGGAGGAACGTTCTCATGGTGACTGTTGTATTCAATCCCGATGCAATTTCTGTGTTTCATCAGCACTCTGATAGTCCACAGATTACAGAACGCCTGCAGATGTGCATAGGAAACTACAACTGGTCTTCCAGGGAACGGTCAAATCGTAGACTGTTAGAGACATTACTTCCATGGAGGAAAGTGCGCATGGGGCCTGTTGTATTCAATTCCGATGCAATTTTTGTGTTTCATCAACACTGTGATAGACCACAGATTACAGAATGCCACCAGATGTGCATCGGAAACTACTACTGGTCTTCCAGGGAACGATCAAAGCGTAGACTGTTTGAGACAATACTCAGACGGAGGAAAGTGCACTTGGGGACTGTAGTCAATCCCGATGCAATTTCTGTGTTTTATCAACAGTCAGATAGACCACAGATTACAGAATGCCTCCAGATGTGCATCGGAAACTACTGCTGGTCTTCCAGGGAACGATCAAAGCGTAGACTGTTTGAGACATTACTCCCATGGTGGAAAGTGCGCATGGTGACCGTTGTATTCAATCCCGATGCAATTTCTGTGTTTCAACAACAGTCTGATTCTCCACAGATTACAGAATTCCTCCAGATGTGCTTCGGAAACTACTACTGGTCTTCCAGGGAACGATCAAAGCGTAGACTGTTTGATACATTACTCCCACGGATGAAAGTTCACTTGGTGACTGTTGTATTCAATCCCGATGCAATTTCTGTGTTTCATCAACACTCTGATAGTCTACAGATTACAGAATACCACCAGATGTGCATCGGAAACTACTACTGGTCTTCCAGAGAACGATCAAAGCGTAGACTGTTTGAGACATTACTCCCGTGGAGGAAAGTGCTCATGGTGACTGGGTATTCAATCCAGATGCAATTATTGTGTTTCATCAACACTTTTGAAGGTCCACAGGTTACAGAATGCCTCCATATGTGCATCGGAAACTACTACTTGTCTTCCAGGGAACGATCAAAGCGTAGACTGTTGGAGACATTACTCCCATGGAGGAAAGTGCGCATGGTGACTGTTGTATTCAATCCCGATGCAATTTCTGTGTTTCATTAACACTCTGATAGTCCACAGATTACAGAATGCCTCAAGATGAGCATCGGAAACTACTACTGGTCTTCCAGGGAACGATCAAAGCGTAGACTGTTTGAGACATTACTCCCATGGAGGAAAGTGCGCATGGTGACCGTTGTATTCAATCCCGATGCAATTTCTGTGTTTCATCAACACTCTGATAGTCCACAGATTGCAGAATGCCACCAGATGGGCATCGGAAACTGCTACTGGTCTTCGAGGGAACGATCAAAGCGTAGACTGTTTGAGACATTACTTCCATGGAGGAAAGTGCGCGTGGTGACTGTTGTATTAAATCCCGACGCAATTTCTGTGTTTCATCAACACTCAGATAGTCCACAGATTACAGAATGCCTCCAGATGTGCATCGGAAACTACTACTGGTCTTCCAGGGAACGATCAAAGCGTAGACTGTTTGAGACATTACTCCCATGGTGGAAAGTGCGCATGGTGACTTTTGTATTCAGTCCCGAAGCAATTTCTGTGTTTCAATACACACTTTGAAGGTCCAAAGATTGCAGAATGCCTCCAGATGTGCATCGGAAACTACTACTGGCCTTCCAGGGAACGATCAAAGCGTAGACTGTTTGAGAATTACCCCCGTGGAGGAAAATGCGCATGGTGACTGTTGTATTCAATCCCGATGCAACTTCTGTGTTTCATCAACACTCTGATAGTCCACAGATTTCACATTGCCACCAGATGTGCATCGGAAACTACTACTGGTCTTCCAGGGAACGATCAAAGCGTAGACTGTTTGAGACACTGTTCCCTTGGAGGAAAGTGCGCATGGTGACTGTTGTATTGAATTCCGATGCCATTTCTGTGTTTCATCAACACTCTGATAGTCCACAGATTACAGATTGCCTCCAGATGAGCATCGGAAACTACTACTGGTCTTCAAGGGAACGATCAAAGCGTAGACTGTTTGAGACATTACTTCCATGGAGAAAAGGGCGCATGGTGACTGTTGTATTCAATCCCGACGCAATTTCTGTGTTTCATCAACACTCAGATAGTTCACAGATTACAGAATGCCTCCAGATGTGCATCGGAAACTACTACTGGTCTTCCAGGGAATGAACAAAGCGTAGACTGTTACAGACATTACTGCCATGGAGGAAAGTGCGCATGACGACTGTTGTATTTAATCCCGATGCAATTTATGTGTTTCATCAACACTCTGATAGTCCACAGATTACAGAATGCCTCCAGATGAGCATCGGTAACTACTACTGGTCTTCCAGGGAACGATCAAAGCGTAGACTGTTTGAGACACTGCTCCCTTGGAGGAAAGTGCGCATGGTGACTGTTATATTCAATTCCGATGCAATTTCTGTGGTTCATCAACACTCAGATAGTCCACAGATTACAGAATGCCTCCAGATGTGCTGCGGAAACTACTACTGGTCTTCCAGGGAACGATCAAAGCGTAGACAGTTTGAGACATTACTCCCATGTAGGAAAGTGCGCATGGTGACTGTTGTATTTAATCCCGATGCAATTTCTGTGTTTTATCAACACTCTGATAGTCCACAGATAACAGATTGCCTCCAGATGTGCATCGGAAACTACTACTGGTCTTCCAGGGAACGATCAAAGCGTAGACTGTTTGAGACATTACTCCCATGGAGGAAAGTGCGCATGGTGACCGTTGTATTCAATCCCGATGCAATTTCTGTGTTTCATCAACACTCTGATAGTCCACAGATTGCAGAATGCCACCAGATGGGCATCGGAAACTACTACTGGTCTTCGAGGGAACGATCAAAGCGTAGACTGTTTGAGACATTACTTCCATTGAGGAAAGTGCGCATGGTGACTGTTGTATTAAATCCCGACGCAATTTCTGTGTTTCATCGACACTCAGATAGTCCACAGATTACAGAATGCCTCCAGATGTGCATCGGAAACTACTACTGGTCTTCCAGGGAATGATCAAAGCGTAGGCTGTTAGAGACATTACTCCCATGGGGGAGAGTGCGCATGATGACTGTTGTATTTAATCCCGATGCAATTTCTGTATTTCATCAACACTCTGATAGTCCACAGGTAACAGATTGCTTTCAGATGTGCTTCGGAAACTACTACTGGTCTTCCAGGGAACGATCAAAGCGTAGACTGTTTGAGACATTACTCCCATGGTGGAAAGTGCGCATGGTGACTTTTGTATTCAGTCCCGAAGCAATTTCTGTGTTTCAATACACACTTTGAAGGTCCAAAGATTGCAGAATGCCTCCAGATGTGCATCGGAAACTACTACTGGCCTTCCAGGGAACGATCAAAGCGTAGACTGTTTGAGAATTACCCCCATGGAGGAAAATGCGCATGGTGACTGTTGTATTCAATCCCGATGCAACTTCTGTGTTTCATCAACACTCTGATAGTCCACAGATTTCAGATTGCCACCAGATGTGCATCGGAAACTACTACTGGTCTTCCAGGGAACGATCAAAGCGTAGACTGTTTGAGACACTGTTCCCTTGGAGGAAAGTGCGCATGGTGACTGTTGTATTGAATTCCGATGCCATTTCTGTGTTTCATCAACACGCTGATAGTCCACAGATTACAGATTGCCTCCAGATGAGCATCGGAAACCACTACTGGGCTTCAAGGGAACGATCAAAGCGTAGACTGTTTGAGACATTACTTCCATGGAGAAAAGTGCGCATGGTGACTGTTGTATTCAATCCCGACGCAATTTCTGTGTTTCATCAACACTCAGATAGTTCACAGATTACAGAATGCCTCCAGATGTTCATCGGAAACTACTACTGGTCTTCCAGGGAATGAACAAAGCGTAGACTGTTACAGACATTACTGCCATGGAGGAAAGTGCGCATGATGACTGTTGTATTTAATCCCGAAGCAATTTATGTGTTTCATCAACACTCTGATAGTCCACAGATTACCGAATGCCTCCAGATGAGCATCGGTAACTACTACTGGTCTTCCAGGGAACGATCAAAGCGTAGACTGTTTAAGACACTGCTCCCTTGGAGGAAAGTGCGCGTGGTGACTGTTATATTCAATTCCGATGCAATTTCTGTGGTTCATCAACACTCAGATAGTCCACAGATTACAGAATGCCTCCAGATGTGCTGCGGAAACTACTACTGGTCTTCCAGGGAACGATCAAAGCGTAGACAATTTGAGACATTACTCCCATGGAGGAAAGTGCGCATGGTGACTGTTGTATTTAATCCCGATGCAATTTCTGTGTTTCAACAACAGTCTGATTCTCCACAGATTACAGAATTCCTCCAGATGTGCTTCGGAAACTACTACTGGTCTTCCAGGGAACGATCAAAGCGTAGACTGTTTGATACATTACTCCCACGGATGAAAGTTCACTTGGTGACTGTTGTATTCAATCCCGATGCAATTTCTGTGTTTCATCAACACTCTGATAGTCTACAGATTACAGAATACCACCAGATGTGCATCGGAAACTACTACTGGTCTTCCAGAGAACGATCAAAGCGTAGACTGTTTGAGACATTACTCCCGTGGAGGAAAGTGCTCATGGTGACTGGGTATTCAATCCAGATGCAATTATTGTGTTTCATCAACACTTTTGAAGGTCCACAGATTACAGAATGCCTCCATATGTGCATCGGAAACTACTACTTGTCTTCCAGGGAACGATCAAAGCGTAGACTGTTGGAGACATTACTCCCATGGAGGAAAGTGCGCATGGTGACTGTTGTATTCAATCCCGATGCAATTTCTGTGTTTCATTAACACTCTGATAGTCCACAGATTACAGAATGCCTCAAGATGAGCATCGGAAACTACTACTGGTCTTCCAGGGAACGATCAAAGCGTAGACTGTTTGAGACATTACTCCCATGGAGGAAAGTGCGCATGGTGACCGTTGTATTCAATCCCGATGCAATTTCTGTGTTTCATCAACACTCTGATAGTCCACAGATTGCAGAATGCCACCAGATGTGCATCGGAAACTGCTACTGGTCTTCGAGGGAACGATCAAAGCGTAGACTGTTTGAGACATTACTTCCATGGAGGAAAGTGCGCGTGGTGACTGTTGTATTAAATCCCGACGCAATTTCTGTGTTTCATCAACCCTCAGATAGTCCACAGATTACAGAATGCCTCCAGATGTGCATCGGAAACTACTACTGGTCTTCCAGGGAACGATCAAAGCGTAGACTGTTTGAGACATTACTCCCATGGTGGTAAGTGCGCATGGTGACTTTTGTATTCAGTCCCGAAGCAATTTCTGTGTTTCAATACACACTTTGAAGGTCCAAAGATTGCAGAATGCCTCCAGATGTGCATCGGAAACTACTACTGGCCTTCCAGGGAACGATCAAAGCGTAGACTGTTTGAGAATTACCCCCGTGGAGGAAAATGCGCATGGTGACTGTTGTATTCAATCCCGATGCAACTTCTGTGTTTCATCAACACTCTGATAGTCCACAGATTTCACATTGCCACCAGATGTGCATCGGAAACTACTACTGGTCTTCCAGGGAACGATCAAAGCGTAGACTGTTTGAGACACTGTTCCCTTGGAGGAAAGTGCGCACGGTGACTGTTGTATTGAATTCCGATGCCATTTCTGTGTTTCATCAACACTCTGATAGTCCACAGATTACAGATTGCCTCCAGATGAGCATCGGAAACTACTACTGGTCTTCAAGGGAACGATCAAAGCGTAGACTGTTTGAGACATTACTTCCATGGAGAAAAGGGCGCATGGTGACTGTTGTATTCAATCCCGACGCAATTTCTGTGTTTCATCAACACTCAGATAGTTCACAGATTACAGAATGCCTCCAGATTTGCATCGGAAACTACTACTGGTCTTCCAGGGAATGAACAAAGCGTAGACTGTTACAGACATTACTGCCATGGAGGAAAGTGCGCATGACGACTGTTGTATTTAATCCCGATGCAATTTATGTGTTTCATCAACACTCTGATAGTCCACAGATTACAGAATGCCTCCAGATGAGCATCGGTAACTACTACTGGTCTTCCAGGGAACGATCAAAGCGTAGACTGTTTGAGACACTGCTCCCTTGGAGGAAAGTGCGCATGGTGACTGTTATATTCAATTCCGATGCAATTTCTGTGGTTCATCAACACTCAGATAGTCCACAGATTACAGAATGCCTCCAGATGTGCTGCGGAAACTACTACTGGTCTTCCAGGGAACGATCAAAGCGTAGACAGTTTGAGACATTACTCCCATGTAGGAAAGTGCGCATGGTGACTGTTGTATTTAATCACGATGCAATTTCTGTGTTTTATCAACACTCTGATAGTCCACAGATAACAGATTGCCTCCAGATGTGCATCGGAAACTACTACTGGTCTTCCAGGGAACGATCAAAGCGTAGACTGTTTGAGACATTACTCCCATGGAGGAAAGTGCGCATGGTGACCGTTGTATTCAATCCCGATGCAATTTCTGTGTTTCATCAACACTCTGATAGTCCACAGATTGCAGAATGCCACCAGATGGGCATCGGAAACTACTACTGGTCTTCGAGGGAACGATCAAAGCGTAGACTGTTTGAGACATTACTTCCATTGAGGAAAGTGCGCATGGTGACTGTTGTATTAAATCCCGACGCAATTTCTGTGTTTCATCAACACTCAGATAGTCCACAGATTACAGAATGCCTCCAGATGTGCATCGGAAACTACTACTGGTCTTCCAGGGAATGATCAAAGCGTAGGCTGTTAGAGACATTACTCCCATGGGGGAGAGTGCGCATGATGACTGTTGTATTTAATCCCGATGCAATTTCTGTATTTCATCAACACTCTGATAGTCCACAGGTAACAGATTGCTTTCAGATGTGCTTCGGAAACTACTACTGGTCTTCCAGGGAACGATCAAAGCGTAGACTGTTTGAGACATTACTCCCATGGTGGAAAGTGCGCATGGTGACTTTTGTATTCAGTCCCGAAGCAATTTCTGTGTTTCAATACACACTTTGAAGGTCCAAAGATTGCAGAATGCCTCCAGATGTGCATCGGAAACTACTACTGGCCTTCCAGGGAACGATCAAAGCGTAGACTGTTTGAGAATTACCCCCATGGAGGAAAATGCGCATGGTGACTGTTGTATTCAATCCCGATGCAACTTCTGTGTTTCATCAACACTCTGATAGTCCACAGATTTCAGATTGCCACCAGATGTGCATCGGAAACTACTACTGGTCTTCCAGGGAACGATCAAAGCGTAGACTGTTTGAGACACTGTTCCCTTGGAGGAAAGTGCGCATGGTGACTGTTGTATTGAATTCCGATGCCATTTCTGTGTTTCATCAACACGCTGATAGTCCACAGATTACAGATTGCCTCCAGATGAGCATCGGAAACCACTACTGGTCTTCAAGGGAACGATCAAAGCGTAGACTGTTTGAGACATTACTTCCATGGAGAAAAGTGCGCATGGTGACTGTTGTATTCAATCCCGACGCAATATCTGTGTTTCATCAACACTCAGATAGTTCACAGATTACAGAATGCCTCCAGATGTTCATCGGAAACTACTACTGGTCTTCCAGGGAATGAACAAAGCGTAGACTGTTACAGACATTACTGCCATGGAGGAAAGTGCGCATGATGACTGTTGTATTTAATCCCGAAGCAATTTATGTGTTTCATCAACACTCTGATAGTCCACAGATTACCGAATGCCTCCAGATGGGCATCGGTAACTACTACTGGTCTTCCAGGGAACGATCAAAGCGTAGACTGTTTAAGACACTGCTCCCTTGGAGGAAAGTGCGCATGGTGACTGTTATATTCAATTCCGATGCAATTTCTGTGGTTCATCAACACTCAGATAGTCCACAGATTACAGAATGCCTCCAGATGTGCTGCGGAAACTACTACTGGTCTTCCAGGGAACGATCAAAGCATAGACAATTTGAGACATTACTCCCATGGAGGAAAGTGCGCATGGTGACTGTTGTATTTAATCCCGATGCAATTTCTGTGTTTCAACAACAGTCTGATTCTCCACAGATTACAGAATTCCTCCAGATGTGCTTCGGAAACTACTACTGGTCTTCCAGGGAACGATCAAAGCGTAGACTGTTTGATACATTAGTCCCACGGATGAAAGTTCACTTGGTGACTGTTGTATTCAATCCCGATGCAATTTCTGTGTTTCATCAACACTCTGATAGTCTACAGATTACAGAATACCACCAGATGTGCATCGGAAACTACTACTGGTCTTCCAGAGAACGATCAAAGCGTAGACTGTTTGAGACATTACTCCCGTGGAGGAAAGTGCTCATGGTGACTGGGTATTCAATCCAGATGCAATTATTGTGTTTCATCAACACTTTTGAAGGTCCACAGATTACAGAATGCCTCCATATGTGCATCGGAAACTACTACTTGTCTTCCAGGGAACGATCAAAGCGTAGACTGTTGGAGACATTACTCCCATGGAGGAAAGTGCGCATGGTGACTGTTGTATTCAATCCCGATGCAATTTCTGTGTTTCATTAACACTCTGATAGTCCACAGATTACAGAATGCCTCAAGATGAGCATCGGAAACTACTACTGGTCTTCCAGGGAACGATCAAAGCGTAGACTGTTTGAGACATTACTCCCATGGAGGAAAGTGCGCATGGTGACCGTTGTATTCAATCCCGATGCAATTTCTGTGTTTCATCAACACTCTGATAGTCCACAGATTGCAGAATGCCACCAGATGGGCATCGGAAACTGCTACTGGTCTTCGAGGGAACGATCAAAGCGTAGACTGTTTGAGACATTACTTCCATGGAGGAAAGTGCGCGTGGTGACTGTTGTATTAAATCCCGACGCAATTTCTGTGTTTCATCAACACTCAGATAGTCCACAGATTACAGAATGCCTCCAGATGTGCATCGGAAACTACTACTGGTCTTCCAGGGAACGATCAAAGCGTAGACTGTTTGAGACATTACTCCCATGGTGGAAAGTGCGCATGGTGACTTTTGTATTCAGTCCCGAAGCAATTTCTGTGTTTCAATACACACTTTGAAGGTCCAAAGATTGCAGAATGCCTCCAGATGTGCATCGGAAACTACTACTGGCCTTCCAGGGAACGATCAAAGCGTAGACTGTTTGAGAATTACCCCCGTGGAGGAAAATGCGCATGGTGACTGTTGTATTCAATCCCGATGCAACTTCTGTGTTTCATCAACACTCTGATAGTCCACAGATTTCACATTGCCACCAGATGTGCATCGGAAACTACTACTGGTCTTCCAGGGAACGATCAAAGCGTAGACTGTTTGAGACACTGTTCCCTTGGAGGAAAGTGCGCATGGTGACTGTTGTATTGAATTCCGATGCCATTTCTGTGTTTCATCAACACTCTGATAGTCCACAGATTACAGATTGCCTCCAGATGAGCATCGGAAACTACTACTGGTCTTCAAGGGAACGATCAAAGCGTAGACTGTTTGAGACATTACTTCCATGGAGAAAAGGGCGCATGGTGACTGTTGTATTCAATCCCGACGCAATTTCTGTGTTTCATCAACACTCAGATAGTTCACAGATTACAGAATGCCTCCAGATGTGCATCGGAAACTACTACTGGTCTTCCAGGGAATGAACAAAGCGTAGACTGTTACAGACATTACTGCCATGGAGGAAAGTGCGCATGACGACTGTTGTATTTAATCCCGATGCAATTTATGTGTTTCATCAACACTCTGATAGTCCACAGATTACAGAATGCCTCCAGATGAGCATCGGTAACTACTACTGGTCTTCCAGGGAACGATCAAAGCGTAGACTGTTTGAGACACTGCTCCCTTGGAGGAAAGTGCGCATGGTGACTGTTATATTCAATTCCGATGCAATTTCTGTGGTTCATCAACACTCAGATAGTCCACAGATTACAGAATGCCTCCAGATGTGCTGCGGAAACTACTACTGGTCTTCCAGGGAACGATCAAAGCGTAGACAGTTTGAGACATTACTCCCATGTAGGAAAGTGCGCATGGTGACTGTTCTATTTAATCCCGATGCAATTTCTGTGTTTTATCAACACTCTGATAGTCCACAGATAACAGATTGCCTCCAGATGTGCATCGGAAACTACTACTGGTCTTCCAGGGAACGATCAAAGCGTAGACTGTTTGAGACATTACTCCTATGGAGGAAAGTGCGCATGGTGACCGTTGTATTCAATCCCGATGCAATTTCTGTGTTTCATCAACACTCTGATAGTCCACAGATTGCAGAATGCCACCAGATGGGCATCGGAAACTACTACTGGTCTTCGAGGGAACGATCAAAGCGTAGACTGTTTGAGACATTACTTCCATTGAGGAAAGTGCGCATGGTGACTGTTGTATTAAATCCCGACGCAATTTCTGTGTTTCATCAACACTCAGATAGTCCACAGATTACAGAATGCCTCCAGATGTGCATCGGAAACTACTACTGGTCTTCCAGGGAATGATCAAAGCGTAGGCTGTTAGAGACATTACTCCCATGGGGGAGAGTGCGCATGATGACTGTTGTATTTAATCCCGATGCAATTTCTGTATTTCATCAACACTCTGATAGTCCACAGGTAACAGATTGCTTTCAGATGTGCTTCGGAAACTACTACTGGTCTTCCAGGGAACGATCAAAGCGTAGACTGTTTGAGACATTACTCCAATGGTGGAAAGTGCGCATGGTGACTTTTGTATTCAGTCCCGAAGCAATTTCTGTGTTTCAATACACACTTTGAAGGTCCAAAGATTGCAGAATGCCTCCAGATGTGCATCGGAAACTACTACTGGTCTTCCAGGGAACGATCAAAGCGTAGACTGTTTGAGACACTGTTCCCTTGGAGGAAAGTGCGCATGGTGACTGTTGTATTGAATTCCGATGCCATTTCTGTGTTTCATCAACACTCTGATAGTCCACAGATTACAGATTGCCTCCAGATGAGCATCGGAAACTTCTACTGGTCTTCAAGGGAACGATCAAAGCGTAGACTGTTTGAGACATTACTTCCATGGAGAAAAGGGCGCATGGTGACTGTTGTATTCAATCCCGACGCAATTTCTGTGTTTCATCAACACTCAGATAGTTCACAGATTACAGAATGCCTCCAGATGTGCATCGGAAACTACTACTGGTCTTCCAGGGAATGAACAAAGCGTAGACTGTTACAGACATTACTGCCATGGAGGAAAGTGCGCATGACGACTGTTGTATTTAATCCCGATGCAATTTATGTGTTTCATCAACACTCTGATAGTCCACAGATTACAGAATGCCTCCAGATGAGCATCGGTAACTACTACTGGTCTTCCAGGGAACGATCAAAGCGTAGACCGTTTGAGACACTGCTCCCTTGGAGGAAAGTGCGCATGGTGACTGTTATATTCAATTCCGATGCAATTTCTGTGGTTCATCAACACTCAGATAGTCCACAGATTACAGAATGCCTCCAGATGTGCTGCGGAAACTACTACTGGTCTTCCAGGGAACGATCAAAGCGTAGACAGTTTGAGACATTACTCCCATGTAGGAAAGTGCGCATGGTGACTGTTGTATTTAATCCCGATGCAATTTCTGTGTTTTATCAACACTCTGATAGTCCACAGATAACAGATTGCCTCCAGATGTGCATCGGAAACTACTACTGGTCTTCTAGGGAACGATCAAAGCGTAGACTGTTTGAGACATTACTCCTATGGAGGAAAGTGCGCATGGTGACCGTTGTATTCAATCCCGATGCAATTTCTGTGTTTCATCAACACTCTGATAGTCCACAGATTGCAGAATGCCACCAGATGGGCATCGGAAACTACTACTGGTCTTCGAGGGAACGATCAAAGCGTAGACTGTTTGAGACATTACTTCCATTGAGGAAAGTGCGCATGGTGACTGTTGTATTAAATCCCGACGCAATTTCTGTGTTTCATCAACACTCAGATAGTCCACAGATTACAGAATGCCTCCAGATGTGCATCGGAAACTACTACTGGTCTTCCAGGGAATGATCAAAGCGTAGGCTGTTAGAGACATTACTCCCATGGGGGAGAGTGCGCATGATGACTGTTGTATTTAATCCCGATGCAATTTCTGTATTTCATCAACACTCTGATAGTCCACAGGTAACAGATTGCTTTCAGATGTGCTTCGGAAACTACTACTGGCCTTCCAGGGAACGATCAAAGCGTAGACTGTTTGAGAATTACCCCCATGGAGGGAAATGCGCATGGTGACTGTTGTATTCAATCCCGACGCAACTTCTGTGTTTCATGAACACTCTGATAGTCCACAGATTTCAGATTGCCACCAGATGTGCATCGGAAACTACTACTGGTCTTCCAGGGAACGATCAAGGCGTAGACTGTTCGAGACACTGTTCCCTTGGAGGAAAGTGCGCATGGTGACTGTTGTATTGAATTCCGATGCCATTTCTGTGTTTCATCAACACTCTGATAGTCCACAGATTACAGATTGCCTCCAGATGAGCATCGGAAACTACTACTGGTCTTCAAGGGAACGAACAAAGCGTAGACTGTTTGAGACATTACTTCCATGGAGAAAAGTGCGCATGGTGACCGTTGTATTTAATCCCGATGCAATTTCTGTGTTTCATCAACACTCTGATAGTCCACAGATTGCAGAATGCCACCAGATGTGCATCGGAAACTCTTACTGGTCCTCCAGGGAACGATCAAAGCGTAGACTGTTTGAGACATTACTCCCGTGGAGGAAAGTGCGCATGGTGACTGGGTATTCATTCCAGATGCAATTATTGTGTTTCATCAACACTTTGAACGTGAACAGATTACAGAATGCCTCCATATGTGCATCGGAAACTACTACTGGTCTTCCAGGGAAGGATCAAAGCGTAGACTGTTTGAGACACTGCTCCCTTGGAGGAAAGTGCACATGGTGACTGTTATATTCAATTCCGATGCAATTTCTGTGGTTCATCAACACTCAGATAGTCCACAGATTACAGAATGCTTCCAGATGTGCATCGGAAACTACTACTGGTCTTCAAGGGAACGATCAAAGCGTAGACTGTGTGAGAATTACCCCATGGAGGAAAGAGGGCATGGTGTCTGTTGTATTCAATCCCGCTGCAATATCTGTGTTTCATCAACACTCTGATAGTCCACAGATTACAGATTGCCTCCAGATGTGCTTCGGAAACTACTACTGGTCTTCCAGGGAACGATCAAAGCGTAGACTGTTTGAGACATTACTTTTATGGAGGAAAGTGCGCATCGTGACTGTTGTATTCAATCCCGATGCAATTTCTGTGTTTCATCAACACTATGATAGTCCACAGATTACAGAATGCCTCCACATATGCATCAGAAACTACTACTGGCTTCCAGCTAACGATCAAAGCGTAGACTGTTTGAGACATTACTCCCATGGAGAAAGTGCGCATGGTGAATGTTGTACTCAATCCCGATGCAATTTCTGTGTTTCATCAACACTCTGATAGTCCACAGATTACAGAACGCCTCGAGATGTGCATCGGAAACTACTAGTGGTCTTCCAGGGAACGATCAAAGCGTAGACTGTTGGAGACATTACTCCCATGGAGGAAAGTGCGCATGGTGACTGTTGTATTCAATCCCGAGGCAATTTCTGTGTTTCAATCCACACTTTGAAGGTCCAGAGATTACAGAATGCCTCCAGATGTGCATCGGAAACTACTACAGGTCTTCCAGGGAACGATCAAAGCGTAGACTGTTTGTGAATTACCCCATGGAGGAAAGAGGGCATGGTGTCTGTTGTATTCAATCCCACTGCAATATCTGTGTTTCATCAACACTCTGATAGTCCACAGATTACAGATTGCCTCCAGATGTGCTTCGGAAACTACTACTGGTCTTCCAGGGAACGATCAAAGCGTAGACTGTTTCAGACATTACTTTTATGGAGGAAAGTGCGCATGGTGACTGTTGTATTCAATCCCGATGAAATTTCTGTGTTTCATCAACACTATGATAGTCCACAGATTACAGAATGCCTCCAGATATGCATCAGAAACTACTACTGGCTTCCAGCTAACGATCAAAGCGTAGATTGTTTGAGACATTATTCCCATGGAGGAAAGTGCGCATGGTGAATGTTGTACTCAATCCCGATGCAATTTCTGTGTTTCATCAACACTCTGATAGTCCACAGATTACAGAAAGCCTCGAGATGTGCATCGGAAACTACTACTGGTCTTCCAGGGAACGATCAAAGTGTAGACTGTTAGAGACATTACTCCCATGGAGGAAAGTGCGCATGGTGACTGTTGTATTCAATCCCGATGCAATTTCTGTGATTCATCAACACTCAAATAGTCGACAGATTGCAGAATTTCACCAGATGTGCATCGGAAACTACTACTGGTCTTCCAGGGGACGATCAAATCGTAAAGACTTTGAGACATTACTCCCATTGTGAAAGGTGCGCATGGTGACTGTTGTATTCTATCCCGATGCAATTTCTGTGTTTCAACAACAGTCTGATTCTCCACAGATTACAGAATTTCTCCAGATGTGCTTTGGAAACTACTACTGGTCTTCCAGGGAACGATCAAAGCGTAGACTGTTTGAGACATTACTCCCTAGGAGGAAAGTTCACTTGGTGACTGTTGTATTCAATCCCGATGCAATTTCTATGTTTCATCAACACTCTGATAGTCTACAGATTACAGAATGCCACCAGATGTGCATCGGAAACTACTACTGGTCTTCCAGGGAACGATCAAAGCGTAGACTGTTTGAGACATTACTCCCGTGGAGGAAAGTGCTCATGGTGACTGGGTATTCTATCCAGATGCAATTATTGTGTTTCATCAACACTTTTGAAGGTCCACAGATTACAGAATGCCTCCATATGTGCATCGGAAACGACTACTGGTCTTCCAGGGAACGATCAAAGCGTAGACTGTTTGAGACACTGCTAATTTGGAGGAAAGTGCGCATGGTGACTGTTATATTCAATTCCGATGCAATTTCTGTGGTTCATCAACACTCAGATAGTCCACAGATTACAGAATGCTTTTAGATGTGCACCGGAAACTACTACTGGTCTTCCAGGGAATAATCAAATCGTAGACTGTTAGAGACATTACTACAATGGAGGAAAGTGCGAATGCTGACTGTTATATTCAATTCCGATGCAATTTCTGTGTTTCATCAACACTCAGATAGTCCACAGATTACAGAATGATTCCAGATGTGCATCGGAAACTACTACTGGTCTTCAAGGGAACGATCAAAGCGTAGACTGTTTGAGAATTATCCCCATGGAGGAAAGTGCGCATGGTGACTGTTGTATTCAATCCCGAAGCAATTTATGTGTTTCATCAACACTCTGATAGTCCACAGATTACCGAATGCCTCCAGATGAGTATCGGTAACTACTACTGGTCTTCCAGGGAACGATCAAAGCGTAGACTGTTTGAGACACTGATCCCTTGGAGGAAAGTGCGCATGGTGACTGTTGTATTGAATTCCGATGCCATTTCTGTGTTTCTTCAACAGTCTGATAGTCCACAGATTACAGATTGCCTCCAGATGAGTATCGGAAACTACTACTGGTCTTCAAGGGAACGATCAAAGCGTAGACTGTTTGAGACATTACTTCCATGGAGAAAAGTGCGCATGGTGACCGTTGTATTTAATCCCGATGCAATTTCTGTGTTTCATCAACACTCTGATAGTCCACAGATTGCAGAATGCCACCAGATGTGCATCGGAAACTCTTACTGGTCCTCCAGGGAACGATCAAAGCGTAGACTGTTTGAGACATTACTCCCGTGGAGGAAAGTGCGCATGGTGACTGGGTATTCATTCCAGATGCAATTATTGTGTTTCATCAACACTTTGAACGTGAACAGATTACAGAATGCCTCCATATGTGCATCGGAAACTACTACTGGTCTTCCAGGGAAGGATCAAAGCGTAGACTGTTTGAGACACTGCTCCCTTGGAGGAAAGTGCACATGGTGACTGTTATATTCAATTCCGATGCAATTTCTGTGGTTCATCAACACTCAGATAGTCCACAGATTACAGAATGCTTCCAGATGTGCATCGGAAACTACTACTGGTCTTCAAGGGAACGATCAAAGCGTAGACTGTTTGAGAATTACCCCATGGAGGAAAGAGGGCATGGTGTCTGTTGTATTCAATCCCGCTGCAATATCTGTGTTTCATCAACACTCTGATAGTCCACAGATTACAGATTGCCTCCAGATGTGCTTCGGAAACTACTACTGGTCTTCCAGGGAACGATCAAAGCGTAGACTGTTTGAGACATTACTTTTATGGAGGAAAGTGCGCATCGTGACTGTTGTATTCAATTCCGATGCAATTTCTGTGTTTCATCAACACTATGATAGTCCACAGATTACAGAATGCCTCCAGATATGCATCAGAAACTACTACTGGCTTCCAGCTAACGATCAAAGCGTAGACTGTTTGAGACATTACTCCCATGGAGAAAGTGCGCATGGTGAATGTTGTACTCAATCCCGATGCAATTTCTGTGTTTCATCAACACTCTGATAGTCCACAGATTACAGAAAGCCTCGAGATGTGCATCGGAAACTACTAGTGGTCTTCCAGGGAACGATCAAAGCGTAGACTGTTGGAGACATTACTCCCATGGAGGAAAGTGCGCATGGTGACTGTTGTATTCAATCCCGAGGCAATTTCTGTGTTTCAATCCACACTTTGAAGGTCCAGAGATTACAGAATGCCTCCAGATGTGCATCGGAAACTACTACAGGTCTTCCAGGGAACGATCAAAGCGTAGACTGTTTGTGAATTATCCCATGGAGGAAAGAGGGCATGGTGTCTGTTGTATTCAATCCCGCTGCAATATCTGTGTTTCATCAACACTCTGATAGTCCACAGATTACAGATTGCCTCCAGATGTGCTTCGGAAACTACTACTGGTCTTCCAGGGAACGATCAAATCGTAGACTGTTTCAGACATTACTTTTATGGAGGAAAGTGCGCATGGTGACTGTTGTATTCAATCCCGATGAAATTTCTGTGTTTCATCAACACTATGATAGTCCACAGATTACAGAATGCCTCCAGATATGCATCAGAAACTACTACTGGCTTCCAGCTAACGATCAAAGCGTAGATTGTTTGAGACATTATTCCCATGGAGGAAAGTGCGCATGGTGAATGTTGTACTCAATCCCGATGCAATTTCTGTGTTTCATCAACACTCTGATAGTCCACAGATTACAGAAAGCCTCGAGATGTGCATCGGAAACTACTACTGGTCTTCCAGGGAACGATCAAAGTGTAGACTGTTAGAGACATTACTCCCATGGAGGAAAGTGCGCATGGTGACTGTTGTATTCAATCCCGATGCAATTTCTGTGATTCATCAACACTCAAATAGTCGACAGATTGCAGAATTTCACCAGATGTGCATCGGAAACTACTACTGGTCTTCCAGGGGACGATCAAATCGTAAAGACTTTGAGACATTACTCCCATTGTGAAAGGTGCGCATGGTGACTGTTGTATTCTATCCCGATGCAATTTCTGTGTTTCAACAACAGTCTGATTCTCCACAGATTACAGACTTTCTCCAGATGTGCTTTGGAAACTACTACTGGTCTTCCTGGGAACGATCAAAGCGTAGACTGTTTGAGACATTACTCCCTAGGAGGAAAGTTCACTTGGTGACTGTTGTATTCAATCCCGATGCAATTTCTATGTTTCATCAACACTCTGATAGTCTACAGATTACAGAATGCCACCAGATGTCCATCGGAAACTACTACTGGTCTTCCAGGGAACGATCAAAGCGTAGACTGTTTGAGACATTACTCCCGTGGAGGAAAGTGCTCATGGTGACTGGGTATTCAATCCAGATGCAATTATTGTGTTTCATCAACACTTTTGAAGGTCCACAGATTACAGAATGCCTCCATATGTGCATCGGAAACTACTACTGGTCTTCCAGGGAACGATCAAAGCGTAGACTGTTTGAGACACTGCTAATTTGGAGGAAAGTGCGCATGGTGACTGTTATATTCAATTCCGATGCAATTTCTGTGGTTCATCAACACTCAGATAGTCCACAGATTACAGAATGCTTCCAGATGTGCATCGGAAACTACTACTGGTCTTCCAGGGAATAATCAAATCGTAGACTGTTAGAGACATTACTACAATGGAGGAAAGTGCGAATGCTGACTGTTATATTCAATTCCGATGCAATTTCTGTGTTTCATCAACACTCAGATAGTCCACAGATTACAGAATGATTCCAGATGTGCATCGGAAACTACTACTGGCCTACAAGGGAACGATCAAAGCGTAGACTGTTTGAGAATTATCCCCATGGAGGAAAGTGCGCATGGTGACTGTTGTATTCAATCCCGATGCAATTTCTGTGTTTCATCAACACTCGGATAGTCCACAGATAACAGATTGCCTCCAGATGTGCATCGGAAACTACTACTGGTCTTCCAGGGAACGATCAAAGCGTAGACTGTTGGAGACATTACTCCCATGGAGGAAAGTGCGCATGGTGACTGTTGTATTCAATCCCGATGCAATTTCTGTGTTTCAATCCACACTTTGAAGGTCCAGAGATTACAGAATGCCTCCAGATGTGCATCGGAAACTACCACAGGTCTTCCAGGGAACGATCAAAGCGTAGACTGTTTGAGAATTACCCCATGGAGGAAAGAGGGCATGGTGTCTGTTGTAATCAATCCCGCTGCAATATCTGTGTTTCATCAACCCTCTGATAGTCCACAGATTACATATTGCCTCCAGATGTGCTACGGAAACTACTACTGGTCTTCCAGGGAACGATCAAAGCGTAGACTGTTTGAGACATTACTTTTATGGAGGAAAGTGCGCATGGTGACTGTTGTATTCAATCCCGATGCAATTTCTGTGTTTCATCAACACTCTGATAGTCCACAGATTACAGAAAGCCTCGAGATGTGCATCGGAAACTACTACTGGTCTTCCAGGGAACGATCAAAGCGTAGACTGTTAGAGACATTTTTCCCATGGAGGAAAGTGCGCATGGTGACTGTTGTATTCAATCCCGATGCAATTTCTGTGTTTCATCAACACTCAAATAGTCGACAGATTACAGAATGCCAAAAGATGTGCATCGGAAACTACTAACGGTCTTCCAGGGGACGATCAAAGCGTAAAGACTTTGAGACATTACTCCCATTGTGAAAGGTTCGCATGGTGACTGTTGTATTCAATCCCGATGTAATTTCTGTGTTTCAACAACAGTCTGATAGTCCACCGATTACAGAATGCCTCCAGATGTGCATCGGAAGCTACTACTGGTCTTCCAGGGAACTATCAAAGCGTAGACTCTTTGAGACATTACGCCCATGGAGGAAAGTGCGCATGGTGACTGTTGTATTCAATCCTGTCGCAATTTCTGTGTTTCATTAACACTCAGATAGTCCACAGATTACAGAATGCCTCCAGATGTGCATCGGAGACTACTACTGGTCTTCCAGGGAATGATCAAAGTGTAGACTGTTTGAGACATTACGTTTATGGTGGAAAGTGTGCATGGTAACTGTTGTATTAAATCCCGATGCAATTTCTGTGTTTCATCAACACTCTGATAGTCCACAGATTACAGAATGCCTGAAGATGTGCATCGGAAACAAACACTGGTCTTCCAGGGAACGATCAAAGCGTAGACTGTTTGAGACATTACTACCATGGAGGAAAGTGCGCATGGTGACTGTTGTATTCAATCCCGATGCAATTATTGTGTTTCATCAAAACTTTGAAGGTCCACAGATTACAGAATGCCTCCAGATGTGCATCGGAAACTACTACTGGTCCTCAAGGGAACGATCAAAGCGTAGACTGTTTGAGACATTACTTCCATGGAGAAAAGGGCGCATAGTGATTGTTGTATTCAATCCCGACGCAATTTCTGTGTTTCATCAACACTCAGATAGTTCACAGATTACAGAATGCCTCCATATGTGCATCGGAAACTACTACTGGTCTTCCAGGGAATGAACAAAGCGTAGACTGTTACAGACATTACTGCCATGGAGGAAACTGCGCATGATGACTGTTCTATTTAATCCCGATGCAATTTATGTGTTTCATCAACACTCTGATAGTCCACAGATTACAGAATGCCTCGAGATGAGCATCGGTAACTGCTACTGGTCTTCCAGGGAACGATCAAAGCGTAGACTGTTTGAGACATTACTCCCATGGTGGAAAGTTCGCATGGTGACTTTTGTATTCAATCCCGAGGCAATTTCTGTGTTTCAATACACACTTTGAAGGTACACAGATTACAGAATGCCTCCAGATGTGCATCGGAAACTGCTACTGGGATTCCAGGGAACGATCAAAGCATAGACTGTTTGAGAATTTCCCCCATGGAGGAAAGTGCGCATGGTGGCTGTTGTATTCAATACCGAATCAATTTCTGTGTTTCATCAACACTCTGATAGTCCACAGATTACAGAATGCCTCCAGATGTGCTGCGGAAACTACTACTGGTCTTCCAGGGAACGATCAAATCGTAGACAGTTTGAGACATTACTCCCATGGAGGAAAGTGCGCATGGTGACTGTTGTATTCAATCCCGATGCAATTTCTGTGTTTCATCAACACTCTGATTCTCCACAGATTACAGAATTCCTCCAGATGTGCTTCGGAAACTACTACTGGTCTTCCAGGGAACGATCAAAGCGTAGACTGTTTGAGACAATACTCCCATTGTGAAAGGTGCGCATGGTGACTGTTGTATTCATTCCAGATGCAATTATTGTGTTTCATCAACACTTTGAAGGTCCACAGATTACAGAATGCCTCCATATGTGCATCGGAAACTACTACTGGTCTTCCGGGGAACGATCAAAGCGTAGACTGTTTGAGACACTGCTCCCTTGGAGGAAAGTGCGCATGGTGACTGTTATATTCAATTCCGATGCAATTTCTGTGGTTCATCAACACTCAGATAGTAGACAGATTACAGAATGCTTCCAGATGTGCATCGGAAACTACTACTGGTCTTCCAGGGAACGATCAAAGCGTAGACTGTTTGAGACATTACTTTTATGGAGGAAAGTGCGCATGGTGACTGTTGTATTCAATCCCGATGCAATTTCTGTGTTTCATCAACACTATGATAGTCCACAGATTACAGAATGCCTCCAGATATGCATCAGAAACTACTACTGGCTTCCAGCTAACGATCAAAGCGTAGACTGTTTGAGACATTATTCCCATGGAGGAAAGTGCGCATGGTGAATGTTGTACTCAATCCCGATGCAATTTCTGTGTTTCATCAACACACTGATAGTCCACAGATTACAGAAAGCCTCGAGATGTGCATCGGAAACAACTACTGGTCTTCCAGGGAGCGATCAAAGCGTAGACTGTTAGAGACATTACTCCCATATAGGAAAGTGCGCATGGTGACTGTTGTATTCAATCCCGATGCAATTTCTGTGTTTCATCAACACTCAAATAGTCGACAGATTACAGAATGCCACCAGATGTGCATCGGAAAGTACTACTGGTCTTCCAGGGACGATCAAAGCGTAAAGACTTTGAGACATTACTCCCATTGTGAAAGGTGCGCATGGTGACTGTTGTATTCAATCCCGATGCAATTTCTGTGTTTCAACAACAGTCTGATTCTCCACAGATTACAGAATTCCTCCAGATGTGCTTCGGAAACTACTACTGGTCTTCCAGGGAACGATCAAAGCGTAGACTGTTTGAGACATTACTCCCACGGAGGAAAGTTCAATTGGTGACTGTTGTATTCAATCCCGATGCAATTTCTGTGTTTCATCAACACTCTGATAGTCTACAGATTACAGAATGCCACCAGATGTGCATCGGAAACTACTACTGGTTTTCCAGGGAACGATCAAAGCGTAGACAGTTTGAGAGTTACCCCATGGAGGAAAGATGGCATGGTGTCTGTTGTATTCAATCCCGCTGCAATATCTGTGTTTCATCAACACTCTGATAGTCCACAGATTACAGATTGCCTCCAGATGTGCTTCGGAAACTACTACTGGTCTTCCAGGGAACGATCAGAGCTTAGACTGTTTGAGACATTACTTTTATGGAGGAAAGTGCGCATGGTGACTGTTGTTTTCAATCCCGATGCAATTTCTGTGTTTCATCAACACTATGATAGTCCACAGATTACAGAATGCCTCCAGATATGCATCAGAAACTACTACTGGCTTCCAGCTAACGATCAAAGCGTAGACTTCTTGAGACATTATTCCCAAGGAGGAAAGTGCGCATGGTGAATGTTGTACTCAATCCCGATGCAATTTCTGTGTTTCATCAACACTCAAATAGTCGACAGATTACAGAATGCCACCAGATGTGCATCGGAAACTACTACTGTTCTTCCAGGGGACGATCAAAGCGTAAAGACTTTGAGACATTACTCCCATTGTGAAAGGTGCGCATGGTGACTGTTGTATTCAATCCCGATGCAATTTCTGTGTTTCAACAACAGTCTGATTCTCCACAGATTACAGAATTGCTCCAGATGTGCTTCGGAAACTACTACTGGTCTTCCAGGGAACGATCAAAGCGTAGACTGTTTGAGACATTACTCCCACGGATGAAAGTTCACTTGGTGACTGTTGTATTCAATTCCGATGCAATTTCTGTGTTTCATCAACACTCTGATAGACTACAGATTACAGAATGCCACCAGATGTGCATCGGAAACTACTACTGGTCTTCCAGGGAACGATCAAAGCGTAGACTGTTTGAGACATTACTCCCGTGGAGGAAAGTGCTCATGGTGACTGGGTATTCAATCCAGATGCAATTATTGTGTTTCATCAACACTTTTGAAGGTCCACAGATTACAGAATGCCTCCATATGTGCATCGGAAACTACTACTGGTCTCCCAGGGAACGATCAAAGCGTAGACTGTTTAAGACACTGCTAATTTGGAGGAAAGTGCGCATGGTGACTGTTATATTCAATTCCGATGCAATTTCTGTGGTTCATCAACACTCAGATAGACCACGGATTACAGAATGCTTCCAGATGTGCATCGGAAACTACTACTGGTCTTCAAGGGAACGATCTAAGCGTAGACTGTTTGAGAATTATCACCATGGAGGAAAGTGCGCATGGTGACTGTTGTATTCAATCCCGATGCAATTTCTGTGTTTCATTAACACTCTGATAGTCCACAGATTACAGAATGCCTCAAGATGAGCATCGGAAACCTCTACTGGTCTTCCAGGGAACGATCAAAGCATAGACTGTTTGAGACATTACTCCCATGGAGGAACGTTCTCATGGTGACTGTTGTATTCAATCCCGATGCAATTTCTGTGTTTCATCAGCACTCTGATAGTCCACAGATTCCAGAACGCCTGCAGATGTGCATAGGAAACTACTACTGGTCTTCCAGGGAAAGATCAAATCGTAGACTGTTAGAGACATTACTTCCATGGAGGAAAGTGCGCATGGTGCCTGTTCTATTCAATTCCGATGCAATTTTTGTGTTTCATCAACACTCTGATAGTCCACAGATTACAGAATGCCACCAGATGTGCATCGGAAACTACTACTGGTGTTCCAGGGAACGATCAAAGCGTAGTCAGTTTGAGACATACCTCCCGTTGAGGAAAGTGCGCATGGTGACTGTTGTATACAATCCCGATGCAATTTCTGTGTTTCATCAACACTCTGACAGTCCACTGATTACAGAATGCTTCCAGATGTGCATCGGAACTACTTTTGGTCTTCCAGGGAACGATCAAAGCGTAGACTGTTTGAGACATTACTCAGACGGAGGAAAGTGCACTTCAGGACTGTAGTCAATCCCGATGCAATTTCTGTGTTTTATCAACAGTCTGATAGACCACAGATTACAGAATGCCTCCAGATGTGCATCGGAAACTACTGCTGGTCTTCCAGGGAACGATCAAAGCGTAGACTGTTTGAGACATTACTCCCATGGAGGAAAGTGCGCATGGTGACCGTTGTATTCAATCCCGATGCAATTTCTGTGTTTCATCAACACTCAAATAGTCGACAGATTACAGAATGCCATCAGATGTGCATCGCAAACTACTACTGGTCTTCCAGGGGACGATCAAAGCGTAAAGACTTTGAGACATTACTCCCATTGTGAAAGGTGCGCATGGTGACTGTTGTATTCATTCCAGATGCAATTATTGTGTTTAATCAACACTTTGAAGGTCCACAGATTACAGAATGCCTCCATATGTGCATCGGAAACTACTACTGGTCTTCCAGGGAACGATCAAAGCGTAGACTGTTTGAGACACTGCTCCCTTGGAGGAAAGTGCGCATGGTGACTGTTATATTCAATTCCGATGCAATTTCTGTGGTTCATCAACACTCAGATAGTAGACAGATTACAGAATGCTTCCAGATGTGCATCGGAAACTACTACTGGTCTTCCAGGGAACGATCAAAGCGTAGACTGTTTGAGACATTACTTTTATGGAGGAAAGTGCGTATGGTGACTGTTGTATTCAATCCCGATGCAATTTCTGTGTTTCATCAACACTATGATAGTCCACAGATTACAGAATGCCTCCAGATATGCATCAGAAACTACTACAGGCTTCCAGCTAACGATCAAAGCGTAGACTGTTTGAGACATTATTCCCATGGAGGAAAGTGCGCATGGTGAATGTTGTACTCAATCCCGATGCAATTTCTGTGTTTCATCAACACACTGATAGTCCACAAATTACAGAAAGCCTCGAGATGTGCATCGGAAACAACTACTGGTCTTCCAGGGAGCGATCAAAGCGTAGACTGTTAGAGACATTACTCGCATATAGGAAAGTGCGCATGGTGACTGTTGTATTCAATCCCGATGCAATTTCTGTGTTTCATCAACACTCAAATAGTCGACAGATTACAGAATGCCACCAGATGTGCATCGGAAACTACTACTGGTCTTCCAGGGACGATCAAAGCGTAAAAACTTTGAGACATTACTCCCATTGTGAAAGGTGCGCATGGTGACTGTTGTATTCAATCCCGATGCAATTTCTGTGTTTCAACAACAGTCTGATTCTCCACAGATTACAGAATTCCTCCAGATGTGCTTCGGAAACTACTACTGGTCTTCCAGGGAACGATCAAAGCGTAGACTGTTTGAGACATTACTCCCACGGAGGAAAGTGCGCATGGTGACTGTTGTATTCAATCCCGATGCAATTTCTGTGTTTCATCAACACTCTGATATTCTACAGATTACAAAATGCCACCAGATGTGCATCGGAAACTACTACTGGTCTTCCAGGGAACGATCAAAGCGTAGACAGTTTGAGAGTTACCCCATGGAGGAAAGATGGCATGGTGTCTGTTGTATTCAATCCCGCTGCAATATCTGTGTTTCATCAACACTCTGATAGTCCACAGATTACAGATTGCCTCCAGATGTGCTTCGGAAAATACTACTGGTCTTCCAGGGAACGATCAGAGCTTAGACTGTATGAGACATTACTTTTATGGAGGATAGTGCGCATGGTGACTGTTGTTTTCAATCCCGATGCAATTTCTGTGTTTCATCAACACTATGATAGTCCACAGATTACAGAATGCCTCCAGATATGCATCAGAAACTACTACTGGCTTCCAGCTAACGATCAAAGCGTAGACTTCTTGAGACATTATTCCCAAGGAGGAAAGTGCGCATGGTGAATGTTGTACTCAATCCCGATGCAATTTCTGTGTTTCATCAACACTCAAATAGTCGACAGATTACAGAATGCCACCAGATGTGCATCGGAAACTACTACTGTTCTTCCAGGGGACGATCAAAGCGTAAAGACTTTGAGACATTACTCCCATTGTGCAAGGTGCGCATGGTGACTGTTGTATTCAATCCCGATGCAATTTCTGTGTTTCAACAACAGTCTGATTCTCCACAGATTACAGAATTCCTCCAGATGTGCTTCGGAAACTACTACTGGTCTTCCAGGGAACGATCAAAGCGTAGACTGTTTGAGACATTACTCCCACGGATGAAAGTTCACTTGGTGACTGTTGTATTCAATTCCGATGCAATTTCTGTGTTTCATCAACACTCTGATAGACTACAGATTACAGAATGCCACCAGATGTGCATCGGAAACTACTACTGGTCTTCCAGGGAACGATCAAAGCGTAGACTGTTTGAGACATTACTCCCGTGGAGGAAAGTGCTCATGGTGACTGGGTATTCAATCCAGATGCAATTATTGTGTTTCATCAACACTTTTGAAGGTCCACAGATTACAGAATGCCTCCATATGTGCATCGCAAACTACTACTGGTCTCCCAGGGAACGATCAAAGCGTAGACTGTTTAAGACACTGCTAATTTGGAGGAAAGTGCGCATGGTGACTGTTATATTCAATTCCGATGCAATTTCTGTGGTTCATCAACACTCAGATAGACCACGGATTACAGAATGCTTCCAGATGTGCATCGGAAACTACTACTGGTCTTCAAGGGAACGATCTAAGCGTAGACTGTTTGAGAATTATCACCATGGAGGAAAGTGCGCATGGTGACTGTTGTATTCAATCCCGATGCAATTTCTGTGTTTCATTAACACTCTGATAGTCCACAGATTACAGAATGCCTCAAGATGAGCATCGGAAACCACTACTGGTCTTCCAGGGAACGATCAAAGCATAGACTGTTTGAGACATTACTCCCATGGAGGAACGTTCTCATGGTGACTGTTGTATTCAATCCCGATGCAATTTCTGTGTTTCATCAGCACTCTGATAGTCCACAGATTGCAGAACGCCTGCAGATGTGCATAGGAAACTACTACTGGTCTTCCAGGGAAAGATCAAATCGTAGACTGTTAGAGACATTACTTCCATGGAGGAAAGTGCGCATGGTGCCTGTTGTATTCAATTCCGATGCAATTTTTGTGTTTCATCAACACTCTGATAGTCCACAGATTACAGAATGCCACCAGATGTGCATCGGAATCTACTACTGGTCTTCCAGGGAACGATCAAAGCGTAGACTGTTTGAGACATTACTCAGACGGAGGAAAGTGCACTTGGGGACTGTAGTCAATCCCGATGCAATTTCTGTGTTTCATCAACACTCTGACAGTCCACTGATTACAGAATGCTTCCAGATGTGCATCGGAACTACTTCTGGTCTTCCAGGGAACGATCAAAGCGTAGACTGTTTGAGACATTACTCAGACGGAGGAAAGTGCACTTCAGGACTGTAGTCAATCCCGATGCAATTTCTGTGTTTTATCAACAGTCTGATAGACCACAGATTACAGAATGCCTCCAGATGTGCATCGGAAACTACTGCTGGTCTTCCAGGGAACGATCAAAGCGTAGACTGTTTGAGACATTACTCCCATGGAGGAAAGTGCGCATGGTGACCGTTGTATTCAATCCCGATGCAATTTCTTTGTTTCATTAACACTCAAATAGTCGACAGATTACAGAATGCCATCAGATGTGCATCGCAAACTACTACTGGTCTTCCAGGGGACGATCCAAGCGTAAAGACTTTGAGACATTACTCCCATTGTGAAAGGTGCGCATGGTGACTGTTGTATTCAATCCCGATGCAATTTCTGTGTTTCGACAACATTCTGATTCTCCACAGATTACAGAATTCCTCCAGATGTGCTTCGGAAACTACTACTGGTCTTCCAGGGAACGTTCAAAGCGTAGACTGTTTGAGACATTACTCCCACGGATGAAAGTTCACTTGGTGACTGTTGTATTCAATCCCGATGCAATTTCTGTGTTTCATCAACACTCTGATAGTCTACAGATTACAGAATGCCACCAGATGTGCATCGGAAACTACTACTGGTCTTCCAGGGAACGATCAAAGCGTAGACTGTTTGAGACATTACTCCCGTGGAGGAAAGCGCTCATGGTGACTGGGTATTCAATCCAGATGCAATTATTGTGTTTCATCAACACTTTTGAAGGTCCACAAATTACAGAATGCCTCCATATGTGCATCGGAAACTACTACTGGTCTTCCAGGGAACGATCAAAGCGTAGACTGTTTAAGACACTGCTAATTTGGAGGAAAGTGCGCATGGTGACTGTTATATTCAATTCCGATGCAATTTCTGTGGTTCATCAACACTCAGATAGACCACGAATTACAGAATGCTTCCAGATGTGCATCGGAAACTACTACTGGTCTTCAAGGGAACGATCTAAGCGTAGACTGTTTGAGAATTATCACCATGGAGGAAAGTGCGCATGGTGACTGTTGTATTCAATCCCGATGCAATTTCTGTGTTTCATCAACACTCTGATAGTCCACAGATAACAGACTGCCTCCAGATGTGCATCGGAAACTACTACTGGTCTTCCTGGGAACGATCAAAGCGTAGACTGTTGGAGACATTACTCCCATGGAGGAAAGTGCGCATGGTGACTGTTGTATTCAATCCCGATGCAATTTCTGTGTTTCATTAACACTCTGATAGTCCACAGATTACAGAATGCCTCAAGATGAGCATCGGAAACTACTACTGGTCTTCCAGGGAACGATCAAAGCATAGACTGTTTGAGACATTACTCCCATGGAGGAACGTTCTCATGGTGACTGTTGTATTCAATCCCGATGCAATTTCTGTGTTTCATCAGCACTCTGATAGTCCACAGATTACAGAACGCCTGCAGATGTGCATAGGAAACTACTACTGGTCTTCCAGGGAACGGTCAAATCGTAGACTGTTAGAGACATTACTTCCATGGAGGAAAGTGCGCATGGGGCCTGTTGTATTCAATTCCGATGCAATTTTTGTGTTTCATCAACACTGTGATAGTCCACAGATTACAGAATGCCACCAGATGTGCATCGGAAACTACTACTGGTCTTCCAGGGGACGATCAAAGCGTAAAGACTTTGAGACATTACTCCCATTGTGAAAGGTGCGCATGGTGACTGTTGTATTCATTCCAGATGCAATTATTGTGTTTAATCAACACTTTGAAGGTCCACAGATTACAGAATGCCTCCATATGTGCATCGGAAACTACTACTGGTCTTCCAGGGAACGATCAAAGCGTAGACTGTTTGAGACACTGCTCCCTTGGAGGAAAGTGCGCATGGTGACTGTTATATTCAATTCCGATGCAATTTCTGTGGTTCATCAACACTCAGATAGTAGACAGATTACAGAATGCTTCCAGATGTGCATCGGAAACTACTACTGGTCTTCCAGGGAACGATCAAAGCGTAGACTGTTTGAGACATTACTTTTATGGAGGAAAGTGCGTATGGTGACTGTTGTATTCAATCCCGATGCAATTTCTGTGTTTCATCAACACTATGATAGTCCACAGATTACAGAATGCCTCCAGATATGCATCAGAAACTACTACTGGCTTCCAGCTAACGATCAAAGCGTAGACTGTTTGAGACATTATTCCCATGGAGGAAAGTGCGCATGGTGAATGTTGTACTCAATCCCGATGCAATTTCTGTGTTTCATCAACACACTGATAGTCCACAGATTACAGAAAGCCTCGAGATGTGCATCGGAAACAACTACTGGTCTTCCAGGGAGCGATCAAAGCGTAGACTGTTAGAGACATTACTCGCATATAGGAAAGTGCGCATGGTGACTGTTGTATTCAATCCCGATGCAATTTCTGTGTTTCATCAACACTCAAATAGTCGACAGATTACAGAATGCCACCAGATGTGCATCGGAAACTACCACTGGTCTTCCAGGGACGATCAAAGCGTAAAAACTTTGAGACATTACTCCCATTGTGAAAGGTGCGCATGGTGACTGTTGTATTCAATCCCGATGCAATTTCTGTGTTTCAACAACAGTCTGATTCTCCACAGATTACAGAATTCCTCCAGATGTGCTTCGGAAACTACTACTGGTCTTCCAGGGAACGATCAAAGCGTAGACTGTTTGAGACATTACTCCCACGGAGGAAAGTGCGCATGGTGACTGTTGTATTCAATCCCGATGCAATTTCTGTGTTTCATCAACACTCTGATATTCTACAGATTACAGAATGCCACCAGATGTGCATCGGAAACTACTACTGGTCTTCCAGGGAACGATCAAAGCGTAGACAGTTTGAGAGTTACCCCATGGAGGAAAGATGGCATGGTGTCTGTTGTATTCAATCCCGCTGCAATATCTGTGTTTCATCAACACTCTGATAGTCCACAGATTACAGATTGCCTCCAGATGTGCTTCGGAAACTACTACTGGTCTTCCAGGGAACGATCAGAGCTTAGACTGTATGAGACATTACTTTTATGGAGGAAAGTGCGCATGGTGACTGTTGTTTTCAATCCCGATGCAATTTCTGTGTTTCATCAACACTATGATAGTCCACAGATTACAGAATGCCTCCAGATATGCATCAGAAACTACTACTGGCTTCCAGCTAACGATCAAAGCGTAGAATTCTTGAGACATTATTCCCAAGGAGGAAAGTGCGCATGGTGAATGTTGTACTCAATCCCGATGCAATTTCTGTGTTTCATCAACACTCAAATAGTCGACAGATTACAGAATGCCACCAGATGTGCATCGGAAACTACTACTGTTCTTCCAGGGGACGATCAAAGCGTAAAGACTTTGAGACATTACTCCCATTGTGAAAGGTGCGCATGGTGACTGTTGTATTCAATCCCGATGCAATTTCTGTGTTTCGACAACATTCTGATTCTCCACAGATTACAGAATTCCTCCAGATGTGCTTCGGAAACTACTACTGGTCTTCCAGGGAACGTTCAAAGCGTAGACTGTTTGAGACATTACTCCCACGGATGAAAGTTCACTTGGTGACTGTTGTATTCAATCCCGATGCAATTTCTGTGTTTCATCAACACTCTGATAGTCTACAGATTACAGAATGCCACCAGATGTGCATCGGAAACTACTACTGGTCTTCCAGGGAACGATCAAAGCGTAGACTGTTTGAGACATTACTCCCGTGGAGGAAAGCGCTCATGGTGACTGGGTATTCAATCCAGATGCAATTATTGTGTTTCATCAACACTTTTGAAGGTCCACAAATTACAGAATGCCTCCATATGTGCATCGGAAACTACTACTGGTCTTCCAGGGAACGATCAAAGCGTAGACTGTTTAAGACACTGCTAATTTGGAGGAAAGTGCGCATGGTGACTGTTATATTCAATTCCGATGCAATTTCTGTGGTTCATCAACACTCAGATAGACCACGAATTACAGAATGCTTCCAGATGTGCATCGGAAACTACTACTGGTCTTCAAGGGAACGATCTAAGCGTAGACTGTTTGAGAATTATCACCATGGAGGAAAGTGCGCATGGTGACTGTTGTATTCAATCCCGATGCAATTTCTGTGTTTCATCAACACTCTGATAGTCCACAGATAACAGACTGCCTCCAGATGTGCATCGGAAACTACTACTGGTCTTCCAGGGAACGATCAAAGCGTAGACTGTTGGAGACATTACTCCCATGGAGGAAAGTGCGCATGGTGACTGTTGTATTCAATCCCGATGCAATTTCTGTGTTTCATTAACACTCTGATAGTCCACAGATTACAGAATGCCTCAAGATGAGCATCGGAAACTACTACTGGTCTTCCAGGGAACGATCAAAGCATAGACTGTTTGAGACATTACTCCCATGGAGGAACGTTCTCATGGTGACTGTTGTATTCAATCCCGATGCAATTTCTGTGTTTCATCAGCACTCTGATAGTCCACAGATTACAGAACGCCTGCAGATGTGCATAGGAAACTACTACTGGTCTTCCAGGGAACGGTCAAATCGTAGACTGTTAGAGACATTACTTCCATGGAGGAAAGTGCGCATGGGGCCTGTTGTATTCAATTCCGATGCAATTTTTGTGTTTCATCAACACTGTGATAGTCCACAGATTACAGAATGCCACCAGATGTGCATCGGAAACTACTACTGGTCTTCCAGGGGACGATCAAAGCGTAAAGACTTTGAGACATTACTCCCATTGTGAAAGGTGCGCATGGTGACTGTTGTATTCATTCCAGATGCAATTATTGTGTTTAATCAACACTTTGAAGGTCCACAGATTACAGAATGCCTCCATATGTGCATCGGAAACTACTACTGGTCTTCCAGGGAACGATCAAAGCGTAGACTGTTTGAGACACTGCTCCCTTGGAGGAAAGTGCGCATGGTGACTGTTATATTCAATTCCGATGCAATTTCTGTGGTTCATCAACACTCAGATAGTAGACAGATTACAGAATGCTTCCAGATGTGCATCGGAAACTACTACTGGTCTTCCAGGGAACGATCAAAGCGTAGACTGTTTGAGACATTACTTTTATGGAGGAAAGTGCGTATGGTGACTGTTGTATTCAATCCCGATGCAATTTCTGTGTTTCATCAACACTATGATAGTCCACAGATTACAGAATGCCTCCAGATATGCATCAGAAACTACTACTGGCTTCCAGCTAACGATCAAAGCGTAGACTGTTTGAGACATTATTCCCATGGAGGAAAGTGCGCATGGTGAATGTTGTACTCAATCCCGATGCAATTTCTGTGTTTCATCAACACACTGATAGTCCACAGATTACAGAAAGCCTCGAGATGTGCATCGGAAACAACTACTGGTCTTCCAGGGAGCGATCAAAGCGTAGACTGTTAGAGACATTACTCGCATATAGGAAAGTGCGCATGGTGACTGTTGTATTCAATCCCGATGCAATTTCTGTGTTTCATCAACACTCAAATAGTCGACAGATTACAGAATGCCACCAGATGTGCATCGGAAACTACCACTGGTCTTCCAGGGACGATCAAAGCGTAAAAACTTTGAGACATTACTCCCATTGTGAAAGGTGCGCATGGTGACTGTTGTATTCAATCCCGATGCAATTTCTGTGTTTCAACAACAGTCTGATTCTCCACAGATTACAGAATTCCTCCAGATGTGCTTCGGAAACTACTACTGGTCTTCCAGGGAACGATCAAAGCGTAGACTGTTTGAGACATTACTCCCACGGAGGAAAGTGCGCATGGTGACTGTTGTATTCAATCCCGATGCAATTTCTGTGTTTCATCAACACTCTGATATTCTACAGATTACAGAATGCCACCAGATGTGCATCGGAAACTACTACTGGTCTTCCAGGGAACGATCAAAGCGTAGACAGTTTGAGAGTTACCCCATGGAGGAAAGATGGCATGGTGTCTGTTGTATTCAATCCCGCTGCAATATCTGTGTTTCATCAACACTCTGATAGTCCACAGATTACAGATTGCCTCCAGATGTGCTTCGGAAACTACTACTGGTCTTCCAGGGAACGATCAGAGCTTAGACTGTATGAGACATTACTTTTATGGAGGAAAGTGCGCATGGTGACTGTTGTTTTCAATCCCGATGCAATTTCTGTGTTTCATCAACACTATGATAGTCCACAGATTACAGAATGCCTCCAGATATGCATCAGAAACTACTACTGGCTTCCAGCTAACGATCAAAGCGTAGACTTCTTGAGACATTATTCCCAAGGAGGAAAGTGCGCATGGTGAATGTTGTACTCAATCCCGATGCAATTTCTGTGTTTCATCAACACTCAAATAGTCGACAGATTACAGAATGCCACCAGATGTGCATCGGAAACTACTACTGTTCTTCCAGGGGACGATCAAAGCGTAAAGACTTTGAGACATTACTCCCATTGTGAAAGGTGCGCATGGTGACTGTTGTATTCAATCCCGATGCAATTTCTGTGTTTCAACAACAGTCTGATTCTCCACAGATTACAGAATTCCTCCAGATGTGCTTCGGAAACTACTACTGGTCTTCCAGGGAACGATCAAAGCGTAGACTGTTTGAGACATTACTCCCACGGATGAAAGTTCACTTGGTGACTGTTGTATTCAATTCCGATGCAATTTCTGTGTTTCATCAACACTCTGATAGACTACAGATTACAGAATGCCACCAGATGTGCATCGGAAACTACTACTGGTCTTCCAGGGAACGATCAAAGCGTAGACTGTTTGAGACATTACTCCCGTGGAGGAAAGTGCTCATGGTGACTGGGTATTCAATCCAGATGCAATTATTGTGTTTCATCAACACTTTTGAAGGTCCACAGATTACAGAATGCCTCCATATGTGCATCGCAAACTACTACTGGTCTCCCAGGGAACGATCAAAGCGTAGACTGTTTAAGACACTGCTAATTTGGAGGAAAGTGCGCATGGTGACTGTTATATTCAATTCCGATGCAATTTCTGTGGTTCATCAACTCTCAGATAGACCACGGATTACAGAATGCTTCCAGATGTGCATCGGAAACTACTACTGGTCTTCAAGGGAACGATCTAAGCGTAGACTGTTTGAGAATTATCACCATGGAGGAAAGTGCGCATGGTGACTGTTGTATTCAATCCCGATGCAATTTCTGTGTTTCATTAACACTCTGATAGTCCACAGATTACAGAATGCCTCAAGATGAGCATCGGAAACCACTACTGGTCTTCCAGGGAACGATCAAAGCATAGACTGTTTGAGACATTACTCCCATGGAGGAACGTTCTCATGGTGACTGTTGTATTCAATCCCGATGCAATTTCTGTGTTTCATCAGCACTCTGATAGTCCACAGATTGCAGAACGCCTGCAGATGTGCATAGGAAACTACTACTGGTCTTCCAGGGAAAGATCAAATCGTAGACTGTTAGAGACATTACTTCCATGGAGGAAAGTGCGCATGGTGCCTGTTGTATTCAATTCCGATGCAATTTTTGTGTTTCATCAACACTCTGATAGTCCACAGATTACAGAATGCCACCAGATGTGCATCGGAAACTACTACTGGTGTTCCAGGGAACGATCAAAGCGTAGTCAGTTTGAGACATCCCTCCCGTGGAGGAAAGTGCGCATGGTGACTGTTGTATACAATCCCGATGCAATTTCTGTGTTTCATCAACACTCTGACAGTCCACTGATTACAGAATGCTTCCAGATGTGCATCGGAACTACTTCTGGTCTTCCAGGGAACGATCAAAGCGTAGACTGTTTGAGACATTACTCAGACGGAGGAAAGTGCACTTCAGGACTGTAGTCAATCCCGATGCAATTTCTGTGTTTTATCAACAGTCTGATAGACCACAGATTACAGAATGCCTCCAGATGTGCATCGGAAACTACTGCTGGTCTTCCAGGGAACGATCAAAGCGTAGACTGTTTGAGACATTACTCCCATGGAGGAAAGTGCGCATGGTGACCGTTGTATTCAATCCCGATGCAATTTCTTTGTTTCATTAACACTCAAATAGTCGACAGATTACAGAATGCCATCAGATGTGCATCGCAAACTACTACTGGTCTTCCAGGGGACGATCCAAGCGTAAAGACTTTGAGACATTACTCCCATTGTGAAAGGTGCGCATGGTGACTGTTGTATTCAATCCCGATGCAATTTCTGTGTTTCAACAACAGTCTGATTCTCCACAGATTACAGAATTCCTCCAGATGTGCTTCGGAAACTACTACTGGTCTTCCAGGGAACGATCAAAGCGTAGACTGTTTGAGACATTACTCCCACGGATGAAAGTTCACTTGGTGACTGTTGTATTCAATTCCGATGCAATTTCTGTGTTTCATCAACACTCTGATAGACTACAGATTACAGAATGCCACCAGATGTGCATCGGAAACTACTACTGGTCTTCCAGGGAACGATCAAAGCGTAGACTGTTTGAGACATTACTCCCGTGGAGGAAAGTGCTCATGGTGACTGGGTATTCAATCCAGATGCAATTATTGTGTTTCATCAACACTTTTGAAGGTCCACAGATTACAGAATGCCTCCATATGTGCATCGCAAACTACTACTGGTCTCCCAGGGAACGATCAAAGCGTAGACTGTTTAAGACACTGCTAATTTGGAGGAAAGTGCGCATGGTGACTGTTATATTCAATTCCGATGCAATTTCTGTGGTTCATCAACTCTCAGATAGACCACGGATTACAGAATGCTTCCAGATGTGCATCGGAAACTGCTACTGGTCTTCAAGGGAACGATCTAAGCGTAGACTGTTTGAGAATTATCACCATGGAGGAAAGTGCGCATGGTGACTGTTGTATTCAATCCCGATGCAATTTCTGTGTTTCATTAACACTCTGATAGTCCACAGATTACAGAATGCCTCAAGATGAGCATCGGAAACCACTACTGGTCTTCCAGGGAACGATCAAAGCATAGACTGTTTGAGACATTACTCCCATGGAGGAACGTTCTCATGGTGACTGTTGTATTCAATCCCGATGCAATTTCTGTGTTTCATCAGCACTCTGATAGTCCACAGATTGCAGAACGCCTGCAGATGTGCATAGGAAACTACTACTGGTCTTCCAGGGAAAGATCAAATCGTAGACTGTTAGAGACATTACTTCCATGGAGGAAAGTGCGCATGGTGCCTGTTGTATTCAATTCCGATGCAATTTTTGTGTTTCATCAACACTCTGATAGTCCACAGATTACAGAATGCCACCAGATGTGCATCGGAAACTACTACTGGTGTTCCAGGGAACGATCAAAGCGTAGTCAGTTTGAGACATCCCTCCCGTGGAGGAAAGTGCGCATGGTGACTGTTGTATACAATCCCGATGCAATTTCTGTGTTTCATCAACACTCTGACAGTCCACTGATTACAGAATGCTTCCAGATGTGCATCGGAACTACTTCTGGTCTTCCAGGGAACGATCAAAGCGTAGACTGTTTGAGACATTACTCAGACGGAGGAAAGTGCACTTCAGGACTGTAGTCAATCCCGATGCAATTTCTGTGTTTTATCAACAGTCTGATAGACCACAGATTACAGAATGCCTCCAGATGTGCATCGGAAACTACTGCTGGTCTTCCAGGGAACGATCAAAGCGTAGACTGTTTGAGACATTACTCCCATGGAGGAAAGTGCGCATGGTGACCGTTGTATTCAATCCCGATGCAATTTCTTTGTTTCATTAACACTCAAATAGTCGACAGATTACAGAATGCCATCAGATGTGCATCGCAAACTACTACTGGTCTTCCAGGGGACGATCCAAGCGTAAAGACTTTGAGACATTACTCCCATTGTGAAAGGTGCGCATAGTGACTGTTGTATTCAATCCCGATGCAATTTCTGTGTTTCGACAACATTCTGATTCTCCACAGATTACAGAATTCCTCCAGATGTGCTTCGGAAACTACTACTGGTCTTCCAGGGAACGTTCAAAGCGTAGACTGTTTGAGACATTACTCCCACGGATGAAAGTTCACTTGGTGACTGTTGTATTCAATCCCAATGCAATTTCTGTGTTTCATCAACACTCTGATAGTCTACAGATTACAGAATGCCACCAGATGTGCATCGGAAACTACTACTGGTCTTCCAGGGAACGATCAAAGCGTAGACTGTTTGAGACATTACTCCCGTGGAGGAAAGCGCTCATGGTGACTGGGTATTCAATCCAGATGCAATTATTGTGTTTCATCAACACTTTTGAAGGTCCACAAATTACAGAATGCCTCCATATGTGCATCGGAAACTACTACTGGTCTTCCAGGGAACGATCAAAGCGTAGACTGTTTAAGACACTGCTAATTTGGAGGAAAGTGCGCATGGTGACTGTTATATTCAATTCCGATGCAATTTCTGTGGTTCATCAACACTCAGATAGACCACGAATTACAGAATGCTTCCAGATGTGCATCGGAAACTACTACTGGTCTTCAAGGGAACGATCTAAGCGTAGACTGTTTGAGAATTATCACCATGGAGGAAAGTGCGCATGGTGACTGTTGTATTCAATCCCGATGCAATTTCTGTGTTTCATCAACACTCTGATAGTCCACAGATAACAGACTGCCTCCAGATGTGCATCGGAAACTACTACTGGTCTTCCAGGGAACGATCAAAGCGTAGACTGTTGGAGACATTACTCCCATGGAGGAAAGTGCGCATGGTGACTGTTGTATTCAATCCCGATGCAATTTCTGTGTTTCATTAACACTCTGATAGTCCACAGATTACAGAATGCCTCAAGATGAGCATCGGAAACTACTACTGGTCTTCCAGGGAACGATCAAAGCATAGACTGTTTGAGACATTACTCCCATGGAGGAACGTTCTCATGGTGACTGTTGTATTCAATCCCGATGCAATTTCTGTGTTTCATCAGCACTCTGATAGTCCACAGATTACAGAACGCCTGCAGATGTGCATAGGAAACTACTACTGGTCTTCCAGGGAACGGTCAAATCGTAGACTGTTAGAGACATTACTTCCATGGAGGAAAGTGCGCATGGGGCCTGTTGTATTCAATTCCGATGCAATTTTTGTGTTTCATCAACACTGTGATAGTCCACAGATTACAGAATGCCACCAGATGTGCATCGGAAACTACTACTGGTCTTCCAGGGAACGATCAAAGCGTAGACTGTTTGAGACATTACTCAGACGGAGGAAAGTGCACTTGGGGACTGTAGTCAATCCCGATGCAATTTCTGTGTTTTATCAACAGTCTGATAGACCACAGATTACAGAATGCCTCCAGATGTGCATCGGAAACTACTGCTGGTCTTCCAGGGAACGATCAAAGCGTAGACTGTTTGAGACATTACTCCCATGGTGGAAAGTGCGCATGGTGACCGTTGTATTCAATCCCGATGCAATTTCTGTGTTTCAACAACAGTCTGATTCTCCACAGATTACAGAATTCCTCCAGATGTGCTTCGGAAACTACTACTGGTCTTCCAGGGAACGATCAAAGCGTAGACTGTTTGATACATTACTCCCACGGATGAAAGTTCACTTGGTGACTGTTGTATTCAATCCCGATGCAATTTCTGTGTTTCATCAACACTCTGATAGTCTACAGATTACAGAATGCCACCAGATGTGCATCGGAAACTACTACTGGTCTTCCAGAGAACGATCAAAACGTAGACTGTTTGAGACATTACTCCCGTGGAGGAAAGTGCTCATGGTGACTGGGTATTCAATCCAGATGCAATTATTGTGTTTCATCAACACTTTTGAAGGTCCACAGATTACAGAATGCCTCCATATGTGCATCGGAAACTACTACTTGTCTTCCAGGGAACGATCAAAGCGTAGACTGTTTAAGACACTGCTAATTTGGAGGAAAGTGCGCATGGTGACTGTTATATTCAATTCCGATGCAATTTCTGCGGTTCATCAACACTCAGATAGACCACGGATTACAGAATGCTTCCAGATGTGCATCGGAAACTACTACTGGTCTTCAAGGGAACGATCTAAGCGTAGACTGTTTGAGAATTATCACCATGGAGGAAAGTGCGCATGGTGACTGTTGTATTCAATCCCGATGCAATTTCTGTGTTTCATCAACACTCTGATAGTCCACAGATAACAGATTGCCTCCAGATGTGCATCGGAAACTACTACTGGTCTTCCAGGGAACGATCAAAGCGTAGACTGTTGGAGACATTACTCCCATGGAGGAAAGTGCGCATGGTGACTGTTGTATTCAATCCCGTAGCAATTTCTGTGTTTCATTAACACTCTGATAGTCCACAGATTACAGAATGCCTCAAGATGGGCATCGGAAACTACTACTGATCTTCCAGGGAACGATCAAAGCGTAGACTGTTTGAGACATTACTCCCATGGAGGAAAGTGCGCATGGTGACCGTTGTATTCAATCCCGATGCAATTTCTGTGTTTCATCAACACTCTGATAGTCCACAGATTGCAGAATGCCACCAGATGGGCATCGGAAACTGCTACTGGTCTTCGAGGGAACGATCAAAGCGTAGACTGTTTGAGACATTACTTCCATGGAGGAAAGTGCGCGTGGTGACTGTTGTATTAAATCCCGACGCAATTTCTGTGTTTCATCAACACTCAGATAGTCCACAGATTACAGAATGCCTCCAGATGTGCATCGGAAACTACTACTGGTCTTCCAGGGAACGATCAAAGCGTAGACTGTTTGAGACATTACTCCCATGGTGGAAAGTGCGCATGGTGACTTTTGTATTCAGTCCCGAAGCAATTTCTGTGTTTCAATACACACTTTGAAGGTCCAAAGATTGCAGAATGCCTCCAGATGTGCATCGGAAACTACTACTGGCCTTCCAGGGAACGATCAAAGCGTAGACTGTTTGAGAATTACCCCCATGGAGGAAAATGCGCATGGTGACTGTTGTATTCAATCCCGATGCAACTTCTGTGTTTCATCAACACTCTGATAGTCCACAGATTTGACATTGCCACCAGATGTGCATCGGAAACTACTACTGGTCTTCCAGGGAACGATCAAAGCGTAGACTGTTTGAGACACTGTTCCCTTGGAGGAAAGTGCGACATGGTGACTGTTGTATTGAATTCCGATGCCATTTCTGTGTTTCATCAACACTCTGATAGTCCACAGATTACAGATTGCCTCCAGATGAGCATCGGAAACTACTACTGGTCTTCAAGGGAACGATCAAAGCGTAGACTGTTTGAGACATTACTTCCATGGAGAAAAGGGCGCATGGTGACTGTTGTATTCAATCCCGACGCAATTTCTGTGTTTCATCAACACTCAGATAGTTCACAGATTACAGAATGCCTCCAGATGTGCATCGGAAACTACTACTGGTCTTCTAGGGAACGATCAAAGCGTAGACTGTATCAGGGTTACTCCCTTGGAGAAAAGTGCGCATGGTGACAGTTATATTCAATTCCGATGCAATTTCTGTGTTTCATCAACACTCAGATAGTCCACAGATTACAGAATGCTTCCAGATGTGCATCGGAAACTACTACTGGTCTTCCAGGGAATGATCAAAGCGTAGACTGTTTGAGACTTTACTCCCGTGGAGGAAAGTGCGCATGGTGACTGGGTATTCAATCCCGATGCAATTTCTGTGTTTCATCAACACTCTGATACTCCACAGATTACAGAATTCCTCTAGATGTGCTTCGGAAACTACTACTGGTCTTCCAGGGAACGATCAAATCGTAGACTGTTTGAGACATTACTCCCATGGAGGAAAGTGCGCATGGTGACTGTTGTATTCAATCCCGATGCAATTTCTGTGTTTCAATCCACACTTTGAAGGTCCAGAGATTACAGAATGCCTCCAGATGTGCATCGGAAACTACCACAGGTCTTCCAGGGTACGATCAAAGCGTAGACTGTTTGAGACATTACTCTCATGGAGGTAAGTGCGCATGGTGACTGTTGTATTCAATCCCGATGCAATTTATGTCTTTCATCAACACTATGATAGTCCACAGATTACAGAATGCCACCAGATATGCATCAGAAACTACTACTGGCTTCCAGCTAACGATCAAATCGTAGACTGTTTGAGACATTATTCCCATGGAGGTAAGTGCGCATGGTGACTGTTGTACTCAATCCCGATGCAATTTCTGTGTTTCATCAACACTCTGATAGTCCACAGATTACAGAAAGCCTCGAGATGTGCATCGGAAACTACTACTGGTCTTCCAGGGAACGATCAAAGCGTAGACTGTTAGAGACATTTTTCCCATGGAGGAAAGTGCGCATGGTGACTGTTGTGTTCAATCCCGATGCAATTTCTGTGTTTCATCAACACTTAAATAGTCGACAGATTACAGAATGCCAAAAGATGTGCATCGGAAACTACTAACGGTCTTCCAGGGGACGATCAAAGCGTAAAGACTTTGAGACATTACTCCCATTGTGAAAGGTTCGCATGGTGACTGTTGTATTCAATCCCGATGTAATTTCTGTGTTTCAACAACAGTCTGATAGTCCACCGATTACAGAATGCCTCCAGATGTGCATCGGAAACTACTACTGGTCTTCCAGGGAACTATCAAAGCGTAGACTCTTTGAGACATTACGCCCATGGAGGAAAGTGCGCATGGTGACTGTTGTATTCAATCCTGTCGCAATTTCTGTGTTTCATTAACACTCAGATAGTCCACAGATTACAGAATGCCTCCAGATGTGCATCGGAGACTACTACTGGTCTTCCAGGGAATGATCAAAGTGTAGACTGTTTGAGACATTACGTTTATGGGGGAAAGTGTGCATGGTAACTGTTGTATTAAATCCCGATGCAATTTCTGTGTTTCATCAACACTCTGATAGTCCACAGATTACAGAATGCCTGAAGATGTGCATCGGAAACAAACACTGGTCTTCCAGGGAACGATCAAAGCGTAGACTGTTTGGGACATTACTACCATGGAGGAAAGTGCGCATGGTGACTGTTGTATTCAATCCCGATGCAATTATTGTGTTTCATCAAAACTTTGAAGGTCCACAGATTGCAGAATGCCTCCAGATGTGCATCGGAAACTACTACTGGTCTTCCAGGGAAGGATCAAATCGTAGACTGTTTGAGACACTGCTCCCTAGGAGGACAGTGTTCATGGTGACCGTTGTATTGAATCCCGATGTAATATCTGTCTTTCATCAACACTCTGATAGTCCACAGATTACAGAATGCCTCCAGATGTGCATCTGAAACTACTACTGGTCTTCTAGGGAACGATCAAAGCGTAGACTGTATCAGGGTTACTCCCATGGAGGAAAGTGCGCATGGTGACAGTTATATTCAATTCCGATGCAATTTCTGTGTTTCATCAACACTCAGATAGTCCACAGATTACAGAATGCTTCCAGATGTGCATCGGAAACTACTACTGGTCTTCCAGGGAATGATCAAAGCGTAGACTGTTTGAGACTTTACTCCCGTGGAGGAAAGTGCGCATGGTGACTGGGTATTCAATCCCGATGCAATTTCTGTGTTTCATCAACACTCTGATACTCCACAGATTACAGAATTCCTCCAGATGTGCTTCGGAAACTACTACTGGTCTTCCAGGGAACGATCAAATCGTAGACTGTTTGAGACATTACTCCCACGGAGGAAAGTGCACTTGGTGACTGTAGTCAATCCCGATGCAATTTCTGTGTTTCATCAACAGTCTGATAGTCCACAGATTACAGAATGCCTCCAGATGTGCATCGGAACCTACTGCTGGTCTTCCAGGGTACGATCAAAGCGTAGACTGTTTGAGACATTACTCTCATGGAGGTAAGTGCGCATGGTGACTGTTGTATTCAATCCCGATGCAATTTCTGTGTTTCATCAACAGTCTGATAGTCCACAGATTACAGAATGCCTCCAGATGTGCATCGGAAACTACTGCTGGTCTTCCAGGGAACGATCAAAGCGTAGACTGTTTGAGACATTACTCCCATGGAGGAAAGTGCGCATGATGACTGTTGTATTCAATCCCGATGCAATTTCTGTGTTTCATCAACACTCTGATAGTCCACAGATTACAGAATGCCACCAGATGTGCATCGGAAGCTACTACGGGTCTTCCGGGGAATGATCAAAGCGTAGACTGTTTGAGACACTGTTCGCATGGAGGAAAGTGCGCATGGTGACTTTTGTATTAAATCCGATGCCATTTCTGTGTTCCATCAACACTCTGATAGTCCACAGATTACAGAATGCCTCCAGATGTGCATCGGTAAGTACTACTGTTCTTCCAGGGAACGATCAAAGCGTAGACTGTTTGAGACATTACTCCCATGGTGGAAAGTGCGCATGGTGACTTTTGTATTCAATCCCGAGGCAATTTTTGTGTTTCAATACACACTTTGAAGGTCCACAGATTACAGAATGCCTCCAGATGTGCATCGGAAACTACTACTGGTCTTCCAGGGAACGATCAAAGCGTAGACTGTTTGAGAATTACCCCCATGGAGGAAAGTGCGCATGGTGACTGTTGTATTCAATCCCGATGCAATCTCTGTGTTTCATCAACACTCTGATAGTACACAGATTACAGAATGCCTCCAGATGTGCTTCGGAAACTACTACTGGTCTTCCAGGGAGCGATCAAAGCGTAGACTGTTTGAGACATTACTCCCATGGAGGAAAGTACGCATGGTGACTGTTGTATTAAATCCCGATGCAATTTCTGTGTTTCATCAACACTCTGATAGTCCACAGATTACAGAATGCCACAAGACCTGCATCGGAAACTACTACTGGTCTTCCAGTGAACGATCAAACCGTAGACTGTCAGAGACATTACTCCCATGGAGGAAAGTGCGCTTGGTGAATGTTGTATTCAATCCCGATGCAATTTCTGTGTTTCATCAACACTCTGATAGTCCACAGATTACAGATTGCCTCCAGATGTGCTTCGGAAACTACTACTGGTCTTCCAGGGAACGATCAAAGCGTAGACTGTTTCAGACATTACTTTTATGGAGGAAAGTGCGCATGGTGACTGTTGTATTCAATCCCGATGAAATTTCTGTGTTTCATCAACACTATGATAGTCCACAGATTACAGAATGCCTCCAGATATGCATCATAAACTACTACAGGCTTCCAGCTAACGATCAAAGCGTAGATTGTTTGAGACATTATTCCCATGGAGGAAAGTGCGCATGGTGAATGTTGTACTCAATCCCGATGCAATTTCTGTGTTTCATCAACACTCTGATAGTCCACAGATTACAGAAAGCCTCGAGATGTGCATCGGAAACTACTACTGGTCTTCCAGGGAACGATCAAAGTGTAGACTGTTAGAGACATTACTCCCATGGAGGAAAGTGCGCATGGTGACTGTTGTATTCAATCCCGATGCAATTTCTGTGATTCATCAACACTCAAATAGTCGACAGATTGCAGAATTTCACCAGATGTGCATCGGAAACTACTACTGGTCTTCCAGGGGACGATCAAATCGTAAAGACTTTGAGACATTACTCCCATTGTGAAAGGTGCGCATGGTGACTGTTGTATTCTATCCCGATGCAATTTCTGTGTTTCAACAACAGTCTGATTCTCCACAGATTACAGAATTTCTCCAGATGTGCTTTGGAAACTACTACTGGTCTTCCAGGGAACGATCAAAGCGTAGACTGTTTGAGACATTACTCCCTAGGAGGAAAGTTCACTTGGTGACTGTTGTATTCAATCCCGATGCAATTTCTATGTTTCATCAACACTCTGATAGTCTACAGATTACAGAATGCCACCAGATGTCCATCGGAAACTACTACTGGTCTTCCAGGGAACGATCAAAGCGTAGACTGTTTGAGACATTACTCCCGTGGAGGAAAGTGCTCATGGTGACTGGGTATTCAATCCAGATGCAATTATTGTGTTTCATCAACACTTTTGAAGGTCCACAGATTACAGAATGCCTCCATATGTGCATCGGAAACTACTACTGGTCTTCCAGGGAACGATCAAAGCGTAGACTGTTTGAGACACTGCTAATTTGGAGGAAAGTGCGCATGGTGACTGTTATATTCAATTCCGATGCAATTTCTGTGGTTCATCAACACTCAGATAGTCCACAGATTACAGAATGCTTCCAGATGTGCATCGGAAACTACTACTGGTCTTCCAGGGAATAATCAAATCGTAGACTGTTAGAGACATTACTACAATGGAGGAAAGTGCGAATGCTGACTGTTATATTCAATTCCGATGCAATTTCTGTGTTTCATCAACACTCAGATAGTCCCCAGATTACAGAATGATTCCAGATGTGCATCGGAAACTACTACTGGTCTTCAAGGGAACGATCAAAGCGTAGACTGTTTGAGAATTATCCCCATGGAGGAAAGTGCGCATGGTGACTGTTGTATTCAATCCCGATGCAATTTCTGTGTTTCATCAACACTCTGATTCTCCACAGATAACAGATTGCCTCCAGATGTGCATCGGAAACTACTACTGGTCTTCCAGGGAACGATCAAAGCGTAGACTGTTGGAGACATTACTCCCATGGAGGAAAGTGCGCATGGTGACCGTTGTATTCAATCCCGATGCAATTTCTGTGTTTCAATCCACACTTTGAAGGTCCAGAGATTACAGAATGCCTCCAGATGTGCATCGGAAACTACCACAGGTCTTCCAGGGAACGATCAAAGCGTAGACTGTTTGAGAATTACCCCATGGAGGAAAGAGGGCATGGTGTCTGTTGTAATCAATCCCGCTGCAATATCTGTGTTTCATCAACCCTCTGATAGTCCACAGATTACATATTGCCTCCAGATGTGCTACTGAAACTACTACTGGTCTTCCAGGGAACGATCAAAGCGTAGACTGTTTGAGACATTACTTTTATGGAGGAAAGTGCGCATGGTGACTGTTGTATTCAATCCCGATGCAATTTCTGTGTTTCATCAACACTCTGATAGTCCACAGATTACAGAAAGCCTCGAGATGTGCATCGGAAACTACTACTGGTCTTCCAGGGAACGATCAAAGCGTAGACTGTTACAGACATTTTTCCCATGGAGGAAAGTGCGCATGGTGACTGTTGTATTCAATCCCGATGCAATTTCTGTGTTTCATCAACACTCAAATAGTCGACAGATTTCAGAATGCCAAAAGATGTGCATCGGAAACTACTAACGGTCTTCCAGGGGACGATCAAAGCGTAAAGACTTTGAGACATTACTCCCATTGTGAAAGGTTCGCATGGTGACTGTTGTATTCAATCCCGATGTAATTTCTGTGTTTCAACAACAGTCTGATAGTCCACCGATTACAGAATGCCTCCAGATGTGCATCGGAAACTACTACTGGTCTTCCAGGGAACTATCAAAGCGTAGACTCTTTGAGACATTACGCCCATGGAGGAAAGTGCGCATGGTGACTGTTGTATTCAATCCTGTCGCAATTTCTGTGTTTCATTAACACTCAGATAGTCCACAGATTACAGAATGCCTCCAGATGTGCATCGGAGACTACTACTGGTCTTCCAGGGAATGATCAAAGTGTAGACAGTTTGAGACATTACGTTTATGGGGGAAAGTGTGCATGGTAAATGTTGTATTAAATCCCGATGCAATTTCTGTGTTTCATCAACACTCTGATAGTCCACAGATTACAGAATGCCTGAAGATGTGCATCGGAAACAAACACTGGTCTTCCAGGGAACGATCAAAGCGTAGACTGTTTGAGACATTACTACCATGGAGGAAAGTGCGCATGGTGACTGTTGTATTCAATCCCGATGCAATTATTGTGTTTCATCAAAACTTTGAAGGTCCACAGATTACAGAATGCCTCCAGATGTGCATCGGAAACTACTACTGGTCTTCCAGGGAAGGATCAAATCGTAGACTGTTTGAGACACTGCTCCCTAGGAGGACAGTGTTCATGGTGACTGTTGTATTGAATCCCGATGTAATATCTGTCTTTCATCAACACTCTGATAGTCCACAGATTACAGAATGCCTCCAGATGTGCATCTGAAACTACTACTGGTCTTCTAGGGAACGATCAAAGCGTAGACTGTATCAGGGTTACTCCCATGGAGGAAAGTGCGCATGGTGACAGTTATATTCAATTCCGATGCAATTTCTGTGTTTCATCAACACTCAGATAGTCCACAGATTACAGAATGCTTCCAGATGTGCATCGGAAACTACTACTGGTCTTCCAGGGAATGATCAAAGCGTAGACTGTTTGAGACTTTACTCCCGTGGAGGAAAGTGCGCATGGTGACTGGGTATTCAATCCCGATGCAATTTCTGTGTTTCATCAACACTCTGATACTCCACAGATTACTGAATTCCTCCAGATGTGCTTCGGAAACTACTACTGGTCTTCCAGGGAACGATCAAACCGTAGACTGTTTGAGACATTACTCCCACGGAGGAAAGTGCACTTGGTGACTGTAGTCAATCCCGATGCAATTTCTGTGTTTCATCAACAGTCTGATAGTCCACAGATTACAGAATGCCTCCAGATGTGCATCGGAACCTACTGCTGGTCTTCCAGGGTACGATCAAAGCGTAGACTGTTTGAGACATTACTCTCATGGAGGTAAGTGCGCATGGTGACTGTTGTATTCAATCCCGATGCAATTTCTGTGTTTCATCAACAGTCTGATAGTCCACAGATTACAGAATGCCTCCAGATGTGCATCGGAAACTACTGCTGGTCTTCCAGGGAACGATCAAAGCGTAGACTGTTTGAGACATTACTCCCATGGAGGAAAGTGCGCATGATGACTGTTGTATTCAATCCCGATGCAATTTCTGTGTTTCATCAACACTCTGATAGTCCACAGATTACAGAATGCCACCAGATGTGCATCGGAAGCTACTACGGGTCTTCCGGGGAATGATCAAAACGTAGACTGTTTGAGACACTGTTCGCATGGAGGAAAGTGCGCATGGTGACTTTTGTATTAAATCCGATGCCATTTCTGTGTTCCATCAACACTCTGATAGTCCACAGATTACAGAATGCCTCCAGATGTGCATCGGTAAGTACTACTGTTCTTCCAGGGAACGATCAAAGCGTAGACTGTTTGAGACATTACTCCCATGGTGGAAAGTGCGCATGGTGACTTTTGTATTCAATCCCGAGGCAATTTTTGTGTTTCAATACACACTTTGAAGGTCCACAGATTACAGAATGCCTCCAGATGTGCATCGGAAACTACTAATGGTCTTCCAGGGAACGATCAAAGCGTAGACTGTTTGAGAATTACCCCCATGGAGGAAAGTGCGCATGGTGACTGTTGTATTCAATCCCGATGCAATCTCAGTGTTTCATCAACACTCTGATAGTACACAGATTACAGAATGCCTCCAGATGTGCTTCGGAAACTACTACTGGTCTTCCAGGGAGCGATCAAAGCGTAGACTGTTTGAGACATTACTCCCATGGAGGAAAGTACGCATGGTGACTGTTGTATTAAATCCCGATGCAATTTCTGTGTTTCATCAACACTCTGATAGTCCACAGATTACAGAATGCCACAAGACCTGCATCGGAAACTACTACTGGTCTTCCAGTGAACGATCAAACCGTAGACTGTTAGAGACATTACTCCCATGGAGGAAAGTGCGCTTGGTGAATGTTGTATTCAATCCCGATGCAATTTCTGTGTTTCATCAACAGTCTGATAGTCCACAGATTATAGAATGCCTCCAGATGTGCATCGGAAACTACTTCTGGTCTTCCAGGGAGCGATCAAAGCGTAGACTGTTTGAGATATTACTCCCATGGAGGAAATGCGCATGGTGACTGTTGTATTCAATCCCGATGCAATTTCTGTGTTTCATCAACACTCTGATAGTCTACAGATTACAGAATGCATCCAGATGTGCATCGGAAACTACTACTGGTCTTCCAGGAAACGATCAAAGCGTAGACTGTTTGAGACATTACTCCCGTGGAGGAAAGTGCGCATGGTAACTGGGTATTCAATCCAGATGCAATTATTGTGTTTCATCAACACTTTGAAGGTCCACAGATAACAGAATGCCTCCATATGTGCATCGGAAACTACTACTGGTCTTCCAGGGAACGATCAAAGCGTAGACTGTTTGAGACACTGCTCCCTTGGAGGAAAGTGCGCATGGTGACTTTTGTATAGAATCCGATGCCATTTCTGTGTTCCATCAACACTCTGATAGTCCACAGATTACAGAATGCCTCCAGATGTGCATCGGAAACTAATACTGGTCTTCAAGGGAACGATCAAAGCGTAGACTGTTTGAGACATTACTTCCATGGAGGAAAGTGCACATGGTGACTGTTATATTCAATTCCGATGCAATTTCTGGGTTTCATCAACACTCAGATAGTCCACAGATTACAGAATGCATCCAGATATGCATCGGTAACTACTACTGGTCTTCCAGGGAATAATCAAAGCGTAGACTCTTAGAGACATTACTACAATGGAGGAAAGTGCGAATGCTGACTGTTATATTCAATTCTGATGCAATTTCTGTGTTTCATCAACACTCAGATAGTCCACAGATTACAGAATGCTTCCACATGTGCATCGGAAACTACTACTGGTCTTCCAGGGAATGATCAAAGCGTAGACTGTTTGAGACATTACTTTTATGGAAGAAAGTGTGCATGGTGACTGTTGTATTCAAACCCGATGCAATTTCTGTGTTTCATCACCACTCTGATAGTCCACAGATAACAGATTGCCTCCAGATGTGCATCGGAAACTACTACTGGTCTTCCAGGGAACGATCAAAGCGTAGACTGTTGGAGACATTACTCCCATGGAGGAAAGTGCGCATGGTGATGTTGTATTCAATCCCGAGGCAATATCTGTGTTTCAATCCACACTTTGAAGGACCAGAGATTACAGAATGCCTCCAGATGTGCAGCAGAAACTACTACTGGTCTTCCTGGGAACGATCAAAGCGTAGACTGTTTGAGATTTACCCCATGGAGGAAAGAGGGCATGGTGTCTGTTGTATTCAATCCCGCTGCAATATCTGTGTTTCATCAACACTCTGATAGTCCACAGATTACAGAATGCCTCCAGATATGCATCGGAAACTACTACTGGTCTTCCAGGAAACGATCAAAGCGTAGACTGTTTGAGACGTTACTCCCATGGAGGAAAGTGCGCATGGTGCCTGTTGCATTCATTTCCGATGCAATGTCTGTGTTTCATCAACACTCTGATAGTCTACAGATTACAGAATGCCACTAGATGTGCATCGGAAACTACTACTGGTCTTCCAGGGAACTATCAAAGCGTAGACTGTTTGAGACATTATTCCCATGGAGGAAAGTGCGCATGGTGACAGTTGTACTCAATCCCGATGCAATTTCTGTGTTTCATCAACACTCTGATAGTCCACAGATTACAGAAAGCCTCGAGATGTGCATCGGAAACTACTACTGGTCTTCCAGGGACTGTTAGAGACATTACTCCCATGGAGGAAAGTGCGCATGGTGACTGTTGTATTCAATCCCGAAGCAATTTCTGTGTTTCATCAACACTCAAACAGTCGACAGATTACAGAATGAGACCAGATGTGCATCGGAAACTACTACTGGTCTTCCAGGGGACGATCAAAGCGTATAGACTTTGAGACATTACTCCCATTGTGAAAGGTGCGCATGGTGACTGTTGTATTCAATCCCGATGCAATTGCTGTGTTTCAACAACAGTCTGATAGTCCACCGATTACAGAATGCCTCCAGATGTGCATCGGAAACTACTACTGGTCTTCCAGGGAACGATCAAAGCGTAGACTGTTTGAGACACTGCTCCCTTGGAGGAAAGTGCGCATGGTGACTGTTGTATTGAATCCCGATGCAATATCTGTCTTTCATCAACATTCTGATAATCCACAGATTACAGAATGCCTCCAGATGTGCATCGGAAACTACTACTGGTCTTCCAGGGAACGATCAAAGCGTAGACTGTTTGAGACACTGCTCCCTTGGAGGAAAGTGCGCATGGTGACTGTTGTATTGAATCCCGATGCAATATCTGTCTTTCATCAACATTCTGATAATCCACTGATTACAGAATGCTTCCAGATGTGCATCGGAAACTACTACTGGTCTTCCAGGGAATGATCAAAGCGTAGACTGTTTGAGACATTACTCCTGTGGAGGAAAGTGCGCATGGTGACTGGGTATTCAATCCGGATGCAATTTCTGTGTTTCATCAACACTCTGATATTCCACAGATTACAGTATGCCTCCAGATGTGCATCGGAAACTAACACTGGTCTTCCAGGGTAGGATCAAAGCGTAGACTGTTTGAGACATTACTCCCATGGAGGAAAGTGCGCATGGTGACTGTTGTATTAAATCCCGATGCAATTTCTGTGTTTCATCAACACTCTGATAGTCCACAGATTACAGAATGCTACGAGACCTGCATCGGAAACTACTACTGGTCTTCCAGTGAACGATCAAACCGTAGACTGTTTGAGACATTACTCCCATGGAGGAAAGTGCGCTTGGTGAATGTTGTATTCAATCCCGATGCAATTTCTGTGTTTCATCAACAGTCTGATAGTCCACAGATTATAGAATGCCTCCAGATGTGCATCGGAAACTACTACTGGTCTTCCAGGGAGCGATCAAAGCGTAGACTGTTTGAGACATTACTCCCATGGAGGAAATGCGCATGGTGACTGTTGTATTCAATCCCGAAGCAATTTCTGTGTTTCATCAACACTCTGATAGTCTACAGATTACGGAATGCATCCAGATGTGCATCGGAAACTACTACTGGTCTTCCAGGAAACGATCAAAGCCTAGACTGTTTGAGACATTACTCCCGTGGAGGAAAGTGCGCATGGTGACTGGGTATTCAATCCAGATGCAATTATTGTGTTTCATCAACACTTTGAAGGTCCACAGATAACAGAATGCCTCCATATGTGCATCGGAAACTACTACTGGTCTTCCAGGGAACAATCAAAGCGTAGACTGTTTGAGACACTGCTCCCTTGGAGGAGAGTGCGCATGGTGCCTGTTGTATTGAATCCCGATGCAATATCTGTGTTTCGTCAACACTCTGATAGTCCACAGATTACAGAAGGCATCCAGATATGCATCGGAAACTACTACTGGTCTTCCAGCTAATAATCAAAGCGTAGACTGTTAGAGACATTACTACAATGGAGGAAAGTGCGAATGCTGACTGTTATATTCAATTCCGATGCAATTTCTGAGTTTCATCAACACCCAGATAGTCCACAGATTACAGAATGCTTCCAGATGTGCATCGGAAACTACTACTGGTCTTCCAGGGAATGATCAAAGCGCAGACTGTTTGAGACATTACTTTTATGGAAGAAAGTGTGCATGGTGACTGTTGTATTCAATCCCGATGCAATTTCTGTGTTTCATTAACACTCTGATAGTCCACAGATTACAGAATGCCTCCAGATGTGCATCGGTAACTACTACTGGTCTTCCAGGGAACGATCAAAGCGTAGACTGTTTGAGACATTACTCCCATGGAGGAAAGTGCGCATGGTGCCTGTTGTATTCAATCCCGAGGAGATTTCTGTGTTTCAATCCACACTTTGAAGGTCCACACATTACAGAATGATTCCAGATGTGCATCGGAAACTACTACTGGTCTTCAAGGGAACGATCAATGCGTAGACTGTTTGAGAATTATCCCCATGGAGGAAAGTGCGCATGGTGACTGTTGTATTCAATCCCGATGCAATTTCTGTGTTTCATCAACACTCTGATAGTCCACAGATAACAGATTGCCTCCAGATGTGCATCGGAAACTACTACTGGTCTTCTAGGGAACGATCAAAGCGTAGACTGTTGGAGACATTACTCCCATGGAGGAAAGTGCGCATGGTGACTGTTGTATTCAATCGCGAGGCAATTTCTGTGTTTCAATCCACATTTTGAAGGACCAGAGATTACAGAATGCCTCCAGATGTGCATCGGAAACTACTACTGGTCTTCCAGGGAACGATCAAAGCGTAGACTGTTTGAGAATTACCCCATGGAGGAAAGAGGGCATGGTGTCTGTTGTATTCAATCCCGCTGCAATATCTGTGTTTCATCAACACTCTGATAGTCCACAGATTACAGATTGCCTCCAGATGTGCTTCGGAAACTACTACTGGTCTTCCAGGGAACGATCAAATCGTAGACTGTTTGAGACATAACTTTTATGGAGGAAAGTGCGCATGGTGACTGTTGTATTCAATCCCGATGCAATTTCTGTGTTTCATCAACACTATGATAGTCCACAGATTACAAAATGCCTCCAGATATGCATCGGAAACTACTACTGGTCTTCCAGGAAACGATCAAATCGTAGACTCTTTGAGACGTTACTCCCATGGAGGAAAGTGCGCATGGTGACTGTTGCATTCATTTCCGATGCAATGTCTGTGTTTCATCAACACTCTGATAGTCTACAGATTACAGAATGCCACGAGACCTGCATCGGAAACTACTACTGGTCTGCCAGTGAACGATCAAACCGTAGACTGTTTGAGACATTACTCCCAAGGAGGAAAGTGCGCTTGGTGAATGTTGTATTCAATCCCGATGCAATTTCTGTGTTGCATCAACAGTCTGATAGTCCACAGATTATAGAATGCCTCCAGATGTGCATCGGAAACTACTTCTGGTCTTCCAGGGAGCGATCAAAGCGTAGAGTGTTTGAGACATTACTCCCATGGAGGAAATGCGCATGGTGACTGTTGTATTCAATCCCGATGCAATTTCTGTGTTTCATCAACACTCTGATAGTCTACAGATTACAGAATGCATCCAGATGTGCATCGGAAACTACTACTGGTCTTCCAGGAAACGATCAAAGCGTAGACTGTTTGAGACATTACTCCCGTGGAGGAAAGTGCGCATTGTGACTGGTTATTCAATCCAGATGCAATTATTGTGTTTCATCAACACTTTGAAGGTCCACAGGTAACAGAATGCCTCCATATGTGCATCGGAAACTACTACTGGTCTTCCAGGGAACGATCAAAGCGTAGACTGTTTGAGACACTGCTCCCTTGGAGGAGAGTGCGCATGGTGACTGTTGTATTGAAACCCGATGCAATATCTGTGTTTCGTCAACACTCTGATAGTCCACAGATTACAGAATGCCTCCAGATATGCATCGGAAACTACTACTGGTCTTCTAGGGAATAATCAAAGCGTAGACTGTTAGAGACATTACTACAATGGAGGAAAGTGCGCATGGTGACTGTTGTATTCAATCCCGAGGCAATTTCTGTGTTTCAATCCACACTTTGAAGGACCAGAGATTACGGTATGCCTTCAGATGTGCATCGGAAACTACTACTGGTCTTCCAGGGAACGATCAAAGCGTAGACTGTTTGAGACACTGCTCCCTTGGAAGAAAGTGCGCATGGTGACTGTTGTATTGAATCCCGATGCAATATCCGTGTTTCATCAACACTCTGATAGTCCACAGATTACAGAATGCCTCCTGATGTGCATCGGAAACTACTACTGGTCTTCTAGGGAACGATCAAAGCGTACCCTGTGTCAGAGTTACTCCCATGGAGGAAAGTGCACATGGTGATTGTTATATTCAATTCCGATTCAATTTCTGTGTTTCTTCAACACTCAGATAGTCCACAGATTACAGAATGCCTCCAGATGTGCATCGGAAACTAACACTGGTCTTCCAGGGAACGATCGAAGCGTAGACTCTTTGAGAAATTACTACCATGGAGGGAAGTGCGCATGGTGACTGTAGTATTCAATCCCGATGCAATTACTGTGTTTCATTAACACTTTGAAGGTCCACAGATTACAGAATGACTCCAGATGTGCATCGGAAACTACTACTGGTCTTCCAGGGAACGATCAAAGCGTAGACTGTTTGAGACACTGCTCCCTTTTAGGAAAGTGCGCATGGTGACTGTTATATTCAATTCCGATGCAATTTCTGTGTTTCATCAACACTCAGATAGTCCACAGATTACAGAATGCTTCCAGATGTGCATCGGAAACTACTACTGGTCTTCCAGGGAATGATCAAGGCGTAGACTGTTAGAGACATTACTCCCATGGAGGAAAGTGCGCATGGTGACTGTTGTATTCAATCCCGAGGCAATATCTGTGTTTCAATCCACACTTTGAATGTCCACAGATTACAGAATGATTCCAGATTTGCATCGGAAACTACTACCGGTCTTCCAGAGAACAATGAAAGCGAAGACTGTTTTAGAATAACCCTCATGGAGGAAAGTGCGCATGGTGACTGTTGTATTCAGTCCCGATGCAATTTCTGTGTTTCCTCAACACTCTGATAGCCCACAGACAACAGATTGCCTCCAGATGTGCTTCGGAAACTACTGCTGGTTTTCCAGGGAACGATCAAAGCGTAGACTGTTTGAGACATTACTCCCATGGAGGAAAGTGCGCATGGTGACTGTTGTACTCAATCCCAATGCAATTTCTGCGTTTCATCAACACTCTGATAGTCTACAGATCACAAAATGCCACCAGATGTGCATCGGAAACTACTACTGGTCTCCCAGGAAACGACCAAAGCGTTTACTGTTTGAGACGTGGCTCCCATGGAGAAATGTGCGCTTGGTGACTGTTGTATTCAATCCCGATGCAATATCTGTGTTTCATCAACATTGTGATAGTCTACAGATAACAGAATGCCTTCAGATGTGCTTTCGAAACTAATACTGGTCTTCCAGGGAACGATCAAAGCGTAGACTGTTTGAGACATTACTTTTACGTAGGAAAGTGCGCATGGTGACTGTTGTATTAAATCCCGATGCAATTTCTGTGTTTCATCAACACCCTGATAGTCCACAGATTACAGAATGCCACCAGATGGGCATCGCAAACTACTACTGGTTTTCCAGGGAAAGGTCAAAGCGTAGACTGCTTGAGACATTACTCCCATGGAGGAAAGTGCGCATGGTTACCATTGTATTCAATACCGATGCAATTACTGTGTTTCATCAACCATCTGATAGTCCACAGATTACAGAATGACTCCAGATGTGCATCGGAAACTAATACTGGTCTTCCAGGGAACGATCAAAGCTTAGACTGTTTGAGACTTTACTCCCATGATGGAAAGTGCGCATGGTGACTGTTGTATTCAATCCCGATGCAATTTCTGTGTTTCATCAACACTCTGATAATCCACAGGTAACAGATTGCTTCCAGATGTGCTTCGGAAACTACTACTGGTCTTCCAGGGAACGAACAAAGCGTACACTGTTAGAGACATTACTTCCATGGAGGAAAGTGCGCATAGTGACTGTTGTATTCAATCCCGAGGCAATTTCTTTGTTTCAATCCACACTTTGAAGGTCCACAGATTACAGAATGATTCCAGATGAGCATCGGAATCTACTACTGGTCTTCCAGGGAACGATGAAAGCGTAGACTGTTTGAGAATTACCCCCATGGAGGAAAGTGCGCATGGTGACTGTTGTATTCAATCCCGATGCAATTTCTGTATTTCATCAACGCTCTGATAGTCCACAGATTACACAAAGCCTCGAGATGTGCATCGGAAACTACCACTGGTCTTCCAGGGAAAGATCAATGCGTAGACTATTAGAGACTTTACTCCCATGGAGGAAAGAGCGCATGGTGACTGTTGTATTCAATCCCTTTGCAGTTTCTGTGTTTCATCAACACTCTGATAGTCCACAGACAACAGATTGCCTCCAGATGTGCTTCGGAAACTACTACTGTTCTTCCAGGGAACGATCAAAGCGTACACTGTTTGAGACATTAGTCCCATGGAGGAAAGTGCGCATGGTGTCTGTTGTACTCAATCCCGATTCAATTTCTGTGTTTCATCAACACTCTGATAGTCCACAGGTAACAGATTGCTTTCAGATGTGCTTCGGAAACTACTACTGGTGTTCCAGGGAACGATCAAAGCGTAGACTGTTAGAGACATTACTCCCATGCAGGAAAGTGCGCATGGTGACTGTTGTACTCAATCCCGATGCAATTTCTGTGTTTCATCAACGCTCTGATAGTCCACAGATTACAGAAAGCCTCGAGATGTGCATCGGAAACTGCCACTGGTCTTCCAGGGAATGATCAATGCGTAGACTGTTAGAGACTTTACTCCCATGGAGGAAAGAGCGCATGGTGACTGTTGTATTCAATGCCTATGCAATTTCTGTGTTTCATCAACACTCTGATAGTCCACAGACAACAGATTGCCTCCAGATGTGCTTCGGAAACTACTACTGGTCTTCCAGAGAACGATCAAAGCGTAGACTGTTTGAGACATCAGTCCCATGGAGGAAAGTGCGCATGGTGACTGTTGTACTCAATCCAGATGCAATTTCTGTGTTTCATCAACACTCTGATAGTATACAGATAACAAAATGCCACCAGATGTGCATCGGAAACTACTACTGAACTCCCAGGAAACGATCAAAGCGTAGACTGTTTGAGACATTGCTCCCATGGAGGAAAGTGCGCATGGTGACTGTTGTATTCAATTCCGATGCAATTTCTGTGTTTCATCAACATTGTGATAGTCCACAGATAACAGAATGCCTTCAGATGTGCTTTCGAAACTACTACTGGTCTTCCAGGGAACGATCAAAGAGTAGACTGTTTGAGACATTAATTTTACGGAGGAAAGTGCGCATGGTAACAGTTGTAATCAATCCCGATGCAATTACTGTGTTTCATCAACACTCTGATAGTCCACAGATTACAGAATGACTCCAGATGTGCATCGGAAACTAATACTGGTCTTCCAGGGATCGATCAAAGCTTAGACTGTTTGAGACTTTACTCCCATGATGGAAAGAGCGCATGGTTACTGTTGTATTCAATCCCGATGCAATTTCTGTGTTTCATCAACACTCTGATAGTCCACAGGTAACAGATTGCTTCCAGATGCGCTTCGGAAACTACTACTGGTCTTCCAGGGAACGAACAAAGCGTACACTGTTACAGACATTAATTTTACGGAGGAAAGTGCGCATGGTAACAGTTGTAATCAATCCCGATGCAATTTCTGTGTTTCATCAACACCCTGATTGTCCACAGATTCCAGAATGCCACCAGATGGGCATCGCAAACTACTACTGGTTTTCCAGGGAAAGATCAAATCGCAGACTGTTTGAGACATTACTCCCATGGAGGAAAGTGCGAATGGTGACTGTTGTATTCAATCCCGATGCAATTTCTGTGTTTCATCAACACTCTGATAGTCTACAGATTACAGAATGCTACCAGATGTGCATCGGAATCTACTACTGATCTTCCATGGAACGATCAAAACGTAGACTGTTTGAGACATTAATCCCATGGAGGAAAGTGCGCATGGTGATTGTTGTATTCAATCCCGATGAATTTCTGTGTTTCACCAACACTCTAATAGTCCACAGATAACAGATTGCCTCCAGATGTGCATCGGAACCTAGTACTGGTCTTCCAGGGAACGATCAAAGCATAGACTGTTTGAGACATTACTCCCATGGAGGAAACTGCGCATGGTGACTGTTGTATTCAATCCCGATGCAATTTCTGTGTTTCATTAACACTCTGATAGTCTACACATTACAGAATGTAACCAGATGTGTATCGGAAACTACTACTGGTCTTCCAGGGAATGATCAAAGCGTAGATTGTTTGAGACGTTACTCCTGTTGAGAAAAGTGCGCATGGAGACTGTTGTTTTCAATCCCGATGCAATTTCTGTGTTTCATCAACACTCTGATAGCCCACAGATTACAGAATGCCTCCAGATGTGCATCGGAAACTACTACTGGTCTTCCAGGGAATGATCAAAGCGTATACTGTTTGAGACTTTACTTTTATGGAGGAAAGTGTGCATGGTGACTGTTGTATTCAATCCCTATGCCATTTATGTGTTTCATCAACACTCTGATAGTCCACAGACAACAGATTGCCTCCAGATGTGCTTCGGAAACTTCTACTGGTCTTCCAGGGAACGATAAAAGTGTAGACTGTTTGAGACATTAGTTCCATGGAGGAAAGTGCGCATGGTCACTGTTGTACTCAATCCCAATGCAATTTCTGTGTTTCATCAACACTCTGATAGTATACAGATTACAAGATGCCACCAGATATGCATCGGAAACTACTACTGAAGTCCCAGGAAACGATCAAAGCGTAGACTGTTTGAGACATTGCTCCCATGGAGGAAAGTGCGCATGGTGACTGTTGTATTCAATCCCGATGCAATTTCTGTGTTTCATCAACATTGTGATAGTCCTCAGATAACAGAATGCTTTCAGATGTCCTTTCGAAACTACTACTGGTCTTCCAGGGAACGATCAAAGCGTAGACTGTTTGATACATTACTTTTACGGAGGAAAGTGCGCATGGTGACAGTTGTATTCAATCCCGATGCAATTTCTGTGTTTCACCAACACCCTGATAGTCCACAGATTACAGAATGCCACCAGATGGGCATCGCAAACTACTACTGGTCTTCCAGGGAACGAACAAAGCGTAGACTATTAGAGACATTACTCCCATTGAGGAAGGTGCGTATGGTGACTGTTGTATTCAATCCCGATGCAATTTCTGTGTTTCATCAACACTCTGATAGTCCACAGATTACAGTATGCCTCCAGACGTGCATCGGAATCTACTACTGATCTTCCATGGAACGATCAAAACGTAGACTGTTTGAGACATTACTCCCATGGAGGAAAGTGCGCATGGTGATTGTTGTATTCAATCCCAATGAATTTCTGTGTTTCACCAACACTCTAGTAGTCCACAGGTTGCAGAATGCCTCCAGATGTGCATCGGAAACTACTACTGGTCTTCCAGGGAACGATCAAAGCGTAGAATGTTTGAGACATAACTCCCATGGAGGAAACTGCGCATGGAGACTGTTGTATTCAATCCCGATGCAATTTCTGGGTTTCATCAACACTCTGATAGACCACAGATTACATAAAGGATCCAGATGTGCATAGGAAACTACTACTGGACATCCAGGGAACGATCAAAGTGTAGACTATTAGAGACATTACTCCCATGGAGGAAAGTGCGCATGGTGACTGTTATATTCAATTCCGATGCAATTTCTGTGTTTCATCAACACTCAGATAGTCCACAGATTACAGAATTCTTCCAGATGTGCATCGGAAACTACTACTGGTCTTCTAGGGAACGATCAAAGCGTAGACTGTTTCAGGGTAACTCCCATGGAGGAAAGTGCGCATGGTGACTGTTATATTCAATTCCGATGGAATTTCTGTGTTTCATCAACACTCAGATAGTCCACAGATTACAGAATGCTTCCAGATGTGCATCGGAAACAACTACTGGTCTTCCAGGGAATGATCAAATCGTAGACTGTTAGAGACATTACTCCCATGGAGGAAAGTGCGCATGGTGACTGTTATATTCAATTCCGATGCAATTTCTGTGTTTTATCAACACTCAGATAGTCCACAGATTACAGAATGCTTCCAGATGTGCATCGAAAACTACTACTGGTCTTCCAGGGAATGATCAAAGCGTATACTGTTTGAGACTTTACTTTTATGGAGGAAAGTGTGCATGGTGACTGTTGTATTCAATCCCGATGCAATTTCTGTGTTTCATCAACACTCTGATATTCCACAGATAACAGAGTGCCTCCAGATGTGCATCGGAAACTACTACTGGTCTTCCAGGGAACGATCAAAGCGTAGACTGATGGAGACATTACTCCCATTGAGGAATGTGCGCATAGTGACTGTTGTATTCAATCCCGAGGCAATTTCTGTGTTTCAATCCACACATTAAAGGTCCAGAGATTCCAAAATGCCTCCAGATGTGCATCGGAAACTACTACTGGTCTTCCAGGGAACGATCAAAGCGTAGACTGTTTGAGAATTACCCCATGGAGGAAAGTGGGCATGGTGTCTGTTGTATTCATTCCCGCTGCAATATCTGTGTTTCATCAACACTCTGACAGTCCACAGATTACAGATAGCCTCCAGATGTGCTTCGGAAACTACTACTGGTCTTCCAGGGAACGATCAAAGCGTAGACTAATAGAGACATTACTCCCATGGAGGAAAGTGCGCATGGTGACTGTTATATTCAATTCCGATGCAATTTCTGTGTTTCATCAACACTCAGATAGTCCACAGATTACAGAATGCTTCCAGATGTGCATCGGAAACTACTACTGGTCTTCCAGGGAATGATCAAAGCGTATAGTGTTTGAGACTTTACTTTTATGGAGGAAAGTGTGCATGGTGACTGTTGTATTCAATCCCGATGCAATTTCTGTGTTTCATCAACACTCTGATAGACCACAGATTACATAAAGGATCCAGATGTGCATAGGAAACTACTACTGGACATCCAGGGAACGATCAAAGTGTAGACTATTAGAGACATTACTCCCATGGAAGAAAGTGCGCATGGTGACTGTTATATTCAATTCCGATGCAATTTCTGTGTTTCATCAACACTCAGATAGTCCACAGATTACAGAATTCTTCCAGATGTGCATCGGAAACTACTACTGGTCTTCTAGGGAACGATCAAAGCGTAGACTGTTTCAGGGTTACTCCCATTGAGGAAAGTGCGCATGGTGACTGTTATATTCAATTCCGATGCAATTTCTGTGTTTCATCAACACTCAGATACTCCACAGATTACAGAATGCTTCCAGATGTGCATCGGAAACTACTACTGGTCTTCCAGGGAATGATCAAAGCGTAGACTGTTTGAGACATTACTCCCGTGAAGGAAAGTGCGCATTGAGACTGGGTATTCAATCCGGATGCAATTTCTCTGTTTCATCAACACTCTGATAGTCCACAGATTACAGAATGACTCCAGATGTGCATCGGAAACTAACACTGGTCTTCCAGGGAACGATCAAAGCGTAGACTGTTAGAGACATTACTACCATGGAGGAAAGTGCGCATGGTGACTGTTGTATTCAATCCCGATGCAATTACTGTGTTTCATCAACACTCTGATAGTCCACAGATTACAGAATGCCTCCAGATGTACATCGGAAACTACTACTGGTCTTCTAGGGAACGATCAAATCGTAGACTGTTTCATCGTTACTCCCATTGAGGAAAGTGCGCATGGTGACTGTTATATTCAATTCCGATGAAATTTCTGTGTTTCATCAACACTCAGATAGTCCACAGATTACAGAATGCTTCCAAATGTGCTTCGGAAACAACTACTGGTCTTCCAGGGAATGATCAAATCGTAGACTGTTAGAAACATTACTCCCATGGAGGAAAGTGCGCATGGTGACTGTTATATTCAATTCCAATGCAATTTCTGTGTTTCATAAACACTCAGATAGACCACAGATTACAGAATGCTTCCAGATGTGCATCAGAAACTACTACTGGTCTTCCAGGGAACGATCAAAGCGTAGACTGTTGGAGACATTACTCCCATGGAGGAAAGTGGGCATGGTGTCTGTTGTATTCAATTCCGCTGCAAAATCTGTGTTTCATCAACACCCTGACAGTCCACTGATTACAGATTGCCTCCAGATGTGCTTCGGAAACTACTACTGGTCTTCCAGGGAACGATCAAAGCGTAGACTGATAGAGACATTACTCCCATGGAGGAAAGTGCGCTTGGTGACTGTTGTATTCAATCCAGAGGCAATTTCTGTGTTTCAATCCACACTTTGTAGGTCCACAGATTACAGAATGATTCCAGATGTGCATCAGAAACTACTACTGGTCTTCAAGGGAACGATCAAAGAGTAAACTGTTTGAGAATTATCCCCATGAAGAAAGTGCGCATGGTGACTGTTGTATTCAATCCCGATGCAATTTCTGTGTTTCATCAACACTCTGATAGTCCACAGATAACAGATTGCCTCCAGATGTGCATCGGAAACTACAACTGGTCTTCCAGGGAACGATCAAACGTAGACTGTTGGAGACATTACTCCCATGGAGGAAAGTGCGCATGGTGACTGTTGTATTCAATCCCGAGGCAATTTCTGTGTTTCAATCCACACTTTAAAGGTCCAGAGATTACAAAATGCCTCCAGATGTGCATCGGAAACTACTACTGGTCTTCCAGGGAACGATCAAAGCGTAGACTGTTTGAGAATTACCCCATGGAGGAAAGTGGGCATGGTGTCTGTTATATTCAATCCCGCTGCAATATCTGTGTTTCATCAACACTCTGGCAGTCCACAGATTACAGATTGCCTCCAGATGTGCTTCGGAAACTACTACTGGTCTTCCAGGGAACGATCAAAGCGTAGACTGTTAGAGACATTACTCCCATGGAATAAAGCGCGCATGGTGACTGTTGTATTCAATCCCGAGGCAAATTCTGTGTTTCAATCCACACTTTGAAGGTCCACAGATTACAGAATGATTCCAGATGAGCATCGGAAACTACTACTGGTCTTACAGGGAACAATGAAAGCGTAGACTGTTTGAGAATTACCCTCATGGAGGTAAGTGCGCATGGTGACTGTTGTATTCAATCCCGATGCAATTTCTGTGTTTCCTCAACACTCTGATAGTCCACAGACAACAGATTGCCTCCAGATGTGCTTCGGAAATTACTACCGGTTTTCCAGGGAAAGATCAAAGCGTAGACTGCTTGAGACATTACTCCCATGGAGGAAAGTGCGCATGGTTACCGTTGTATTCAATCCCGATGCAATTTATGTGTTTCATCAATAGTCTGATAGTCCACAGATTACAGAATGACTCCAGATGTGCATCGGAAACTAATACTGGTCTTCCAGGGAACGATCAAATCGTAGACTGTTTGAGACATTACTCCAATGGAGGAGAGTGCTAATGGTGACTGTTGTATTCAATCCTGTCGCAATTTCTGTGTTTCATCAACACTCTGATAGTCCACAGATTACAGAATGCCTCCAGATGTGCATCGGAAACTACTACTGGTCTTCCAGGGAATGATCAAGGCGTAGACTGTTACAGACATTACTCCCATGGAGGAAAGTGCGCATGGTGACTGTTGTATTCAATCCCGATGCAACTTCTGTGTTTCATCAAAACTCTGATAGTACACAGATTACAGAATGCCTCCAGATGTGCATCGGTTACTACTACTGGTCTTACAGGGAACGATCAAAGCTTAGACTGTTTGAGACTTTACTCCCATGAAGGAAAGTGCGCATGGTGACTGTTGTATTCAATCCCAAGGCAATTTCTGTGTTTCAATCCACACTTTGAAGGTCCACAGATTACAGAATGATTCCAGATGTGCTTCGGAAACTACTACTGGTCTTCCAGGGAACGATCAAATCGTTGACTGTTTGAGACATTACTTTTATGGAGGAAAGTGCGCATGGTGACTGTTGTATTCAATCCCGATGCAATTTCTGTGTTTCATCAACACTCTGATAGTCCACAGGTAACAGATTGCTTCCAGATGTGCTTCGGAAACTATTACTGGTCTTCCAGGGAACGATCAAAGCGTAGACTGTTAGACACATTACTGCCATGGAGGAAAGTGCGCATGGTGACTGTTGTATTCAATCCCGAGGCAATTTCTGTGTTTCAATCCACACTTTGAAGGTCCACAGATTACAGAATGATTCCAGATGAGCATCGGAAACTACTACTTGTCTTCCAGGGAACGATCAAAGCGTAGTCTGTTTGAGACATTACTCCAATGGAGGAATGTGCGCATGGTGACTGTTGTATTCAATCCCGATGCAATTTATGTGTTTCATCAACACTCTGATAGTCTACAGATTACAAAATGCCACCAGATGTGCATCGGAAACTACTACTGAACTCCCAGGAAACGATCAAAACGTAGACTGTTTGAGACATTGCTTCCATATAGGAAAGTGCGCATGATGACTGTTGTATTCAATCCGTATGCCATTTCTGTGTTTCATCAACATTGTGATAGTCCACAGATAACAGAATGCCTTCAGATGTGCTTTCGAAACTACTACTGGTCTTCCAGGGAACGATTAAAGCGTAGACCGTTTGAGACATTACTCCCGTGGAGGAAAGTGCGCATGGTGACTGTTGTATTCAATCCCGATGCAATTTCTGTGTTTTATCAACACTCTGATAGTATACAGATTACAGAAAGCCTCGAGATGTGCATCGGAAACTACTACTGGTCTTCCAGGGAACGATCAAAGCGTAGACTATTAGAGACATTACTCCCATGGAGGAAAGTGCGCATAGTGACTGTTGTTTTGAATCCCGGTGCAATTACTGTGTTTCATCAACACTCTGATAGTCTACACATTACAGAATGCCACCATATGTGTATCGGAAACTACTACTGGTCTTCCAGGGAATGATCAAAGCGTAGATTGTTTGAGACATTACTCCCGTGGAGGAAAGTGCGCATGGTGACCGTTGTATTCAACCCCGATGCAATTTCTATGTTTCATCAACACTCTGATAGTCCACAGATTACAGAATGCCACCAGATGTGCATCGAAAACAACTACTGGTCTTCCAGGGAACGATCAAAGCGTAGACTGTTTGAGACATTACTCCCATGGAGTAATGTGCGCATGGTGACTGTTGTATTCAATCCCGATGGAATTTCTGCGTTTCATCAACACTCTGATAGTCCACAGATTACAGAATGCCTCCAGATGTGCATCGGAAACTACTACTCGTCCTCCAGGGAACGATCAAAATGTAAACTCTTTGAGACATTACTCCCATGGAGGAAAGTGCGCATGGTGACTGTTGTATTCAATCCCGATGCATTTTCTGTGTTTCATCAACACTCTGATAGTCCACAAATTACAGAATGCAACGAGATGTGCATCGGAAACTACTACTGGTCTTCCAGGGATCGATCAAAGCGTAGACTGTTTGATAATTACTCCGATGAAGGAAAGTGCGGATGGTGACTCTTGTATTCAATCCCGAAGCAATTTCTGTGTTTCATCAACACTCCGATAGTCCGCAGATTACAGAAGCCACCAGATGTGCGTCGGAAACTACTACTGGTCTTCCAGGGAACGATCAAAGCGTAGACTTTTTGAGACATACTTCCCGTGGAGGAAAGTGCGCATGGTGACTGTTGTATTCATTCCCGATGCAATTTCTGTGTTTCATCAATACGCTGATAGTCCACAGATTACAGAATGGCACCAAATATGCATCGGAAACTACTACTGGTCTTCCAGGGAATTATCAAAGCGTAGACTGTTTGAGACATTACTCCCATGGAGGAAAGTGCGCATTGTGATTGTTGTATTCAATCCCGATGAAATTCCGTGTTTCACCAACACTCTAATAGTCCACAGGTTACAGAATGCCTCCAGATGTGCATCGGAAACTACTACTCGTCTTCCAGGGAACGATCAAAGTGTAAACTCTTTGAGACATTACTCCCACGGAGGAAAGTGCGCATGGTGACTGTTGTATTCAATCCCGATGCATTTTCTGTGTTTCATCAACACTCTGATAGTCCACAGATTACAGAATGCCACGAGATGTGCATCGGCAACTACTACTGGTCTTCCAGGGAACGATCAAAGCGTAGACTGCTTGAGAATTACTCCCATGGAGGAACGTGCGCATGGTGACTGTTGTATTCAATCCAGATGTAATTTCTGTGTTTCATCAACACTCTGATAGTCCACAGATTACAGAAAGCCTCCTGATGTGTAACGGAAACTACTGCTGCTCTTCTATATAACGATCAAAGAGAAGACTGTTTGAGACATGACTCCCATGGAATAAAGTGCGCATGGTGACTGTTGTATTCAATCCCGATGCATTTTCTGTGTTTCATCAACATTCTGATAGTCTACAAATTACAGTATGCCACCAAATGTGCATCGGAAACTACTACTGGTCTTCCAGGGAACGATCAAAGCGTAGACTGTTTGAGACTTTACTACTGTATAGGAATGTGCGCTTGGTGACTGTTGTATTCAATCCCGATTCAATTTCTGTGTTTCATCAACACTCTGATAGTGAACAGATTACAGAATGCCTAAAGATGTTCATCGGAAACTACTACTGGTCTTCCAGGGAACGATCAAATCGTAGACTGTTTGAGACATTACTACCGTGGAGGAAAGTGCGCATCGTGACTGTTGTATTCAATCCCGATGCAATTTCTGAGTTTCATCATTACTCTGATAGTCCATAGATTACTGAATGCCACCAGATGTGCATAGGAAATACTACTGGTCTTCCAGGGAACGATCAATGCTTAGACTGCTTGAGAATTACTCCTATGGAGGAAAGTGCGCATTGTGACTGTTGTATTCAATCCCGATGCAGTTTCTGTGTTTCATGAACACTCTGATAGTCCACAGATTACAGAATGTCTCCAGATGTGCATCGGAAACTACTACTGGTCTTCCAGGGAACGAACAAAGCGTAGACTGTTTGAGACATTACTCCCATGGAGGAAGATGCACATGGTGAGTGTCGTATTCAACCCCGATACAATTTCTGTATTTCATCAAGCCTCTGATAGTCCACAGATTAAAGAATGCCTCCAGATGTGCATCGGAAACTACTACTGGTCTTCCAGGGAACGATCAAAGCGTAGACTGTTTCAGACATTACACCCATGGAGGAATGTGCGGATGGTGACTGTTTTATTCAAATCCGATGCAATTTCTGTGTTTCATCAAGTCTCTGATACTCCACAGATTACAGAATGCCTCCAGATGTGCATCGGAAACTACTACTGGGCTTCCAGGGAACGAATAGAGCGTAGTCTGTTTGAGACATTGCTTTTATGGAGGAAACAGCCCATGGTGACTGTTGTATTCAATCCCGATGCAATTTCTGTGTTTCATCAACACTCTGATAGTCCACAGATTACAGAATGCCTCCTGATGTGCATCGGAAACTTCTACTGGTCTTCCAGGAAACGATCAAAGCGTAGACTGTTTGAGACATTACTTTTATGGAGGAATGTACGCATGGTGACTGTTGTATTCAATCCCGAAGCATTTTCTGTGTTTCATCAACACTCTGATACTCAACAGATTACAGAAAGCCTAAAGATGTTCATCGGAAACTACTACTGGTCTTCCAGGGAACGATCAAAGCGTAGACTGTTAGAGACATTACTATCATGGAGGAAAGTGAGCATGGTGACTGTTTTATTCAATCCCGATGCAATTACTGTGTTTCATCAACACTCTGATAGTCTAGCCATTACAGAATGCCACCAGAAGTGCATCGGAAACTACTCCTGCTCTTCCAGGGAACGATCAAAGCGTAGATTGTTTGAGACATTACTCCTGTGGAGGAAAGTGCGCATGGTGACTGTTGTATTCAATCCCGATGGAATTTCTGTGTTTCATCAACACTCTTATAGTCCACAGATTACAGAATGACTCCAGATGTGCATCGGAAACTTCTACTGGTCTTCCAGGGAACGATCAAATTGTAGACTGTTTGAGACATTACTCCCATAGAGGAATGTGCGCATGGTGACTGTTGTATTCAATCCCGATGCAATTTCTGTGTTTTATCAACACTCTGATACTCCACAGATTACAGAATGCCTCCAAATGTGCATCGGAAACTACTACTGGTCTTCCAGGGAACGATCAAACCGTAAACTCTTTGAGACATTACTCCGATGGACGAAAGTGCGCATGGTGACTGTTGTATTCAATCGCGATTCATTTTCTGTGTTCCATCAACACTCTGATAGTCCACAGATTACAGAATGCCACGAGATGTGCATCGGAAACTACTACTGGTCTTCCCGGGAACGATCAAAGCGTAGACTGTTTGAGACATTACTCCCATGGAGGAAAGTGCGCATGGTGACTGTTGTATTCAATCCCGATGCCATTTCTGTGTTTCTTCAACACTCTGATACTCAACAGATTACAGAATGCCTCCAGATGTGCAGTTGAAACTAGTACTGGCCTTCCACTGAACGATCAAATCGTAGACTGTTTGAGACATTACTCCCATGGAGGAAACTGCGCATGGAGAATGTTGTATTCAATCCCGATGCAATATCTGTGTTTCATCAACATTCTGATAGTCCACAGATTACAGAATGCCTCCAGATGTTAATCGGAAACTACTACTGGTCATCCAGGGAACGATAAAAGCGTAGACTGTTTGGGACATTACTCCCATGGAGGAAAGTGCGCATGGTGACTGTTGTATTCAATCCCGATGCAATTTCTGTGTTTCATCAATACTCTGATAGTCCACAGATTACAGAATGCCACTAGATGTGCATAGGAAATACTACTGGTCTTCCAGGGAACGATCAATGCGTAGACTGCTTGAGAATTACTCCTATGGGGGAAAGTGCGCATTGTGACTGTTGTATTCAATCCCGAAGCAATTTCTGTGTTTCATCAACACTCTGATAGTACACAGATTACAGAATGCCTCCAGATGTGCATCGGAAATTACTACTGGTCTTCCAGGGAACGATCAAAGCGTAGACTGTTTGAGACATTACTCAAATGGAGGAAGGTGCACATGGTGAGTGGTGTATTCAATCCCGATACAATTTCTTTGTTTCATCAACACTCTGAAAGTCCACAGATTACAGAATGCCTCCAGATGTTAATCGGAAACAACTACTGGTCTTCCCTGGGAACGATCAATGCGTAGACTGTTTCAGACATTACACCCATGGAGGAAAGTGCGGATGGTGACTGTTTTATTCAATCCCGATGCAATTTTTGTGTTTTATCAACACTCTGATACTAAACAGATTACAGAATGCCTCCTAATGTGCATCGGAAACTACTACTGGTCTTCCAGGGAACGATCAAAGCGTAAACTCTTTGAGACATTACTCCCATGGAGGAAAGCGCGCATGGTGACTGTTGTATTCAATCCCGATGCATTTTCTGTGTTTCATAAACACTCTGGTAGTCCACAGATTACGGAATGCCACGAGATGTGCATCGGAAACTACTACTGGTCTTCCCGAGAACGATCAAAGCGTAGACTGTTAGAGACATTACTCCCAAGGAGGAATGTGCGCATAGTGACTGTTGTATTCAATCCCAATGCAATATCTGTGTTTTATCAACACTCTGATACTTTACAGATTACAGAATGCCTCCAAATGTGCATCGGAAACTACTACTGGTCTTCCAGATAACGATCAAAGCGTAAACTCTTTGAGACATTACTCCCATGGAGGAAAGTGCGCATGGTGACTGTTGTATTCAATCCCGATGCTTTTTCTGTGTTTCATCAACACTCTGATACTCCATAGATTACAGAAAGCCTCCAGATGTTCATCGGAAACCACTACTGGTCTTCCAGGGAACGATCAAAACGTAGACTGTTTGGGACATTACTCCCATGGAGGAAAGTGCGCATGGTGACTGTTGTATTCAATCCCGAAGCAATTTCTGTGTTTCATCAACACTCTGATAGTCCACAGATTACAGAATGCCTCCAGATGTGCATCGGAAACTACTACTGGTCTTCCAGGGAACGATCAAAGCGTAGACTGTTTGAGACATTACTCAAATGGAGGAAGGTGCACATGGTGAGTGTTATATTCAATCCCGATACAATTTCTGTGTTTCATCAACACTCTGATAGTCCACAGATTACAGAATGCATCCAGATGTGCATCGGAAACTAATACTGGTCTTCCAGGGAACGATCAAAACGTAGACTGTTTGGGACATTACTCCCATGGAGGAAAGTGCGCATGGTGACTGTTGTATTCAATCCCGATGCAATTTCTGTGTTGCATCAACACTCTGATAATCCACAGATTACAGAATGACTCCAGATGTTAATCGGAAACTACTACGATCAAAGCGTAGACTGTTTCAGACATTACACCCATGGAGGAAAGTGCGGATGGTGACTGTTTTATTCAATCCCGATGCAATTTCTGTGTTTCATCAACACTCTGATAGTCCACAGATTACAGAATGCCTCCAGATGTGCATCGAAAACTACTACTTGTCTTCCAGGGAACGAATAAAGCGTAGACTGTTTGAGACATTGCTTTTATGGAAGAAACATCGCATGGTGACTGTTGTATTCAATCCCGATGGAATTTCTGTGTTTCATCAACACTCTGATAGTCCACAGATTACAGAATGCCTCCAGATGTGCAGCGGAAACTACTACTGGGCTTTCCGGGAACGAGCAAAGCGTAGACTGCTTGAGACATTACTCCCATGGAGGAAAGTGAGCATGGTGACTGTTTTATTCAATCCCGAGGCAATTACTGTGTTTCATCAACACTCTGATAGTCTAGACATTACAGAATGCCACCAGAAGTGCATCGGAAACTACTACTGGTCTTCCAGGGAACGATTAAAGCGTAGATTGTTTGAGACATTACTCCCTTGGAGGAAAGTGCACATGGTGACTGTTGTATTCAATCCCGATGCATTTTCTGTGTTTCATCAATACTCTGATACTCCACAGATTTTAGAAAGCCTTCAGATGTTCATCGGAAACTACTACTAGTCTTCCAGGGAACGATCAAAACGTTGACTGTTTGGGACATTACTCCCATGGAGGAAAGTGCGCATGGTGACTGTTGTATTCAATCCCGATGCAATTTCTGTGTTTCATCAACACTCTGATAGTCCACAGATTACAGAATGCCTCCAGATGTTAATCGGAAACTACTACTGGTCTTCCCGGGAACGATCAAAGCGTAGACTGTTTCAGACATTACTCCCATGGAGGAAAGTGCGGATGGTGACTGTTTTATTCAATCCCGATACAATTTCTGTGTTTCATCAACTCTCTGATACTCCACAGATTACAGAATGCCTCCAGATGGGCATCGGAAACTACTACTGGTCTTCCAGGGAACGATCAAAACGTAGACTGTTTGAGACATTACTGCCATGGAGGAAAGTGTGCATGGTGACTGTTGGATTCGATCCCAATGCAATCTGTGTTTCATCAACACTCTGATAGTCCACAGATTACAGAATGCCTCCAGATGTTAATCGGAAACTTCTACTGGTCATCCAGGGAACGATCAAAGCGTAGACTGTTTGGGACATTACTCCCATGGAGGAAAGTGCGCATGGTGACTGTTGTATTCAATCCCGATGCAATTTCTGTATTTCATCAATACTCTGATAGTCCACAGATTACAGAATGCCACCAGATATGCATAGGAAATACTACTGGTCTTCCAGGGAACGATCAATGCGTAGACTGCTTGAGAATTACTCCTATGGGGGAAAGTGCGCATTGTGACTGTTGTGTTCAATCCCGAAGCAATTTCTGTGTTTCATCAACACTCTGATAGTCCACAGATTACAGAATGCCTCCAGATGTGCATCGGAAACTACTACTGGTCTTAGAGGGAACGATCAAAGCGTAGACTGTTTGAGACATTACTCCCATGGAGGAATGTGCGCATGGTGACTGTTGTATTCAATCCCGATGCAATTTCTGTGTTTTATCAACACTCTGATACTCCACAGATTACAGAATGCCTCCAAATGTGCATCGGAAACTACTACTGGTCTTCCAGGGAACGATCAAACCGTAAACTCTTTGAGACATTACTCCGATGGACGAAAGTGCGCATGGTGACTGTTGTATTTAATCGCGATGCATTTTCTGTGTTTCATCAAAACTCTGATAGTCCACAGATTACAGAATGCCACGAGATGTGCATCGGAAACTACTACTGGTCTTCCCGGGAACGATCAAAGCGTAGACTGTTTGAGACATTACTCCCATGGAGGAAAGTGCGCATGGTGACTGTTGTATTCAATCCCGATGCCATTTCTGTGTTTCTTCAACACTCTGATACTCAACAGATTACAGAATGCCTCCAGATGTGCAGTTGAAACTACTACTGGCCTTCCACGGAACGATCAAATCGTAGACTGTTTGAGACATTACTCCCATGGAGGAAACTGCGCATGGAGAATGTTGTATTCAATCCCGATGCAATATCTGTGTTTCATCAACATTCTGATAGTCCACAGATTACAGAATGCCTCCAGATGTTAATCGGAAACTACTACTGGTCATCCAGGGAACGATAAAAGCGTAGACTGTTTGGGACATTACTCCCATGGAGGAAAGTGCGCATGGTGACTGTTGTATTCAATCCCGATGCAATTTCTGTGTTTCATCAATACTCTGATAGTACACAGATTACAGAATGCCTCCAGATGTGCATCGGAAATTACTACTGGCCTTCCAGGGAACGATCAAAGCCTAGACTGTTTGAGACATTACTCAAATGGAGGAAGGTGCACATGGTGAGTGTTGTATTCAATCCCGATACAATTTCTTTGTTTCATCAACACTCTGAAAGTCCACAGATTACAGAATGCCTCCAGATGTTAATCGGAAACTACTACTGGTCTTCCCTGGGAACGATCAAAGCGTAGAATGTTTCAGACATTACACCCATGGAGGAAAGTGCGGATGGTGAGTGTTTTATTCAATCCCGATGCAATTTTTGTGTTTTATCAACACTCTGAGACTAAACAGATTACAGAATGCCTCCTAATGTGCATCGGAAACTACTACTGGTCTTCCAGGGAACGATCAAAGCGTAGACTAATAGAGACATTACTCCCATGGAGGAAAGTGCGCATGGTGACTGTTGTATTCAATCCCGATGCATTTTCTGTGTTTCATAAACACTCTGGTAGTCCACAGATTACGGAATGCCACGAGATGTGCATCGGAAACTACTACTGGTCTTCCCGAGAACGATCAAAGCGTAGACTGTTAGAGACATTACTCCCAAGGAGGAATGTGCGCATAGTGACTGTTGTATTCAATCCCAATGCAATATCTGTGTTTTATCAACACTCTGATACTCCACAGATTACAGAATGCCTCCAAATGTGCATCGGAAACTACTACTGGTCTTCCAGGGAACGATCAAAGCGTAAACTCTTTGAGACATTACTCCCATGGAGGAAAGTGCGCATGGTGACTGTTGTATTCAATCCCGATGCATTTTCTGTGTTTCATCAACACTCTGATACTCCACAGATTACCGAATGACTCCAGATGTTAATCGGAAACTACTACTGGTCTTCCCGGGAACGATCAAAGCGTAGACTGTTTCAGACATTACACCCATGGAGGAAAGTGCGGATGGTGACTGTTTTATTCAATCCCGATGCAATTTCTGTGTTTCATCAACACTCTGATAGTCCACAGATTACAAAATGCCTCCAGATGTGCATCGGAAACTACTACTTGTCTTCCAGGGAACGAATAAAGCGTAGACTGTTTGAGACATTGCTTTTATGGAAGAAACATCGCATGGTGACTGTTGTATTCAATCCCGATGGAATTTCTGTGTTTCATCAACACTCTGATAGTCCACAGATTACAGAATGCCTCCAGATGTGCAGCGGAAACTACTACTGGGCGTTCCGGGAACGAGCAAAGCGTAGACTGCTTGAGACATTACTCCCATGGAGGAAAGTGAGCATGGTGACTGTTTTATTCAATCCCGAGGCAATTACTGTGTTTCATCAACACTTTGATAGTCTAGACATTACAGAATGCCACCAGAAGTGCATCGGAAACTACTACTGGTCTTCCAGGGAACGATTAAAGCGTAGATTGTTTGAGACATTACTCCCTTGGAGGAAAGTGCACATGGTGACTGTTGTATTCAATCCCGATGCATTTTCTGTGTTTCATCAACACTCTGATACTCCACAGATTTTAGAAAGCCTTCAGATGTTCATCGAAAACTACTACTAGTGTTCCAGGGAACGATCAAAACGTTGACTGTTTGGGACATTACTCCCATGGAGGAAAGTGCGCATGGTGACTGTTGTATTCAATCCCGATGCAATTTCTGTGTTTCATCAATACTCTGATAGTCCACAGATTACAGAATGCCTCCAGATGTTAATCGGAAACTACTACTGGTCTTCCCGGGAACGATCAAAGCGTAGACTGTTTCAGACATTACTCCAATGGAGGAAAGTGCGGATGGTGACTGTTTTATTCAATCCCGATACAATTTCTGTGTTTCATCAACTCTCCGATACTCCACAGATTACAGAATTCCTCCAGATGGGCATCGGAAACTACTACTGGTCTTCCAGGGAACGATCAAAACGTAGACTGTTTGAGACATTACTGCCATGGAGGAAAGTGTGCATGGTGACTGTTGGATTCGATCCCAATGCAATCTGTGTTTCATCAACACTCTGATAGTCCACAGATTACAGAATGCCTCCAGATGTTAATCGGAAACTTCTACTGGTCATCCAGGGAACGATCAAAGCGTAGACTGTTTGGGACATTACTCCCATGGAGGAAAGTGCGCATGGTGACTGTTGTATTCAATCCCGATGCAATTTCTGTATTTCATCAATACTCTGATAGTCCACAGATTACAGAATGCCACCAGATGTGCATGAGAAATACTACTGGTCTTCCAGGGAACGATCAATGCGTAGACTGCTTGAGAATTACTCCTATGGGGGAAAGTGCGCATTGTGACTGTTGTATTCAATCCCGAAGCAATTTCTGTGTTTCATCAACACTCTGATAGTCCACAGATTACAGAATGCCTCCAGATGTGCATCGGAAACTACTACTGGTCTTCCAGGGAACGATCAAAGCGTAGACTGTTTGAGACATTACTCAAATGGAGGAAGGTGCACATGGTGAGTGTTTTATTCAATCCCGATGAAATTTCTGTGTTTCATCAACCCTCTGATACTCCACAGATTACAGAATGCCTCCAGATGTGCATCGGAAACTACTACTTGTCTTCCAGGGAACGAATAAAGCGTAGACTGTTTGAGACATTGCTTTTATGGAAGAAACAGCGCATGGTGACTGTTGTATGCAATCCCGATGGAATTTCTGTGTTTCATCAACACTCCGATAGTCCACAGATTACAGAATGCCTCCAGATGTGCATCGGAAAGTAATACTGGTCTTTCCGGGAACGATCAAAGCGTAGACTGCTTGAGACATTACTCCCATGGAGGAAAGTGAGCATGGTGACTGTTTTATTCAATCCCGAGGCAATTACTGTGTTTCATCAACACTCTGATAGTCTAGACATTACAGAATGCCACCAGAAGTGCATCGGAATTTACTACTGGTCTTCCAGGGAACAATCAAAGCGTAGATTGTTTGAGAAATTACTCCCTTGGAGGGAAGTGCGCATGGTGTCTGTTGTATTCAATCCCGATGCTTTATCTGTGTTTCATCAACACTCTGATACTCCACAGATTACAGAAAGCCTTCAGATGTTCATCGGAAACTACTACTGGTCTTCCAGGGAACAATCAAAACGTTGACTGTTTGGGACATTACTCACATGGAGGAAAGTGCGCATGGTGACTGTTGTATTCAGTCCCGATGCAATTTCTGTGTTTCATCAACACTCTGATAGTCCACAGATTACAGAATGCCTCCAGTTGTGAATCGGAAACTACTAGTGGTCTTCCCAGGAACGATCAAAGCGTAGACTGTTTCAGACATTACTCCCATGGAGGAAAGTGCGGATGGTGACTGTTTTATTCAATCCCGATACAATTTCTGTGTTTCATCAACTCTCTGATACTCCACAGATTACAGAATGCCTCCAGATGGGCATCGGAAACTACTACTGGTCTTCCAGGGAACGATCAAAGCGTAGACTGTTTGAGACATTACTGCCATGGAGGAAAGTGTGCATTGTGACTGTTGTATTCCATCCCGATGCAATTTCGGTGTTTCATCAACACTCTGATAGTCCACAGATTACAGAATGCCTCCAGATGTTAATCGGAAACTTCTACTGGTCTTCCAGGGAACGATCAAATTGTAGAGTGTTTGAGACATTACTCCCATGGAGGAATGTGGGCATAGTGACTGTTGTATTCAATCCCGATGCAATTTTTGTGTTTTATCAACACTCTGATACTCCACAGATTACAGAATGCCTCCAAATGTGCATCGGAAACTACTACTGGTCTTCCAGGGAACGATCAAAGCGTAAACTCTTTGAGACATTACTCCCATGGAGGAAAGTGCGCATGGTGACTGTTGTATTCAATCCCGATGCATTTTCTGTGTTTCGTAAACACTCTGATAGTCCACAGATTACAGAATGCCACGAGATGTGCATCGGAAACTACTACTGGTCTTCCCAAGAACGATCAAAGCGTAGACTATTAGAGACATTACTCCCATGGGGGAATGTGCGCATGGTGACTGTCGTATTCAATCCCGATGCAATTTCTGTGATTCATCAACACTCTGATACTCCACAGATTACAGAATGCCTCCAAATGTGCATCGGAAACTACTACTGGTCTTCCAGGGAACGATCAAGGCGTAAACTCTTTGAGACAATACTCCCATGGAGGAAAGTGCGCATGGTGACTGTTGTATTCAATCCCGATGCATTCTCTGTTTTTCATCAACACTCTGATACTCCACAGATTACAGAAAGCCTCCAGATGTTCATCGGAAACTACTACTGGTCTTCCAGGGAACGATCAAAACGTAGACCGTTTGGGACATTACTCCCATGGAGGAAAGTGCGCATGGTGACTGTTGTATTCAATCCCGAAGCAATTTCTGTGTTTCATCAACACTCTGATAGTCCACAGATTACAGAATGCCTCCAGATGTGCAACGGAAACTACTACTGGTCTTCCAGGGAACGATCAAAGCGTAGACTGTTTGAGACCTTACTCAAATGGAGGAAGGTGCACATGGTGAGTGTTGTATTTAATCCCGATACAATTTCTGTGTTTCATCAACACTCTGATAGTCCACAGATTACAGAATGCATCCACATGTGCATCGTAAACTACTACTGGTCTTCCAGGGAACGATCAAAGCGTAGACTGTTTGGGACATTACTCCCATGGAGGAAAGTGCGCATGGTGACTGTTGTATTCAATCCCGATGCAATTTCTGTGTTGCATCAACACTCAGATAGTCCACAGATTACAGAATGACTCCAGATGTTAATCGGAAACTACTACTGGTCTTCCCGGGAACGATCAAAGCGTAGACTGTTTCAGACATTACACCCATGGAGGAAAGTGCGGATGGTGACTGTTTTATTCAATCCCAATACAATTTCTGTGTTTCATCAACTCTCTGATACTCCACAGATTACAGAATGCCTCCAGATGGGCATCGGAAACTACTACTGGTCTTCCAGGGAACGATCAAAGCGTAGACTGTTTGAGACATTACTGCCATGGAGGAAAGTGTGCATGGTGATTGTTGTATACAATCCCAATGCAATTTCTGTGTTTCATCAACACTCTTATAGCCCACAGATTACAGAATGCCTCCAGATGTTAATCGGAAACTTCTACTGCTCTTCCAGGGAACGAACAAATTGTAGAGTGTTTGAGACATTACTCCCATGGAGGAATGTGCGCATAGTGACTGTTGTATTCAATCCCGATCCAATTTTTGTGTTTTATCAACACTCTGATACTCCACAGATTTCAGAATACCTCCAAATGTGCATCGGAAACTACTACTGGTCTTCCAGGGAAAGATCAAAGCGTTAACGCTTTAAGACATTACTCCCATGGAGGAAAGTGCGCATGCTGACTGTTGTATTCAATCCCGATGCATTTTCTGTGTTTCATCAACACTCTGATAGTCCACAGATTACAGTATGCCACGAGATGTGCATCGGAAACTACTACTGGTCTTCCCGGGAACGATCAAAGTGTAGACTGTTTGAGTCATTACTCCCACGGAGGAAAGTGCGCATGGTGATTGTTGTATTCAATCCCGATGCATTTTCTGTGTTTCATCAACACTCTGATACTCCACAGATTACAGAAAGCCTCCAGATGTTCATCGGAAACTACTACTGGTCTTCCAGGGAACGATCAAAACGTAGACTGTTTGGGACATTACTCCCATGGAGGAAAGTGCGCATGGTGACTGTTGTATTCAATCCCGATGCAATTTCTGTGTTTCATCAATACTCTGATAGACCACAGATTACAGAATGCCTCCAGATGTTAATCAGAAACTACTACTGGTCTTCCCGGGAACGATCAAAGCGTTGACTGTTTCAGACATTACTCCCAGGGAGGAAAGTGCGAATGGTGACTGTTTTATTCAATCCCGAAACAAAATCTGTGTTTCATCAACTCTCTGATACTCCACAGATTACAGAATGCCTCCAGAAGGGCATCGGAAACTACTACTGGTCTTCCAGGGAACGATCAAAGCGTAGACTGTTTGAGACATTACTCCCATGGAGGAAAGTGCGCATAGTGACTGTTGTATTCAATCCCGATGCAATTTCTGTGTTTTATCAACACTCTGATACTCCACAGATTACAGAATGCCTCCAAATGTGCATCGGAAACTACTACTGGTCTTCCAGCGAACGAGCAAAGCGTAAACTCTTTGAGACATTACTCCCATGGAGGAAATTGCGCGTGGTGACTGTTGTATTCAATCCCGATGCATTTTCTGTGTTTCATCAACACTCTGATAGTCCACAGATTACAGAATGCCACGAGATGTGCATCGGAAACTACTACTGGTCTTCCCGGGAACGATCATAGCGTAGACTGTTTGAGACATTACTCCCATGGAGGAATGTGCGCATAGTGACTGTTGTATTCAATCCCGATGCAATTTCTGTGTTTTATCAACACTCTGATACTAAACAGATTACAGAATGCCTCCAAATGTGCATCGGAAACTACTACTGGTCTTCCAGGGAACGATCAAAGCGTATACTCTTTGAGACATTACTCCCATGGAGGAAAGTGCGCATGGTGACTGTTGTATTCAATCCCGATGCATTTTCTGTGTTTCATCAACACTCTGATAGTCCACAGATTACAGAATGCCACGAGATGTGCATCGGAAACTACTACTATCCTTCCCAGGAGCGATCAAAGTGTAGACTGTTAGAGATATTACTCCCATGGAGGAAAGTGCGCATGGTGACTGTTGTATTCAACCCCGATGCAATTTCTGTGTTTCATCACCACTCTGATACTCCACAAATTACAGAATGCCTCCAGATGTGCAGTTGAAACTACTACAGGCCTTCCACTGAACGATCAAAGCGTAGACTGTTTGAGACATTACTCCTATGGAGGAAACTGCGCATGGAGAATGTTGTATTCAATCCCGATGCAGTTTCTGTGTTTCATCAACACTCTGATAGTCCACAGATTACAGGATGCCTCCAGATGTTAATCGGAAACTACCACTGGTCTTCCCGGGAACGATCAATGCGTAGACTGTTTCAGACATTACTCCCATGGAGGAAAGTGCGGATGGTGACTGTTTTATTCAATCCCGATACAATTTCTGTGTTTCATCAACTCTCTGATACTCCACAGATTACAGAATGCCTCCGAATGTGCATCAGAAACTACTACTGGTCTTCCAGGGTACGATCAAAGCGTAAACTCTTTGAGACATTACTCCCATGGAGGACTTTGCGCATGGTGACTGTTGTATTCAATCCCGATGCATTTTCTGTGTTTCATCAACACTCTGATAGTCCACAAATTACAGAATGCCACGAGATGTGCATCGGAAACTACTACTGGTCTTCCCGGGAACGATCAAAGCGTAGACTGTTTGAGACATTACTCCCATGGAGGAATGTGCGCATAGTGACTGTTGTATTCAATCCCGATGCAATTTCTGTGTTTCATCAACACTCTGATAGACCACAGATTACAGAATGCCTCCAGATGTTAATCAGAAACTACTACTGGTCTTCCCGGGAACGATCAAAGCGTAGACTGTTTCAGACATTACTCCCATGGAGGAAAGTGCGGATGGCGACTGTTTTATTCAATCCCGAAACAAAATCTGTGTTTCATCAACTCTCTGATACTCCACAGATTACAGAATGCCTCCAAATGTGCATCGGAAACTACTACTGGTCTTCCAGGGAACGATCAAAGCGTAAACTCTTTGAGACATTACTCCCATGGAGGAAATTGCGCGTGGTGACTGTTGTATTCAATCCCGATGCATTTTCTGTGTTTCATCAACACTCTGATAGTCCACAGATTACAGAATGCCACGAGATGTGCATCGGAAACTACTACTGGTCTTCCCGGGAACGATCAAAGCGTAGACTGTTTGAGACATTACTCCCATGGAGGAATGTGCGCATAGTGACTGTTGTATTCAATCCCGATGCGATTTCTGTGTTTTATCAACACTCTGATACTAAACAGATTACAGAATGCCTCCAAATGTGCATCGGAAACTACTACTGGTCTTCCAGGGAACGATGAAATCGTAAACTCTTTGGGACATTACTCCCATGGAGGAAAGTGCGCATGGTGACTGTTGTATTCAATCCCGATGCATTTTCTGTGTTTCATCAACACTCTGATAGTCCACAAATTACAGAATGCCACGAGATGTGCATCGGAAACTACTACTGGTCTTCCCGGGAACGTTTAAAGTGTAGACTGTTTGAGACATTACTCCCATGGAGGAATGTGCGCATAGTGACTGTTGTATTCAATCCCGATTCAATTTCTGTGTTTTATCAACACTCTGATACTCCACAGATTACAGAAAGCCTCCAAATGTGCATCGGAAACTACTACTGGTCTTCCAGGGAACGATCAAAGCGTAAACTCTTTGAGACATTACTCCCATGGAGGAAAGTGCGCATGGTGACTGTTGTATTCAATCCCGATGCAATTTCTGTGTTTCATCAACACTCTGATAGTCCACAGATTACAGAATGCCTCCAAATGTGCATCGAAAACTTTTACTGGTCTTCCAGGGAACGATCAAAGCGTAGACTGTTTGAGACCTTACTCCCATGGAGGAAAGTGCGCATGGTGACTGTTGTATCCAATCCCGATGCATTTTCTGTGTTTCATCAACACTCTGATAGTCCACAGATTACAGAATGCCACGAGATGTGCATCGGAAACTACTACTTGTCTTCCCGGGAACGATCAAAGCGTAGACTGTTTGAGACATTACTCCCATGGAGGAAAGTGCGCATGGTGACTGTTGTATCCAATCCCGATGCATTTTCTGTGTTTCATCAACACTCTGATACTCCACAGGTTACAGAATGCCTCTAAATGTGCATCGGAAACTACTACTGCTCTTCCAGGGAACGAACAAAGCGTAAACTCTTTGAGACATTACTCCCATGGAGGAAAGTGCGCATGGTGACTGTTGTATTCAATCCCGATGCATTTTCTGTGTTTCATCAACACTCTGATAGTCCACAGATTACAGAATGCCCCGAGATGTGCATCGGAAACTACTACTGGTCTTCCCGGGAACGATCAAAGCGTAGACTCTTTGAGACATTACTCCCATGGAGGAAAGTGCGCATGGTGACTGTTGTATTCAATACCGATGCATTTTCTGTGTTTCATCAACACTCTGATACTCAACAGATTACAGAATGCCTCCAGATGTGCAGTTGAAACTACTACTGGCCTTCCACTGAACGATCAAAGCGTAGACTGTTTGAGACATTACTTTTATGGAGGAATGTGCTCATGGTGATTGATGTATTCAATCCCGATTCAATTTCTATGTTTCATCAACACTCTGATAGTCCACAGATTACAGAATGCCTCCAGATGTTAATCGGAAACTACTACTGGTCTTACTGGGAACGATCAATGCGTAGACTGTTTCAGACATTACTCCCATGGATGAAAGTGCGGATGGTGACTGTTTTATTCAATCCCGATACAATTTCTGTGTTTCATCAACTCTCTGATACTGCACAGATTACGGAATGCCTCCAGATGGGCTTCGGAAACTACTACTGGTCTTCCAGGGAACGATCAAAGCGTAGACTGTTTGAGACATTACTGCCATGGAGGAAAGTGTGCATGGTGACTGTTGTATTCAATCCCGATGCAATTTCTGTGTTTCATCAACACTCTGATAGTCCACAGATTACAGAATGCCTCCAAGTGTGCATCGGAAACTACTACTGGTCTTCCAGGGAACGATCAAAGCGTAAACTCTTTGAGACATTACTCCCATGGAGGAAAGTGCGCATGGTGACTGTTGTATTCAATCCCGACGCATTTTCTATGTTTCATCAACACTCTGATAGTCCACAGATTACAGAATGTAACGAGATGTGCATCGGAAACTACTACTGGTCTTCCCGGGATCGATCAAAGCGTAAACTCTTTGAGACATTACTCCCATGGAGGAAATTGCGCATGGTGACTGTTGTATTCAATCCCGATGCATTTTCTGTGTTTCATCAACACTCTGATAGTCCACAAATTACAGAATGCCACGAGATGTGCATCGGAAACTACTACTGGTCTTCCCGGGAACGTTTAAAGCGTAGACTGTTTGAGACATTACTCCCATGGAGGAATGTGCGCATAGTGACTGTTGTATTCAATCCCGATTCAATTTCTGTGTTTTATCAACACTCTGATACTCCACAGATTACAGAAAGCCTCCAAATGTGCATCGGAAACTACTACTGGTCTTCCAGGGAACGATCAAAGCGTAAATTCTTTGAGACATTACTCCCATGGAGAAAAGTGCGCATGGTGACTGTTGTATCCAATCCCGATGCATTTTCTGTGTTTCATCAACACTCTGATAGTCCACAGATTACAGAATGCCACGAGATGTGCATCGGAAACTACTACTTGTCTTCCCGGGAACGGTCAAAGCGTAGACTGTTTGAGACATTACTCCCGTAGAGGAAAGTGCGCATGGTGACTGTTGTATCCAATCCCGATGCATTTTCTGTGTTTCATCAACACTCTGATACTCCACAGGTTACAGAATGCCTCTAAATGTGCATCGGAAACTACTACTGGTCTTCCAGGGAACGATCAAAGCGTAAACTCTTTGAGACATTACTCCCATGGAGGAAAGTGCGCATGGTGACTGTTGTATTCAACCCCGATGCATTTTCTGTGTTTCATCAACACTCTGATAGTCCACAGATTACAGAATGCCCCGAGATGTGCATCGGAAACTACTACTGGTCTTCCCGGGAACGATCAAAGCGTAGACTCTTTGAGACATTACTCCCATGGAGGAAAGTGCGCATGGTGACTGTTGTATTCAATCCCGATGCATTTTCTGTGTTTCATCAACACTCTGATAGTCCACAGATTACAGAATGCCACGAGATGTGCATCGGAAACTACTACTTGTCTTCCCGGGAACGGTCAAAGCGTAGACTGTTTGAGACATTACTCCCGTAGAGGAAAGTGCGCATGGTGACTGTTGTATCCAATCCCGATGCATTTTCTGTGTTTCATCAACACTCTGATACTCAACAGATTACAGAATGCCTCCAGATGTGCAGTTGAAACTACTACTGGCCTTCCACTGAACGATCAAAGCGTAGACTGTTTGAGACATTACTTTTATGGAGGAATGTGCTCATTGTGATTGTTGTATTCAATTCCGATTCAATTTCTATGTTTCATCAACACTCTGATAGTCCACAGATTACAGAATGCCTCCAGATGTTAATCGGAAACTACTACTGGTCTTCCTGGGAACGATCAATGCGTAGACTGTTTCAGACATTACTCCCATGGATGAAAGTGCGGATGGTGACTGTTTTATTCAATCCCGATACAATTTCTGTGTTTCATCAACTCTCAGATACTGCACAGATTACGGAATGCCTCCAGATGGGCTTCGGAAACTACTACTGGTCTTCCAGGGAACGATCAAAGCGTAGACTGTTTGAGACATTACTGCCATGGAGGAAAGTGTGCATGGTGACTGTTGTATTCAATCCCGATGCAATTTCTGTGTTTCATCAACACTCTGATAGTCCACAGATTACAGAATGCCTCCAAGTGTGCATCGGAAACTACTACTGGTCTTCCAGGGAACGATCAAAGCGTAAACTCTTTGAGACATTACTCCCATGGAGGAAAGTCCGCATGGTGACTGTTGTATTCAATCCCGACGCATTTTCTATGTTTCATCAACACTCTGATAGTCCACAGATTACAGAATGTAACGAGATGGGCATCGGAAACTACTACTGGTCTTCCCGGGAACGATCAAAGCGTAGACTGTTTGAGACATTACTCCCATGGAGGAATGTGCGCATAGTGACTGTTGTATTCAATCCCGATGCAATTTCTGTGTTTTATCAACACTCTGATACTCCACAGATTACAGAATGCCTCCGAATGTGCATCGGAAACTACTATTGGTCTTCCAGGGAACGATCAAAGCGTAAACTCTTTGAGACATTACTCCCATGGAGGAAATTGCGCATGGTGACTGTTGTATTCAATCCCGATGCATTTTCTGTGTTTCATCAACACTCTGATAGTCCACAAATTACAGAATGCCACGAGATGTGCATCGGAAACTACTACTGGTCTTCCCGGGAACGTTTAAAGCGTAGACTGTTTGAGACATTACTCCCATGGAGGTATGTGCGCATAGTGACTGTTGTATTCAATCCCGATTCAATTTCTGTGTTTTATCAACACTCTGATACTCCACAGATTACAGAAAGCCTCCAAATGTGCATCGGAAACTACTACTGGTCTTCCAGGGAACGATCAAAGCGTAAATTCTTTGAGACATTACTCCCATGGAGGAAAGTGCGCATGGTGACTGTTGTATTCAATCCCGATGCAATTTCTGTGTTTCATCAACACTCTGATACTCCACAGATTACAGAATGCCTCCAAATGTGCATCGGAAACTTTTAATGGTCTTCCAGGGAACGATCAAAGCGTAGACTGTTTGAGACATTACTCCCATGGAGGAAAGTGCGCATGGTGACTGTTGTATCCAATCCCGATGCATTTTCTGTGTTTCATCAACACTCTGATAGTCCACAGATTACAGAATGCCACGAGATGTGCATCGGAAACTACTACTTGTCTTCCCGGGAACGATCAAAGCGTAGACTGTTTGAGACATTACTCCCATGGAGGAATGTGCGCATGGTGACTGTTGTATCCAATCCCGATGCATTTTCTGTGTTTCATCAACACTCTGATACTCCACAGGTTACAGAATGCCTCTAAATTTGCATCGGAAACTACTACTGGTCTTCCAGGGAACGATCAAAGCGTAAACTCTTTGAGACATTACTCCCATGGAGGAAAGTGCGCATGGTGACTGTTGTATTCAATCCCGATGCATTTTCTGTGTTTCATCAACACTCTGATAGTCCACAGATTACAGAATGCCACGAGATGTGCATCGGAAACTACTACTGGTCTTCCCGGGAACGATCAAAGCGTATACTCTTTGAGACATTACTCCCATGGAGGAAAGTGCGCATGGTGACTGTTGTATTCAATACCGATGCAATTTCTGTGTTTCATCAACACTCTGATACTCAACAGATTACAGAATGCCTCCAGATGTGCAGTTGAAACTACTACTGGCCTTCCACTGAACGATCAAAGCGTAGACTGTTTGAGACATTACTAATATGGATCGAACTGCCCATGGAGAATGTTGTATTCAATCCCGATGAAATTTCTGTGTTTCATCAACACTCTGATAGTCCACAGATTACAGAATGCCTCCAGATGTTAATCGGAAACTACGACATTTCTTCCAGTTAACGATCAAAGCGTAGGCTGTTTGTTACATTACTCCCATGGGGGAAAGGGCGCATGGTGACTGTTGTATTCAATCACGATGCATTTACAGTGATTCATCAACAATCTAATAGACCACAGATTACAGAATGCCACGAGATGTGCATCGGAATCTACTACTGGTCTCCAGGAACGATGAAAGCGTAGACTGTTTGAGACATTACTTTTATGTAAGAAACAGCGCATGGTGACTTTTGAATTGAATCCCGGTGAAATTTCTGTGTATCATCAACACTCTGATAGTCCACAGATTACAGAATGCCTCCACATAAAAATCGGAAACTACTACTGGTCTTCCAGGAAACCATCAAAGCGTAGACTGTTTGACACATTACTTTTATGGAGGAATGTACGCATGGTGGCTGTTGTATTCAATTCCGATGCAATTTCTGTGTTTCATCAACACTCTGATAGTCACAGATTACAGAATGCCTCCAGATGTTAATCGGAAACTACTACTGGTCTTCCAGGGAACGATCAAAGCGTAGACTGTTTGAGACATTACTCCCATGGAGGAAACTGCGCATGGTGACTGTTGTATTCAATCCTGATGCAATTTCTGTGTTTCATTAACACTCTGATACTCCACAGATTACAGAATGCCTCCAAATGTGCATCGGAAACTACTACTGGTATTCCAGGGAACGATCAAAGCGTAGACTGTTTAAGACATTACCCCCATGGAGAAAAGTGCGCATGGTGACTGTTGTATCCAATCCCGATGCATTTTCTGTGTTTCATCAACACTCTGATAGTCCACAGATTACAGAATGCCACGAGATGTGCATCGGAAACTACTACTGGTCTCCCCAGGAACGATCAAAGCGTAGACTGTTTGAGACATTACTCCCATGGAGGAAAGTGCGCATGGTGACTGTTGTATCCAATCCCGATGCTTTTTCTGTGTTTCATCAACACTCTGATAGTCCACAGATTACAGAATGCCACGAGATGTGCATCGGAAGCTACTAATTGTCTTTCCTTGGAACGATCAAAGCGTAGACTGTTTGAGACATTACTCCCATGGAGGAAAGTGCGCATGGTGACTGTTGTATTCAATCCCGATGCAATTTCTCTTTTTCATCAACACTCTGATACTCCACAGATTACAGAATGCCTCCAAATGTGCACCGGAAACTACTACTGGTCTTCCAGGGAACGATCAAAGCGTAGACTGTTTGAGACATTACTCCCATGGAGGAAAGTGCGCATGGTGACTGTTGTATCCAATCCCGAAGCATTTTCTGTGTTTCATCAACACTCTGATAGTCCACAGATTACAGAATGCCACGAGATGTGCATCGGAAACTACTACTTTTCTTCCCGGGAACGATCAAAGCGTAGACTGTTTGAGACATGACTCCCATGGAGGAAAGTGCGCATGGTGACTGTCGTATTCAATCCCGATGCAATTTCTGTGTTTCATCAACACTCTGATATTCCACAGATTACAGAAAGCCTCCAGAAGTTCATCGGAAACTACTACTGGTCTTCCAGGGAACGATCAAAGCGTAGACTGTTAGAGACATTACTGCCATGGAGGAAAGTGAGCATGGTGAGTGTTTTATTCAATCCGGATGCAATTACTGTGTTTCATCAACACTCTGATAGTCTACAGATTACAGAATGCCTCCAGATGTGCATCGGAAACTACTACTGCTCTTCAAGGGAACGATCAAAGCGTAGACTGTTTGAGACATTACTGCCATGGAGGAAAGTGTGCATGGTGACTGTTGTATTCAATCCCAATGCAATTTCTGTGTTTCATCAACACTCTGATAGTCCACAGATTACAGAATGCCTCCAAATGTGCATCGGAAACTACTACTGGTCTTCCAGGGAACGATCAAAGCGTAAACTCTTTGAGACATTACTCCCATGGTGGAAAGTGCGCATGGTGACTGTTGTATTCAATCCCAATGCATTTTCTGTGTTTCATCAACACTCTGATAGTCCACAGATAACAGAATGCCACGAGATGTGCATCGGAAACTACTAATGGTCTTCCAGGGAACGATCAAAGCGTAAACTCTTTGAGACATTACTCCCATGGAGGAAAGTGCACATGGTGACTGTTGTATTCAATCCCGATGCATTTTCTGTGTTTCATCAACACTCTGATAGTCCACAGATTACAGAATGCCACGAGATGTGCATCGGAAACTACTACTGGTCTTCCCGGGAACGATCAAAGCGTAGACTCTTTGAGACATTACTCCCATGGAGGAAAGTGCGTATGGTGACTGTTGTATTTAATCCCGATGCAATTTCTGTGTTTCATCAACACTCTGATACTCAACAGATTACAGAATGCCTCCAGATGTGCAGTTGAAACTGCTACTGGCCTTCCACTGAACGATCAAAGCGTAGACTGTTTGAGACATTACTTTTATGGAGGAATGTGCTCATTGTGATTGTTGTATTCAATTCCGATTCAATTTCTATGTTTCATCAACACTCTGATAGTCCACAGATTACAGAATGCCTCCAGATGTTAATCGGAAACTACTACTGGTCTTCCTGGGAACGATCAATGCGTAGACTGTTTCAGACATTACTCCCATGGATGAAAGTGCGGATGGTGACTGTTTTATTCAATCCCGATACAATTTCTGTGTTTCATCAACTCTCAGATACTGCACAGATTACGGAATGCCTCCAGATGGGCTTCGGAAACTACTACTGGTCTTCCAGGGAACGATCAAAGCGTAGACTGTTTGAGACATTACTGCCATGGAGGAAAGTGTGCATGGTGACTGTTGTATTCAATCCCGATGCAATTTCTGTGTTTCATCAACACTCTGATAGTCCACAGATTACAGAATGCCTCCAAGTGTGCATCGGAAACTACTACTGGTCTTCCAGGGAACGATCAAAGCGTAAACTCTTTGAGACATTACTCCCATGGAGGAAAGTCCGCATGGTGACTGTTGTATTCAATCCCGACGCATTTTCTATGTTTCATCAACACTCTGATAGTCCACAGATTACAGAATGTAACGAGATGGGCATCAGAAACTACTACTGGTCTTCCCGGGAACGATCAAAGCGTAGACTGTTTGAGACATTACTCCCATGGAGGAATGTGCGCATAGTGACTGTTGTATTCAATCCCGATGCAATTTCTGTGTTTTATCAACACTCTGATACTCCACAGATTACAGAATGCCTCCGAATGTGCATCGGAAACTACTATTGGTCTTCCAGGGAACGATCAAAGCGTAAACTCTTTGAGACATTACTCCCATGGAGGAAATTGCGCATGGTGACTGTTGTATTCAATCCCGATGCATTTTCTGTGTTTCATCAACACTCTGATAGTCCACAAATTACAGAATGCCACGAGATGTGCATCGGAAACTACTACTGGTCTTCCCGGGAACGTTTAAAGCGTAGACTGTTTGAGACATTACTCCCATGGAGGTATGTGCGCATAGTGACTGTTGTATTCAATCCCGATTCAATTTCTGTGTTTTATCAACACTCTGATACTCCACAGATTACAGAAAGCCTCCAAATGTGCATCGGAAACTACTACTGGTCTTCCAGGGAACGATCAAAGCGTAAATTCTTTGAGACATTACTCCCATGGAGGAAAGTGCGCATGGTGACTGTTGTATTCAATCCCGATGCAATTTCTGTGTTTCATCAACACTCTGATACTCCACAGATTACAGAATGCCTCCAAATGTGCATCGGAAACTTTTAATGGTCTTCCAGGGAACGATCAAAGCGTAGACTGTTTGAGACATTACTCCCATGGAGGAAAGTGCGCATGGTGACTGTTGTATCCAATCCCGATGCATTTTCTGTGTTTCATCAACACTCTGATAGTCCACAGATTACAGAATGCCACGAGATGTGGATCGGAAACTACTACTTGTCTTCCCGGGAACGATCAAAGCGTAGACTGTTTGAGACATTACTCCCATGGAGGAAAGTGCGCATGGTGACTGTTGTATCCAATCCCGATGCATTTTCTGTGTTTCATCAACACTCTGATACTCCACAGGTTACAGAATGCCTCTAAATTTGCATCGGAAACTACTACTGGTCTTCCAGGGAACGATCAAAGCGTAAACTCTTTGAGACATTACTCCCATGGAGGAAAGTGCGCATGGTGACTGTTGTATTCAATCCCGATGCATTTTCTGTGTTTCATCAACACTCTGATAGTCCACAGATTACAGAATGCCACGAGATGTGCATCGGAAACTACTACTGGTCTTCCCGGGAACGATCAAAGCGTATACTCTTTGAGACATTACTCCCATGGAGGAAAGTGCGCATGGTGACTGTTGTATTCAATACCGATGCAATTTCTGTGTTTCATCAACACTCTGATACTCAACAGATTACAGAATGCCTCCAGATGTGCAGTTGAAACTACTACTGGCCTTCCACTGAACGATCAAAGCGTAGACTGTTTGAGACATTACTAATATGGATCGAACTGCCCATGGAGAATGTTGTATTCAATCCCGATGAAATTTCTGTGTTTCATCAACACTCTGATAGTCCACAGATTACAGAATGCCTCCAGATGTTAATCGGAAACTACGACATTTCTTCCAGTTAACGATCAAAGCGTAGGCTGTTTGTTACATTACTCCCATGGGGGAAAGGGCGCATGGTGACTGTTGTATTCAATCACGATGCATTTACAGTGATTCATCAACAATCTAATAGACCACAGATTACAGAATGCCACGAGATGTGCATCGGAAGCTACTAATTGTCTTTCCTTGGAACGATCAAAGCGTAGACTGTTTGAGACATTACTCCCATGGAGGAAAGTGCGCATGGTGACTGTTGTATTCAATCCCGATGCAATTTCTCTTTTTCATCAACACTCTGATACTCCACAGATTACAGAATGCCTCCAAATGTGCACCGGAAACTACTACTGGTCTTCCAGGGAACGATCAAAGCGTAGACTGTTTGAGACATTACTCCCATGGAGGAAAGTGCGCATGGTGACTGTTGTATCCAATCCCGAAGCATTTTCTGTGTTTCATCAACACTCTGATAGTCCACAGATTACAGAATGCCACGAGATGTGCATCGGAAACTACTACTTTTCTTCCCGGGAACGATCAAAGCGTAGACTGTTTGAGACATGACTCCCATGGAGGAAAGTGCGCATGGTGACTGTCGTATTCAATCCCGATGCAATTTCTGTGTTTCATCAACACTCTGATATTCCACAGATTACAGAAAGCCTCCAGAAGTTCATCGGAAACTACTACTGGTCTTCCAGGGAACGATCAAAGCGTAGACTGTTAGAGACATTACTGCCATGGAGGAAAGTGAGCATGGTGAGTGTTTTATTCAATCCGGATGCAATTACTGTGTTTCATCAACACTCTGATAGTCTACAGATTACAGAATGCCTCCAGATGTGCATCGGAAACTACTACTGCTCTTCAAGGGAACGATCAAAGCGTAGACTGTTTGAGACATTACTGCCATGGAGGAAAGTGTGCATGGTGACTGTTGTATTCAATCCCAATGCAATTTCTGTGTTTCATCAACACTCTGATAGTCCACAGATTACAGAATGCCTCCAAATGTGCATCGGAAACTACTACTGGTCTTCCAGGGAACGATCAAAGCGTAAACTCTTTGAGACATTACTCCCATGGTGGAAAGTGCGCATGGTGACTGTTGTATTCAATCCCAATGCATTTTCTGTGTTTCATCAACACTCTGATAGTCCACAGATAACAGAATGCCACGAGATGTGCATCGGAAACTACTAATGGTCTTCCAGGGAACGATCAAAGCGTAAACTCTTTGAGACATTACTCCCATGGAGGAAAGTGCACATGGTGACTGTTGTATTCAATCCCGATGCATTTTCTGTGTTTCATCAACACTCTGATAGTCCACAGATTACAGAATGCCACGAGATGTGCATCGGAAACTACTACTGGTCTTCCCGGGAACGATCAAAGCGTAGACTCTTTGAGACATTACTCCCATGGAGGAAAGTGCGTATGGTGACTGTTGTATTTAATCCCGATGCAATTTCTGTGTTTCATCAACACTCTGATACTCAACAGATTACAGAATGCCTCCAGATGTGCAGTTGAAACTGCTACTGGCCTTCCACTGAACGATCAAAGCGTAGACTGTTTAAGACATTACTCCTATGGATCGAACTGCGCATGGAGAATGTTGTATTCAATCCCGATGCAATTTCTGTGTTTCATCAACACTCTGATAGTCCACAGATTACAGAATGCCTCCAGATGTTAATCGGAAACTACTACTGGTTTTCCAGTTAACGATCAAAGCGTAGGCTGTTTGTTACATTACTCCCATGGAGGAAAGGGCGCATGATGACTGTTGTATTCAATCACGATGCATTTACAGTGATTCATCAACAATCTGATAGACCACAGATTACAGAATGCCACGAGATGTGCATCGGAAACTACTACTGGTCTCCAGGGGACGATGAAAGCTTAGACTGTTTGAGACATTACTTTTATGTAAGAAACAGCGCATGGTAACTGTTGTATTGAATCCCGATGAAATTTCTGTGTTTCATCAACACTCTGATAGTCCACAGATTACAGAATGCCTCCACATGTGAATCGGAAACTACTACTGGTCTTCCAGGAAACCAGAAAATCGTAGACTGTTTGAGACATTACTTTATGGAGGAATGTACGCATGGTGTCTGTTGTATTCAATCCCGATGCAATATCTGTGTTTCATCAACACTCTGATAGTCCACAGATTACAGAATGCCTCCAGATGTTAATCGGAAACTACTACTGGTCTTCCAGGGAACGATCAAAGCGTAGACTGTTTGAGACATTACTCCCATGGAGGAAACTGCGCATGGTGACTGTTGTATTCAATCCCGATGCAATTTCTGTGTTTCATCAACACTCTGATACTCCAGAGATTACAGAATGCCTCCAAATGTGCTTCGGAAACTACTACTGGTCTTCCAGGGAACGATTAAAGCGTAGACTGTTTGAGACAATACTCCCATGGAGGAAAGTGCGCATGGTGACTGTTGTATCCAATCCCGAAGCATTTTCTGTGTTTCATCAACACTCTGATAGTCCACAGATTACAGAATGCCACGAGATGTGCATCGGAATCTACTACTGGTCTCCCCAGGAACGATCAAAGCGTAGACTGTTTGAGACATTACTCCCATGGAGGAAAGTGCGCATGGTGACTGTTGTATCCAATCCCGATGCTTTTTCTGTGTTTCATCAACACTCTGATAGTCCACAGATTACAGAATGCCACGAGATGTGCATCGGAAGCTACTAATTGTCTTTCCTTGGAACGATCAAAGCGTAGACTGTTTGAGACATTACTCCCATTGAGGAAAGTGTGCATGGTGACTGTTGTATTCAATCCCGATGCAATTTCTGTTTTTCATCAACACTCTGATACTCCACAGATTACAGAATGCCTCCAAATGTGCATCGGAAACTACTACTGGTCTTCCAGGGAACGATCAAAGCGTAGACTGTTTGAGACATTACTCCCATGGAGGAAAGTGCGCATGGTGACTGTTGTATCCAATCCCGAAGCATTTTCTGTGTTTCATCAACACTCTGATAGTCCACAGATAACAGAATGCCACGAGATGTGCATCGGAAACTACTACTGGTCTTCCAGGGAACGATCAAAGCGTAAACTCTTTGAGACATTACTCCCATGGAGGAAAGTGCACATGGTGACTGTTGTATTCAATCCCGATGCATTTTCTGTGTTTCATCAACACTCTGATAGTCCACAGATTACAGAATGCCACGAGATGTGCATCGGAAACTACTACTGGTCTTCCCGGGAACGATCAAAGCGTAGACTCTTTGAGACATTACTCCCATGGAGGAAAGTGCGCATGGTGACTGTTGTATTTAATCCCGATGCAATTTCTGTGTTTCATCAACACTCTGATACTCAACAGATTACAGAATGCCTCCAGATGTGCAGTTGAAACTGCTACTGGCCTTCCACTGAACGATCAAAGCGTAAACTGTTTGAGACATTACTCCTATGGATCGAACTGCGCATGGAGAATGTTGTATTCAATCCCGATGCAATTTCTGTGTTTCATCAACACTCTGATAGTCCACAGATTACAGAATGCCTCCAGATGTTAATCGGAAACTACTACTGGTTTTGCAGTTAACGATCAAAGCGTAGGCTGTTTGTTACATTACTCCCATGGAGGAAAGGGCGCATGATGACTGTTGTATTCAATCACGATGCATTTACAGTGATTCATCAACAATCTGATAGACCACAGATTACAGAATGCCACGAGATGTGCATCGGAAACTACTACTGGTCTCCAGGGGACGATGAAAGCTTAGACTGTTTGAGACATTACTTTTATGTAAGAAACAGCGCATGGTAACTGTTGTATTGAATCCCGATGAAATTTCTGTGTTTCATCAACACTCTGATAGTCCACAGATTACAGAATGCCTCCACATGTGAATCGGAAACTACTACTGGTCTTCCAGGAAACCAGAAAATCGTAGACTGTTTGAGACATTACTTTATGGAGGAATGTACGCATGGTGTCTGTTGTATTCAATCCCGATGCAATATCTGTGTTTCATCAACACTCTGATAGTCCACAGATTACAGAATGCCTCCAGATGTTAATCGGAAACTACTACTGGTCTTCCAGGGAACGATCAAAGCGTAGACTGTTTGAGACATTACTCCCATGGAGGAAACTGCGCATGGTGACTGTTGTATTCAATCCCGATGCAATTTCTGTGTTTCATCAACACTCTGATACTCCAGAGATTACAGAATGCCTCCAAATGTGCTTCGGAAACTACTACTGGTCTTCCAGGGAACGATTAAAGCGTAGACTGTTTGAGACATTACTCCCATGGAGGAAAGTGCGCATGGTGACTGTTGTATCCAATCCCGAAGCATTTTCTGTGTTTCATCAACACTCTGATAGTCCACAGATTACAGAATGCCACGAGATGTGCATCGGAAACTACTACTTTTCTTGCCGGGAACGACCAAAGCGTAGACTGTTTGAGACATGACTCCCATGGAGGAAAGTGCGCATGGTGACTGTCGTATTCAATCCCGATGCAATTTCTGTGTTTCATCAACACTCTGATATTCCACAGATTACAGAAAGCCTCCGGAAGTTCGTCGGAAACTAATACTGGTCTTCCAGGGAACGATCAAAGCGTAGACTGTTAGAGACACTACTGCCATGGAGGAAAGTGAGCGTGGTGAGTGTTTTATTCAATCCGGATGCAATTACTGTGTTTCATCAACACTCTGATAGTCTACAGATTACAGAATGCCTCCAGATGTGCATCCGAAACTACTACTGCTCTTCCAGGGAACGATCAAAGCGTAGACTGTTTGAGACATTACTGCCATGGAGGAAAGTGTGCATGGTGACTGTTGTATTCAATCCCAATGCAATTTCTGTGTTTCATCAACACTCTGATAGTCCACAGATTACAGAATGCCTCCAAATGTGCATCGGAAACTACTACTGGTCTTCCAGGGAACGATCAAAGCGTAAACTCTTTGAGTCATTACTCCCATGGTGGAAAGTGCGCATGGTGATTCTTGTATTCAATCCCGATGCATTTTCTGTGTTTCATCAACACTCTGATAGTCCACAGATAACAGAATGCCACGAGATGTGCATCAGAAACTACTACTGGTCTTCCCGGGAACGATCAAAGCGTAGACTGTTTGAGACATTACTCCCATGGAGGAATGTGCGCATAGTGACTGTTGTATTCAATCCCGATGCTATTTCTGTGTTTTATCAACACTCTGATACTCCACAGATTACAGAATGCCTCCAAAGGTGCATCGGAAACTACTACTGGTCTTCCAGGGAACGATCAAAGCGTAAACTCTTTGAGACATTAATCCCATGGAGGAAAGTGCACATGGTGACTGTTGTATTCAACCCCGATGCATTTTCTGTGTTTCATCAACACTCTGATAGTCCACAGATTACAGAATGCCACGAGATATGCATCGGAAACTACTACTGGTCTTCCCGGGAACGATCAAAGCGTAGACTCTTTGAGACATTACTCCCATGGAGGAAATTGCGCATGGTGACTGTTGTATTTAATCCCGATGCAATTTCTGTGTTTCATCAACACTCTGATACTCAACAGATTACAGAATGCCTCCAGATGTGCTGTTGAAACTGCTACTGGCCTTCCACTGAACGATCAAAGCGTAGACTGTTTGAGACATTACTCCTATGGATCGAACTGCGCATGGAGAATGTTGTATTCAATCCCGATGCAATTTCTGTGTTTTATCAACACTCTGATAGTCCACAGATTACAGAATGCCTCCAGATGTTAATCGGAAACTACTACTGGTTTTCCAGTTAACGATCAAAGCGTAGGCTGTTTGTTACATTACTCCCATGGAGGAAAGCGCGCATGATGACTGTTGTATTCAATCACGATGCATTTACAGTGATTCATCAACAATCTGATAGACCACAGATTACAGAATGCCACGAGATGTGCATCGGAAACTACTACTGGTCTCCAGGAAACCATCAAATCGTAGACTGTTTGAGACATTACTTTATGGCGGAATGTACGCATGGTGACTGTTGTATTCAGTCCCGATGCAATATCTGTGTTTCATCAACACTCTGATAGTCCACAGATTACAGAATGCCTCCAGATGTTAATCGGAAACTACTACTGGTCTTCCAGGGAACGATCAAAGCGTAGACTGTTTGAGACATTACTCCCATGGAGGAAACTGCGCATGGTGACTGTTGTATTCAATCCCGATGCAATTTCTGTGTTTCATCAACACTCTGATACTCCAGAGATTACAGAATGCCTCCAAATGTGCTTCGGAAACTACTACTGGTCTTCCAGGGAACGATTAAAGCGTAGACTGTTTAAGACATTACTTTCATGGAGGAAAGTGCGCATGGTGACTGTTGTATCCAATCCCGATGCATTTTCTGTGTTTCATCAACACTCTGATAGTCCACAGATTACAGAATGCCACGAGATATGCATCGGAAACTACTACTGGTCTTCCCAGGAACGATCAAAGCGTAGACTGTTTGAGACATTACTCCCATGAAGGAAAGTGCGCATGGTGACTGTTGTATCCAATCCCGATGCATTTTCTGTGTTTCATCAACACTCTGATAGTCCACAGATTACAGAATGCCACGAGATGTGCATAGGAAGCTACTACTTGTCTTCCCTTGGAACGATCAAAGCGTAGACTGTTTGACACATTACTCCCATGGAGGAAAGTGCGCATGGTGACTGTTGTAATCAATCCCGATGCAATTTCTGTGTTTCATCAACACTCTGATACTCCACAGATTACAGATTGCCTCCAAATGTGCATCGGAAACTACTACTGGTCTTCCAGGGAACGATCAAAGCGTAGACTGTTTGAGACATTACTCCCATGGAGGAAAGTGCGCATGGTGACTGTTGTATCCAATCAAGATGCATTTTCTGTGTTTCATCAACACTCTGATAGTCCACAGATTACAGAATGCCACGAGATGTGCATCGTAAACTACTACTTGTCTTCCCGGGAACGATCAAAGCGAGGACTGTTTGAGACATTACTCCCATGGAGGAAAGTGCGCATGGTGACTGTCGTATTCAATCCCGATGCAATTTCTGTGTTTCATCAACACTCTGATAGTCCACAGATTACAGAAAGCCTCCAGAAATTCATCGGAAACTACTACTGGTCTTCCAGGGAACGATCAAAGCGTAGACTGTTAGAGACATTACTCCCATGGAGGAAAGTGAGCATGGTGAGTGTTTTATTCAATCCGGATGCAATTACTGTGTTTCATCAACACTCTGATAGTCTACAGATTACAGAATGCCACCAGAGGTGCATCGGAAACTACTACTGGTCTTCCAGGGAACGATCAAAGCGTAGATTGTTTGAGACATTACTCCCGTGGAGGAGAGTGCGCATGGTGACTGTTGTATTCAATCCCTATGCATTTTCTGTGTTTCATCAACACTCTGATAGTCCACAGATTACAGAATGCCTCCAGATGTGCATCGGAAACTACTACTGCTCTTCCAGGGAACGATCAAAGCGTAGACTGTTTGAGACATTACTGCCATGGAGGAAAGTGTGCATGGTGACTGTTGTATTCAATCCCAATGCAATTTCTGTGTTTCATCAACACTCTGATAGTCCACAGATTACAGAATGCCTCCAAATGTGCATCGGAAACTACTACTGGTCTTCCAGGGAACGATCAAAGCGTAAACTCTTTGAGACATTACTCCCATGGAGGAAAGTGCGCATGGTGACTGTTGTATTCAATCCCGATGCATTTTCTGTGTTTCATCAACACTCTGATAGTCCACAGATTACAGAAAGCCTCCAGAAGTTCATCGGAAACTACTACTGGTCTTCCAGGGAACGATCAAAGCGTAGACTGTTAGAGACATTACTCCTATGGAGGAAAGTGAGCATGGTGAGTGTTTTATTCAATCCGGATGCAATTACTGTGTTTCATCAACACTCTGATAGTCTACAGATTACAGAATGCCACCAGAGGTGAATCGGAAACTACTACTGGTCTTCCAGGGAACGATCAAAGCGTAGATTGTTTGAGACATTACTCCCGTGGAGGAGAGTGCGCATGGTGACTGTTGTATTCAATCCCTATGCATTTTCTGTGTTTCATCAACACTCTGATAGTCCACAGATTACAGAATGCCTCCAGATGTGCATCGGAAACTACTACTGCTCTTCCAGGGAACGATCAAATCGTAGACTGTTTGAGACATTACTGCCATGGAGGAAAGTGTGCATGGTGACTGTTGTATTCAATCCCAATGCAATTTCTGTGATTCATCAACACTCTGATAGTCCACAGATTACAGAATGCCACCAAATGTGCATCGGAAACTACTACTGGTCTTCCAGGGAACGATCAAAGCGTAAACTCTTTGAGACATTACTCCCATGGAGGAAAGTGCGCATGGTGACTGTTGTATTCAATCCCGATGCATTTTCTGTGTTTCATCAACACTCTGATAGTCCACAGATTACAGAATGCCACGAGATGTGCATCGGAAACTACTACTGGTCTTCCCGGGAACGATCAAAGCGTAGACTGTTTGAGACATTACTCCCATGGAGGAATGTGCGCATAGTGACTGTTGTATTCAATCCCGATGCAATTTCTGTGTTTTATCAACACTCTGATACTCCACAGATTACAGAATGCCTCCAAATGTGCATCGGAAACTACTACTGGTCTTCCAGGGAACGATCAAAGTGTAAAGTCTTTGAGACATTACTCCCATGGAGGAAAGTGATCATGGTGACTGTTGTATTCAATCCCGATGCATTTTCTGTGTTTCATCAACACTCTGATAGTCCACAGATTACAGAATGCCACGAGATGTGCATCGGAAACTACTACTGGTCTTCCCGGGAACGATCAAAGTGTAGACTCTTTGAGACATTACTCCCATGGAGGAAAGTGCGCATGGTGACTGTTGTATTCAATCCCGATGCAATTTCTGTGTTTCATCAACACTCTGATACTCAACAGATTACAGAATGCCTCCAGATGTGCAGTTGAAACTACTACTGGCCTTCCACTGAACGATCAAAGCGTAGACTGTTTGAGACATTACTCCTATGGATCGAACTGCGCATGGAGAATGTTGTATTCAATCCCGATGAAATTTCTGTGTTTCATCAACACTCTGATAGTCCACAGATTACAGAATGCCTCCAGATGTTAATCGGAAACTACTACTGGTCTTCCAGTTAACGATCAAAGCGTAGGCTGTTTGTTACATTACTCCCATGGAGGAAAGGGCGCATGGTGACTGTTGTATTCAATCCCGATGCATTTACAGTGTTTCATCAACATTCTGATAGACCACAGATTACAGAATGCCACGAGATGTGCATCGGAAACTACTACTGGTCTCCAGGGAACGAAAAAAGCGTAGACTGTTTGAGACATTACTTTTATGTAAGAAACAGCGCATGGTGACTGTTGTATTGAATCCCGATGCAATTTCTGTGTTTCATCAACACTCTGATAGTCCAAAGATTACAGAATGCATCCACATGTGAATCGGAAACTACTACTGGTCTTCCAGGAAACCATCAAAGCGTCGACTGTTTGAGACATTACTTTTATGGAGGAATGTACGCATGGTGACTGTTGTATTCAATCCCCATGCAGTTTCTGTGTTTCATCAACACTCTAATTGTCCACAGACTACAGAATGCCTCCAGATGTTAATCGGAAACTACTACTGGTCTTCCAGGGAACGATCAAAGCGTAGACTGTTTGAGACATTACTCCCATGGAGGAAAGTGAGCATGGTGAGTGTTTTATTCAATCCGGATGCAATTACTGTGTTTCATCAACACTCTGATAGTCTACAGATTACAGAATGCCACCAGAGGTGCATCGGAAACTACTACTGGTCTTCCAGGGAACGATCAAAGCGTAGATTGTTTGAGACATTACTCCCGTGGAGGAGAGTGCGCATGGTGACTGTTGTATTCAATCCCTATGCATTTTCTGTGTTTCATCAACACTCTGATAGTCCACAGATTACAGAATGCCTCCAGATGTGCATCGGAAACTACTACTGCTCTTCCAGGGAACGATCAAAGCGTAGACTGTTTGAGACATTACTGCCATGGAGGAAAGTGTGCATGGTGACTGTTGTATTCAATCCCAATGCAATTTCTGTGTTTCATCAACACTCTGATAGTCCACAGATTACAGAATGCCTCCAAATGTGTATCGGAAACTACTACTGGTCTTCCAGGGAACGATCAAAGCGTAAACTCTTTGAGACATTACTCCCATGGAGGAAAGTGCGCATGGTGACTGTTGTATTCAATCCCGATGCATTTTCTGTGTTTCATCAACACTCTGATAGTCCACAGATTACAGAAAGCCTCCAGAAGTTCATCGGAAACTACTACTGGTCTTCCAGGGAACGATCAAAGCGTAGACTGTTAGAGACATTACTCCCATGGAGGAAAGTGAGCATGGTGAGTGTTTTATTCAATCCGGATGCAATTACTGTGTTTCATCAACACTCTGATAGTCTACAGATTACAGAATGCCACCAGAGGTGAATCGGAAACTACTACTGGTCTTCCAGGGAACGATCAAAGCGTAGATTGTTTGAGACATTACTCCCGTGGAGGAGAGTGCGCATGGTGACTGTTGTATTCAATCCCTATGCATTTTCTGTGTTTCATCAACACTCTGATAGTCCACAGATTACAGAATGCCTCCAGATGTGCATCGGAAACAACTACTGCTCTTCCAGGGAACGATCAAATCGTAGACTGTTTGAGACATTACTGCCATGGAGGAAAGTGTGCATGGTGACTGTTGTATTCAATCACAATGCAATTTCTGTGTTTCATCAACACTCTGATAGTCCACAGATTACAGAATGCCTCCAAATGTGCATCGGAAACTACTACTGGTCTTCCAGGGAACGATCAAAGCGTAAACTCTTTGAGACATTACTCCCATGGAGGAAAGTGCGCATGGTGACTGTTGTATTCAATCCCGATGCATTTTCTGTGTTTCATCAACACTCTGATAGTCCACAGATTACAGAATGCCACGAGATGTGCATCGGAAACTACTACTCGTCTTCCCGGGAACGATCAAAGTGTAGACTCTTTGAGACATTACTCCCATGGAGGAAAGTGCGCATGGTGACTGTTGTATTCAATCCCGATGCAATTTCTGTGTTTCATCAACACTCTGATACTCAACAGATTACAGAATGCCTCCAGATGTGCAGTTGAAACTACTACTGGCCTTCCACTGAACGATCAAAGCGTAGACTGTTTGAGACATTACTCCTATGGATCGAACTGCGCATGGAGAATGTTGTATTCAATCCCGATGAAATTTCTGTGTTTCATCAACACTCTGATAGTCCACAGATTACAGAATGCCTCCAAATGTGCATCGGAAACTACTACTGGTCTTCCAGGGAACGATCAAAGCGTAGACTGTTAGAGACATTACTCCCATTTAGGAAAGGGCGCATGGTGACTGTTGTATTCAATCCCGATGCATTTACAGTGTTTCATCAACACTCTGATAGACCACAGATTACAGAATGCCACGAGATGTGCATCGGAAACTACTACTGGTCTCCAGGGAACGATGAAAGCGTAGACTGTTTGAGACATTACTTTTATGTAAGAAACAGCGCATGGTGACTGTTGTATTGAATCCCGATGCAATTTCTGTGTTTCATCAACACTCTGATAGTCCACAGATTACAGAATGCCTCCACATGTGAATCGGAAACTACTACTGGTCTTCCAGGAAACCATCAAAGCGTAGACTGTTTGAGACATTACTGTTATGGAGGAATGTACGCATGGTGACTGTTGTATTCAATCCCGATGCTATTTCTGTGTTTCATCAACACTCTGATAGTCCACAGATTACAGAATGCCTCCAGATGTTAATCGGAAACTACTACTGGTCTTCCAGGGAACGATCAAAGCGTAGACTGTTTGAGACATTACTCCCATGGACGAAACTGCGCATGGTGACTGTCGTATTCAATCCCGATGCAATTTCTGTGTTTCATCAACACTCTTATACTCCACAGATTACAGAATGCCTCCAAATGTGCTTCGGAAACTACTACTGGTCTTTCAGGGAACGATCAAAGCGCAGACTGTTTAAGACATTACTCCCATGGAGGAAAGTGCGCATGTTGACTGTTGTATCCAATCCCGATGCATTTTCTGTGTTTCATCAACACTCTGATAGTCCACAGATTACAGAATGCCACGAGATGTGCATCGGAAACTACTACTGGTCTTCCCAGGAACGATCAAAGCGTAGACTGTTTGAGACATTACTCCCATGGAGGAAAGTGCGCATGGTGACTGTTGTATCCAATCCCGATGCATTTTCTGTGTTTCATCAACACTCTGATAGTCCACAGATTACAGAATGCCACGAGATGTGCATCGGAAGCTACTACTTGTCTTCCCTTGGAACGATCAAAGCGTAGACTGTTTGAGACATTACTCCCATGGAGGGAAGTGCGCATGGTGACTGTTGTATTCAATCCCGATGCAATTTCTGTGTTTCATCAACACTCTGATACTCCACAGATTACAGAATGCCTCCAAATGTGCATCGGAAACTACTACTGGTATTCCAGGGAACGATCAAAGCGTAGACTGTTTGAGGCATTACTCCCATGGAGGAAAGTGCGCATGGTGACTGTTGTATCCAATCCCGATGCATTTTCTGAGTTTCATCAACACACAGATATTCCACAGATTACAGAATGCCACGAGATGTGCATCGGAAACTACTACTGGTCTTCCCGGGAGCGATCAAAGTGTAGACTGTTTGAGACATTACTCCCATGGAGGAATGTGCGCATAGTGACTGTTGTATTCAATCACAATGCAATTTCTGTGTTTCATCAACACTCTGATAGTCCACAGATTACAGATTGCCTCCAAATGTGCATCGGAAACTACTACTGGTCTTCCAGGGAACGAACAAAGCGTAGACTGTTAGAGACATTACTCCCATGGAGGAAAGTGAGCATGGTGAGTGTTTTATTCAATCCGGATGCAATTACTGTGTTTCATCAACACTCTGACAGTCCACAGATTACAGAATGCCACCAGTGGTGCATCGGAAACTACTACTGGTCTTCCAGGGAACGATCAAAGCGTAGATTGTTTGAGACATTACTCCCTTGGAGGAAAGTGCGCATGGTGACTGTTGTATTAAATCCCGACGCATTTTCTGTGTTTCATCAACACTCTGATAGTCCACAGATTACAGAATGCCTCCAGATGTGCATCGGAAACTACTACTGCTCTTCCAGGGAACGATCAAAGCGTAGACTGTTTGAGACATTGCTGCCATGGAGGAAAGTGTGCATGGTGACTGTTGTATTCAATCACAATGCAATTTCTGTGTTTCATCAACACTCTGATAGTCCACAGATTACAGAATGCCTCCAAATGTGCATCGGAAACTACTACTGGTCTTCCAGGGAACGATCAGAGCGTAAACTCTTTGAGACATTACTCCCATGGAAGAAAGTGCGCATGGTGACTGTTGTATTCAATCCCGATGCATTTTCAGTGTTTCATCAACACTCTGATAGTCCACAGATTACAGAATGCCACGAGATGTGCATCGGAAACTACTACTGGTCTTCCCGGGAACGATCAAAGTGTAGACTGTTTGAGACATTACTCCCATGGAGGAATGTGCGCATGGTGACTGTTGTATTCAATCCCGATGCAATTTCTGTGTTTCATCAACACCCTGATACTCAACAGATTACAGAATGCCTCCAGATGTGCAGTTGAAACTACTACTGGCCTTCCACTGAACGATCAAAGCGTAGACTGTTTGAGACATTACTCCTATGGATCGAACTGCGCATGAAGAATTTTGTATTCAATCCCGATGCAATTTCTGTGTTTCATCAACACTCTGATAGTCCACAGATTACAGAATGCCTCCAGATGTTAATCGGAAACTACTACTGGTCTTTCAGTTAACGATCAAAGCGTAGGCTGTTTGTTACATTACTCCCATGGAGGAAAGGGCGCATGGTGACTGTTGTATTCAATCCCGATGCATTTACAGTGTTTCGTCAACACTCTGATAGACCACAGATTACAGAATGCCACGAGATGTGCATCGGAAACTACTACTGGTCTCCAGGGAACGATAAAAGCGTAGACTGTTTGAGACATTACTTTTATGTAAGAAACAGCGCATGGTGACTGTTGTATTGAATCCCGATGCAATTTCTGTGTTTCATCAACACTCTGATAGTCCACAGATTACAGAATGCATCCACATGTGAATCGGAAACTACTACTGGTCTTCCAGGAAACCATCAAAGCGTCGACTGTTTGAGACATTACTTTTATGGAGGAATGTACGCATGGTGACTGTTGTATTCAATCCCCATGCAGTTTCTGTGTTTCATCAACACTCTGATTGTCCACAGATTACAGAATGCCTCCAGATGTTAATCGGAAACTACTACTGGTCTTCCAGGGAACGATCAAAGCGTAGACTGTTTGAGACATTACTCCCATGGAGGAAACTGCGCATGGAGAATGTTGTATTCAATCCCGATGCAATTTCTGTGTTTCATCAACACTCTGATAGTCCACAGATTACAAAATGCCTCCAGATGTTAATCGGAAACTACTACTGGTTCTCCAGGGAACGATCAAAGCGTAGACTGTTTGAGACATTACTCCCATGGAGGAAAGTGCGCATGGTGACTGTTGTATTCAATCCCGATGCAATTTCTGTGTTTCATCAACACTCTGATACTCCACAGATTACAGAATGCCTCCAAATGTGCATTGGAAACTACTACTGGTATTCCAGGGAACGATCAAAGCGTAGACTGTTTGAGACATTACTCCCATGGAGGAAAGTGCGCATGGTGACTGTTGTATCCAATCCCGATGCATTTTCTGTGTTTCATCAACACACAGATATTCCACAGATTACAGAATGCCACGAGATGTGCATCGGAAACTACTACTGGTCTTCCCAGGAACGATCAAAGTGTAGACTGTTTGAGACATTACTCCCATGGAGGAATGTGCGCATAGTGACTGTTGTATTCAATCACAATGCAATTTCTGTGTTTCATCAACACTCTGATAGTCCACAGATTACAGATAGCCTCCACATGTGAATCGGAAACTACTACTGGTCTTCCAGGAAACCATCAAAGCGTAGACTGTTTGAGACATTACTGTTATGGAGGAATGTACGCATGGTGACTGTTGTATTCAATCCCGATGCTATTTCTGTGTTTCATCAACACTCTGATAGTCCACAGATTACAGAATGCCTCCAGATGTTAATCGGAAACTACTACTGGTCTTCCAGGGAACGATCAAAGCGTAGACTGTTTGAGACATTACTCCCATGGACGAAACTGCGCATGGTGACTGTCGTATTCAATCCCGATGCAATTTCTGTGTTTCATCAACACTCTTATACTCCACAGATTACAGAATGCCTCCAAATGTGCTTCGGAAACCACTACTGGTCTTTCAGGGAACGATCAAAGCGTAGACTGTTTAAGACATTACTCCCATGGAGGAAAGTGCGCATGTTGACTGTTGTATCCAATCCCGATGCATTTTCTGTGTTTCATCAACACTCTGATAGTCCACAGATTACAGAATGCCACGAGATGTGCATCGGAAACTACTACTGGTCTTCCCAGGAACGATCAAAGCGTAGACTGTTTGAGACATTACTCCCATGGAGGAAAGTGCGCATGGTGAATGTTGTATCCAATCCCGATGCATTTTCTGTGTTTCATCAACACTCTGATAGTCCACAGATTACAGAATGCCACGAGATGTGCATCGGAAGCTACTACTTGTCTTCCCTTGGAACGATCAAAGCGTAGACTGTTTGAGACATTACTCCCATGGAGGAAAGTGCGCATGGTGACTGTTGTATTCAATCCCGATGCAATTTCTGTGTTTCATCAACACTCTGATACTCCACAGATTACAGAATGCCTCCAAATGTGCATCGGAAACTACTACTGGTATTCCAGGGAACGATCAAAGCGTAGACTGTTTGAGGCATTACTCCCATGGAGGAAAGTGCGCATGGTGACTGTTGTATCCAATCCCGATGCATTTTCTGAGTTTCATCAACACACAGATATTCCACAGATTACAGAATGCCACGAGATGTGCATCGGAAACTACTACTGGTCTTCCCGGGAGCGATCAAAGTGTAGACTGTTTGAGACATTACTCCCATGGAGGAATGTGCGCATAGTGACTGTTGTATTCAATCACAATGCAATTTCTGTGTTTCATCAACACTCTGATAGTCCACAGATTACAGATTGCCTCCAAATGTGCATCGGAAACTACTACTGGTCTTCCAGGGAACGAACAAAGCGTAGACTGTTAGAGACATTACTCCCATGGAGGAAAGTGAGCATGGTGAGTGTTTTATTCAATCCGGATGCAATTACTGTGTTTCATCAACACTCTGACAGTCCACAGATTACAGAATGCCACCAGTGGTGCATCGGAAACTACTACTGGTCTTCCAGGGAACGATCAAAGCGTAGATTGTTTGAGACATTACTCCCTTGGAGGAAAGTGCGCATGGTGACTGTTGTATTAAATCCCGACGCATTTTCTGTGTTTCATCAACACTCTGATAGTCCACAGATTACAGAATGCCTCCAGATGTGCATCGGAAACTACTACTGCTCTTCCAGGGAACGATCAAAGCGTAGACTGTTTGAGACATTGCTGCCATGGAGGAAAGTGTGCATGGTGACTGTTGTATTCAATCACAATGCAATTTCTGTGTTTCATCAACACTCTGATAGTCCACAGATTACAGAATGCCTCCAAATGTGCATCGGAAACTACTACTGGTCTTCCAGGGAACGATCAGAGCGTAAACTCTTTGAGACATTACTCCCATGGAAGAAAGTGCGCATGGTGACTGTTGTATTCAATCCCGATGCATTTTCAGTGTTTCATCAACACTCTGATAGTCCACAGATTACAGAATGCCACGAGATGTGCATCGGAAACTACTACTGGTCTTCCCGGGAACGATCAAAGTGTAGACTGTTTGAGACATTACTCCCATGGAGGAATGTGCGCATGGTGACTGTTGTATTCAATCCCGATGCAATTTCTGTGTTTCATCAACACCCTGATACTCAACAGATTACAGAATGCCTCCAGATGTGCAGTTGAAACTACTACTGGCCTTCCACTGAACGATCAAAGCGTAGACTGTTTGAGACATTACTCCTATGGATCGAACTGCGCATGAAGAATTTTGTATTCAATCCCGATGCAATTTCTGTGTTTCATCAACACTCTGATAGTCCACAGATTACAGAATGCCTCCAGATGTTAATCGGAAACTACTACTGGTCTTTCAGTTAACGATCAAAGCGTAGGCTGTTTGTTACATTACTCCCATGGAGGAAAGGGCGCATGGTGACTGTTGTATTCAATCCCGATGCATTTACAGTGTTTCGTCAACACTCTGATAGACCACAGATTACAGAATGCCACGAGATGTGCATCGGAAACTACTACTGGTCTCCAGGGAACGATAAAAGCGTAGACTGTTTGAGACATTACTTTTATGTAAGAAACAGCGCATGGTGACTGTTGTATTGAATCCCGATGCAATTTCTGTGTTTCATCAACACTCTGATAGTCCACAGATTACAGAATGCATCCACATGTGAATCGGAAACTACTACTGGTCTTCCAGGAAACCATCAAAGCGTCGACTGTTTGAGACATTACTTTTATGGAGGAATGTACGCATGGTGACTGTTGTATTCAATCCCCATGCAGTTTCTGTGTTTCATCAACACTCTGATTGTCCACAGATTACAGAATGCCTCCAGATGTTAATCGGAAACTACTACTGGTCTTCCAGGGAACGATCAAAGCGTAGACTGTTTGAGACATTACTCCCATGGAGGAAACTGCGCATGGAGAATGTTGTATTCAATCCCGATGCAATTTCTGTGTTTCATCAACACTCTGATAGTCCACAGATTACAAAATGCCTCCAGATGTTAATCGGAAACTACTACTGGTTCTCCAGGGAACGATCAAAGCGTAGACTGTTTGAGACATTACTCCCATGGAGGAAAGTGCGCATGGTGACTGTTGTATTCAATCCCGATGCAATTTCTGTGTTTCATCAACACTCTGATACTCCACAGATTACAGAATGCCTCCAAATGTGCATTGGAAACTACTACTGGTATTCCAGGGAACGATCAAAGCGTAGACTGTTTGAGACATTACTCCCATGGAGGAAAGTGCGCATGGTGACTGTTGTATCCAATCCCGATGCATTTTCTGTGTTTCATCAACACACAGATATTCCACAGATTACAGAATGCCACGAGATGTGCATCGGAAACTACTACTGGTCTTCCCGGGAACGATCAAAGTGTAGACTGTTTGAGACATTACTCCCATGGAGGAATGTGCGCATAGTGACTGTTGTATTCAATCACAATGCAATTTCTGTGTTTCATCAACACTCTGATAGTCCACAGATTACAGATAGCCTCCAAATGTGCATCGGAAACTACTACTGGTCTTCCAGGGAACGATCAAAGCGTAGACTGTTAGAGACATTACTCCCATGGAGGAAAGTGAGCATGGTGAGTGTTTTATTCAATCCGGATGCAATTACTGTGTTTCATCAACACTCTGACAGTCCACAGATTACAGAATGCCACCAGAGGTGCATCGGAAACTACTACTGGTCTTCCAGGGAACGATCAAAGCGTAGATTGTTTGAGACATTACTCCCTTGGAGGAATGTGCGCATGGTGACTGTTGTATTCAATCCCGACGCATTTTCTGTGTTTCATCAACACTCTGATAGTCCACAGATTACAGAATGCCTCCAGATGTGCATCGGAAACTACTACTGCTCTTCCAGGGAACGATTAAAGCGTAGACTGTTTGAGACATTACTGCCATGGAGGAAAGTGTGCATGGTGACTGTTGTATTCAATCACAATGCAATTTCTGTGTTTCATCAACACTCTGATAGTCCACAGATTACAGAATGCCTCCAAATGTGCATCGGAAACTACTACTGGTCTTCCAGGGAACGATCAGAGCGTAAACTCTTTGAGACATTACTCCCATGGAGGAAAGTGCGCATGGTGACTGTTGTATTCAATCCCGATGCATTTTCAGTGTTTCATCAACACTCTGATAGTCCACAGATTACAGAATGCCACGAGATGTGCATCGGAAACTACTACTGGTCTTCCCGGGAACGATCAAAGTGTAGACTGTTTGAGACATTACTCCCATGGAGGAATGTGCGCATGGTGACTGTTGTATTCAATCCCGATGCAATTTCTGTGTTTCATCAACACCCTGATACTCAACAGATTACAGAATGCCTCCAGATGTGCAGTTGAAACTACTACTGGCCTTCCACTGAACGATCAAAGCGTAGACTGTTTGAGACATTACTCCTATGGATCGAACTGCGCATGAAGAATTTTGTATTCAATCCCGATGCAATTTCTGTGTTTCATCAACACTCTGATAGTCCACAGATTACAGAATGCCTCCAGATGTTAATCGGAAACTACTACTGGTCTTTCAGTTAACGATCAAAGCGTAGGCTGTTTGTTACATTACTCCCATGGAGGAAAGGGCGCATGGTGACTGTTGTATTCAATCCCGATGCATTTACAGTGTTTCGTCAACACTCTGATAGACCACAGATTACAGAATGCCACGAGATGTGCATCGGAAACTACTACTGGTCTCCAGGGAACGATAAAAGCGTAGACTGTTTGAGACATTACTTTTATGTAAGAAACAGCGCATGGTGACTGTTGTATTGAATCCCGATGCAATTTCTGTGTTTCATCAACACTCTGATAGTCCACAGATTACAGAATGCATCCACATGTGAATCGGAAACTACTACTGGTCTTCCAGGAAACCATCAAAGCGTCGACTGTTTGAGACATTACTTTTATGGAGGAATGTACGCATGGTGACTGTTGTATTCAATCCCCATGCAGTTTCTGTGTTTCATCAACACTCTGATTGTCCACAGATTACAGAATGCCTCCAGATGTTAATCGGAAACTACTACTGGTCTTCCAGGGAACGATCAAAGCGTAGACTGTTTGAGACATTACTCCCATGGAGGAAACTGCGCATGGAGAATGTTGTATTCAATCCCGATGCAATTTCTGTGTTTCATCAACACTCTGATAGTCCACAGATTACAAAATGCCTCCAGATGTTAATCGGAAACTACTACTGGTTCTCCAGGGAACGATCAAAGCGTAGACTGTTTGAGACATTACTCCCATGGAGGAAAGTGCGCATGGTGACTGTTGTATTCAATCCCGATGCAATTTCTGTGTTTCATCAACACTCTGATACTCCACAGATTACAGAATGCCTCCAAATGTGCATTGGAAACTACTACTGGTATTCCAGGGAACGATCAAAGCGTAGACTGTTTGAGACATTACTCCCATGGAGGAAAGTGCGCATGGTGACTGTTGTATCCAATCCCGATGCATTTTCTGTGTTTCATCAACACACAGATATTCCACAGATTACAGAATGCCACGAGATGTGCATCGGAAACTACTACTGGTCTTCCCGGGAACGATCAAAGTGTAGACTGTTTGAGACATTACTCCCATGGAGGAATGTGCGCATAGTGACTGTTGTATTCAATCACAATGCAATTTCTGTGTTTCATCAACACTCTGATAGTCCACAGATTACAGATAGCCTCCAAATGTGCATCGGAAACTACTACTGGTCTTCCAGGGAACGATCAAAGCGTAGACTGTTAGAGACATTACTCCCATGGAGGAAAGTGAGCATGGTGAGTGTTTTATTCAATCCGGATGCAATTACTGTGTTTCATCAACACTCTGACAGTCCACAGATTACAGAATGCCACCAGAGGTGCATCGGAAACTACTACTGGTCTTCCAGGGAACGATCAAAGCGTAGATTGTTTGAGACATTACTCCCTTGGAGGAATGTGCGCATGGTGACTGTTGTATTCAATCCCGACGCATTTTCTGTGTTTCATCAACACTCTGATAGTCCACAGATTACAGAATGCCTCCAGATGTGCATCGGAAACTACTACTGCTCTTCCAGGGAACGATTAAAGCGTAGACTGTTTGAGACATTACTGCCATGGAGGAAAGTGTGCATGGTGACTGTTGTATTCAATCACAATGCAATTTCTGTGTTTCATCAACACTCTGATAGTCCACAGATTACAGAATGCCTCCAAATGTGCATCGGAAACTACTACTGGTCTTCCAGGGAACGATCAGAGCGTAAACTCTTTGAGACATTACTCCCATGGAGGAAAGTGCGCATGGTGACTGTTGTATTCAATCCCGATGCATTTTCAGTTTTTCATCAACACTCTGATAGTCCACAGATTACAGAATGCCACGAGATGTGCATCGGAAACTACTACTGGTCTTCCCGGGAACGATCAAAGTGTAGACTGTTTGAGACATTACTCCCATGGAGGAATGTGCGCATGGTGACTGTTGTATTCAATCCCGATGCAATTTCTGTGTTTCATCAACACTCTGATACTCAACAGATTACAGAATGCCTCCAGATGTGCAGTTGAAACTACTACTGGCCTTCCACTGAACGATCAAAGCGTAGACTGTTTGAGACATTACTCCTATGGATCGAACTGCGCATGAAGAATTTTGTATTCAATCCCGATGCAATTTCTGTGTTTCATCAACACTCTGATAGTCCACAGATTACAGAATGCCTCCAGATGTTAATCGGAAACTACTACTGGTCTTTCAGTTAACGATCAAAGCGTAGGCTGTTTGTTACATTACTCCCATGGAGGAAAGGGCGCATGGTGACTGTTGTATTCAATCCCGATGCATTTACAGTGTTTCGTCAACACTCTGATAGACCACAGATTACAGAATGCCACGAGATGTGCATCGGAAACTACTACTGGTCTCCAGGGAACGATAAAAGCGTAGACTGTTTGAGACATTACTTTTATGTAAGAAACAGCGCATGGTGACTGTTGTATTGAATCCCGATGCAATTTCTGTGTTTTATCAACACTCTGATAGTCCACAGATTACAGAATGCATCCACATGTGAATCGGAAACTACTACTGGTCTTTCAGGAAACCATCAAAGCGTCGACTGTTTGAGACATTACTTTTATGGAGGAATGTACGCATGGTGACTGTTGTATTCAATCCCCATGCAGTTTCTGTGTTTCATCAACACTCTGATTGTCCACAGATTACAGAATGCCTCCAGATGTTAATCGGAAACTACTACTGGTCTTCCAGGGAACGATCAAAGCGTAGACTGTTTGAGACATTACTCCCATGGAGGAAACTGCGCATGGAGAATGTTGTATTCAATCCCGATGCAATTTCTGTGTTTCATCAACACTCTGATAGTCCACAGATTACAGAATGCCTCCAGATGTGCATCGGAAACTACTACTGCTCTTCCAGGGAACGATCAAAGCGTAGACTGTTTGAGACATTGCTGCCATGGAGGAAAGTGTGCATGGTGACTGTTGTATTCAATCACAATGCAATTTCTGTGTTTCATCAACACTCTTATACTCCACAGATTACAGAATGCCTCCAAATGTGCTTCGGAAACTACTACTGGTCTTCCAGGGAACGATCAAAGCGTAGACTGTTTAAGACATTACTCCCATGGAGGAAAGTGCGCATGTTGACTGTTGTATCCAATCCCGATGCATTTTCTGTGTTTCATCAACACTCTGATAGTCCACAGATTACAGAATGCCACGTGATGTGCATCGGAAACTACTACTGGTCTTCCAGCAAACGATCAAAGCGTAGACTGTTTCAGACATTACTCCCATGGAGGAAAGTGCGGATGGTGACTGTTGTATTCAGTCCCGATGCATTTTCAGTGTTTCATCAACACTCTGATAGTCCACAGATTACAGAATGCCACGAGATGTGCATCGGAAACTACTACTGGTCTTCCCGGGAACGATCAAGGTGTAGACTGTGTGAGACATTACTCCCATGGAGATGTGTGCACATAGTGACTGTTGTATTCAATCCCGATGCAATTTCTGTGTTTTATCAACACTCTGATACTCCACAGATTACAGAATGCCTCCAAATGTGCATCGGAAACTACTACTGGTCTTCCAGGGAACGATCAAAGTGTAAACTCTTTGAGACATTACTCCCAATGAGGAAAGTGTTCATGGTGACTGTTGTATTCAATCCCGATGCATTTTCTGTGTTTCATCAACACTCTGATAGTCCACAGATTACAGAATGCCACGAGATGTGCATCGGAAACTACTACTGGTCTTCCCGGGAACGATCAAAGTGTAGACTGTTTGAGACATTACTCCCATGGAGGAATGTGCGCATAGTGACTGTTGTATTCATTCCCGATGCAATTTCTGTGTTTTATCAACACTGTGATACTCCACAGATTACAGAATGCCTCCAAATGTGCATCGGAAACTACTACTGGTCTTCCAGGGAACGATCAAAGTGTAAACTCTTTGAGACATTACTCCCATGGAGGAAAGTGCGCATGGTGACTGTTGTATTCAATCCCGATGCAATTTCTGTGTTTCATCAACACTCTGATACTCAACAGATAACAGAATGCCTCCAGATGTGCAGTTGAAACTACTACTGGCCTTCCACTGAACGATCAAAGCGTAGACTGTTTGAGACATTACTCGTATGGATCGAACTGCGCATGAAGAATGTTGTATTCAATCCCGATGCAATTTCTGTGTTTCATCAACACTCTGATAGTCCACAGATTACAGAATGCCTCCAGATGTTAATCGGAAACTACTACTGGTCTTCCAGTTAACGATCAAAGCGTAGGCTGTTTGTTACATTACTCCCATGGAGGAAAGGGCGCATGGTGACTGTTGTATTCAATCCCGATGCATTTACAGTGTTTCATCAACACTCTGATAGACCACAGATTACAGAATGCCACGAGATGTGCATCGGAAACTACTACTGGTCTCCAGGGAACGATAAAAGCGTAGACTGTTTGAGACATTACTTTTATGTAAGGAACAGCGCATGGTGACTGTTGTATTGAATCCCGATGCAATTTCTGTGTTTCATCAACACTCTGATAGTCCACAGATTACAGAATGCCTCCAGATGTTAATCGGAAACTACTACTGGTCTTCCAGTTAACGATCAAAGCGTAGGCTGTTTGTTACATTACTCCCATGGAGGAAACTGCGCATGGAGAATGTTGTATTCAATCCCGATGCAATTTCTGTGTTTCATCAACACTCTGATAGTCCACAGATTACAGAATGCCTCCAGATGTTAATCGGAAACTACTACTGGTCTTCCAGGGAACGATCAAAGCGTAGACTGTTTGAGACATTACTCCCATGGAGGAAACTGCGCATGGAGAATGTTGTATTCAATCCCGATGCAATTTCTGTGTTTCATCAACACTCTGATAGTCCACAGATTACAAAATGCCTCCAGATGTTAATCGGAAACTACTACTGGTTCTCCAGGGAACGATCAAAGCGTAGACTGTTTGGGACATTACTCCCATGAAGGAAAGTGCGCATGGTGACTGTTGTATTCAATCCCGATGCAATTTCTGTGTTTCATCAACACTCTGATACTCCACAGATTACAGAATGCCTCCAAATGTGCATCGGAAACTACTACTGGTCTTCCAGGGAACGATCAAAGCGTAGACTGTTAGAGACATTACTCCCATGGAGGAATGTGCGCATGGTGACTGTTGTATTCAATCCCGATTCAATTTCTGTGTTTCATCAACACTCTGATACTCAACAGATTACAGAATGCCTCCAGATGTGCAGTTGAAGCTGCTACTGGCCTTCCACTGAACGATCAAAGCGTAGACTGGCTGAGACATTACTCCTATGGATCGAACTGCGCATGGAGAATGTTGTATTCAATCCCGATGAAATATCTGTGTTTCATCAACACTCTGATAGTCCACAGATTACAGAAGCCTCCAGATGTTAATCGGAAACTACTACTGGTTTTCCAGTTAACGATCAAAGCGTAGGCTGTTTGTTACATTACTCCCATGGAGGAAAGTGCGCATGGTGACTGTCGTATTCAATCCCGATGCAATTTCTGTGTTTCATCAACACTCTGATAGTCCACAGATTACAGAAAGTCTCCAGAAGTTCATCGGAAACTACTACTGGTCTTCCAGGGAACGATCAAAGCGTAGACTGTTAGAGACATTACTCCCATGGAGGAAAGTGAGCATGGTGAGTGTTTTATTCAATCCGGATGCAATTACTGTGTTTAATCAACACTCTGACAGTCCACAGATTACAGAATGCCACCAGAGGTGCATCGGAAACTACTACTGGTCTTCCAGGGAACGATCAAAGCGTAGATTATTTGAGACATTACTCCCGTGGAGGAAAGTGCGCATGGTGACTGTTGTATTCAATCCCGACGCATTTTCTGTGTTTCATCAACACTCTGATAGTCCACAGATTACAGAATGCCTCCAGATGTGCATCGGAAACTACTACTGCTCTTCAAGGGAACGATCAAAGCGTAGACTGTTTGAGACATTACTGCCATGGAGGAAAGTGTGCATGGTGACTGTTGTATTCAATCACAATGCAATTTCTGTGTTTCATCAACACTCTGATAGTCCACAGATTACAAAATGCCTCCAAATGTGCATCGGAAACTACTACTGGTCTTCCAGGGAACTATCAAAGCGTAAACTCTTTGAGACATTACTCCCATGGAGGAAAGTGCGCATGGTGACTGTTGTATTCAATCCCGATGCATTTACAGTGTTTCATCAACACTCTGATAGACCACAGATTACAGAATGCCACGAGATGTGCATCGGAAACTACTACTGGTCTTCCCGGGAACGATCAAACCGTAGACTGTTTGAGACATTACTCCCATGGAGGAATGTGCGCATAGTGACTGTTGTATTCAATCCCGATGCAATTTCTGTGTTTTATCAACACTCTGATACTCCACAGATTACAGAATGCCTCCAAATGTGCATCGGAAACTACTACTGGTCTTCCAGGGAACGATTAAAGTGTAAACTCTTTGAGACATTACTCCCATGGAGGAAAGTGCGCATGGTGACTGTTGTATTCAATCCCGATGCAATTTCTGTGTTTCATCAACACTCTGATACTCAACAGATTACAGAATGCCTCCAGATGTGCAGTTGAAACTACTACTGGCCTTCCACTGAACGATCAAAGCGTAGACTGTTTGAGACATTACTCCTATGGATCGAACTGCGCATGGTGACTGTTGTATTCAATCCCGATGCAATTTCTGTGTTTCATCAACACTCTGATAGTCCACAGATTACAGACTGCCTCCAGATGTTAATCGGAAACTACTACTGGTCCTCCAGGGAACGATCAAAGCGTAGACTGTTTGAGACATTACTCCCATGGAGGACACTGCGCATGGAGAATGTTGTATTCAATCCCGATGCAATTTCTGTGTTTCATCAAAACTCTGATAGTCCACAGATTACAAAATGCCTCCAGATGTTAATCGGAAACTACTACTGGTTCTCCAGGGAACGATCAAAGCGTAGACTGTTTGGGACATTACTCCCATGGAGGAAAGTGCGCATGGTGACTGTTGTATACAATCCCGATGCAATTTCTGTGTTTCATCAACACTCTGATACTCAACAGATTACAGAATGCCTCCAGATGTGCTGTTGAAACTGCTACTGGCCTTCCACTGAACGATCAAAGCGTAGACTGTTTGAGACATTACTCCTATGGATCGAACTGCGCATGGAGAATGTTGTATTCAATCCCGATGCAATTTCTGTGTTTCATCAACACTCTGATAGTCCACAGATTACAGAATGCCTCCAGATGTTAATCGGAAACTACTACTGGTCTTCCAGTTAACGATGAAAGCGTAGGCTGTTTGTTACATTACTCCCATGGAGGAAAGGGCGCATGGTGACTGTTGTATTCAATCACGATGCATTTACAGTGATTCATCAACAATCTGATAGACCACAGATTACAGAATGCCACGAGATGTGCATCGGAAACTACTACTGGTCTCCAGGGAACGATGAAAGCGTAGACTGTTTGAGACATTACTTTTATGTAAGAAACAGCGCATGGTGACTGTTGTATTGAATCCCGATGCAATTTCTGTGTTTCATCAACACTCTAATAGTCCACAGATTACAGAATGCCTCCAGATGTTAATCGGAAACTACTACTGGTCTTCCAGGGAACGATCAAAGCGTAGACTGTTTGAGACATTACTCCCATGGACGAAACTGCGCATGGTGACTGTTGTATTCAATCCCGATGCAATTACTGTGTTTCATCAACACTCTTATACTCCAAAGATTACAGAATGCCTCCTAATGTGCTTCGGAAACTACTACTGGTCTTCCAGGGAACGATCAAAGCGTAGACTGTTTAAGACATTACTCCCATGGAGGAAAGTGCGCATGTTGACTGTTGTATCCAATCCCAATGCATTTTCTGTGTTTCATCAACACTCTGACAGTCCACAGATTACAGAATGCCACGAGATGTTCTTCGGAAGCTACTACTTGTCTTCCCTTGGAACGATCAAAGCGTAGACTGTTTGAGACATTACTGCCATGGAGGAAAGTGTGCATGGTGACTGTTGTATTCAATCCCAATGCAATATCTGTGTTTCATCAACACTCTGATAGTCCACAGATTACAGAATGCCTCCAAATGTGCATCGGAAACTACTACTGGTCTTCCAGGGAACGATCAAAGCGTAAACTCTTTGAGACATTACTCCCATGGAGGAAAGTGCGCATGGTGATTGTTGTATTCAATCCCGATGAATTTTCTGTGTTTCATCAACACTCTGATACTCCACAGATTACAGAATGCCTCCAAATGTGCATCGGAAACTACTACTGGTCTTCCCGGGAACGATCAAAGCGTAGACTCTTTGAGACATTACTCCCAAGGAGGAAAGTGCGCATGGTGACTGTTGTATTCAATCCCGATTCAATTTCTGTGTTTCATCAACACTCTGATACTCAACAGATTACAGAATGCCTCCAGATGTGCAGTTGAAACTACTACTGGCCTTCCACTGAACGATCAAAGCGTAGACTGTTTGAGACATTCCTCCTATGGATCGAACTGCGCATGGAGAATGTTGTATTCAATCCCGATGAAATTTCTGTGTTTCATCAACACTCTGATAGTCCACAGATTACAGAATGCCTCCAGATGTTAATCGGAAACTACTACTGGTCTTCCAGTTAACGATCAAAGCGTAGGCTGTTTGTTACATTACTCCCATGGAGGAAAGGGCGCATGGTGACTGTTGTATTCAATCCCGATGCATTTACAGTGTTTCATCAACACTCTGATAGACCACAGATTACAGAATGCCACGAGATGTGCATCAGAAACTACTACTGGTCTCCAGGGAACGATGAAAGCATAGACTGTTTGAGACATTACATTTATGTAAGAAACAGCGCATGGTGACTGTTGTATTGAATCCCGATGCAATTTCTGTGTTTCATCAACACTCTGATAGTCCACAGATTACAGAATGCCTCCACATGTGAATCGGAAACTACTACTGGTCTTCCAGGAAACCATCAAAGCGTAGACTGTTTGAGACATTACTTTTATGGAGGAATGTACGCATGGTGACTGTTGTATTCAATCCCCATGGAACTTCTGTGTTTCATCAACACTCTGATAGTCCACGGATTACAGAATGCCTCCAAATGTTAATCGGAAACTACTACTGGTCTTCCAGGTAACGATCAAAGCGTAGACTGTTTGAGACATTACTCCCATGGAGGAAACTGCGCATGGAGAATGTTGTATTCAATCCCGATGCAATTTCTGTGTTTCATCAACACTCTGATAGTCCACAGATTACAAAATGCCTCCAGACGTTAATCGGAAACTACTACTGGTTCTCCAGGGAACGATCAAAGCGTAGACTGTTTGGGACATTACTCCCATGAAGGAAAGTGCGCATGGTGACTGTTGTATTCAATCCCGATTCAATTTCTGTGTTTCATCAACACTCTGATACTCCACAAATTACAGAATGCCTAAAAATGGGCATCGGAAACTACTAGTGGTCTTCCAGGGAAGGATCAAAGCGTAGACTGTTTGAGACATTACTCCCATGGAGGAAAGTGCGCATGGTGACTGTTGTATCCAATCCCGATGCATTTTCTGTGTTTCATCAACACTCTGATAGTCCACAGATTACAGAATGCCACGAGATGTGTATCGGAAACTACTACTGGTCTTCCTGGGAACGATCAAAGCGTAGACTGTTTGAGACATTACTCCCATGGAGGAAAGTGCGCATGGTGACTGTCGTATTCAATCCCGATGAAATTTCTGTGTTTCATCATCACTCTGATACTCCACAGATTACAGAATGCCTCCAAATGTGCATCGGAAACTACTACTGGTCTTCCAGGGAACGATCAAAGTGTAGACTGTTAGAAACATTACCCCCATGGAGGAAAGTGAGCATGGTGACTGTTTTATTCAATCCGGATGCAATTACTGTGTTTCATCAACACTCTGATAGTCTACACATTACAGAATGCCACTAGAGGTGCATCGGAAACTACTACTGGTCTTCCAGGGAACGATCAAAGCGTACATTGTTTGAGACATTACTCCCGCGGAGGCAAGTGCGCATGGTGACTGTTGTATTCAATCCCGATGCATTTTCTGTGTTTCATCAACACTCTGATGGTCCAAAGATTACAGAATGCCTCCAGATGTGCATCGGAAACTACTACTGCTCTTCCAGGGACCGATCAAAGCGTAGACTGATTGAGACATTACTCCCATGGAGGAAAGTGCGCATGGTGACTGTTGTATTCAATCCCGATGCAATTTCTGTGTTTCATCAACACTCTAATAGTCCACAGATTACAGAATGCCTCCAGATGTGCATCGGAAACTACTACTGGTCTTCCAGGGAACAATCGAAGCGAAAAACTCTTTGAGACATTACTCCCATGGAGGAAAGTGGGCATAGTGACTGTTTTATTCAATCCCGATGCAATTACTGTGTTTCACCAGTACTCTGATAGTCTACACATTACAGAATGCCACCAGAAGTGCATCGGAAACTACTACTGGTCTTCCAGGGAACGATCAAAGCGTAGACTGTTTGAGACATTACTTTTATGGAGGAATGTGCTCATGGTGATTGTTGTATTCAATCGCGATGCAATTTCTATGTTTCATCAACACTCTGATGGTCCATAGATTACAAAATGCCTCCAGATGTTAATCGGAAACTACTACTGGTCCTCCAAAGGACGATCAAAGCGTGGACTGTTTGGGACAATACTCCCATGAAGGAAAGTGCGCATGGTGACTGTTGTATTCAATCCCGATGCAATTTCTGTGTTTCATCAACACTCTAATAGTCCACAGATTACAGAATGCCTCCAGATGTGCATCGGAAACTACTACTGGTCTTCCAGGGAACAATCAAAGCGAAAAACTCTTTGAGACGTTACTCCCATGGAGGAAAGTGGGCATGGTGACTGTTTTATTCAATCCCGATGCAATTACTGTGTTTCATCAGTACTCTGATAGTCTACACATTACAGAATGCCACCAGAAGTGCATCGGAAACTACTACTGGTCTTCCAGGGAACGATCAAAGCGAAGACTGTTTGAGACATTACTTTTATGGAGGAATGTGCTCATGGTGATTGTTGTATTCAATCCCGATGCAATTTCTATGTTTCATCAACACTCTGATAGTCCACAGATTACAAAATGCCTCCAGATTTTAATCGGAAACTACTACTGGTCCTCCAGGGGAAGATCAAAGCGTGGACTGTTTGGGACATTACTCCCATGAAGGAAAGTGCGCATGGTAACTGTTGTATCCAATCCTGATGCATTTTCTGTGTTTCATCAACACTCTGATAGTCCACAGATTACAGAATGCCACGAGATGTGCATCGGAAACTACTACTGGTCTTCCCGGGAACGATCAAAGCGTAGACTGTTGGAGACATTACTCCCATGGAGGAAAGTGCGCACGGTGACTGTCGTATTCAATCCCGATGCAATTTCTGTGTTTCATCAACACTCTGATAGTCCACTGATTACAGAAAGCCTCCAGAAGTTCATAGGAAACTACTACTGGTCTTCCAGGGAACGATCAAAGCGTAGAGTGTTTGAGACTTTACTTCCATGGAGGAAAGTGCGCATCGTGACTGTTGTATTCAATCCCGATGCAATTTGTGTCTTTCATCAACACTCTGATGGTCCACAGAAAACAGAATGCCTCCACATGTTAATCGGAAACTACTACTGGTCTTCCTGGGAACGATCAAAGCGTAGACTGTTTCAGACATTACTCCTCTGGAGGAAAGTGCGGATGGTGACTGTTTTATTCAATCCCGATGCAATTTCTGTGTTTTATCAACACTCTGATACTCCACAGATTACAGAATGCCACCACATGTGCATCGGAAACTACTACTGGTCTTCCATGTAACGATCAAAGCGTAAACTCTTTGAGACATTACTCCCATGGAGGAAAGTGCGCATGGTGACTGTTGCATTCAATCCCGATGCATTTTCTGTGTTTCATCAACACTCTGATAGTCCACAGATTACAGAATGCCACGAGATGTGCATTTGAAACTACTACTGGTCTTCCTGGGAACGATCGAAGCGTAGACTGATTGAGACATTACTCCCATGTAGGAAAGTGCGCATGGTGACTGTTGTATTCAATCCCGATGCAATTTCTATGTTTCATCAACACTCTGATAGTCCACAGATTACGGAAAACCTCCAGATGTGCTTCGGAAACTACTACTGGTCTTCCAGGGAACGATCAAAGCGTAGACTGTTAGAGACATTACTCCCATGGAGGAAAGTGCGCATGGTGACTGTTGTATTCAATCCCGATGCAATTTCTGTGTTTCATCAACACTCTGATAGTCCACAGATTACAGAAAGCCTCCAGATGTTCATCGGAAACTATTACTGGTCTTCCAGGGAACGATCAAAGCGTAGACTGTTAGAGACATTACTCCCACGGAGGAAAGTGAGCATGGTGACTGTTATACTCAATCCCGATGTAATTACTGTGTTTCATCAACACTCTGATAGTCTACACATTACAGAATGCCACCAGAGGTGCATCGGAAACTACTACTGGTCTTCGAGGGAACGATCAAAGCATAGATTGTTTGACACATTACTTTTATGTAAGAAACAGGGCATGGTGACTGTTGTATTCAATCCCGATGCAATTTCTGTGTTTCATCAACACTCTGATAGTCCACAGATTACAGAATGCCTGCAGATGTGCATAGGAAACTACTACTGGTCTTCCAGGGAACAATGAAAGCGTAAACTCTTTAAGACATTACTCCCATGGAGGAAAGTGTGCATGGTGACTGTTGTATTCAATCCCGATGCATTTTCTGTGTTTCATCAACACTCTGATAGTCCACAGATTACAGAATGCCACGAGATGTGCATCGGAAACTACTACTGGTCTTCCCGGGAACGATCAAAGCGTAGACTGTTTGTGACATTACTCCCATGGTGGAAAGTGCGCATGGTGACTGTTGTATTCAATCCCGATGCAATTTCTGTGTTTCATCAACACTCTGATACTCCACAGATTACAGAATGCCTCCAAATTTGTATCGGAAACCACTACTGGTCTTCCAGGGAACGATCAAAGCGTAGACTGATTGAGAATTACTCCCATGAAAGAAAGTGCGCATGGTGACTGTTGTATTCAATCCTGATGCAATTTCTGTGTTTCATCAACACTCTGGTAGTCCACAGATTACAGAAAGCCTCCAGATGTGCATCGGAAACTACTACTGGTCTTCCATGTAACGATCAAATCGTAAACTCTTTGAGACAATCCTCCCATGGCGGAAAGTGCGCATGGTGACTGTTGCATTCAATCCCGATGCATTTTCTGTGTTTCATCAACACTCTGATAGTCAACAGATTACAGAATGCCACGAGATGTGCATCGGAAAGTACTACTGGTCTTCCCGGGAACGATCGAAGCGTAGACTGTTTGAGACATTAGTCCCATGGAGGAAAGTGCGCATGGTGACTGTTGTATTCTATCCCGATGCAATTTCTGTGTTTCATCAACACTCTGATACTCCACAGATTACAGAATGCCTCCAGATGTGCAGTTGAAACTACTACTGGTCTTCCACTGAACGATCAAAGCGTAGACTGTTTGAGACATTACTCCCATGGAGGAAACTGCGCATGGAGAATGTTGTATTCAATCCCGATGCAATTTCTGTGTTTCATCAACACTCTGATAGTCCACAGATTACAGAAAGCCTCCAGATGTTCATCGGAAAGTACTACTGGTCTTCCAGGGAACGATCAAATCGTAGACTGTTAGAGACATTACTCCCACGGAGGAAAGTGAGCATGGTGACTGTTTTATTCAATCCCGATGCAATTACTGTGTTTCATCAACACTCTAATAGTCCACAGATTACAGAATGCCTCCAGATGTGCATCGGAAACGACTACTGGTCTTCCAGGGAACGATCAAAGCGTAGATTGTTTGTGACAATACTCCCGTGGAGGAAAGTGCGCATGGTGACTGTTGTATTCAATCCTGATGCATTTTCTGTGTTTCATCAACACTCTGATAGTCCACAGATTACTGAATGCCTGCAGATGTGCATCGGAAACTACTACTGGTCTTCCAGGGAACGATCAAATCGTAGACTGTTAGAGACATTACTCAAACGGAGAAAAGTGAGCATGGTGACTGTTTTATTCAATACCGATGTAATTACTGTGTTTCAGCAACACTCTGATAGTCTACACATTACGGAATGCCACCAGAGGTGCATCGGAAACTACTACTGGTCTTCGAGGGAACGATCAAAGCATAGATTGTTTGACACATTAGTTTTATGTAAGAAACAGCGCATGGTGACTGTTGTATTCAATCCCGATGCAATTTCTGTGTTTCATCAACACTCTGATACTCCACAGATTACAGAATGCCTCCAAATTTGCATCGGAAACTACTACTGGTCTTCCATGGAACGATCAAAGCGTAGACTGTTTGAGACATTACTCCCATGGAGGAAACTGCGCATGGAGAATGTTGTATTCAATCCCGATCCAATTTCTGTGTTTCATCAACACTCTGATAGTCTACACATTACAGAATGCCACCAGAGGTGCATCGGAAACTACTACTGGTCTTCTAGGGAACGATCAAAGCGTAGATTGGTTGTGACAATACTCCCGTGGAGGGAAGTGCGCATGGTGACTGTTGTATTCAATCCCGATGCATTTTCTGTGTTTCATCAACACTCTGATAGTCCACAGATTACTGAATGCCTGCAGATGTGCATCGGAAACTACTACTGGTCTTCCAGGGAACGATCAAAGCGTAGACTGTTTGAGACATTACTCACATGGAGGAAAGTGCGCATGGTGACTGTTGTATTCAATACCGATGCAATTTCTGTGTTTCATCAACACTCTGATACTCCACAGATTACAGGATGCCTCCAGATGTGCATCGTAAACTACTACTGGTCTTCCAGGGAACGATCAAAGCGTAGACTGGTTGAGACATTACTTTTATGGAGGTATGTGCGCATGGTGACTGTTGTATTCAATCCCGATGCAATTTCTGTGTTTCATCAACACTCTAATAGTCCACAGATTACAGAATGCCTCCAGATGTGCATCGGAAACTACTACTGGTCTTCCAGGGAACAATCAAAGCGTAAACTCTTTGAGACATTACTCCCATGGAGGAAAGTGCGCATGGTGACTGTTTTATTCAATCCCGATGCATTTACTGTGTTTCAACAACACTCTGATAGACCACAGATTACAGAATGCCACGAGATATGCATCGGAAACTACTACTGGTCTTCCAGGGAACGATGAAAGCGTAGACTGTGTGAGACATTACTTTTATGTAAGAAACAGCGCATGGTGACTGTTGTATTCAATCCCGATGCAATTTCTGTGTTTCATCAACACTCTGATGGTCCACAGATTACAGAATGCCTCCACATGTGAATCGGAAACTACTACTGTTCTTCCAGAAACGATCAAAGCGTAGACTGTTTGAGACATTACTTTTATGGAGGAATGTACGCATGGTGAGTGTTGTATTCAATCCTGATGCAATTTCTGTGTTTCATCAACACTCTGATAGTCCACAGATTACAGAATGCCTCCAGATGTTAATCGGAAACTACTACTGGTCTTCCAGGGAACGATCAAAGCGTAGACTGTTTGGGACATTACTCCCATGGAGGAAAGTGCGCATGGTGATTGTTGTATTCAATCCCGATGCAATTTCTGAGTTTCATCAACACTCTAATACTCCACAGATTACAGAATGCCTCCAAATGTGCATCGGAAACTACTACTGGCCTTCCAGGGAACGATCAAAGCGTAAACTCTTTGAGACATTACTCCCATGGAGGAAAGTGCACATGGTGAATGTTGTATCAATCCCGATGCATTTTCTGTGTTTCATCAACACTCTGATAGTCCACAGATTACAGAATGCCACGAGATGTGCATCGGAAACTACTACTGTTCTTCCCGGGAACGACCAAACGTAGACTCTTTGAGACATTACTCCCATGGAGGAAACTGCGCATGGAGATTGTTGTATTCAATCCCGATGCAATTTCTGTGTTTCATCAACACTCTGATAGTCCACAGTTTACAAAATGCCTCCAGATGTTAATCGGAAACTACTACTGGTCCTCCAGGGAACGATCAAAGCGTAGACTGTTTGGGATATTACTCCCATGAAGGAAAGTGCGCATGGTGACTGTTGTATTCAATCCCGATGCAATTTCTGTGTTTTATCAACACTCTGATACTCCACAGATTACAGAATGCCTCCAAATGTGCATCGGAAACTACTACTGGTCTTCCAGGGAACGATCAAAGCGTAAACTCTTTGAGACATTACTCCCATGGAGGAAAGTGCGCATGGAGAATGTTGTATTCAATCCCGATGCAATTTCTGTGTTTCATCAACACTCTGATAGTCCACAGATTACAGAATGCCTCCAGATGTTAATCGGAAACTACTACTGGTCTTCCAGTTAACGATCAAAGCGTAGGCTGTTTGTTACATTACTCCCACTGAGGAAAGGGCGCATGGTGACAGTTGTATTCAATCCCGATGCATTTACAGTGTTTCATCAACACTCTGATAGACCACAGATTACAGAATGCCACGAGATGTGCATCGGAAACTACTACTGGTCTCCAGGGAACGATGAAAGCGTAGACTGTTTGAGACATTACTTTTATGTAAGAAACAGCGCATGGTGACTGTTGTATTGAATCCCGATGCAATTTCTGTGTTTCATCAACACTCTGATAGTCCACAGATTACAGAATGCCTCCACATGTGAATCGGAAACTACTACTGGTCTTCCAGGTAACCATCAAAGCGTAGACTGTTTGAGACATTACTTTTATGGACGAATGTACGCATGGTGACTGTTGTATTCAATCCCGATGCAATTTCTGTGTTTCATCAACACTCTGATAGTCCACAGATTACAGAATGCCTCCACATGTGAATCGGAAACTACTGCTGGTCTTCCAGGGACCGATCAAAGCATAGACTGTTTGAGACATTACTCCAATGGAGGAAACTGCGCATGGAGAATGTTGTATTCAATCCCGATGCAATTTCTGTGTTTCATCAACACTCTGATAGTCCACAGATTACAAAATGCCTCCAGATGTTAATCGGAAACTACTACTGGTCCTCCAGGGAACGATCAAAGCGTAGACTGTTTGGGACATTACTCCCATGAAGGAAACTGCGCATGGTGACTGTTGTATTCAATCCCGATGCAATTTCTGTGTTTCATCAACACTCTGATACTCCACAGATTACAGAATGCCTCCAAATGTGCATCGGAAACTACTACTGGTCTCCAGAAAACGATGAAAGCGTAGACTGTTTGAGACATTACTTTTATGTAAGAAACAGCGCATGGTGACTGTTGTATTGAATCCCGATGCAATTTCTGTGTTTCATCAATACTCTGATAGTCCACAGATTTCAGAATGCCTCCACATGTGAATCGGAAACTACTGCTGGTCTTCCAGGGACCGATCAAAGCATAGACTGTTTGAGACATTACTCCAATGGAGGAAACTGCGCATGGAGAATGTTGTATTCAATCCCGATGCAATTTCTGTGTCTCATCAACACTCTGATAGTCCACAGATTACAGAATGCCTCCAGATGTTAATCGGAAACTACTACTGGTGTTCCAGGGAACTATCAAAGCGTAGACTGTTTGAGACATTACTCCCTCGGAGGAAACTGCGCATGGAGATTGTTGTATTCAATCCCGATGCAATTTCTGTGTTTCATCAACACTCTGATAGTCCACAGATTACTGAAATCCTCCAGAAGTTCATCGGAAACTACTACTGGTCTTCCAGGGAACGATCAAAGCGTAGACAGTTAGAGACTTTACTCCCATGGAGGAAAGTGAGCATGGTGAGTGTTTTATTCAATCCGGATGCAATTACTGTGTTTCATCAACACTCTGATAGTCTACAGATTACAGAATGCCACCAGAGGTGCATCGGAAACTACTACTGGTCTTCCAGGGAACGATCAAAGCGTAGATTTTTTGAGACATTACTCCCTTGGAGGAAAGTGCGCATGGTGACTGTTGTATTCAATCCCGATGCATTTTCTGTGTTTCATCAACACTCTGATAGTCCACAGATTACAGAATGCCTCCACATATGAGTCGGAAACTACTACTGGTCTTCCAGGAAACCATCAAAGCGTAGACTGTTAGAGACATTACTTTTATGGAGGAATGTACGCATGGTGACTGTTGTATTCAATCCCGATGCAATTTCTGTGTTTCATCAACACTCTGATAGTCCACAATCTACAGAATGCCTCCAGATGTTAATCGGAAACTACTACTGGTCCTCCAGGGAACGATGAAAGCGTAGACTGTTTGGGACATTACTCCCATGAAGGAAAGTGCGCATGGTGACTGTTGTATTCAATCCCGATGCAATTTCTGTGTTTTATCAACACTCTGATACTCCACAGATTACAGAATGCCTCCAAATGTGCATCGGAAACTACTACTGGTCTTCCAGGGAACGATCAAAGCGTAAACTCTTTGAGACATTACTCCCATGGAGGAAAGTGCGCATGGTGACTGTTGTATTCAATCCCGATGCATTTTCTGTGTTTCATCAACACTCTGATAGTCCACAGATTACAGAATGCCACGAGAAGTGCATCGGAAACTACTACTGGTCTTCCCGGGAACGATCAAAGCGTAGACTCTTTGAGACATTACTCCCATGGATCGAACTGCGCGTGGAGAATGTTGTATTCAATCCCGATGCAATTTCTGTGTTTCATCAACACTCTGATAGTCCACAGATTACAGAATGCCTCCACATGTGAATCGGAAACTACTGCTGGTCTTCCAGGGACCGATCAAAGCATAGACTGTTTGAGACATTACTCCAATGGAGGAAACTGCGCATGGAGAATGTTGTATTCAATCCCGATGCAAATTCTGTGTTTCATCAACACTCTGATAGTCTACAGATTACAAAATGCCTCCAGATGTTAATCGGAAACTACTACTGGTCCTCCAGGGAACGATCAATGCGTAGACTGTTTGGGACATTACTCCCATGAAGGGAAGTGCGCATGGTGACTGTTGTATTCAATCCCGATGCAATTTCTGTGTTTCATCAACACTCTGATACTCCACAGATTACAGAATGCCTCCAAATGTGCATCGGAAACTACTACTGGTCTCCAGGGAACGATGAAAGCGTAGACTGTTTGAGTCATTACTTTTATGTAAGAAACAGCGCATGGTGACTGTTGTATTGAATCCCGATGCAATTTCTGTGTTTCATCAACACTCTGATAGTCCACAGATTACAGAATGCCTCCACATGTGAATCGGAAACTACTACTGGTCTTCAAGGAAACCATCAAAGCGTAGACTATTTGAGACATTAATTTTATGGAGGAATGTACGCATGGTGACTGTTGTATTCAATCCCATTGCAATTTCTGTGTTTCATCAACAATCTGATAGTCCACAGATTACAGAATGCCTCCAGATGTTAATCGGAAACTACTACTAGTGTTCCAGGGAACTATCAAAGCGTAGACTGTTTGAGACATTACTCCCATGGAGGAAACTGCGCATGGAGATTATTATATTCAATCCCGATGCAATTTCTGTGTTTCATCAACACTCTGATAGTCCACAATCTACAGAATGCCTCCAGATGTTAATCGGAAACTACTACTGGTCCTCCAGGGAACGATCAAAGCGTAGACTGTTTGGGACATTACTCCCATGAAGGAAAGTGCGCATGGTGACTGTTGTATTCAATCCCGATGCAATTTCTGTGTTTTATCAACACTCTGATACTCGACAGATTACAGAATGCCTCCAAATGTGCATCGGAAACTACTACTGGTCTTCCAGGGAAAGATCAAAGCGTAAACTCTTTGAGACATTACTCCCATGGAGGAAAGTGCTCATGGTGACTGTTGTATTCAATCCCGATGCATTTTCTGTGTTTCATCAACACTCTGATAGTCCACAGATTACAGAATGCCTCGAGAACTGCATCGGAAAATACTACTGGTCTTCCCGGGAACGATCAAAGCGTAGACTCGTTGAGACATTACTCCCATGGAGGAAAGTGTGCATGGTGACTGTTGTATTCAATCCCGATGCAATTTCTGTGTTTCATCAACACTCTGATACTCAACAGATTACAGAATGCCTCCAGATGTGCAGTTGAAACTACTACTGGCCTTCCACTGAACGATCAAAGCGTAGACTGTTTGAGACATTACTCCTATGGAGGGAACTGCGCATAGAGAATGTTGTATTCAATCCCGATGCAATTTCTCTGTTTCATCAACACTCTGATAGTCCACAGATTACAGAATGCCTCCAGATGTTAATCGGAAACTACTACTGGTCTTCCAGGGAACGATCAAAGCGTAAACTCTTTGAGACATTACTCCCATGGAGGTAAGTGCGCATGGTGACTGTTGTATTCAATCCCGATGCATTTTCTGTGTTTCATCAACACTCTGATAGTCCACAGATTACAGAATGCCACGAGAACTGCATCGGAAACTACTACAGGCTTTCCCGGGAACGATCAAAGCGTAGACTCTTTGAGACATTACTCCCATGGAGGAAAGTGTGCATGGTGACTGTTGTATTGAATCCCGATGCAATATCTGTGTTTCATCAACACTCTGATACTCAACAGATTACAGAATGCCTCCAGATGTGCAGTTGAAACTACTACTGGCCTTCCACTGAACGATCAAAGCGTAGACTGTTTGAGACATTACTCCTATGGAGGGAACTGCGCATGGAGAATGTTGTATTCAATGCCGATGCAATTTCTGTGTTTCATCAACACTCTGATAGTCCACAGATTACAGAATGCCTCCAGATGTTAATCGGAAACTACTACTGGTCTTCCAGTTAACGATCAAAGCGTAGACTGTTTGGGACATTACTCCCACTGAGGAAAGGGCGCATGGTACAGTTGTATTCAATCCCGATGCAATTTCTGTGTTTCATCAACACTCTGATAGACCACAGATTACAGAATGCCACGAGATGTGCATCGGAAACTACTACTGGTCTCCAGGGAACGATGAAAGCGTAGACTGTTTGAGACATGACTTTTATGTAAGAAACAGCGCATGGTGACTGTTGTATTGAATCCCGATGCAATTTCTGTGTTTCATCAACACTCTGATAGTCCACAGATTACAGAATGCCTCCACATGTGAATCGGAAACTACTACTGGTCTTCCAGGAAACCATCAAAGCGTAGACTGTTTGAGACATTACTTTTATGGAGGAATGTACGCATGGTGACTGTTGTATTCAATCCCGATGCAATTTCTGTGTTTCATCAACACTCTGATAGTCCACAGATTACAGAATGCCTCCAGATGTTAATCGGAAACTACTACTGGTCTTCCAGGGAACGATCAAAGCGTAGCCTGTTTGAGACATTACTCCCATGGAGGAAACTGCGCATGGAGAATGTTGTATTCAATCCCGATGCAATTTCTGTGTTTCATCAACACTCTGATAGTCCACAGATTACAAAATGCCTCCAGATGTTAATCGGAAACTGCTACTGGTCCTCCAGGGAACGATCAAAGCGTAGACTGTTTGGGACATTACTGTCATGAAGGAAAGTGCGCATGGTGACTGTTGTATTCAATCCCGATGCAATTTCTGTGTTTCATCAACACTCTGATACTCCACAGATTACAGAATGCCTCCAAATGTGCATCGGATACTACTACTGGTCTTCCAGGGAACGATCAAAGAGTAGATTGTTTGAGACATTACTCCCGTGGAGGAAAGTGCGCATGGTGACTGTTGTATTCAATCCCGATGCATTTTCTGTGTTTCATCAACACTCTGATAGTCCACAGATTACACAATGCCACCAGATGTGCATCGGAAACTACTACTGCTCTTCCAGGGACCGATCAAAGCGTAGACTGTTTGAGACATTACTCCCATGGAGGAATGTGCGCATAGTGACTGTCGTATTCAATCCCGATGCATTTTCTGTGTTTTATCAACACTCTAATACTCCACAGATTACAGAACGCCTCCAAATGTGCATCGGAAACTACTACTGGTCTTCCAGGGAACGATCAAAGCGTAAACTCTTTGAGACATTACTCCCATGGAGGAAAGTGCGCATGGTGACTGTTGTATTCAATCCCGATGCAATTTCTGGGTTTCATCAACACTCTGATACTCAACAGATTACAGAATGCCTCCAGATGTGCAGTTGAAACTACTACTGGCCTTCCACAGAACGATCAAAGCGTAGACTGTTTGAGACATTACTCCTATGGAGGGAACTGCGCATGGAGAATGTTGTATTCAATCCCAATGCAATTTCTGTGTTTCATCAACACTCTGATAGTCCACAGATTACAGAATGCCTCCAGATGTTAATCGGAAACTACTACTGGTCTTCCAGTTAACGATCAAAGCGTAGACTGTTTGTTACATTACTCCCATGGAGGAAAGGGCGCATGGTGACGGTTGTATTCAATCCCGATGCATTTACAGTGTTTAATCAACACTCTGATAGACCACAGATTACAGAATGCCACGAGATGTGCATCGGAAACTACTACTGGTCTTCCAGGGAACGATCAAAGCGTAGATTGTTTGAGACATTACTCCCGTTGAGGAAAGTGCGCATGGTGACTGTTGTATTCAATCCCGATGCATTTACAGTGTTTAATCAACACTCTGATAGACCACAGATTACAGAATGCCACGAGATGTGCATCGGAAACTACTACTGGTCTCCAGGGAACGATGAAAGCGTAGACTGTTTGAGACATTACTTTTATGTAAGAAACAGCGCATGGTGACTGTTGTATTGAATCCCGATGCAATTTCTGTGTTTCATCAACACTCTGATAGTCCACAGATTACAGAATGCCTCCACATGTGAATCGGAAACTACTACTGGTCTTCCAGGAAACCATCAAGGCGTAGACTGTTTAAGACATTACTCACATGGAGGAAAGTGCGCATAGTGACTGTTGTATTCAATACCGATGCAATTTCTGTGTTTCATCAACACTCTGATACTCCACAGATTACAGGATGCCTCCAGATGTGCATCGTAAACTACTACTGGTCTTCCAGGGAACGATCAAAGCGTAGACTGGTTGAGACATTACTTTTATGGAGGTATGTGCGCATGGTGACTGTTGTATTCAATCCCGATGCAATTTCTGTGTTTCATCAACACTCTAATAGTCCACAGATTACAGAATGCCTCCAGATGTGCATCGGAAACTACTACTGGTCTTCCAGGGAACAATCAAAGCGTAAACTCTTTGTGACATTACTCCCATGGAGGAAAGTGCGCATGGTGACTGTTTTATTCAATCCCGATGCATTTACTGTGTTTCATCAACACTCTGATAGTCCACAGATTACAGAATGCCACGAGATGTGCATCGGAAACTACTACTGTTCTTCCCGGGAACGACCAAACGTAGACTCTTTGAGACATTACTCCCATGGATAAAACTGCGCATGGAGATTGTTGTATTCAATCCCGATGCAATTTCTGTGTTTCATCAACACTCTGATAGTCCACAGTTTACAAAATGCCTCCAGATGTTAATCGGAAACTACTACTGGTCCTCCAGGGAACGATCAAAGCGTAGACTGTTTGGGACATTACTCCCATGAAGGAAAGTGCGCATGGTGACTGTTGTATTCAATCCCGATGCAATTTCTGTGTTTTATCAACACTCTGATACTCCACAGATTACAGAATGCCTCCAAATGTGCATCGGAAACTACTACTGGTCTTCCAGGGAACGATCAAAGCGTTAACTCTTTGAGACATTACTCCCATGGAGGGAAGTGCGCATGGTGACTGTTGTATTCAATCCCGATGCATTTTCTGTGTTTCATCAACACGCTGATAGTCCACAGATTACAGAATGCCACGAGAAGTGCATCGGAAACTACTACTGGTCTTCCCGGGAACGATCAAAGGGTAGACTCTTTGAGACATTACTCCCATGGAGGAAAGTGCGCATGGTGACTGTTGTATTCAATCCCGATGCAATTTCTGTGTTTCATCAACACTCTGATACTCAACAGATTACAGAATGCCTCCAGATGTGCAGTTGAAACTACTACTGGCCTTCCACTGAACGATCAAAGCGTAGACTGTTTGAGACATTACTCCTATGGATCGAACTGCGCGTGGAGAATGTTGTATTCAATCCCGATGAAATTTCTGTGTTTCATCAACACTCTGATAGACCACAGATTACAGAATGCCACGAGATGTGCATCGGAAACTACTACTGGTCTCCAGGGAACGATGAAAGCGTAGACTGTTTGAGACATTACTTTTATGGACGAATGTACGCATGGTGACTGTTGTATTCAATCCCGATGCAATTTCTGTGTTTCATCAACACTCTGATAGTCCACAGATTACAGAATGCCTCCACATGTGAATCGGAAACTACTGCTGGTCTTCCAGGGACCGATCAAAGCATAGACTGTTTGAGACATTACTCCAATGGAGGAAACTGCGCATGGAGAATGTTGTATTCAATCCCGATGCAATTTCTGTGTTTCATCAACACTCTGATAGTCCACAGATTACAAAATGCCTCCAGATGTTAATCGGAAACTACTACTGGTCCTCCAGGGAACGATCAAAGCGTAGACTGTTTGGGACATTACTCCCATGAAGGAAAGTGCGCATGGTGACAGTTGTATACAATCCCGATGCAATTTCTGTGTTTCATCAACACTCTGATACTCCACAGATTACAGAATGCCTCCAAATGTGCATCGGAAACTACTACTGGTCTCCAGGGAACGATGAAAGCGTAGACTGTTTGAGTCATTACTTTTATGTAAGAAACAGCGCATGGTGACTGTTGTATTGAATCCCGATGCAATTTCTGTGTTTCATCAACACTCTGATAGTCCACAGATTACAGAGTGCCTCCACATGTGAATCGGAAACTACTGCTGGTCTTCCAAGGACCGATCAAAGCATAGACTGTTTGAGACATTACTCCAATGGAGGAAACTGCGCATGGAGAATGTTGTATTCAATCCCGATGCAATATCTGTGTTTCATCAACACTCTGATAGTCCACAGATTACAGAATGCCTCCAGATGTTAATCGGAAACTACTACTCGTGTTCCAGGGAACTATCAAAGCGTAGACTGTTTGAGACATTACTCCCATGGAGGAAACTGCGCCTGGAGATTGTTGTATACAATCCCGATGCAATTTCTGTGTTTCATCAACACTCTGATAGTCCACAGATTACTGAAATCCTCCAGAAGTTCATCGGAAACTACTACTGGGCTTGTAGGGAACGATCAAAGCGTAGACAGTTAGAGACTTTACTCCCATGGAGGAAAGTGAGCATGGTGAGTGTTTTATTCAATCCGGATGCAATTACTGTGTTTCATCAACACTCTGATAGTCTACAGATTACAGAATGCCACCAGAGGTGCATCGGAAACTACTACTGGTCTTCCAGGGAACGATCAAAGCGTAGATTGTTTGAGACATTACTCCCGTGGAGGAAAGTGCGCATGGTGACTGTTGTATTCAATCCCGATGCATTTTCTGTGTTTCATCAACACTCTGATAGTCCACAGATTACAGAATGCCTCCACATATGAATCGGAAACTACTACTGGTCTTCCAGGAAACCATCAAAGCGTAGACTGTTTGAGACATTACTTTTATGGAGGAATGTACGCATGGTGACTGTTGTATTCAATCCCGATGCAATTTCTGTGTTTCATCAACACTCTGATAGTCCACAATCTACAGAATGCCTCCAGATGTTAATCGGAAACTACTACTGGTCCTCCAGGGAACGATCAAAGCGTAGACTGTTTGGGACATTACTCCCATGAAGGAAAGTGCGCATGGTGACTGTTGTATTCAATCCCGATGCAATTTCTGTGTTTTATCAACACTCTGATACTCCACAGATTACAGAATGCCTCCAAATGTGCATCGGAAACTACTACTGGTTTTCCAGGGAACGATCAAAGCGTAAACTCTTTGAGACATTACTCCCATGGAGGAAAGTGCGCATGGTGACTGTTGTATTCAATCCCGATGCATTGTCTGTGTTTCATCAACACTCTGATAGTCCACAGATTACAGAATGCCACGAGAACTGCATCGGAAACTACTACTGGTCTTCCCGGGAACGATCAAAGCGTAGACTCTTTGAGACATTACTCCCATGGAGGAAAGTGTGCATGGTGACTGTTGTATTCAATCCCGATGCAATTTCTGTGTTTCATCAACACTCTGATACTCAACAGATTACAGAATGCCTCCAGATGTGCAGTTGAAACTACTACTGGCCTTCCACTGAACGATCAAATCGTAGACTGTTTGAGACATTACTCCTATGGAGGGAACTGGGCATGGAGAATGTTGTATTCAATCCCGATGCAATTTCTGTGTTTCATCAACACTCTGATAGTCCACAGATTACAGAATGCCTCCAGATGTGCATCGGAAACTACTACTGGTCTTCCAGTTAACGATCAAAGCGTAGACTGTTTGGGACATTACTCCCACTGAGGAAAGGGCGCATGGTGACAGTTGTATTCAATCCCGATGCAATTTCTGTGTTTCATCAACACTCTGATAGACCACAGATTACAGAATGCCACGAGATGTGCATCGGAAACTACTACTGGTCTCCAGGGAACGATGAAAGCGTAGACTGTTTGAGACATTACTTTTATGTAAGAAACAGCGCATGGTGACTGTTGTATTGAATCCCGATGCAATTTCTGTGTTTCATCAACACTCTGATAGTCCACAGATTACAGAATGCCTCCACATGTTAATCGGAAACTACTACTGGTCTTCCAGGGAACGATCAAAGCGTAGCCTGTTTGAGACATTACTCCCATGGAGGAAACTGCGCATGGAGAATGTTGTATTCAATCCCGATGCAATTTCTGTGTTTCATCAACACTCTGATAGTCCACAGATTACAAAATGCCTCCAGATGTTAATCGGAAACTGCTACTGGTCCTCCAGGGAACGATCAAAGCGTAGACTCTTTGGGACATTACTGCCATGAAGGAAAGTGCGCATGGTGACTGTTGTATTCAATCCCGATGCAATTTCTGTGTTTCATCAACACTCTGATACTCCACAGATTACAGAATGCCTCCAAATGTGCATCGGATACTACTACTGGTCTTCCAGGGAACGATCAAAGAGTAGATTGTTTGAGACATTACTCCCGTGGAGGAAAGTGCGCATGGTGACTGTTGTATTCAATCCCGATGCATTTTCTGTGTTTCATCAACACTCTGATAGTCCACAGATTACACAATGCCTCCAGATGTGCATCGGAAACTACTACTGCTCTTCCAGGGACCGATCAAAGCGTAGACTGTTTGAGACATTACTCCAATGGAGGAATGTGAGCATAGTGACTGTCGTATTCAATCCCGATGCAATTTCTGTGTTTTATCAACACTCTAATACTCCATAGATTACAGAACGCCTCCAAATGTGCATCGGAAACTACTACTGGTCTTCCAGGGAACGATCAAAGCGTAAACTCTTTGAGACATTACTCCCATGGAGGAAAGTGCGCATGGTGACTGTTGTATTCAATCCCGATGCAATTTCTGTGTTTCATCAACACTCTGATACTCAACAGATTACAGAATGCCTCCAGATGTGCAGTTGAAACTACTACTGGCCTTCCACAGAACGATCAAAGCGTAGACTGTTTGAGACATTACTCCTATGGAGGGAACTGCGCATGGAGAATGTTGTATTCAATCCCAATGCAATTTCTGTGTTTCATCAACACTCTGATAGTCCACAGATTACAGAATGCCTCCAGATGTTAATCGGAAACTACTACTGGTCTTCCAGTTAACGATCAAAGCGTAGGCTGTTTGTTACATTACTCCCATGGAGGAAAGGGCGCATGGTGACGGTTGTATTCAATCCCGATGCATTTACAGTGTTTAATCAACACTCTGATAGACCAGAGATTACAGAATGCCACGAGATGTGCATCGGAAACTACTACTGGTCTTCCAGGGAACGATCAAAGCGTAGATTGTTTGAGACATTACTCCCGTTGAGGAAAGTGCGCATGGTGACTGTTGTATTCAATGCCGATGCATTTACAGCGTTTAATCAACACTCTGATAGACCACAGATTACAGAATGCCACGAGATGTGCATCGGAAACTACTACTGGTCTCCAGGGAACGATGAAAGCGTAGACTGTTTGAGACATTACTTTTATGTAAGAAACAGCGCATGGTGACTGTTGTATTGAATCCCGATGCAATTTCTGTGTTTCATCAACACTCTGATAGTCCACAGATTACAGAATGCCTCCACATGTGAATCGGAAACTACTACTGGTCTTCCAGGAAACCATCAAAGCGTAGACTGTTTAAGACATTACTTTTATGGAGGAATGTACGCATGGTGACTGCTGTATTCAATCTCGATGCAATTTCTGTGTTTCATCAACACTCTGATAGTCCACAGTTTACAAAATGCCTCCAGATGTTAATCGGAAACTACTACTGGTCCTCCAGGGAACGATAAAAGTGTAGACTGTTTGAGACGTTACTCCCATGGAGGAAACTGCGCATGGAGAATGTTGTATTCAATCCCGATGCATTTTCTGTGTTTTATCAACACTCTGATAGTCCACAGATTACAGAATGCCTCCAGATGTGCATCGGAAACTACTACTGCTCTTCCAGGGAACGATCAAAGCGTAGACTGTTTGAGACATTACTCCCATGGAGGAATGTGCGCATAGTGACTGTTGTATTCAATCCCGATATAATTTTTGTGTTTTATCAACACTCTGATACTCCACAGATTACAGAATGCCACGAGATGTGCATCGGAAACTACTACTGGTCTTCCCGGGAACGATCAAATCGTAGACTGTTTGAGACATTACTCCCATGGAGGAAAGTGCGCATGGTGACTGTCGTATTCAATCCCGATGCAATTTCTGTGTTTCATAAACACTCTGATAGTCCACAGATTACAGAAAGCCTCCAGAAGTTCATCGGAAACTACTACTGGTCTTCCAGGGAACGATCAAAGCGTAGACTGTTAGAGACATTACTCCCATGGAGGAAAGTGAGCATCTATCTACATCTACATGACTACTCTGCAATTCACATTTAAGTGCTTGGCAGAGGGTTCATCGAACCACAATCATACTATCTCTCTACTATTCCACTCCCGAACAGCGAGCGGGAAAAACGAACACCTATACCTTTCTGTTCGAGCTCTGATTTCTCTTATTTTATTTTGATGATCATTCCTACCTATGTAGGTTGGGCTCAACAAAATATTTTCGCATTCGGAAGAGAAAGTTGGTGACTGAAATTTCGTAAAAAGGTCTCGCCGCGACGAAAAACGTCTATGCTGTAATGACTTCCATCCCAACTCGTGTATCATATCTGCCACACTCTCTCCCCTATAACGCGATAATACAAAACGAGCTGCCCTTCTTTGCACCCTCTCGATGTCCTCCGTCAATCCCACCTGGTAAGGATCCCACACCGCGCAGCAATATTCTAACAGAGGACGAACGTGTGTAGTGTAAGCTGTCTCTTTAGTGGACTTGTTGCATCTTCTAAGTGTCCTGCCAATGAAACGCAACCTTTGGCTCGCCTTCCCGACAATATTATCTATGTGGTCCTTCCAACTGAAGTTGTTTGTAATTTTAACACCCAGGTACTTAGTTGAATTGACAGCCTTGAGAATTGTACTATTTATCGAGTAATCGAATTCCAACGGATTTCTTTTGGAACTCATGTGGATCATCTCACACTTTTCGTTATTTAGCGTCAACTGCCACCTGACACACCATACAGCAATCTTTTCTAAATCGCTTTGCAGCTGATACTGGTCTTCGGATGACCTTACTAGACGGTAAATTACAGCATCATCTGCGAACAACCTAAGAGAACTGCTCAGATTGTCACCCAGGTCATTTATATAGATCAGGAACAGTAGAGGTCCCAGGACGCTTCCCTGGGGAACACCTGATATCACTTCAGTTTTACTCGATGATTTGCCGTCTATTACTACGAACTGCGACCTTCCTGACAGGAAATCACGAATCCAGTCGCACAACTGAGACGATACCCCATAGCTCCGCAGCTTGATTAGAAGTCGCTTGTGAGGAACGGTGTCAAAAGCTTTCCGGAAATCTAGAAATACGGAATCAACTTGAGATCCCCTGTCGATAGCGGCCATTACTTCGTGCGAATAAAGAGCTAGCTGCGTTGCACAAGAGCGATGTTTTCTGAAGCCATGCTGATTACGTGTCAATAGATCGTTCCCTTCGAGGTGATTCATAATGTTTGAATACAGTATATGCTCCAAAACCCTACTGCAAACCGACGTCAATGATATAGGTCTGTAGTTAAATGGATTACTCCTACTACCCTTCTTGAACACTGGTGCGACCTGCGCAATTTTCCAATCTGTAGGTACAGATCTATCGGTGAGCGAGCGGTTGTATATGAGTGCTAAGTAGGGAGCTATAGTATCAGCGTAATCTGAAAGGAACCTAATCGGTATACAATCTGGACCTGAAGACTTGCCCGTATCAAGCGATTTGAGTTGCTTCGCAACCCCTAAGGTATCTACTTCTAAGAAACTCATGCTAGCAGATGTTCGTGTTTCAAATTCTGGAATATTCCATTCGTCTTCCCTGGTGAAGGAATTTCGGAAAACTGCGTTCAATAACTCCGCTTTAGCGGCGCAGTCGTCGATAACAGTACCATCGGCACTGCGCAGCGAAGGTATTGACTGCGTCTTGCCGCTTGTGTACTTTACATACGACCAGAATTTCTTCGGATTTTCTACCAAATTTCGAGACAATGTTTCGTTGTGGAACCTATTAAAGGCATCTCGCATCGAAGTACGTGCCAAATTTCGCGCGTCTGTAAATTTTAGCCCATCTTCAGGATTTCGCGTTCTTCTGAACTTCGCATGCTTTTTCCGTTGCCTCTGCAACAGCGTTCGGACCTTTTTTGTATACCACGGGGGATCCGTTCCATCTCTTACCAATTTATGAGGTATGAATATCTCAATTGCTGTTGATACTATATCTTTGAATTTGAGCCACATCTCGTCTACATTCGCATAGTCAGTTCGGAAGGAATGGAAATTGTCTTTTAGGAAGGCTTCTAGTAGTACTTTATCCGCTTTTTTAAATAAAATTATTTTGCGTTTGTTTCTGATGGATTTGGAAGATATGGTATTGAGCCTAGCTACAATGACCTTGTGATCACTAATCCCTGTATCAGTCATGATGCTCTCTATCAGCTCTGGATTGTTTGTGGCCAAGAGGTCAAGTGTGTTTTCGCAACCATTTACAATTCGCGTGGGTTCGTGGACTAACTGCTCTAAATAATTTTCGGAGAATGCATTTAGGACAATCTCGGAAGACGTTTTGTGCCTACCACCGGTTTTGAACAAGTATTTTTGCCAACATACCGAGGGTAGGTTGAAGTCCCCACCAACTATAACCGTATGAGTGGGGTATTTATTTGTTACGAGACTCAAACTTTCTCTGAACTGTTCCGCAACTGTATCATCGGAGTCTGGGGGTCGGTAGAAGGAGCCAATTATTAACTTAATTCGGCTGTTAAGTATAACCTCCACCCACACCAATTCGCACAGAGTATCTACTTCGACTTCACTACAAGATAAACCACTACTGACAGACACCAACACTCCACCACCAATTCTGCCTAATCTATCTTTCCTGAACACCGTCTGAGACTTCGTAAAAATTTCTGCAGAACTTATTTCAGGCTTTAGCCAGCTTTCTGTACCTATAACGATATCCGCTTCTGTGCTTTCTATTAGCGCTTGAAGCTCAGGGACTTTTCCAGCGCAACTACAACAGTTTACAACTATAATTCCGACTGTTCCTTGATCCAAGCACGTCCTGTAATTGCCAAGCACCCTTTGACATTGCAGCCCATCCCGTGAGTGTTTTATTCAATCCGGATGCAATTACTGTGTTTCATCAACACTCTGATAGTCTACAGATTACAGAATGCCACCAGAGGTGTATCGGAAACTACTACTGGTCTTCCAGGAAACCATCAAAGCGTAGACTGTTTGAGACATTACTTTTATGGAGGAATGTACGCATGGTGACTGTTGTATTCAATCCCGATGCATTTTCTGTGTTTCATCAACACTCTGATAGTCCACAGATTACAGAATGCCACGAGAAGTGCATCGGAAACTACTACTGGTCTTCCCGGGAACGATCAAAGCGTAGACTCTTTGAGACATTACTCCCATGGAGGAAAGTGTGCATGGTGACTGTTGTATTCAATCCCGATGCAATTTCTGTGTTTCATCAACACTCTGATACTCAACAGATTACAGAATGCCTCCAGATGTGCAGTTGAAACTACTACTGGCCTTCCACTGAACGATCAAAGCGTAGACTGTTTGAGACATTACTCCAATGGAGGGAACTGCGCATGGAGAATGTTGTATTCAATCCCGATGCAATTTCTGTGTTTCATCAACACTCTGATAGTCCACAGATTACAGAATGCGTCCAGATGTTAATCGGAAACTACTACTGGTCTTCCAGTTAACGATCAAAGCGTAGACTGTTTGGGACATAACTCCCACTGAGGAAAGGGCGCATGGTGACAGTTGTATTCAATCCCGATGCAATTTCTGTGTTTCATCAACACTCTGATAGACCACAGATTACAGAATTCCACGAGATGTGCATCGGAAACTACTACTGGTCTCCAGGGAACGATGAAAGCGTAGACTGTTTGAGACATTACTTTTATGTAAGAAACAGCGCATGGTGACTGTTGTATTGAATCCCGATGCAATTTCTGTGTTTCATCAACACTCTGATAGTCCACAGATTACAGAATGCCTCCACATGTGAATTGGAAACTACTACTGGTCTTCCAGGAAACCATCAAAGCGTAGACTGTTTGAGACATTACTCCCATGGAGGAAACTGCGCATGGAGAATGTTGTATTCAATCCCGATGCAATTTCTGTGTTTCATCAACACTCTGATAGTCCACAGATTACAAAATGCCTCCAGATGTTAATCGGAAACTGCTACTGGTCCTCCAGGGAACGATCAAAGCGTAGACTGTTTGGGACATTACTGCCATGAAGGAAAGTGCGCATGGAGACTGTTGTATTCAATCCCGATGCAATTTCTGTGTTTCATCAACACTCTGATACTCCACAGAATACAGAATGCCTCCAAATGTGCATCGGATACTACTACTGGTCTTCCAGGGAACGATCAAAGAGTAGATTGTTTGAGACATTACTCCCGTGGAGGAAAGTGCGCATGGTGACTGTTGTATTCAATCCCGATGCATTTTCTGTGTTTCATCAACACTCTGATAGTCCACAGACTACACAATGCCTCCAAATGTGCATCGGTAACTACTACTGCTCTTCCAGGGACCGATCAAAGCGTAGACTGTTTGAGACATTACTCCCATGGAGGAATGTGCGCATAGTGACTGTTGTATTCAATCCCGATGCAATTTCTGTGTTTTATCAACACTCTAACACTCCACAGATTACAGAATGCCTCCAAATGTGCATCGGAAACTACTACTGGTCTTCCAGGGAACGATCAAAGCGTAAACTCTTTGAGACATTACTCCCATGGAGGAAAGTGCGCATGGTGACTGTTGTATTCAATCCCGATGCAATTTCTGTGTTTCATCAACACTCTGATACTCAACAGATTACAGAATGCCTCCAGATGTGCAGTTGAAACTACTACTGGCCTTCCACAGAACGATCAAAGCGTAGACTGTTTGAGACATTACTCCTATGGAGGGAACTGCGCATGGAGAATGTTGTATTCAATCCCAATGCAATTTCTGTGTTTCATCAACACTCTGATAGTCCACAGATTACAGAATGCCTCCAGATGTTAATCGGAAACTACTACTGGTCTTCCAGTTAACGATCAAAGCGTAGGCTGTTTGTTACATTACTCCCATGGAGGAAAGGGCGCATGGTGACGGTTGTATTCAATCCCGATGCATTTACAGTGTTTAATCAACACTCTGATAGACCACAGATTACAGAATGCCACGAGATGTGCATCGGAAACTACTACTGGTCTTCCAGGGAACGATCAAAGCGTAGATTGTTTGAGACATTACTCCCGTTGAGGAAAGTGCGCATGGTGACTGTTGTATTCAATCCCGATGCATTTAGAGTGTTTAATCAACACTCTGATAGACCACAGATTACAGAATGCCACGAGATGTGCATCGGAAACTACTGCTGGTCTCCAGGGAACGATGAAAGCGTAGACTGTTTGAGACATTACTTTTATGTAAGAAACAGCGCATGGTGACTGTTGTATTGAATCCCGATGCAATTTCTGTGTTTCATCAACACTCTGATAGTCCACAGATTACAGAATGCCTCCACATGTGAATCGGAAACTACTACTGGTCTTCCAGGAAACCATCAGAGCGTAGACTGTTTAAGACATTACTTTTATGGAGGAATGTACGCATGGTGACTGTTGTATTCAATCTTGATGCAATTTCTGTGTTTCATCAACACTCTGATAGTCCACAGTTTACAAAATGCCTCCAGATGTTAATCGGAAACTACTACTGGTCCTCCAGGGAACGATCAAAGCGTAGACTGTTTGAGACATTACTCCCATGGAGGAAACTGCGCATGGAGAATGTTGTATTCAATCCCGATGCATTTTCTGTGTTTCATCAACACTCTGATAGTCCACAGACTACACAATGCCTCCAAATGTGCATCGGTAACTACTACTGCTCTTCCAGGGACCGATCAAAGCGTAGACTGTTTGAGACATTACTCCCATGGACGAATGTGCGCATAGTGACTGTTGTATTTAATCCCGATGCAATTTCTGTGTTTTATCAACACTCTAATACTCCACAGATTACAGAATGCCTCCAAATGTGCATCGGAAACTACTACTGGTCTTCCAGGGAACGATCAAAGCGTAAACTCTTTGAGACATTACTCCCATGGAGGAAAGTGCGCATGGTGACTGTTGTATTCAATCCCGATGCAATTTCTGTGTTTCATCAACACTCTGATACTCAACAGATTACAGAATGCCTCCAGATGTGCAGTTGAAACTACTACTGGCCTTCCACAGAACGATCAAAGCGTAGACTGTTTGAGACATTACTCCTATGGAGGGAACTGCGCATGGAGAATGTTGTATTCAATCCCAATGCAATTTCTGTGTTTCATCAACACTCTGATAGTCCACAGATTACAGAATGCCTCCAGATGTTAATCGGAAACTACTACTGGTCTTCCAGTTAACGATCAAAGCGTAGGCTGTTTGTTACATTACTCCCACGGAGGAAAGGGCGCATGGTGACGGTTGTATTCAATCCCGATGCATTTACAGTGTTTAATCAACACTCTGATAGACCACAGATTACAGAATGCCACGAGATGTGCATCGGAAACTACTACTGGTCTTCCAGGGAACGATCAAAGCGTAGATTGTTTGAGACATTACTCCCGTTGAGGAAAGTGCGCATGGTGACTGTTGTATTCAATCCCGATGCATTTTCTGTGTTTTATCAACACTCTGATAGTCCACAGATTACAGAATGCCTCCAGATGTGCATCGGAAACTACTACTGCTCTTCCAGGGAACGATCAAAGCGTAGACTGTTTGAGACATTACTCCCATGGAGGAATGTGCGCATAGTGACTGTTGTATTCAATCCCGATGCAATTTCTGTGTTTTATCAACACCCTGATACTCCACAGATTACAGAATGCCACGAGATGTGCATCGGAAACTACTACTGGTCTTCCCGGGAACGATCAAATCGTAGACTGTTTGAGACATTACTCCCATGGAGGAAAGTGCGCATGGTGACTGTCGTATTCAATCCCGATGCAATTTCTGTGTTTCATGAACACTCTGATAGTCCACAGATTACAGAAAGCCTCCAGAAGTTCATCGGAAACTACTACTGGTCTTCCAGGGAACGATCAAAGCGTAGACTGTTAGAGACATTACTCCCATTGAGGAAAGTGAGCATGGTGAGTGTTTTATTCAATCCGGATGCAATTACTGTGTTTCATCAACACTCTGATAGTATACAGATTACAGAATGCCACCAGAGGTGTATCGGAAACTACTACTGGTCTTCCAGGGAACGATCAAAGCGTAGATTGTTTGAGACATTACTCCTGTGGAGGAAAGTGCGCATGGTGACTGTTGTATTCAATCCCGATGCATTTTCTGTGTTTCATCAACACTCCGATAGTCCACAGGTTACAGAATGCCTCCACATGTGAATCGGAAACTACTACTGGTCTTCCAGGAAACCATCAAAGCGTAGACTGTTTGAGACATTACTTTTATGGAGGAATGTACGCATGGTGACTGTTGTATTCAATCCCGATGCAATTTCTGTGTTTCAGCAACACTCTGATAGTCCACAGATTACAGAATGCCTCCAGATGTTAATCGGAAACTACTACTGGTCCTCCAGGGAACGATCAAAGCGTAGACTGTTTGGGACATTACTCCCATGAAGGAAAGTGCGCATGGTGACCGTTGTATTCAATCCCGATGCAATTTCTGTGTTTTATCAACACTCTGATACTCCACAGATTACAGAATGCCTCCAAATGTGCATCGGAAACTACTACTGGTCTTCCAGGGAACGATCAAAGCGTAAACTCTTTGAGACATTACTCCCATGGAGGAAAGTGCGCATGGTGACTGTTGTATTCAATCCCGATGCATTTTCTGTGTTTCATCAACACTCTGATAGTCCACAGATTACAGAATGCCACGAGAAGTGCATCGGAAACTACTACTGTTCTTCCCGGGAACGATCAAAGCGTAGACTCTTTGAGACATTACTCCCATGGAGGAAACTGCGCATGGAGAATGTTGTATTCAATCCCGATGCAATTTCTGTGTTTCATCAACACTCTGATAATCCACAGATTACAAAATGCCTCCAGATGTTAATCGGAAACTACTACAGGACTTCCAGGGAACGATCAAAGCGTAGACTGTTTGGGACATTACTCCCATGGAGGAAAGTGCGCATGGTGACTGTCGTATTCAATCCCGATGCAATTTCTGTGTTTCGTCAACACTCTGATATTCCACAGATTACAAAATGCCTCCAGATGTTAATCGGAAACTACTACAGTTCTTCCAGGGAACGATCAAAGCGTAGACTGTTTGGGACATTACTCCCATGGAGGAAAGTTTGCATGGTGACTGTTGTATTCAATCCCGATGCAATTACTGTGTTTCATCAACACTCTGATGGTCTACAGATTACAGAATGCCACCAGAGGTGCATCGGAAACTACTACTGGTCTTCCCGGGAACGACCAAACGTAGACTCTTTGAGACATTACTCCCATGGAGGAAAGTGCGCATGGTGACTGTTGTATTCAATCCCGATGCATTTACAGTGTTTCATCAACACTCTGATAGACCACAGATTACAGAATGCCACGAGATGTGCATCGGAAACTACTACTGGTCTCCAGGGAACGATGAAAGCGTAGACTGTTTGAGACATTACTTTTATGTAAGAAACAGCGCATGGTGACTGTTGTATTGAATCCCGATGCAATTTCTGTGTTTCATCAACACTCTGATAGTCCACAGATTACAGAATGCCTCCACATGTGAATCGGAAACTACTACTAGTCTTCCAGGAAACCATCAAAGCGTAGACAGTTTGAGACATTACTTTTATGGAGGAATGTACGCATGGTGACTGTTGTATTCAATCCCGATGCAATTTCTGTGTTTCATCAACAATCTGATAGTCCACAGATTACAGAATGCCTCCAGATGTTAATCGGAAACTACTACTGGTCTTCCAGGGATCGATCAAAGCGTAGACTGTTTGATAATTACTCCCATGAAGGAAAGTGCGGATGGTGACTCTTGTATTCAATCCCGAAGCAATTTCTGTGTTTCATCAACACTCCGATAGTCCGCAGATTACAGAAGCCACCAGATGTGCGTCGGAAACTACTACTGGTCTTCCAGGGAACGATCAAAGCGTAGACTTTTTGAGACATACTTCCCGTGGAGGAAAGTGCGCATGGTGACTGTTGTATTCATTCCCGATGCAATTTCTGTGTTTCATCAATACGCTGATAGTCCACAGATTACAGAATGGCACCAAATATGCATCGGAAATACTACTGGTCTTCCAGGGAACGATCAATGCGTAGACTGCTTGAGAATTACTCCTATGGGGGAAAGTGCGCATTGTGACTGTTGTATTCAATCCCGAAGCAATTTCTGTGTTTCATCAACACTCTGATAGTCCACAGATTACAGAATGCCTCCAGATGTGCATCGGAAACTACTACTGGTCTTCCAGGGAACGATCAAAGCGTAGACTGTTTGAGACATTACTCCCATGGAGGAAACTGCGCATGGTGACTGTTGTATTCAATCCCGATGCAATTTCTGTGTTTTATCAACACTCTGATACTCCACAGATTACAGAATGCCTCCAAATGTGCATCGGAAACTACTACTGGTCTTCCAGGGAACGATCAAAGCGTAAACTCTTTGAGAAATTACTCCCATGGAGGAAAGTGCGCATGGTGACTGTTGTATTCAATCCCGATGCATTTTCTGTGTTTCATCAACACTCTGATAGTCCACAGATTACAGAATGCCACGAGAAGTGCATCGGAAACTACTACTGTTCTTCCCGGGAACGATCAAAGCGTAGACTCTTTGAGACATTACTCCAATGGAGGAAACTGCGCATGGAGAATGTTGTATTCAATCCCGATGCAATTTCTGTGTTTCATCAACACTCTGATATACCACAGATTACAAAATGCCTCCAGATGTTAATCGGAAACTACTACAGGACTTCCAGGGAACGATCAAAGCGTAGACTGTTTGGGACATTACTCCCATGGAGGAAAGTGCGCATGGTGACTGTCGTATTCAATCCCGATGCAATTTCTGTGTTTCATCAACACTCTGATAATCCACAGATTACAAAATGCCTCCAGATGTTAATCGGAAACTACTACAGGTCTTCCAGGGAACGATCAAAGCGTAGACTGTTTGGGACATTACTCCCATGGAGGAAAGTTCGCATGGTGACTGTTGTATTCAATCCCGATGCAATTACTGTGTTTCATCAACACTCTGATAGTCTACAGATTACAGAATGCCACCAGAGGTGCATCGGAAACTACTACTGGTCTTCCCGGGAACGACCAAACGTAGACTCTTTGAGACATTACTCCCATGGAGGAAAGTGCGCATGGTGACTGTTGTATTCAATCCCGATGCATTTACAGTGTTTCATCAACACTCTGATAGACCACAGATTTCAGAATGCCACGAGATGTGCATCGGAAACTACTACTGGTCTCCAGGGAACGATGAAAGCGTAGACTGTTTGAGACATTACTTTTATGTAAGAAACAGCGCATGGTGACTGTTGTATTGAATCCCGATGCAATTTCTGTGTTTCATCAACACTCTGATAGTCCACAGATTACAGAATGCCTCCACATGTGAATCGGAAACTACTACTAGTCTTCCAGGAAACCATCAAAGCGTAGACTGTTTGAGACATTACTTTTATGGAGGAATGTACGCATGGTGACTGTTGTATTCAATCCCGATGCAATTTCTGTGTTTCATCAACAATCTGATAGTCCACAGATTACAGAATGCCTCCAGATGTTAATCGGAAACTACTACTGGTCTTCCAGGGAACGATCAAAGCGTAGACTGTTTGAGACATTACTTCCATGGAGGAAAGTGCGCATGGTGACGGCTGTATTCAATCCCGATGCAATTTCTGTGTTTCATCAACACTCTGATAGTCCACAGAAGACAGAAAGCCTCCAGAAGTTCATCGGAAACTACTACTGGTCTTCCAGGGAACGATCAAAGCGTAGACTCTTAGAGACTTTACTCCCATGGAGGAAAGTGAGCATGGTGAGTGTTTTATTCAATCCGGATGCAATTACTGTGTTTCATCAACACTCTGATAGTCTACAGATTACAGAATGCCACCAGAGGTGCATCGGAAACTACTACTGGTCTTCCAGGGAACGATCAAAGCGTAGATTGTTTGAGACATTACTCCCGTGGAGGAAAGTGCGCATGGTGACTGTTGTATTCAATCCCGATGCATTTTCTGTGTTTCATCAACACTCTGATAGTCCACAGATTACAGAATGCCTCCACATGTGTATCGGAATCTACTACTGGTCTTCCAGGAAACCATCAAAGCGTAGACTGTTTGAGACATTACTTTTATGGAGGAATGTACGCATGGTGACTGTTGTATTTAATCCCGATGCAATTTCTGTGTTTCATCAACAGTCTGATAGTCCACAGATTACAGAATGCCTCCAGATGTTAATCGGAAACTACTACTGGTCTTCCAGGGAACGATCAAACCGTAGACAGTTTGAGACATTACTCCCATGGAGGAAACTGCGCATGGAGAATGTTGTATTCAATCCCGATGCCATTTCTGTGTTTCTTCAACACTCTGATACTCAACAGATTACAGAATGCCTCCAGATGTGCAGTTGAAACTACTACTGGCCTTCCACTGAACGATCAAATCGTAGACTGTTTAAGACATTACTCCCATGGAGGAAACTGCGCATGGGGAATGTTGTGTACAATCCCGATGCAATATCTGTGTTTCATCAACATTCTGATAGTCCACAGATTACAGAATGCCTCCAGATGTTAATCGGAAACTACTACAGGACTTCCAGGGAACGATCAAAGCGTAGACTGTTTGGGACATTACTCCCATGGAGGAAAGTGCGCATGGTGACTGTCGTATTCAATCCCGATGCAATTTCTGTGTTTCATCAACACTCTGATATTCCACAGATTACAAAATGCCTCCAGATGTTAATCGGAAACTACTACAGGTCTTCCAGGGAACGAACAAAGCGTAGACTGTTTGGGACATTACTCCCATGGAGGAAAGTGCGCATGGTGACTGTTGTATTCAATCCCGATGCAATTACTGTGTTTCATCAACACTCTGATAGTCTACAGATTACAGAATGCCACCAGAGGTGCATCGGAAACTACTACTGGTCTTCCCGGGAACGACCAAACGTAGACTCTTTGAGACATTACTCCCATGGAGGAAAGTGCGCATGGTGACTGTTGTATTCAATCCCGATGCATTTACAGTGTTTCATCAACACTCTGATAGACCACAGATTTCAGAATGCCACGAGATGTGCATCGGAAACTACTACTGGTCTCCAGGGAACGATGAAAGCGTAGACTGTTTGAGACATTACTTTTATGTAAGAAACAGCGCATGGTGACTGTTGTATTGAATCCCGATGCAATTTCTGTGTTTCATCAACACTCTGATAGTCCACAGATTACAGAATGCCTCCACATGTGAATCGGAAACTACTACTAGTCTTCCAGGAAACCATCAAAGCGTAGACTGTTTGAGACATTACTTTTATGGAGGAATGTACGCATGGTGACTGTTGTATTCAATCCCGATGCAATTTCTGTGTTTCATCAACAATCTGATAGTCCACAGATTACAGAATGCCTCCAGATGTTAATTGGAAACTACTACTGGTCTTCCAGGGAACGATCAAAGCGTAGACTGTTTGAGACATTACTTCCATGGAGGAAAGTGCGCATGGTGACGGCTGTATTCAATCCCGATGCAATTTCTGTGTTTCATCAACACTCTGATAGTCCACAGAAGACAGAAAGCCTCCAGAAGTTCATCGGAAACTACTACTGGTCTTCCAGGGAACGATCAAAGCGTAGACTCTTAGAGACTTTACTCCCATGGAGGAAAGTGAGCATGGTGAGTGTTTTATTCAATCCGGATGCAATTACTGTGTTTCATCAACACTCTGATAGTCTACAGATTACAGAATGCCACCAGAGGTGCATCGGAAACTACTACTGGTCTTCCAGGGAACGATCAAAGCGTAGATTGTTTGAGACATTACTCCCGTGGAGGAAAGTGCGCATGGTGACTGTTGTATTCAATCCCGATGCATTTTCTGTGTTTCATCAACACTCTGATAGTCCACAGATTACAGAATGCCTCCACATGTGTATCGGAATCTACTACTGGTCTTCCAGGAAACCATCAAAGCGTAGACTGTTTGAGACATTACTTTTATGGAGGAATGTACGCATGGTGACTGTTGTATTCAATCCCGATGCAATTTCTGTGTTTCATCAACAGTCTGATAGTCCACAGATTACAGAATGCCTCCAGATGTTAATCGGAAACTACTACTGGTCTTCCAGGGAACGATCAAAGCGTAGACTGTTTGAGACATTACTCCCATGGAGGAAACTGCGCATGGAGAATGTTGTATTCAATCCCGATGCCATTTCTGTGTTTCTTCAACACTCTGATACTCAACAGATTACAGAATGTTTCCAGATGTGCAGTTGAAACTACTACTGGCCTTCCACTGAACGATCAAATCGTAGACTGTTTAAGACATTACTCCCATGGAGGAAACTGCGCATGGAGAATGTTGTATTCAATCCCGATGCAATATCTGTGTTTCATCAACATTCTGATAGTCCACAGATTACAGAATGCCTCCAGATGTTAATCGGAAACTACTACTGGTCATCCAGGGAACGATAAAAGCGTAGACTGTTTGGGACATTACTCCCATGGAGGAAAGTGCGCATGGTGACTGTTGTATTCAATCCCGATGCAATTTCTGTGTTTCATCAATACTCTGATAGTCCACAGATTACAGAATGCCACCAGATGTGCATAGGAAATACTACTGGTCTTCCAGGGAACGATCAATGCGTAGACTGCTTGAGAATTACTCCTATGGGGGAAAGTGCGCATTGTGACTGTTGTATTCAATCCCGAAGCAATTTCTGTGTTTCATCAACACTCTGATAGTCCACAGATTACAGAATGCCTCCAGATGTGCATCGGAAACTACTACTGGTCTTCCAGGGAACGATCAAAGCGTAGACTGTTTGAGACATTACTCCCATGGAGGAAACTGGGCATGGTGACTGTTGTATTCAATCCCGATGCAATTTCTGTGTTTCATCAACACTCTGATTGTCTACAGATTACAGAATGCCACCAGATGTGCATCGGAAACTACTACTGATGTTCCAGGGAACGATCAAAGCGTAGACTGCTTGAGACATTACTCCTGTGGAGGAATGTGCGCATGGTGACTGTCGTATTCAATCCCGATGCAATTTCTGTGTTTCATCAACACTCTGATAATCCACAGATTACAAAATGCCCCCAGATGTTAATCGGAAACTACTACAGGTCTTCCAAGGAACGATCAAAGCGTAGACTGTTTGGGACATTACTCCCATGGAGGAAAGTTCGCATGGTGACTGTTGTATTCAATCCCGATGCAATTACTGTGTTTCATCAACACTCTGATAGTCTACAGATTACAGAATGCCACCAGAGGTGCATCGGAAACTACTACTGGTCTTCCCGGGAACGACCAAACGTAGACTCTTTGAGACATTACTCCCATGGAGGAAAGTGCGTATGGTGACTGTTGTATTCAATCCCGATGCATTTACAGTGTTTCATCAACACTCTGATAGACCACAGATTTCAGAATGCCACGAGATGTGCATCGGAAACTACTACTGGTCTCCAGGGAACGATGAAAGCGTAGACTGTTTGAGACATTACTTTTATGTAAGAAACAGCGCATGGTGACTGTTGTATTGAATCCCGATGCAATTTCTGTGTTTCATCAACACTCTGATAGTCCACAGATTACAGAATGCCTCCACATGTGAATCGGAAACTACTACTAGTCTTCCAGGAAACCATCAAACCGTAGACTGTTTGAGACATTACTTTTATGGAGGAATGTACGCATGGTGACTGTTGTATTCAATCCCGATGCAATTTCTGTATTTCATCAACAATCTGATAGTCCACACATTACAGAATGCCTCCAGATGTTAATCGGAAACTACTACTGGTCTTCCAGGGAACGATCAAAGCGTAGACTGTTTGAGACATTACTTCCATGGAGGAAAGTGCGCATGGTGACGGCTGTATTCAATCCCGATGCAATTTCTGTGTTTCATCAACACTCTGATAGTCCACAGAAGACAGAAAGCCTCCAGAAGTTCATCGGAAACTACTACTGGTCTTCCAGGGAACGATCAAATCGTAGACTCTTAGAGACTTTACTCCCATGGAGGAAAGTGAGCATGGTGAGTGTTTTATTCAATCCGGATGCAATTACTGTGTTTCATCAACACTCTGATAGTCTACAGATTACAGAATGCCACCAGAGGTGCATCGGAAACTACTACTGGTCTTCCAGGGAACGATCAAAGCGTAGATTGTTTGAGACATTACTCCCGTGGAGGAAAGTGCGCATGGTGACTGTTGTATTCAATCCCGATGCATTTTCTGTGTTTCATCAACACTCTGATAGTCCACAGATTACAGAATGCCTCCACATGTGTATCGGAATCTACTACTGGTCTTCCAGGAAACCATCAAAGCGTAGACTGTTTGAGACATTACTTTTATGGAGGAATGTACGCATGGTGACTGTTGTATTTAATCCCGATGCAATTTCTGTGTTTCATCAACAGTCTGATAGTCCACAGATTACAGAATGCCTCCAGATGTTAATCGGAAACTACTACTGGTCTTCCAGGGAACGATCAAAGCGTAGACTGTTTGAGACATTACTCCCATGGAGGAAACTGCGCATGGAGAATGTTGTATTCAATCCCGATGCCATTTCTGTGTTTCTTCAACACTCTGATACTCAACAGATTACAGAATGCCTCCAGATGTGCAGTTGAAACTACTACTGGCCTTCCACTGAACGATCAAATCGTAGACTGTTTAAGACATTACTCCCATGGAGGAAACTGCGCATGGAGAATGTTGTATTCAATCCCGATGCAATATCTGTGTTTCATCAACATTCTGATAGTCCACAGATTACAGAATGCCTCCAGATGTTAATCGGAAACTACTACAGGACTTCCAGGGAACGATCAAAGCGTAGACTGTTTGGGACATTACTCCCATGGAGGAAAGTGCGCATGGTGACTGTTGTATTCAATCCCGATGCAATTACTGTGTTTCATCAACACTCTGATAGTCTACAGATTACAGAATGCCACCAGAGGTGCATCGGAAACTACTACTGGTCTTCCCGGGAACGACCAAACGTAGACTCTTTGAGACATTACTCCCATGGAGGAAAGTGCGCATGGTGACTGTTGTATTCAATCCCGATGCATTTACAGTGTTTCATCAACACTCTGATAGACCACAGATTTCAGAATGCCACGAGATGTGCATCGGAAACTACTACTGGTCTCCAGGGAACGATGAAAGCGTAGACTGTTTGAGACATTACTTTTATGTAAGAAACAGCGCATGGTGACTGTTGTATTGAATCCCGATGCAATTTCTGTGTTTCATCAACACTCTGATAGTCCACAGATTACAGAATGCCTCCACATGTGAATCGGAAACTACTACTAGTCTTCCAGGAAACCATCAAAGCGTAGACTGTTTGAGACATTACTTTTATGGAGGAATGTACGCATGGTGACTGTTGTATTCAATCCCGATGCAATTTCTGTGTTTCATCAACAATCTGATAGTCCACAGATTACAGAATGCCTCCAGATGTTAATCGGAAACTACTACTGGTCTTCCAGGGAACGATCAAAGCGTAGACTGTTTGAGACATTACTTCCATGGAGGAAAGTGCGCATGGTGACGGCTGTATTCAATCCCGATGCAATTTCTGTGTTTCATCAACACTCTGATAGTCCACAGAAGACAGAAAGCCTCCAGAAGTTCATCGGAAACTACTACTGGTCTTCCAGGGAACGATCAAAGCGTAGACTCTTAGAGACTTTACTCCCATGGAGGAAAGTGAGCATGGTGAGTGTTTTATTCAATCCGGATGCAATTACTGTGTTTCATCAACACTCTGATAGTCTACAGATTACAGAATGCCACCAGAGGTGCATCGGAAACTACTACTGGTCTTCCAGGGAACGATCAAAGCGTAGATTGTTTGAGACATTACTCCCGTGGAGGAAAGTGCGCATGGTGACTGTTGTATTCAATCCCGATGCATTTTCTGTGTTTCATCAACACTCTGATAGTCCACAGATTACAGAATGCCTCCACATGTGTATCGGAATCTACTACTGGTCTTCCAGGAAACCATCAAAGCGTAGACTGTTTGAGACATTACTTTTATGGAGGAATGTACGCATGGTGACTGTTGTATTCAATCCCGATGCAATTTCTGTGTTTCATCAACAGTCTGATAGTCCACAGATTACAGAATGCCTCCAGATGTTAATCGGAAACTACTACTGGTCTTCCAGGGAACGATCAAAGCGTAGACTGTTTGAGACATTACTCCCATGGAGGAAACTGCGCATGGAGAATGTTGTATTCAATCCCGATGCCATTTCTGTGTTTCTTCAACACTCTGATACTCAACAGATTACAGAATGTTTCCAGATGTGCAGTTGAAACTACTACTGGCCTTCCACTGAACGATCAAATCGTAGACTGTTTAAGACATTACTCCCATGGAGGAAACTGCGCATGGAGAATGTTGTATTCAATCCCGATGCAATATCTGTGTTTCATCAACATTCTGATAGTCCACAGATTACAGAATGCCTCCAGATGTTAATCGGAAACTACTACTGGTCATCCAGGGAACGATAAAAGCGTAGACTGTTTGGGACATTACTCCCATGGAGGAAAGTGCGCATGGTGACTGTTGTATTCAATCCCGATGCAATTTCTGTGTTTCATCAATACTCTGATAGTCCACAGATTACAGAATGCCACCAGATGTGCATAGGAAATACTACTGGTCTTCCAGGGAACGATCAATGCGTAGACTGCTTGAGAATTACTCCTATGGGGGAAAGTGCGCATTGTGACTGTTGTATTCAATCCCGAAGCAATTTCTGTGTTTCATCAACACTCTGATAGTCCACAGATTACAGAATGCCTCCAGATGTGCATCGGAAACTACTACTGGTCTTCCAGAGAACGATCAAAGCGTAGACTGTTTGAGACATTACTCCCATGGAGGAAACTGCGCATGGTGACTGTTGTATTCAATCCCGATGCAATTTCTGTGTTTCATCAACACTCTGATTGTCTACAGATTACAGAATGCCACCAGATGTGCATCGGAAACTACTACTGATGTTCCAGGGAACGATCAAAGCGTAGACTGCTTGAGACATTACTCCTGTGGAGGAATGTGCGCATGGTGACTGTCGTATTCAATCCCGATGCAATTTCTGTGTTTCATCAACACTCTGATAATCCACAGATTACAAAATGCCTCCAGATGTTAATCGGAAACTACTACAGGTCTTCCAGGGAACGATCAAAGCGTAGACTGTTTGGGACATTACTCCCATGGAGGAAAGTTCGCATGGTGACTGTTGTATTCAATCCCGATGCAATTACTGTGTTTCATCAACACTCTGATAGTCTACAGATTACAGAATGCCACCAGAGGTGCATCGGAAACTACTACTGGTCTTCCCGGGAACGACCAAACGTAGACTCTTTGAGACATTACTCCCATGGAGGAAAGTGCGCATGGTGACTGTTGTATTCAATCCCGATGCATTTACAGTGTTTCATCAACACTCTGATAGACCACAGATTTCAGAATGCCACGAGATGTGCATCGGAAACTACTACTGGTCTCCAGGGAACGATGAAAGCGTAGACTGTTTGAGACATTACTTTTATGTAAGAAACAGCGCATGGTGACTGTTGTATTGAATCCCGATGCAATTTCTGTGTTTCATCAACACTCTGATAGTCCACAGATTACAGAATGCCTCCACATGTGAATCGGAAACTACTACTAGTCTTCCAGGAAACCATCAAAGCGTAGACTGTTTGAGACATTACTTTTATGGAGGAATGTACGCATGGTGACTGTTGTATTCAATCCCGATGCAATTTCTGTGTTTCATCAACAATCTGATAGTCCACAGATTACAGAATGCCTCGAGATGTTAATCGGAAACTACTACTGGTCTTCCAGGGAACGATCAAAGCGTAGACTGTTTGAGACATTACTTCCATGGAGGAAAGTGCGAATGGTGACGGCTGTATTCAATCCCGATGCAATTTCTGTGTTTCATCAACACTCTGATAGTCCACAGAAGACAGAAAGCCTCCAGAAGTTCATCGGAAACTACTACTGGTCTTCCAGGGAACGATCAAAGCGTAGACTCTTAGAGACTTTACTCCCATGGAGGAAAGTGAGCATGGTGAGTGTTTTATTCAATCCGGATGCAATTACTGTGTTTCATCAACACTCTGATAGTCTACAGATTACAGAATGCCACCAGAGGTGCATCGGAAACTACTACTGGTCTTCCAGGGAACGATCAAAGCGTAGATTGTTTGAGACATTACTCCCGTGGAGGAAAGTGCGCATGGTGACTGTTGTATTCAATCCCGATGCATTTTCTGTGTTTCATCAACACTCTGATAGTCCACAGATTACAGAATGCCTCCACATGTGTATCGGAATCTACTACTGGTCTTCCAGGAAACCATCAAAGCGTAGACTGTTTGAGACATTACTTTTATGGAGGAATGTACGCATGGTGACTGTTGTATTTAATCCCGATGCAATTTCTGTGTTTCATCAACAGTCTGATAGTCCACAGATTACAGAATGCCTCCAGATGTTAATCGGAAACTACTACTGGTCTTCCAGGGAACGATCAAAGCGTAGACTGTTTGAGACATTACTCCCATGGAGGAAACTGCGCATGGAGAATGTTGTATTCAATCCCGATGCCATTTCTGTGTTTCTTCAACACTCTGATACTCAACAGATTACAGAATGCCTCCAGATGTGCAGTTGAAACTACTACTGGCCTTCCACTGAACGATCAAATCGTAGACTGTTTAAGACATTACTCCCATGGAGGAAACTGCGCATGGAGAATGTTGTATTCAATCCCGATGCAATATCTGTGTTTCATCAACATTCTGATAGTCCACAGATTACAGAATGCCTCCAGATGTTAATCGGAAACTACTACAGGACTTCCAGGGAACGATCAAAGCGTAGACTGTTTGGGACATTACTCCCATGGAGGAAAGTGCGCATGGTGACTGTCGTATTCAATCCCGATGCAATTTCTGTGTTTCATCAACACTCTGATATTCCACAGATTACAAAATGCCTCCAGATGTTAATCGGAAACTACTACAGGTCTTCCAGGGAACGAACAAAGCGTAGACTGTTTGGGACATTACTCCCATGGAGGAAAGTGCGCATGGTGACTGTTGTATTCAATCCCGATGCAATTACTGTGTTTCATCAACACTCTGATAGTCTACAGATTACAGAATGCCACCAGAGGTGCATCGGAAACTACTACTGGTCTTCCCGGGAACGACCAAACGTAGACTCTTTGAGACATTACTCCCATGGAGGAAAGTGCGCATGGTGACTGTTGTATTCAATCCCGATGCATTTACAGTGTTTCATCAACACTCTGATAGACCACAGATTTCAGAATGCCACGAGATGTGCATCGGAAACTACTACTGGTCTCCAGGGAACGATGAAAGCGTAGACTGTTTGAGACATTACTTTTATGTAAGAAACAGCGCATGGTGACTGTTGTATTGAATCCCGATGCAATTTCTGTGTTTCATCAACACTCTGATAGTCCACAGATTACAGAATGCCTCCACATGTGAATCGGAAACTACTACTAGTCTTCCAGGAAACCATCAAAGCGTAGACTGTTTGAGACATTACTTTTATGGAGGAATGTACGCATGGTGACTGTTGTATTCAATCCCGATGCAATTTCTGTGTTTCATCAACAATCTGATAGTCCACAGATTACAGAATGCCTCCAGATGTTAATCGGAAACTACTACTGGTCTTCCAGGGAACGATCAAAGCGTAGACTGTTTGAGACATTACTTCCATGGAGGAAAGTGCGCATGGTGACGGCTGTATTCAATCCCGATGCAATTTCTGTGTTTCATCAACACTCTGATAGTCCACAGAAGACAGAAAGCCTCCAGAAGTTCATCGGAAACTACTACTGGTCTTCCAGGGAACGATCAAAGCGTAGACTCTTAGAGACTTTACTCCCATGGAGGAAAGTGAGCATGGTGAGTGTTTTATTCAATCCGGATGCAATTACTGTGTTTCATCAACACTCTGATAGTCTACAGATTACAGAATGCCACCAGAGGTGCATCGGAAACTACTACTGGTCTTCCAGGGAACGATCAAAGCGTAGATTGTTTGAGACATTACTCCCGTGGAGGAAAGTGCGCATGGTGACTGTTGTATTCAATCCCGATGCATTTTCTGTGTTTCATCAACACTCTGATAGTCCACAGATTACAGAATGCCTCCACATGTGTATCGGAATCTACTACTGGTCTTCCAGGAAACCATCAAAGCGTAGACTGTTTGAGACATTACTTTTATGGAGGAATGTACGCATGGTGACTGTTGTATTCTATCCCGATGCAATTTCTGTGTTTCATCAACAGTCTGATAGTCCACAGATTACAGAATGCCTCCAGATGTTAATCGGAAACTACTACTGGTCTTCCAGGGAACGATCAAAGCGTAGACTGTTTGAGACATTACTCCCATGGAGGAAACTGCGCATGGAGAATGTTGTATTCAATCCCGATGCCATTTCTGTGTTTCTTCAACACTCTGATACTCAACAGATTACAGAATGTTTCCAGATGTGCAGTTGAAAGTACTACTGGCCTTCCACTGAACGATCAAATCGTAGACTGTTTAAGACATTACTCCCATGGAGGAAACTGCGCATGGAGAATGTTGTATTCAATCCCCATGCAATATCTGTGTTTCATCAACATTCTGATAGTCCACAGATTACAGAATGCCTCCAGATGTTAATCGGAAACTACTACTGGTCATCCAGGGAACGATAAAAGCGTAGACTGTTTGGGACATTACTCCCATGGAGGAAAGTGCGCATGGTGACTGTTGTATTCAATCCCGATGCAATTTCTGTGTTTCATCAATACTCTGATAGTCCACAGATTACAGAATGCCACCAGATGTGCATAGGAAATACTACTGGTCTTCCAGGGAACGATCAATGCGTAGACTGCTTGAGAATTACTCCTATGGGGGAAAGTGCGCATTGTGACTGTTGTATTCAATCCCGAAGCAATTTCTGTGTTTCATCAACACTCTGATAGTCCACAGATTACAGAATGCCTCCAGATGTGCATCGGAAACTACTACTGGTCTTCCAGGGAACGATCAAAGCGTAGACTGTTTGAGACATTACTCCCATGGAGGAAACTGCGCATGGTGACTGTTGTATTCAATCCCGATGCAATTTCTGTGTTTTATCAACACTCTGATACTCCACAGATTACAGAATGCCTCCAAATGTGAATCGGAAACTACTACTGGTCTTCCAGGGAACGATCAAAGCGTAAACTCTTTGAGAAATTACTCCCATGGAGGAAAGTGCGCATGGTGACTGTTGTATTCAATCCCGATGCATTTTCTGTGTTTCATCAACACTCTGATAGTCCACAGATTACAGAATGCCACGAGAAGTGCATCGGAAACTACTACTGTTCTTCCCGGGAACGATCAAAGCGTAGACTCTTTGAGACATTACTCCCATGGAGGAAACTGCGCATGGAGAATGTTGTATTCAATCCCGACGCAATTTATGTGTTTCATCAACACTCTGATATACCACAGATTACAAAATGCCTCCAGATGTTAATAGGAAACTACTACAAGACTTCCAGGGAACGATCAAAGCGTAGACTGTTTGGGACATTACTCCCATGGAGGAAAGTGCGCATGGTGACTGTCGTATTCAATCCCGATGCAATTTCTGTGTTTCATCAACACTCTGATATTCCACAGACTACAAAATGCCTCCAGATGTTAATCGGAAACTACTACAGGTCTTCCAGGGAACGAACAAAGCGTAGACTGTTTGGGACATTACTCCCATGGAGGAAAGTGCGCATGGTGACTGTTGTATTCAATCCCGATGCAATTACTGTGTTTCATCAACACTCTGATAGTCTACAGATTACAGAATGCCACCAGAGGTGCATCGGAAACTACTACTGGTCTTCCCGGGAACGACCAAACGTAGACTCTTTGAGACATTACTCCCATGGAGGAAAGTGCGCATGGTGACTGTTGTATTCAATCCCGATGCATTTACAGTGTTTCATCAACACTCTGATAGACCACAGATTTCAGAATGCCACGAGATGTGCATCGGAAACTACTACTGGTCTCCAGGGAACGATGAAAGCGTAGACTGTTTGAGACATTACTTTTATGTAAGAAACAGCGCATGGTGACTGTTGTATTGAATCCCGATGCAATTTCTGTGTTTCATCAACACTCTGATAGTCCACAGATTACAGAATGCCTCCACATGTGAATCGGAAACTACTACTAGTCTTCCAGGAAACCATCAAAGCGTAGACTGTTTGAGACATTACTTTTATGGAGGAATGTACGCATGGTGACTGTTGTATTCAATCCCGATGCAATTTCTGTGTTTCATCAACAATCTGATAGTCCACAGATTACAGAATGCCTCCAGATGTTAATCGGAAACTACTACTGGTCTTCCAGGGAACGATCAAAGCGTAGACTCTTAGAGACTTTACTCCCATGGAGGAAAGTGAGCATGGTGAGTGTTTTATTCAATCCGGATGCAATTACTGTGTTTCTTCAACACTCTGATAGTCTACAGATTACAGAATGCCACCAGAGGTGCATCGGAAACTACTACTGGTCTTCCAGGGAACGATCAAAGCGTAGATTGTTTGAGACATTACTCCCGTGGAGGAAAGTGCGCATGGTGACTGTTGTATTCAATCCCGATGCATTTTCTGTGTTTCATCAACACTCTGATAGTCCACAGATTACAGAATGCCTCCACATGTGTATCGGAATCTACTACTGGTCTTCCAGGAAACCATCAAAGCGTAGACTGTTTGAGACATTACTTTTATGGAGGAATGTACGCATGGTGACTGTTGTATTCAATCCCGATGCAATTTCTGTGTTTCATCAACAGTCTGATAGTCCACAGATTACAGAATGCCTCCAGATGTTAATCGGAAACTACTACTGGTCTTCCAGGGAACGATCAAAGCGTAGACTGTTTGAGACATTACTCCCATGGAGGAAACTGCGCATGGTGACTGTTGTATTCAATCCCGATGCAATTTCTGTGTTTTATCAACACTCTGATACTCCACAGATTACAGAATGCCTCCAAATGTGCATCGGAAACTACTACTGGTCTTCCAGGGAACGATCAAAGCGTAAACTCTTTGAGAAATTACTCCCATGGAGGAAAGTGCGCATGGTGACTGTTGTATTCAATCCCGATGCATTTTCTGTGTTTCATCAACACTCTGATAGTCCACAGATTACAGAATGCCACGAGAAGTGCATCGGAAACTACTACTGTTCTTCCCGGGAACGATCAAAGCGTAGACTCTTTGAGACATCACTCCCATGGAGGAAACTGCGCATGGAGAATGTTGTATTCAATCCCGATGCAATTTCTGTGTTTCATCAACACTCTGATATACCACAGATTACAAAATGCCTCCAGATGTTAATCGGAAACTACTACAGGACTTCCAGGGAACGATCAAAGCGTAGACTGTTTGGGACATTACTCCCATGGAGGAAAGTGCGCATGGTGACTGTCGTATTCAATCCCGATGCAATTTCTGTGTTTCATCAACACTCTGATAGTCCACAGAAGACAGAAAGCCTCCAGAAGTTCATCGGAAACTACTACTGGTCTTCCAGGGAACGATCAAAGCGTAGACTCTTAGAGACTTTACTCCTATGGAGGAAAGCGAGCATGGTGAGTGTTTTATTCAATCCGGATGCAATTACTGTGTTTCATCAACACTCTGATAGTCTACAGATTACAGAATGCCACCAGAGGTGTATCGGAAACTACTACTGGTCTTCCAGGGAACGATCAAAGCGTAGATTGTTTGAGACATTACTCCCGTGGAGGAAAGTGCGCATGGTGACTGTTGTATTCAATCCCGATGCATTTTCTGTGTTTCATCAACACTCTGATAGTCCACAGATTACAGAATGCCTCCACATGTGAATCGGAAACTACTACTGGTCTTCCAGGAAACCATCAAAGCGTAGACTGTTTGAGACATTACTTTTATGGAGGAATGTACGCATGGTGACTGTTGTATTCAATCCCGATGCATTTTCTGTGTTTCATCAACACTCTGATAGTCCACAGATTACAGATTGCCACGAGAAGTGCATCGGAAACTACTACTGTTCTTCCCGGGAACGATCAAAGCGTAGACTCTTTGAGACATTACTCCCATGGAGGAAACTGCGCATGGAGAAAGTTGTATTCAATCCCGATGCAATTTCTGTGTTTCATCAACACTCTGATATTCCACAGATTACAAAATGCCTCCAGATGTTAATCGGAAACTACTACAGGACTTCCAGGGAACGATCAAAGCGTAGACTGTTTGGGACATTACTCCCATGGAGGAAAGTGCGCATGGTGACTGTCGTATTCAATCCCGATGCAATTTCTGTGTTTCATCAACACTCTGATATTCCACAGATTACAAAATGCCTCCAGATGTTAATCGGAAACTACTACAGGTCTTCCAGGGAACGATCAAAGCGTAGACTGTTTGGGACATTACTCCCATGGAGGAAAGTGCGCATGGTGACTGTTGTATTCAATCCCGATGCAGTTACTGTGTTTCATCAACACTCTGATAGTCTACAGATTACAGAATGCCACCAGAGGTGCATCGGAAACTACTACTGGTCTTCCCGGGAACGACCAAACGTAGACTCTTTGAGACATTACTCCCATGGAGGAAAGTGCGCATGGTGACTGTTGTATTCAATCCCGATGCATTTACAGTGTTTCATCAACACTCTGATAGACCACAGATTACAGAATGCCACGAGATGTGCATCGGAAACTACTACTGGTCTCCAGGGAACGATGAAAGCGTAGACTGTTTGAGACATTACCTTTATGTAAGAAACAGCGCATGGTGACTGTTGTATTGAATCCCGATGCAATTTCTGTGTTTCATCAACACTCTGATAGTCCACAGATTACAGAATGCCTCCACATGTGAATCGGAAACTACTACTAGTCTTCCAGGAAACCATCAAAGCGTAGACTGTTTGAGACATTACTTTTATGGAGGAATGTACGCATGGTGACTGTTGTATTCAATCCCGATGCAATTTCTGTGTTTCATCAACAATCTGATAGTCCACAGATTACAGAATGCCTCCAGATGTTAATCGGAAACTACTACTGGTCTTCCAGGGAACGATCAAAGCATAGACTGTTTGAGACATTACTTCCATGGAGGAAAGTGCGCATGGTGACGGCTGTATTCAATCCCGATGCAATTTCTGTGTTTCATCAACACTCCGATAGTCCACAGATGACAGAAAGCCTCCACAAGTTCAACGGAAACTACTACTGGTCTTCCAGGGAACGATCAAAGCGTAGACTCTTAGAGACTTTACTCCCATGGAGGAAAGTGAGCATGGTGAGTGTTTTATTCAATCCGGATGCAATTACTGTGTTTCATCAACACTCTGATAGTCTACAGATTACAGAATGCCACCAGAGGTGCATCGGAAACTGCTACTGGTCTTCCAGGGAACGACCAAAGCGTAGATTGTTTGATACATTACTCCCGTGGAGGAAAGTGCGCATGGTGACTGTTGTATTCAATCCCGATGCATTTTCTGTGTTTCATCAACACTCTGATAGTCCACAGATTACAGAATGCCTCCACATGTGAATCGGAATCTACTACTGGTCTTCCAGGAAACCATCAAAGCGTAGACTGTTTGAGACATTACTTTTATGGAGGAATGTACGCATGGTGACTGTTGTATTCAATCCCGATGCAATTTCTGTGTTTCATCAACACTCTGATAGTCCACAGATTACAGAATGCCTCCAGATGTTAATCGGAAACTACTTCTGGTCTTCCAGGGAACGATCAAAGCGAAGACTGTTTGAGACATTACTCCCATGGAGGAAACTGCGCATGGAGAATGTTGTATTCAATCCCGATGCCATTTCTGTGTTTCTTCAACACTCTGATACTCAACAGATTACAGAATGCCTCCAGATGTGCAGTTGAAACTACTACTGGCCTTCCACTGAACGATCAAATCGTAGACTGTTTGAGACATTACTCCCATGGAGGAAACTGCGCATGGAGAATGTTGTATTCAATCCCGATGCAATATCTTTGTTTCATCAACATTGTGATAGTCCACAGATTACAGAATGCCTCCAGATGTTAATCGGAAACTACTACTGGTCATCCAGGAAACGATAAAAGCGTAGACTGTTTGGGACATTACTCCCATGGAGGAAAGTGCGCATGGTGACTGTTGTATTCAATCCCGATGCAATTTCTGTGTTTCATCAATACTCTGATAGTCCACAGATTACAGAATGCCACCAGATGTGCATAGGAAATACTACTGGTCTTCCAGGGAGCGATCAATGCGTAGACTGCTTGAGAATTACTCCTATGGGGGAAAGTGCGCATTGTGACTGTTGTATTCAATCCCGAAGCAATTTCTGTGTTTCATCAACACTCTGATAGTCCACAGATTACAGAATGCCTCCAGATGTGCATCGGAAACTACTACTGGTCTTCCAGGGAACGATCAAAGCGTAGACTGTTTGAGACATTACTCCCATGGAGGAAACTGCGTATGGTGACTGTTGTATTCAATCCCGATGCAATTTCTGTGTTTTATCAACACTCTGTTACTCCACAGATTTCAGAATGCCTCCAAATGTGCATCGGAAACTACTACTGGTCTTCCAGGGAACGATCAAAGCGTAAACTCTTTGAGACATTACTCCCATGGAGGAAAGTGCGCATGGTGACTGTTGTATTCAATCCCGATGCATTTTCTGTGTTTCATCAACACTCTGATAGTCCACAGATTACAGAATGCCACGAGAAGTGCATCGGAAACTACTACTGGTCTTCCCGGGAACGATCAAAGCGTAGACTCTTTGAGACATTACTCCCATGGAGGAAAGTGCGCATGGTGACTGTTGTATTCAATCCCGATGCAATTTCTGTGTTTCATCAACACACTGATACTCAACAGATTACAGAATGCCTCAAGATGTGCAGTGGAAACTACTACTGGCCTTCCACTGAACGATCAAAGCGTAGACTGTTTGAGACATTACTCCTATGGAGGGAACTGCGCATGGAGAATGTTGTATTCAATCCCGATGCAATTTCTGTGTTTCATCAACACTCTGATAGTCCACAGATTACAGAATGCCTCCAGATGTTAATCGGAAACTACTACTGGTCTTCCAGTTAACGATCAAAGCGTAGGCTGTTCGTTACATTACTCCCACTGAGGAAAGGGCGCATGGTGACAGTTGTATTCAATCCCGATGCATTTACAGTGTTTCATCAACACTCTGATAGACCACAGATTACAGAATGCCACGAGATGTGCATCGGAAACTACTACTGGTCTCCAGGGAACGATGAAAGCGTAGACTGTTTGAGATATTACTTTTATGTAAGAAACAGCGCATGGTGACTGTTGTATTGAATCCCGATGAAATTTCTGTGTTTCATCAACACTCTGATAGTCCACAGATTACAGAATGAATCCACATGTGAATCGGAAACTACTACGGGTCTTCCAGGAAACCATTAAAGCGTAGACTGTTTGAGACATTACTTTTATGGAGGAATGTACGAATGGTGACTGTTGTATTCAATCCCGATGCATTTTCTGTGTTTCATCAACACTCTGATAGTCCACAGATTACACAATGCCTCCAGATGTGCATCGGAAACTACTACTGCTCTTCCAGGGAACGATCAAAGCGTAGACTGTTTGAGACATTACTCCCATGGAGGAATGTGCGCATAGTGACTGTTGTATTCAATCCCGATGCAATTTCTGTGTTTTATCAACACTCTAATACTCCACAGATTACAGAATGCCTCCAAATGAGCATCGGAAACTACTACTGGTCTTCCAGGGAACGATCAAAGCGTAAACTCTTTGAGACATTACTCCCATGGAGGAAAGTTTGCATGTTGACTGTTGTATTCAATCCCGATGCATTTTCTGTGTTTCATCAACACTCTGATAGTCCACAGATTACAGAATGCCACGAGAAGGGCATCGGAAACTATTACTGGTCTTCCCGGGAACGATCAAAGCGTAGACTCTTTGAGACATTACTCCCATGGAGGAAAGTGCGCATGGTGACTGTTGTATTCAATCCCGATGCAATTTCTGTGTTTCATCAACACTCTGATACTCAACAGATTACAGAATGCCTCCAGATGTGCAGTTGAAACTCTTACTGGCCTTCCACTGAACGATGAAAGCGTAGACTGTTTGAGACATTACTCCTATGGAGGGAACTGCGCATGGAGAATGTTGTATTCAATCCAGATGCAATTTCTGTGTTTCATCAACACTCTGATAGTCCACAGATTACAGAATGCCTCCAGATGTTAATCGGAAACTACTACTGGTCTTCCAGTTAACGAAGAAAGCGTAGGCTGTTTGTTACATTACTCCCATGGAGGAAAGGGCGCATGGTGACAGTTGTATTCAATCCCGATGCATTTACAGTGTTTAATCAACACTCTGATAGACCACAGATTACAGAATGCCACTAGATGTGCATCGGAAACTACTACTGGTCTCCAGGGAACTATGAAAGCGTAGACTGTTTGAGACGTTACTTTTATGTAAGAAACAGCGCATGGTGACTGTTGTATTGAATCCCGATGCAATTTCTGTGTTTCATCAACACTCTGATAGTCCACAGATTACAGAATGCCTCCACATGTGAATCGGAAACTACTAATGGTCTTCCAGGAAACCTTCAAAGCGTAGACTGCTTAAGACATTACTTTTATGGAGGAATGTACTCATGGTGACTGTTGTATTCAATCTCGATGCAATTTCTGTGTTTCATCAACACTCTGATAGTCCACGGATTACAGAATGATTCCAGATGTTAATCGGAAACTACTACTGGTCTTCCAGGGAACGATCAAAGCGTAGACTGTTTGAGAAATTACTCCCATGGAGGAAACTGCACATGGAGAATGTTGTATTCAATCCCGATGCAATTTCTGTGTTTCATCAACACTCTGATAGTCCACAGTTTACAAAATGCCTCCAGATGTTAATCGGAAACTACTACTGGTCCTCCAGGGAACGATCAAAGCGTAGACTGTTTGGGACATTACTCCCATGAAGGAAAGTGCGCATGGTGACTGTTGTATTCAATCCCGATGCAATTTCTGTGTGTCATCAACACTCTGATACTCCACAGATTACACAATGCCTCCAAATGTGCATCGGAAACTACTACTGGTCTTCCAGGGAACGATCAAAGCGTAGACTGTTTGAGACATTACTCCCATTGAGGAAAGTGCGCATGGTGACTGTTGTATCCAATCCCGATGCATTTTCTGTGTTTCATCAATACTCTGATAGTCCACAGATTACAGAATGCCACGAGATGTGCATCGGAAACTACTACTGGTCTTCCCGGGAACGATCAAAGCGTAGACTGTTTGAGACATGACTCCCATGGAGGAAAGTGCGCATGGTGACTGTCGTATTCAATCCCGATGCAATTTCTGTGTTTCATCAACACTCTGATAGTCCACAGATTACAGAAAGCCTCCAGAAGTTCATCGGAAACGACTACTGGTCTTCCAGGGAACGATCAAAGCGTAGACTGTTAGAGACATTACTCCCATGGAGGAAAGTGAGCATGGTGAGTGTTTTATTCAATCCGGATGCAATTACTGTGTTTCATCAACACTCTGATAGTCTACAGATTACAGAATGCCACCAGAGGTGCATTGGTAACTACTACTGGTCTTCCAGGGAACGATCAAAGCGTAGATTGTTTGAGACATTACTCCCGTTGAGGAAAGTTGCGCATGGTGACTGTTGTATTCAATCCCGATGCATTTTCTGTGTTTTATCAACACTCTGATAGTCCGCAGATTACAGAATGCCACGAGAAGTGCATCGGAAACTACTACTGGTCTTCCCGGGAACGATCAAAGCGTAGACTCTTTGAGACATTACTCCCATGGAGGAAAGTGCGCATGGTGACAGTTGTATTCAATCCCGATGCATTTACAGTGTTTAATCAACACTCTGATAGACCACAGATTACAGAATGCCACGAGATGTGCATCTGAAAATACTATTGGTCTCCAGGGAACGATGAAAGCGTAGACTGTTTGAGACATTACTCATATGCAAGAAACAGCGCATGGTGACTGTTGTATTGAATCCCGATGCAATTTCTGTGTTTCATCAACACTCTGATAGTCCACAGATTACAGAATGCCGCCACATGTGAATCGGAAACTACTACTGGTCTTCCAGGAAACCATCAAAGCGTAGACTGTTTAAGACATTACTTTTATTGAGGAATGTACGCATGGTGACTGTTGTATTCAATCCCGATGCAATTTCTGTGTTTCATCAACACTCTGATAATCCACAGATTACAGAATGCCTCCAGATGTTAATCGGAAACTACTACTGGTCTTCCAGGGAACGATCAAAGCGTAGACTGTTTGAGACATTACTCCCATGGAGGAAACTGCGCATGGAGAATGTTGTATTCAATCCCGATGCATTTTCTGTGTTTCATCAACACTCTGATAGTCCACAGATTACAGAATGCCTCCAGATGTGCATCGGAAATTACTACTGCTCTTCCAGGGAACGATCAAAGCGTAGACTTTTTGAGACATTACTCCCATGGAGGAATGTGCGCATAGTGACTGTTGTATTCAATCCCGATGCAATTTCTGTGTTTTATCAACACTCTGATACTCCACAGATTACAGAATGCCACGAGATGTGCATCGGAAACTACTACTGGTCTTCCCGGGAACGATCAAATCGTAGACTGTTTGAGACATTACTCCCATGGAGGAAAGTGCGCATGGTGACTGTCGTATTCAATCCCGATGCAATTTCTGAGTTTCATAAACACTCTGATAGTCCACAGATTACAGAAAGCCTCCAGAAGTTCATCGGAAACTACTACTGGTCTTCCAGGGAACGATCAAATCGTAGACTGTTAGAGACATTACTCCCATGGAGGAAAGTGAGCATGGTGAGTGTTTTATTCAATCCGGATGCGATTAATGTGTTTCATCAACACTCTGATAGTCTACAGATTACAGAATGCCACCAGAGGTGCATCGGAAACTACTACTGGTCTTCCAGGGAACGATCAAAGCGTGGATTGTTTGAGACATTACTCCCGTGGAGGTAAGTGTGCATGGTGACTGTTGTATTCAATCCCGATGCATTATCTGTGTTTCATCAACACTCTGATAGTCCACAGATTACAGAATGCCTCCACATGTGAATCGGAAACTACTACTGGTCTTCCAGGAAACCATCAAAGCGTAGACTGTTTGAGACATTACTTTTATGGAGGAATGTACGCATGGTAACTGTTGTATTCAATCCCGATGCAATTTCTGTGTTTCATCAACACTCTGATACTCCACAGATTACAGAATGCCTCCAAATGTGCATCGGAAACTACTACTGGTCTTCCAGGGAACGATCAAAGCGTAGATTGTTTGAGACATTACTCCCGTGGAGGAAAGTGCGCATGGTGACTGTTGTATTCAATCCCGATGCATTTTCTGTGTTTCATCAACACTCTGATAGTCCACAGATTAAAGAATGCCTCCAGATGTGCATCGGAAACTACTACTGCTCTTCCAGGGAACGATCAAAGCGTAGACTGTTTGAGACATTACTCCCATGGAGGAATGTGCGCATAGTGACTGTTGTATTCAATCCCGATGCAATTTCTGTGTTTTATCAACACTCTGATACTCCACAGATTACAGAATGCCTCCAAATGTGCATCGGAAACTACTACTGGTCTTCCAGGGAACGATCAAAGCGTAAACTCTTTGAGACATTACTCCCATGGAGGAAAGTGCGCATGGTGACTGTTGTATTCAATCCCGATGCATTTTCTGTGTTTCATCAACACTCTGATAGTCCACAGATTACAGAATGCCACGAGAAGTGCATCGGAAACTACTACTGGTCTTCCTGGGAACGATCAAAGCGTAGACCCTTTGAGACATTACTCCCATGGAGGAAAGTGCGCATGGTGACAGTTGTATTCAATCCCGTTGCAATTTCTGTGTTTCATCAACACTCTGATACTCAACAGATTACAGAATGCCTCCAGATGTGCAGTTGAAACTACTACTGGCCTTCCACTGAACGATCAAAGCGTAGACTGTTTGAGACATTACTCCTATGGAGGGAACTGCGCATGGAGAATGTTGTATTCAATCCCGATGCAATTTCTGTGTTTCATCAACACTCTGATAGTCCACAGATTACAGAATGCCTCCAGATGTGCATCGGAAACTACTACTGGTCTTCCAGGGAACGATCAAAGCGTAGACTGTTTGAGACATTACTCCCATGGAGGAAAGTGCGCATGGTGACTGTTGTATTCAATCCCGATGCATTTTCTGTGTTTCATCAACACTCTGATAGTCCACAGATTACAGAATGCCACGAGAATTGCATCGGAAACTACTACTGGTCTTCCTGGGAACGATCAAAGCGTAGACCATTTGAGACATTACTCCCATGGAGGAAAGTGCGCATGGTGACTGTTGTATTCAATCCCGATGCAATTTGTGTGTTTCATCAACACTCTGATACTCCACAGATTACAGAATGCCTCCAAATGTGCATCGGAAACTACTACTAGTCTTCCAGGGAACGATCAAAGCGTAGACTATTTGAGACATTACTCCCATGGAGGAAAGTGCGCATGGTGACTGTTGTATCCAATCCCGATGCATTTTCTGTGTTTCATCAACACTCTGATAGTCCATAGATTACAGAATGCCACGAGATGTGTATCGGAAACTACTACTGGTCTTCCCGGCAACGATCAAAGCGTAGACTGTTTGAGACATTACTCCCATGGAGGAAAGTGCCCATGGTGACTGTCGTATTCAATCCCGATGCAATTTCTGTGTTTCATCAACACTCTGATAGTCCACAGATTGCAGAAAGCCTCCAGAAGTTCAGCGGAAACTACAACTGGTCTTCCAGGGAACAATCAAAGCGTAGACTGTTAGAGACATTACTCCCATGGAGGAAAGTGAGCATGGTGACTGTTTTATTCAATCCGGATGCAATTACTGTGTTTCATCAACACTCTGATAGCCTACACATTACAGAATGCCACCAGAGGTGCATCGGAAACTACTACTGGTCTTCCAGGGAACGATCAAAGCGTAGACTGTTTGAGACATTACTCCCGTGGAGGAAAGTGCGCATGGTGACTGTTGTATTCAATCCCGATGCATTTTCTGTGTTTCATCAACACTCTGATAGTCCACAGATTACAGAATGCCTCCAGATGTGCATCGGAAACTACTACTGCTCTTCCAGGGACCGATCAAAGCGTAGACTGTTTGAGACATTACTCCCATGGAGGAAAGTGCGCATGGTGACTGTTGTATTCAATACCGATGCAATTTCTGTGTTTTATCAACACTCGGATAGTCCACAGATTACAGAATGCCTCCAGATGTGCATCGGAGGCTACTACTGCTCTTCCAGGGACCGATCAAAGCGTAGACTGTTTGAGACATTACTCCCATGGAGGAATGTGCGCATGGTGACTGTTGTATTCAATCCCGATGCAATTTCTGTGTTTCATCAACACTCTAATAGTCCACAGATTACAGAATGCCTCCAGATGTGCATCGGAAACTACTACTGGTTTTACAGAGAACGATCAAATCGTAGACTGTTTGAGACATTACTCCCATGGAGGAAAGTGCGCATGGTGACTGTCGTATTCAATCCCGATGCAATTTCTGTGTTTCATAAACACTCTGATAGTCCACAGATTACAGAAAGCCTCCAGAAGTTCATCGGAAACTACTACTGGTCTTCCAGGGAACGATCAAAGCGTAGACTGTTAGAGACATTACTCCCATGGAGGAAAGTGAGCATGGTGAGTGTTTTATTCAATCCGGATGCAATTACTGTGTTTCATCAACACTCTGATAGTCTACAGATTACAGAATGCCACGAGAGGTGCATCGGAAACTGCTACCGGTCTTCCAGGGAACGATCAAAGCGTGGATTGTTTGAGACATTACTCCCATGGAGGAATGTGCGCATAGTGACTGTTGTATTCAATCCCGATGCCATTTCTGTGTTTTATCAACACTCTGATACTCCACAGATTACGGAATGCCTCCAAATGTGCATCAGAAACTACTACTGGTCTTCCAGGGAACGATCAAAGCGTAAACTCTTTGAGACATTACTCCCATGGAGGAAAGTGCGCATGGTGACTGTTGTATTCAATCCCGAGGCATTTTCTGTGTTTCAACAACACTCTGATAGTCCACAGATTACAGAATGCCACGAGATGTGCATCGGAAACTACTACTGGTTTCCAGGGAACGATGAAAGCGTAGACCGTTTGAGACATTACTTTTATGTAAGAAACAGCGCATGGTGACTGTTGTATTGAATCCCGATGAAATTTCTGTGTTTCATCAACACTCTGATAGTCCACAGATTACAGAATGCCTCCACATGTGAATCGGAAACTACTACTGGTCTTCCAGGAAACCATCAAAGCGTAGACTGTTTGAGACATTACTTTTATGGCGGAATGTACGCATGGTGACTGTTGTATTCAATCCCGATGCAATTTCTGAGTTTCATCAACACTCCGATAGTCCACAGACTACAGAATGCCTCCAGATGTTAAACGGAAACTACTACTGGTCCTCCAGGGAACGATCAAAGCGTAGACTGTTTGGGACATTACTCCCATGAAGGAAAGTGCGCATGGTGACTGTTGTATTCAATCCCGATGCAATTTCTGTGTTTCATCAACACTCTGATACTCCACAGATTACAGAATGCCACGAGATGTGCATCGGAAACTACTACTGGTCTTCCCGGCAACGATCAAAGTGTAGACTGTTTGAGACATTACTCCCATGGAGGAAAGTGCGCATGGTGATTGTCGTATTCAATCCCGATGCAATTTCTGTGTTTCATCAACACTCTGATAGTCCACAGATTACAGAAAGCCTCCAGAAGTTCAGCGGAAACTACAACTGGTCTTCCAGGGAACGATCAAGGCGTAGACTGTTAGAGACATTACTCCCATGGAGGAAAGTGAGCAAGGTGACTGTTTTATTCAATCCGGATGCAATTACTGTGTTTCATCAACACTCTGATAGTCTACACATTACAGAATGCCACCAGAGGTGCATCGGAAACTACTACTGCTCTTCCAGGGAACGATCAAAGTGTAGATTGTTTGAGACATTACTCCCGTGGAGGAAAGTGCGCATGGCGACTGTTGTATTCAATCCCGATGCATTTTCTGTGTTTCATCAACACTCTGATAGTCCACAGATTACAGAATGCCTGCAGATGTGCATCGGAGGCTACTACTGCTCTTCCAGGGACCGATCAAAGCGTAGACTGTTTGAGACATTACTCCCATGGAGGAAAGTGCGTATGGTGACTGTTGTATTCAATACCGATGCAATTTCTGTGTTTCATGAACACTCTGATAGTCCACAGATTACAGAACGCCTCCAGATGTGCATCGGAAACTACTACTGGTCTTCCAGGGAACGATCAAAGCGTAGACTGTTTGAGACATTACTTTTATGGAGGAATGTGCGCATGGTGACTGTTGTATTCAATCCCGATGCAATTTCTGTGTTTCATTAACACTCTAATAGTCCACAGATTACAGAATGCCTCCAGATGTGCATCGGAAACTACTACTGGTCTTCCAGTGAACGATCAAAGCATAGACTGTTTGAGACATTACATTTATGGAGGAATGTGCGCATGGTGACTGTTGTATTCAATCCTGATGCAATTTATGTGTTTCATCAACACTCTAATAGTCCACAGATTACAGAATGCCTCCAATTGTGCATCGGAAACTACTACTGGTCTTCCAGGGAACAATCAAAGCTTAAACTCTTTGAGACATTACTCCCATGGGGGAAAGTGAGCATGGTGACTGTTTTATTCAATCCCGATGCAATTACTGTGTTTCATCAGTACTCTGATGCTCTACACATTACAGAATACCACCAGAAGTGCATCGGAAACTACTACTGGTCTTCCAGGGAACGATCAAAACGTAGACTGTTTTTGACATTACTCCCATGGGAGAAATTGCGCATGGTGACTGTTGTATTCAATCCCGATGCAGTTTCGGTGTTTCATCAAGACTCTGATAGTCCACAGATTACAGAATGCCTCCAGATGTTAATCGGAAACTACTACTGGTCTTCCCGGGAACGATCAAAGCGTAGACTGTTTCAGACATTACTCCCATGGAGGAAAGTGCGCATGGTGACTGTCGTATTCAATCCCGATGCAATATCTGTGATTCATCAACACTCTGATAGTCCACAGATTACAGAATGCCTCCAGATGTGCATCGGAAACTACTACTGCTCTTCCAGGGAACGATCAAAGCGTAGACTGTTTGAGACATTACTAACATGGAGGAATGTGCGCATAGTGACTGTTGTATTCAATCCCGATGCAATTTCTGTGTTTTATCAACACTCTGATACTCCACAGATTACAGAATGCCTCCAAATGTGCATCGGACACTACTACTGGTCTTCCAGGGAACGATCAAAGCGTAAACTCTTTGAGACATTACTCCCTTGGAGGAAAGTGCGCATGGTGACTGTTGTATTCAATCCCGATCCATTTTCTGTGTTTCATCAACACTCTGATACTCCACAGATTACAGAAAGCCACGAGAAGTGCATCAGAAACTACTACTGGACTTCCCGGGAACGATCAAAGCGTAGACTCTTTGAGACATTACTTCCATGGAGGAAAGTGCGCATGGTGACTGTTGTATTCAATCCCGATGCAATTTCTGTGTTTCATCAACACTCTGATACTCAACAGATTACAGAATGCCTCCAGATGTGCAGTTGAAACTACTACTGGCCTTCCGCTGAACGATCAAAGCGTAGACTGTTTGAGACATTACTCCTATGGAGGGAACTGCGCATGGAGAATGTTGTATTCAATCCCGATGCAATTTCTGTGTTTCATCAACACTCTGATAGTCCACAGATTACAGAATGCCTCCAGATGTTAATCGGAAACTACTACTGCTCTTCCAGTTAACGATCAAAGCGTAGGCTGTTTGTTACATTATTCCCATGGAGGAAAGGGCGCATGGTGACAGTTGTATTCAATCCCGATGCATTTACAGTGTTTCATCAACACTCTGATAGACCACAGATTACAGAATGCCACGAGATGTGCATCGGAAACTACTACTGGTCTTCCAGGGAACGATCAAAGCGTAGACTGTTAGAGACATTACTCCCATGGAGGAAAGTGAGCATGGTGACTGTTTTATTCAATCCGGATGCAATAACTGTGTTCCATCAACACTCTGATAGTCTACACATTACAGAATGCCACCAGAGGTGCATCGGAAACTACTACTGGTCTTTCAGGGAACGATCAAAGCGTAGATTGTTTGAGACATTACTCTCGTGGAGGAAAGTGCGAGTGGTGACTGTTGTATTCAATCCCGATGCATTTTCTGTGTTTCATCAACACACTGATAGTCCACAGATTACAGAATGCCTCCAGATGTGCATCGGAGACTACTACTGCTCTTCCAGGGAACGATCAAAGCGTAGACAGTTTGAGACATTACTCCCATGGAGGAAAGTGCGCATGGTGACTGTTGTATTCAATACCGATGCAATTTCTGTGTTTCATCAACACTCTGATACTCCACAGATTACAGAATGCCTCCAGATGTGCAATTGAAACTACTACTGGTCTTCCAGGGAACGATCAAAGCGTAGACTGTTTGAGACATTACTCCCATGGAGGAAAGTGCGCATGGTGACTGTTGTATCCAATCCCGATGCATTTTCTGTGTTTCATCAACACTCTGATAGTCCACAGATTACAGAATGCCACGAGATGTGCATCGGAAACTACTACTGGTCGTCCCGGGAACGATCAAAGCGTAGACTATTTGAGACATTACTCCCATGGAGGAAAGTGCGCATAGTGATTGTTGTATTCAATCCCGATGCATTTTCTGTGTTTCATCAACACACTGATAGTCCACAGATTACAGAATACCTCCAGATGTGCATCGGAAAGTACTACTGCTCTTCCAGGGAACGATCAAAGCGTAGACTGTTTGAGACATTACTTTTATGGAGGAATGTGCGCATGGTGACTGTTGTATACAATCCCGATGCAATTTCTGTGTTTCATCAACACTCTAATAGTCCACAGATTACAGAATGCCTCCAGATGTGCATCGGAAACTACTACTGGTCTTCCAGGGAACAATCAAAGCGTAAACTCATTGAGACATTACTCCCATGGAGGAAAGTGAGCATGGTGACTGTTTTATTCAATCCCGATGCAATTACTGTGTTTCATCAGTACTCTGATAGTCTACACATTACAGAATGCCACCAGAAGTGCGACGGAAACTTCTACTGGTCTTCCAGGGAGCGATCAAAACGTAGACTGTTTGAGACATTACTCCCATGGAGGAAAGTGCGCATGGTGACTGTTGAATTCAATTCCGATGCAATTTCTGTGTTTCATCAACACTCTGATACTCCACAGATTACAGAATGCCTCCAGATGTGCAGTTGAAACAACTATTGGTCTTCCACTGAACGATCAAAGCGTAGACTATTTGAGACATTACTCCCATGGAGGAAACTGCGCATGGAGAATGTTGTATTCAATCCCGATGCAATTTCTGTGTTTCATCAACACTCTGATAGTCCACAGATTACAGAAAGCCTCCAGATGTTCATCGGAAACTGCTACTGGTCTTCCAGTGAACGATCAAAGCGTAGACTGTTAGAGACATTACTCCCACGGAGGAAAGTGAGCATTATGACTGTTTTATTCAATCCCGATGCAATTACTGTGTTTCATCAACACTCTGATAGTCTACACATTACAGAATGCCACCAGAGGTGCATCGGAAACTACTACTGGTCTTCGAGGGAACGATCAAAGCATAGATTGTTTGACACATTACTTTTATATAAGAATCAGCGCATGGTGACTGTTGTATTCAATCCCGATGAAATTTCTGTGTTTCATCAACACTCTGATAGTCCACAGATTACAGAATGCCCCAAATGTGCATCGGAAACTACTACTGGTCTTCCAGGGAGCGATCAAAGCGTAAACTCTTTGAGACATTACTCCCATGGAGGAAAGTGCGCATGGTGACTATTGTATTCAATCCCGATGCATTCTCTGTGTTTCATCAACACTCCGATAGTCCACAGATTACAGAACGCCACGAGATGTGCATCGGAAACTACTACTGGTCTTCCAGGGAACGATCAAAGCGTAGACTGTTTGAGACATTACTTTTATGAAGGAATGTGCGCATTGTTACTGTTGTTTTCAATCCCGATGCAATTTCTGTGTTTCATCAACACTCTGATACTCCACAGATTACAGAATGATTCCAAATTTGCATCGGAAACTACTACTGGTCTTCCAGGGAACGATCAATGCGTAGACTGTTTGAGACATTACTCCCATGGAGGAAACTGCGCATGGAGAATGTTGTATTCAATCCCGATCCAATTTTTGTGTTTCATCAACACTCTGATAGTCTACACATTACAGAATGCCACCAGAGGTGCATCGGAAACTACTACTGGTCTTCCAGGGAACGATCAAAGCGTAGATTGTTTGTGACAATTCTCCCGTGGAGGAAAGTGCGCATGGTGACTGTTGTATTCAATCCCGAGGCATTTTCTGTGTTTCATCAACACTCTGATAGTCCACAGATAACAGAATGCCTGCAGATATGCATCGGAAACTACTACTGGTCTTCCAGGGAACGATCAAAGGGTAGACTGTTTGAGACATTACTCACATAGAGGATAGTGCGCATGGTGACTGTTGTATTCAATACCGATGCAATTTCTGTGTTTCATCAACACTCTGATACTCCACAGATTACAGAATGCCTCCAGATGTGCATCGGAAACTACTACTGGTCTTCCAGGGAACGATCAAAGCGTAGACCGTTTGAGACATTACTTTTATGGAGGAATGTGCGCATGGTGACTGTTGTATTCAATCCCGATGCAATTTCTGTGTTTCATCAACACTCTAATAGTCCACAGATTACAGAGTGCCTCCAGATGTGCATCGGAAACTACTACTGGTCTTCCACTGAAGAATCAAAGCGTAAACTCTTTGAGACATTACTCCCATGGAGGAAAGTGCGCATGGTGACTGTTGTATTCAATCCCGATGCAATTTACTGTGTTTCATCAACACTCTGATAGTCCACAGATTACAGAATGCCTCCAGATGTTAATCGGAAACTACTACTGGTCTTCCAGTTAACGATCAAAGCGTAGGCTGTTTGTTACATTACTCCCATGGAGGAAAGGGCGCATGGTGACAGTTGTATTCAATCCCGATGCATTTACAGTGTTTCATCAACACTCTGAGAGACCACAGATTACAGAATGCCACGAGATGTGCATCGGAAACTACTACTGGTCTTCCAGGGAACGATCAAAGCGTAGACTGTTAGAGACATTACTCCCATGGAGGAAAGTGAGCATGGTGACTGTTTTATTCAATCCGGATGCAATAACTGTGTTTCATCAACACTCTGATTGTCTACACATTACAGAATGCCACCAGAGGTGCATCGGAAACTACTACTGGTCTTTCAGGCAACGATCAAAGCGTAGATTGATTGAGACATTACTCTCGTGGAGGAAAGTGCGAGTGGTGACTGTTGTATTCAATCCCGATGCATTTTCTGTGTTTCATCAACACACTGATAGTCCACAGATTACAGAATGCCTCCAGATGTGCATCGGAAACTACTACTGCTCTTCCAGGGAACGATCAAAGCGTAGACAGTTTGAGACATTACTCCCATGGAGGAAAGTGCGCATGGTGACTGTTGTATTCAATACCGATGCAATTTCTGTGTTTCATCAACACTCTGATACTCCACAGATTACAGAATGCCTCCAGATGTGCAATTGAAACTACTACTGGTCTTCCAGGGAACGATCAAAGCGTAGACTGTTTGAGACATTACTCCCATGGAGGAAAGTGCGCATGGTGACTGTTGTATCCAATCCCGATGCATTTTCTGTGTTTCATCAACACTCTGATAGTCCACAGATTACAGAATGCCACGAGATGTGCATCGGAAACTACTACTGGTCTTCCCGGGAACGATCAAAGCGTAGACTCTTTGAGACATTACTCCCATGGAGGAAAGTGAGCATGGTGACTGTTTTATTCAATCCGGATGCAATTACTGTCTTTCATCACCACTCTGATACTCTACACATTACAGAATGCCACCAGAGGTGCATCGGACACTACTACTGGTCTTCCAGGGAACGATCAAAGCGTAGATTGTTTGAGACATTACTCCCGTGGAGGAAAGTGCGCATGGTGACTGTTGTATTCAATCCCGATGCATTTTCTGTGTTTCATCAACACACTGATAGTCCACAGATTACAAAATGCCTCCAGATGTGCATCGGAAAGTACTACTGCTCTTCCAGGGAACGATCAAAGCGTAGACTGTTTGAGACATTACTTTTATGGAGGAATGTGCGCATGGTGACTGTTGTATTCGTTCCCGATGCAATTTCTGTGTTTCTTCAACACTCTAATAGTCCACAGATTACAGAATGCCTCCAGATGTGCATCGGAGACTACTACTGGTCTTCCAGGGAACGATCAAAGCGTAGACTGTTTGCTACATTACTTTTATGGAGGAATGTGCGCATGGTGACTGTTGTATACAATCCCGATGCAATTTCTGTGTTTCATCAACACTCTAATAGTCCACAGATTACAGAATGCCTCCAGATGTGCATCGGAAACTACTACTGGTCTTCCAGGGAACAATCACAGCGTAAACTCATTGAGACATTACTCCAATGGAGGAAAGTGAGCATGGTGACTGTTTTATTCAATCCCGATGCAATTACTGTGTTTCATCAGTACTCTGATAGTCTACACATTACAGAATGCCACCAGAAGTGCGACGGAAACTTCTACTGGTCTTCCAGGGAGCGATCAAAACGTAGACTGTTTGAGACATTACTCCCATGGAGGAAAGTGCGCATGGTGACTGTTGAATTCAATTCCGATGCAATTTCTGTGTTTCATCAACACTCTGATACTAAACAGATTACAGAATGCCTCCAGATGTGCAGTTGAAACTACTATTGGTCTTCCACTGAACGATCAAAGCGTAGACTATTTGAGACATTACTCCCATGGAGGAAACTGCGCATGGAGAATGTTGTATTCAATCCCGATGCAATTTCTGTGTTTCATCAACACTCTGATAGTCCACAGATTACAGAAAGCCTCCAGATGTTCATCGGAAACTGCTACTGGTCTTCCAGTGAACGATCAAAGCGTAGACTGTTAGAGACATTACTTTTATGAAGGAATGTGCGCATGGTGACTGTTGTTTTCAATCCCGATGCAATTTCTGTGTTTCATCAACACTCTGATAGTCCACAGATTACAGAATGCCCCAAATGTGCATCGGAAACTACTACTGGTCTTCCAGGGAACGATCAAAGCGTAAACTCTTTGAGACATTACTCCCATGGAGGAAAGTGCGCATGGTGACTATTGTATTCAATCCCGATGCATTCTCTGTGTTTCATCAACACTCCGATAGTCCACAGATTACAGAACGCCACGAGATGTGCATCGGAAACTACTACTGGTCTTCCAGGGAACGATCAAAGCGTAGACTGTTAGAGACATTACTTTTATGAAGGAATGTGCGCATGGTGACTGTTGTTTTCAATCCCGATGCAATTTCTGTGTTTCATCAACACTCTGATACTCCACAGATTACAGAATGCCTCCAAATTTGCATCGGAAACTACTACTGGTCTTCCAGGGAACGATCAATGCGTAGACTGTTTGAGACATTACTCCCATGGAGGAAACTGCGCATGAAGAATTTTGTATTCAATCCCGATCCAATTTCTGTGTTTCATCAACACTCTGATAGTCTACACATTACAGAATGACACCAGAGGTGCATCGGAAACTACTACTGGTCTTCCAGGGAACGATCAAAGCGTAGATTGTTTGTGACAATACTCCCGTGGAGGAAAGTGCACATGGTGACTGTTGTATTCAATCCCGAGGCATTTTCTGTGTTTCATCAACACTCTGATAGTCCACAGATAACAGAATGCCTGCAGATATGCATCGGAAACTACTACTGGTCTTCCAGGGAACGATCAAAGGGTAGACTGTTTGAGACATCACTCACATGGAGGAAAGTGCGCATGGTGACTGTTGTATTCAATACCGATGCAATTTCTGTGTTTCATCAACACTCTGATACTCCACAGATTACAGAATGCCTCCAGATGTGCATCGGAAACTACTACTGGTCTTCCAGGGAACGATCAAAGCGTAGACTGTTTGAGACATTACTTTTATGGAGGAATGTGCGCATGGTGACTGTTGTATTCAATCCCGATGCAATTTCTGTGTTTCATCAACACTCTAATAGTCCACAGATTACAGAGTGCCTCCAGATGTGCATCGGAAACTGCTACTGGTCTTCCACTGAAGAATCAAAGCGTAAACTCTTTGAGACATTACTCCCATGGAGGAAAGTGCGCATGGTGACTGTTGTATTCAATCCCGATGCAATTTACTGTGTTTCATCAACACTCTGATAGACCACAGATTACAGAATGCCACGAGATGTGCATCGGAAACCACTACTGGTCTTCCAGGGAACGATGAAAGCGTAGACTGTTTGAGACATTACTTTTATGTAAGAAACAGCGCATGGTGACTGTTGTATTCAATCCCGATGCAATTTCTGTGTTTCATCAACACTCTGATAGTCCACAGATTACAGAATGCCTCCACATGTGAATCGGAATCTACTACTGGTCTTCCAGGGAACGATCAAAGCGTAGACTGTTAGAGACATTACTCCCACGGAGGAAAGTGAGCATTATGACTGTTTTATTCAATCCCGTTGCAATTACTGTGTTTCATCAACACTCTGATAGTTTACACATTAGAGAATGCCACCAGAGGTGCATCGGAAACTACTACTGGTCTTCGAGGGAACGATCAAAGCATAGATTGTTTGACACATTACTTTTATATAAGAAACAGCGCATGGTGACTGTTGTATTCAATCCCGATGCAATATCTGTGTTTCATCAACACTCTGATAGTCCACAGATTACAGAATGCCCCAAATGTGCATCGGAAACTACTACTGGTCTTCCCGGGAACGATCAAAGCGTAGACTCTTTGAGACATTACTCCCATGGAGGAAAGTGCGCATAGTGACTGTCGTATTCAATCCCGATGCAATTTCTGTGTTTCAACAACACTCTGATAGTCCACAGATTACAGAAAGCCTCCAGAAGTTCATAGGAAACTACTACTGGTCTTCCAGGGAACGATCAAAGCGTAGACTGTTAGAGACATTACTCCCATGGAGGAAAGTGAGCATGGTGACTGTTTTATTCAATCCGGATGCAATTACTGTGTTTCATCACCACTCTGATAGTCTACACATTACAGAATGCCACCAGAGGTGCATCGGAAACTACTACTGGTCTTCCAGGGAACGATCAAAGCGTAGATTGTTTGAGACATTACTCCCGTGGAGGAAAGTGCGCATGGTGACTGTTGTATTCAATCCCGATGCATTTTCTGTGTTTCATCAACACACTGATAGTCCACAGATTACAGAATGCCTCCAGATGTGCATCGGAAAGTACTACTGCTCTTCCAGGGAACGATCAAAGCGTAGACTGTTTGAGACATTACTTTTATGGAGAAATGTGCGCATGGTGACTGTTGTATTCAATCCCGATGCAATTTCTGTGTTTCATCAACACTCTAATAGTCCACAGATTACAGAATGCCTCCAGATGTGCATCGGAGACTACTACTGGTCTTCCAGGGAACGATCAAAGCGTAGACTGTTTGAGACATTACTTTTATGGAGGAATGTGCGCATGGTGACTGTTGTATACAATCCCGATGCAATTTCTGTGTTTCATCAACACTCTAATAGTCCACAGATTACAGAATGCCTCCAGATGTGAATCGGAAACTACTACTGGTCTTCCAGGGAACAATCAAAGCGTAAACTCATTGAGACATTACTCCCATGGAGGAAAGTGAGAATGGTGACTGTTTTATTCAATCCCGATGCAATTACTGTGTTTCATCAGTACTCTGATAGTCTACACATTACAGAATGCCACCAGAAGTGCGACGGAAACTTCTACTGGTCTTCCAGGGAGCGATCAAAACGTAGACTGTTTGAGACATTACTCCCATGGAGGAAAGTGCGCATGGTGACTGTTGAATTCAATTCCGATGCAATTTCTGTGTTTCATCAACACTCTGATACTAAACAGATTACAGAATGCCTCCAGATGTGCAGTTGAAACTACTATTGGTCTTCCACTGAACGATCAAAGCGTAGACTATTTGAGACATTACTCCCATGGAGGAAACTGCGCATGGAGAATGTTGTATTCAATCCCGATGCAATTTCTGTGTTTCATCAACACTCTGATAGTCCACAGATTACAGAAAGCCTCCAGATGTTCATCGGAAACTGCTACTGGTCTTCCAGTGAACGATCAAAGCGTAGACTGTTAGAGACATTACTCCCACGGAGGAAAGTGAGCATTATGACTGTTTTATTCAATCCCGATGCAATTACTGTGTTTCATCAACACTCTGATAGTCTACACATTACAGAATGCCACCAGAGGTGCATCGGAAACTACTACTGGTCTTCGAGGGAACGATCAAAGCATAGATTGTTTGACACATTACTTTTATATAAGAAACAGCGCATGGTGACTGTTGTATTCAATCCCGATGCAATTTCTGTGTTTCATCAACACTCTGATAGTCCACAGATTACAGAATGCCCCAAATGTGCATCGGAAACTACTACTGGTCTTCCAGGGAACGATCAAAGCGTAAACTCTTTGAGACATTACTCCCATGGAGGAAAGTGCGCATGGTGACTATTGTATTCAATCCCGATGCATTCTCTGTGTTTCATCAACACTCCGATAGTCCACAGATTACAGAACGCCACGAGATGTGCATCGGAAACTACTACTGGTCTTCCAGGGAACGATCAAAGCGTAGACTGTTTGAGACATTACTTTTATGAAGGAATGTGCGCATGGTGACTGTTGTTTTCAATCCCGATGCAATTTCTGTGTTTCATCAACACTCTGATACTCCACAGATTACAGAATGCCTCCAAATTTGCATCGGAAACTACTACTGGTCTTCCAGGGAACGATCAATGCGTAGACTGTTTGAGACATTACTCCCATGGAGGAAACTGCGCATGAAGAATTTTGTATTCAATCCCGATCCAATTTCTGTGTTTCATCAACACTCTGATAGTCTACACATTACAGAATGACACCAGAGGTGCATCGGAAACTACTACTGGTCTTCCAGGGAACGATCAAAGCGTAGATTGTTTGTGACAATACTCCCGTGGAGGAAAGTGCGCATTGTGACTGTTGTATTCAATCCCGAGGCATTTTCTGTGTTTCATCAACACTCTGATAGTCCACAGATAACAGAATGCCTGCAGATACGCATCGGAAACTACTACTGGTCTTCCAGGGAACGATCAAAGGGTAGACTGTTTGAGACATCACTCACATGGAGGAAAGTGCGCATGGTGACTGTTGTATTCAATACCGATGCAATTTCTGTGTTTCATCAACACTCTGATACTCCACAGATTACAGAATGCCTCCAGATGTGCATCGGAAACTACTACTGGTCTTCCAGGGAACGATCAAAGCGTAGACTGTTTGAGACATTACTTTTATGGAGGAATGTGCGCATGGTGACTGTTGTATTCAATCCCGATGCAATTTCTGTGTTTCATCAACACTCTAATAGTCCACAGATTACAGAGTGCCTCCAGATGTGCATCGGAAACTACTACTGGTCTTCCACTGAAGAATCAAAGCGTAAACTCTTTGAGACATTACTCCCATGGAGGAAAGTGCGCATGGTGACTGTTGTATTCAATCCCGATGCAATTTACTGTGTTTCATCAACACTCTGATAGACCACAGATTACAGAATGCCACGAGATGTGCATCGGAAACCACTACTGGTCTTCCAGGGAACGATGAAAGCGTAGACTGTTTGAGACATTACTTTTATGTAAGAAACAGCGCATGGTGACTGTTGTATTCAATCCCGATGCAATTTCTGTGTTTCATCAACACTCTGATAGTCCACAGATTACAGAATGCCTCCACATGTGAATCGGAAACTACTACTGGTCTTCCAGGGAACGATCAAAGCGTAGACTGTTAGAGACATTACTCCCACGGAGGAAAGTGAGCATTATGACTGTTTTATTCAATCCCGATGCAATTACTGTGTTTCATCAACACTCTGATAGTTTACACATTACAGAATGCCACCAGAGGTGCATCGGAAACTACTACTGGTCTTCGAGGGAACGATCAAAGCATAGATTGTTTGACACATTACATTTATATAAGAAACAGCGCATGGTGACTGTTGTATTCAATCCCGATGCAATATCTGTGTTTCATCAACACTCTGATAGTCCACAGATTACAGAATGCCCCAAATGTGCATCGGAAACTACTACTGGTCTTCCAGGGAACGATCAAAGCGTAAACTCTTTGAGACATTACTCCCATGGAGGAAAGTGCGCATGGTGACTATTGTTTTCAATCCCGATGCATTCTCTGTGTTTCATCAACACTCTGATAGTCCACAGATTACAGAATGCCTCCACATGTGAATCGGAAACTACTACTGGTCTTCCAGGAAACGATCAAAGCGTAGACTGATTGAGACGTTACTTTTATGGAGGAATGTACGCATGGTTACTGTTGTATTCAATCCCGATGCAATTTCTGTGTTTCAACAACACTCTGATAGTCCACAGATTACAGAATGCCTCCAGATGTGAATCGAAACTACTACTGGTCTTCCGGGGAACGATGAAAGCGTAGACTGCATGAGACATTACCCCCATGGAGGAAAGTGCGCATGGTGACTGTCGTATTCAATCCCGATGCAATGTCTGCGTTTCATCAACACTCTGATAGTCCACAGATTACAGAATGCCTCCAGATGTGCAATTGAAACTACTACTGGTCTTCCAGGGAACGATCAAAGCGTAGACTGTTTGAGACATTACTCCCATGGAGGAAACTGCTCATGGAGAATGTTGTATTCAATCCCGATGCAATATTTGTGTTTCATCAACACTCTGATGGTCCACAGATTACAGAAAGCCTCCAGATGTTCATCGGAAACTACTACTGGTCATCCAGGGAACGATCTAAGCGTAGACTGTTAGAGACATTACTCCCATGGTGGAAAGTGAGCATGGTGACTGTTTTATTCAATCCCGATGCAATTACTGTGTTTCATCAACACTCTGATAGTCGACACATTACAGAATGCCACCAGAAGTGCATGGGAAACTACTACTGGTCTTCCAGGGAACGATCAAAGCGTAGATTGTTTGAGACATTACTCCAGTGTAGGAAAGTGCGCATCGTGACTGTTGTATTCTATCCCGATGCATTTTCTGTGTTTCAACAACACTCTGATAGTCCACAGATTACAGAATGCCTCCAGATGTGCTTCGGAAACTACTACTGGTCTTGCAGGGAACAATCAAAGCGTAGACTATTTGAGACATTACACCCATGGAGGAAAGTGCGCATGCTGACTGTTGTATTGAATCCCGATGCAATTTCTGTGTTTCATCAACACTCTGATAGACCACAGATTACAGAATGCCTCCAGATGTACTTCGGAAACTACTACTGGTCTTGCAGGGAACAATGAAAGCCTAGACTGCTTTAGACAATACTCCCATGGAGGAAAGTGCGGATAGTGACTGTTGTATTCAATCCCAATGCAATTTCTGTGTCTCATCAACACTCTGATAGTCATGAGATTACGGAATGCCACCAGATGTGAATCGGAAACTACTACTGGTCTTCCAGGGAACGATCAAAGCGTAGACTGTTTCAGACATACCACCCGTGGAGCAAAGTGCGCATGGTGACTGTTGTATTCATTCCCGATGCAATTTCTGTGTTTCATCAACACTCTGATAGGCCACAGATTTCAGCATGCCACCAGATGTGCATCGGAAAATACTACTGGTCTTCCAGGGAACGATAAAGGCATAGACTGTTTGAGAATTACTCCCATGGAGGAAAGTGCGCATGGTGAATGTTGTTTTCAATTCCGAGGCAATTTCTGTGTTTCATCAACACTCTAATGGTCCACAGATTACAGAAAGCCGCCAGATGTGCATCGGAAACTACTACTGGTCTCCCAGGGAACTATCAAAGCGAAGACTGTTAGAGACATTACACCCATGAAGGAAAGTGCGCATGGTGACTGTTGTATTCAATCCCGATGCAATTTCTGTGTTTCATCAACACGCTAATAGTCCACAGATTACAGAATGCCTCCAGATGTGCATCGGAAACTACTACTGGTCTTCCAGGAAACGATCAAAGCGTAGACTGTTTCAGACATTACTGCATTGGAGGAAAGTGCGCATGGTGACTGTTGTATTCAATCCCGAAGCAATTTCTGTGTTTCATCAACACTCTGATAGCCTACAGATTACAGAATGCCACCAGATGTTCATCGGAAACTACTACCGGTCTTCCAGGGAACGATCAAAGCGTAGACTGTTTGAGACATTAGTTTTATGGAGGAATGTGCGCATGGTGACTGTTGTATTCAATCCCGATGCAATTTCTGTGTTTCATCAACACTCTGATAGCCCACAGATTACAGAATGCCTCCAGATGTGCATCGGAAACTACTACTGGTCTTCCAGGGAACGATCAAGGCGTAGACTGTTTGAGACATACCTCCCGAGGAGGAAAGTGCGCTTGGTGAATGTTGTATTCAATCCCGTTGCAAGTTCTGTGTTTCATCAACACTCTGATAGTCCACAGATTACAGAATGCCACCAGATGGTCTTCCAGGGAACGATCAAGTCGAAGACTGTTAGACACATTACTCCCATGGGGGAAAGTGCGCATGGTGACTGTTGTATTCAATCCCAATGCAATTTCAGTGTTTCATCAACATTCTGATAGTCCACAGATTACAGAATGCCTCCAGATGTGCAATTGAAACTACAACTGGTCTTCAGGGAACGATCAAAGCATATACTGTTTGAGCATTACTCCCATGGAGGAAAGTGCGCATGGTGAATGTTGTTTTCAATCCCGAGGCAATTTCTGTGTTTCATCAACACTCTGATTGTCCAAAGATTACAGAAAGCCTCCAGATGTGCATCGGAAACTACTACTGGTCTTCCAGGGAAAGATCAAAGCGAAGACTGTTAGACACATTTCTCCCATGGAGGAAAGTGCGCATGGTGACTGTTGTATTCAATCCCGATGCAATTTCTGTGTTTCATCAACACTCTGATAGTCTACAGAATATAGAATGCCAACAGTTGTGCATCGGAAACTACTGCTGGTATTCCACGGACGAATCAATGCGTAGCCTGTTTGAGACATTACTCCCGTGGAGGAATGTGCGCATGGTGACTGTTGTATTCAATCCCGATGCAAGTTCTGTGTTTTATCAACACTCTGATAGTCCACAGGTTACAGAATGCCTCCAGATGTTCATCGGAAACTACTACTGGTCTTCCAGGGAACGATCAAAGCGCAGACTGTTTGACACATTACTAGCATGGAGGAAAGTGCGCATGGTGACTGTTGTATTCAATCCCGATGCAATTTCTGTGTTTCATCAACACTCTGATAGTCCACAGATAACAGAATGCCTCCAGATGTTAATCGGAAACTACAACTTTTCTTCCAGGGAACGATCACAGCGTAGACTGTTTGAGACATTACTCCCATGGAGGAAAGTGCGCATGGTGACTGTTGTATTCAATCCCGATGCAATTTCTGTGTTTCATCAACACTCTGATAGTCCACAGATTACGGAAAGCCTCCAGATGTGCATCGGAAACTACTACTGGGCTTCCAGGGAACGATCAAAGCGTAGACTGTTAGAGACATTACTCCCATGGAGGAAAGTGCGCATGGTGACTGTTGTATTCAATCCCGATGCAATTTCTGTGTTTCATCAACACTCTGATTGTCCACAGATTAAAGAATGCCTCCAGATGTGCACTGGAAACTACTACTGGTCTTTCAGGGAACCTTCAAAGCGTAGACTGTTTGAGACATTACTTTCATGGAGGAATGTGCTCATGGTGACTGTTGTATTCAATCCCGATGCAGTTTCTGTGTTTCATCAACACTCTGATAGTCCACAGATTACAGAATGCCTCCAGATGTGCAATTGAAACTACTACTGGTCTTCCATGGAACGATCAAAGCGTAGACTGTTTGAGACATTTCTCCCATGGAGGAAACTGCGCATGGAGAATGTTGTATTCAATCCCGATGCAATTTTTGTGTTTTATCAACACTCTGATAGTCCACAGATTACAGAAAGCCTCCAGATGTTCACCGGAACCTACTACTGGTCTTCCAGGGAACGATCAAAGCGTAGACTGTTGGAGACATTACTCCCATGGAAAAAAGTGAGCATGGTGAATGTTTTATTCAATCCCGATGCAATTACTGTGTTTCATCAACACTCTGATAGTCTACACATTACAGAATGCCACCAGAAGTGCATCGGAAACTACAACTAGTCTTCCAGGGTACGATCAAAGCGTAGATTGTCTGAGAATTTACTCCCGTGTAGGAAAGTGCGCATGGTGACTGTTGTATTCAATCCCGATGCATTTTCTGTGTTTCATCAACACTCTGATAGTCCACAGATTACAGAATGCCTCATGATGTGCATCGGAAACTATTACTGGTCTTCCAGGGAACAATCAAAGCGTAGACTGTTTGAAACATTACTCCCATGGAGGAAACTGCGCATGGTGACTGTTGTATTCAAACCCGATGCAATTTCTGTATTTCATCAACACTCTGATAGTCCATAGATTACAGAATAATTCCAGATGTGCATCGGAAACTACTACTGGTCTTCCAGGAAACGATCAAAGCGTAGACGGTTTGAGACATTACTTTTATGGAGTAATGTGCGCATGGTGACTGTTGTATTCAATCTCGATGAAATTTCTGTGTTTCATCAACACTCTAATAGTCCATAGATTACAGAATGCCCCCAGATGTGCATCGGAAACTACTACTGGTCTTCAAGGGAACAATCAAAGCGTAAACTCTTTGAGACTTTACTCCCATGGAGGAAAGTGCGCATGGTGACTGTTGTATTCAATCCCGATGCATTTTCTGTATTTCATCAACACTCTGATAGACCACAGATTACAGAATGCCACGAGATATGCATCGGAAACTACTATTGGTCTTCCAGGGAACGATCAAAGCGTAGACTGTTTCAGACATTACTCCCATGGAGGAAAGTGCTGATAGTGACTGTTGTATTCAACCCTGATGTAATTTCTGTGTTTCATCAACACTCTGATAGTCCACAGATTACAGAATGCCACCAGATGTGCATCGGAAACTACTACTGGTCTTCCAGGGAACGATCAAAGCGTAGACTGTTTCAGACATACCTCCCTGGGAGCAAAGTGCACATGGTGACTGTTGTATTCATTCCCGATGCATTTTCTGTGTTTCATCAACACTCTGGTAGGTCACAGATTACAGAATGACACCAGATGTGCATCGGAAACTACTACTGGTCTTCCAGGGAACGATCAAAGCATAGACTGTTTGAGAATTACTCCCATGGAGGAAAGTGCGCATGTTGAATGATGTTTTCAATCCAGAGGTAATTTCTGTGTTTCATCAACACTCTGATAGTCCACAGATTACAGAAAGCCTCCAGATGTGCATCGGAAACTACCACTGGTTTTCCAGGGAACGATCAAAGCGAAGACTGTTAGAGACATTACTCCCATAGTGGAAAGTGCGCATGGTGACTGTTGTATTCAATCCCGATGCAATTTCTGTGTTTCATCAACACTCTAATAGTCCACAGATTACAGAATGCCTCCAGATGTGCATCGGAAACTACTACTGGTCTTCCAGGGAACGATCAAAGCGTAAACTCTTTGAGACATTACTCCCATGGAGGAAAGTGCGCATGGTGACTGTTGTATTCAATCCCGATGCATTTTCTGTGTTTCATCAATACTCTGATAGTCCACAGATTACAGAATGCCACGAGACGTGCATCGCAATCTACTACCGGTCTTCCAGGGAACGATCAAAGCGTAGACTGTTTAAGACATACCTCCCGTGGAGGAAAGTGCGCATGGTGACTGTTGTATTCAATCCCAATGCAATTTCTGTGTTTCATCAACACTCTAATAGTCCACAGATTACAGAATGCCACCAGATGTGCATCGGAAACTACTACTGGTGTTCCTGGGAACGATCAAAGCGCAGACTGTTTGAGACATTACTAGCGTGGAGGAAAGTTTGCATGGTGACTGTTGTATTTAAACCCAATGCAATTTCTGTGTTTCATCAACACTCTGATAGTCCACAGATTACAGATTGCCTCCAGATGTTCATCGGAAACTACTACCGGTCTTCCAGGGAACGATCAAAGCATAGATTGTTTGAGACATTACTTTTATGGAAGTATGTGCGCATGGTGACTGTTGTATTCGATCCCGATGCAATTTCTGTGTTTCATCAACACTCTGATGGTCCACTGATTACAGAATGCCTCGAGATGTGCATCGGAAACAACTACTGGTCTTCCAGCTAACGATCAAAGCGTAAACTCTTTGAGACATACCTCCCGTGGAGGAAAGAGCGCATGGTGAATGTTGTATTCAATCCCGTTGCAATTTCTGTGTTTCATCAACACTCTGATAGTCCACAGATTACAGAATGCCACCAGATGTTCATCGGAAACTACTACTGGTCTCCCAGGGAACGATCAAAGCGTAGACTGTTTGAGAATTACTCCCATGGAGGAAAGTGCGCATGGTTACTGTTGTATTCAATCCCGATGCAATTTCTGTGTTTCATCAACACTCTGATAGTACACAGATTATACAATGCCTCCAGATGTGCATCGGAAACTACTACTGGTCTTCCAGGGAATGATCAAAGCGTGGACTCTTTGAAACATTACTCCCATGGAGGAAAGTGCGCATGGTGACTGTTGTATTCAATCCCGATGCATTTTCTGTGTTTCATCAACACTCTGATTGTCCACACATAACAGAATGCCACAAGCTGTGCATCGGAAACTACTACTGGTCCTCCAGGGAACGATCAAAGCCAAGACTGTTTGAGAAGTACTCCCATGGAGGAAAGTGCGCATGGTGACTGTTGTAATCAATCCCGATGCAATTTCTGTGTCTCGTCAACACTCTGGTACTCCACAAATTACAGAATGCCTCCAGATGTGCATCGGAAACTACTTCTTTACTTCCAGGGAATGATCTTAGCGTAGACTGTTTGAGACATTACTCCCATGGAGGAAAGTGCGCATGGTGACTGTTGTATTCAATCCCGATGCATTTTCTGTGATTCATCAACACTCTGATAGTCCAGAGATTACAGAATGCCTCCAGATGTGCATCGGAAGCTACTACTGGTCTTCCAGGGAACGATCAAAGCGTAGACTGTTTCAGACATTACTCCCATGGAGGAAAGTGCGGATGGTGACTTTTGTATTCAATCCCGATGCAATTTCTGTGTCTCATCAACACTCTGATACTCCACAGATTACAGAATGCCTCTAGATGTGCATCGGAAACTACTTCTGGTCTTCCAGGGAACGATCAAAGTGTAGACTCTTTGAGACATTACTCCCATGGAGGAAAGTGCGCATGGTGACTGTTGTATTCAATCCCGATACATTCTCTGTGTTTCATCAACACTCTGATACTCCACAGATTACAGAATGACACGCGATGTGCATCGGAAACATCTACTGGTCTTCCAGGGAACGATCAAAGCCAAGACTGTTTCAGACATTACTCCCATGGAGGAAAGTGCGGATGGTGACTGTTGTATTCAATCCCGATGCAATTTCTGTGTTTCATCAACACCCTGATAGTCCAAAAGTTACAGAATGCCTCCAGATGTGCATCGGAAACTACTACTGGTCTTCCAGTTAACGGTCAAAGCGAACGTGTTTGAGACATACCTCCCGTGGAGGAAAGAGCGCATGGTGACTGTTGTATTCAATCCCGGTGCAATTTCTGTGTTTCATGAACACACTGATAGTCCACAGATTTCAGAATGCCTCCAGATGTGCATCGGAAACTACTACTGGTCTTCGAGGGAACGATCAAAGCGTAGACTGTTCGGTACATTACTCCCATGGAGAAAAGTGCGCATGGTGACTGTTGTAATCAATTCCGATGTAATTTCTGTGATTCATCAACACTCTGATAGTCCACAGATTACGGAAAGCCTCCAGATGTGCACCGGAAACTACTACTGGTCTTCCAGGGAACGATCAAAGCGTAGACTGTTTGAGACATTATTCCCATGGAGGAAAGTGCGCATGGTGGCTGTTGTATGCAATCACGAAGTAATTTCTGTGTTTCATCATCACTCTGATAGTCCACAGATTACGGAAAGCCTCCAGATGTGCATCGGAAACTACTACTGGTCTTCCAGGGAACGATCAAATCGTAGACTGTTAGAGACAATACTCCCATTTAGGAAAGTGCGCATGGTGATTGTTGTAATCAATCCTGATGCAATTTCTGTGTTTCATCAACACTCTGATAGTCCACAGACCACGGAAAGCCTCCAGATGTGCATTGGAAACTACTACTGGTCTTCCAGGGAACGATCAAAGCGTAGACTGTTAGAGACTTATCCCCCGTTGAGGAAAGTGTGCATGGTGACTGTTGTATTCAACCCCGATGCAGTTTTTGTGATTCATCAACACTCTGATAGTCCAGAGATTACAGAATGCCTCCAGATGTGCATCGGAAGCTACTACTGGTCTTCCAGGGAACGATCAAAGCGTAGACTGTTTCAGACATTACTCCCATGGAGGAAAGTGCGGATGGTGACTGTTGTATTCAATCCCAATGCTATTTCTGTGTTTCATCAACACTCTGATAGTCCACAGAATACAGAATGGCACCAGATATGCATCGGAAACTACTACTGGTCTTTCAGGGAATGATCAAAGCATAGACTGTTTGAGAATTACTCCCATGGAGGAAAGTGCGCATGGTGAATGTTGTTTCAATCCCGAGGCAAATTCTGTGTTTCATCAACACTCTGATAGTCCACAGATTACAGAAATCCTCCAGATGTGAATCGGAAACTACTACCGGTCTTCCAGGCAACGATCAAAGCGAAGACTGTTGGACACATTACTCCCATGGAGGAAAGTGCGCATGGTGACTGTTGTATTCAATCCCTAGGCAATTTCTGTGTTTCATCAACACTCTGATTGTCTACAGATTACAGAATGCCACCAGATGTGCATCGGAAACTACTACTGGTGTTCCAGGGAACGATCGAAGCGTAGACTGCTTGAGACATTACTCCTGTGGAGGAATGTGCGCATGGCGACTGTTGTATTCAATCCCGATGCAATTTCTGTGTTTCATCAACACTCTGATAGTCCACAGATTACAGAATGCCTCCAGATGTCCATCGGAAACTACTACTGGTCTTCCATGGAACGATCAAAGAGTAGACTGTTCGAGACATACCTCCCGTGGAGGAAAGTGCGCATGGTGAATGTTGTATTCAATCCCGTTGCAATTTCTGTGTTTCATCAACACTCTGATAGTCCACAGATTACAGAATGCCACCAGATGTTCATCGGAAACTACTACTGGTCTTCCAGGGAACGATCAAAGCGTAGACTGTTTGATAATTACCCCCATGGAGGAAAGTGCGCATGGTGACTGTTGTATTCAATCCCGATGCAATTTCTGTGTCTCATCAACACTCTGATACTCCACAGATTACAGGATGCCTCTAGATGTGCATCGGAAACTACTTCTGGTCTTCCAGGGAACGATCAAAGCGTAGACTCTTTGAGACATTACTCCCATGGAGGAAAGTGCGCATGGTGACTGTTGTATTCAATCCCGATACATTCTCTGTGTTTCATCAACACTCTGATACTCCACAGATTACAGAATGACACGAGATGTGCATCGGAAACATCTACTGGTCTTCCAGGGAACGATCAAAGCCAAGACTGTTTCAGACATTACTCCCATGGAGGAAAGTGCGGATGGTGACTGTTGTATTCAATCCCGATGCAATTTCTGTGTTTCATCAACACCCTGATAGTCCAAAAGTTACAGAATGCCTCCAGATGTGCATCGGAAACTACTACTGGTCTTCCAGTTAACGGTCAAAGCGAACGTGTTTGAGACATACCTCCCGTGGAGGAAAGTGCGCATGGTGACTGTTGTATTCAATCCCGATGCAATTTCTGTGTTTCATCAACACACTGATAGTCCACAGATCACGGAAAGCCTCCAGATGTGCATCGGAAAGTACTACTGGTCTTCCAGGGAACGATCAAATCGTAGAGTGTTAGAGACAATACTCCCATTTAGGAAAGTGCGCATGGTGATTGTTGTAATCAATCCTGATGCAATTTCTGTGTTTCATCAACACTCTGATAGTCCACAGACCACGGAAAGCCTCCAGATGTGCATTGGAAACTACTACTGGTCGTCCAGGGAACAATCAAAGCGTAGACTGTTAGAGACTTATCCCCCGTGGAGGAAAGTGTGCATGGTGACTGTTGTATTCAACCCCGATGCATTTTCTGTGTTCCATCAATACTCTGATAGTCCACAGATTACAGAATGCCACGAGATGTGCATCGCAAACTACTATCGGTTTCAAGGGAACGATCAAAGCGTAGACTGTTTAAGACATACCTCCCGTGGAGGAAAGTGCGCATGGTGACTGTTGTATTCAATCCCGATGCAATTTTTGTGTTTTATCAACACTCTGATAGTCCACAGATTACAGAAAGCCTCCAGATGTTCATCGGAAACTACTACTGGTCTTCCAGGGAACGATCAAAGCGTAGACTGTTGGAGACATTACTCCCATGGAAAAAAGTGAGCATGGTGAATGTTTTATTCAATCCCGATGCAATTACTGTGTTTCATCAACACTCTGATAGTCTACACATTACAGAATGCCACCAGAAGTGCATCGGAAACTACTACTAGTCTTCCAGGGTACGATCAAAGCGTAGATTGTCTGAGACTTTACTCCAGTGTAGGGAAGTGCGCATGGTGACTGTTGTATTCAATCCCGATGCATTTTCTGTGTTTCATCAACACTCTGATAGTCCACAGATTACAAAATGCCTCATGATGTGCATCGGAAACTATTACTGGTGTTCCAGGGAACAATCAAAGCGTAGACTGTTTGAGACATTACTCCCATGGAGGAAAGTGCGCATGGTGACTGTTGTATTCAAACCCGATGCAATTTCTGTATTTCATCAACACTCTGATAGTCCACAGATTACAGAATGATTCCAGATGTGCATCGGAAACCACTACTGGTCTTCCAGGAAACGATCAAAGCGTAGACTGTTTGAGACATTACTTTTATGGAGTAATGTGCGCATGGTGACTGTTGTATTCAATCCCGATGCAATTTCTGTGTTTCATCAACACTCTGATAGTCCACAGATTACAGAATGCCCCCAGATGTGCATCGGAAACTACTACTGGTCTTCCAGGGAACAATCAAAGCGTAAACTCTTTGAGACTTTACTCCCATGGAGGAAAGTGCGCATGGTGACTGTTGTATTCAATCCCGATGCATTTTCTGTGTTTCATCAACACTCTGATAGACCACAGATTACAGAATGCCACGAGATGTGCATCGGAAACTACTAATGGTCTTCCAGGGAACGATCAAAGCGTAGACTGTTTCAGGCATTACTCCCATGGAGGAAAGTGCTGATAGTGACTGTTGTATGCAATCCTGATGCAATTTCTGTGTTTCATCAACACTCTGATAGTCCACAGATTACAGAATGCCACCAGATGTGCATCGGAAACTACTACTGGTCTACCAGGGAACGATCAAAGCGTAGACTGTTTCAGACATACCTCCCGTGGAGCAAAGTGCGCATGGTGACTGTTGTATTCAATCCCGATGCAATTTCTGTGTTTCATCAACACTCTGGTAGGCCACAGATTACAGAATGCCACCAGATGTGCATCGGAAACTACTACTGGTCTTCCAGGGAACGACCAAAGCATAGACTGTTTGAGAATTACTCAAATGGAGGAAAGTGCGCATGTTGAATGTTGTTTTCAATCCAGAGGCAATTTCTGTGTTTCATCAACACTCTGATAGTCCACAGATTACAGAAAGCCTCCAAATGTGCATCGGAAACTACTACTGGTTTTCCAGGGAACGATCAAAGCGAAGACTGTTAGAGACATTACTCCCATAGAGGAAAGTGCGCATGGTGACTGTTGTATTCAATCCCGATGCAATTTCTGTGTTTCATCAACACTCTAATAGTCCACAGATTACACAATGCCTCCAGATGTGCATCGGAAACTACTACTGGTCTTCCAGGGAACGATCAAAGCGTAAACTCTTTGAGACATTACTCCCATGGAGGAAAGTGCGCATGGTGACTGTTGTATTCAATCCCGATGCATTTTCTGTGTTTCATCAATACTCTGATAGTCCACAGATTACAGAATGCCACGAGATGTGCACCGCAAACTACTACCGGTCTTCCAGGGAACGATCAAAGCGTAGACTGTTTAAGACATACCTCCCGTGGAGGAAAGTGCGCATGTTGACTGTTGTATTCATTCCCGATGCAATTTCTGTGTTTCATCAACACTCAGATAGTTAACAGATTACAGAATGGCACCAGATATGCATCGGATACTACTACTGGTATTCAGGGAACGATCAAAGCATAGACGGTTTGAGAATTACTCCCAAGGAGGAAAGTGCGCATGGTGACAGTTGTATTCCATCCCGATGCAATTTCTGTGTTTCATCAACACTCTGTTAGTCCACGGATTACAGAATGCCTCCAGATGTGCATCGGAAACTACTACTGGTGTTCCAGGGAACGATCAAAGCGCAGACTGTTTGAGACAATACTCCCGTGGAGGAATGAGGTCATGGTGACTTTTGTATTAAATCCCGATACAATTTCTGTGTTACATCAACACTCTGATAGTCCACAGATTACAGAATGCCACCAGATGTTCATCGGAAACTACTACTCGTCTCCCAGGGAACGATCAAAGCGTAGACTGTTTGAGAATTACTCCCATGGAGGAAAGTGCGCATGGTGAATGTTGTATTCAATCCCGATGCAATTTCTGTGTCTCATCAACACTCTGATACTCCACAGATTACAGAATGCCTCCAGATGTACATCGGAAACTACTTCTGGTCTTCCAGGGAACGATCAAATCGTAGTCTGTTTGAGACATTACTCCCATGGAGGAAAGTGCGCATGGTGACTGTTGTATTAAATCAGGATTCAATTTCTGTGTTTCATCAAAACTCTGATAGTCCACGGATTACAGAATGCCTCCAGATGTGCATCGGAAACTACTACTGGTCTTCCAGGGAACGATCAAATCGTAAACTCCTTGAGATATAACTCCCTTGGAGGAAAGTGCGCATGGTGACTGTTGTATTCAATCCCGATGCATTTTCTGTGTTTCATCAACACTCTGATAGTCCACACATAACAGAATGCCACGAGATGTGCATCGGAAGCTACTACTGGTCTTCCAGGAACGACCAAAGCCAAGACTGTTTGAGAAGTACTCCCATGGAGGAAAGTGCGCATGGTGACTGTTGTAATCAATCCCGATGCAATTTATGTGTCTCATCAACACTCTGGTACTCCACAAATTACAGAATGCCTCCAGATGTGCATCGGAAACTACTTCTTTACTTCCAGGGAATGATCAAAGCGTAGACTGTTTGAGACATTACTCCCATGGAGGAAAGTGCGCATGGTGACTGTTGTATTCAATCAGGATGCAATTTCTGTGTTTCATCAACACTCTAATTGTCTACAGATTACAGAATGCCACCAGATGTTCATCGGAAACTACTACTGGTGTTCCAGGGAACGATCAAAGCGTAGACTGTTCGAGACATACCTCCCGTGGAGGAAAGTGCGCATGGTGAATGTTGTATTCAATCCCGTTGCAATTTCTGTGTTTCATCAACACTCTGATAGTCCACAGATTACAGAATGCCACCAGATGTTCATCGGAAACTACTACTGGTCTTCCAGGGAACGATCAAAGCGTAGACTGTTTGATAATTACTCCCATGGAGGAAAGTGCGCATGGTGACTGTTGTATTCAATCCCGATGCAATTTCTGTGTCTCATCAACACTCTGAGACTCCACAGATTACAGAATGCCTCCAGATGTGCATCGGAAACTACTTCTGGTCTTCCAGGTAACGATCAAATCGTAGACTCTTTGAGACATTACTCCCATGGAGGAAAGTGCGCATGGTGACTGTTGTATACAATCCCGATGCATTCTCTGTGTTTCATCAACACTCTGATAGTCCACAGATTACAGAATGCCACGAGATGTGCATCGGAAACATCTACTGGTCTTCCAGGGAACTATCAAAGCCAAGACTGTTTCAGACATTACTCCCATGGAGGAAAGTGCGGATGGTGACTGTTGTATTCAATCCCGAAGCAATTTCTGTGTTTCATCAACACCCTGATAGTCCAAAAATTACAGAATGCCTCCAGATGTGCATCGGAAACTACTACTGGTCTTCCAGTTAACGGCCAAAGCGAACGTGTTTGAGACATACCTCCCGTGGCGGAAAGTGCGCATGGTGACTGTTGTATTCAATCCCGATGCAATTTCTGTGTTTCATCAACACACTGATAGTCCACAGATTTCAGAATGCCTCAAGATGTGCATCGGAAACTACTACTGGTCTTCGAGGGAACGAGCAAAGCGTAGACTGTTCGGGACATTACTCCCATGGAGGAAAGTGCTCATGGTGGCTGTTGTATTCAATCACGATACAATTTCTGTGTTTCATCGACACTCTGGTAGGCCACAGATTACAGAATGCCACCAGATGTGCATCGGAAACTACTACTGGTCTTCCAGGGAACGATCAAAGCATAGACTGTTTGAGAATTACTCCCATGGAGGAAAGTGCGCATGTTGAATGTTGTTTTCAATCCAGAGGCAATTTCTGTGTTTCATCAACACTCTGATAGTCCACAGATTACAGAAAGCCTCCAGATGTGCATCGGAAACTACTACTGGTTTTCCAGGGAACGATCAAAGCGAAGACTGTTAGAGACATTACTCCCATAGAGGAAAGTGCGCATGGTGACTGTTGTATTCAATCCCGATCCATTTTCTGTGTTTCATCAATACCCTGATAGTCCACAGATTACAGAATGCCACGAGCTGTGCATCGCAAACTACTACCGGTCTTCCAGGGAACGATCAAAGCGTAGACTGTTTAAGACATACCTCCCATGGAGGAAAGTGCGCATGGTGGCTGTTGTATTCATTCCCGATGCAACTTCTGTGTTTCATCAACACTCTGATAGTAAACAGATTACAGAATGGCACCAGTTATGCATCGAAAACTACTACTGGTATTCAGGGAACGATCAAAGCATAGACTGTTTGAGAATTACTCCCAAGGAGGAAAGTGCGCATGGTGACTGTTGTATTCAATCCCGATGCAATTTCTGTGTTTCATCAACACTCTGATAGTCTACAGATTACAGAATGCCACCAGATGTGCATCGGAAACTACTACTGGTGTTCCTGGGAACGATCAAAGCGCAGACTGTTTGAGACATTACTAGCGTGGAGGAGAGTTTGCATGGTGACTGTTGAATTCAATCCCAATGCAATTTCTGTGTTTCATCAACACTCTGAGTGTCCACAGGTTACAGAATGCCTCCAGATGTTCATCGGAAACTACTACTGGTCTTCCAGGGAACGATCAAAGCGCAGACTGTTTGAGACATTACTAGCGTGGAGGAAAGTGCGCTTGGTGACTGTTGTATTCAATCCCGATGCAATTTCTGTGTTTCATCAACACTCTGATAGTCCACAGATTACAGAATGCGTCGAGATGTGCATCGGAAACTACTACTGGTCTTCCAGCTAACGATCAAAGCGTACACCCTTTGAGACATACCTCCCGTGGAGGAAAGAGCGCAAGGTGAATGTTGTATTCAATCCCGTTGCAATTTCTGTGTTTCATCAATACTCTGATAGTCCACAGATTACAGAATGCCACCAGATGTTCATCGGAAACTACTACTGGTCTCCCAGGGAACGATCAAAGCGTAGACTGTTTGAGAATTACTCCCATGGAGGAAAGTGCGCATGGTGACTGTTGTATTCAATCCCGATGCAATTTCTGTGTCTCATCAACACTCTGATACTCCACAGATTACAGAATGCCTCCAGATGTGCATCGGAAACTACTTCTGGTCTTCCAGGGAACGATCAAATCGTAGTCTGTTTGAGACATTACTCCCATGGAGGAAAGTGCGCATGGTGACTGTTGTATTCAATCAGGATTCAATTTCTGTGTTTCATCAAAACTCTGATAGTCCACGGATTACAGAATGCCTCCAGATGTGCATCGGAAACTACTACTGGTCTTCCAGGGAACGATCAAATCGTAAATTCCTTGAGATATAACTCCCTTGGTGGAAAGTGCGCATGGTGACTGTTGTATTCAATCCCGATGCAATTTCTGTGTTTCATCAACACTCTGTTAGTCCACAGATTACAGAATGCCTCCAGATGTGCATCGGAAACTACTACTGGTGTTCCAGGGAACGATCAAAGCGCAGACTGTTTGAGACAATACTCCCGTGGAGGAATGAGGTCATGGTGACTGTTGTAATCAATCCCGATGCAATTTCTGTGTTACATCAACACTCTGATAGTCCACAGGTTACAGAATGCCTCCAGATGTTCATCGGAAACTACTACCGGTCTTCCAGGGAACGATCAAAGCATAGATTGTTTGAGACTTTACTTTTATGGAGTAATTTGCGCATGGTGAATGTTGTATTCAATCCCGTTGCAATTTCTGTGTTTCATCAACACTCTGATAGTCCACACATTACAGAATGCCACCAGATGTTCATCGGAAACTACTACTGGTGTTCCAGGGAACGATCAAAGCGTAGACTGTTTGAGAATTACTCCCATTGAGGAAAGTGCGGATGGTGACTGTTGTATTCAATCCCAATGCTATTTCTGTGTTTCATCAACACTCTGATAGTCCACAGAATACAGAATGGCACCAGATATGCATCGGAAACTACTACTGGTCTTTCAAGGAATGATCAAAGCATAGACTGTTTGAGAATTACTCCCATGGAGGAAAGTGCGCATGGTGAATGTTGTTTCAATCCCGAGGCAATTTCTGTGTTTTATCAACACTCTGATAGTGCACAGATTACAGAAATCCTCCAGATGTGAATCGGAATCTACTACCGGTCTTCCAGGGAACGATCAAAGCGAAGACTGTTGGACACATTACGCCCATGGAGGAAAGTGCGCATGGTGACAGTTGTATTCAATCCCGATGCAATTTCTGTGTTTCATCAACACTCTGATTGTCTACAGATTACAGAATGCCACCAGATGTGCATCGGAAACTACTACTGATGTTCCAGGGAACGATCAAAGCGTAGACTGCTTGAGACATTACTCCTGTGGAGGAATGTGCGCATGGTGACTGTTGTATTCAATCCCGATGCAATTTCTGTGTTTCATCAACACTCTGATAGTCCACAGATTACAGAATGCCTCCAGATGTGCATCGGAAACTACTACTGGTCTTCCATGGAACGATCAAAGCGTAGACTGTTCGAGACATACCTCCCGTGGAGGAAAGTGCGCATGGTGAATGTTGTATTCAATCCCGTTGCAATTTCTGTGTTTCATCAACACTCTGATAGTCCACAGATTACAGAATGCCACCAGATGTTCATCGGAAACTACTACTGGTCTTCCAGGGAACGATCAAAGCGTAGACTGTTTGATAATTACTCCCATGGAGGAATGTGCGCATGGTGACTGTTGTATTCAATCCCGATGCAATTTCTGTGTCTCATCAACACTCTGATACTCCACAGATTACAGAATGCCTCCAGATGTGCATCGGAAACTACTTCTGGTCTTCCAGGGAACGATCAAAGAGTAGACTCTTTGAGACATGAACTCCCATGGAGGAAAGTGCGCATGGTGACAGTTGTATTCAATCCCGATGTATTCTCTGTGTTTCATCAACTCTCTGATAGTCCACAGTTTACAGAATGCCACGAGATGTGCATCGGAAACATCTACTGGTCTTCCAGGGAACGATCAAAGCCAAGACTGTTTCAGACATTACTCCCATAGAGGAAAGTGCGGATGGTGACTGTTGTATTCAATCCCGATGCAATTTCTGTGTTTCATCAACACCCTGATAGTCAAAAAATTACAGAATGCCTCCAGATGTGCATCGGGAACTACTACTGGTCTTCCAGTTAACTGTCAAAGCGAACGTGTTTGAGACATACCTCCCGTGGAGGAAAGTGCGCATGGTGACTGTTGTATTCAATCCCGATGCAATTTCTGTGTTTCATCAACACACTGATAGTCCACAGATTTCAGAATGCCTCCAGATGTGCATCGGAAACTACTACTGGTCTTCGATTGAACGATCAAAGCGTAGACTGTTCGGGACATTACTCCACTGGAGGAAAGTGCGCATGGTGACTGTTGTAATAAATTCCGATGCAATTTCTGTGATTCATCAACACTCTGATAGTCCACAGATTACGGAAAGCCTCCAGATGTGCATCGGAAACTACTACTGGTCTTCCAGGGAACGATCAAAGCGTAGACTGTTTGAGACATTATTCCCATGGAGGAAAGTGCGCATGGTGGCTGTTGTATTCAATCACGAAGTAATTTCTGTGTTTCATCATCACTCTGATAGTCCACAGATTACGGAAAGCCTCCAGATGTGCATCGGAAACTACTACTGGTCTTCCAGGGAACGATCAAATCGTAGACTGTTAGAGACAATACTCCCATTTAGGAAAGTGCGCATGGTGATTGTTGTATACTACTGGTCTTCCAGGGAACGATCAAAGCGTAGACTGTTAGAGACATACCCCCCGTGGAGGAAAGTGTGCATGGTGACTGTTGTATTCAATCCCGATGCATTTTCTGTGTTTCATCAATACTCTGATAGTCCACAGATTACAGAATGCCACGAGATGTGCATCGCAAACTACTACCGGTCTTCCAGGGAACGATCAAAGCGTAGACTGTTTAAGACATACCTCCCGTGGAGGAAAGTGCGCATGGTGACTGTTGTATTCATTCCCGATGCAATTTCTGTGTTTCATCAACACTCAGATAGTAAACAGATTACAGAATGGCACCAGATATTCATCGGAAACTATTACTGGTATTCAGGGAACGTTCAAAGCATAGACTGTTTGAGAATTACTCCCAAGGAGGAAAGTGCGCATGGTGACTGTTGTATTCAATCCCGATGCAATTTCTGTGTTTCATCAACACTCTGTTAGTCCACAGATTACAGAATGCCTCCAGATGTGCATCGGAAACTACTACTGGTGTTCCAGGGAACGATCAAAGCGCAGACTGTTTGAGACAATACTCCCGTGGAGGAATGATGTCATGGTGACTGTTGTATTCGATCCCGATGCAATTTCTGTGTTACATCAACACTCTGATAGTCCACAGGTTACAGAATGTTTCACGATGTGCATCGGAAACTACTACTGGTCTTCCAGCTAACGATCAAAGCGTAGACTGTTTGAGACATTACTCCCATGGAGGAAAGTGCGCATGGTGACTGTAGTATTCAATCCAATTGCAATTTCTGTGTTTCATCAGCACTCTGATAGTCCACAGATTACAGAAAACCTCCAGATGTTCATCGGTAACTACTACTGGTCTTCCAGGGAACGATCAAAGCGTAGACTCTTTGAGACATTACTTTTATGGAGGAATGTGCGCATGGTGACTGTTGTATTCAATCTCGATGCAATTTCTGTGTTTCATCATCACTCTAATATTCCACAGGTTACAGGATGCCTCCAGATGTGCATCGTAAACTATTACTGGTCTTCCAGGGATCGATCAAAGCGTAAACTCTTTGAGACAATACTCCCATGGAGGAAAGTGCACATGGTGACTGTTGTTTTCAATCCCGATGCATTCTCTGTGTTTCATCAACTCTCTGATAGTCCACAGTTTATAGAATGCCACGAGATGTGCATCGGAAACATCTACTGGTCTTCCAGGGAACGATCAAAGCCAAGACTGTTTCAGACATTACTCCCATAGAGGAAAGTGCGGATGGTGACTGTTGTATTCAATCCCGATGCAATTTCTGTGTTTCATCAACACTCTGATAGTCCACAGATTACAGAATGCCACCAGATGTCCATCGGAAACTACTACTGGTGTTCCTGGGAACGATCAAAGCGCAGACTGTTTGAGACATTACTAGCGTGGAGGAAAGTTAGCATGGTGACTGTTGTATTCAATCCCAATGCAATTTCTGTGTTTCATCAACACTCTGATAGTCCACTGATTACAGAATGCCTCCAGATGTTCATCGGAAACTACTACCGGTCTTCCAGGGAACGATCAAAGCGTAGACCCTTTGAGACATTACTTTTATGGAGGAATGTGCGCATGGTGACTGTTGTATTCAATCCCGATGCATTTTCTTTGTTTCATCAACACTCTGATAGTCCACAGATTACAGAATGCCACGAGATGTGCATCGGAAACTACTACTGGTCTTACAGGGAACGATCAAAGCGTAGACTGTTTCAGAAATTACTACCATGGAGGAAAGTGCGGATGGTGACTGTTGTGTTCAATCCCGATGCAATTTCTGTGTTTCATCAACACTCTGATAGTCCACAGTTTACAGAATGCCACCAGATGTGCATCGGAAACTACTACTGGTCTTCCAGGGAACGATCAAAGCGTAGACTGTTAGAGACATACCTCCCGTGGAGGAAAGTGCGTATGTTGAGTGTTGTATTCATTCCCGAAACAATTTCTGTGTTTCATCAACACTCTGATAGTCCACAGATTACTGAATACCACCAGATATGCATCGGAAACTACTACTGGTCTTCCAGTTAACGGTCAAAGCGAACGTGTTTGAGACATACCTCCCGAGGAGGAAAGTGCGCATGGTGACTGTTGTATTCAATCCCGATGCATTTTCTATGATTCATCAACACTCTGATAGTCCAGAGATTACAGAATGCCTCCAGATGTGCATTGGAAACTACTACTGGTCTTTCAGGGAACGATCAAAGCGTAGACTGTTTCAGACATTACTCCCATGGAGGAAAGTGCGGATGGTGACTGTTGTATTCAATCCCAATGCTATTTCTGTGTTTCATCAACACTCTGATAGTCCACAGAATACAGAATGGCACCAGATGTGCATCGGAAACTACTACTGGTGTTCCAGGGAACGATCAAAGCGTAGACTGCTTGAGACATTACTCCTGTGGAGGAATGTGCGCATGGTGACTGTTGTATTCAATCCCGATGCAATTTCTGTGTTTCATCAACACTCTGATAGTCCACAGATTACAGAATACCTCCAGATGTGCATCGGAAACTACTACTGGTCTTCCATGGAACGATCAAAGCGTAGACTGTTCGAGACATACCTCCCGTGGAGGAAAGTGCGCATGGTGAATGTTGTATTCAATCCCGTTGCAATTTCTGTGTTTCATCAACACTCTGATAGTCCACAGATTACAGAATGCCTCCAGATGTGCATCGGAAACTACTATTGGTCTTCCATGGAACGATCAAAGCGTAGACTGTTCGAGACATACCTCCCGTGGAGGAAAGTGCGCATGGTGAATGTTGTATTCAATCCCGTTGCAATTTCTGTGTTTCATCAACACTCTGATAGTCCACAGATTACAGAATGCCACCAGATGTTCATCGGAAACTACTACTGGTCTTCCAGGGAACGATCAAAGCGTAGACTCTTTGAGACATGAACTCCCATGGAGGAAAGTGCGCATGGTGACTGTTGTATTCAATCCCGATGCATTCTCTGTGTTTCATCAACTCTCTGATAGTCCACAGTTTACAGAATGCCACGAGATGTGCATCGGAAACATCTACTGGTCTTCCAGGGAACGATCAAAGCCAAGACTGTTTCAGACATTACTCCCATAGAGGAAAGTGCGGATGGTGACTGTTGTATTCAATCCCGATTCAATTTCTGTGTTTCATCAACACCCTGATAGTCCAAAAATTACAGAATGCCTCCAGATGTGCATCGGAAACTACTACTGGTCTTCCAGTTAACGGTCAAAGCGAACGTGTTTGAGACATACCTCCCGTGGAGGAAAGTGCGCATGGTGACTGTTGTATTCAATCCCGATGCAATTTCTGTGTTTCATCAACACACTGATAGTCCACAGATTTCAGAATGCCTCCAGATGTGCATCGGAAACTACTACTGGTCTTCGAGGGAACGATCAAAGCGTAGACTGTTCGGGACAATACTCCCATGGAGGAAAGTGCGCATGGTGACTGTTGTAATCAATTCCGATGCAATTTCTGTGATTCATCAACACTCTGATAGTCCACAGATTACGGAAAGCCTCCAGATGTGCATCGGAAACTACTACTGGTCTTCCAGGGAACGATCAAAGCGTAGACTGTTTGAGACATTATTCCCATGGAGCAAAGTGCGCATGGTGGCTGTTGTATTCAATCACGAAGTAATTTCTGTGTTTCATCATCACTCTGATAGTCCACAGACCACGGAAAGCCTCCAGATGTGCATTGGAAACTACTACTGGTCTTCCAGGGAACGATCAAAGCGTAGACTGTTAGAGACATACACTCCGTGGAGGAAAGTGTGCATGGTGACTGTTGTATTCAATCCCGATGCATTTTCTGTGTTTCATCAATACTCTGATAGTCCACAGATTACAGAATGCCACGAGATGTGCATCGCAAACTACTACCGGTCTTCCAGAGAACGATCAAAGCGTAGACTGTTTAAGACATACCTCCCGTGGAGGAAAGGGCGCATGGTGACTGTTGTATTCATTCCCGATGCAATTTCTGTGTTTCATCAACACTCAGATAGTAAACAGATTACAGAATGGCACCAGATATGCATCGGAAACTACTACTGGTATTCAGGGAACGATCAAAGCATAGACTGTTTGAGAATTACTCCCAAGGAGGAAAGTGCGCATGGTGACTGTTGTATTCAAACCCGATGCAATTTCTGTGTTTCATAAACACTCTGATAGTCCACAGATTACAGAATGCCACCAGATGTCCATCGGAAACTACTATTGGTGTTCCTGGGAACGATCAAAGCGCAGACTGTTTGAGACATTACTAGCGTGGAGGAAAGTTTGCATGGTGACTGTTGTATTCAATCCCAATGCGATTTTTCTGTGTTTCATCAACACTCTGATAGTCCACAGATTACAGAATGCCTCCAGATGTGCATCGGAAACTACTTCTGGTCTTCCAGGGAACGATCAAAGCGTAGACTCTTTGAGACATGAACTCCCATGGAGGAAAGTGCGCATGGTGACTGTTGTATTCAATCCCGATGCATTCTCTGTGTTTCATCAACTCTCTGATAGTCCACAGTTTACAGAATGCCACGAGATGTGCATCGGAAACATCTACTGGTCTTCCAGGGAACGATCAAAGCCAAGACTGTTTCAGACATTACTCCCATAGAGGAAAGTGCGGATGGTGACTGTTGTATTCAATCCCGATTCAATTTCTGTGTTTCATCAACACCCTGATAGTCCAAAAATTACAGAATGCCTCCAGGTGTGCATCGGAAACTACTACTGGTCTTCCAGTTAACGGTCAAAGCGAACGTGTTTGAGACATACCTCCCGTGGAGGAAAGTGCGCATGGTGACTGTTGTATTCAATCCCGATGCAATTTCTGTGTTTCATCAACACTCTGATAGTCCACAGATTACAGAATGCCACCAGATGTTCATCGGAAACTACTACTGGTCTTCCAGGGAACGATCAAAGCGTAGACTGTTTGATAATTACTCCCATGGAGGAATGTGCGCATGGTGACTGTTGTATTCAATCCCGATGCAATTTCTGTGTCTCATCAACACTCTGATACTCCACAGATTACAGAATGCCTCCAGATGTGCATCGGAAACTACTTCTGGTCTTCCAGGGAACGATCAAAGCGTAGACTCTTTGAGACATGAACTCCCATGGAGGAAAGTGCGCATGGTGACTGTTGTATTCAATCCCGATGCATTCTCTGTGTTTCATCAACTCTCTGATAGTCCACAGTTTACAGAATGCCACGAGATGTGCATCGGAAACATCTACTGGTCTTCCAGGGAACGATCAAAGCCAAGACTGTTTCAGACATTACTCCCATAGAGGAAAGTGCGGATGGTGACTGTTGTATTCAATCCCGATTCAATTTCTGTGTTTCATCAACACCCTGATAGTCCAAAAATTACAGAATGCCTCCTGATGTGCATCGGAAACTACTACTGGTCTTCCAGTTAACGGTCAAAGCGAATGTGTTTGAGACATACCTCCCGTGGAGGAAAGTGCGCATGGCGACTGTTGTATTCAATCCCGATGCAATTTCTGTGTTTCATCAACACACTGATAGTCCACAGATTTCAGAATGCCTCCAGATGTGCATCGGAAACTACTACTGGTCTTCGAGGGAACGATCAAAGCGTAGACTGTTCGGGACATTACTCCTATGGAGGAAAGTGCGCATGGTGACTGTTGTAATCAATTCCGATGCAATTTCTGTGATTCATCAACTCTCTGATAGTCCACAGATTACGGAAAGCCTCCAGATGTGCATCGGAAACTACTACTGGTCTTCCAGGGAACGATCAAAGCGTAGACTGTTTGAGACATTATTCCCATGGAGCAAAGTGCGCATGGTGGCTGTTGTATTCAATCACGAAGTAATTTCTGTGTTTCATCATCACTCTGATAGTCCACGGATTACGGAAAGCCTCCAGATGTGCATCGGAAACTACTACTGGTCTCCCAGTGAACGATCAAATCGTAGACTGTTAGAGACAATACTCCCATTTAGGAAAGTGCGCATGGTGATTGTTGTATTCAATCCCGATGCAATTTCTGTGTTTCATCATCACTCTGATAGTCCACAGATTACAGAATGCCTCCAGATGTGCATCGGAAACTACTACTGGTCTTCCAGTTAACGGTCAAAGCGAACGTGTTTGAGACATACCTCCCATGGAGGAAAGTGCGCATGGTGGCTGTTGTATTCAATCACGAAGTAATTTCTGTGTTTCATCATCACTCTGATAGTCCACAGACCACGGAAAGCCTCCAGATGTGCATTGGAAACTACTACTGGTCTTCCAGGGAACGATCAAAGCGTAGACTGTTAGAGACATACCCCCCGTGGAGGAAAGTGTGCATGGTGACTGTTGTATTCAATCCCGATGCATTTTCTGTGTTTTATCAATACTCTGATAGTCCACAGATTACAGAATGCCACGAGATGTGCATCGCAAACTACTACCGGTCTTCCAGGGAACGATCAAAGCGTAGACTGCTTAAGACATACCTCCCGTGGAGGAAAGGGCGCATGGTGACTGTTGTATTCATTCCCGATGCAATTTCTGTGTTTCATCAACACTCAGATAGTAAACAGATTACAGAATGGCACCAGATATGCATCGGAAACTACTACTGGTATTCAGGGAACGATCAAAGCATAGACTGTTTGAGAATTACTCCCAAGGAGGAAAGTGCGCATGGTGACTGTTGTATTCAAACCCGATGCAATTTCTGTGTTTCATCAACACTCTGATAGTCCACAGATTACAGAATGCCACCAGATGTCCATCGGAAACTACTATTGGTGTTCCTGGGAACGATCAAAGCGCAGACTGTTTGAGACATTACTAGCGTGGAGGAATGATGTCATGGTGACTGTTGTATTCAATCCCAATGCAATTTCTGTGTTTCATCAACACTCTGATAGTCCACAGATTACAGAATGCCTTCAGATGTTCATCGGAAACTACTACCGGTCTTCCAGGGAACGATCAAAGCGTAGACTCTTTGAGACATTACTCTTATGGAGGAATGTGCGCATGGTGAATGTTGTATTCAATCCCGATGCAATTTCTGTGTTTCATCAACACTCTGTTAGTCCACAGATTACAGAATGCCTCCAGATGTGCATCGGAAACTACTACTGGTGTTCCAGGGAACGATCAAAGCGCAGACTGTTTGAGACAATACTCCCGTGGAGGAATGATGTCATGGTGACTGTTGTATTCAATCCCGATGCAATTTCTGTGTTACATCAACACTCTGATAGTCCACAGGTTACAGAATGTTTCACGATGTGCATCGGAAACTACTACTGGTCTTCCAGCTAACGATCAAAGCGTAGACTGTTTGAGACATTACTCCCATGGAGGAAAGTGCGCATGGTGACTGTAGTATTCAATCCAATTGCAATTTCTGTGTTTCATCAGCACTCTGATAGTCCACAGATTACAGAAAACCTCCAGATGTTCATCGGTAACTACTACTGGTCTTCCAGGGAACGATCAAAGCGTTGACTCTTTGAGATATTACTTTTATGGAGGAATGTGCGCATGGTGTCTGTTGTATTCAATCTCGATGCAATTTCTGTGTTTCATCATCACTCTAATACTCCACAGGTTACAGAATGCCTCTAGATGTACATCGTAAACGATTACTGGTCTTCCAGGGATCGATCAAAGCGTAAACTCTTTGAGACATTACTCCCATGGAGGAAAGTCCACATGGTGACTGTTGTATTCAATCCCGATGCATTTTCTTTGTTTCATCAACACTCTGATAGTCCACAGATTACAGAATGCCACGAGATGTGCATCGGAAACTACTACTGGTCTTACAGGGAACGATCAAAGCGTAGACTGTTTCAGAAATTACTACCATGGAGGAAAGTGCGGATGGTGACTGTTGTGTTCAATCCCGATGCAATTTCTGTGTTTCATCAACACTCTGATACTCCACAGTTTACAGAATGCCACCAGATGTGCATCGGAAACTGCTACTGGTCTTCCAGGGAACGATCAAAGCGTACACTGTTAGAGACATACCTCCCGTGGAGGAAAGTGCGTATGTTGACTGTTGTATTCATTCCCGAAACAATTTCTGTGTTTCATCAACACTCTGATAGTCCACAGATTACTGAATGCCACCAGATATGCATCGGAAACTACTACTGGTCTTCCAGTTAACGGTCAAAGCGAACGTGTTTGAGACATACGTCCCGTGGAGGAAAATGCGCATGGTGACTGTTGTATTCAATTCCGATGCAATTTCTGTGTTTCATCAACACTCTGATAGTCCACAGATTACGGAAAGCCTCCAGATGTGCATCGGAAACTACTACTGGTCTTCCAGGGAACGATCAAAGCGTAGACTGTTTGACACATTATTCACATGGAGGAAAGTGCGCATGGTGGCTGTTGTATTCAATCACGAAGTAATTTCTGTGTTTCATCATCAGTCTGATAGTCCACAGAAGTAGTATGTGGGTCACTTGGGAGCAGCCCCTCTTCTAAGGTTCATTTTAACCATAACTTTAATTAACTTTTAAGTTTCAGTGGTACCTTAAAAGTTAATTAAAGTTATGGTTAAAATGAACCTTAGAAGAGGGGTCACTTGGGAGCAGCCCCTCTTCTAAGGTTCATTTTAACCATAACTTTAACTAACTTTTAAGGTCCCATTGAAACTTAAAAAATATTTTCCTTATCTGTTGGGTAATCTTGTTCAACCTTAAATAAGGTGTAAGTATACCTTAAACTCATTTTATTTTTAAATCTTTTTTAAGATTAAAACCAACCACACTCTCCCCAATGAGGTTTCCAAAAGTATATCTTGTTTAAGGTTAAAACTAGCCATAAAACGTAATCGAAAATAATGAACCTATTTTATGGTTCACCCAATCTTGAAAAGTTAACCTATTTGAAGGTTAACACTAAACTTAAAAAACGTCATAAGATTTTATTAAAAAATATGGTTCAAAGTCATCATAAAAAACATTTAAAAATGTTGAGAAAGAGTGTGGCTAATCTTAATCTTAAACAAGATTTAAAAAGTATTAAAAATTATGGTGGAACCATCCATTTTATTTAAATAAATAATTTCACATTTGTGAAATAAAAAGTGGTACAAATAATGGTTAATCTTAACCTTAAAATGTAATCGAAGATTTTTTCAAAACTTATTCCTACACCAAACCAACCATCTTCTAGGTTCCTATTAACCTTAAAAATTATTTTACTTATCTTTACAGTGTGCTCTAAGCATACCTTAAAAATTATTTATAGTCTACCATTTTTCTTAATCTTAATTAAGATTGTGTCTACCTTAAAAATTATTATACTTATCTTAATCTTGTTTAAGATTGTGGTTTGTGTCTACCTTATTTTCCTATTTATTTTTTATTCAATAACCCCAAGGATATGTTTCAATAATACCGCCAGCCTCCGGCTCAATCATTCTCTTATCATAGTCAAATTTGAATTCCTTACTAACATCCTTATTAATCAATCTTTTGGTTTTTGTATCTCTAGTAATCATTTTGTAGTTTAATTTAACCTTATCTATCTCCTTATCCACAATATTTTTCATGGTATTTATGTTGAGTGCTTTAGAATTTTCATAATTTAACGTGAAGCCTTTCACCTTCATAGTTTCCTTTCCTTTGTATGTCACGTACCCGTAGCTCTTAGGTCCTGTAGAAATCCAGCCTGTGATATGATCATCCTTACCCAGTTCGTCAGTCCACTCCCCCAACATACAACCAGTTTCAACAGTGTTGGTACCATCATCAATATAAACAATACTATCAGTATCGTAGTAGACCACATTTGACCCTAGCCTGTCTAGCATATCATAAAGCCGTAGGCGCGCATTAGAAGTTGTAAATGCTGCTATAAACACATTGGTTGAGTAGGAGTCTTCAACGAAATTATCTTTGTACTTATAGGTGACTTGTACAATATTATCATTAATAAAAATCATATTGCTTATATCAACCCTATCATCTAACATTATTTTGTACCACCTCTCTACACCCACTACATATTCACTTTGGGTCAAGTTCTGTCTTTGACCGAATTTACCCCACAATGAGTTTAAGCAAATCTTTGAAACGGCACGCTTACCAGGATTCGGAACCACTTCTTCGGGATTCAGATCGATATCAAGATGTTCCTTAACCGCTGTGGTGTACTCTTCAGTAGTTTTAAAGTCATCTTTCCACCCACTCGTTTCTAGCTTTATTTTCATAAAGTCTTTGACGTAGCCTTTAAACAGATTATTACTCTTTTCTTCAAAATGCCAAACCTCGTACACTTGTACCACTTTATACCCCTTCTCTATAGCTTTCTTCACTTCATCTGTAGTCCACGTTCCTATTATCACCCTTTCGTCGTCTGTGTGCTGACAAGCACCACATTTTTCCTCAATACACTTTCCACACAACCCAAATATCAACTTATCCTTTTTAATAGGCAAAACAGGATGATACAGCTTACGCGGTGGTAATACTTTGCACTTAATCAAACCGTACCAATTTTTGTTGTACCTCTTAGGTTTGTATAATTTTATAGGGTGACCGACAGGATAGTAATCAAAATACTGAACTGTAGGGTAGAGGCTGCATACATCTATGTATCTCAGCTTTTTACCACACACTTTAAGCTTGCTTGCATTTGTTCTTCCTCCATAGAAAGCATCTCTAGGGTTCAAGGGCTCAACGATTGGAGTAGTATTGTTGTATCCTTTGCTCTTAGCCCACTGGCATTCCCACATTTCGACAAGGTTGTATCCTGCTTCCCTAATTTGGTAACTTCTTTGCTTTGTTTTCTCGTACAAGTCTCCCATAGTCTCATGGTTAACATTGTTAATAGTCTCTTCTTGATAACAATCAGGACATCCATGCCAAAAGCAACCGTGGAACTGATATACTGTATTAGTGTCCTTATTGAATCCATCTACTTTTGCCCCACGAATCGTTACTTCTCCACCATTCAAAGCGTGTTGTACACCCCCGAAGGTGTTGAGCCAGGTTATCGACTCTTTACTATACATTTCTTTCTTGTCACTTTTTATCACAGCCATAGTATTTTCCTGGAGGTACTTGGACCTATAAATACCCATACAAACACTTGCAATAGTTATGTACTGAAATGGATCTATGTTAGCAATCTCTAAAAATTGTTTCCTTAACTCCATACAACCTCTACGCAGAATATCTACATCAGAGTTACAATAATCCATAAATTCTTTTTGAAAGTCAAATATATAATTTTCTTTAACCTTATTGTTGTACCACTCCAGAAACTCTTTTCTAGCTTTTGTCTTCATCGTGTCTACGCCATAGTATTTGGTCTCAGGAATAGGTCCTACACAAGTCTGATTGTCTCTTGTGTTGAAGAAATGTGGGAAGTAACCCTTCTTAAGTTCTTTCAGCCCGAATGTTATAGGGAAGTCACTCAAAGGAGAAGCTACGAAATTGTGGCTATCAATAATGCTTATTAGTCCGTTTACCTCTAGCATCATCAACTTTGTTCCATTGTATATAGTGTATGGTTTCAACGTATTCTCTATACAGTATTTTAAAATGAATTGTGAGTCATAGCCTTTCGCATTGTGTGCAATAGCCGTGTACCCTTGGTGGTTCTTAGAAATCAACCACTTGCAGAACTCTTCATTTGTTTTGAAGGAAACTTTGGTACCGTCAATATAGTGGGCTACTACGAGGTTGGGGATGTGCACTTCAGTATCTTGCTCAGCTTCATAGTCGAACCAGATATACTTTTCTGTGTAATGGCAACCATTTAATAACGTTATAATTTCAGTCAGTGTATTATTGTAGAGTACTTTATACTCTTGTTCTGAAATATCTCCATTACCAAATTGTCTTTGAAGGGTAGTGAGCTTAACATTTTTGAGAAGTTTATCCTTGTTTTTAGCTACAAAGTGTTCCAAAAAACTCTCCTTATCGGTAGTCTTACAAATACACCGACTTTCACACCTTCCGCCTTTCTGATGTTTATGTTGTATGTAGCATTGATGTTCACCAGTCTTATAAGGTTCCATACAATTGTAGCAAAAGGAGTATCCGCATTTATGCTCTTTAGATCTCGATAAAATTAAATTACATCCTCTACATTTATAAACTGTGTTACAAACTTCTGAGTGGTTATCTAAGCATTCCTGGTTGTAACAATACCTGTTACATTCCTTACAATAAACCTTATTCTTTTCTTCAGGGGAGTGCGCAGGTTTCTTGCACAGAATACACACATTTACATTCTTCTTACACTTGTGCTTATCCTTGTTGTTGTAAGGTGCATCGCACCTATCGCAGTAATATACACTACCCAAGAAAGCTTTCATACTGTTTACTACATCAAAATGATTCCCGTTTTTGTATAAATAAAGTTTAGTATCCTTCTCCTGGCCCGAGTATATAACCGAATTAAAATTTTCAGCACACACAACCTTTATCTGAATACCCAACAATTCTTCTACGTTCTTTATGTCCTCTAGTGTGAAGCCTTCTTCGTTGTAGTTACCTAGTCTCTTGCACAACTCTAGGGTTAGCTCAGTTTGAATAGGTCTACCTTGCCTAACTAATTTAATTTCCATTTCACTAAGCGGCGTACCGAGAACCTCATTCGTGTGGTAGGTCAGGGCTGTTACTATGGCTCGTGGGCAGCACAAGTTATCTTTGTTCTTTATTTGGCTGATGCATCTTTTGGTTCTCACATCTTCAGATAGATTTATAATTTTCGACCTGCCTTGACCTCTAGGTACATTCAGAATCTTAATATTGAACCTGGTCTGTGTGATATTTAAGTTCTCGTTAGAAGATAGAATTCTACCGATATGACTCATGAAAGATCTGGCGTTAACATTAGATTGTACCACGGTTGAAATATCATGATGGAAATTTGGGTTGCTCGCTACTACTGTTAATTTGTCTCCTTTTTTGTAGTTTCCTTTCTCTTTGGCCAGTTTAATCATTGCGTTGATGGCGTTCTCAACTTGCATTAACTTATCAACTTTAATGGTGTAGTCTACTTCAGTCGCGTTAAATTTCTTAATGAATCGTGAGTTTGTTTCTGTGATGGTGTATGGTGGCTTGCGTTCTTCCTTAGGTGGTTCTATCAAGTCCTCGTGGAAGCCTAACTCTTGAGCTACCTTATTACGAAAGACAATGTCTTGTGTCTTCAAAATGGATTCGATTATTTCAGCCTTCCTCATCCTAACAGTCACCTTAATGTTTTTACTTCTGCCGATGTTTATAAGCTGTGGTACCTTTAGCTTTTCCAAATCCTGCTTCTTGTACAACATGTCCTTAGTCTTATCCAAAGCTTCTTTAAGTTCCGATTTCTTCATTTTCGAAAACCCACTCAGATTACAATCTTTAGCCATGATTCTAAGGTCTTGGCGTGTTATTTTCTCCTTGTTGTGCTCCTCCTTCTCTTCATTGTTAGGGTCATTCTTAACATGACTCTTTGATTTCAAGTGCCTGGACCAGTTATTATAAGTGATGTTCACTCGACACTTGTTGCAGTGTTTACCTGCATAGTTATATTTCTTTCCTTCCGTCATATTCATTTATTTACTGATATATTTTATTAAAAAATTAAATAAAAATTCATTTTTTTAATTTCGAAAAAATCTTATTACTACTTGCTACCAATAGTTTTAAGGTTTCGTAGACCTTAAAAATAATATTTGAATTTAGCCTGAGTCAGATTGTTCAGCCTCAGAGTCAGATTGTTCAACCTCAGGGTCAGATTGTTCAGCCTCAGAGTCAGATTGATCAACCTCAGGGTCAGATTGTTCAGCCTCAGAGTCAGATTGTTCAGCCTCAGAGTCAGATTGTGGTATTATTTCAACCATCAACTTTTCAAATTGTTTTTCTAGCTGTGACATACCTTCACCTATTGCATTGAGTTCTCTCTCGTCTTCTACATGTTCCATAATAGTCAGTTGTAAGTACTGAAGGCTGCGCAGATAATTAAAAACGGGAAACAACAGATTTTCTGGCACCTTATTTATATCAAAACAAAGTGTTGCGGGGTTGTCATTGCCTTTCATTATAGCCGTCATGCTACAAGGAGTTATTAGTTTATTGCTCACAGACATTTATTATATGTATTATCTAATTAAAAAAATTAATTTTTGTCGAAAACAGCAAAACCTCGGCGCCGAGGAACCCTGTGGGGTCTTTTGTCTGTAACATTTCTTCGTCGTTGTCGTTGTTCTTCTGCCCCACAGGGTTTTTTTTCTCTTTGTTACCACGTCTCGTCCCATACTGCTTAGCAGATGAGGGAGAGCGGATCAGTGCGGACGTCTCATGACGTCACTCAAAATTCCACGATGAAAACTTTACTCAGTTTTTTCTTCAGAAAGGTGGCCAGTCTTCCTGACCGAACGCGCTGAGCTACCGCGCCGGCGAAGCAAATGCATTCGATTAAGCTATTAATCTTACTCTCTCTCTCTCAGCATTACGCTTCATTCGACTTACCGTATATTTTTACTTACATTACGTAGTGTAACATACACAACAACACCCAAAAACAACAATTTATTAGCGGAACATTTACGTTTAAATGAATAATATACATTTAAGTTAAAATATTACGCTAGAGCAGCGCTGTTGTGACTAATGCAGGCGATAGTGACGTCGGCGACCTGACCTTCACCGTTGCCTTCTCAGCTAGCTATCGCAGTCGCAGCAGCCTTGGCCGTGAAGCTATCGCAAGAGGTGAGACGCGCCTGTTCATACTAGCGTCAATGAAAATACGGAAGGATCTACTCGTCACCGCCTGATTTATTATTTATTATTTCCATTCAAATAAATGAACAGAATAATTATACTTTCAATATTATCCTTAGTGTGTGCTCACGATGAAGCAGCAGTAAAATATTTGCACGACTTTGGGTACTTAGACTACCAAGAAAATCAACTTTCTCAATTGAGTGATGAAGCGTACAAAGATGCACTTACGTTATTCCAACAGAAATATAATCTACCAGCTAATGGTGAGCTTACTGATGAAACATTACAATTAATGAAGAACCCGAGGTGTGGCGTGGAAGATAACGTTTTAAGCTTTACTACACACATCTACAAGTGGAATAAGAAGAATATTAAGTGGCATTACTACCTAGCAACTAGAAAAATGTTACAGGTGGCAGAGGCAGCATTCAAAATGTGGCAGGAACACACGGATCTTACTTTTGAGAACAGCAACCAAAGTCCTGATATTGTCATTTCGACCAAGAGAGGTGCACACCGACGCCAAAATTCAGCCCTACAGTTCTGTCAACGAAGTTTTGATGGCAGAGGAAACGTATTAGCGCATGCAGATTATCCTAATTTGTACAACGACCCCATTGAAATTCACGTTGATCAGGATGAATATTGGTACGTGGAAATGGACAATAACACACCATCTTCACAAACAAACCTATTTACAGTGTTAGTTCACGAGATTGGTCACACGCTGGGTATGGCACATTCAGATTTCTCTGAATCGGTGATGTACACATTTTACAATAACACTATCACCACCCTATCTGAAGACGATATACGCGGTATTCAAAGTTTATATGGGAAACGTGCTTCTAGTAACCCTCCTACTCCAGCTTCTCCCTCAACCGAAGCCGTGCCTGAAAAGGAACCTGAACTGTGCAGACTGAAGCAGTTTGGAAGTTCTGTGATTGTGAATGAGTTTTTATACATTTTTTGTGGAAGGTGGGTTTGGATGACTGCTCTTAATAACAACAAGGATCGTTCGAAGCCGCAACTAATCACAGACTGGTTAACGTTTCTACCTCCACAATTCGAAAATGTATCTGCTGTTTATCAGAGACCATCAGGTGAAGTCTTTCTTATCATTAATAACATGATATACATGGTTCACATACCGAGTTTAACGTTACAACCTGGTTACCCAAAAAGAGTATCTGATATAGGGCTGCGACAAAATTCTGTTGTACATGGAGCTGTGAACACTTACTCTGGCAGAACCTTTATTTTCTATGACGATGTATACTTTGCAGAAATAGATGAATGTAGTTTTAGAGCAAAGGCTTATGGAGTGATCAGTAAAAGCTTCCCGGGGGTGCCTTCAGCCTTAGACTCTGTTTTTAGATACACAAACGGTTTGCTCTACTTCTTCAAGGATGGTATATTATATGAATACAATGAATTCTCAAACGTACTAGTAAGAGCAGGTAAATTCGATCTTTCTTTATTTGGTATAAACTGTCCCAAGAAATCATCTTCATTTACAGCACTAGTGAAGAGCTTAAAAGATACTGTGACTCAGCTAGAAACATTAAAACCCTAACGAGAAATTTTTTTTAAATATTGCAGTAAATAAATGGAACGAAATCAACTGCTATTGAAACTTAACAGCGCCAACAAAACGTTTACGAAGCTGAATGAGTTAGAAAAGGGACACACTTATACCATTACAAATGCTGAGAATATAAGTACAAAATATGGCCAAAAGTTTTGTCTACAACTCGACAGTGAATACAAGATTATATTACCCGATAGATACACCAAATTATTAAGCTGGGATGATTGCAATACTTTGGTTGGATTAAAGATGTTATACAATGGTGTCAAAGAAACAAACAACGACAAGAAGGTACACGATATTGAGTTCTTTTAAATTGATTTTAATGGTTTTTAATCTCTTTAAAGAGATTAAAATCTATACTAACTATCTACATCGTAAAACGTCTCAACGTCCCAACGTCCCAGCGTCAACGTCAACGTCCCAACGTCAACGTCTCAACGTCAACGTCTCAACGTCAACGTCAACGTCAACGTCTCAACGTCAACGTCCCAACGTCCCAACGTCAACTTCCCAACGTCCCAACGTCAACGTCAACGTCCCAACGTCAACGTCTCAACGTCAACGTCTCAACGTCAACGTCCCAACGTCCCAACGTCAACGTCTCAAAGTCCAACGAATAATTTTATTATTTTTCCTTAAATAAATGTTTGCAAAATATGATGAAAAGCTTGTTAAGCAAGCAAAAAAGAACAGAAAGAAATTTGAACAAATCAAAGACGAATTTAAAGAATGGAAAATTAAGCCTATAACCGAATACGAAAAATACAAAAAGGAGGACCAACCAGTAATTGACAAATTAGATGCGATAGGGAAAGAAGTGATTGACGCTATAGAAAAAAATCGTGAGATTGAAAAGCAGCTACTACCTTACGATGGGGGGTTTGACGATATGTTCCCTATACCACCTACTCCTGAGGTAACATCGTTTGAGAGAAGCTTATTTGTTGATGACCCCATCACACCAAAGACACGTAAGAGGTTGGAGCCTATGTTGGAACAAATTGAAGACAAGGAACGGCAGAAGATGAAGGCTGTTTCAGACTACTCAACAACTTACCTGGGCCCAAAAGTTTCAAAATACTTAGGCGCTCTAGGTGACACAATTTTTGGTCTCCGTTTTGACAATGGAAGGCATTACATGGGTGACTCCGAAGTAACATTCAACAACGATAATATTATGGTGAAGGGTAACTCCTTTAAAGCCACCAATGGGTTTATGAAGCTCCTGACTCAGAAAACCGTAGCACCTGAAGAGTACACATCTGACGATCTTGATACCTATACAACTATGCTGAAGGTTACCAATGCGATATATAAGAACAATGATCCAAAGGGGAATAAACCCAAGTCAAGCAGCAGCGAAAAATACAACAACATCATTAAACCAATATGGCAGTCACTCAAGAAAGAACGTGGTAACTCGCCAAACACAAAGGGTGGTATGGGTTTTGTAAAGAGGTATACAGACAAACCGGTGGAGTACGTGTGGATGAATGACGTCAGAGACTTAATTGATAGGCTAATGGTTATTCATGGTGAAGAGAATGCGGGAAATAATAACTTCCACAATGAGAAGGTTGGAATAACCAAGATGCTTACGAGTAAATTTAATGACTTCATAGTAAATAATCCAAAGGGGATACCTTACCTAATTAGATTTCTAAACAATCTCCCTCATACATTCTGGAAGGCAGAAAGTTATGGAAAGGGCTTAGTGAACACGTTAATTAATAATCTTCCTGTTGAAATGCATTTACCTGGATACAATTACTGCGGCCCTGGTACCAAACTAGAAGAACGATTAGAAAGAGGAGATGCTGGAATAAATCCTCTAGATGAAGCTTGCAAAAGGCATGATATCGCATACAGGGATCATAAAGATTTGGAACAAAGACATCAAGCTGATAAAGAACTGCAGAATGCGGCAAAGGAAAGGATTTTCAGTAAAGATGCTTCCCTAGGAGAAAGATTAGCTTCAACAGCTGTAGCTGGAATAATGTTTGGGAAAAGGAAGCTAGGTCTAGGGTTAGATGATAATGGATGGGCATTGTGAATGTGAATGAAGAGGTGTAATTTTAATGGGCCACAACCCATTAAAATTTAATATGAGTGTAGCACTAAAATATTTAATTTATTTGAGATAATAAATGAAAGGATTTAGTATTGACTACAACATTCCCTCCAGTGGGAATCCGAGAGCGAAATCTATTAAAATAAAACTGTCCAATGACGACCTGAAAAATCATGGCTTTCTAGATGCTTATCTTACAGAGACTCAAATGAAACAGAAAGCTAATAAACTTAAAAAAGGTGGTAGCTTATTGATAACATTTTCTGTACCTGTTGTGAAGAAGATACTCGAGTACCTAAGCTCTAAGAGATTGAAAGAAGGTTCTGGATTGAATAAGCATGAAGGTGGATTTCTACCACTGATACTTGCAGCGTTGGGAGCAATCGGGTCTTTAGCTGGTGGTGCTGCGGCAATAACAAGTGCTGTGCACAAGAAGCAAAAGGAAGACGCAGACTTAGCGGAGCAAAAGAGGCATAATCTTGAAATGGAAAAGAAAGCGGGATATGGTATTTTTTTAAAGAAAAAAGTCGAAAAAAAGTCGAAAAAATTGTGCAAAAGTATGATCACCCGTTGAGCAACTATGATATCGAGAGGTTAGCAAAGTCTTTAAAAATCCAAAATTTTAGAGGTGTATTCATGGCCGACGACCTACCGTTAGAACCTAAAGAAATCGAATCAGGGGTAGTTAACTTGGATACATCTGATCACATTGGTACTCACTGGATATGCTATTACAAGAAGGGTAATGAAAAATACGTTTTTGACTCATTCGGTGGCAGTATACCACAAACTTTAGTGAAATATCTGGGTCCTGACAATCTGTTTTACAACTCAGAAAGAATTCAGAATTTCGATCAGTTTATATGCGGTCATTTGTGTGTGATGGTACTGAAGATATTTACAGATGGATGGAGTTTTATTAAAATTCTTGATACAATAAATGGATATTTTCGGAAACAAGATAAAGAAAGGTACTGAACAACTAGACGATGTCAGAGACGTCATAAACGGACTAGAATCTAGTATCAGTAAACTTAATATTAAGAAGTATTTCTCATTTTCAAAGAACTGGGTATCATTGAAAGGAAGGCGCATTGTAAACGTAGCAGATGGCGTAGGTGGATATGATGCAGTCACTACAAGCCAGCTCGATGCTGTTAATGATGTTGCTAACGCCAAATACACAAGTATACTAACAACCCTTAATAATTATGTAAGTAAAACCAACCTCGACCATTATTACAGTAAAAAGGACCTAGAAAAAGTTTTCTCAGATTATTATACAAAAGGTGATTTATCTCAATACATCAACAAAACTGAACAAGGCCTGAACAAAATATGTGATAAACAAACAGTTGAATTCACTTTTATGACTGGATTAGAACAACAAACGTACACGTTCGAGTATGACTTTGTACTGAAAAAAGTTATTGTCATTGGAAAAGATATAAACAAAGATTTAACATTTAATGATTTTGATGTTTCAGTAAATGTACATGACAAATTACACGTAATTGAGGACAAGCATAACCCAATATTAATTCATAAAGGAAATTCCCTAACCGTAAGACTAAAAGAGTCGGCGAAGACAGTCCCTGTGGACGTAAAACTCTTACTATTTGGTGAACTTGCATCAATTACTGATGCTATTGACGAGGGCTTAGAATCTTGATTTTTTAATTTCCGAACAAATAAATGATGGATGATAAACATATTTGGTGTCTAAGCTGCAAAAAAGTTACTACTAGACTTCATCCCAAGAGAGTTGTGACGAAAAACGGTCGTCATAGGATTGAGGGCTATTGTGGGGTGTGTAATACCAAGAAAAGTAAGTTTATAAAAATAAAGTAATGTCTCCGACAAGTAAAAGTATTCGTGAAGAAATTATACAAGAGCTTCACAAGCCACTGAGAAAGAATTTTCCAAGAAAACCTGTTACATCCTACGGTATAGATGATTTGTGGCAGGCTGACTTGGTTGAGATGGATTCTGGTCACCTTAAAGGTATATCAAAATTCAACAAGGGTATGAAGTATTTACTGACTGTAATAGACGTCTTTTTAAAGTATGCTTGGGCTATTCCTGTTAAAGATAAATCAGGTGAAAGTATTACCAACGCTTTTAAAGGTATGCTACAAGAAAGGACGCCGAAACACTTACAAACAGATAATGGCAAAGAATTCTACAACAAACACTTCAAAGAGCTCATGAAACTTACAGGTGTAAATCATTATTCTACGTTTACAGAACTTAAGGCTTCAGTAGTTGAAAGGTTCAACAGGACTTTAAAGGAAAAAATGTGGAAACAATTTGCACTCCAGGGCAATCAAAAATGGGTTGAGCTACTTCAAAAACTGGTGTATGATTACAACAACAGGAAACACAGGACAATAGGGATGAAACCAGTAGACGTAAACGAAAAGAATGCAAAAAAGGTGGTACCTACGATGCAACTCAAAGCAGATGCGCCCAAGTTCAAGATAGGTGACAAAGTTAGGATAAGTAAACTTAAAGGCTTGTTCGAAAAAGGTTATACTGCTAATTGGTGGACAGAAATATTTGAAGTGACTCAGATTAATAACACAAGTCCGACTACATACAAGTTAAAAGATACAAGTGAAGAAGAAATTAAAGGAAGTTTTTACGAACAGGAGTTACAAAAGACAAAGTATCCAGATGTGTATCTTGTAGAAAAAGTTTTAAGAAAAAAGGGTGACAAAGTATTTGTTAAGTGGCTAGGTTTTGATAGCTCACACAATAGTTGGGTAAACAGAAAAAATGTGGTATTTTAATGGTTTTTTAACCATTAAAATCTTATAAAAGTTTTAATTTTATTACGGTACCTACCGTCATACAGCTTTCGAGTCATGTCAACAGTTATGAATCCAAAGTCCTCGTTCCACACCTCACTGCAAAGCTGTCTAAAGTCATTCCATTTAAAGTCTCCACCTACAAACTCGTCGTAGATGTGCTTCAAATTAATGTCGTCTTGTCTAAATATGTTCAAAAAGTTAAGGTTGTCTCTCACCAGCTGCTTAGGTATTTTAGAATACGTTTGAGCTAAGTAGAAACAGTCAATATTCTTATGTCTTCCTCTGGTAAAGTATTCTCTTACAATATCTTGATTTTCTGATATAAAGTCGTCAAACACCACAACAGAGCGGTCTTCACACTCATCTAATGGTATAACGTCATCACTGTTACTGATAAAGGTAGCTATTTTATCATTGTGTTCATTTTCTATTCGTTCACATTTTTCCATAAGATGTTTGTACTTAAACTGTTCTAAGCTTTTCGAGTAGATGTACAAGTGTTTAATGGTGTTCCAGTTAAGCCATCCAGGGCACAGAAGGTAATTATCAACCATTAAAGTTGTTTTACCACATCCACTTGGTCCAACGATGGCGCAACGAATTGAACTAGGTAATAACTTCCCATGTCTGCTTTTGATTCGTTTTTCTCGAATTATGATCTTTGGATCCCAATCAGTCATTTTACTTTTTTATTTACTACTTATTACTTAATTAATAAATGAATAGAATTTTTTAAATTAGTTGTACATCCTCAAACTTAAAAAAGAGGCTAAATGTACCAATAAGAAACATGTATACAAAGGTTGGTTTGGTCGGATTTTATTCAACATTCTTAACTCCAAATGTCACAAAGGATAATAACAGATTACACTATGAGAAAGATGGTGTGGTTAATACTTTAAATATTCCATCAGGGCAGTACAGTCTAGACAATTTAGAGAGGTGTATTCAGAGCCAGGAACCTTTCAATGCTAGTAATATAAAGATTAAGGCTAACGAAATCGTAAATAGAGTTGAGATAGAAAGCTTAGACTTTAAGCTGTATTTTAATAAGGAATGTAGTATTGGGAGGATGCTAGGTTTTAGAGACGCAATTGTGGAACCTGTAACAAAAGTTATAGCAAATGAGCTACCGAAAATAATCCCTTTTGAAAAAATTAAAGTGCATTTTAACTTAGCTGATGGTATGTTTGTAAAGGATTCTGACCACTTTCATCGAGAAACAAACATTATTGCTTCTTTTAAACCCAAATTGGAGGGGTGTGGTCACTTACAGTTTGGTAGTCCTATAATACACGAACCGAATTATCCATTATTTTTCCCTGTGCATGATAAAGTTCAAAACCTGGAAGTAAGTGTAACGGATGAAAATGATGCTGCGATAGATTTTGGTGGAGCTACAGTGACTGTTCTTTTAGAAATGCTTTAAAATTAAAATATTGCAGTAAATAAAATGAATAAAATAGAAAGCTATCAGTGGCAGTCTTTTCCAGTAAATGAGAAGACTAGGAATAATTTAAACCTACCGAACAAAGATGTAGAAATAGACATCAAAGTTGGTGATGGTTGGTTTGACAACAATGCTTACTTGTATATGACCTATAATGTTACTCACGCAAATGGATCAGATTACACTTCTTACGAAGGTAAATCGAATGTTAAACTCGTTGACAACTTTCCGACACAGTTATGGAGTGCAGTAATTGTTAAGAAAAGAGGTCACATAATCTACAGGTTAGAGCATCCAAGCATTTCGTCGACGGTTTTATACCACCTTACTTCTTCTCTCGACGATGACATTAGATTCGAGGGTAATTTCATTAACAATGGTAAGTTACGAAGAAAGGAAAACGAGGTGTTGTATCCGTTAAAAATGTTGGGTGGATTTTTTAAGGATTACAAAGAAATCATGTGGGAAGGTGACTTAACAGTAACATTTGTGGGAAGCGCAAATGCTAGCGATGCCTTGTTTAGATGGTTTTCGCAAAATAATAGTGGTGCAGATATTGAAGGCTCTCGACCTGAGTTGGGTAAAGTAACCATTACCAGTTTAGAGATTAGAGTACCCATTATTAAGTATGAGCCTAATTGTGAACTAGAGCTAAGAGAAAAGATGCTAAAGGACCCTAAGATTCCGATTTCATTTTTTGATCTTCAGACGCAGGAAATAGCAGGAATTAGTGGTAAGAGAAACTTTGAGCTAGATATAACGAATTACTACAACTCTATGGAGTTTGACATGCCTTATTTTGTGTTTGTGGTGTTTCAGACCAACAGGAAAGGAAACCAAGATGCTGATTCATCAGTGTATGATCACGTTCATCTCCAAAACATTTATCTAAAGAATGGTAGAAATGAGATATTTCCTGAAGAACTGTGGAACATTGACCCTCCGGGTACTTGTTTGAAGGCATACAATGCATTTGCAGACTTTAAGAGAATAACTGAATTGAAAGATGACCATAAAATTAGTGCATACAGTTTCATTAATTCGTACCCTATTTACGTAATCAATATGAGTAGACGCAAGAATGTTGTTACTGCACAGAAAACAGCAATGAAGTTATCGGCGACATTTAATGCGCCTATTCCTGACAACACTTTAGCATACATAATTATGTATGGTAAAAGAAACTTGACTTATGATCTTAAGCATGGACTAATTACTGAAAACTTTTGATGGAGAAGTTTTAATTTTAATGGTTCACAAGCCATTAAAATTTATGGAAACAACAGGTTTTACGAGAGTTGCGTTAACTCCAGCAATATCTAAAGCCTGCTCAAATCTTTGTTCATCAGTACCGAGATGAGCTGTATATACTACTTTAGTAGCCCAATCACGAAATCGATATCCTGTACCTGAATTGGATTTAAAAATAACCTTTAAAAGACCATTATAAGTAAAAAATGTTCGTTTGACTCGTTTTTGTTCTTCTGTCCTATACTCCCTTTTTAAGGGAGTAATAGGCACAAGAAATTTTTCGTAATCTTTTTCTAACTCAAAATATTCACTTATATGTTTGATTAGGTTTTCCATTTCAAACAATTTTTCAATATCTCTACCTCGAAAATATATTTTATTAACTTCTCTGACTCCTCTTACTTCAACTTCAAACACGTTTCCTGTGTCATCACAAAACTTCTCACGTTCTTCCAACTCTAAAATAGGTGGAGCTTCTCTTAATACTTTTTCACATGTTGTTCTTAGAATGATTGAGCCGGAGGCTGGCGGTATTATTGAAACATATCCTTGGGGTTATTGAATAAAAAATAAATAGGAAAATAAGGTAGACACAAACCACAATCTTAAACAAGATTAAGATAAGTATAATAATTTTTAAGGTAGACACAATCTTAATTAAGATTAAGAAAAATGGTAGACTATAAATAATTTTTAAGGTATACTTAGAGCACACTGTAAAGATAAGTAAAATAATTTTTAAGGTTAATAGGAACCTAGAAGATGGTTGGTTTGGTGTAGGAATAAGTTTTGAAAAAATCTTCGATTACATTTTAAGGTTAAGATTAACCATTATTTGTACCACTTTTTATTTCACAAATGTGAAATTATTTATTTAAATAAAATGGATGGTTCCACCATAATTTTTAATACTTTTTAAATCTTGTTTAAGATTAAGATTAGCCACATTCTTTCTCAACATTTTTGAATGTTTTTTATGATGACTTTGAACCATATTTTTTAATAAAATCTTATGACGTTTTTTAAGTTTAGTTTTAACCTTCAAATAGGTTAACTTTTCAAGATTGGGTGAACCATAAAATAGGTTCATTATTTTCGATTACGTTTTATGGCTAGTTTTAACCTTAAACAAGATATACTTGTGGAAACCTCATTGGGGAGAGTGTGGTTGGTTTTAATCTTAAAAAAGATTTAAAAATAAAATGAGTTTAAGGTATACTTACACCTTATTTAAGGTTGAACAAGATTACCCAACAGATAAGGAAAATATTTTTTAAGTTTCAATGGGACCTTAAAAGTTAATTAAAGTTATGGTTAAAATGAACCTTAGCAGAGGGGCTGCTCCCAAGTGACCCCTCTTCTAAGGTTCATTTTAACCATAACTTTAATTAACTTTTAAGGTCCCATTGAAACTTAAAAGTTAATCAAAGTTATGGTTAAAATGAACCTTAGAAGTGGGGCTGCTCCCAAGTGACCCACATACTACTCACAGATTACGGAAAGCCTCCAGATGTGCATCGGAAACTACTACTGGTCTTCCAGGGAACGATCAAAGCGTAGACTGTTAGAGACAATACTCCCATTTAGGAAAGTGCGCATGGTGAATTTTGTATTCAACCCCGATGCAATTTCTGTGTTTCATCAACACTCTGATAGTCCACAGATTACGGAAAGCCTCCAGATATGCATCGGAAACTACTACTGGTCTTCCAGGGAACGATCAAATCGTAGACTGTTAGAGACATAACCCCCATGGAGGAAAGTGTGCATGGTGACTGTTGTATTCAATCCCGATGCAATTTCTGTGTTTTATCAACACTCTGATAGTCCACAGATTACAGAATGCCTCCAGATGTGCAATTGAAACTACTACTGGTCTTCCAGGGAACGATCAAAGCGTAGAATTCTTGAGACATTACTCCCATGGAGGAAACTGCGCATGGAGGCTGTTGTATTCAATCCCGATGCAATTTCTGTGTTTCACGAACATTTTGATAGTCCACCGATTACAGAAAGCCTCCGGATGTGCATCGGGAACTACTACTGGTCTTCCAGGGAACGATCAAAGCGTAGACTGTTAGAGACATTACTCCCATGGAGGAAAGTGCGCATGGTGACTGTTGTATTCAATCCCGATGCAATTACTGTGTTTCATCAACACTCTGATAGTCTACACATTACAGTATGCCACCAGATGTGCATCGGAAACTACTACTGGTCTTCCGAGGAACGATCAAAGTGTAGATTGTTAGAGACATTACTCCCGTGGAGGAAACTGCGCATGGAGAATGTTGTGTTCAATCCCAATGCAATTTCTCTGTGTCATCATCACTCTCATAGTCCACAGATTACAGAAAGCCTCCAGATGTGCATCGCAAAGTACTACTGGTCTTCCAGGGAACGATCAAAGCGTAGACTGTTAGAGAAATTACTCCCATGGAGGAAAGTGCGCATGGTGACTGTTTTATTCACTCCCGATGCAATTACTGTGTTTCATCAACACTCTGATAGTCTACACATTACAGAATGCCACCAGATGTGCATCGGAAACTACTACAGGTCTTCCAGGGAACGATCAATGCGTACATTGTTCGAGACATTACTCCAATGGAGCAAAGTGCGCATGGTGACTGTTGTATTCAATCCCGATGCATTTTCTGTGTTTCATGAACACTCTGATAGTCCACAGATTACAGAATGCCAAGAGATGTGCATCGGAAACTACTACTGGTCTTCCAGGGAACGATCAAAGCGTAGACTGTTTGAGACATTACTCCCATAGAGGAAAGTGCGCATGGTGACGGTTGTATTCAATCCCGATGCATTTTCTGTGTTTCATCAACACTCTGATAGTGCACAGATTACAGAATGCCATGAGATGGGCATCGGAATCTACTACTGGTCTTCCACTGAACGACCAAAGCGTAGACAGTTTCTGACATTATTCCCATGGAGGAAAGTGCGGATGGTGACTGTTGTATTCAACCCCAATGCAATTTCTGTGTTTCATCAACACTCTGATAGTCCACAGATTACAGAATGCTACCAGATGTGCATCGGAAACTACTACTGGTCTTCCAGGGAATGATCAAAGCGAAGACTGTTTGAGACATACCTCCCTTGGAGGAAAGTGCGCATGGTGACTGTTGTATTCAATCCCGATGCTATTTCTGTGTTTCATCAACACTCTGATAGTCCACAGATTACAGAATGCCACCAGAAGTGCATCGGAAACTACCACTGGTCACCCAGGGAACCATCAAAGCATAGTCTGTTTGAGAATTACTCCCATGGAGGAAAGTGCGCATGGTGACTGTTGTATTCAACCCCGATGCAATTTCTTTGTTTCATCAACACTCTGATAGTCCACAGATTACAGAAGGCCTCCAGATGTTCATCGGAAACTACTACTGGTCTTCCAGGGAACGATCAAAGCGTAGACTGTTAGAGACATTACTCCCATGGAGGAAAGTGCGCATGGTGACTGTTGTATTCAATCCCGATGCAATTACTGTGTTTCATCAATACTCTGATAGTCTACACATTACAGAATGCCACCAGATGTGCATCGGAAACTGCTGCTGGTCTTCCAGGGAACGACCAAAAGCGTAGATTGTTTGAAACATTACTCCAGTGGAGGAAAGTGCGCATGGTGACTGTTGTATTCAATCCCGATGCAATTTCTGTGTTTCATCAACGATCTGATAGTCTACAGATTACAGAATGTTTCAAGATGTGCATCGGAAACCACTACTGGTCTTCCAGCTAACGATCAAACCGTAGACTGTTTGAGACATTACTCCCATGGAGGAAAGTTCGCATGATGACTGTAGTACTCAATCCAATTGCAATTTCTGTGTTTCATCAACACTCTGATAGTCCACAGATTGCAGAATGCCTCCAGATATTCATCGGAAACTACTACTGGTCTTCCAGGGAACGATCAAAGAGTAGACTCTTTGAGACATTACTTTTATGGATGAATGTGCGAATGGTGACTGTTGTATTCAATCTCGGCGCAAATTTCTGTGTTTCATCATCACTCTAATGGTCCACAGATAACAGAATGCCCCCAGATGTGCATCGTAAAGTACTACTGGTCTTCCAGGGATCGATCAAAGCGTAAACTCTTTGAGACATTACTCCCATGGAGGAAAGTGCGCATGGTGACTGTTGTATTCAATCCCGATGCATTTTCTTTGTTTCATCAACACTCTGATAGTCCACAGATTACAGAATGCCAAGAGATGTGCATCGGAAACTACTACTGGTCTTCCATGGAACGATCAAAATCGTAGACTCTTTCAGACATAACTCCCATGGAGGAAAGTGCGGATGGTGACTGTTGTGTTCAATCCCGATGCAATTTCTGTGTTTCATCAACACTCTGATAGTCCACAGATTACAGAGTGCCACCAGATGTGCATCGGAAACTGCTACTGGTCTTCCAGGGAACGATCAAAGCGTAGACTGTTAGAGACATACCTCCCGTGGAGGAAAGTGCGCATGTTGACTGTTGTATTCATTCCCGAAACAAATTCTGTGATTCATCAACACTCTAATAGTCCACAGATTACAGAATGCCACCAGATGTGCATCGGAAACTACTACTGGTCTTCCAGGGAACGATCAAAGCATAGACTGTTTGAGAATTACTCCCATGGAGGAAAGTGGGCATGGTGACTGTTGTATTCAATCCCGATGCAATTTCTGTGCTTCATCAACACTCTGATAGTCCACAGATAACAGAAAGCCTCCAGACGTGCATCGAAAACTACTACTGGTCTTCCAGGGAACAATCAAAGCGAAGACTGTTAGAGACTTTACTCCCATGGAGGAAAGTGCGCATGGTGACTGTTGTATTCAATCCCGATGCCATTTTTATGTGTTTCATCAACACTCTAATAGTCCACAGATTACAGAATGCCTCCAGATGTTCATCGGAAACTACTACTGGTCTTCCAGGGAACGATCAAAGCGTAGACTGTTTGAGACATTACTGCTGTGGAGGAAAGTGCGCATGGTGACTGTTGTATTCAATCCCGATGCAATTTCTGTGTTCATCAACACTCTGATAGTCCACAGATTACAGAATGCCTCCAGATGTTCATCGGAAATTTCTACTGGTCTTCCAGGTAACGATCAATGCGTAGACTGTTTGAGACATTACTTTTATGCAGGAATGTGCGCGTGGTGACTGTTGTATTCAATCCCGAGGCCATTTCTGTGTTTCATCAACACTCTGATAATCCACAGATTACAGAATACCTCCAGATGTGCATCGGAAACTACTACTGGTCTTCCAGGGAACGATCAAAGCGTAGACTGTTGGAGACATAGCTTCCGTGGAGGTATGTGCGCATGGTGACTGTTGTATTCAATCCCGAAGAAATGTCTGTGTTTCATCAACACTCTGATAGACCACAGATTACAGAAAGCCACCAGATGTGCATCGGAAACTACTACTGGACTTCCAGGGAACGATCAAAGCGTAAACTCCTTGAGCCTTTACTCCCATGGAGGAAAGTGGGCATGGTTACTGTTGTATTCAATCCCGATGCATTTTCTGTGTTTCATCAACATTCTGATAGTCCACAGATTACAGAATGCCATGAGATGTGCATCGGAAACTACTACTGGTCTTCCATTGAACGATCAAAGCGTAGACTGTTTGAGAATTACTCCCATATAGGAAAGTGCGCATGGTGTCTGTTGTATTCAATCCCGATAAAATTTCTGTGTTTCATCAACACTCTGATACTCCACAGATTACAGAATGCCTCCAGATGGGCATCGGAAACTACTACTGGTCTTCCAGGGAACGACCAAAGCATAGACTGTTTGAGACATTACTCCCTTGGAGGAGAGTGCATATGGTGAATGTTGTATTCAATCCCGATGCAATTTCTGTGTTTCATCAACACTCTGATAATCCACAGATTACAGAATGCCTCCCGATGTGTATCGGAAACTACTACTGGTCTTCCAGGGAACGATCAAAGCGTAGACAGTTTGAGACATTACAGCTGTGGAGGAAAGTGCGCATGGTGACTGTTGTATTCAATCCCGATGCAATTTCTGTGTTTCATCAACACTCTGATAGTCCACAGATTACAGATGCCTCCAGATGTTCATCGGAAATTTCTACTGGTCTTCCAGGTAACGATCAAAGCGTAGACTGTTTGATACATTACTTTTATGCAGGAATGTGCACTTGGTGACTGTTGTATTCAATCCCGATGCAATATCTGTGTTTCATCAACACTCTGATAATCCACAGATTACAGAATGCCTCCCGATGTGCATCGGAAACTACTACTGGTCTTCCAGGGAACGATCAAAACGTAGACAGTTTGAGACATTTCTCCCGTGGAGGAATATGCGCATGGTGACTGTTGTATTCAATCCCGATGCAATTTCTGTGTATCATCAACACTCTGATAGTCCACAGATTACAGAATGCCTCCAGATGTTCATCGGAAACTACTAGTGGTCTTCCAGGGAAGGATCAAAACGAAGACTGTTTGAGACATACCTCCCGTGGGGGAAAGGGCGCATGGTGACTGTTGTATTCTATCCCGATGCAATTTCTGTGTTTCATCAACACTCTGATACTCCGCAGATTACAGAATGCATCCAGATGTGCATCGGAAACTACTACTGGACTTCCAGGGAACGATCAAAGCGTAAACTCCTTGAGACATTACTCCAATGGAGCAAAGTGCGCATGGTGACTGTTGTATTCATTCCCGAAACAAATTCTGTGATTCATCAACACTCTAATAGTCCACAGATTACAGAATGCCTAGAGATGTGCATCGGAAACTACTACTGGTCTTCCAGGGAACGATCAAAGCGTAGACTGTTTGAGACATTACTGCTGTGGAGGAAAGTGCGCATGGTGACTGTTGTATTCAATCCCGATGCAATTTCTGTGTTCATCAACACTCTGATAGTCCACAGATTACAGAATGCCTCCAGATGTTTATCGGAAATTTCTACTGGTCTTCCAGGTAACGATCAAGGCGTAGACTGTTTGAGACATTACTTTTATGCAGGGATGTGCGCGTGGTGACTGTTGTATTCAATCCCGATGCCATTTCTGTGTTTCATCAACACTCTGATAGTCCACAGATTACAGAAAGCCTACAGACGTGCATCGAAAACTACTACTGGTCTTCCAGGGAACAATCAAAGCGAAGACTGTTAGGGACTTTACTCCCATGGAGGAAAGTGCGCATGGTGACTGTTGTATTCAATCCCGATGCCATTTTTATGTGTTTCATCAACACTCTGATAGTCCACAGATTACAGAATGCCTTCAGATGTTCATCGGAAACTACTACTGGTCTTCCAGGGAACGATCAAAGCGTAGACTGTTTGAGACATTACTGCTGTGGAGGAAAGTGCGCATGGTGACTGTTGTATTCAATCCCGATGCAATTTCTGTGTTCATCAACACTCTGATAGTCCACAGATTACAGAATGCCTCCAGATGTTCATCGGAAATTTCTACTGGTCTTCCAGGTAACGATCAAAGCGTAGACTGTTTCAGACATTACTTTTATGCAGGGATGTGCGCGTGGTGACTGTTGTATTCAATCCCGATGCCATTTCTGTGTTTCATCAACACTCTGATAATCCACAGATTACAGAATACCTCCAGATGTGCATCGGAAACTACTACTGGTCTTCCAGGGAACGATCAAAGCGTAGACTGTTGGAGACATACCTCCCGTGGAGGTATGTGCGCATGGTACCTGTTGTATTCAATCCCGATGAAATTTCTGTGTTTCATCAACACTCTGATAGACCACAGATTACAGAAAGCCACCAGATGTGCATCGGAAACTACTACTGGACTTCCAGGGAACGATCAAAGCGTAAACTCCTTGAGCCTTTACTCCCATGGAGGAAAGTGGGCATGGTGACTGTTGTATTCAATCCCGATGCATTTTCTGTGTTTCATCAACATTCTGATAGTCCACAGATTACAGAATGCCATGAGATGTGCATCGGAAACTACTACTGGTCTTCCAGGGAACGATCAAAGCGTAGACTGTTTGAGAATTACTCCCATATAGGAAAGTGCGCATGGTGTCTGTTGTAATCAATCCCGATAAAATTTCTGTGTTTCATCAACACTCTGATACTCCACAGATTACAGAATGCCTCCAGATGTGCATCGGAAACTACTACTGGTCTTCCAGGGAACGACCAAAGCATAGACTGTTTGAGACATTACTCCCTTGGAGGAGAGTGCACATGGTGAATGTTGTATTCAATCCCGATGCAATTTCTGTGTTTCATCAACACTCTGACAATCCACAGATTACAGAATGCCTCCCGATGTGTATCGGAAACTACTACTGGTCTTCCAGGGAACGATCAAAGTGTAGACAGTTTGAGACATTACTCCCGTGGAGGAATATGCGCATGGTGACTGTTGTATTCAATCCCGATGCAATTTCTGTGTTTCATGAACACTCTGATAGTCCACAGATTACAGAATGCCTCCAGATGTTCATCGGAAACTACTACTGGTCTTCCAGGGAACGATCAAAGCGTAGACTGTTTGAGACATTACAGCTGTGGAGGAAAGTGCGCATGGTGACTGTTGTATTCAATCCCGATGCAATTTCTGTGTTTCATCAACACTCTGATAGTCCACAGATTACAGATGCCTCCAGATGTTCATCGGAAACTACTACTGGTCTTCCAGGGAAGGATCAAAACGAAGACTGTTTGAGACATACCTCCCGTGGAGGAAAGGGCGCATGGTGACTGTTGTATTCTATCCCGATGCAATTTCTGTGTTTCATCAACACTCTGATACTCCGCAGATTACAGAATGCATCCAGATGTGCATCGGAAACTACTACTGGACTTTCAGGGAACGATCAAAGCGTAAACTCCATGAGACATTACTCCAATGGAGCAAAGTGCGCATGGTGACTGTTGTATTCAATCCCGATGCATTTTCTGTGTTTCATCAACACTCTGATAGTCCACAGATTACAGAATGCCTAGAGATGTGCATCGGAAACTACTACTGGTCTTCCAGGGAACGATCAAAGCGTAGACTGTTTGAGACATTACTCCCATGGAGGAAAGTGCGCATGGTGACGGTTGTATTCAATCCCAATGCATTTTCTGTGTTTCATCAACACTCTGATAGTCCACAGATTACAGAATGCCATGAGATGTGCATCGGAATCTACTACTGGTCTTCCAGGGAACGACCAAAGCGTAGACAGTTTCTGACATTATTCCCATGGAGGAAAGTGCGGATGGTGACTGTTGTATTCAATCCCGATGCAATTTCTGTGTTTCATCAACACTCTGATAGTCCACAGATTACAGAATGCTACCAGATGTGCATCGGAAACTACTACTGGACTTCCAGGGAATGATCAAAACGAAGACTGTTTGAGACATACCTCCCGTGGAGGAAAGTGCGCATGCTGACTCTTGTATTCAATCCCGATGCTATTTCTGTGTTTCATCAATACTCTGATAGTCCGCAGATTACAAAAGGCCTCCAGATGTGCACCGGAAACTACTACTGGTCTTCCAGGGAACGATCAAAGCGTAGACTGTTTGAGACATTACTGCTGTGGAGGAAAGTGCGCATGGTGACTGTTGTATTCAATCCCGATGCAATTTCTGTGTTCATCAACACTCTGATAGTCCACAGATTACAGAATGCCTCCAGATGTTCATCGGAAATTTCTACTGGTCTTCCAGGTAACGATCAAAGCGTAGACTGTTTGAGACATTACTTTTATGCATGGATGTGCGCGTGGTGACTGTTGTATTCAATCCCGATGCCATTTCTGTGTTTCATCAACACTCTGATAATCCACAGATTACAGAATACCTCCAGATGTGCATCGGAAACTACTACTGGTCTTCCAGGGAACGATCAAAGCGTAGACTGTTGGAGACATACCTCCCGTGGAGGTATGTGCGCATGGTGACTGTTGTATTCAATCCCGATGAAATTTCTGTGTTTCATCAACACTCTGATAGACCACAGATTACAGAAAGCCACCAGATGTGCATCGGAAACTACTACTGGACTTCCAGGGAACGATCAAAGCGTAAACTCCTTGAGCCTTTACTCCCATGGAGGAAAGTGGGCATGGTGACTGTTGTATTCAATCCCGATGCATTTTCTGTGTTTCATCAACATTCTGATAGTCCACAGATTACAGAATGCCATGAGATGTGCATCGGAAACTACTACTGGTCTTCCAGGGAACGATCAAAGCGTAGACTGTTTGAGAATTACTCCCATATAGGAAAGTGCGCATGGTGTCTGTTGTATTCAATCCCGATAAAACTTCTGTGTTTCATCAACACTCTGATACTCCACAGATTACAGAATGCCTCCAGATGTGCATCGGAAACTACTACTGGTCTTCCAGGGAACGACCAAAGCATAGACTGTTTGAGACATTACTCCCTTGGAGGAGAGTGCCCATGGTGAATGTTGTATTCAATCCCGATGCAATTTCTGTGTTTCATCAACACTCTGATAATCCACAGATTATAGAATGCCTCCCGATGTGTATCGGAAACTACTACTGGTCTTCCAGGGAACGATCAAAGTGTAGACAGTTTGAGACATTACTCCCGTGGAGGAATATGCGCATGGTGACTGTTGTATTCAATCCCGATGCAATTTCTGTGTTTCATCAACACTCTGATAGTCCACAGATTACAGAATGCCTCCAGATGTTCATCGGAAACTACTACTGGTCTTCCAGGGAACGATCAAAGCGTAGACTGTTTGAGACATTACAGCTGTGGAGGAAAGTGCGCATGGTGACTGTTGTATTCAATCCCGATGCAATTTCTGTGTTTCATCAACACTCTGATAGTCCACAGATTACAGATGCCTCCAGATGTTCATCGGAAATTTCTACTGGTCTTCCAGGTAACGATCAAAGCGTAGACTGTTTGATACATTACTTTTATGCAGGAATGTGCACTTGGTGACTGTTGTATTCAATCCCGATGCAATATCTGTGTTTCATCAACACTCTGATAATCCACAGATTACAGAATGCCTCCCGATGTGCATCGGAAACTACTACTGGTCTTCCAGGGAACGATCAAAACGTAGACAGTTTGAGACATTTCTCCCGTGGAGGAATATGCGCATGGTGACTGTTGTATTCAATCCCGATGCAATTTCTGTGTTTCATCAACACTCTGATAGTCCACAGATTACAGAATGCCTCCAGATGTTCATCGGAAACTACTACTGGTCTTCCAGGGAAGGTTCAAAACGAAGACTGTTTGAGACATACCTCCCGTGGAGGAAAGGGCGCATGGTGACTGTTGTATTCTATCCCGATGCAATTTCTGTGTTTCATCAACACTCTGATACTCCGCAGATTACAGAATGCATCCAGATGTGCATCGGAAACTACTACTGGACTTTCAGGGAACGATCAAAGCGTAAACTCCTTGAGACATTACTCCAATGGAGCAAAGTGCGCATGGTGACTGTTGTATTCAATCCCGATGCATTTTCTGTGTTTCATCAACACTCTGATAGTCCACAGATTACAGAATGCCTAGAGATGTGCATCGGAAACTACTACTGGTCTTCCAGGGAACGATCAAAGCGTAGACTGTTTGAGACATTACTCCCATGGAGGAAAGTGCGCATGGTGACGGTTGTATTCAATCCCGATGCATTTGCTGTGTTTCATCAACACTCTGATAGTCCACAGATTACAGAATGCCATGAGATGTGCATCGGAATCTACTACTGGTCTTCCAGGGAACGACCAAAGCGTAGACAGTTTCTGACATTATTCCCATGGAGGAAAGTGCGGATGGTGACTGTTGTATTCAATCCCGATGCAATTTCTGTGTTTCATCAACACTCTGATAGTCCACAGATTACAGAATGCTACCAGATGTGCATCGGAAACTACTACTGGTCTTCCAGGGAATGATCAAAACGAAGACTGTTTGAGACATACCTCCCGTGGAGGAAAGTGCGCATGCTGACTCTTGTATTCAATCCCGATGCTATTTCTGTGTTTCATCAATACTCTGATAGTCCGCAGATTACAAAAGGCCTCCAGATGTGCACCGGAAACTACTACTGGTCTTCCAGGGAACGATCAAAGCGTAGACTGTTAGAGACATTACTCCCGTGGAGGAATGTGCGCATGGTGACTGTTGTATTGAATCCCGATGCAATTTCTGTGTTTCATGAACACTCTGATATTCCACAGATTACAGAATGCCTCCCGATGTGCATCGGAAACTACTACTGGTCTTCCATTGAACGATCAAAGCGTAGACTGTTAGAGACATTACTCCCGTGGAGGAATGTGCGCATGGTGACTGTTGTATTCAATCCCGATGCAATTTCTGTGTTTCATGAACACTCTGATATTCCACAGATTACAGAATGCCTCCCGATGTGCATCGGAAACTACTACTGGTCTTCCAGGGAACGATCAAAGCGTAGACTGTTTGAGACATTACTACCGTGGAGGAATGTGCGCATGGTGACTGTTGTATTCAATCCCGATGCAATTTCTGTGTTTCATCAACACTCTGATAGTCCACAGATTACAGAATGCCTCCAGATGTTCATCGGAAACTACTACTGGTCTTCCAGGGAACGATCAAAGCGTAGACTGTTTGAGACATTACTGCTGTGGAGGAAAGTGCGCATGGTAACTGTTGAATTCAATCCCGATGCAATTTCTGTGTTCATCAACACTCTGATTGTCCACAGATTACAGAATGCCTCCAGATGTTCATCGGAAATTTCTACTGGTCTTCCAGGTAACGATCAAAGCGTAGACAGTTTGAGACATTACTTTTATGCAGGAATGTGCGCGTGGTGACTGTTGTATTCAATCCCGATGCAATTTCTGTGTTTCATCAACACTCTGATAATCCACAGATCACAGAATACCTCCAGATGTGCATCGGAAACTACTACTGGTCTTCCAGGGAACGATCAAAGCGTAGACTGTCGGAGACATACCTCCCGTGGAGGAGAGTGCGCATGGTGACTGTTGTATTCAATCAGGATGAAATTTCTGTGTTTCATCAACACTCTGATAGACCACAGATTACAGAATGCCACCAGATGTGCATCGGAAACTACTACTGGACATCCAGGTAACGATCAAAAGCGTAAACTCCTTGAGACATTACTCCCATGGTAGGAAAGTGCGCATGGTGACTGTTGTATTCAGTCCCGATGCAATTTCTGTGTTTCATCAACATTCTGATAGTCCACAGATTACAGAATGCCACGAGATGTGCATCGGAAACTACTACTGGTCTTCCAGGGAACGATCAAAGCGTAGACTGTTTGAGAATTACTCACATGGAGGAAAGTGCGCATGGTGTCTGTTGTATTCAATCCCGATGCAATTTCTGTGTTTCATCAACACTCTGATACTCCACAGATTACAGAATGCCTCCAGATGTGCATCGGAGACTACTACTGGTCTTCCAGGGAACGATAAAAGCGTAGACTGTTTGAGACATTACTCCCATGGAGGAAAGTGCACATGGTGAATGTTGTATTCAATCCCGATGCAATTTCTGTGTTTCATCAACACTCTGATAATCCACAGATTACAGAATGCCTCCCGATGTGCATCGGAAACTACTACTGGTCTTCCAGGGAACGATCAAAGCGTAGACAGTTTGAGACATTACTCCCGTGGAGGAATGTGCGCATGGTGACTGTTGCATTCAATCCCGATGCAATTTCTGTGTTTCATCAACACTCTGATAGTCTACAGATTACAGAATGCCACATGATGTGCATCGGAAACTGCTACTGGTCATCCAGGGAACGATCAAAGCGTAGACTGTTTGAGACATTACTGCTGTGGAGGAAAGTGCGCATGGTAACTGTTGTATTCAATCCCGATGCAATTTCTGTGTTCATCAACACTCTGATAGTCCACAGAAACAGAATGCCTCAGATGTTCATCGGAAATTTCTACTGGTCTTCCAGGTAACGAGCAAAGCGTAGACTGTTTGTGACATTACTTTTATGCAGGAATGTGCGCGTGGTGACTGTTGTATTCAATCCCGATGCAATTTACGTGTTTCATCAACACTCTGATAATCCACAGATTACAGGATACCTCCAGATGTGCATCGGAAACTACTACTGGTCTTCCAGGGAACGATCAAAGCGTAGACTGTTGGAGACATACCTTCCGTGGAGGAAAGTGCGCATGGTGACAGTTGTATTCAATCCCGATGAAATTTCTGTGTTTCATCAACACTCTGATAGACCACAGATTACAGAATGCCACCAGATGTGCATCGGAAACTACTACTGGACTTCCAGGGAACGATCAAAGCGTAAACTCCTTGAGACATTACTCCCATGGAGGAAAGTGCGCATGGTGACTGTTGTATTCAATTCCGATGCATTTTCTGTGTTTCATCAACATTTTGATAGTCCACAGATTACTGAATGCCGCGAGATGTGCATCGGAATCTACCACTGGTCTTCCAGGGAACGATCAAAGCGTAGACTGTTTGAGAATTACTCCCATGGAGGAAAGTGCTCATGGTGTCTATTGTATTCAATCCCGATGCACTTTCTGTGATTGATCAACACTCTGATAATCCACAGATTACAGAATGCCTCCCGATGTTCTTCGGAAACTACTACTGGTCTTCCAGGGAACGATCAAAGCGCAAACAGTTTGAGACATTACTCCCGTGGAGGAATGTGCGCATGGTGACTGTTGTATTCAATCCCGATGCAATTTCTGTGTTTCATCAACACTCTGATAATCCACAGATTACAGAATACCTCCAGATGTGCATCGGAAACTACTACTGGTCTTCCAGGGGACGATCAAAGCGTAGACTGTTTCAGACATTACTTTTATGCAGGAATGTGCGCGTGGTGACTGTTGTATTCAATCCCGATGCAATTTCTGTGTTTCATCAACACTCTGATAATCCACAGATTACAGAATACCTCCAGATGTGCATCGGAAACTACTACTGGTCTTCCAGTTGACGATCAAAGCGTAGACTGTTGGAGACATACCTCCTGTGGAGGAAAGTTCGCATGGTGACTGTTGTATTCAATCCCGATGAAATTTCTGTGTTTCATCAACACTCTGATAGACCACAGATTACAGAATGCCACCAGATGTGCATCGGAAACTACTATTGGTCTTCCAGGGAACGATCAAAGCGTAGACTGTTTGAGAATTACTCCCACGGAGGAAAGTGCGCATGGTGACTGTTGTATTCAATCCCGATGCAATTTCTGCGTTTCATCAACACTCTGATAGTCCACAGATTACAGATGCCTCCAGATGTTCATCGGAAATTTCTACTGGTCTTCCAGGTAACGATCAAAGCGTAGACTGTTTGATACATTACTTTTATGCAGGAATGTGCACTTGGTGACTGTTGTATTCAATCCCGATGCAATATCTGTGTTTCATCAACACTCTGATAATCCACAGATTACAGAATGCCTCCCGATGTGCAATGGAAGCTACTACTGGTCTTCCAGGGAACGATCAAAACGTAGACAGTTTGAGACATTACTCCCGTGGAGGAATATGCGCATGGTGACTGTTGTATTCAATCCCGATGCAATTTCTGTGTTTCATCAACACTCTGATAGTCCACAGATTACAGAATGCCTCCAGATGTTCATCGGAAACTACTACTGGTCTTCCAGGGAAGGATCAAAACGAAGACTGTTTCAGACATACCTCCCGTGGAGGAAAGTGCGCATGGTGACTGTTGTATTCTATCCCGATGCAATTTCTGTGTTTCATCAACACTCTGATACACCGCAGATTACAGAATGCATCCAGATGTGCATCGGAAACTACTACTGGACTTCCAGGGAACGATCAAAGCGTAAACTCCTTGAGACTTTACTCCAATGGAGCAAAGTGCGCATGGTGACTGTTGTATTCAATCCCGATGCATTTTCTGTGTTTCATCAACACTCTGATACTCCACAGATTACAGAATGCCTAGAGATGTGCATCGGAAACTACTACTGGTCTTCCAGGGAACGATCAAAGCGTAGACTGTTTGAGACATTACTCCCATGGAGGAAAGTGCGCATGGTGACGGTTGTATTCTATCCCGATGCATTTTCTGTGTTTCATCAACACTCTGATAGTCCACAGATTACAGAATGCCATGAGATGTGCATCGGAATCTACTACTGGTCTTCCAGGGAACGACCAAAGCGTAGACTGTTAGAGACATTACTCCCATGGAGGAAAGTGCGCATGGTGACTGTTGTATTCAATCCCGATGCAATTACATTGTTTCATCAATACTCTGATAGTCTACACATTACAGAATGCCACCAGATGTGCATCTTAAACTACTACTGGTCTTCCAGGGATCGATCAAGGCGCTAACTCTTTGATACATTACTCCCATGGAGGAAAGTGCGCATGGTGACTGTTGTATTCAATCCCGATGCATTTTCTGTGTTTCATCAACACGCTGATAGTCCACAGATTACAGAATGCCAAGAGATGTGCATCGGAAACTACTACTGGTCTTCCAGGGAACGATCAAAGCGTAGACTGTTAGAGACATACCTCCCGTGGAGGAAAGTGCGCATGTTGACAGTTGTATTCATTCCCGAAACAATTTCTGTGATTCATCAACACTCTGATAGTCCACAGATTACAGAATGCCACCAGATGTGCATCGGAAACTACTACTGGTCTTACAGGGAACGATCAAAGCATAGACTGTTTGAGAATTACTCCCATGGAGGAATGTGGGCATGGTGACTGTTGTATTCAATCCCGATGCAATTTCTGTGTTTCATCAACACTCTGATAGTCCACAGATTACAGAAAGCCTCCAGATGTGCATCGGAAACTACTACTGGTCTTCCAGGGAACGATCAAAGCGAAGACTGTTAGAGACTTTACTCCCATGGAGGAAAGTGCGCATGGTGACTGTTGTATTCAATCCCGATGCAATTTCTGTGTTTCATCAACACTCTGATATTCTACAGATTACAGAATGCCACATGATGTGCATCGGAAACTACTACTGGTCATCCAGGGAACGATCTAAGCGTAGACTGTTTGAGACATTACTCCCGTGGAGGAATGTGCGCATGGTGACTGTTGTATACAATCCCGATGCAATTTCTGTGTTTCATCAACACTCTGATAATCCACAGATTACAGAATGCCTCCCGATGTGCATCGGAAACTACTACTGGTCTTCCATTGAACGATCAAAGCGTAGACTGTTTGAGACATTACTCCCGTGGAGGAATGTGCGCATGGTGACTGTTGTATTCAATCCCGATGCAATTTCTGTGTTTCATGAACACTCTGATAGTCCACAGATTACAGAATGCCTCCCGATGTGCATCGGAAACTACTACTGGTCTTCCAGGGAACGATCAAAGCGTAGACTGTTTGAGACATTACTCCCGTGGAGGAATGTGCGCATGGTTACTGTTGTATTCAATCCCGATGCAATTACTGTGTTTCATCAACACTCTGATAGTCCACAGATTACAGAATGCCTCCAGATGTTCATCGGAAATTTCTACTGGTCTTCCAGGTAACGATCAAAGCGTAGACAGTTTGAGACATTACTTTTATGCAGGAATGTGCGCGTGGCGACTGTTGTATTCAATCCCGATGCAATTTCTGTGTTTCATCAACACTCTGATAATCCACAGATTACAGAATACCTCCAAATGTGCATCGGAAACTACTACTGGTCTTCCAGGGAACGGTCAAAGCGTAGACTGTTGGAGACATACTTCCCGTGGAGGAAAGTGCGCATGGTGACTGTTGTATTCAATCAGGATGAAATTTCTGTGTTTCATCAACACTCTGATAGACCACAGATTACAGAATGCCAACCGATGTGCATCGGAAACTACTACTGGTCTTCCAGGGAACGATCAAAGCGTAGACGGTTTGAGACATTACTCCCGTGGAGGAATGTGCGCATGGTGACTGTTGCATTCAATCCCGATGCAATTTCTGTGTTTCATCAACACTCTGATAGTCTACAGATTACAGAATGCCACATGATGTGCATCGGAAACTGCTACTGGTCATCCAGGGAACGATCAAAGCGTAGACTGTTTGAGACATTACCCCCGTGGAGGAATGTGCGCATGGTGACTGTTGTATTCAATCCCGATGCAATTTCTGTGTTTCATCAACACTCTGATAGTCCACAGATTACAGAATGCCTCCCGATGTGCATCGGAAACTACTACTGGTCTCTCATGGAACGATCAAAGCGTAGACTGTTTGAGACATTGCTCCCGTGGAGGAATGTGCGCATGGTGACTGTTGTATTCAATCCCGATGCAATTTCTGTGTTTCATCAACACTCTGATAGTCCACAGATTACAGAATGCCTCCAGATGTGCATCGGAAACTACTACTGCTCTTCCAGGGAACGATCAAAGCGTATACTGTTGGAGACATTACTGCTGTGGGGGAAAGTGCGCATGGTAACTGTTGTATTCAATCCCGATGCAATTTCTGTGTTCATCAACACTCTGATAGTCCACAGAAACAGAATGCCTCAGATGTTCATCGGAAATTTCTACTGGTCTTCCAATTAACGAGCAAAGCGTAGACTGTTTGTGACATTACTTTTATGCAGGAATGTGCGCGTGGTGACTGTTGTATTCAATCCCGATGCAATTTATGTGTTTCATCAACACTCTGATAATCCACAGATTACAGGATACCTCCAGATGTGCATCGGAAAACTACTACTGGACTTCCAGGGAACGATCAAAGCGTAGACTGTTGGAGACATACCTTCCGTGGAGGAAAGTGCGCATGGTGACAGTTGTATTCAATCCCGATGAAATTTCTGTGTTTCATCAACACTCTGATAGACCACAGATTACAGAATGCCACCAGATGTGCATCGGAAACTACTACTGGACTTCCAGGGAACGATCAAAGCGTAAACTCCTTGAGACATTACTCCCATGGAGGAAAGTGCGCATGGTGACTGTTGTATTCAATTCCGATGCATTTTCTGTGTATCATCAACATTTTGATAGTCCACAGATTACAGAATGCCGCGAGATGTGCGTCGGAATCTACTACTGGTCTTCCAGGGAACGATCAAAGCGTAGACTGTTTGAGAATTACTCCCATGGAGGAAAGTGCTCATGGTGTCTATTGTATTCAATCCCGATGCAATTTCTGTGATTCATCAACACTCTGATAATCCACAGATTACAGAATGCCTCCCGATGTGCATCGGAAACTACTACTGGTCTTCCAGGGAACGATCAAAGCGCAGACAGTTTGAGACATTACTCCCGTGGAGGAATGTGCGCATGGTGACTGTTGTATTCAATCCCGATGCAATTTCTGTGTTTCATCAATACTCTGATAGTCCACAGATTACAGAATGCCTCCAGATGTTCATCGGAAACTACTACTGGTCTTCCAGGGATCGATCAAAGCGTAGACTGTTTGAGACATTACCTTTATGCAGGAATGTGCGCGTGGTGACTGTTGTATTCAATCCCGATGCAATTTCTGTGTTTCATCAACACTCTGATAATCCACAGATTACAGAATACCTCCAGATGTGCATCGGAAACTACTACTGGTCTTCCAGGGGACGATCAAAGCGTAGACTGTTGGAGACATACCTCCTGTGGAGGAAAGTGCGCGTGGTACTGTTGTATTCAATCCCGATGAAATTTCTGTGTTTCATCAACACTCTGATAGACCACAGATTACAGAATGCCACCAGATGTGCATCGGAAACTACTATTGGTCTTCCAGGGAACGATCAAAGCGTAGACTGTTTGAGAATTACTCCCACGGAGGAAAGTGCGCATGGTGACTGTTGTATTCAATCCCGATGCAATTTCTGCGTTTCATCAACACTCTGATACTCCGCAGATTACAGAATACATCCAGATGTGCATCGGAAACTACTACTGGACTTCCAGGGAACGATCAAAGCGTAAACTCCTTGAGACTTTACTCCAATGGAGCAAAGTGCGCATGGTGACTGTTGTATTCAATCCCGATGCATTTTCTGTGTTTCATCAACACTCTGATAGTCCACAGATTACAGAATGCCTAGAGATGTGCATCGGAAACTACTACTGGTCTTCCATGGAACGATCAAAGCGTAGACTGTTTGAGACATTACTCCCATGGAGGAAAGTGCGCATGGTGACGGTTGTATTCAATCCCGATGCATTTTCTGTGTTTCATCAACACTCTGATAGTCCACAGATTACAGAATGCCATGAGATGTGCATCGGAATCTACTACTGGTCTTCCAGGGAACGACCAAAGCGTAGACAGTTTCTGACATTATTCCCATGGAGGAAAGTGCGGATGGTGACTGTTGTATTCAATCCCGATGCAATTTCTGTGTTTCATCAACACTCTGATAGTCCACAGATTACAGAATGCTACCAGATGTGCATCGGAAACTACTACTGGTCTTCCAGGGAATGATCAAAACGAAGACTGTTTGAGACATACCTCCCGTGGAGGAAAGTGCGCATGCTGACTGTTGTATTCAATCCCGATGCTATTTCTGTGTTTCATCAATACTCTGATAGTCCGCAGATTACAGAAGGCCTCCAGATGTGCACCGGAAACTACTACTGGTCTTCCAGGGAACGATCAAAGCGTAGACTGTTAGAGACATTACTCCCATGGAGGAAAGTGCGCATGGTGACTGTTGTATTCAATCCCGATGCAATTACTGTGTTTCATCAATACTCTGATAGTCTACAAATTACAGAATGCCACCAGATGTGCATCTTAAACTACTACTGGTCTTCCAGTGATCGATCAAAGCGCTAACTCTTTGAGACATTACTCCCATGGAGGAAAGTGCGCATGGTGACTGTTGTATTCAATCCCGATGCATTTTCTGTGTTTCATCAACACTCTGATAGTCCAGAGATTACAGAATGCCAAGAGATGTGCATCGGAAACTACTACTGGTCTTCCAGGGAACGATCAAAGCGTAGACTGTTAGAGACATACCTCCCGTGGAGGAAAGTGCGCATGTTGACAGTTGTATTCATTCCCGAAACAATTTCTGTGATTCATCAACACTCTGATAGTCCACAGATTACAGAATGCCACCAGATGTGCATCGGAAACTACTACTGGTCTTACAGGGAACGATCAAAGCATAGACTGTTTGAGAATTACTCCCATGGAGGAAAGTGGGCATGGTGACTGTTGTATTCAATCCCGATGCAATTTCTGTGTTTCATCAACACTCTGATAGTCCACAGATTACAGAAAGCCTCCAGATGTGCATCGGAAACTACTACTGGTCTTCCAGGGAACGATCAAAGCGAAGACTGTTAGAGACTTTACTCCCATGGAGGAAAGTGCGCATGGTGACTGTTGTATTCAATCCCGATGCAATTTCTGTGTTTCATCAACACTCTGATAGTCTACAGATTACAGAATGCCACATGATGTGCATCGGAAACTACTACTGGTCATCCAGGGAACGATCTAAGCGTAGACTGTTTGAGACATTACTCCCGTGGAGGAATGTGCGCATGGTGACTGTTGTATACAATCCCGATGCAATTTCTGTGTTTCATCAACACTCTGATAATCCACAGATTACAGAATGCCTCCCGATGTGCATCGGAAACTACTACTGGTCTTCCATCGAACGATCAAAGCGTAGACTGTTTGAGACATTACTCCCGTGGAGGAATGTGCGCATGGTGACTGTTGTATTCAATCCCGATGCAATTTCTGTGTTTCATGAACACTCTGATAGTCCACAGATTACAGAATGCCTCCCGATGTGCATCGGAAACTACTACTGGTCTTCCAGGGAACGATCAAAGCGTAGACTGTTTGAGACATTACTCCCGTGGAGGAATGTGCCCATGGTGACTGTTGTATTCAATCCCGATGCAATTTCTGTGTTTCATCAACACTCTGATAGTCCACAGATTACAGAATGCCTCCAGATGTTCATCGGAAATTTCTACTGGTCTTCCAGGTAACGATCAAAGCGTAGACAGTTTGAGACATTACTTTTATGCAGGAATGTGCGCGTGGTGACTGTTGTATTCAATCCCGATGCAATTTCTGTGTTTCATCAACACTCTGATAATCCACAGATTACAGAATACCTCCAAATGTGCATCGGAAACTACTACTGGTCTTCCAGGGAACGATCAAAGCGTAGACTTTTGGAGACATACTTCCCGTGGAGGAAAGTGCGCATGGTGACTGTTGTATTCAATCAGGATGAAATTTCTGTGTTTCATCAACACTCTGATAGACCACAGATTACAGAATGCCACCAGATGTGCATCGCAAACTACTACTGGACTTCCAGGGAACGATCAAAGCATTAACTCCTTGAGACATTACTCCCATGGAGGAATGTGCGCATGGTGACTGTTGTATTCAATCCAGATGCAATTTCTGTGTTTCATCAACACTCTGATACTCCACAGATTACAGAATGCCTCCAGATGTGCATCGGAGACTACTACTGGTCTTCCAGGGAACGATAAAAGCGTAGACTGTTTGAGACATTACTCCCATGGAGGAAAGTGCACATGGTGAATGTTGTATTCAATCCCGATGCAGTTTCTGTGTTTCATCAACACTCTGATAATCCACAGATTACAGAATGCCAACCGATGTGCATCGGAAACTACTACTGGTCTTCCAGGGAACGATCAAAACGTAGACAGTTTGAGACATTACTCCCGTGGAGGAATGTGCGCATGGTGACTGTTGCATTCAATCCCGATGCAATTTCTGTGTTTCATCAACACTCTGATAGTCTACAGATTACAGAATGCCACATGATGTGCATCGGAAACCGCTACTGGTCATCCAGGGAACGATCAAAGCGTAGACTGTTTGAGACATTACCCCCGTGGAGGAATGTGCGCATGGTGACTGTTGTATTCAATCCCGATGCAATTTCTGTGTTTCATCAACACTCTGATAGTCCACAGATTACAGAATGCCTCCCGATGTGCATCGGAAACTACTACTGGTCTCCCATGGAACGATCAAAGCGTAGACTGTTTGAGACATTGCTCCCGTGGAGGAATGTGCGCATGGTGACTGTTGTATTCAATCCTGATGCAATTTCTGTGTTTCATCAACACTCTGATAGTCCACAGATTACAGAATGCCTCCAGATGTTCATCGGAAACTACTACTGCTCTTCCAGGGAACGATCAAAGCGTATACTGTTGGAGACATTACTGCTGTGGAGGAAAGTGCGCATGGTAACTGTTGTATTCAATCCCGATGCAATTTCTGTGTTCATCAACACTCTGATAGTCCACAGAAACAGAATGCCTCAGATGTTAATCGGAAATTTCTACTGGTCTTCCAGGTAACGAGCAAAGCGTAGACTGTTTGTGACATTACTTTTATGCAGGAATGTGCGCGTGGTGACTGTTGTATTCAATCCCGATGCAATTTATGTGTTTCATCAACACTCTGATAATCCACAGATTACAGGATACCTCCAGATGTGCATCGGAAACTACTACTGGTTTTCCAGGGAACGATCAAAGCGTAGACTGTTGGAGACATACCTTCCGTGGAGGAAAGTGCGCATGGTGACAGTTGTATTCAATCCCGATGAAATTTCTGTGTTTCATCAACACTCTGATAGACCACAGATTACAGAATGCCACCAGATGTGCATCGGAAACTACTACTGGACTTCCAGGGAACGATCAAAGCGTAAACTCCTTGAGACATTACTCCCATGGAGGAAAGTGCGCATGGTGACTGTTGTATTCAATTCCGATGCATTTTCTGTGTTTCATCAACATTTTGATAGTCCACAGATTACAGAATGCCGCGAGATGTGCATCGGAATCTACTACTGGTCTTCCTGGGAACGATCAAAGCGTAGACTGTTTGAGAATTACTCCCATGGAGGAAAGTGCTCATGGTGTCTATTGTATTCAATCCCGATGCAATTTCTGTGATTCATCAACACTCTGATAATCCACAGATTACAGAATGCCTCCCGATGTGCATCGGAAACTACTACTGGTCTTCCAGGGAACGATCAAAGCCCAGACAGTTTGAGACATTACTCCCGTGGAGGAATGTGCGCATGGTGACTGTTGTATTCAATCCCGATGCAATTTCTGTGTTTCATCAACACTCTGATAGTCCACAGATTACAGAATGCCTCCAGATGTTCATCGGAAACTACTACTGGTCTTTCAGGGATCGATCAAAGCGTAGACTGTTTGAGACATTACTTTTATGCAGGAATGTGCGCGTGGTGACTGTTGTATTCAATCCCGATGCAATTTCTGTGTTTCATCAACACTCTGATAATCCACAGATTACAGAATACCTCCAGATGTGCATCGGAAACTACTACTGGTCTTCCAGGGGACGATCAAGCGTAGACTGTTGGAGACATACCTCCTGTGGAGGAAAGTGCGCGTGGTACTGTTGTATTCAATCCCGATGAAATTTCTGTGTTTCATCAACACTGTGATAGACCACAGATTACAGAATACCACCAGATGTGCATCGGGAACTACTATTGGTCTTCCAGGGAACGATCAAAGCGTAGACTGTTTGAGAATTACTCCCACGGAGGAAAGTGCGCATGGTGACTGTTGTATTCAATCCCGATGCAATTTCTGCGTTTCATCAACACTCTGATACTCCGCAGATTACAGAATGCATCCAGATGTGCATCGGAAACTACTACTGGACTTCCAGGGAACGATCAAATCGTAAACTCCTTGAGACATTACTCCCATGGAGGAAAGTGCGCATGGTGACTGTTGTATTCAATCACGATGCATTTTCTGTGTTTCATCAACACTCTGATAGTCCACAGATTACAGAATGCCACGAGATGTGCATCGGAAACTACTACTGGTCTTCCTGGGAACGATCCAAGCGTAGACTGTTTGGGACATTACTCCCATCGAGGAAAGTGCGGATGGTGACTGTTCTATTCAATCCCGATGCAATTTCTGTGTTTCATAAACACTCTGATAGTCCACAGATTACAGAATGCCTCCCGATGTGCATCGGAAACTACTACTGGTCTTCCAGGGAACGATCAAAGCGTAGACTGGTTGGGACATTACTCCCATGGAGGAAAATGCGCATGGTGACTGTTGTATTCAATCCCGATGCAATTTCTGTGATTCATAAACACTCTGATAGTCCACGGATTACAGAATGCCTCCAGATGTTAATCGGAAACTACTACTGGTCTTCCAGGGAACGATCTAAGCGTAGACTGTTTGAGACATTGCTCCCATGGAGGAAAGTGCGTATGGTGACTGTTGTATTCAATCCCGATGCAATTTCTGTGTTTCATCAACACTCTGATAGTCCACTGATTACAGAAAGACTCCAGATGTGCATTGGAAACTACTACTGATCTTCCAGGGAACGATCAAATCGTAGACTGTTAGAGACATTACTCCCATGGAGGAAAGTGCGCATGGTGACTGCTGTATTCAATCCCGATGCTATTTCTGTGTTTCATCAACACTCTGATAGTCTACAGATTACAGAATGCCTCCAGATGTGCATCGGAAACTTCTACTGGTCTTCCAGGGAACGATCAAAGCGTAGACTGTTTGAGACATTACTCCCATGGAGGAATGTTCTCATGGTGACTGTTGTATTCAATCCCGTTGCAATTTTTGTGTTTCATGAACACTCTGATAGTCCACAGGTTACAGAATGCCTCCAGATGTGCATCGGAAACTACTACTGGTCTTCCAGGGAACGATCAAAGCGTAGACTGTTGGAGACATACCTCCCGTGGAGGAAAGTGCGCATGGTGACTGTTGTATTCAATCAGGATGAAATTTCTGTGTTTCATCAACACTCTGATAGACCACAGATTACAGAATGCCTCCAGATGTGCATCGGAAACTACTACTGGACTTCCAGGGAACGATTAAAGCATAACTCCTTGAGACATTACTCCCATGGAGGAAAGAGCGCATGGTGACTGTTGTATTCAATCCCGATGCAATTTCTGTGTTTCATCAACATTCTGATAGTCCACAGATTACAGAATGCCACGAGATGTGCATCGGAAACTACTACTGGTCTTCCAGGGAACGATCAAAGCGTAGACTGTTTGAGAATTACTCCCATGGAGGAAAGTGCGCATGGTGTCTGTTGTATTCAATCCCGATGCAATTTCTGTGTTTCATCAACACTCTGATAGTCCACAGATTACAGAATGCCTCCAGATGTGCATCGGAGACTACTACTGGTCTTCCAGGGAACGATAAAAGCGTAGACTGTTTGAGACATTACTCCCATGGAGGAAAGTGCACATGGTGAATGTTGTATTCAATCCCGATGCAATTTCTGTGTTTCATCAACACTCTGATAATCCACAGATTACAGAATGCCTCCCGATGTGCATCGGAAACTACTACTGGTATTCCAGGGAACGATCAAAGCGTAGACAGTTTGTGACATTACTCCCGTGGAGGAACGTGCGCATGGTGACTGTTGCATTCAATCCCGATGCAATTTCTGTGTTTCATCAACACTCTGATAGTCTACAGATTACAGAATGCCTCCAGATGTGCATCGGAAACTGCTACTGGTCATCCAGGGAACGATCAAAGCGTAGACTGTTTGAGACATTACCCCCGTGGAGGAATGTGCGCATGGTGACTGTTGTATTCAATCCCGATGCAATTTCTGTGTTTCATCAACACTCTGATAGTCCACAGATTACAGAATGCCTCCCGATGTGCATCGGAAACTACTACTGGTCTCCCATGGAACGATCAAAGCGTAGACTGTTTGAGACATTGCTCCCGTGGAGGAATGTGCGCATGGTGACTGTTGTATTCAATCCCGATGCAATTTCTGTGTTTCATCAACACTCTGATAGTCCACAGATTACAGAATGCCTCCAGATGTTAATCGGAAACTACAACTGCTCTTCCAGGGAACGATCAAAGCGTATACTGTTTGAGACATTACTGCTGTGGAGGAAAGTGCGCATGGTAACTGTTGTATTCAATCACGATGCAATTTCTGTATTCGTCAACACTCTGATAGTCCACAGAAACAGAATGCCTCAGATGTTCATCGGAAATTTCTACTGGTCTTCCAGGTAACGAGCAAAGCGTAGACTGTTTGTGACATTACTTTTATGCAGGAATGTGCACGTGGTGACTGTTGTATTCAATCCCGATGCAATTTATGTGTTTCATCAACACTCTGATAATCCACAGATTACAGGATACCTCCAGATGTGCATCGGAAACTACTACTGGTCTTCCAGGGAACGATCAAAGCGTAGACTGTTGGAGACATACCTCCCGTGGAGGAAAGTGCGCATGGTGACAGTTGTATTCAATCCCGATGAAATTTCTGTGTTTCATCAACACTCTGATAGATTACAGATTACAGAATACCACCAGATGTGCATCGGAAACTACTACTGGACTTCCAGGGAACGATCAAAGCGTAAACCCCTTGAGACATTACTCCCATGGAGGAAAGTGCGCATGGTGACTGTTGTATTCAATTCCGATGCATTTTCTGTGTTTCATCAACATTTTGATAGTCCACAGATTACAGAATGCCGCGAGATGTGCATCGGAATCTACTACTGGTCTTCCAGGGAACGATCAAAGCGTAGACTGTTTGAGAATTACTCCCATGGAGGAAAGTGCTCATGGTGTCTATTGTATTCAATCCCGATGCAATTTCTGTGATTCATCAACACTCTGATAGACCACAGATTACAGAATGCCACCAGATGTGCATCGGAAACTACTATTGGTCTTCCAGGGAACGATCAAAGCGTAGACTGTTTGAGAATTACTCCCACGGAGGAAAGTGCGCATGGTGACTGTTGTATTCGATCCCGATGCAATTTCTGTGTTTCATCAACACTCTGATACTCCGCAGATTACAGAATGCATCCAGATGTGCATCGGAAACTACTACTGGACTTCCAGGGAACGATCAAAGCGTAAACTCCTAGAGACATTACTCCCATGGAGGAAAGTGCGCATGGTGACTGTTGTATTCAATCACGATGCATTTTCTGTGTTTCATCAACACTCTGATAGTCCACAGATTACAGAATGCCACGAGATGTGCATCGGAAACTATTACTGGTCTTCCTGGGAACGATCCAAGCGTAGACTGTTTGGGACATTACTCCCATGGAGGAAAGTGCGGATGGTGACTGTTGTATTCAATCCCGATGCAATTTCTGTGTTTCATAAACACTCTGATAGTCCACAGATTACAGAATGCCTCCCGATGTGCATCGGAAACTACTACTGGTCTTCCAGGGAACGATCAAAGTGTAGACTGTTTGGCACATTACTCCCATGGAGGAAAGTGCGCATGGTGAATGTTGTATTCAATCCCGATGCAATTTCTGTGATTCATAAACACTCTGATAGTCCACAGATTACAGATTGCCTCCAGATGTTAATCGGAAACTACTACTGGTCTTCCAGGGAACGATCAAAGCGTAGACTGTTTGAGACATTCATCCCATGGAGGAAAGTGCGCATGGTGACTGTTGTATTCAATCCCGATGCAATTTCTGTGTTTCATCAACACTCTGATAGTCCACTGATTACAGAAAGCCTCCAGATGTGCATCGGAAACTACTACTGATCTTCCAGGGAACGATCAAAGCGTAGACTGTTAGAGACATTACTCCCATGGAGGAAAGTGCGCATGGTGACTGCTGTATTCAATCCCGATGCAATTTCTGTGTTTCATCAACACTCTGATAGTCTACAGATTACAGAATGCCTCCAGATGTGCATCGGAAACTTCTACTGGTCTTCCAGGGAACGATCAAAGCGTAGACTGTTTGAGACATTACTCCCATGGAGGAAAGTTCTCATGGTGACTGTTGTATTCAATCCCGTTGCAATTTTTGTGTTTCATCAACACTCTGATAGTCCACAGATTACAGAATGCCTCCAGATGTGCATCGGAAACTACTACTGGTCTTACAGGGAACGATCAAAGCGTAGACTGTATGAGATATTACTTTTATGGAGGAATATGCGCATGGTGACTGTTGTATTCAATCCCGATGCAATTTCTGTGGTTCATCAACACTCTGATAGTCCACAGATTACAGAATGCCTCCAGATGTGCATCGGAAACTACTACTGGTCTTTCAGGGAACGATCAAAGCGTAAACTCTTTGTGACATTACTCCCATGAAGGAAATTGCGCATGGTAACTGTTGCATTCAATCCCGTGGCATTTTCTGTGTTTCATCAACACTCTGATAGTCCACAGATTACAGAATGCCACGAGATGTGCATCAGAAACTACTAGTTTTCTTCCCGGGAACGATCAAAGCGTAGACTGTTTCAGACATTACTCCCATGCAGGAAAGTGCGGATTGTGACCATTGTATTCAATCCCGATGCAATTTCTGTGTTTCATCAACACTCTGATAATCCACAGATTACAGAATGCCTCCCGATGTGCATCGGAAACTACTACTGGTCTTCCAGGGAACGATCAAAACGTAGACTGTTTGAGACATTACCCCCGTGGAGGAATGTGCGCATGGTGACTGTTGTATTCAATCCCGATGCAATTTCTGTGTTTCATCAACACTCGGATAGTCCACAGATTACAGAATGCCTCCCGATGTGCATCGGAAACTACTACTGGTCTCCCATGGAACGATCAAAGCGTAGACTGTTTGAGACATTGCTCCCGTGGAGGAATGTGCGCATGGTGACTTTTGTATTCAATCCCGATGCAATTTCTGTGTTCATCAACACTCTGATAGTCCACAGAAACAGAATGCCTCAGATGTTCATCGGAAATTTCTACTGGTCTTCCAGGTAACGAGCAAAGCGTAGACTGTTTGTGACATTACTTTTATGCAGGAATGTGCGCGTGGTGACTGTTGTATTCAATCCCGATGCAATTTATGTGTTTCATCAACACTCTGATAATCCACAGATTACAGGATACCTCCAGATGTGCATCGGAAACTACTACTGGTCTTCCAGGGAACGATCAAAGCGTAGACTGTTGGAGACATACCTTCCGTGGAGGAAAGTGCGCATGGTGACAGTTGTATTCAATCCCGATGAAATTTCTGTGTTTCATCAACACTCTGATAGACCACAGATTACAGAATGCCACCAGATGTGCATCGGAAACTACTACTGGACTTCCAGGGAACGATCAAAGCGTAAACTCCTTGAGACATTACTCCCATGGAGGAAAGTGCGCATGGTGACTGTTGTATTCAATTCCGATGCATTTTCTGTGTTTCATCAACATTTTGATAGTCCACAGATTACAGAATGCCGCGAGATGTGCATCGGAATCTACTACTGGTCTTCCAGGGAACGATCAAAGCGTAGACTGTTTGAGAATTACTCCCATGGAGGAAAGTGCTCATGGTGTCTATTGTATTCAATCCCGATGCAATTTCTGTGATTCATCAACACTCTGATAATCCACAGATTACAGAATGCCTCCCGATGTGCATCGGAAACTACTACTGGTCTTCCAGGGAACGATCAAAGCGCAGACAGTTTGAGACATTACTCCCGTGGAGGAATGTGCGCATGGTGACTGTTGTATTCAATCTCGATGCAATTTCTGTGTTTCATCAACACTCTGATAGTCCACAGATTACAGAATGCCTCCAGATGTTCATCGGAAACTACTACTGGTCTTCCAGGGATCGATCAAAGCGTAGACTGTTTGAGACATTACTTTTATGCAGGAATGTGCGCGTGGTGACTGTTGTATTCAATCCCGATGCAATTTCTGTGTTTCATCAACACTCTGATAATCCACAGATTACAGAATACCTCCAGATGTGCATCGGAAACTACTACTGGTCTTCCAGGGGACGATCAAAGCGTAGACTGTTGGAGACATACCTCCTGTGGAGGAAAGTGCGCGTGGTACTGTTGTATTCAATCCCGATGAAATTTCTGTGTTTCATCAACACTCTGATAGACCACAGATTACAGAATGCCACCAGATGTGCATCGGAAACTACTATTGGTCTTCCAGGGAACGATCAAAGCGTAGACTGTTTGAGAATTACTCCCACGGAGGAAAGTGCGCATGGTGATTGTTGTATTCAATCCCGATGCAATTTCTGCGTTTCATCAACACTCTGATATTCCGCAGATTACAGAATGCATCCAGATGTGCATCGGAAACTACTACTGGACTTCCAGGGAACGATCAAAGCGTAAACTCCTTGAGACATTACTCCCATGGAGGAAAGTGCGCATGGTGACTGTTGTATTCAATCACGATGCATTTTCTGTGTTTCATCAACACTCTGATAGTCCACAGATTACAGAATGCCACGAGATGTGCATCGGAAACTACTACTGGTCTTCCTGGGAACGATCCAAGCGTAGACTGTTTGGGACATTACTCCCATGGAGGAAAGTGCGGATGGTGACTGTTCTATTCAATCCCGTGGCATTTTCTGTGTTTCATCAACACTCTGATAGTCCACAGATTACAGAATGCCACGAGATGTGCATCAGAAACTACTAGTTTTCTTCCCGGGAACGATCAAAGCGTAGACTGTTTCAGACATTACTCCCATGCAGGAAAGTGCGGATTGTGACCATTGTATTCAATCCCGATGCAATTTCTGTGTTTCATCAACACTCGGATAGTCCACAGATTACAGAATGCCTCCCGATGTGCATCGGAAACTACTACTGGTCTCCCATGGAACGATCAAAGCGTAGACTGTTTGAGACATTGCTCCCGTGGAGGAATGTGCGCATGGTGACTTTTGTATTCAATCCCGATGCAATTTCTGTGTTCATCAACACTCTGATAGTCCACAGAAACAGAATGCCTCAGATGTTCATCGGAAATTTCTACTGGTCTTCCAGGTAACGAGCAAAGCGTAGACTGTTTGTGACATTACTTTTATGCAGGAATGTGCGCGTGGTGACTGTTGTATTCAATCCCGATGCAATTTATGTGTTTCATCAACACTCTGATAATCCACAGATTACAGGATACCTCCAGATGTGCATCGGAAACTACTACTGGTCTTCCAGGGAACGATCAAAGCGTAGACTGTTGGAGACATACCTTCCGTGGAGGAAAGTGCGCATGGTGACAGTTGTATTCAATCCCGATGAAATTTCTGTGTTTCATCAACACTCTGATAGACCACAGATTACAGAATGCCACCAGATGTGCATCGGAAACTACTACTGGACTTCCAGGGAACGATCAAAGCGTAAACTCCTTGAGACATTACTCCCATGGAGGAAAGTGCGCATGGTGACTGTTGTATTCAATTCCGATGCATTTTCTGTGTTTCATCAACATTTTGATAGTCCACAGATTACAGAATGCCGCGAGATGTGCATCGTAATCTACTACTGGTCTTCCAGGGAACGATCAAAGCGTAGACTGTTTGAGAATTACTCCCATGGAGGAAAGTGCTCATGGTGTCTATTGTATTCAATCCCGATGCAATTTCTGTGATTCATCAACACTCTGATAATCCACAGATTACAGAATGCCTCCCGATGTGCATCGGAAACTACTACTGGTCTTCCAGGGAACGATCAAAGCGCAGACAGTTTGAGACATTACTCCCGTGGAGGAATGTGCGCATGGTGACTGTTGTATTCAATCCCGATGCAATTTCTGTGTTTCATCAACACTCTGATAGTCCACAGATTACAGAATGCCTCCAGATGTTCATCGGAAACTACTACTGGTCTTCCAGGGATCGATCAAAGCGTAGACTGTTTGAGACATTACTTTTATGCAGGAATGTGCGCGTGGTGACTGTTGTATTCAATCCCGATGCAATTTCTGTGTTTCATCAACACTCTGATAATCCACAGATTACAGAATACCTCCAGATGTGAATCGGAAACTACTACTGGTCTTCCAGGGGACGATCAAAGCGTAGACTGTTGGAGACATACCTCCTGTGGAGGAAAGTGCGCGTGGTACTGTTGTATTCAATCCCGATGAAATTTCTGTGTTTCATCAACACTCTGATAGACCACAGATTACAGAATGCCACCAGATGTGCATCGGAAACTACTATTGGTCTTCCAGGGAACGATCAAAGCGTAGACTGTTTGAGAATTACTCCCACGGAGGAAAGTGCGCATGGTGATTGTTGTATTCAATCCCGATGCAATTTCTGCGTTTCATCAACACTCTGATATTCCGCAGATTACAGAATGCATCCAGATGTGCATCGGAAACTACTACTGGACTTCCAGTGAACGATCAAAGCGTAAACTCCTTGAGACATTACTCCCATGGAGGAAAGTGCGCATGGTGACTGTTGTATTCAATCACGATGCATTTTCTGTGTTTCATCAACACTCTGATAGTCCACAGATTACAGAATGCCACGAGATGTGCATCGGAAACTACTACTGGTCTTCCTGGGAACGATCCAAGCGTAGACTGTTTGGGACATTACTCCCATGGAGGAAAGTGCGGATGGTGACTGTTCTATTCAATCCCGATGCAATTTCTGTGTTTCATAAACACTCTGATAATCCACAGATTACAGAATGCCTCCCGATGTGCATCGGAAACTACTACTGGTCTTCCAGGGAACGATCAAAGCGTAGACTGGTTGGGACATTACTCCCATGGAGGAAAGTGCGCATGGTGACTGTTGTATTCAATCCCGATGCAATTTCTGTGATTCATAAACACTCTGATAGTCCACAGATTACAGAATGCCTCCAGATGTTAATCGGAAACTACTACTGGTCTTCCAGGGAACGATCTAAGCGTAGACTGTTTGAGACATTGCTCCCATGGAGGAAAGTGCGCATGGTGACTGTTGTATTCAATCCCGATGCAATTTCTGTGTTTCATCAATACTCTGATAGTCCACTGATTACAGAAAGCCTCCAGATGTGCATTGGAAACTACTACTGATCTTCCAGGGAACGATCAAATCGTAGACTGTTAGAGACATTACTCCCATGGAGGAAAGTGCGCATGGTGACTGCTGTATTCAATCCCGATGCAATTTCTGTGTTTCATCAACACTCTGATGGTCTACAGATTACAGAATGCCTCCAGATGTGCATCGGAAACTTCTACTGGTCTTCCAGGGAACGATCAAAGCGTAGACTGTTTGAGACATTACTCCCATGGAGGAAAGTTCTCATGGTGACTGTTGTATTCAATCCCGTTGCAATTTTTGTGTTTCATCAACACTCTGATAGTCCACAGATTACAGAATGCCTCCAGATGTGCATCGGAAACTACTACTGGTCTTCCAGGGAACGATCAAAGCGTAGACTTTTGGAGACATACCTCCCGTGGAGGAAAGTGCGCATGGTGACTGTTGTATTCAATCAGGATGAAATTTCTGTGTTTCATCAACACTCTGATAGACCACAGATTACAGAATGCCACCAGATGTGCATCGGAAACTACTACTGGACTTCCAGGGAACGATCAAAGCATAACTCCTTGAGACATTACTCCCATTAAGGAAAGTGCGCATGGTGACTGTTGTATTCAATCCCGATGCAATTTCTGTGTTTCATCAACATTCTGATAGTCCACAGATTACAGAATGCCACGAGATGTGCATCGGAAACTACTACTGGTCTTCCAGGGAACGATCAAAGCGTAGACTGTTTGAGAATTACTCCCATGGAGGAAAGTGCGCATGGTGTCTGTTGTATTCAATCCCGATGCAATTTCTGTGTTTCATCAACACTCTGATAATCCACAGATTACAGAATGCCTCCCGATGTGCATCGGAAACTACTACTGGTATTCCAGGGAACTATCAAAGCGTAGACAGTTTGAGACATTACTCCCGTGGAGGAATGTGCGCATGGTGACTGTTGCATTCAATCCCGATGCAATTTCTGTGTTTCATCAACACTCTGATAGTCTACAGATTACAGAATGCCACATGATGTGCATCGGAAACTGCTACTGGTTATCCAGGGAACGATCAAAGCGTAGTCTGTTTGAGATATTACTCGCGTGGAGGAATGTGCGCATGGTGACTGTTGTATTCAATCCCGATGCAATTTCTGTGTTTCATCAACACTCTGATAGTCTACAGATTACAGAATGCCTCCAGATGTTAATCGGAAACTACTACTGCTCTTCCAGGGAACGATCAAAGCGTATACTGTTTGAGACATTACTGCTGTGGAGGAAAGTGCGCATGGTAACTGTTGTATTCAATCCCGATGCAATTTCTGTATTCATCAACACTCTGATAGTCCACAGAAACAGAATGCCTCAGATGTTCATCGGAAATTTCTACTGGTCTTCCAGGTAACGAGCAAAGCGTAGACTGTTTGTGACATTACTTTTATGCAGGAATGTGCACGTGGTGACTGTTGTATTCAATCCCGATGCAATTTATGTGTTTCATCAACACTCTGATAGTCCACAGATTACAGGATACCTCCAGATGTGCATCGGAAACTACTACTGGTCTTCCAGGGAACGATCAAAGCGTAGACTGTTGGAGACATACCTCCCGTGGAGGAAAGTGCGCATGGTGACAGTTGTATTCAATCCCGATGAAATTTCTGTGTTTCATCAACACTCTGATAGATTACAGATTACAGAATACCACCAGATGTGCATCGGAAACTACTACTGGACTTCCAGGGAACGATCAAAGCGTAAACTCCTTGAGACATTACTCCCATGGAGGAAAGTGCGCATGGTGACTGTTGTATTCAATTCCGATGCATTTTCTGTGTTTCATCAACATTTTGATAGTCCACAGATTACAGAATGAAGCGAGATGTGCATCGGAATCTACTACTGGTCTTCCAGGGAACGATCAAAGCGTAGACTGTTTGAGAATTACTCCCATGTAGGAAAGTGCTCATGGTGTCTATTGTATTCAATCCCGATGCAATTTCTGTGATTCATCAACACTCTGATAGACCACAGATTACAGAATGCCACCAGATGTGCATCGGAAACTACTATTGGTCTTCCAGGGAACGATCAAAGCGTAGACTGTTTGAGAATTACTCCCACGGAGGAAAGTGCGCATGGTGACCGTTGTATTCAATCCCGATGCAATTTCTGTGTTTCATCAACACTCTGATACTCCGCAGATTACAGAATGCATCCAGATGTGCATCGGAAACTACTGCTGGACTTCCAGGGAACGATCAAAGCGTAAACTCCTTGAGACATTACTCCCATGGAGGAAAGTGCGCATGTTGACTGTTGTATTCAATCACGATGCATTTTCTGTGTTTCATCAACACGCTGATAGTCCACAGATTACAGAATGCCACGAGATGTGCATCGGAAACTATTACTGGTCTTCCTGGGAACGATCCAAGCGTAGACTGTTTGGGACATTACTCCCATGGAGGAAAGTGCGGATGGTGACTGTTGTATTCAATCCCGATGCAATTTCTGTGTTTCATAAACACTCTGATAGTCCACAGATTACAGAATGCCTCCCGATGTGCATCGGAAACTACTACTGGTCTTCCAGGGAACGATCAAAGCGTAGACTGTTTGGGACATTACTCCCATGGAGGAAAGTGCGCATGGTGAATGTTGTATTCAATCCCGATGCAATTTCTGTGATTCATAAACACTCTGATAGTCCACAGATTACAGAATGCCTCCAGATGTTAATCGGAAACTACTACTGGTCTTCCAGGGAACGATCAAAGCGTAGACTGTTTGAGACATTGCTCCCATGGAGGAAAGTGCGCATGGTGACTGTTGTATTCAATCCCGATGCAATTTCTGTGTTTCATCAACACTCTGATAGTCCACTGATTACAGAAAGCCTCCTGATGTGCATCGGAAACTACTACTGATCTTCCAGGGAACGATCAAAGCGTAGACTGTTAGAGACATTACTCCCATGGAGGAAAGTGCGCATGGTGACTGCTGTATTCAATCCCGATGCAATTTCTGTGTTTCATCAACACTCTGATAGTCTACAGATTACAGAATGCCTCCAGATGTGCATCGGAAACTTGTACTGGTCTTCCAGGGAACGATCAAAGCGTAGACTGTTTGAGACATTACTCCCATGGAGGAAAGTTCTCATGGTGACTGTTGTATTCAATCCCGTTGCAATTTTTGTGTTTCATCAACACTCTGATAGTCCACAGATTACAGAATGCCTCCAGATGTGCATCGGAAACTACTACTGGTCTTACAGGGAACGATCAAAGCGTAGACTGTATGAGATATTACTTTTATGGAGGAATATGCGCATGGTGACTGTTGTATTCAATCCCGATGCAATTTCTGTGTTTCATCAACTCTCTGATAGTCCACTGATTACAGAATGCCCCCAGATGTGCATCGGAAACTACTACTGGTCTTCCAGGGAACGATCAAAGCGTAGACTGTTTGAGAATTACTCCCATGAAGGAAAGTGCGCATGGTGACTGTTGTATTCAATCCCGATGCAATTTCTGTGTTTCATCAACACTCTGGTAGTCCACAGATTACAGAAAGCCTCCAGATGTGCATCGGAAACTACTACTGGTCGTCCAGGGAACGATCAAAGCGTAGACTGTTTGAGACATTACTCCCATGGATTAAAGTGCGCATGGTTGGTGTTGTATTCAATGCCGATGCAATATCTGTGTTTCATCAACACTCTAATAGTCCACAGATTACAGAATGTCTCCAGATGTTCATCGGACACTACTACCGGTCTTCCAGGGAACGATCAAAGCGTAGACCGTTTGAGACATTACTTTTATGCAGGAATGTGCTCATGGTGACTGTTGTATTCAATCCCGATGCAATTTCTGTGTTTCATCAACACTCTGATAGCCCACAGATTACAGAATGCCTCCAGATGTGCATCGGAAACTACTACTGGTCTTACAGGGAACGATCAAAGCGTAGACTGTTTGAGATATTACTTTTATGGAGGAATAAGAGCATGGTGACTGTTGTATTCAATCCCGATGCAATTTCGGTGATTCATCAACACTCTGATAGTCCACAGATTACAGAATGCCACGAGATGTGCATCAGAAACTACTACTGGTCATCCTGGGAACGATCAAAGCGTAGACTGTTTCAGACATTACTCCCATCCAGGAAAGTGCGCATGGTGACTGTTGTATTCAATCCCGAAGCAATTTCAGTGTTTCATCAACTCTCTGATAGTCCACAGATTACAGAATGCCCCCAGATGTGCATCGGAAACTACTACTGGTCTTCCAGTGAACGATCAAAGCGTAGACTGTTTGAGAATTACTCCCATGAAGGAAAGTGCGCATGGTGACTGTTGAATTCAATCCCGATGCAATTTCTGTGTTTCATCAACACTCTGGTAGTCCACAGATTACAGAAAGCCTCCAGATATGCATCGGAAACTACTACTGGTCTTCCAGGGAACGATCAAAACGTAGACTGTTTGAGACATTACTCCCATGGAGGAAAGTGCGCATGGTGGCTGTTGTATTCAATCCCGACGAAATATCTGTGTTTCATCAACACTCTAATAGTCCAAAGATTACAGAATGCCTCCAGATGTTCATCGGAAACTACTACCGGTCTTCCAGGGAACGTTCAAAGCGTAGACCGTTTGAGACATTACTTTTATGGAGGAACGTGCTCATGGTGACTGTTGTATTCAATCCCGATGCAATTTCTGTGTTTCATCAACACTCTGATAGTCCACAGATTATAGAAAGCCTCCAGATGTGCATCGGAAACTACTACTGGTCTTCCAGGGAACGATCAAAGCGTAGACTGTTAGAGACATTACTCCCATGGAGGAAAGTGCGCATGGTGACTGTTGTATTCAATCCCGATGCAATTTCAGTGTTTCATCAACACTCTGATAGTCCACTGATTGTGGAAAGCCTCCAGATGTGCATCGCAAACTACTACTGGTCTTCCAGGGAACGATCAAAGCGTAGACTGTTAGAGACATTACTCCCATGGAGGAAAGTGCGCATGGTGACTGCTGTATTCAATCCCGATGCAATTTCTGTGTTTCATCAACACTCTGATAGTCTACAGATTACAGAATGCCTCCAGATGTGCATCGGAAACTTCTACTGGTCTTCCAGGGAACGATCAAAGCGTAGACCGTTTGAGACATTACTTTTATGCAGGAATGTGCTCATGGTGACTGTTGTATTCAATCCCGATGCAATTTCTGTGTTTCATCAACACTCTGATAGTCCACAGATTACAGAATGCCTCCAGATGTGCATCGGAAACTACTACTGGTCTTTCAGGGAACGATCAAAGCGTAAACTCATTGTGACATTACTCCCATGAAGGAAATTGCGCATGGTAACTGTTGCATTCAATCCCGTGGCATTTTCTGTGTTTCATCAACACTCTGATAGTCCACAGATTACAGAATGCCACGAGATGTGCATCAGAAACTATTAGTTTTCTTCCCGGGAACGATCAAAGCGTAGACTGTTTCAGACATTACTCCCATGCAGGAAAGTGCGGATTTTGACTATTGTATTCAATCCCGATGCTATTTCTGTGTTTCATCAACACTCTGATAGTCCACAGATCACAGAATGCCACCAGATGTGCATCGGAAACCACTACTGGTCTTCCAGGGAACGATCAAAGCGTCGACTGTTTGAGACTTACCTCCCGTGGAGGAAAGTGCGCATGGTGACTGTTGTATTCAATCCCGAAGCAATTTCTGTGTTTCATCAACTCTCTGTAAGTCCACAGATTACAGAATGCCCCCAGATGTGCATCGGAAACTACTACTGGTCTTCCAGGGAACGATCAAAGCGTAGACTGTTTGAGAATTACTCCCATGAAGGAAAGTGCGCATGGTGACTGTTGTATTCAATCCCGATGCAATTTCTGTGTTTCATCAACACTCTGGTAGTCCACAGATTACAGAAAGCCTCCAGATGTGCATCGGAAACTACTACTGGTCTTCCAGGGAACGATCAAAACGTAGACTGTTGGAGACATACCTCCCGTGGAGGAAAGTGCTCATGGTGACTGTTGTATTCAATCCCGATGAAATATCTGTGTTTCATCAACACTCTGATAGACCACAGATTACAGAATGCCACCAGATGTGCATCGGAAACTACTATTGGTCTTCCAGGGAACGATCAAAGCGTAGACTGTTTGAGAATTACTCCCACGGAGGAAAGGGCGCATGGTGACTGTTGTATTCAATCCCGATGCAATTTCTGTGTTTCATCAACACTCTGATACTCCGCAGATTACAGAATGCATCCAGATGTGCATCGGAAACTACTACTGGACTTCCAGGGAACGATCAAAGCGTAAACTCCTTGAGACATTACTACCATGGAGGAAAGTTCGCATGGTGACTGTTGTATTCAATCACGATGCATTTTCTTTGTTTCATCAACACTCTGATAGTCCACAGATTACAGAATGCCGCGAGATGTGCATCGGAAACTACTAATGGTCTTCCTGGGAACGATCCAAACGTAGACTGTTCGGGACATTACTCCCATGGAGGAAAGTAAGGATGGTGACTGTTGTATTCAATCCCGATGCGATTTCTGTGTTTCATCAACACTCTGATAGTCCACAGATTACAGAATGCCTCCCGATGTGCATCGGAAACTACTACTGGTCTTCCAGGTAATGATCAAAGCGTAGACTGTTAGAGACATTACTCCCATGGAGGAAAGTGCGCATGGTGACTGCTGAATTCAATCCCGATGCAATTTCTGTGTTTCATCAACACTCTGATAGTCCACAGATTACAGAATGCCTCCAGATGTGTATCGGAAACTTCTACTGGTCTTCCAGGGAACGATCAAAGCGTAGACTGTTTGAGACATTACTCCCATGGAGTAAAGTTCTCATGGTGACTGTTGTAATCAATCCCGATGCAATTTCTGTGTTTCATCAACACTCTGATAGCCCACAGATTACAGAATGCCTCCAGATGTGCATCGGAAACTACTACTGGTCTTACAGGGAACGATCAAAGCGTAGACTGTTTGAGATATTACTTTTATGGAGGAATAAGAGCATGGTGACTGTTGTATTCAATCCCGATGCAATTTCGGTGATTCATCAACACTCTGATAGTCCACAGATTACAGAATGCCTCCAGATGTGCATCGGAAACTACTACTGGTCTTTCAGGGTACGATCAAAGCGTAAACTCTTTGAGACGTTACTCACATGAAGGAAATTGCGCATGGTACCTGTTGTATTTAATCCCGTGGCATTTTCTGTGTTTCATCAACACTCTGATAGTCCACAGATTACAGAATGCCACGAGATGTGCATCAGAAACTACTACTGGTCTTCCTGGGAACGATCAAAGCGTAGACTGTTTCAGACATTACTCGCATCCAGGAAAGTGCGCATGGTGACTGTTGTATTCAATCCCGAAGCAATTTCAGTGTTTCATCAACTCTCTGATAGTCCACAGATTACAGAATGCCCCCAGATGTGCATCGGAAACTACTACTGGTCTTCCAGTGAACGATCAAAGCGTAGACTGTTTGAGAATTACTCCCATGAAGGAAAGTGCGCATGGTGACTGTTGAATTCAATCCCGATGCAATTTCTGTGTTTCATCAACACTCTGGTAGTCCACAGATTACAGAAAGCCTCCAGATATGCATCGGAAACTACTACTGGTCTTCCAGGGAACGATCAAAACGTAGACTGTTTGAGACATTACTCCCATGGAGGAAAGTGCGCATGGTGGCTGTTGTATTCAATCCCGACGAAATATCTGTGTTTCATCAACACTCTAATAGTCCAAAGATTACAGAATGCCTCCAGATGTTCATCGGAAACTACTACCGGTCTTCCAGGGAACGTTCAAAACGTAGACCGTTTGAGACATTACTTTTATGGAGGAACGTGCTCATGGTGACTGTTGTATTCAATCCCGATGCAATTTCTGTGTTTCATCAACACTCTGATAGTCCACAGATTACAGAAAGCCTCCAGATGTGCATCGGAAACTACTACTGGTCTTCCAGGGAACGATCAAAGCGTAGACTGTTAGAGACATTACTCCCATGGAGGAAAGTGCGCATGGTGACTGTTGTATTCAATCCCGATGCAATTTCAGTGTTTCATCAACACTCTGATAGTCCACTGATTGTGGAAAGCCTCCAGATGTGCATCGCAAACTACTACTGGTCTTCCAGGGAACGATCAAAGCGTAGACTGTTTTAGACATTACTCCCATGGAGGAAAGTGCGCATGGTGTCTGTTGTATTCAATCCCGATGCAATTTCTGTGTTTCATCAACACTCTGATAGTACACAGATTACAGTATGCCTCCTGATGTTAATCGGAAACTACTACTGGTCTTCCAGGGAACGATCAAAGCGTAGACTGTTTGAGACATTACTCCCATGGAGGAAAGTGCGCATGGTGTCTGTTGTATTCAATCCCGATGCAATTTCTGTGTTTCATCAACACTCTGGTAGACCACAGATTACAGAATGCCACCAGATGTGCATCGGAAACTACTACTGGACTTCCAGGGAACGATCAAAGCGTAGACTGTTTGGGACATTACTCCCATGGAGGAAAGTGCGCATGGTGACTGTTGTATTCAATCCCGATGCATTTTCTGTGTTTCATCAACATTCTGATAGTCCACAGATTACAGAATGCCACGAGATGCGCATCGGAAACTACTACTGGTCTTCCAGGGAACGATCAAAGCGTAGACTGTTTGAGAATTACTCCCATGGAGGAAAGTGCGCATGGTGTCTGTTGTATTCAATCCCGATGCAATTTCTGTGTTTCATCAACACTCTGATACTCCAAAGATTACAGAATGCCTCCAGATGTGCATCGGAAACTACTACTGGTCTTCCAGGGAACGATCAAAGCGTAGACAGTTTGAGACATTACCCCCGTGGAGGAATGTGCGCATGGTGACTGTTGTATTCAATCCCGATGCAATTTCTGTGTTTCATCAACACTCTGATAGTCCACAGATTACAGAATGCCTCCAGATGTTCTTCGGAAACTACTGCTGGTCTTCCAGGGAACGATCAAAGCGTAGACTGTTTGAGACATTACAGCTGTGGAGGAAAGTGCGCAGGGTGACTGTTGTATTCAATCCCGAACAATTTCTGTGTCTCATCAACACTCTGATAGTCCACAGATTACAGAATGCCTCCAGATGGTCATCGGAAATTTCTACTGGTCTTCCAGGTAATGATCAAAGCGTAGACTATTTGATACATTACTTTTATGCAGGAATGTGCACTTGGTGACTGTTGTATTCAATCCCGATGCAATTTCTGTGTTTCATCAACACTCTGATAATCCACAGATTACAGAATACCTCTCGGAAACTACTACTGGTCTTCCAGGGAACGATCAAAGCGTAGACTGTTGGAGACATACCTCCCGTGGAGGAAAGTGCTCATGGTGACTGTTGTATTCAATCCCGATAAAATATCTGTGTTTCATCAACACTCTGATAGACCACAGATTACAGAATGCCACCAGATGTGCATCGTAAACTACTATTGGTCTTCCAGGGAACGATCAAAGCGTAGACTGTTTGAGAATTACTCCCACGGAGGAAAGTGCGCATGGTGACTGTTGTATTCAATCCCGATGCAATTTCTGTGTTTCATCAACACTCTGATACTCCGCAGATTACAGAATGCATCCAGATGTGCATCGGAAACTACTACTGGACTTCGAGGGAACGATCAAAGCGTAAACTCCTTGAGATATTACTACCATGGAGGAAAGTGCGAATGGTGACTGTTGTATTCAATCACGATGCATTTTCTGTGTTTCATCAACACTCTGATAGTCCACAGATTACAGAATGCCGCGAGATGTGCATCGGAAACTACTAATGGTCTTCCTGGGAACGATCCAAACGTAGACTGTTCGGGACATTACTCCCATGGAGGAAAGTGCGGATGGTGACTGTTGTATTCAATCCCGATGCGATTTCTGTGTTTCATCAACACTCTGATAGTCCACAGATTACAGAATGCCTCCCGATGTGCATCGGAAACTACTACTGGTCTTCCAGGGAACGATCAAAGCGTAGACTGTTTGGGACATTACTCCCATGGAGGAAAGTGCGCATGGTGACTGTTGTATTCAATCCCGATGCAATTTCTGTGATTCATAAACACTCTGATAGTTCACAGATTACAGAATGCCTCCAGATGTTAATCGGAAACTACTACTGGTCTTCCAGGGAACGATCAAAGCGTAGACTGTTTGAGACATTACTCCTATGGAGGAAAGTGCGCATGGTGACTGTTGTATTCAATCCGGATGCAATTTCTGTGTTTCATCAACACTCTGATAGTCCACTGATTACAGAAAGCCTCCAGATGTGCATCGGCAACTACTACTGGTCTTCCAGGGAACGATCAAAACGTAGACTGTTAGAGACATTACTCCCATGGAGGAAAGTGCGCATGGTGACTGCTGTATTTAATCCCGATGCAATTTCTGTGTTTCTTCAACACTCTGATAGTCCACAGATTACAGAATGCCTCCAGATGTGTATCGGAAACTTCTACTGGTCTTCCAGGGAACGATCAAAGCGTAGACTGTTAGAGACATTACTCCCATGGAGTAAAGTTCTCATGGTGACTGTTGTATTCAATCCCGATGTAATTTCTGTGTTTCATCAACACTCTGATAGCCCACAGATTACAGAATGCCCCCAGATGTGCATCGGAAACTACTACTGGTCTTACAGGGAACGATCAAAGCGTAGACTGTTTGAGATATTACTTTTATGGAGGAATAAGAGCATGGTGACTGTTGTATTCAATCCCGATGCAATTTCGGTGTTTCATCAACACTCTGATAGTCCACAGATTACAGAATGCCTCCAGATGTGCATCGGAAACTACTACTGGTCTTTCAGGGAACGATCAAAGCGTAAACTCTTTGAGACATTACTCACATGAAGGAAAGTGCGCATGGTAACTGTTGTATTTAATCCCGTGGCATTTTCTGTGTTTCATCAACACTCTGATAGTCCACAGATTACAGAATGCCACGAGATGTGCATCAGAAACTACTACTGGTCTGCCTGGGAACGATCAAAGCGTAGACTGTTTCAGACATTACTCCCATCCAGGAAAGTGCGCATGGTGACTGTTGTATTCAATCCCGAAGAAATTTCTGTGTTTCGTCAACTCTCTGATAGTCCACAGATTACAGAATGCCCCCAGATGTGCATCGGAAACTACTACTGGTCTTCCAGGGAACAATCAAAACGTAGACTGTTTGAGACATTACTCCCATGGAGTAAAGTGCGCATGGTGACTGTTGTATTCAATCCCGATGCAATTTCTGTGTTTCATCAACACTCTGATAGTCCACAGATTACAGAATGCCTCCAGATGTTCTTCGGAAACTACTGCTGGTCTTCCAGGGAACGATCAAAGCGTAGACTGTTTGAGACATTACAGCTGTGGAGGAAAGTGCGCAGGGTGACTGTTGTATTCAATCCCGAACAATTTCTGTGTCTCATCAACACTCTGATAGTCCACAGATTACAGAATGCCTCCAGATGGTCATCGGAAATTTCTACTGGTCTTCCAGGTAATGATCAAAGCGTAGACTATTTGATACATTACTTTTATGCAGGAATGTGCACTTGGTGACTGTTGTATTCAATCCCGATGCAATTTCTGTGTTTCATCAACACTCTGATAATCCACAGATTACAGAATACCTCCAGATGTGCATCGGAAACTACTACTGGTCTTCCAGGGAACGATCAAAGCGTAGACTGTTGGAGACATACCTCCCGTGGAGGAAAGTGCTCATGGTGACTGTTGTATTCAATCCCGATAAAATATCTGTGTTTCATCAACACTCTGATAGACCACAGATTACAGAATGCCACCAGATGTGCATCGTAAACTACTATTGGTCTTCCAGGGAACGATCAAAGCGTAGACTGTTTGAGAATTACTCCCACGGAGGAAAGTGCGCATGGTGACTGTTGTATTCAATCCCGATGCAATTTCTGTGTTTCATCAACACTCTGATACTCCGCAGATTACAGAATGCATCCAGATGTGCATCGGAAACTACTACTGGACTTCGAGGGAACGATCAAAGCGTAAACTCCTTGAGATATTACTACCATGGAGGAAAGTGCGAATGGTGACTGTTGTATTCAATCACGATGCATTTTCTGTGTTTCATCAACACTCTGATAGTCCACAGATTACAGAATGCCGCGAGATGTGCATCGGAAACTACTAATGGTCTTCCTGGGAACGATCCAAACGTAGACTGTTCGGGACATTACTCCCATGGAGGAAAGTGCGGATGGTGACTGTTGTATTCAATCCCGATGCGATTTCTGTGTTTCATCAACACTCTGATAGTCCACAGATTACAGAATGCCTCCCGATGTGCATCGGAAACTACTACTGGTCTTCCAGGGAACGATCAAAGCGTAGACTGTTTGGGACATTACTCCCATGGAGGAAAGTGCGCATGGTGACTGTTGTATTCAATCCCGATGCAATTTCTGTGATTCATAAACACTCTGATAGTTCACAGATTACAGAATGCCTCCAGATGTTAATCGGAAACTACTACTGGTCTTCCAGGGAACGATCAAAGCGTAGACTGTTTGAGACATTACTCCTATGGAGGAAAGTGCGCATGGTGACTGTTGTATTCAATCCGGATGCAATTTCTGTGTTTCATCAACACTCTGATAGTCCACTGATTACAGAAAGCCTCCAGATGTGCATCGGCAACTACTACTGGTCTTCCAGGGAACGATCAAAACGTAGACTGTTAGAGACATTACTCCCATGGAGGAAAGTGCGCATGGTGACTGCTGTATTCAATCCCGATGCAATTTCTGTGTTTCTTCAACACTCTGATAGTCCACAGATTACAGAATGCCTCCAGATGTGTATCGGAAACTTCTACTGGTCTTCCAGGGAACGATCAAAGCGTAGACTGTTAGAGACATTACTCCCATGGAGTAAAGTTCTCATGGTGACTGTTGTATTCAATCCCGATGTAATTTCTGTGTTTCATCAACACTCTGATAGCCCACAGATTACAGAATGCCCCCAGATGTGCATCGGAAACTACTACTGGTCGTACAGGGAACGATCAAAGCGTAGACTGTTTGAGATATTACTTTTATGGAGGAATAAGAGCATGGTGACTGTTGTATTCAATCCCGATGCAATTTCGGTGTTTCATCAACACTCTGATAGTCCACAGATTACAGAATGCCTCCAGATGTGCATCGGAAACTACTACTGGTCTTTCAGGGAACGATCAAAGCGTAAACTCTTTGAGACATTACTCACATGAAGGAAAGTGCGCATGGTAACTGTTGTATTTAATCCCGTGGCATTTTCTGTGTTTCATCAACACTCTGATAGTCCACAGATTACAGAATGCCACGAGATGTGCATCAGAAACTACTACTGGTCTTCCTGGGAACGATCAAAGCGTAGACTGTTTCAGACATTACTCCCATCCAGGAAAGTGCGCATGGTGACTGTTGTATTCAATCCCGAAGAAATTTCTGTGTTTCATCAACTCTCTGATAGTCCACAGATTACAGAATGCCCCCAGATGTGCATCGGAAACTACTACTGGTCTTCCAGGGAACGATCAAAACGTAGACTGTTTAAGACATTACTCCCATGGAGTAAAGTGCGCATGGTGGCTGTTGTATTCAATCCCGATGAAATATCTGTGTTTCATCAACACTCTAATAGTCCGCAGATTACAGAATGCCTCCAGATGTTCATCGGAAACTACTACCGGTCTTCCAGGGAACGATCAAAGCGTAGACCGTTTGAGACATTACTCTTATGGAGGAACGTGCTCATGGTGACTGTTGTATTCAATCCCGATGCAATATCTGTGTTTCATCAACACTCTGATAGTCCACAGATTACAGAAAGCCTCCAGATGTGCATCGGAAACTACTACTGGTCTTCCAGGGAACGATCAAATCGTAGACTGTTAGAGACATTACTCCCATGGAGGAAAGTGCGCATGGTGACTGTTGTATTCAATCCCGATGCAATTTCAGTGTTTCATCAACACTCTGATAGTCCACTGATTACGGAAAGCCTCCAGATGTGCATCGCAAACTACTACTGGTCTTCCAGGGAACGATCAAAGCGTAGACTGTTAGAGACATTACTCCCATGGAGGAAAGTGCGCAAGGTGACTGCTGTATTCAATCCCGATGCAATTTCTGTGTTTCATCAACACTCTGATAGTCCACAGATTACAGAATGCCTCCAGATGTGCATCGGAAACTACTACTGGTCTTCCAGGGAACGATCAAAGCGTAGACTGTTTGAGAATTACTCCCATGAAAGAAAGTGCGCATGGTGACTGTTGTACTCAATCCCGATGCAATTTCTGTGCTTCATCAAGACTCTGGTAGTCCACAGATTACAGAATGCCTCCCGATGTGCATCGGAAACTACTACTGGTCTTCCAGGGAACGATCAAAGCGTAGACTGTTTGGGACATTACTCCCATGGAGGAAAGTGCGCATGGTGACTGTTGTATTCAATCCCGATGCAATTTCTGTGATTCATAAACACTCTGATAGTTCACAGATTACAGAATGCCTCCAGATGTTAATCGGAAACTACTACTGGTCTTCCAGGGGACGATCAAAGCGTAGACTGTTTGAGACATTACTCCTATGGAGGAAAGTGCGCATGGTGACTGTTGTATTCAATCCCGATGCAATTTCTGTGTTTCATCAACACTCTGATAGTCCACTGATTACAGAAAGCCTCCAGATGTGCATCGGCAACTACTACTGGTCTTCCAGGGAACGATCAAAGCGTAGACTGTTAAAGACATTACTCTTATGGAGGAAAGTGCGCATGGTGACTGCTGTATTCAATCCCGATGCAATTTCTGTGTTTCATCAACACTCTGATAGTCCACAGATTACAGAATGCCTCCAGATGTGTATCGGAAACTTCTACTGGTCTTCCAGGAACGATCAAAGCGTAGACTGTTTGAGACATTACTTCCATGGAGGAAAGTTCTCATGATGACTGTTGTATTCAATCCCGATGCAATTTCTTTGTTTCATCAACACTCTGATAGCCCACAGATTACTGAATGCCTCCAGATGTGCATCGGAAACTACTACTGGTCTTACAGGGACCGATCAAAGCGTAGACTGTTTGAGATATTACTTTTATGGAGGAATAAGAGCATGTTGACTGTTGTATTCAATCCCGATGCAATTTCTGTGTTTCATCAACACTCTGATAGTCCACAGATTACAGAATGAAACGAGATGTGCATCTGAAACTACTACTGGCCTACCCGGGAACGATCAAAGCGTAGACTGCTTCAGACATTACTCCCATCCAGGAAAGTGCGCATGGTGACTGTTGTATTCAATCCCGATGCAATTTCAGTTTTTCATCAACACTCTGATAGTCCACTGATTACTGAAAGCCTCCAGATGTGCATCGCAAACTACTACTGGTCTTCCAGGGAACGATCAAAGCGTAGACTGTTAGAGACATTACTCCCATGGAGGAAAGTGCGCAAGGTGACTGCTGTATTCAATCCCGATGCAATTTCTGTGTTTCATCAACACTCTGATAGTCCACAGATTACAGAATGCCTCCAGATGTGCATCGGAAACTACTACTGGTCTTCCAGGGAACGATCAAAGCGTAGACTGTTTGAGAATTACTCCCATGAAAGAAAGTGCGCATGGTGACTGTTGTATTCAATCCCGATGCAATTTCTGTGCTTCATCAAGACTCTGGTAGTCCACAGATTACAGAATGCCTCCCGATGTGCATCGGAAACTACTACTGGTCTTCCAGGGAACGATCAAAGCGTAGACTGTTTGGGACATTACTCCCATGGAGGAAAGTGCGCATGGTGACTGTTGTATTCAATCCCGATGCAATTTCTGTGATTCATAAACACTCTGATAGTTCACAGATTACAGAATGCCTCCAGATGTTAATCGGGAACTACTACTGGTCTTCCAGGGAACGATCAAAGCGTAGACTGTTTGAGACATTACTCCTATGGAGGAAAGTGCGCATGGTGACTGTTGTATTCAATCCCGATGCAATTTCTGTGTTTCATCAACACTCTGATAGTCCACTGATTACAGAAAGCCTCCATATGTGCATCGGCAACTACTACTGGTCTTCCAGGGAACGATCAAAGCGTAGACTGTTAGAGACATTACTCCCATGGAGGAAAGTGCGCATGGTGACTGCTGTATTCAATCCCGATGCAATTTCTGTGTTTCATCAACACTCTGATAGTCCACAGATTACAGAATGCCTCCAGATGTGTATCGGAAACTTCTACTGGTCTTCCAGGGAACGATCAAAGCGTAGACTGTTTGAGACATTACTTCCATGGAGGAAAGTTCTCATGGTGACTGTTGTATTCAATCCCGATGCAATTTCTGTGTTTCATCAACACTCTGATAGCCCACAGATTACAGAATGCCCCCAGATGTGCATCGGAAACTACTACTGGTCTTCCAGTGAACGATCAAAGCGTCGACTGTTTGAGAATTACTCCCATGAAGGAAAGTGCGCATGGTGACTGTTGAATTCAATCCCGATGCAATTTCTGTGTTTCATCAACACTCTGGTAGTCCACAGATTACAGAAAGCCTCCAGATGTGCATCGGAAACTACTACTGGTCTTCCAGGGAACGATCAAAACGTAGACTGTTTGAGACATTACTCCCATGGAGTAAAGTGCGCATGGTGGCTGTTGTATTCAATCCCGATGCAATTTCTGTGATTCATAAACACTCTGATAGTTCACAGATTACAGAATGCCTCCAGATGTTAATCGGAAACTACTACTGGTCTTCCAGGGAACGATCAAAGCGTAGACTGTTTGAGACATTACTCCTATGGAGGAAAGTGCGCATGGTGACTGTTGTATTCAATCCCGATGCAATTTCTGTGTTTCATCAACACTCTGATAGTCCACTGATTACAGAAAGCCTCCAGATGTGCATCGGCAACTACTACTGGTCTTCCAGGGAACGATCAAAGCGTAGACTGTTAGAGACATTACTCCCATGGAGGAAAGTGCGCATGGTGACTGCTGTATTCAATCCCGATGCAATTTCTGTGTTTCATCAACACTCTGATAGTCCACAGATTACAGAATGCCTCCAGATGTGTATCGGAAACTTCTACTGGTCTTCCAGGGAACGATCAAAGCGTAGACTGTTTGAGACATTACTTCCATGGAGGAAAGTTCTCATGGTGACTGTTGTATTCAATCCCGATGCAATTTCTGTGTTTCATCAACACTCTGATAGCCCACAGATTACAGAATGCCTCCAGATGTGCATCGGAAACTACTACTGGTCTTACAGGGACCGATCAAAGCGTAGACTGTTAGAGATATTACTTTTATGGAGGAATAAGTGCATGTTGACTGTTGTATTCAATCCCGATGCAATTTCTGTGTTTCATCAACACTCTGATAGTCCACAGATTACAGAATGCCACGAGATGTGCATCTGAAACTACTACTGGCCTACCCGGGAACGATCAAAGCGTAGACTGTTTCAGACATTACTCCCATCCAGGAAAGTGCGCATGGTGACTGTTGTATTAAATCCCGAAGCAATTTCTGTGTTTAATCAACCCTCTGATAGTCCACAGATTACAGAATGCCCCCAGATGTGCATCGGAAACTACTACTGGTCTTCCAGGGAACGATCAAAGCGTAGACTGTTTGAGAATTACTCCCATGAAGGAAAGTGCGCATGGTGACTGTTGTATTCAATCCCGATGCAATTTCTGTGTTTCATCAACACTCTGGTAGTCCACAGATTACAGAAAGCCTCCAGATGTGCATCGGAAACTACTACTGGTCTTCCAGGGAACGATCAAAACGTAGACTGTTTGAGACATTACTCCCATGGAGGAAAGTGCGCATGGTGGCTGTTGTATTCAATCCCGATGAAATATCTGTGTTTCATCAACACTCTAATGGTCCACAGATTACAGAATGCCTCCAGATGTTCATCGGAAACTACTACCGGTCTTCCAGGGAACGATCAAAGCGTAGACCGTTTGAGACATTACTTTTATGGAGGAACGTGCTCATGGTGACTGTTGTATTCAATCCCGATGCAATTTCTGTGTTTCATCAACACTCTGATAGTCCACAGATTACAGAAAGCCTCCAGATGTGCATCGGAAACTACTACTGTTCTTCCAGGGAACGATCAAAGCGTAGACTGTTAGAGACATTACTCCCATGGAGGAAAGTGCGCATGGTAACTGTTGTATTCAATCCCGATGCAATTTCAGTGTTTCATCAACACTCTGATAGTCCTCTGATTACGGAAAGCCTCCAGATGTGCATCGCAAAGTACTACTGGTCTTCCAGGGAACGATCAAAGCGTAGACTGTTAGAGACATTACTCCCATGGAGGAAAGTGCGCAAGGTGACTGCTGTATTCAATCCCGATGCAATTTCTGTGTTTCATCAACACTCTGATAGTCCACAGATTACAGAATGCCTCCAGATGTGCATCGGAAACTACTACTGGTCTTCCAGGGAACGATCAAAGCGTAGACAGTTTGAGACATTACTGCTGTGGAGGAATGTGTGCATGTTGACTGTTGAATTCAATCCCGATGCAATTTCTGTGTTTCATCAACACTCTGATAGTCCACAGATTACAGAATGCCTCCAGATGTTCTTCGGAAACTACTGCTGGTCTTCCAGGGAACGATCAAAGCGTAGACTGTTTCAGACATTACAGCTGTGGAGGAAAGTGCGCAGGGTGACTGTTGTATTCAATCCCGAAGCAATTTCTGTGTTTCATCAACACTCTGATAGTCCACAGATTACAGAATGCCTCCAGATGGTCATCGGAAATTTCTACTGGTCTTCCAGGTAACGATGAAAGCGTAGACTATTTGATACATTACTTTTATGCAGGAATGTGCACTTGGTGACTTTTGTATTCAATCCCGATGCAATTTCTGTGTTTCATCAACACTCTGATAATCCACAGATTACAGAATACCTCCAGATGTGCATCGGAAACTACTACTGGACTTCCAGGGAACGATCAAAGCGTAGACTGTTGGAGACATACCTCCCGTGGAGGAAAGTGCTCATGGTGACTGTTGTATTCAATCCCGATGCAATTTCTGTGTTTCATCAACACTCTGATAGACCACAGATTACAGAATGCCACCAGATGTGCATCGGAAACTACTATTGGTCTTCCAGGGAACGATCAAAGCGTAGACTGTTTGAGAATTACTCCCACGGAGGAAAGGGCGCATGGTGACTGTGGTATTCAATGCCGAAGCAATTTCTGTGTTTCATCAACACTCTGATAGTCCACAGATTACAGAATGCCTCCAGATGGTCATCGGAAATTTCTACTGGTCTTCCAGGTAACGATCAAAGCGTAGACTATTTGATACATTACTTTTATGCAGGAATGTGCACTTGGTGACTTTTGTATTCAATCCCGATGCAATTTCTGTGTTTCATCAACACTCTGATAATCCACAGATTACAGAATGCATCCAGATGTGCATCGGAAACTACTACTGGACTTCCAGGGAACGATCAAAGCGTAAACTCCTTGAGACATTACTACCATGGAGGAAAGTGCGCATGGTGATTGTTGTATTCAATCACGATGCATTTTCTGTGTTTCATCAACACTCTGATAGTCCACAGATTACAGAATGCCGCGAGATGTGCATCGGAAACTACTAATGGTCTTCCTGGGAACGATCCAAACGTAGACTGTTTGGGACATTACTCCCATGGAGGAAAGTGCGGATGGTGACTGTTGTATTCAATCCCGATGCGATTTCTGTGTTTCATCAACACCCTGATAGTCCACAGATTACAGAATGCCTCCCGATGTGCATCGGAAACTACTACTGGTCTTCCAGGGAACGATCAAAGCGTAGACTGTTTGGGACATTACTCCCATGGAGGAAAGTGCGCATGGTGACTGTTGTATTCAATCCCGATGCAATTTCTGTGATTCATAAACACTCTAATAGTTCACAGATTACAGAATGCCTCCAGATTTTAATCGGAAACTACTACTGGTCTTCCAGGGAACGATCAAAGCGTAGACTGTTTGAGACATTACTCCTATGGAGGAAAGTTCGCATGGTGACTGTTGTATTCAATCCCGATGCAATTTCTGTGTTTCATCAACACTCTGATAGTCCACTGATTACAGAAAGCCTCCAGATGTGAATCGGCAACCACTACTGGTCTTCCAGGGAACGATCAAAGCGTAGACTGTTAGAGACATTACTCCCATGGAGGAAAGTGCGCATGGTGACTGCTGTATTCAATCCCGATGCAATTTCTGTGTTTCATCAACACTCTGATAGTCCACAGATTACAGAATGCCTCCAGATGTGTATCGGAAACTTCTACTGGTCTTCCAGGGAACGATCAAAGCGTAGACTGTTTGAGACATTACTCCCATGGAGGAAAGTTCTCATGGTGACTGTTGTATTCAATCCCGATGCAATTTCTGTGTTTCATCAACACTCTGATAGCCCACAGATTACAGAATGTCTCCAGATGTGCATCGGAAACTACTACTGGTCTTACATCGAACGATCAAAGCGTAGACTGTTTGAGATATTACTTTTATGGAGGAATAAGAGCATGGTGACTGTTGTATTCAATCCCGATGCAATTTCTGTGTTTCATCAACACTCTGATAGTCCACAGATTACAGAATGCCTCCAGATGTGCATCGGAAACTACTACTGGTCTTTCAGGGAACGATCAAAGCGTAAACTCTTTGAGACATTACTCACATGAAGGAAAGTGCGCATGGTAACTGTTGTATTTAATCCCGTGGCATTTTTTGTGTTTCATCAACACTCTGATAGTCCACAGATTACAGAATGCCACGAGATGTGCATCAGAAACTACTACTGGCCTTCCCGGGAACGATCAAAGCGTAGACTGTTTCAGACATTACTCCCATCCAGGAAAGTGCGCATGGTGACTGTTGTATTCAATCCCGAAGCAATTTCTGTGTTTCATCAACCCTCTGATAGTCCACAGATTACAGATTGCCCCCAGATGTGCATCGGAAACTACTAATGGTCTTCCAGGGAACGATCAAAGCGCAGACTGTTTGAGAATTACTCCCATGAAGGAAAGTGCGCATGGTGACTGTTGTATTCAATCCCGATGCAATTTCTGTGTTTCATCAACACTCTGGTAGTCCACAGATTACAGAAAGCCTCCAGATGTGCATCGGAAACTACTACTGGTCTTCCAGGGAACGATCAAAACGTAGACTGTTTGAGACATTACTCCCATGGAGGAAAGTGCGCATGGTGGCTATTGTATTCAATCCCGATGAAATATCTGTGTTTCATCAACACTCTAATAGTCTACAGATTACAGAATGCCTCCAGATGTTCATCGGAAACTACTACCGGTCTTCCAGGGAACGATCAAAGCGTAGACCGTTTGAGACATTACTTTTATGGTGGAACGTGCTCATGGTGACTGTTGTATTCAATCCCGATGCAATTTCTGTGTTTCATCAACACTCTGATAGTCCACAGATTACAGAAAGCCTCCAGATGTGCATCGGAAACTACTACTGGTCTTCCAAGGAACGATCAAAGCGTAGACTGTTAGAGACATTACTCCCATGGAGGAAAGTGCGCATGGTGACTGTTGTATTCAATCCCGATGCAATTTCAGTGTTTCATCAACACTCTGATAGTCCACTGATTACGGAAAGCCTCCAGATGTGCATCGCAAACTACTACTGGTCTTCCAGGGAACGATCAAAGCGTAGACTGTTAGAGACATTACTCCCATGGAGGAAAGTGCGCAAGGTGACTGCTGTATTCAATCCCGATGCAATTTCTGTGTTTCATCAACACTCTGGTAGTCCACAGATTACAGAATGCCTCCAGATGTGCATCGGAAACTACTACTGGTCTTCCAGGGAACGATCAAAGCGTAGACTGTTTGAGAATTACTCCCATGAAAGAATGTGCGCATGGTGACTGTTGTATTCAATCCCGATGCAATTTCTGTATTTCATCAACACTCTGGTAGTCCACAGATTACAGAAAGCCTCCAGATGTGCATCGGGGACTACTACTGGTCTTCCAGGGAACGATCAAAGCGTAGACTGTTTTAAACATTACTCCCATGGAGGAAAGTGCGCATGGTGGCTGTTGTATTCAATCCCGATGCAATATCTGTGTTTCATTAAAACTCTAATAGTCCACAGATTACAGAATGCCTCCAGATATTCATCGGAAACTACTACCGGTCTTCCAGGGAACGCTCAATGCGTAGACCGTTTGAGACATTACTTTTATGGAGGAATGTGCTCATGGTGACCGTTGTATTCAATCCCGATGCAATTTCGGTGTTTCATCAACACTCTGATAGTACACTGATTACAGATTGCCTCCAGATGTGCATCGGAAACTACTACTGGTATTTCAGGGAACGATCAAAGCGTAAACTCTTTGGGACATTACTCCCATGGAGGAAAGTGCGCATGGTAACTGTTGTAATCAATCCGATGCATTGTCTGTGTTTCATCAACACTCTGATAGTCCACAGATTACAGGAAGCCTCCAGATGTGCATCGGAAACTACTACTGGTCTTCCAGGGAACGATCAAAGCGTAGACTGTTAGTGACATTACTCCCATGGAGGAAAGTGCGCATGGTGACTGTTGTATTCAATCCCGATGCAATTTCAGTGTTTCATCAACACTCTGATTGTCCACTGATTACGGAAAGCCTCCAGATGTGCATCGCAAACTACTACTGGTCTTCCAGGGAACGATCAAAGCGTAGACTGTTAGAGACATTACTCCCATGGAGGAAAGTGCGCAAGGTGACTGCTGTATTCAATCCCGATGCAATTTCTGTGTTTCATCAACACTCTGATAGTCCACAGATTACAGAATGCCTCCAGATGTGCATCGGAAACTACTACTGGTCTTCCAGGGAACGATCAAAGCGTAGACTGTTTGAGAATTACTCCCATGAAAGAAAGTGCGCATGGTGACTGTTGTATTCAATCCCGATGCAATTTCTGTGTTTCATCAAGACTCTGGTAGTCCACAGATTACAGAATGCCTCCCGATGTGCATCGGAAACTACTACTGGTCTTCCAGGGAACGATCAAAGCGTAGACCGTTTGAGACATTACTTTTATGGTGGAACGTGCTCATGGTGACTGTTGTATTCAATCCCGATGCAATTTCTGTGTTTCATCAACACTCTGATAGTCCACAGATTACAGAATGCCTCCAGATATTCATCGGAAACTACTACCGGTCTTCCAGGGAACGCTCAATGCGTAGACCGTTTGAGACATTACTTTTATGGAGGAATGTGCTCATGGTGACCGTTGTATTCAATCCCGATGCAATTTCTGTGTTTCATCAACACTCTGATAGTCCACTGATTACAGAAAGCCTCCAGATGTGCATCGGCAACTACTACTGGTCTTCCAGGGAACGATCAAAGCGTAGACTGTTAGAGACATTACTCCCATGGAGGAAAGTGCGCATGGTGACTGCTGTATTCAATCCCGATGCAATTTCTGTGTTTCATCAACACTCTGATAGTCCACAGAATACAGAATGCCTCCAGATGTGTATCGGAAACTTCTACTGGTCTTCCAGGGAACGATCAAAGCGTAGACTGTTTGAGACATTACTTCCATGGAGGAAAGTTCTCATGGTGACTGTCGTATTCAATCCCGATGCAATTTCTGTGTTTCATCAACACTCTGATAGCCCACAGATTACAGAATGCCTCCAGATGTGCATCGGAAACTACTACTGGTCTTACAGGGACCGATCAAAGCGTAGACTGTTTGAGATATTACTTTTATGGAGGAATAAGAGCATGGTGACTGTTGTATTCAATCCCGATGCAATTTCTGTGTTTCATCAACACTCTGATAGTCCACAGATTACAGAATGCCACGAGATGTGCATCTGAAACTACTACTGGCCTACCCGGGAACGATCAAAGCGTAGACTGTTTCAGACATTACTCCCATCCAGGAAAGTGCGCATGGTGACTGTTGTATTCAATCCCGAAGCAATTTCTGTGTTTAATCAACCCTCTGATAGTCCACAGATTACAGAATGCCCCCAGATGTGCATCGGAAACTACTACTGGTCTTCCAGGGAACGATCAAAGCGTAGACTGTTTGAGAATTACTCCCATGAAGGAAAGTGCGCATGGTGACTGTTGTATTCAATCCCGATGCAATTTCTGTGTTTCATCAACACTCTGGTAGTCCAGAGATTACAGAAAGCCTCCAGATGTGCATCGGAAACTACTACTGGTCTTCCAGGGAACGATCAAAACGTAGACTGTTTGAGACATTACTCCCATGGAGGAAAGTGAGCATGGTGGCTGTTGTATTCAATCCCGATGTGTTTCATCAACACCCTAATAGTCCACAGATTACAGAATGCCTCCAGATGTTCATCGGAAACTACTACCGGTCTTCCAGGGAACGATCAAAGCGTAGACCGTTTGAGACATTACTTTTATGGAGGAACGTGCTCATGGTGACTGTTGTATTCAATCCCGATGCAATTTCTGTGTTTCATCAACACTCTGATAGTCCACAGATTACAGAAAGCCTCCAGATGTGCATCGGAAACTACTACTGGTCTTCCAGGAAACGATCAAAGCGTAGACTGTTAGAGACATTACTCTCATGGAGGAAAGTGAGCATGGTGACTGTTGTATTCAATCCCGATGCAATTTCAGTGTTTCATCAACACGCTGATAGTCCACTGATTACGGAAAGCCTCCAGATGTGCATCGCAAACTACTACTGGTCTTCCAGGTAACGATCAAAGCGTAGACTGTTAGAGACATTACTCCCATGGAGGAAAGTGCGCAAGGTGACTGCTGTATTCAATCCCGATGCAATTTCTGTGTTTCATCAACACTCTGATAGTCCACAGATTACAGAATGCCTCCAGATGTGCATCGGAAACTACCACTGGTCTTCCAGGGAACGATCAAATCGTAGACTGTTTGAGAATTACTCCCATGAAAGAAAGTGGGCATGGTGACTGTTGTATTCAATCCCGATGCAATTTCTGTGTTTCATCAACACTCTGGTAGTCCACAGATTACAGAAAGCCTCCAGATGTGCATCGGGGACTACTACTGGTCTTCCAGGGAACGATCAAAGCGTAGACTGTTTTAGACATTACTCCCATGGAGGAAAGTGCGCATGGTGACTGTTGTATTCAATCCCGATGCATTTTCTGTGTTTCATCAACATTCTGATAGTCCACAGATTACAGAATGCCACGAGATGTGCATCGGAAACTACTACTGGTCTTCCAGGGAACGATCAAAGCGTAGACTGTTTGAGACATTACTCCTGTGGAGGAATGTGTGCATGTTGACTGTCGAATTCAATCCCGATGCAATTTCTGTGTTTCATCAACACTCTGATAGTCCACAGATTACAGAATGCCTCCAGATGTTCTTCGGAAACTACCGCTGGTCTTCCAGGGAACGATCAAAGCGTAGACTGTTTGAGAATTACTCCCACGGAGGAAAGGGCGCATGGAGACTGTTGTATTAAATCCCGATGCAATTTCTGTGTTTCATCAACACTCTGATACTCCGCAGATTACAGAATGCATCCAGATGTGCATCGGAAACTACTACTGGACTTCCAGGGAACGATCAAAGCGTAAACTCCTTGAGACATTACTACCATGGAGGAAAGTGCGCATGGTGATTGTTGTATTCAATCACGATGCATTTTCTGTGTTTCATCAACACTCTGATAGTCCACAGATTACAGAATGCCGCGAGATGTGCATCGGAAACTACTAATGGTCTTCCTGGGAACGATCCAAACGTAGACTGTTTGGGACATTACTCCCATGGAGGAAAGTGCGGATGGTGACTGTTGTATTCAATCCCGATGCGATTTCTGTGTTTCATCAACACTCTGATAGTCCACAGATTACAGAATGCCTCCCGATGTGCATCGGAAACTACTACTGGTCTTCCAGGGAACGATCAAAGCGTAGACTGTTTGGGACATTACTCCCATGGAGGAAAGTGCGCATGGTGACTGTTGTATTCAATCCCGATGCAATTTCTGTGATTCATAAACACTCTAATATTTCACAGATTACAGAATGCCTCCAGATTTTAATCGGAAACTACTACTGGTCTTCCAGGGAACGATCAAAGCGTAGACTGTTAGAGACATTACTCCCATGGAGGAAAGTGCGCATGGTGACTGCTGTATTCAATCCCGATGCAATTTCTGTGTTTCATCAACACTCTGATAGTCCACAGATTACAGAATGCCTCCAGATGTGTATCGGAAACTTCTACTGGTCTTCCAGGGAACGATCAAAGCGTAGACTGTTTGAGACATTACTCCCATGGAGGAAAGTTCTCATGGTGACTGTTGTATTCAATCCCGATGCAATTTCTGTGTTTCATCAACACTCTGATAGCCCACAGATTACAGAATGTCTCCAGATGTGCATCGGAAACTACTACTGGTCTTACAGGGAACGATCAAAGCGTAGACTGTTTGAGATATTACTTTTATGGAGGAATAAGAGCATGGTGACTGTTGTATTCAATCCCGATGCAATTTCTGTGTTTCATCAACACTCTGATAGTCCACAGATTACAGAATGCCTCCAGATGTCCATCGGAAACTACTACTGGTCTTTCAGGGAACGATCAAAGCGTAAACTCTTTGAGACATTACTCACATGAAGGAAAGTGCGCATGGTAACTGTTGTATTTAATCCCGTGGCATTTTCTGTGTTTCATCAACACTCTGATAGTCCACAGATTACAGAATGCCACGAGATGTGCATCAGAAACTACTACTGGCCTTCCCGGGAACGATCAAATCGTAGACTGTTTCAGACATTACTCCCATCCAGGAAAGTGCGCATGGTGACTGTTGTATTCAATCCCGAAGCAATTTCTGTGTTTCATCAACCCTCTGATAGTCCACAGATTACAGAATGCCCCCAGATGTGCATCGGAAACTACTAATGGTCTTCCAGGGAACGATCAAAGCGTAGACTGTTTGAGAATTACTCCCATGAAGGAAAGTGCGCATGGTGACTGTTGTATTCAATCCCGATGCAATTTCTGTGTTTCATCAACACTCTGGTAGTCCACAGATTACAGAAAGCCTCCAGATGTGCATCGGAAACTACTACTGGTCTTCCAGGGAACGATCAAAACGTAGACTGTTTGAGACATTACTCCCATGGAGGAAAGTGCGCATGGTGGCTGTTGTATTCAATCCCGATGAAATATCTGTGTTTCATCAACACTCTGATAGCCCACAGATTACAGAATGTCTCCAGATGTGCATCGGAAACTACTACTGGTCTTACAGGGAACGATCAAAGCGTAGACTGTTTGAGATATTACTTTTATGGAGGAATAAGAGCATGTTGACTGTTGTATTCAATCCCGATGCAATTTCTGTGTTTCATCAACACTCTGATAGTCCACAGATTACAGAAAGCCTCCAGATGTGCATCGGAAACTACTACAGGTCTTTCAAGGAACGATCAAAGCGTAGACTGTTAGAGACATTACTCCCATGGAGGAAAGTGCGCATGGTGACTGTTGTATTCAATCCCGATGCAATTTCAGTGTTTCATCAACACTCTGATAGTCCACTGATTACGGAAAGCCTCCAGATGTGCATCGCAAACTACTACTGGTCTTCCAGGGAACGATCAAAGCGTAGACTGTTAGAGACATTACTCCCATGGAGGAAAGTGCGCAAGGTGACTGCTGTATTCAATCCCGATGCAATTTCTGTGTTTCATCAACACTCTGATAGTCCACAGATTACAGAATGCCTCCAGATGTGCATCGGAAACTACTACTGGTCTTCCAGGGAACGATCAAAGCGTAGACTGTTTGTGAATTACTCCCATGAAAGAATGTGCACATGGTGACTGTTGTATTCAATCCCGATGCAATATCTGTGTTTCATTAAAACTCTAATAGTCCACAGATTACAGAATGCCTCCAAATATTCATCGGAAACTACTACCGGTCTTCCAGGGAACGATCAAAGCGTAGACCGTTTGAGACATTACTTTTATGGAGGAATGTGCTCATGGTGACTGTTGTATTCAATCCCGATGCAATTTCGGTGTTTCATCAACACTCTGATAGTACACTGATTACAGATTGCCTCCAGATGTGCATCGGAAACTACTACTGGTATTTCAGGGAACGACCAAAGCGTAAACTCTTTGGGACATTACTCCCATGGAGGAAAGTGCGCATGGTAACTGTTGTAATCAATCCGATGCATTGTCTGTGTTTCATCAACACTCTGATAGTCCACAGATTACAGAATGCCACCAGATGTGCATCGGAAACTACTACTGGTCTTCCAGGGAACGACCAAATCGTAGACTGTTTGAGAATTACTCCAATGGAGGAAAGTGCGCATTGTAACTGTTGTATTCAATCCCGATGCAATTTCTGTGTTTCATCAACACTCTGATAGTCCACAGATTACAGGAAGCCTCCAGATGTGCATCGGAAACTACTACTGGTCTTCCAGGGAACGATCAAAGCGTAGACTGTCAGAGACATTACTCCCATGGAGGAAAGTGCGCATGGTAAATGTTGTATTCCATCCCGATGCAATTTCTGTGTTTCATCAACACTCTGATACTCCACAGATTACAGAATGCCTCCAGATGTGCATCGGAAATTACCTCTGGTCTTCCGGGGAACGATCAAAGCGCAGACTGTTAGAGACATTACTCCCAGGGAGGAAAGTGCGCATGGTAATTGTGGTATTCAAAACCCTATGCAATTTCTGTGTTTCATCAACACTCTGATACTCCACAGATTACAGAATGCCAGCAATTGTGCATCGGAAACTACTACTGGTCTTCCTGGGAACGATCAAATAGTAGATTGTTTGAGAATTACTGCCATGGAGGAAAGTGCGCATGGTAACTGTTGTATTCAATCCCGATGCAATTTCTGTGTTTCATCAACACTCTGATAGTCCACAGATTACAGAAAGCCTCCAGATGTGCATCGGAAACTACTACTGGTCTTCCAGTTAACGACCAAAGCGTAGACTGTTTGAGACATTACTCCCTTGGAGGAAAGTGCGCATGGATATTGTTGTACTCAATCCCGATGCAATTTCTGTGTTTCATCAACACTCTGAAACTCCACAGATTACAGAATGCCTCCAGATGAGCATCTGAAACTACTACTGGTCTTCCAGGGAACGATCACAGCGTAGACTGTTTGAGACATTACTCCCATGGAGGAAAGTGCGCATGGTGGTTTTTGTATTCAATCCCGATGCAATTTCTGTGTTTCATCAACACTCTGATAGTACACCGATTACAGAATGCCTCCAGATGTGCATCGGAAACTGCTACTGGTCTTCCAGGGAACGATCAAAGCGTGAACTCTTTGAAACATTACTCCCATGGAGGAAAGTGCGCATGGTGACTGTTGTATTCAATCCCGATGCAATTTCTGTGTTACATCAATACTCTGATAGTCCACAGATTACATAATGCCTCCAGATTTGCAATTAAAACTACTTCTGTTCTTCCAGGGAACGATCAAACCGTAGACTGTTTAAGACATTACTCCCATGGAGGAAACTGCGCATGGAGACTGCTGTATTCAATCCCGAAGCAATTTCTGTGATTCATCAACACTCTGATAGTCCACAGATTACAGAATGCCTCCAGATGTGCATCGGAAACTACTACTGGCTTCTCAGGGAACGATCAAATCGTAAACTCTTTGGGACATTACTCCTATTGAGGAAAGTGCGCATGGTAAATGTTGTAATCAATCCCGATACATTCTCTGTGTTTCAACAACACTCTGATAGTCCACAGATTTCAGAATGCCACCAGATGTGCATCGGAAACTACTACTGGTCTTCCAGTTAACGATCAAAGCGTAGACTGTTTGAGAAATTACTCCCATGGAGGAAAGTGCGCATGGTTTCTGTTGTATTCAATCCCGATGCAATTTCTGTGTTTCATCAACACTCTGATAGTCCACAGATTACAGAATGCCTCCAGATGTGCATCGGAAACTACTACTAGTCTTCCAGGGAACGATTGAAGCGTAGACTGTTTGAGCCATTACTCCCACGGCGGAAAGTGCGCATGGTGACTGTTGTATTCAATCCCGATGCAATTTCTGTGTTTCATCAACACTCTGATAGTCCACAGATTACAGAATGCCTCCAGATGTGCATCGGAAACTACTACTGGTCTTCCAGGGAACGATCAGATCTTTGACTGTTTGGGACATTACTCCTATGGAGGAAAGTGCGCATGGTGACTGTTGTATTCAATCCCGATGCAATTTCTGTGTTTCATCAACACTCTGATAGTCCACAGATTACAGAATGCCTACCGATGTGCATCGGAAACTACTACTGGTCTTCCAGGGAACGATCAAAGCATAGACTGTTTGAGAATTACTCCCTTGGAGGAGTGTGCGCATGGTGAATGTTGTTTTCAATCCCGATGCAATTTCTGTGTTTCATCAACACTCTGATAGTCCACAGATTACAGAATGCCTCCCGATGTGCATCGGAAACTACTACTGGTCTTCCAGGGAACGATCAGATCGTAGACTGTTTGGGTCATTACTCCCATGGAGGAAAGTGCGCAAGGTGACTGTTGTATTCAATCCCGATGCAATTTCTGTGTTTCATCAACACTCTGATAGTCCACAGATTACAGAATGCCTACCGATGTGCATCGGAAACTACTACTGGTCTTCCAGGGAACGATCAAAGCATAGACTGTTTGAGAATTACTCCCTTGGAGGAAAGTGCGCATGGTGAATGTTGTTTTCAATCCCGATGCAATTTCTGTGTTTCATCAACACTCTGATAGTCCACAGATTACAGAAAGCCTCCAGATGTGCATCGGAAACTACTACTGGCCTTCCAGAGGAGGATCAATGCATAGACTGTTAGAGACATTACTCCCATGGAGGAAAATGCGCATGGTAAAAGTTGTATTCAATCCCGATGCAATTTCTGTGTTTCATCAACACTCTGATTGTCCACAGATTAACGAAAGCCTGCAGATGTGCATCGGAAACTACTACTTGTCTTCCAGGGAACGATCAAAGCGTAGACTGTTTGAGACATTACTCCCATGGAGGAAAGTTCTCATGGTGACTGTTGTATTCAATCCCGATGCAATTTCTGTGTTTCATCAACACTCTGATAGCCCACAGATTACAGAATGCCTCCAGATGTGCATCGGAAACTACTACTGGTCTTACAGGGAACGATCAAAGCGTAGACTGTTTGAGATATTACTTTTATGGAGGAATAAGAGCATGGTGACTGTTGTATTCAATCCCGATGCAATTTCTGTGTTTCATCAACACTCTGATAGTCCACAGATTACAGAATGCCTCCAGATGTGCATCGGAAACTACTACTGGTCTTTCAGGGAACGATCAAAGCGTAAACTCTTTCAGACATTACTCACATGAAGGAAAGTGCGCATGGTAACTGTTGTATTTAATCCCGTGGCATTTTCTGTGTTTCATCAACACTCTGATAGTCCACAGATTACAGAATGCCACGAGATGTGCATCAGAAACTACTACTGGCCTTCCCGGGAACGATCAAAGCGTAGACTGTTTCAGACATTACTCCCATCCAGGAAAGTGCGCATGGTGACTGTTGTATTCAATCCCGAAGCAATTTCTGTGTTTCATCAACCCTCTGATAGTCCACAGTTTACAGAATGCCCCCAGATGTGCATCGGAAACTACTACTGGTCTTCCAGGGAACGATCAAAGCGTAGACTGTTTGAGAAGTACTCCCATGAAGGAAAGTGCGCATGGTGACTTTTGTATTCAATCCCGGTGCAATTTCTGTGTTTCATCAACATTCTGGTAGTCCACAGATTACAGAAAGCCTCCAGATGTGCATCGGAAACTACTACTGGTCTTCCAGTTAACGATCAAAGCGTAGACTGTTTGAGACATTACTCCCTTGGAGGAAAGTGCGCATGGTAACTGTGGTATTCAAAACCCGATGCAATTTCTGTGTTTCATCAACACTCTGAAATTCCACAGATTACAGAATGCCTCCAGATGAGCATCGGAAACTACTACTTGTCTTCCAGGGAACGATCAAAGCGTAGACTGTTTGAGACATTACTCCCATGGAGGAAAGTGCGCATGGATATTGTTGTATTCAATCCCGATGCAATTTCTGTGTTTCATCAACTCTCTGAAACTCCACAGATTACAGAATGCCTCCAGATGAGCATCTGAAACTACTACTGGTCTTCCAGGGAACGATCACAGCGTAGACTGTTTGAGACATTCCTCCCATGGAGGAAAGTGCGCATGGTAAATGTTGTAATCAATCCCGATACATTCTCTGTGTTTCAACAACACTCTGATAGTCCACAGATTACAGAATGCCACCAGATGTGCATCGGAAACTACTACTGGTCTTCCAGTTAACGATCAAAGCGTAGACTGTTTGAGAAATTACTCCCATGGAGGAAAGTGCGCATGGTGGCTGTTGTATTCAATCCCGATGCAATTTCTGTGTTTCATCAACACTCTAATAGTCCACAGATTACAGAATGCCTCCAGATGTGCATCGGAAACTACTACTGGTCTTCCAGGGGACGATCGAAGCGTAGACTGTTTGAGCCATTACTCCCATGGAGGAAAGTTCGCATGGTGACTGTTGAATTCAATCCCGATGCAATTTCTGTGTTTCATCAACACTCTGATAGTTCACAGATTACAGAATTCCTCCAGATGTGCATCGGAAACAACTACTGGTCTTCCAGGGAACGATCAGATCGTAGACTGTTTGGGACATTACTCCCATTGAGGAAAGTGCGCATGGTGACTGTTGTATTCAATCCCGATGCAATTTCTGTGTTTCATCAACACTCTGATAGTCCACAGATTACAGAATGCCTACCGATGTGCATCGGAAACCACTACTGGTCTTCCAGGGAACGATCAAAGCATAGACTGTTTGAGAAATACTCCCTTGGAGGAAAGTGCGCATGGTGAATGTTGTTTTCAATCCCGATGCAATTTCTGTGTTTCATCAACACTCTGATAGTCCACAGATTACAGAATGCCTCCCGATGTGCATCGGAAACTACTACTGGTCTTCCAGGGAACGATCAGATCGTAGACTGTTTGGGTCATTACTCCCATGGAGGAAAGTGCGCAAGGTGACTGTTGTATTCAATCCCGATGCAATTTCTGTGTTTCATCAACACTCTGATAGTCCACAGATTACAGAATGCCTACCGATGTGCATCGGAAACTACTACTGGTGTTCCAGGGAACGATCAAAGCATAGACTGTTTGAGAATTACTCCATTGGAGGAAAGTGCGCATGGTGAATGTTGTTTTCTATCCCGATGCAATTTCTGTGTTTCATCAACACTCTGATAGTCCACAGATTACAGAAAGCCTCCAGATGTGCATCGGAAACTACTACTGGCCTTCCAGGGGACGATCAAAGCATAGACTGTTAGAGACATTACTCCCATGGAGGAAAGTGCGCATGGTTTTAGTTGAATTCAATCCCGATGCAATTTCTGTGTTTCATCAACACTCTGATAGTCCACAGATTACAGAAAGCCTGCAGATGTGCATCGGAAACTACTACTTGTCTTCCAGGGAACGATCAAAGCGTAGACTGTTTTAGACATTACTCCCATGGAGGAAAGTTCTCATGGTGACTGTTGTATTCAATCCCGATGCAATTTCTGTGTTTCATCAACACTCTGATAGCCCACAGATTACAGAATGCCTCCAGATGTGCATCGGAAACTACTACTGGTCTTACAGGGAACGATCAAAGCGTAGACTGTTTGAGATATTACTTTTATGGAGGATTAACAGCATGGTGACTGTTGTATTCAATCCCGATGCAATTTCTGTGTTTCATCAACACTCTGATAGTCCACAGATTACAGAATGCCCCCAGATGTGCATCGGAAACTACTACAGGTCTTCCAGGAAACGATCAAAACGTAGACTGTTAGAGACATTACTCCCATGGAGGAAAGTGCGCATGGTGACTGCTGTATTCAATCCCGATGCAATTTCTGTGTTTCATCAACACTCTGATAGTCCACAGGTTACAGAATGCCTCCAGATGTGCATCGGAAACTACTACTGGTCTTCCAGGGAACGATCAAAGCGTAGACTGTTTGAGAATTACTCCCATGAAAGAAAGTGCGCATGGTGACTGTTGTATTCAATCCCGATGCAATTTCTGTGTTTCATCAACACTCTGGTAGTCCACAGATTACAGAAAGCCTCCAGATGTGCATCGGAAACTACTACTGGTCTTCCAGGGAACGATCAAAACGTAGACTGTTTGAGACATTACTCCCATGGAGGAAAGTGCGCATGGTGGCTGTTGTATTCAATCCCGATGAAATATCTGTGTTTCATCAACACTCTAATAGTCCACAGATTACAGAATGCCTCTAGATGTTCATCGGAAACTACTACCGGTCTTCCAGGGAACGATCAAAGCGTAGACCATTTGAGACATTACTTTTATGGAAGAATGTGCTCATGGCGACTGTTGTATTCAATCCCGATGCAATTTCTGTGTTTCATCAACACTCTGATAGTCCACAGATTACTGAAAGCCTCCAGATGTGCATCGGAAACTACTACTGGTCTTCCAGGGAACGATCAAAGCGTGGACTGTTAGAGACATTACTCCCATGGAGGAAAGTGCGCATGGTGACTGTTGTATTCAATCCCGATGCAATTTCAGTGTTTCATCAACACTCTGATAGTCCACTGATTACGGAAAGCCTCCAGATGTGCATCGCAAACTACTACTGGTCTTCCAGGGAACGATCAAAACGTAGACTGTTAGAGACATTACTCCCATGGAGGAAAGTGCGCATGGTGACTGCTGTATTCAATCCCGATGCAATTTCTGTGTTTCATCAACACTCTGATAGTCCACAGGTTACAGAATGCCTCCAGATGTGCATCGGAAACTACTACTGGTCTTCCAGGGAACGATCAAAGCGTAGACTGTTTGAGAATTACTCCCATGAAAGAAAGTGCGCATGGTGACTGTTGTATTCAATCCCGATGCAATTTCTGTGTTTCATCAACACTCTGATAGTACACCGATTACAGATTGCCTCCAGATGTGCATCGGAAACTACTACTGGTATTTCAGGGAACGATCAAAGCGTAAACTCTTTGGGACATTACTCCCATGGAGGAAAGTGCGAGTGGTAACTGTTGTAATCAATCCGATGCATTGTCTGTGTTTCATCAACACTCTGATAGTCCACAGATTACAGAATGCCACCAGATGTGCATCGGAAACTACTACTGGTCTTCCAGGGAACGATCAAATCGTAGACTGTTTGAGAATTACTCCCATGGAGGAAAGTGCACATTGTAACTGTTGTATTCAATCCCGATGCACTTTCTGTGTTTCATCAACACTCTGATAGTCCACAGATTACAGAAAGCCTCCAGATGTGCATCGGAAACTACTACTGGTCATCCAGGGAACGATCAAAGCGTAGACTGTTAGAGACATTACTCCCATGGAGGAAAGTGCGCATGGTAAATGTTGTATTCAATCCCGATGCAATTTCTGTGTTTCATCAACACTCTGATACTCCACAGATTACAGAATGCCTCCAGATGTGCATCGGAAATTACCACTGGTCTTCCGGGGAACGATCAAAGCGTAGACTGTTGGAGACATTACTCCCATGGAGGAAAGTGCGCATGGTAATTGTGGTATTCAAAACCCGATGCAATTTCTGTGTTTCATCAACACTCTGATACTCCACAGATTACAGAATGCCAGCAATTGTGCATCGGAAACTACTACTGGTCTTCCAGGGAACGATCAAATAGTAGATTGTTTGAGAATTACTGCCATGGAGGAAAGTGCGCATGGTAACTGTTGTATTTAATCCCGATGCAATTTCTGTGTTTCATCAACACTCTGATAGTCCACAGATTACAGAAAGCCTCCAGATGTGCATCGGAAACTACTACTGGTCTTCCAGTTAACGATCAAAGCGTAGACTGTTTGAGACATTACTCCCTTGGAGGAAAGTGCGCATGGTAAGTGTGGTATTCAAAACCCGATGCAATTTCTGTGTTTCATCAACACTCTGAAACTCCACAGATTACAGAATGACTCCAGATGAGCATCGGAAACTACTACTGGTCTTCCAGGGAACGATCAAAGCGTAGACTGTTTGATACATTACTCCCATGGAGGAAAGTGCGCATGGATATTGTTGTATTCAATCCCGCTGCAATTTCTGTGTTTCATCAACACTCTGAAACTCCACAGATTACAGAATGCCTCCAGATGAGCATCTGAAACTACTACTGGTCTTCCAGGGAACGATCACCGCGTAGACTGTTTGAGACATTACTCCCATGGAGGAAAGTGCGCATGGTGGTTGTTGTATTCAATCCCGATGCAATTTCTGTGTTTCATCAATACTCTGATAGTCCACAGATTACAGAATGCCTCCAGATTTGCAATTGAAACTACTTCTGTTCTTCCAGGGAACGATCAAAGCGTAGACTGTTTAAGACATTACTCCCATGGAGGAAACTGCGCATGGAGACTGTTGTATTCAATCCCGAAGCAATTTCTGTGATTCATCAACACCCTGATAGTCCACAGATTACAGAATGCCTCCACATGTGCATCGGAAACTACTACTGGCCTTTCAGGGAACGATCAAATCGTAAACTCTTTGGGACATTACTCCCATTGAGGAAAATGCGCATGGTAAATGTTGTAATCAATCCCGATGCAATTTCTGTGTTTCATCAACACTCTGATAGTCCACAGATTACAGAATGCCTCCCGATGTGCATCGAAAACTACTACTGGTCTTCCAGGGAACGATCAGATCGTAGACTGTTTGGGACATTACTCCCATGGAGGAAAGTGCGCATGGTGACTGTTGTATTCAATCCCGATGCAATTTCTGTGTTTCATCAACACTCTGATAGTCCACAGATTACAGAATGCCTACCGATGTGCATCGGAAACTACTACTGGTCTTCCAGGGAACGATCAAAGCATAGACTGTTTGAGAATTACTCCCTTGGAAACAAGTGCGCATGGTGAATGTTGTTTTCAATCCCGATGCAATTTCTGTGTTTCATCAACACTCTGATAGTCCGCAGATTACAGAATGCCTCCCGATGTGCATCGGAAACTACTACTGGTCTTCCAGGGAACGATCAGATCGTAGACCGTTTGGGTCATTACTCCCATGGAGGAAAGTGCGCATGGTGACTGTTGTATTCAAACCCGATGCAATTTCTGTGTTTCATCAACACTCTGATAGTCCACAGATTACAGAATGCCTACCGATGTGCATCGGAAACTACTACTGGTCTTCCAGGGAACGATCAAAGCGTATACTGATTGAGACATTACTTTTATGGAGGACTGTGCTCATGGTGACTGTTGTATTCAATCCCGATGCAATTCATGTGTTTCATCAACACTCTGATAGTACACAGATTACACAATGCATCCAGATGTGCATCGGAAACTACTACTGGTCTTCCAGGGAACGATCAAAGCGCGGACTCTTTGAAACATTACTCCCATGGAGGAACTGCGCATGGTGACTGTTGTATTCAATCCCGATGCAATTTCTGTATTTCATCAACACTCTGATAGTCCACAGATTACAGAATGCCTCCAGATGTTAATCGGAAACTACTACTGGTCTTCCAGGGAACGATCAAACCGTAGACTGTTTGGGACATTACTCCAATGGAGGAAAGTGCGCATGGTGAATGTTGTTTTCAATCCCGATGGTATTTCTGTGTTTCATCAACACTCTGATAGTCCACAGATTACAGAAAGCCCCCAGATGTGCATCGGAAACTACTACTGGTCTTCCAGGGAACGATCTAAGCGTAGACTGTTTGAGACATTACTCCCATGAAGGAAAGTGCGCATGGTGACTGTTGTATTCAACCCCGATGCAATTTCTTTGTTTCATCAACACTCTGATAGTCCATAGATTACAGAATGCCACCAGATGTGCATCGGAAACTACTACTGGTCTTCCAGGGAACGATCAAAACGTCGACTGTTTGAGGCATATCTCCCGTGGAGGAAAGTGCGCATGGTGACTGTTGTACTCAATCCCGATGCAATTTCTGTGTTTCATCAACACTCTGATAGTCCACAGATTACAGAAAGCCTCCTGATGTGCATCGGAAACTACTACTTGTCTTCCGGGGAACGATCAAACCGTAGACTGTTAGAGACATTACTCCCATGGAGGAAAGTGCGCAATGTAACTGTGGTATTCAAAACCCCATGCAATTTCTGTGTTTCATCAACACTCTGATACTCCAAAGATTACAGAATGCCTCCAGATGAGCATCGGAAACTACTACTGGTCTTCCAGGGAACGATCAAAGCGTAGACTGTTTCAGACATTACTCCCATTCAGGAAAGTGCGGATGGTGACTGTTGTATTCAATCCCGATGCAATTTCTGTGTTTCATGAACACTCTGATAGTCCACAGATTACAGAATGCCACCAGATTTGCGATTGAAACTACTTCTGTTCTTCCAGGAAACGAACAAATCGTCGACTGTTTAAGACATTACTCCCATGGAGGAAACTGCGCATGGAGACTGTTGTATTCAATCCCGAAGCAATTTCTGTGATTCATCAACACTCTGATAGTCCACAGATTACAGAATGCCTCCAGATGTGCATCGGAAACTACTACTGGCCTTTCAGGGAACGATCAAATCGTAAACTCTTTGGGACATTACTCCCATTGAGGAAAGTGCGCATGGTAAATGTTGTAATCAATCCCGATACATTTTCTGTGTTTCATCAACACTCTGATAGTCCACAGATTACAGAATGCAACCAGATGTGCATCGGAAACTACTACTGGTCTTCCAGTTAACGATCAAAGCGTAGACTGTTTGAGCCATTACTCCCATGGAGGAGAGTGCGCATGGTGGCTGTTGTATTCAATCCCGATGAAATATCTGTGTTTCATCAACACTCTAATAGTCCACAGATTACAGAATGCCTCCAGATGTTCATCGGAAACTACTACCGGTCTTCCAGGGAACGATCAAAGCGTAGACCATTTGAGACATTACTTTTATGGAGGAACGTGCTCATGGGGACTGTTGTATTCAATCCCGATGCAATTTCTGTGTTTCATCAACACTCTGATAGTCCACAGATTACAGAAAGCCTCCAGATGTGCATCGGAAACTACTACTGGTCTTCCAGGGAACGATCAAAGCGTAGACTGTTAGAGACATTACTCCCATGGAGGAAAGTGCGCATGGTGACTGTTGTATTCAATCCCGATGCAATTTCAGTGTTTCATCAACACTCTGATAGTCCACTGATTACGGAAAGCCTCCAGATGTGCATCGCAAACTACTACTGGTCTTCCAGGGAACGATCAAAACGTAGACTGTTTAAGACATTACTCCCATGGAGGAAACTGCGCATGGAGACTGCTGTATTCAATCCCGAAGCAATTTCTGTGTTACATCAATACTCTGATAGTCCACAGATTACATAATGCCTCCAGATTTGCAATTAAAACTACTTCTGTTCTTCCAGGGAACGATCAAACCGTAGACTGTTTAAGACATTACTCCCATGGAGGAAACTGCGCATGGAGACTGCTGTATTCAATCCCGAAGCAATTTCTGTGATTCATCAACACTCTGATAGTCCACAGATTACAGAATGCCTCCAGATGTGCATCGGAAACTACTACTGGCTTCTCAGGGAACGATCAAATCGTAAACTCTTTGGGACATTACTCCTATTGAGGAAAGTGCGCATGGTAAATGTTGTAATCAATCCCGATACATTCTCTGTGTTTCAACAACACTCTGATAGTCCACAGATTTCAGAATGCCACCAGATGTGCATCGGAAACTACTACTGGTCTTCCAGTTAACGATCAAAGCGTAGACTGTTTGAGAAATTACTCCCATGGAGGAAAGTGCGCATGGTTTCTGTTGTATTCAATCCCGATGCAATTTCTGTGTTTCATCAACACTCTGATAGTCCACAGATTACAGAATGCCTCCAGATGTGCATCGGAAACTACTACTAGTCTTCCAGGGAACGATTGAAGCGTAGACTGTTTGAGCCATTACTCCCACGGCGGAAAGTGCGCATGGTGACTGTTGTATTGAATCCCGATGCAATTTCTGTGTTTCATCAACACTCTGATAGTCCACAGATTACAGAATGCCTCCAGATGTGCATCGGAAACTACTACTGGTCTTCCAGGGAACGATCAGATCTTTGACTGTTTGGGACATTACTCCTATGGAGGAAAGTGCGCATGGTGACTGTTGTATTCAATCCCGATGCAATTTCTGTGTTTCATCAACAATCTGATAGTCCACAGATTACAGAATGCCTACCGATGTGCATCGGAAACTACTACTGGTCTTCCAGGGAACGATCAAAGCATAGACTGTTTGAGAATTACTCCCTTGGAGGAGTGTGCGCATGGTGAATGTTGTTTTCAATCCCGATGCAATTTCTGTGTTTCATCAACACTCTGATAGTCCACAGATTACAGAATGCCTCCCGATGTGCATCGGAAACTACTACTGGTCTTCCAGGGAACGATCAGATCGTAGACTGTTTGGGTCATTACTCCCATGGAGGAAAGTGCGCAAGGTGACTGTTGTATTCAATCCCGATGCAATTTCTGTATTTCATCAACACTCTGATAGTCCACAGATTACAGAATGCCTACCGATGTGCATCGGAAACTACTACTGGTCTTCCAGGGAACGATCAAAGCATAGACTGTTTGAGAATTACTCCCTTGGAGGAAAGTGCGCATGGTGAATGTTGTTTTCAATCCCGATGCAATTTCTGTGTTTCATCAACACTCTGATAGTCCACAGATTACAGAAAGCCTCCAGATGTGCATCGGAAACTACTACTGGCCTTCCAGAGGAGGATCAAAGCATAGACTGTTAGAGACATTACTCCCATGGAGGAAAATGCGCATGGTAAAAGTTGTATTCAATCCCGATGCAATTTCTGTGTTTCATCAACACTCTGATTGTCCACAGATTAACGAAAGCCTGCAGATGTGCATCGGAAACTACTACTTGTCTTCCAGGGAACGATCAAAGCGTAGACTGTTTGAGACATTACTCCCATGGAGGAAAGTTCTCATGGTGACTGTTGTATTCAATCCCGATGCAATTTCTGTGTTTCATCAACACTCTGATAGCCCACAGATTACAGAATGCCTCCAGATGTGCATCGGAAACTACTACTGGTCTTACAGGGAACGATCAAAGCGTAGACTGTTTGAGATATTACTTTTATGGAGGAATAAGAGCATGGTGACTGTTGTATTCAATCCCGATGCAATTTCTGTGTTTCATCAACACTCTGATAGTCCACAGATTACAGAATGCCTCCAGATGTGCATCGGAAACTACTACTGGTCTTTCAGGGAACGATCAAAGCGTAAACTCTTTCAGACATTACTCACATGAAGGAAAGTGCGCATGGTAACTGTTGTATTTAATCCCGTGGCATTTTCTGTGTTTCATCAACACTCTGATAGTCCACAGATTACAGAATGCCACGAGATGTGCATCAGAAACTACTACTGGCCTTCCCGGGAACGATCAAAGCGTAGACTGTTTCAGACATTACTCCCATCCAGGAAAGTGCGCATGGTGACTGTTGTATTCAATCCCGAAGCAATTTCTGTGTTTCATCAACCCTCTGATAGTCCACAGTTTACAGAATGCCCCCAGATGTGCATCGGAAACTACTACTGGTCTTCCAGGGAACGATCAAAGCGTAGACTGTTTGAGAAGTACTCCCATGAAGGAAAGTGCGCATGGTGACTTTTGTATTCAATCCCGATGCAATTTCTGTGTTTCATCAACATTCTGGTAGTCCACAGATTACAGAAAGCCTCCAGATGTGCATCGGAAACTACTACTGGTCTTCCAGTTAACGATCAAAGCGTAGACTGTTTGAGACATTACTCCCTTGGAGGAAAGTGCGCATGGTAACTGTGGTATTCAAAACCCGATGCAATTTCTGTGTTTCATCAACACTCTGAAATTCCACAGATTACAGAATGCCTCCAGATGAGCATCGGAAACTACTACTTGTCTTCCAGGGAACGATCAAAGCGTAGACTGTTTGAGACATTACTCCCATGGAGGAAAGTGCGCATGGATATTGTTGTATTCAATCCCGATGCAATTTCTGTGTTTCATCAACTCTCTGAAACTCCACAGATTACAGAATGCCTCCAGATGAGCATCTGAAACTACTACTGGTCTTCCAGGGAACGATCACAGCGTAGACTGTTTGAGACATTCCTCCCATGGAGGAAAGTGCGCATGGTAAATGTTGTAATCAATCCCGATACATTCTCTGTGTTTCAACAACACTCTGATAGTCCACAGATTACAGAATGCCACCAGATGTGCATCGGAAACTACTACTGGTCTTCCAGTTAACGATCAAAGCGTAGACTGTTTGAGAAATTACTCCCATGGAGGAAAGTGCGCATGGTGGCTGTTGTATTCAATCCCGATGCAATTTCTGTGTTTCATCAACACTCTAATAGTCCACAGATTACAGAATGCCTCCAGATGTGCATCGGAAACTACTACTGGTCTTCCAGGGGACGATCGAAGCGTAGACTGTTTGAGCCATTACTCCCATGGAGGAAAGTTCGCATGGTGACTGTTGAATTCAATCCCGATGCAATTTCTGTGTTTCATCAACACTCTGATAGTTCACAGATTACAGAATTCCTCCAGATGTGCATCGGAAACAACTACTGGTCTTCCAGGGAACGATCAGATCGTAGACTGTTTGGGACATTACTCCCATTGAGGAAAGTGCGCATGGTGACTGTTGTATTCAATCCCGATGCAATTTCTGTGTTTCATCAACACTCTGATAGTCCACAGATTACAGAATGCCTACCGATGTGCATCGGAAACCACTACTGGTCTTCCAGGGAACGATCAAAGCATAGACTGTTTGAGAAATACTCCCTTGGAGGAAAGTGCGCATGGTGAATGTTGTTTTCAATCCCGATGCAATTTCTGTGTTTCATCAACACTCTGATAGTCCACAGATTACAGAATGCCTCCCGATGTGCATCGGAAACTACTACTGGTCTTCCAGGGAACGATCAGATCGTAGACTGTTTGGGTCATTACTCCCATGGAGGAAAGTGCGCAAGGTGACTGTTGTATTCAATCCCGATGCAATTTCTGTGTTTCATCAACACTCTGATAGTCCACAGATTACAGAATGCCTACCGATGTGCATCGGAAACTACTACTGGTGTTCCAGGGAACGATCAAAGCATAGACTGTTTGAGAATTACTCCATTGGAGGAAAGTGCGCATGGTGAATGTTGTTTTCTATCCCGATGCAATTTCTGTGTTTCATCAACACTCTGATAGTCCACAGATTACAGAAAGCCTCCAGATGTGCATCGGAAACTACTACTGGCCTTCCAGGGGACGATCAAAGCATAGACTGTTAGAGACATTACTCCCATGGAGGAAAGTGCGCATGGTATTAGTTGAATTCAATCCCGATGCAATTTCTGTGTTTCATCAACACTCTGATAGTCCACAGATTACAGAAAGCCTGCAGATGTGCATCGGAAACTACTACTTGTCTTCCAGGGAACGATCAAATCGTAGACTGTTTGAGACATTACTCCCATGGAGGAAAGTTCTCATGGTGACTGTTGTATTCAATCCCGATGCAATTTCTGTGTTTCATCAACACTCTGATAGCCCACAGATTACTGAATGCCTCCAGATGTGCATCGGAAACTACTACTGGTCTTACAGGGAACGATCAAAGCGTAGACTGTTTGAGATATTACTTTTATGGAGGATTAAGAGCATGGTGACTGTTGTATTCAATCCCGATGCAATTTCTGTGTTTCATCAACACTCTGATAGTCCACAGATTACAGAATGCCCCCAGATGTGCATCGGAAACTACTACTGGTCTTCCAGGAAACGATCAAAGCGTAGACTGTTTGAGAAGTACTCCCATGAAGGAAAGTGCGCATGGTGACTTTTGTATTCAATCCCGATGCAATTTCTGTGTTTCATCAACACTCTGGTAGTCCACAGATTACAGAAAGCCTCCAGATGTGCATCGGAAACTACTACTGGTCTTCCAGGGAACGATCAAAACGTAGACTGTTTGAGACATTACTCCCATGGAGGAAAGTGCGCATGGTGGCTGTTGTATTCAATCCCGATGAAATATCTGTGTTTCATCAACACTCTAATAGTCCACAGATTACAGAATGCCTCTAGATGTTCATCGGAAACTACTACCGGTCTTCCAGGGAACGATCAAAGCGTAGACCATTTGAGACATTACTTTTATGGAAGAATGTGCTCATGGCGACTGTTGTATTCAATCCCGATGCAATTTCTGTGTTTCATCAACACTCTGATAGTCCACAGATTACTGAAAGCCTCCAGATGTGCATCGGAAACTACTACTGGTCTTCCAGGGAACGATCAGAGCGTAGACTGTTAGAGACATTACTCCCATGGAGGAAAGTGCGCATGGTGACTGTTGTATTCAATCCCGATGCAATTTCAGTGTTTCATCAACACTCTGATAGTCCACTGATTACGGAAAGCCTCCAGATGTGCATCGCAAACTACTACTGGTCTTCCAGGGAACGATCAAAACGTAGACTGTTAGAGACATTACTCCCATGGAGGAAAGTGCGCATGGTGACTGCTGTATTCAATCCCGATGCAATTTCTGTGTTTCATCAACACTCTGATAGTCCACAGGTTACAGAATGCCTCCAGATGTGCATCGGAAACTACTACTGGTCTTCCAGGGAACGATCAAAGCGTAGACTGTTTGAGAATTACTCCCATGAAAGAAAGTGCGCATGGTGACTGTTGTATTCAATCCCGATGCAATTTCTGTGTTTCATCAACACTCTGATAGTACACCGATTACAGATTGCCTCCAGATGTGCATCGGAAACTACTACTGGTATTTCAGGGAACGATCAAAGCGTAAACTCTTTGGGACATTACTCCCATGGAGGAAAGTGCGAGTGGTAACTGTTGTAATCAATCCGATGCATTGTCTGTGTTTCATCAACACTCTGATAGTCCACAGATTACAGAATGCCACCAGATGTGCATCGGAAACTACTACTGGTCTTCCAGGGAACGATCAAATCGTAGACTGTTTGAGAATTACTCCCATGGAGGAAAGTGCACATTGTAACTGTTGTATTCAATCCCGATGCAATTTCAGTGTTTCATCAACACTCTGATAGTCCACAGATTACAGAAAGCCTCCAGATGTGCATCGGAAACTACTACTGGTCATCCAGGGAACGATCAAAGCGTAGACTGTTAGAGACATTACTCCCATGGAGGAAAGTGCGCATGGTAAATGTTGTATTCAATCCCGATGCAATTTCTGTGTTTCATCAACACTCTGATACTCCACAGATTACAGAATGCCTCCAGATGTGCATCGGAAATTACCACTGGTCTTCCGGGGAACGATCAAAGCGTAGACTGTTGGAGACATTACTCCCATGGAGGAAAGTGCGCATGGTAATTGTGGTATTCAAAACCCGATGCAATTTCTGTGTTTCATCAACACTCTGATACTCCACAGATTACAGAATGCCAGCAATTGTGCATCGGAAACTACTACTGGTCTTCCAGGGAACGATCAAATAGTAGATTGTTTGAGAATTACTGCCATGGAGGAAAGTGCGCATGGTAACTGTTGTATTTAATCCCGATGCAATTTCTGTGTTTCATCAACACTCTGATAGTCCACAGATTACAGAAAGCCTCCAGATGTGCATCGGAAACTACTACTGGTCTTCCAGTTAACGATCAAAGCGTAGACTGTTTGAGACATTACTCCCTTGGAGGAAAGTGCGCATGGTAAGTGTGGTATTCAAAACCCGATGCAATTTCTGTGTTTCATCAACACTCTGAAACTCCACAGATTACAGAATGACTCCAGATGAGCATCGGAAACTACTACTGGTCTTCCAGGGAACGATCAAAGCGTAGACTGTTTGATACATTACTCCCATGGAGGAAAGTGCGCATGGATATTGTTGTATTCAATCCCGCTGCAATTTCTGTGTTTCATCAACACTCTGAAACTCCACAGATTACAGAATGCCTCCAGATGAGCATCTGAAACTACTACTGGTCTTCCAGGGAACGATCACCGCGTAGACTGTTTGAGACATTACTCCCATGGAGGAAAGTGCGCATGGTGGTTGTTGTATTCAATCCCGATGCAATTTCTGTGTTTCATCAATACTCTGATAGTCCACAGATTACAGAATGCCTCCAGATTTGCAATTGAAACTACTTCTGTTCTTCCAGGGAACGATCAAAGCGTAGACTGTTTCAGACATTACTCCCATGGAGGAAACTGCGCATGGAGACTGTTGTATTCAATCCCGAAGCAATTTCTGTGATTCATCAACACCCTGATAGTCCACAGATTACAGAATGCCTCCACATGTGCATCGGAAACTACTACTGGCCTTTCAGGGAACGATCAAATCGTAAACTCTTTGGGACATTACTCCCATTGAGGAAAATGCGCATGGTAAATGTTGTAATCAATCCCGATGCAATTTCTGTGTTTCATCAACACTCTGATAGTCCACAGATTACAGAATGCCTCCCGATGTGCATCGAAAACTACTACTGGTCTTCCAGGGAACGATCAGATCGTAGACTGTTTGGGACATTACTCCCATGGAGGAAAGTGCGCATGGTGACTGTTGTATTCAATCCCGATGCAATTTCTGTGTTTCATCAACACTCTGATAGTCCACAGATTACAGAATGCCTACCGATGTGCATCGGAAACTACTACTGGTCTTCCAGGGAACGATCAAAGCATAGACTGTTTGAGAATTACTCCCTTGGAAACAAGTGCGCATGGTGAATGTTGTTTTCAATCCCGATGCAATTTCTGTGTTTCATCAACACTCTGATAGTCCGCAGATTACAGAATGCCTCCCGATGTGCATCGGAAACTACTACTGGTCTTCCAGGGAACGATCAGATCGTAGACCGTTTGGGTCATTACTCCCATGGAGGAAAGTGCGCATGGTGACTGTTGTATTCAAACCCGATGCAATTTCTGTGTTTCATCAACACTCTGATAGTCCACAGATTACAGAATGCCTACCGATGTGCATCGGAAACTACTACTGGTCTTCCAGGGAACGATCAAAGCGTATACTGATTGAGACATTACTTTTATGGAGGACTGTGCTCATGGTGACTGTTGTATTCAATCCCGATGCAATTCATGTGTTTCATCAACACTCTGATAGTACACAGATTACACAATGCATCCAGATGTGCATCGGAAACTACTACTGGTCTTCCAGGGAACGATCAAAGCGCGGACTCTTTGAAACATTACTCCCATGGAGGAACTGCGCATGGTGACTGTTGTATTCAATCCCGATGCAATTTCTGTATTTCATCAACACTCTGATAGTCCACAGATTACAGAATGCCTCCAGATGTTAATCGGAAACTACTACTGGTCTTCCAGGGAACGATCAAACCGTAGACTGTTTGGGACATTACTCCAATGGAGGAAAGTGCGCATGGTGAATGTTGTTTTCAATCCCGATGGTATTTCTGTGTTTCATCAACACTCTGATAGTCCACAGATTACAGAAAGCCCCCAGATGTGCATCGGAAACTACTACTGGTCTTCCAGGGAACGATCTAAGCGTAGACTGTTTGAGACATTACTCCCATGAAGGAAAGTGCGCATGGTGACTGTTGTATTCAACCCCGATGCAATTTCTTTGTTTCATCAACACTCTGATAGTCCATAGATTACAGAATGCCACCAGATGTGCATCGGAAACTACTACTGGTCTTCCAGGGAACGATCAAAACGTCGACTGTTTGAGGCATATCTCCCGTGGAGGAAAGTGCGCATGGTGACTGTTGTACTCAATCCCGATGCAATTTCTGTGTTTCATCAACACTCTGATAGTCCACAGATTACAGAAAGCCTCCTGATGTGCATCGGAAACTACTACTTGTCTTCCGGGGAACGATCAAACCGTAGACTGTTAGAGACATTACTCCCATGGAATAAAGTGCGCAATGTAACTGTGGTATTCAAAACCCCATGCAATTTCTGTGTTTCATCAACACTCTGATACTCCAAAGACTACAGAATGCCTCCAGATGAGCATCGGAAACTACTACTGGTCTTCCAGGGAACGATCAAAGCGTAGACTGTTTCAGACATTACTCCCATTCAGGAAAGTGCGGATGGTAACTGTTGTATTCAATCCCGATGCAATTTCTGTGTTTCATGAACACTCTGATAGTCCACAGATTACAGAATGCCACCAGATTTGCGATTGAAACTACTTCTGTTCTTCCAGGAAACGAACAAATCGTCGACTGTTTAAGACATTACTCCCATGGAGGAAACTGCGCATGGAGACTGTTGTATTCAATCCCGAAGCAATTTCTGTGATTCATCAACACTCTGATAGTCCACAGATTACAGAATGCCTCCAGATGTGCATCGGAAACTACTACTGGCCTTTCAGGGAACGATCAAATCGTAAACTCTTTGGGACATTACTCCCATTGAGGAAAGTGCGCATGGTAAATGTTGTAATCAATCCCGATACATTTTCTGTGTTTCATCAACACTCTGATAGTCCACAGATTACAGAATGCAACCAGATGTGCATCGGAAACTACTACTGGTCTTCCAGTTAACGATCAAAGCGTAGACTGTTTGAGCCATTACTCCCATGGAGGAGAGTGCGCATGGTGGCTGTTGTATTCAATCCCGATGAAATATCTGTGTTTCATCAACACTCTAATAGTCCACAGATTACAGAATGCCTCCAGATGTTCATCGGAAACTACTACCGGTCTTCCAGGGAACGATCAAAGCGTAGACCATTTGAGACATTACTTTTATGGAGGAACGTGCTCATGGGGACTGTTGTATTCAATCCCGATGCAATTTCTGTGTTTCATCAACACTCTGATAGTCCACAGATTACAGAAAGCCTCCAGATGTGCATCGGAAACTACTACTGGTCTTCCAGGGAACGATCAAAGCGTAGACTGTTAGAGACATTACTCCCATGGAGGAAAGTGCGCATGGTGACTGTTGTATTCAATCCCGATGCAATTTCAGTGTTTCATCAACACTCTGATAGTCCACTGATTACGGAAAGCCTCCAGATGTGCATCGCAAACTACTACTGGTCTTCCAGGGAACGATCAAAACGTAGACTGTTAGAGACATTACTCCCATGGAGGAAAGTGCGCATGGTGACTGCTGTATTCAATCCCGATGCAATTTCTGTGTTTCATCAACACTCTGATAGTCCACAGGTTACAGAATGCCTCCAGATGTGCATCGGAAACTACTACTGGTCTTCCAGGGAACGATCAAAGCGTTGACTGTTTGAGAATTACTCCCATGAAAGAAAGTGCGCATGGTGACTGTTGTATTCAATCCCGATGCAATTTCTGTGTTTCATCAACACTCTGGAAGTCCACAGATTACAGAAAGCCTCCAGATGTGCATCGGGGACTACTACTGGTCTTCCAGGGAACGATCAAAGCGTAGACTGTTTTAGACATTACTCCCATGGAGGAAAGTGCGCATGGTGGCTGTTGTATTCAATCCCGATGCAATATCTGTGTTTCATTAAAACTCTAATAGTCCACAGATTACAGAATGCCTCCAGATGTTCATCGGAAACTACTACCGGCCTTCCAGGGAACGATCAAAGAGTAGACCGTTTGAGACATTACTTTTATGGAGGAATGTGCTCATAGTGACTGTTGTATTCAATCCCGATGCAATTTCGGTGTTTCATCACCACTCTGATAGTACACCGATTACAGATTGCCTCCAGATGTGCATCGGAAACTACTACTGGTATTTCAGGGAACGATCAAAGCGTATACTCTTTGGGACATTACTCCCATGGAGGAAAGTGCGAGTGGTAACTGTTGTAATCAATCCGATGCATTGTCTGTGTTTCATCAACACTCTGATAGTCCACAGATTACAGAATGCCACCAGATGTGCATCGGAAACTACTACTGGTCTTCCAGGGAACGATCAAATCGTAGACTGTTTGAGAATTACTCCCATGGAGGAAAGTGCACATTGTAACTGTTGTATTCAATCCCGATGCAATTTCTGTGTTTCATCAACACTCTGATAGTCCACAGATTACAGAAAGCCTCCAGATGTGCATCGGAAACTACTACTGGTCATCCAGGGAACGATCAAAGCGTAGACTGTTAGAGACATTACTCCCATGGAGGAAAGTGCGCATGGTAAATGTTGTATTCAATCCCGATGCAATTTCTGTGTTTCATCAACACTCTGATACTCCACAGATTACAGAATGCCTCCAGATGTGCATCGGAAATTACCACTGGTCTTCCGGGGAACGATCAAAGCGTAGACTGTTGGAGACATTACTCCCATGGAGGAAAGTGCGCATGGTAATTGTGGTATTCAAAACCCGATGCAATTTCTGTGTTTCATCAACACTCTGATACTCCACAGATTACAGAATGCCAGCAATTGTGCATCGGAAACTACTACTGGTCTTCCAGGGAACGATCAAATAGTAGATTGTTTGAGAATTACTGCCATGGAGGAAAGTGCGCATGGTAACTGTTGTATTTAATCCCGATGCAATTTCTGTGTGTCATCAACACTCTGATAGTCCACAGATTACAGAAAGCCTCCAGATGTGCATCGGAAACTACTACTGGTCTTCCAGTTAACGATCAAAGCGTAGACTGTTTGAGACATTACTCCCTTGGAGGAAAGTGCGCATGGTAAGTGTGGTATTCAAAACCCGATGCAATTTCTGTGTTTCATCAACACTCTGAAACTCCACAGATTACAGAATGACTCCAGATGAGCATCGGAAACTACTACTGGTCTTCCAGGGAACGAACAAAGCGTAGACTGTTTGATACATTACTCCCATGAAGGAAAGTGCGCATGGATATTGTTGTATTCAATCCCGCTGCAATTTCTGTGTTTCATCAACACTCTGAAACTCCACAGATTACAGAATGCCTCCAGATGAGCATCTCAAACTACTACTGGTCTTCCAGGGAACGATCACAGCGTAGACTGTTTGAGACATTAGTCCCATGGAGGAAAGTGCGCATGGTGGTTGTTGTATTCAATCCCGATGCAATTTCTGCGTTTCATCAATACTCTGATAGTCCACAGATTACAGAATGCCTCCAGATTTGCAATTGAAACTACTTCTGTTCTTCCAGGGAACGATCAAAGCGTAGACTGTTTAAGACATTACTCCCATGGAGGAAACTGCGCATGGAGACTGTTGTATTCAATCCCGAAGCAATTTCTGTGATTCATCAACACTCTGATAGTCCACAGATTACAGAATGCCTCCACATGTGCATCGTAAACTACTACTGGCCTTTCAGGGAACGATCAAATCGTAAACTCTTTGGGACATTACTCCCATTGAGGAAAATGCGCATGGTAAATGTTGTAATCAATCCCGATGCAATTTCTGTGTTTCATCAACACTCTGATAGTCCACAGATTACAGAATGCCTCCCGATGTGCATCGGAAACTACTACTGGTCTTCCAGGGAACGATCAGATCGTAGACTGTTTGGGACATTACTCCCATGGAGGAAAGTGCGCATGGTGACTGTTGTATTCAATCCCGATGCAATTTCTGTGTTTCATCAACACTCTGATAGTCCACAGATTACAGAATGCCTACCGATGTGCATCGGAAACTACTACTGGTCTTCCAGGGAACGATCAAAGCATAGACTGTTTGAGAATTACTCCCTTGGAGGAAAGTGCGCATGGTGAATGTTGTTTTCAATCCCGATGCTATTTCTGTGTTTCATCAACACTCTGATAGTCCACAGATTACAGAAAGCCTCCAGATGTGCATCGGAAACTACTACTGGTCTTCCAGGGAACGATCAAAGCGTAGACTGTTTGAGACATTACTCCCATGAAGGAAAGTGCGCATGGTGACTGTTGTATTCAACCCCGATGCAATTTCTGTGTTTCATGAACACTCTGATAGTCCACAGATTACAGAATGCCTCCAGGTGAGCATCGGAAACTACTACTGGTCTTCCAGGGAACGATCAAAGTGTAGACTGATTCAGACATTACTCCCATTCAGGAAAGTGCGGATGGTGACTGTTGTATTCAATCCCGATGCAATTTCTGTGTTTCATGAACACTCTGATAGTCCACAGATTACAGAATGCCACCAGATTTGCGATTGAAACTACTTCTGTTCTTCCAGGAAACGAACAAATCGTCGACTGTTTAAGACATTACTCCCATGGAGGAAACTGCGCATGGAGACTGTTGTATTCAATCCCGAAGCAATTTCTGTGATTCATCAACACTCTGATAGTCCACAGATTACAGAATGCCTCCAGATGTGCATCGGAAACTACTACTGGCCTCTCAGGGAACGATCAAATCGTAAACTCTTTGGGACATTACTCCCATTGAGGAAAGTGCGCATGGTAAATGTTGTAATCAATCCCGATACATTTTCTGTGTTTCATCAACACTCTGATAGTCCACAGATTACAGAATGCCACCAGATGTGCATCGGAAACTACTACTGGTCTTCCAGTTAACGATCAAAGCGTAGACTGTTTGAGCCATTACTCCCATGGAGGAAAGTGCGCATGGTGACTGTTGTATTCAATCCCGATGCAATTTCTGTGTTTCATCAACACTCTAATAGTCCACAGATTACAGAATGCCTCCCGATGTGCATCGGAAACTACTACTGGTCTTCCAGGGAACGATCAGATCGTAGACTGTTTGGGACATTACTCCCATGGAGGAAAGTGCGCATGGTGACTGTTGTATTCAATCACGATGCAATTTCTGTGTTTCATCAACACTCTGATAGTCCACAGATTACAGAATGCCTACCGATGTGCATCGGAAACTACTACTGGTCTTCCAGGGAACGATCAAAGCATAGACTGTTTGAGAATTACTCCCTTGGAGGAAAGTGCGCATGGTGAATGTTGTTTTCAATCCCGATGCAATTTCTGTGTTTCATCAACACTCTGATAGTCCACAGATTACAGAATGCCTCCCGATTTGCATCGGAAACTACTACTTGTCTTCCAGGGAACGATCAAAGCGTAGACTGTTTGAGACATTACTCCCATGGAGGAAAATTCTCATGGTGACTGTTGTATTCAATCCCGATGCAATTTCTGTGTTTCATCAACACTCTGATAGCCCACAGATTACAGAATGCCTCCAGATGTGCATCGGAAACTACTACTGGTCTTACAGGGAACGATCAAAGCGTAGACTGTTTGAGATATTACTTTTATGGAGGAATAAGAGCATGGTGACTGTTGTATTCAATCCCGATGCAATTTCTGTGTTTCATCAACACTCTGATAGTCCACAGATTACAGAATGCCTCCAGATATGCATCGGAAACTACTACTGGTCTTTCAGGGAACGATCAAAGCGTAAACTCTTTGAGACATTACTCACATGAAGGAAAGTGCGCATGGTAACTGTTGTATTTATTCCCGTGGCATTTTTTGTGTTTCATCAACACTCTGATAGTCCACAGATTACAGAATGCCACGAGATGTGCATCAGAAACTACTACTGGCCTTCCCGGGAACGATCAAAGCGTAGACTGTTTCAGACATTACTCCCATCCAGGAAAGTGCGCATGGTGACTGTTGTATTCAATCCCGAAGCAATTTCTGTGTTTCATCAACCCTCTGATAGTCCACAGATTACAGAATGCCCCCAGATGTGCATCGGAAACTACTACTGGTCTTCCAGGGAACGATCAAAGCGTAGACTGTTTGAGAAGTACTCCCATGACGGAAAGTGCGCATGGTGACTTTTGTATTCAATCCCGATGCAATTTCTGTGTTTCATCAACACTCTGGTAGTCCACAGATTACAGAAAGCCTCCAGATGTACATCGGAAACTACTACTGGTCTTCCAGGGAACGATCAAAACGTAGACTGTTTGAGACATTACTCCCATGGAGGAAAGTGCGCATGATGGCTGTTGTATTCAATCCCGATGAAATATCTGTGTTTCATCAACACTCTAATAGTCCACAGATTACAGAATGCCTCCAGATGTTCATCGGAAACTACTACCGGTCTTCCAGGGAACGATCAAAGCGTAGACCATTTGAGACATTACTTTTATGGAGGAACGTGCTCATGGCGACTGTTGTATTCAATCCCGATGCAATTTCTGTGTTTCATCAACCCTCTGTAGTCCACAGATTACAGAAAGCCTCCAGATGTGCATCGCAAAATACTACTGGTCTTCCAGGGAACGATCAAAGCGTAGACTGTTAGAGACATTACTCCCATGGAGGAAAGTGCGCATGGTGACTGCTGTATTCAATCCCGATGCAATTTCTGTGTTTCATCAACACTCTGATAGTCCACAGATTACAGAATGCCTCCAGATGTGCATCGGAAACTACTACTGGTCTTCCAGGGAACGATCAAAGCGTAGACTGTTTGAGAATTACTCCCATGAAAGAAAGTGCGCATGGTGACTGTTGTATTCAATCCCGATGCAATTTCTGTGTTTCATCAACACTCTGGAAGTCCACAGATTACAGAAAGCCTCCAGATGTGCATCGGGGACTACTACTGGTCTTCCAGGGAACGATCAAAGCGTAGACTGTTTTAGACATTACTCCCATGGAGGAAAGTGCGCATGGTGGCTGTTGTATTCAATCCCGATGCAATATCTGTGTTTCATTAAAACTCTAATAGTCCACAGATTACAGAATGCCTCCAGATGTTCATCGGAAACTACTACCGGTCTTCCAGGGAACGATCAAAGCGTAGACCGTTTGAGACATTACTTTTATGGAGGAATGTGCTCATAGTGACTGTTGTATTCAATCCCGATGCAATTTCGGTGTTTCATCAACACTCTGATAGTACACCGATTACAGATTGCCTCCAGATGTGCATCGGAAACTACTACTGGTATTTTAGGGAACGATCAAAGCGTAAACTCTTTGGGACATTACTCCCATGGAGGAAAGTGCGAATGGTAACTGTTGTAATCAATCCGATGCATTGTCTGTGTTTCATCAACACTCTGATAGTCCACAGATTACAGAATGCCACCAGATGTGCATCAGAAACTACTACTGGTCTTCCAGGGAACGATCAAATCGTAGACTGTTTGAGAATTACTCCCATGGAGGAAAGTGCACATTGTAACTGTTGTATTCAATCCCGATGCAATTTCTGTGTTTCATCAACACTCTGATAGTCCACAGATTACAGAATGCCTACCGATGTGCATCGGAAACTACTACTGGTGTTCCAGGGAACGATCAAAGCATAGACTGTTTGAGAATTACTCCCTTGGAGGAAAGTGCGCATGGTGAATGTTGTTGTCTATCCCGATGCAATTTCTGTGTTTCATCAACACTCTGATAGTCCACAGATTACAGAAAGCCTCCAGATGTGCATCGGAAACTACTACTGGCCTTCCAGGGGACGATCAAAGCATAGACTGTTAGAGACATTACTCCCATGGAGGAAAGTGCGCATGGTAAAAGTTGAATTCAATCCCGATGCAATTTCTGTGTTTCATCAACACTCTGATAGTCCACAGATTACAGAAAGCCTGCAGATGTGCATCGGAAACTACTACTTGTCTTCCAGGGAACGATCAAAGCGTAGACTGTTTGAGACATTACTCCCATGGAGGAAAGTTCTCATGGTGACTGTTGTATTCAATCCCGATGCAATTTCTGTGTTTCATCAACACTCTGATAGCCCACAGATTACAGAATGCCTCCAGATGTGCATCGGAAATTACTACTGGTCTTACAGGGAACGATCAAAGCGTAGACTGTTTGAGATATTAATTTTATGGAGGAATAAGAGCATGGTGACTGTTGTATTCAATCCCGATGCAATTTCTGTGTTTCATCAACACTCTGATAGTCCACAGATTACAGAATGCCTCCAGATGTGCATCGGAAACTACAACTGGTCTTTCAGGGAACGATCAAAGCGTAAACTCTTTGAGACATTACTCACATGAAGGAAAGTGCGCATGGTAACTGTTGTATTTATTCCCGTGGCATTTTCTGTGTTTCATCAACACTCTGATAGTCCACAGATTACAGAATGCCACGAGATGTGCATCAGAAACTACTACTGGCCTTCCCGGGAACGATCAAAGCGTAGACTGTTTCAGACATTACTCCCATCCAGGAAAGTGCGCATGGTGACTGTTGTATTCAATCCCGAAGCAATTTCTGTGTTTCATCAACCCTCTGATAGTCCACAGATTACAGAATGCCCCCAGATGTGCATCGGAAACTACTACTGGTCTTCCAGGGAACGATCAAAGCGTAGACTGTTTGAGAAGTACTCCCATGAAGGAACGTGCGCATGGTGACTTTTGTATTCAATCCCGATGCAATTTCTGTGTTTCATCAACACTCTGGTAGTCCACAGATTACAGAAAGCCTCCAGATGTGCATCGGAAACTACTACTGGTCTTCCAGGGAACGATCAAAACGTAGACTGTTTGAGACATTACTCCCATGGAGGATAGTGCGCATGGTGGCTGTTGTATTCAATCCCGATGAAATATCTGTGTTTCATCAACACTCTAATAGTCCACAGATTACAGAATGCCTCCAGATGTTCATCGGAAACTACTACCGGTCTTCCAGGGAACGATCAAAGCGTAGACCATTTGAGACATTACTTTTATGGAGGAACGTGCTCATGGCGACTGTTGCATTCAATCCCGATGCAATTTCTGTGTTTCATCAACACTCTGATAGTCCACAGATTACAGAAAGCCTCCAGATGTGCATCGGAAACTACTACTGGTCTTCCAGGGAACGATCAAAGCGTAGACTGTTAGAGACATTACTCCCATGGAGGAAAGTGCGCATGGTGACTGTTGTATTCAATCCCGATGCAATTTCAGTGTTTCATCAACACTCTGATAGTCCACTGATTACGGAAAGCCTCCAGATGTGCATCGCAAACTACTACTGGTCTTCCAGGGAACGATCAAAGCGTAGACTGTTAGAGACATTACTCCCATGGAGGAAAGTGCGCATGGTGACTGCTGTATTCAATCCCGATGCAATTTCTGTGTTTCATCAACACTCTGATAGTCCACAGATTACAGAATGCCTCCAGATGTGCATCGGAAACTACTACTGGTCTTCCAGGGAACGATCAAAGCGTAGACTGTTTGAGAATTACTCCCATGAAAGAAAGTGCGGATGGTGACTGTTGTATTCAATCCCGATGCAATTTCTGTGTTTCATCAACACTCTGGAAGTCCACAGATTACAGAAAGCCTCCAGATGTGCATCGGAAACTACTACTGGTCTTCCAGGGAACGATCAAAGCGTAGATTGTTTGAGAATTACTCCCATGAAAGAAAGTGCGCATGGTGACTGTTGTATTCAATCCCGATGCAATTTCTGTGTGTCATCAACACTCTGGAAGTCCACAGATTACAGAAAGCCTCCAGATGTGCATCGGGGACTACTACTGGTCTTCCAGGGAACGATCAAAGCGTAGACTGTTTTAGACATTACTCCCATGGAGGAAAGTGCGCATGGTGGCTGTTGTATTCAATCCCGATGCAATATCTGTGTTTCATTAAAACTCTAATAGTCCACAGATTACAGAATGCCTCCAGATGTTCATCGGAAACTACTACCGGTCTTCCAGGGAACGATCAAAGCGTAGACCGTTTGAGACATTACTTTTATGGAGGAATGTGCTCATAGTGACTGTTGTATTCAATCCCGATGCAATTTCGGTGTTTCATCAACACTCTGATAGTACACCGATTACAGATTGCCTCCAGATGTGCATCGGAAACTACTACTGGTATTTCAGGGAACGATCAAAGCGTAAACTCTTTGGGACATTACTCCCATGGAGGAAAGTGCGAATGGTAACTGTTGTAATCAATCCGATGCATTGTCTGTGTTTCATCAACACTCTGATAGTCCACAGATTACAGAATGCCACCAGATGTGCATCGGAAACTACTACTGGTCTTCCAGGGAACGATCAAATCGTAGACTGTTTGAGAATTACTCCCATGGAGGAAAGTGCACATTGTAACTGTTGTATTCAATCCCGATGCAATTTCTGTGTTTCATCAACACTCTGATAGTCCACAGATTACAGAATGCCTACCAATGTGCATCGGAAACTACTACTGGTGTTCCAGGGAACGATCAAAGCATAGACTGTTTGAGAATTACTCCCTTGGAGGAAAGTGCGCATGGTGAATGTTGTTTTCTATCCCGATGCAATTTCTGTGTTTCATCAACACTCTGATAGTCCACAGATTACAGAAAGCCTCCAGATGTGCATCGGAAACTACTACTGGCCTTCCAGGGGACGATCAAAGCATAGACTGTTAGAGACATTACTCCCATGGAGGAAAGTGCGCATAGTAAAAGTTTAATTCAATCCCGATGCAATTTCTGTGTTTCATCAACACTCTGATAGTCCACAGATTACAGAAAGCCTGCAGATGTGCATCGGAAACTACTACTTGTCTTCCAGGGAACGATCAAAGCGTAGACTGTTTGAGACATTACTCCCATGGAGGAAAGTTCTCATGGTGACTGTTGTATTCAATCCCGATGCAATTTCTGTGTTTCATCAACACTCTGATAGCCCACAGATTACAGAATGCCTCCAGATGTGCATCGGAAATTACTACTGGTCTTACAGGGAACGATCAAAGCGTAGACTGTTTGAGATATTACTTTTATGGAGGAATAAGAGCATGGTGACTGTTGTATTCAATCCCGATGCAATTTCTGTGTTTCATCAACACTCTGATAGTCCACAGATTACAGAATGCCTCCAGATGTGCATCGGAAACTACTACTGGTCTTTCAGGGAACGATCAAAGCGTAAACTCTTTGAGACATTACTCACATGAAGGAAAGAGCGCATGGTAACTGTTGTATTTATTCCCGTGGCATTTTCTGTGTTTCATCAACACTCTGATAGTCCACAGATTACAGAATGCCACGAGATGTGCATCAGAAACTACTACTGGCCTTCCCGGGAACGATCAAAGCGTAGACTGTTTCAGACATTACTCCCATCCAGGAAAGTGCGCATGGTGACTGTTGTATTCAATCCCGAAGCAATTTCTGTGTTTCATCAACCCTCTGATAGTCCACAGATTGCAGAATGCCCCCAGATGTGCATCGGAAACTACTACTGGTCTTCCAGGGAACGATCAAAGCGTAGACTGTTTGAGAAGTACTCCCATGAAGGAAAGTGCGCATGGTGACTTTTGTATTCAATCCCGATGCAATTTCTGTGATTCATCAACACTCTGGTAGTCCACAGATTACAGAAAGCCTCCAGATGTGCATCGGAAACTACTACTGGTCTTCCAGGGAACGATCAAAACGTAGACTGTTTGAGACATTACTCCCATGGAGGAAAGTGCGCATGGTGGCTGTTGTATTCAATCCCGATGGAATATCTGTGTTTCATCAACACTCTAATAGTCCACAGATTACAGAATGCCTCCAGATGTTCATCGGAAACTACTACCGGTCTTCCAGGGAACGATCAAAGCGTAGACCATTTGAGACATTACTTTTATGGAGGAACATGCTCATGGCGACTGTTGCATTCAATCTCGATGCAATTTCTGTGTTTCATCAACACTCTGATAGTCCACAGATTACAGAAAGCCTCCAGATGTGCATCGGAAACTACTACTGGTCTTCCAGGGAACGATCAAAGCGTAGACTGTTAGAGACATTACTCCCATGGAGGAAAGTGCGCATGGTGACTGTTGTATTCAATCCCGATGCAATTTCAGTGTTTCATCAACACTCTGATAGTCCACTGATTACGGAAAGCCTCCAGATGTGCATCGCAAACTACTACTGGTCTTCCAGGGAACGATCAAAGCGTAGACTGTTAGAGACATTACTCCCATGGAGGAAAGTGCGCATGGTAAATGTTGTATTCAATCCCGATGCAATTTCTGTGTTTCATCAACACTCTGATACTCCACAGATTACAGAATGCCTCCAGATGTGCATCGGAAATTACCACTGGTCTTCCGGGGAACGATCAAAGCGTAGACTGTTAGAGACATTACTCCCATGGAGGAAAGTGCGCATGGTAATTGTGGTATTCAAAACCCGATGCAAATTCTGTGTTTCATCAACACTCTGATACTCCACTGATTACAGAATGCCAGCAATTGTGCATCGGAAACTACTACTGGTCTTCCAGGGAACGATCAAATAGTAGATTGTTTGAGAATTACTGCCATGGAGGAAAGTGCGCATGGTAACTGTTGTATTTAATCCCGATGCACTTTCTGTGTTTCATCAACACTCTGATAGTCCACAGATTACAGAAAGCCTCCAGATGTGCATCGGAAACTACTACTGGTCTTCCAGTTAACGATCAAAGCGTAGACTGTTTGAGACATTACTCCCTTGGAGGAAAGTGCGCATGGTAAGTGTGGTATTCAAAACCCGATGCAATTTCTGTGTTTCATCAACACTCTGAAACTCCACAGATTACAGAATGACTCCAGATGAGCATCGGAAACTACTTCTGTTCTTCCAGGGAACGATCAAAGCGTAGACTGTTTAAGACATTACTCCCATGGAGGAAACTGCGCATGGAGACTGTTGTATTCAATCCCGAAGCAATTTCTGTGATTCATCAACACTCTGATAGTCCACAGATTACAGAATGCCTCCACATGTGCATCGGAAACTACTACTGGCCTTTCAGGGAACGATCAAATCGTAAACTCTTTGGGACATTACTCCCATTGAGGAAAGTGCGCATGGTAAATGTTGTAATCAATCCCGATGCAATTTCTGTGTTTCATCAACACTCTGATAGTCCACAGATTACAGAATGCCTACCGATGTGAATCGGAAACTACTACTGGTCTTCCAGGGAACGATCAAAGCATAGACTGTTTGAGAATTACTCCCATGGAGGAAAGTGCGCATGGTAACTGTGGTATTCGAAACCTGATGCAATTTCTGTGTTTCATCAACACTCTGATACTCCACAGATTACAGAATGCCTCCAGATGAGCATCGGAAACTACTACTGGTCTTCCAGGGAACGATCAAAGCGTAGACTGTTTGAGACATTACTACCATGGAGGAATGTGCGCATGGTTGTTGTTGTATTCAATCCCGATGCAATTTCTGTGTGTCATCAACACTCTAATAGTCCACAGATTACAAAATGCCTCCAGATGTGCATCGGAAACTACTACTGGTCTTCCAGGGAACGATCAAAGCGTATACTGATTGAGACATTACTTTTATGGAGGACTGTACTCATGGTGACTGTTGTATTCAATCCCGATGCAATTTCTGTGTTTCATCAACACTCTGATAGTACACAGATTACACAATGCATCCAGATGTGCATCGGAAACTACTACTGGTCTTCCAGGGAACGATCAAAGCGTGGACTCTTTGAAACATTACTCCCATGGAGGAACTGCGCATGGTGACTGTTGTATTCAATCCCGATGCAATTTCTGTATTTCATCAACACTCTGATAGTCCACAGATTACAGAATGCCTCCAGATGTTAATCGGAAACTACTACTGGTCTTCCAGGGAACGATCAAAGCGTAGACTGTTTGGGACATTACTCCAATGGAGGAAAGTGCGCATGGTGAATGTTGTTTTCAATCCCGATGCTATTTCTGTGTTTCATCAACACTCTGATAGTCCACAGATTACAGAAAGCCTCCAGATGTGCATCGGAAACTACTACTGGTCTTCCAGGGAACGATCAAAGCGTAGACTGTTTGAGACATTACTCCCATGGAGGAAAGTGCGCATGGTGACTGTTGTATTCAACCCCGATGCAATTTCTTTGTTTCATCAACACTCTGATAGTCCATAGATTACAGAATGCCACCAGATGTGCATCGGAAACTACTACTGGTCTTCCAGGGAACGATCAAAACGTCGACTGTTTGAGGCATATCTCCCGTGGAGGAAAGTGCGCATGGTGACTGTTGTACTCAATCCCGATGCAATTTCTGTGTTTCATCAACACTCTGATAGTCCACAGATTACAGAAAGCCTCCAGATGTGCATCGGAAACTACTACTTGTCTTCCGGGGAACGATCAAAGCGTAGACTGTTAGAGACATTACTCCCATGGAGGAAAGTGCGCAATGTAACTGTGGTATTCAAAACCCGATGCAATTTCTGTGTTTCATCAACACTCTGATACTCCACAGATTACAGAATGCCTCCAGATGAGCATCGGAAACTACTACTGGTCTTCCAGGGAACGATCAAAGCGTAGACTGTTTCAGACATTACTCCCATTCAGGAAAGTGCGGATGGTGACTGTTGTATTCAATCCCGATGCAATTTCTGTGTTTCATGAACACTCTGATAGTCCACAGATTACAGAATGCCTTCAGATTTGCAATTGAAACTACTTCTGTTCTTCCAGGAAACGATCAAATCGTCGACTGTTTAAGACATTACTCCCATGGAGGAAACTGCGCATGGAGACTGTTGTATTCAATCCCGAAGCAATTTCTGTGATTCATCAACACTCTGATAGTCCACAGATTACAGAATGCCTCCAGATGTGCATCGGAAACTACTACTGGCCTTTCAGGGAACGATCAAATCGTAAACTCTTTGGGACATTACTCCCATTGAGGAAAGTGCGCATGGTAAATGTTGTAATCAATCCCGATACATTTTCTGTGTTTCATCAACACTCTGATAGTCCACAGATTACAGAATGCCACCAGATGTGCATCGAAAACTACTACTGGTCTTCCAGTTAACGATCAAAGCGTAGACTGTTTGAGCCATTACTCCCATGGAGGAAAGTGCGCATGGTGACTGTTGTATTCAATCCCGATGCAATTTCTGTGTTTCATCAACACTCTGATAGTCCACAGATTACAGAATGCCTCCCGATGTGCATCGGAAACTACTACTGGTCTTCCAGGGAACGATCAGATCGTAGACTGTTTGGGACATTACTCCCATGGAGGAAAGTGCGCATGGTGACTGTTGTATTCAATCACGATGCAATTTCTGTGTTTCATCAACACTCTGATAGTCCACAGATTACAGAATGCCTACCGATGTGCATCGGAAACTACTACTGGTCTTCCAGGGAACGATCAAAGCATAGACTGTTTGAGAATTACTCCCTTGGAGGAAAGTGCGCATGGTGAATGTTGTTTTCAATCCCGATGCAATTTCTGTGTTTCATCAACACTCTGATAGTCCACAGATTACAGAATGCCTCCCGATGTGCATTGGAAACTACTACTGGTCTACCAGGGAACGATCAGATCGTAGACCGTTTGGGTCATTACTCCAATGGAGGAAAGTGCGCATGGTGACTGTTGTAATCAATCCCGGTGCAATTTCTGTGTTTCATCAACACTCTGATAGTCCACAGATTACAGAATGCCTACCGATGTGCATCGGAAACTACTACTGGTCTTCCAGGGAACGATCAAAGCATAGACTGTTTGAGAATTACTCCCTTGGGGGAAAGTGCGCATGGTGAATGTTGTTTTCAATCCCGATGCAATTTCTGTGTTTCATCAACAATCTGATAGTCCACAGATTACAGAAAGCCTCCAGATGTGCATCGGAAACTACTACTGGCCTTCCAGAGGAAGATCAAAGCATAGACTGTTAGAGACATTACTCCCATGGAGGAAAGTGCGCATGGTAAAAGTTGAATTCAATCCCGATGCAATTTCTGTGTTTCATCAACACTCTGATAGTCCACAGATTACAGAAAGCCTGCAGATGTGCATCGGAAACTACTACTTGTCTTCTGGGGAACGATCAAAGCGTAGACTGTTAGAGACATTACTCCCATGGAGGAAAGTGCGCATGGTAACTGTGGTATTCAAAACCTGATGCAATTTCTGTGTTTCATCAACACTCTGAAACTCCACAGATTACTGAATGACTCCAGATGAGCATCGGAAACTACTACTGGTCTTCCAGGGAACGATCAAAGCGTAGACTGTTTGACTCATTACTCCCATGGAGGAAAGTGCGCATGGATATTGTTGTATTCAATCCCGCTGCAATTTCTGTGTTTCATCAACACTCTGAAACTCCACAGATTACAGAATGCCTCCAGATGAGCATCTGAAACTACTACTGGTCTTCCAGGGAACGATCACAGCGTAGACTGTTTGAGACATTACTCCCATGGAGGAAAGTGCGCATGGTGGTTGTTGTATTCAATCCCAATGCAATTTCTGTGTTTCATCAACACTCTGATAGTACACAGATTACAGAATGCCTCCAGATATGCATCGGAAACTGCTACTGGTCTTCCAGGGAACGATCAAAGCGTGAACTCTTTGAAACATTACTCCCATGGAGGAAAGTGCGCATGGTGACTGTTGTATTCAATCCCGATGCAATTTCTGTGTTTCATCAATACTCTGATAGTCCACAGATTACAGAATGCCTCCAGATTTGCAATTGAAACTACTTCTGTTCTTCCAGGGAACGATCAAAGCGTAGACTCTTTAAGACATTACTCCAATGGAGGAAACTGCGCATGGAGACTGTTGTATTCAATCCCGAAGCAATTTCGTGATTCATCAACACTCTGATAGTCCACAGATTACAGAATGCCTCCACATGTGCATCGGAAACTACTACTGGCCTTTCAGGGAACGATCAAATCGTAAACTCTTTGGGACATTACTCCCATTGAGGAAAGTGCGCACGGTGAATGTTGTATTCAATCCCGATGCAATTTCTGTGTTTCATCAACACTCTGATAGTCCACAGATTACAGAAAGCATCCAGATGTGCATCGGAAACTACTACTGGCCTTCCAGGGGACGATCAAAGCATAGACTGTTAGAGACATTACTCCCATGGAGGAAAGTGCGCATGGTAAAAGTTGTATTCAATCCCGATGCAATTTCTGTGTTTCATCAACACTCTGATAGTCCACAGATTACAGAAAGCCTGCAGATGTGCATCGGAAACTACTACTTGTCTTCTGGGGAACGATCAAAGCGTAGACTGTTAGAGACATTACTCCCATGGAGGAAAGAGCGCATGGTAACTGTGGTATTCGAAACCTGATGCAATTTCTGTGTTTCATCAACACTTTGATACTCCACAGATTACAGAATGCCTCCAGATGAGCATCGGAAACTACTACTGGTCTTCCAGGGAACGATCAAAGCGTAGACTGTTTGAGACATTACTACCATGGAGGAATGTGCGCATGGTGGTTGTTGTATTCAATCCCGATGCAATTTCTGTGTTTCATCAACACTCTGATAGTACACAGATTTCACAATGCATCCAGATGTGCATCGGAAACTACTACTGGTCTTCCAGGGAACGATCAAAGCGTGGACTCTTAGAAACATTACCTCCATGGAGGAACTGCGCAAGGTGACTGTTGTATTCAATCCCGATGCAATTTCTGTATTTCATCAACACTCTGATAGTCCACAGATTACAGAATGCCTCCAGATGTTAATCGGAAACTACTACTGGTCTTCCAGGGAACGAACAAAGCGTAGACTGTTTGGGACATTACTCCAATGGAGGAAAGTGCGCATGGTGAATGTTGTTTTCAATCCCGATGCTATTTCTGTGTTTCATCAACACTCTGATAGTCCACAGATTACAGAAAGCCTCCAGATGTGCATCGGAAACTACTACTGGCCTTCCAGGGAACGATCAAAGCGTAGACTCTTTCAGACATCACTCCCATGGAGAAAAGTGCGCATGGTAAATGTTCTATTCAATCCCGATGCAATATCTTTGTTTCATCAACACTCTGATACTCCACAGATTACAGAATGCCTCCAGATGAGCATCGGAAACTACTACTGGTCTTCCAGGGAACGATCAAAGCGTAGACTGTTTGAGACATTACTCCCATGGAGGAAAGTGCGCATGGTGACTGTTGTAGTCAACCCCGATGCAATTTCTTTGTTTCATCAACACTCTGATAGTCCATAGATTACAGAATGCCACCAGATGTGCATCGGAAACTACTACTGGTCTTCCAGGGAACGATCAAAACGTCGACTGTTTGAGACATATCTCCCGAGGAGGAAAGTGCGCATGGTGACTGTTCTACCCAATCCCGATGCAATTTCTGTGTTTCATCAACACTCTGATAGTCCACAGATTACAGAAAGCCTCCAGATGTGCATCGGAAACTACTACTTGTCTTCCGGGGAACGATCAAAGCGTAGACTGTTAGAGACATTACTCCCATGGAGGAAAGTGCGCAATGTAACTGTGGTATTCAAAACCCGATGCAATTTCTGTGTTTCATCAACACTCTGATACTCCACAGATTACAGAATGCCTCCAGATGAGCATCGGAAACTACTACTGGTCTTCCAGGGAACGATCAAAGCGTAGACTGTTTGAGACATTACTCCCATGGAGGAAACTGCGCATGGAGACTGTTGTATTGAATCCCGATGCAATTTCTGTGTTTCATCAACACTCTGATTGTCCACAGATTACAGAATGCCTCCAGATGTGCATCGGAAACTACTACTGGGCTTTCAGGGAACGATCAAAGCGTAAACTCTTTGAGTCATTACTCCCATGGAGGAAAGTGCGCATGGTAACTGTTGTAATCAATCCCGATGCATTTTCTGTGTTTCATCAACACTCCGATAGTCCACAGTTTACAGAATGCCAGAAATGTGCATCGGAAACTACTACTGGTCTTCCCGGGAACGATCAAAGCGTAGACTGTTTCAGACATTACTCCCATTCAGGAAAGTGCGGATGGTGACTGTTGTATTCAATCCCGATGCAATTTCTGTGTTTCATGAACACTCTGATACTCCACAGATTACAGAATGCCTCCAGATTTGCAATTGAAACTACTTCTGTTCTTCCAGGGAACGATCAAATCGTCGACTGTTTAAGACATTACTCCAATGGAGGAAACTGCGCATGGAGACTGTTGTATTCAATCCCGAAGCAATTTCTGTGATTCATCAACACTCTGATAGTCCACAGATTACAGAATGCCTCCAGATGTGCATCGGAAACTACTACTGGTCTTCCAGTTAACGATCAAAGCGTAGACTGTTTGAGCCATTACTCCCATGGAGGAAAGTGCGCATGGTGACTGTTGTATTCAATCCCGAAGCAATTTCTGTGATTCATCAACACTCTGTTAGTCCACAGATTACAGAATGCCTCCAGATGTGCATCGGAAACTACTACTGGTCTTCCAGTTAACGATCAAAGCGTAGACTGTTTGAGCCATTACTCCCATGGAGGAAAGTGCGCATGGTGACTGTTGTATTCAATCCCGATGCTATTTCTGTGTTTCATCAACACTCTGATAGTCCACAGATCACAGAATGCCTCCAGATGTGCATCGGAAACTACTACTGGTCTTCCAGTTAACGATCAAAGCGTAGACTGTTAGAGCCATTACTCCCATGGAGGAAAGTGCGCATGGTGACTGTTGTATTCAATCCCGATGCTATTTCTGTGTTTCATCAACACTCTGATAGTCCACAGATTACAGAATGCCTACCGATGTGCATCGGAAACTACTACTGGTCTTCCAGGGAACGATCAAAGCATAGACTGTTTGAGAATTACTCCCTTGGAGGAAAGTGCGCATGGTGAATGTTGTTTTCAATCCCGATGCAATTTCTGTGTTTCATCAACACTCTGATAGTCCACAGATTACAGAATGCCACCAGATGTGCATCGGAAACTACTACTGGTCTTCCAGTTAACGATCAAAGCGTAGACTGTTTGAGCCATTACTCCCATGGAGGAAAGTGCGCATGGTGACTGTTGTATTCAATCCCGATGCAATTTCTGTGTTTCATCAACACTCTGATAGTCCACAGATTACAGAATGCCTCCCGATGTGCATCGGAAACTACTACTGGTCTTCCAGGGAACGATCAGATCGTAGACTGTTTGGGACATTACTCCCATGGAGGAAAGTGCGCATGGTGACTGTTGTATTCAATCCCGATGCTATTTCTATGTTTCATCAACACTCTGATAGTCCACAGATTACAGAATGCCTACCGATGTGCATCGGAAACTACTACTGGTCTTCCAGGGAACGATCAAAGCATAGACTGTTTGAGAATTACTCCCTTGGAGGAAAGTGCGCATGGTGAATGTTGTTTTCAATCCCGATGCAATTTCTGTGTTTCATCAACACTCTGATAGTCCACAGATTACAGAATGCCTCCCGATGTGCATCGGAAACTACTACTGGTCTTCCAGGGAACGATCAGATCGTAGACCGTTTGGGTCATTACTCCCATGGAGGAAAGTGCGCATGGTGACTGTTGTATTCAATCCCGATGCAATTTCTGTGTTTCATCAACACTCTGATAGTCCACAGATTACAGAATGCCTACCGATGTGCATCGGAAACTACTACTGGTCTTCCAGGGAACGATCAAAACATAGACTGTTTGAGAATTACTCCCTTGGAGGAAAGTGCGCATGGTGAATGTTGATTTCAATCCCGATGCAATTTCTGTGTTTCATCAACACTCTGATAGTCCACAGATTACAGAAAGCCTCCAGATGTGCATCGGAAACTACTACTGGCCTTCCAGAGGAAGATCAAAGCATAGACTGTTAGAGACATTACTCCCATGGAGGAAAGTGCGCATGGTAAAAGTTGTATTCAATCCCGATGCAATTTCTGTGTTTCATCAACACTCTGATAGTCCACAGATTACAGAAAGCCAGCAGATGTGCATCGGAAACTACTACTTGTCTTCTGGGGAACGATCAAAGCGTAGACTGTTAGAGACATTACTCCCATGGAGGAAAGTGCGCATGGTAACTGTGGTATTGAAAACCTGATGCAATTTCTGTGTTTCATCAACACTCTGATACTCCACAGATTACAGTATGCCTCCAGATGAGCATCGGAAACTACTACTGGTCTTCCAGGGAACGATCAAAGCGTAGACTGTTTGAGACATTACTTTTATGGAGGACTGTGCTCATGGTGACTGTTGTATTCAATCTTGATGCAATTTCTGTGTTTCATCAACACTCTGATAGTACACAGATTACACAATGCATCCAGATGTGCATCGGAAACTACTACTGGTCTTCCAGGGAACGATCAAAGCGTGGACTCTTTGAAACATTACTCCCATGGAGGAACTGCGCATGGTGACTGTTGTATTCAATCCCGATGCAATTTCTGTATTTCATCAACACTCTGATAGTCCACAGATTACAGAATGCCTCCAGATGTTAATCGGAAACTACTACTGGTCTTCCAGGGAACGATCAAACCGTAGACTGTTTGGGACATTACTCCAATGGAGGAAAGTGCGCATGGTGAATGTTGTTTTCAATCCCGATGCAATTTCTGTGTTTCATCAACACTCTGATAGTCCACAGATTACAGAAAGCCTCCAGATGTGCATCGGAAACTACTTTTGGTCTTCCAGGGAACGATCAAAGCGTAGACTGTTTCAGACATCACTCCCATGGAGAAAAGTGCGCATGGTAAATGTTCTATTCAATCCCGATGCAATATCTGTGTTTCATCAACACTCTGATACTCCACAGATTACAGAATGCCTCCAGATGTGCATCGGAAACTACTACTGGTCTTCCAGGGAACGATCAAAGCGTAGACTGTTTGAGACATTACTCCCATGGAGGAAAGTGCGCATGGTGACTGTTGTATTCAACCCCGATGCAATTTCTTTGTTTCATCAACACTCTGATAGTCCATAGATTACAGAATGCCACCAGATGTGCATCGGAAACTACTACTGGTCTTCCAGGGAACGATCAAAACGTCGACTGTTTGAGACATATCTCCCGTGGAGGAAAGTGCGCATGGTGACTTTTGTACTCAATCCCGATGCAATTTCTGTGTTTCATCAACACTCTGATAGTCCACAGATTACAGAAAGCCTCCAGATGTGCCAACTTGTCTTCCGGGGAACGATCAAAGCGTAGACTGTTAGAGACATTACTCCCATGGAGGAAAGTGCGCAATGTAACTGTGGTATTCAAAACCCGATGCAATTTCTGTGTTTCATCAACACTCTGATACTCCACAGATTACAGAATGCCTCCAGATGAGCATCGGAAACTACTACTCGTCTTCCAGGGAACGATCAAAGCGTAGACTGTTTGAGACATTACTCCCATGGAGGAAAGTGCGCATGGTGGTTGTTGTATTCAATCCCGATGCAATTTCTATGTTTCATCAACACTCTAATAGTCCACAGATTACAGAATGCCTCCAGATGTTAATCGGAATTTACTACTTGTCTTCCAGGGAACGATCAATCGTAGACTGTTTGGGACATTACTCCAATGGAGGAAAGTGCGCATGGTGAATGTTGTTTTCAATCCCGATGCAATTTCTGTGTTTCATCAACACTCTGATAGTCCACAGATTACAGAAAGCCTCTAGATGTGCATCGGAAACTACTACTGGTCTTCCAGGGAACGATCAAAGCGTAGTTGTTTCAGACATCACTCCCATGGAGAAAAGTGCGCATGGTAAATGTTGTATTCAATCCCGATGCAATTTCTGTGATTCATCAACACTATGATACTCCACAGATTACAGAATGCCTCCAGATGTGCATCGGAAACTACTACTGGTCTTCCAGGGAACGATCAAAGCGTAGACTGTTTGAGACATTACTCCCATGGAGGAAACTGCGCATGGAGACTGTTGTATTGAATCCCGATGCAATTTCTGTGTTTCATCAACACTCTGATAGTCCACAGATTACAGAATGCCTCCAGATGTGCATCGGAAACTACTACTGGTCTTTCAGGGAACGATCAAAGCGTAAACTCTTTGAGACATTACTCCCATGGAGGAAAGTGCGCGTGGTAACTGTTGTAATCAATCCCGATGCATTTTATGTGTTTCATCAACACTCCGATAGTCCACAGATTACAGAATGCCAGAAATGTGCATCGGAAACTACTACTGGTCTTCACGGGAACGATCAAAGCGTAGACTGTTTCAGACATTACTCCCATTCAGGAAAGTGCGGATGGTGACTGTTGTATTCAATCCCGATGCAATTTCTGTGTTTCATGAACACTCTGATAGTCCACAGATTACAGAATGCCTCCAGATGTTCATCGGAAACTACTACTAGTCTTCCAGGGAACGATCAAATCGTAGACTGTTTGAGACATTACAGCTGTGGAGGAAAGTGCGCATGGTGACTGTTGTATTCAATCCCGAAGCAATTTCTGTGTTTCGTCAACACTCTGATAGTCCACAGATTACAGAATGCATCCAGATGTTCATCGGAAATTTCTACTGGTCTTCCAGGTAACGATCATAGCGTAGACTGTGTGATACATTACTTTTATGCAGGAATGTGCACTTGGTGACTGTTGTATGCAATCCCGATGCAATTTCAGTGTCTCATCAACACTCTGATAATCCACAGATTACAGAATACCTCCAGATGTGCATCGGACACTACTACTGGTCTTCCAGGGAACGATCAAAGCGTAGACTGTTGGAGACATACCTCCTGTGGAGGAAAGTGCGCATGGTGACTGTTGTATTCAATCCCGATGCAATTTCTGTGTTTCATCAACACTCTGATAGCCCACAGATTACAGAATGCCACCAGATGTGCATCGGAAACTACTACTGGTCTTACAGGGAACGATCAAAGCGTAGACTGTTTGAGATATTACTTTTATGGAGGAATAAGCGCATGGTGACTGTTGTATTCAATCCCGATGCAATTTCTGTGTTTCATCAACACTCTGATACTCCGCAGATTACAGAATGCATCCAGATGTGCATCGGCAACTACTACTGGACTTCCAGGGAACGATCAAGGCTAAACTCCTTGAGACATTACTACCATGGAGGAAAGTGCGCATGGTGACTGTTGTATTCAATCACGATGCATTTTCTGTGTTTCTTCAACACTCTGATAGTCCGCAGCTTACAGAATGCCGCGAGATGTGCATCGGAAACTACTACTGGTCTTCCTGGGAACGATCCAAGCGTAGACTGTTTATGACATTACTCCCATGGAGGAAAGTGCGGATGGTGACTGTTGTATTCAATCCCGATGCGATTTCTGTGTTTCATCAACACTCTGATAGTCCACGGATTACAGAATGCCTCCCGATGTTCATCGGAAAGTACTACTGGTCTTCCATTGAACGATCAAAGCGCAGACTGTTTGGGACATTACTCCCATGGAGGAAAGTGCGCATGGTGACTGTTGTATTCAATCCCGATGCAATTTCTGTGGTTCATAAACACTCTGATAGTCCACAGATTACAGAATGCCTCCAGATGTTAATCGGAAACTACTACTGGTCTTCCAAGGATCGATCAAAGCGTAGACTGTTTGAGACATTACTCCCATGGAGGAAAGTGCGCATGGTAACTGTGGTATTCGAAACCTGATGCAATTTCTGTGTTTCATCAACACTCTGATAGTCCACTGATTACAGAAAGCCTCCAGATGTGCATCGGCATCTACTACTGGTCTTCCAGGGAACGATCAAAGCGTAGACCGTTAGAGACATTACTCCCATGGAGGAAAGTGCGCATGGTGACTGCTGTATTCAATCCCGATGCAATTTCTGTGTTTCATCAACACTCTGATAGTCCACAGATTACAGAATGCCTCCAGATGTGTATCGGAAACTTCTACTGGTCTTCCAGGGAACGATCAAAGCGTAGACTGTTTGAGACATTACTCCCATGGAGGAAAGTTCTCATGGTGACTGTTGTATTCAATCCCGACGCAATTTCTGTGTTTCATCAACACTCTGATAGCCCACAGATTACAGAATGGCACCAGATGTGCATCGGAAACTACTACTGGTCTTACAGGGAACGATCAAAGCGTACACTGTTTGAGATATTACTTTTATGGAGGAATAAGCGCATGGTGACTGTTGTATTCAATCCCGATGCAATTTCTGTGTTTCATCAACACTCTGATAGTCCACAGATTACAGAATGCCTCCAGATGTGCATCGGAAACTACTACTGGTCTTTCAGGGAACGATCAAATCGTAAACTCTTTGAGACATTACTCACATGAAGGAAAGTGCGCATGGTAACTGTTGTATTCAATCCCCTGGCATTTTCTGTGTTTCATCAACACTCTGATAGTCCACAGATTACAGAATGCCACGAGATGTGCATCAGAAACTACTACTGGTCTTCCAGGGAACGATCAAAGCGTAGACTGTTTCAGACATTACTCCCATGGAGGAAAGTGCGCATGGTGACTGTTGTATTCAATCCCGAAGCAATTTCTGTGTTTCATCAACTCTCTGATAGTCCACAGATTACAGAATGCCCCCAGATGTTAATCGGAAACTACTACTGGTCTTCCAGGAACGATCAAAGCGTAGACTGTTTGAGAATTACTCCCATGAAGGAAAGTGCGCATGGTGACTGTTGTATTCAATCCCGATGCAATTTCTGTGTTTCATCAACACTCTGGTAGTCCACAGATTACAGAAAGCCTCCAGATGTGCATCGGAAACTACTACTGGTCTTCCAGGGAACGATCAAAACGTAGACTGTTTGAGACATTACTGCCATGGAGGAAAGTGCGCATGGTGGCTGTTGTATTCAATCCCGATGAAATATCTGTGTTTCATCAACACTGTAATAGTCCACAGATTACAGAATGCCTCCAGATGTTCATCGGAAACTACTACCGGTCTTCCAGGGAACGATCAAAGCGTAGACCGTTTGAGACATTACTTTTATGGAGGAACGTGCTCATGGTGACTGTTGTATTCAATCCCGATGCAATTTCTGTGTTTCATCAACACTCTGATAGTCCACAGATTACAGAAAGCCTCCAGATGTGCATCGGAAATTTCTACTGGTCTTCCAGGTAACGATCAAAGCGTAGACTGTTAGAGACATTACTCCCATGCAGGAACGTGCGCATGGTGACTGTTGTATTCAATCCGGATGCAATTTCAGTGTTTCATCAACACTCTGATAGTCCACTGATTACGGAAAGCCTCCAGATGTGCATCGCAAACTACTACTGGTCTTCCAGGGAACGATCAAAGCGTAGACAGTTAGAGACATTACTCCCATGGAGGAAAGTGCGCATGGTGACTGCTGTATTCAATCCCGATGCAATTTCTGTGTTTCATCAACACTCCGATAGTCCACTGATTACGGAAAGCCTCCAGATGTGCATCGCAAACTACTACCGGTCTTCCAGGGAACGATCAAAGCGTAGACCGTTTGAGACATTACTTTTATGGAGGAACGTGCTCATGGTGACTGTTGTATTCAATCCCGATGCAATTTCTGTGTTTCATCAACACTCTGATAGTCCACAGATTACAGAATGCCTCCAGATGTTCATCGGAAACTACTACTGGTCTTCCAGGGAACGATCAAATCGTAGACTGTTTGAGACATTACAGCTGTGGAGGAAAGTGCGCATGGTGACTGTTGTATTCAATCCCGAAGCAATTTCTGTGTTTCATCAACACTCTGATAGTCCACAGATTACAGAATGCCTCCAGATGTTCATCGGAAATTTCTACTGGTCTTCCAGGTAACGATCAAAGCGTAGACTGTTTGATACATTACTTTTATGCAGGAATGTGCACTTGGTGACTGTTGTATGCAATCCCGATGCAATTTCTGTGTTTCATCAACACTCTGATAATCCACAGATTACAGAATACCACCAGATGTGCATCGGAAACTACTACTGGTCTTCCAGGGAACGATCAAAGCGTAAACTGTTGGAGACATACCTCCCGTGGAGGAAAGTGCGCATGGTGACTGTTGTATTCAATCCCGATGAAATATCTGTGTTTCATCAACACTCTGATAGACCACAGATTACAGAATGCCACCAGATGTGCATCGGAAACTACTATTGGTCTTCCAGGGAACGATCAAAGCGTAGACTGTTTGAGAATTACTCCCACGGGGGAAAGGGCGCATGGTGACTGTTGTATTCAATCCCGATGCAATTTCTGTGTTTCATCAACACTCTCATACTCCGCAGATTACAGAATGCATCCAGATGTGCATCGGAAACTACTACTGGACTTCCAGGGAACGATCAAAGCGTAAACTCCTTGAGACATTACTACCATGGAGGAAAGAGCGCATGGTGACTGTTGTATTCAATCACGATGCATTTTCTGTGTTTCTTCAACACTCTGATAGTCCACAGATTACAGAATGCCGCGAGATGTGCATCGGAAACTACTACTGGTCTTCCTGGGAACGATCCAAGCGTAGACTGTTTATGACATTACTCCCATGGAGGAAAGTGCGGATGGTGACTGTTGTATTCAATCCCGATGCGATTTCTGTGTTTCATCAACACTCTGATAGTCCACAGATTACAGAATGCCTCCCGATATTAATCGGAAAGTACTACTGGTCTTCCATTGAACGATCAAAGCGCAGACTGTTTGGGACATTACTCCCATGGAGGAAAGTGCGCATGGTGACTGTTGTATTCAATCCCGATGCAATTACTGTGATTGATAAACACTCTGATAGTCCACAGATTACAGAATGCCTCCAGATGTTAATCGGAAACTACTACTGGTCTTCCAGGGAACGATCAAAGCGTAGACTGTTTGAGACATTACTCCTATGGAGGAAAGTGCGCATGGTGACTGTTGTATTCAATCCCGATGCAATTTCCTTGTTTCATCAACACTCTGATAGTCCACTGATTACAGAAAGCCTCCAGATGTGCATCGGCAACTACTACTGGTCTTCCAGGGAACGATCAAAGCGTAGACTGTTAGAGACATTACTCCCATGGAGAAAAGTGCGCATGGTGACTGCTGTATTCAATCCCGATGCAATTTCTGTGTTTCATGAACACTCTGATAGTCCACAGATTACAGAATGCCTCCAGATGTGTATCGGAAATTTCTACTGGTCTTCCAGGGAACGATCAAAGCGTAGACTGTTTGAGACATTACTCCCATGGAGGAAAGTTCTCATGGTGACTGTTGTATTCAATCCCGATGCAATTTCTGTGTTTCATCAACACCCTGATAGCCCACAGATTACAGAATGCCACCAGATGTGCATCGGAAACTACTACTGGTCTTACAGGGAACGATCAGAGTGTAGACTGTTTGAGATATTACTTTTATGGAGGAATAAGCGCATGGTGACTGTTGTATTCAATCCCGATGCAATTTCTGTGTTTCATCAACACTCTGATAGTCCACAGATTACAGAATGCCTCCAGATGTGCATCGGAAACTACTACTGGTCTTTCAGGGAACGATCAAATCGTAAACTCTTTGAGACATTACTCACATGAAGGAAAGTGCGCATGGTAACTGTTGTATTCAATCCCCTGGCATTTTCTGTGTTTCATCAACACTCTGATAGTCCACAGATTACAGAATGCCACGAAATGTGCATCAGAAACTACTACTGGTCTTCCAGGGAACGATCAAAGCGTAGACTGTTTCAGACATTACTCCCATCCAGGAAAGTGCGCATGGTGACTGTTGTATTCAATCCCGAAGCAATTTCTGTGTTTCATCAACTCTCTGATAGTCCACAGATTACAGAATGCCCCCAGATGTGCATCGGAAACTACTAATGGTCTTCCAGGAACGATCAAAGCGTAGACTGTTTGAGAATTACTCCCATGAAGGAAAGTGCGCATGGTGACTGTTGTATTCAATCCCGATGAAATATCTGTCTTTCATCAACACTGTAATAGTCCACAGATTACAGAATGCTTCCAGATGTTCATCGGAAACTACTACCGGTCTTCCAGGGAACGATCAAAGCGTAGACCGTTTGAGACATTACTTTTATGGAGGAACGTGCTCATAATCACTGTTGTATTCAATCCCGATGCAATTTCTGTGTTTCATCAACACTCTGATAGTCCACAGATTACAGAAAGCCTCCAGATGTGCATCGGAAACTACTACTGGTCTTCCAGGGAACGATTAAAGCGTAGACTGTTAGAGACATTACTCCCATGCAGGAAAGTGCGCATGGTGACTGTTGTATTCAATCCGGATGCAATTTCAGTGTTTCATCATCACTCTGATAGTCCACTGATAACGGAAATCCTCCAGATGTGCATCGCAAACTACTACTGGTCTTCCAGGGAACGATCAAAGCGTAGACAGTTAGAGACATTACTCCCATGGAGGAAAGTGCGCATGGTGACTGCTGTATTCAATCCCGATGCAAATTCTGTGTTTCATCAACACTCTGATAGTCCACAGATTACAGAATGCCTCCAGATTTGCATCGGAAACTACTACTGGTCTTCCAGGGAACGATCAAAGTGTAGACTGTTTGAGAATTACTCCCATGAAAGAAAGTGCGCATGGTGACTGTTGTATTCAATCCCGATGCAATTTCTGTGTTTCATCAACACTCTGGTAGTCCACAGATTACAGAAAGCCTCCAGATGTGCATCGGAGACTACTACTGGTCTTCCAGGGAACGATCAAAGCGTAGACTGTTTGAGACATTACTCCCATGGAGGAAAGTGCGCATGGTGGCTGTTGTATTCAATCCCGATGCAATTTCGGTGTTTCATCAACACTCTGATAGTACACCGATTACAGAATGCCTCCAGATGTGCATCGGAAACTGCTACTGGTCTTCCAGGGAACGATCAAAGCGTGAACTCTTTGAAACATTACTCCCATGGAGGAAAGTGTGCATGGTGACTGTTGTAATCAATCCCGATGCATTGTCTGTGTTTCATCACCACTCTGATAGTCCACAGATTACAGAATGCCACCAGATGTGCATCGGAAACTACTACTGGTCTTCCAGGGAGCGATCAAATCGTAGACTGTTTGAGAATTACTCCCATGGAGGAAAGTGCGCATGGTAACTGTTGTATTCAATCCCGATGCAATTTCTGTGTTTCATCAACACTCTGATAGTCCACAGATTACAGAAAGCCTCCAGATGTGCATCGGAAACTACTACTGGTCTTCCAGGGAACGATCAAAGCGTAGACTGTTAGAGACATTACTCCCATGGGGGAAAGTGCGCATGGTAAATGTTGTATTCAATCCCGATGCAATTTCTGTGATTCATCAACACTCTGATACTCCACAGATTACAGAATGCCTCCAGATGTGCATCGGAAATTACCACTGGTCTTCCGGGGAACGATCAAAGCGTAGACTGTTAGAGACATTACTCCATGGAGGAAAGTGCGCATGGTAATTGTGGTATTCAAAACCCGATGCAATTTCTGTGTTTCATCAACACTCTGATACTCCACAGATAACAGAATGCCTCCAGATGAGCATCGGAAACTACTACTGATCTTCCAGGGATCGATCAAAGCGTAAACTCTTTGAGACATTACTCCCATGGAGGAAAGTGCGCATGGTGGCTGTTGTATTCAATCCCGATTCAATTTCTGTGTTTCATCAACACTCTAATAGTCCACAGGCTACAGAATGCCTCCAGATGTGCGATTGAAACTTTGAGACATTACTCCCTTGGAGGAAAGTGCGCATGGTAACTGTGGTATTCAAAACCCGATGCAATTTCTAAGTTTCATCAACACTCTGAAACTCCACAGATTACAGAATGCCCCCAGATCAGCATCGGAAACTACTACTGGTCTTCCAGGGAACGATCAAAGCGTAGACTGTTTGAGACATTACTCGCATGGAGGAAAGTGCGCATGGAAATTGTTGTATTCAATCCCGATGCAATTTCTGTGTTTCATCAACACTCTGAAACTCCACAGATTACAGAATGCCTCCAGATGAGCATCTGAAACTACTACTGGTCTTCCAGGGAACGATCAAAGCGTAGACTGTTTGTGACACTACTCCCATGGAGGAAAGTGCGCATGGTGGTTGTTGTATTCAATCCCGATCCAATTTCTGTGTTTCATCAACACTCTGATAGTACACAGATTACAGAATGCCTCCAGATGTGCATCGGAAACTGCTACTGGTCTTCCAGTTAACGATCAAAGCGTGAACTCTTTGAAACTTTACTCCCATGGAGGAAAGTACGCATGGTAACTGTTGTATTCAATCCCGATGCAATTTCTGTGTTTCATCAATACTCTGATAGTCCACAGATTACAGAATGCCTCCAGATTTGCAATTGAAACTACTTCTGTTCTTCCAGGGAACGATCAAAGCGTAGACTGTTTAAGACATTACTCCCATGGAGGAAACTGCGCATGGAGACTGTTGTATTCAATCCCGAAGCAATTTCTGTGATTCATCAACACTCTGATAGTCCACAGATTACAGAATGCCTCCAGATGTGCATCGGAAACTACTACTGGCCTTTCAGGGAACGATCAAATCGTAAACTCTTTGGGACATTACTCCCATGGAGGAAAGTGCGCATGGTAAATGTTGTAATCAATCCCGATACATTTTCTGTATTTCATCAACACTCTGATAGTCCACAGATTACAGAATGCCTAAAGATGTGCATCGGAAACTACTACTGGTTTTCCAGGGAACGATCAAAGCGTAGACTGTTTGAGAAATTACTTTTATGGAGGAATGTGCTCATGGTGACTGTTGTATTCAATCCCGATGCAATTTCTATGTTTCATCAACACTCTTATAGTCCACAGATTACAGAATGCCTCCAGATGTGCATCGGAAACTGCTCCTGGTCATCCAGGGAACGATCAAAGCGTAAACTCTATGAAACATTACTCCCATGGAGGAAAGTGCGCATGGTGACTGTTGTATTCAATCCCGATGCAATTTCTGTGTTTCATCAACACTCTGATAGTACACAGATTACACAATGCCTCCAGATGTGCATCGGAAACTACTACTGGTCTTCCAGTTAACGATCAAGGCGTAGACTGTTTGAGAAATTACTCCCATGGAGGAAAGTGCGCATGGTGGCTGTTGTATTCAATCCCGATGCAATTTCTGTGTTTCATCAACACTCTGATAGTCCACAGATTACAGAATGCCACCCGATGTGCATCGGAAACTTCTACTGGTCTTCCAGGGAACGATCAGATCGTTGACTGTTTTGGACATTACTCCCATGGAGGAAAGTGTGCATGGTGACTGTTGTATTCAATCCCGATGCAATTTCTGTGTTTCATCAACACTCTGATAGTCCACAGATTACAGAATGCCACCCGATGTGCATCGGAAACTACTACTGGTCTTCCAGGGAACGATCAAAGCATAGACTGTTTGAGAATTACTCCCTTGGAGGAAAGTGCGCATGGTGAACGTTGTTTTCAATCCCGATGCAGTATCTGTGTTTCATCAACACTCTGATAGTCCACAGTTTACAGAAGGCCAGCAGATGTGCATCGGAAACTACTACTTGTCTTCTGGGGAACGATCAAAGCGTAGACTGTTAGAGACATTACTCCCATGGAGGAAAGTGCGCATGGTAACTGTGGTATTCAAAACCTGATGCAATTTCTGTGTTTCATCAACACTCTGATACTCCACAGATTACAGAATGCCTCCAGATGAGCATCGGAAACTACTACTGGTCTTCCAGGCAACGATCAAAGCGTAGACTGTTTGAGACATTACTCCCATGGAGGAAAGGGCGCATGGTGGTTGTTGTATTCAATCCCGATGCAGTATCTGTGTTTCATCAACACTCTGATAGTCCACAGTTTACAGAAGGCCTGCAGATGTGCATCGGAAACTACTACTTGTCTTCTGGGGAACGATCAAAGCGTAGACTGTTAGAGACATTACTCCCATGGAGGAAAGTGCGCATGGTAACTGTGGTATTCAAAACCTGATGCAATTTCTGTGTTTCATCAACACTCTGATACTCCACAGATTACAGAATGCCTCCAGATGAGCATCGGAAACTACTACTGGTCTTCCAGGGGACGATCAAAGCGTATACTGATTGAGACATTACTTTTATGGAGGACTGTGCTCATGGTGACTGTTGTATTCAATCCCGATGCAATTTCTGTGTTTCATCAACACTCTGATAGTACACAGATTACACAATGCCTCCAGATGTGCATCGGAAACTACTACTGGTCTTCCAGTTAACGATCAAAGCGTAGAATGTTTGAGAAATTACTCCCATGGAGGAAAGTGCGCATGGTGGCAGTTGTATTCAATCCCGATGCAATTTCTGTGTTTCATCAACACTCTAATAGTCCACAGATTACAGAATGCCTCCAGATGTGCATCGGAAACTACTACTGGTCTTCCAGGGTACGATGGAAGCGTAGACTGTTTGAGCCATTACTCCCATGGAGGAAAGTGCGCATGGTGACTGTTGTATTCAATCCCGATGCAATTTCTGCGATTCATCAACACTCTGATAGTCCACAGATTACAGAATGCCTAAAGATGTGCATCGGAAACTACTACTGGTTTTCCAGGGAACGATCAAAGCGTAGACTGTTTGAGAAATTACTTTTATGGAGGAATGTGCTCATGGTGACTGTTGTATTCAATCCCGATGCAATTTCTATGTTTCATCAACACTCTTATAGTCCACAGATTACAGAATGCCTCCAGATGTGCATCGGAAACTGCTACTGGTCATCCAGGGAACGATCAAAGCGTAAACTCTATGAAACATTACTCCCATGGAGGAAAGTGCGCATGGTGACTGTTGTATTCAATCCCGATGCAATTTCTGTGTTTCATCAACACTCTGATAGTCCACAGATTACAGAATGACTCCCGATGTGCATCGGAAATTACTACTGGTCTTCCAGGGAACGACCAGATCGTAGACTGTTTGGGACATTACTCCCATGGAAGAAAGTGCGCGTGGTGACTGTTGTATTCAATCCCGATGCAATTTCTGTGTTTCATCAACACTCTGATAGTCCACAGATTACAGAATGACTCCAGATGTGCATCGGAAACTACTACTGGTCTTCCAGGGAACGATCAAAGCATAGACTGTTTGAGAATTACTCCCTTGGAGGAAAGTGCGCATGGTGAATGTTGTTTTCAATCCCGATGCAGTTTCTGTGTTTCATCAACACTCTGATAGTCCACAGATTACAGAAAGCCTGCAGATGTGCATCGGAAACTACTACTTGTCTTCTGGGGAACGATCAAAGCGTAGACTGTTAGAGACATTACTCCCATGGAGGAAAGTGCGCATGGTAAATGTGGTATTCAAAACCTGATGCAATTTCTGTGTTTCATCAACACTCTGATACTCCACAGATTACAGAATGCCTCCAGATGAGCATCGGAAACTACTACTGGTCTTCCAGGGAACGATCAAAGCGTAGACTGTTTGAGACATTACTCCCATGGAGGAAAGTGCGCATGGTTTTTGTTGTATTCAATCCCGATGCAATTTCTGTGTTTCATCAACACTCTAATAGTCCACAGATTACAGAATGCCTCCAGATGTGCATCGGAAACTACTACTGGTCTTCCAGGGGACGATCAAAGCGTATACTGATTGAGACATTACTTTTATGGAGGACTGTGCTCATGGTGACTGTTGTATTCAATCCCGATGCAATATCTGTGTTTCATCAACACTCTGATAGTACACAGATTACACAATGCCTCCAGATGTGCATCGGAAACTACTACTGGTCTTCCAGGGAACGATCAAAGCGTGGACTCTTTGACACATTACTCCCATGGAGGAAGTGCCCATGGTGACTGTTGTATTCAATCCCGATGCAATTTCTGTATTTCATCAACACTCTGATAGTCCACAGATTACAGAATGCCTCCAGATGTCAATCGGAAACTACTACTGGTCTTCCAGGGAACGATCAAAGCGTAGACTGTTTGGGACATTACTCCAATGGAGGAAAGTGCGCATGGTGAATGTTGTTTTCAATCCCGATGCAATTTCTGTGTTTTATCAACACTCTGATAGTCCACAGATTACAGAAAGCCTCCAGATGTGCATCGGAAACTACTACTGGTCTTCCAGGGAACGATCAAAGCGTAGACTGTTTCAGACATCACTCCCATGGAGAAAAGTGCGCATGGTAAATGTTCTATTCAATCCCGATGCAATATCTGTGTTTCATCAACACTCTGATACTCCACTGATTACAGAATGCCTCCAGATGTGCATCGGAAACTACTACTGGTCTTCCAGGGAACGATCAAAGCGTAGACTGTTTGAGACATTACTCCCATGCAGGAAAGTGCGCATGGTGACTGTTGTATTCAATCCCGATGAAATTTCTTTGTTTCATCAACACTCTGATAGTCCAATGATTACAGAATGCCACCAGATGTGCATCGGAAACTACTACTGGTCTTCCAGGGAACGATCAAAACGTCGACTGTTTGAGACATATCTCCCGTGGAGGAAAGTGCGCATCGTGACTGTTGTACTCAATCCCGATGCAATTTCTGTGTTTCATCAACACTCTGATAGTCCACAGATTACAGAAAGTTTAAAGATGTGCATCGGAAACTACTACTTGTCTTCCGGGGAACGATCAAAGCGTAGACTGTTTGGGACATTACTCCAATGGAGGAAAGTGCGCATGGTGGTTGTTGTATTCAATCCCGATGCAATTTCTATGTTTCATCAACACTCTAATAGTCCACAGATTACAGAATGCCTCCAGATGTGCATCGGAAACTACTACTGGTCTTCCAGGGAACGATCAAAGCGTAGACTGTTTGAGACATTACTTTTATGGAGGAATGTGCTCATGGTGACTGTTGTATTCAATCCCGATGCAATTTCTGTGTTTCATCAACACTCTGATAGTACACAGATTATACAATGCCTCCAGATGTGCATCGGAAACTACTACTGGTCTTCCAGGAAATGATCAAAGCGTGGACTCTTTGAAACATTACTCCCATGGAGGAAAGTGCGCATGGTGACTGTTGTATTCAATCCCGATGCAATTTCTGTGTTTCATCAACACTCTGATAGTCCACAGATTACAGAATGCCTCCAGATGTTAATCGGAATTTACTACTTGTCTTCCAGGGAACGATCAAAGCGTAGACTGTTTGGGACATTACTCCAATGGAGGAAAGTGCGCATGGTGAATGTTGTTCTCAATCCCGATGCAATTTCTGTGTTTCATCAACACTCTGATAGTCCACAGATTACAGAAAGCCTCTGGATGTGCATCGGAGACTACTACTGGTCTTCCAGGGAACGATCAAAGCGTAGACTGTTTCAGACATTACTCCCATGGAGGAAAGTGCGCATGGTAACTGTTGTAATCAATCCCGATGCATTTTCTGTGTTTCATCAACACTCCGATAGTCCACAGATTACAGAATGCCAGAAATGTGCATCGGAAACTACTACTGGTCTTCCCGGGAACGAACAAAGCGTAGACTGTTTCAGACATTACTCCCATTCAGGAAAGTTCGGATGGTGACTGTTGTATTCAATCCCGATGCAATTTCTGTGTTTCATCAACACTCTGATAGTCCACAGATTACAGAATGCCTCGCGATTTGCATCGGAAACTACTACTGGTCTTCCAGGGAACGATCAAAGCGTAAACTCTATGAAACATTACTCCCACGGAGGAAAGTGCGCATGGTGACTGTTGTATTCAATCCCGATGCTATTTCTGTGTTTCATCAACACTCTGATAGTCCACAGATTACAGAATGAATCGCGATGTGCATCGGTAACTACTACTGGTCTTCCAGGGAACGATCAAAGCGTAGACTGTTTGAGACATTACTCCCATGGAGGAAAGTGCGCATGGTTTTTGTTGTATTCAATCCCGATGCAATTTCTGTGTTTCATCAACACTCTAACAGTCCACAGATTACAGAATGCCTCCAGATGTGCAAAAAATTACTACTGGTCTTCCAGGGGACGATCAAAGCGTATACTGTTGGAGACATTACTTTTATGGAGGACTGTGCTCATGGTGACTGTTGTATTCAATCCCGATGCAATTTCTGTGTTTCATCAACACTCTGATAGTACACAGATTACACAATGCCTCCAGATGTGCATCGGAAACTACTACTGGTCTTCCAGGGAACGATCAAAGCGTGGACTCTTTGACACATTACTCCCATGGAGGAAGTGCCCATGGTGACTGTTGTATTCAATCCCGATGCAATTTCTGTATTTCATCAACACTCTGATAGTCCACAGATTACAGAATGCCTCCAGATGTTAATCGGTAACTACTTCTGGTCTTCCAGGGAACGATCAAAGCGTAGACTGTGTGGGACATTACTCCAATGGAGGAAAGTGCGCATGGTGAATGTTGTTTTCAATCACGATGCAATTTCTGTGTTTCATCAACACTCTGATAGTCCACAGATTACAGAAAGCCTCCAGATGTGCATCGGAAACAACTACTGGTCTTCCAGGGAACGATCAAAGCGTAGACTGTTTCAGACATCACTCCCATGGAGAAAAGTGCGCATGGTAAATGTTCTATTCAATCCCGATGCAATATCTGTGTTTCATCAACACTCTGATACTCCACAGGTTACAGAATGCCTCCAGATGTGCATCGGAAACTACTACTGGTCTTCCAGGGAACGATCAAAGCGTAGACTGTTTGAGACATTACTCCCATTGAGGAAAGTGCGCATGGTGACTGTTGTATTCAATCCCGATGCAATTTCTTTGTTTCATCAACACTCTGATAGTCCATAGATTACAGAATGCCACCAGATGTGCATCGGAAACTACTACTGGTCTTCCAGGGAACGATCAAAACGTCGACTGTTTGAGACATATCTCCCGTGGAGGAAAGTGCGCATGGTGACTGTTGTACTCAATCCCGATGCAATTTCTGTGTTTCATCAACACTCTGATAGTCCACAGATTACAGAAAGTTTCCAGATGTGCATCGGAAACTACTACTGGTCTCCCAGGGAACGATCAAAGCGTAGACTGTTTGAAACATTACTCCCATGGAGGAAAGTGCGCATGGTGACTGTTGAATTCAATCCCGATGCAATTTCTGTGTTTCATCAACACTCTGATAGTCCACAGATTACAGAATGCCTCCAGATGTTAATCGGAATTTACTACTTGTCTTCCAGGGAACGATCAAAGCGTACACTGTTTGGGACATTACTCCAATGGAGCAAATTGCGCATGGTGAATGTTGTTCTCAATCCCGATGCAATTTCTGTGTTTCATCAACACTCTTATAGTCCACAGATTACAGAAAGCCTCTGGATGTGCATCGGAAACTACTACTGGTCTTCCAGGGAACGATCAAAGCGTAGACTGTTTCAGACATCACTCCCATGGATAAAAGTGCGCATGGTAAATGTTGTATTCAATCCCGATGCAATTTCTGTGATTCATCAACACTCTGATACTCCACAGATTACAGAATGCCAGATGTGCATCGGAAACTACTACTGGTCTTCCAGGGAACGATCAAAGCGTAGACTGTTTGAGACATTACTCCCATGGAGGAAACTGCGCATGGAGACTGTTGTATTCAATCCCGATGAAATTTCGGGTTTCATCAACACTCTGATAGTCCACAGATTACAGAATGCCTCCAGATGTTAATCGGAAACTACTACTGGTCTTCCAGGGAACGATCAAAGCGTAGACTGTTTGGGACATTACTCCAATGGAGGAAAGTGCGCATGGTGAATGTTGTTTTCAATCCCGATGCAATTTCTGTGTTTCATCAACACTCTGATAGTCCACAGATTACAGAAAGCCTCCAGATGTGCATCGGAAACTACTACTGGTCTTCCAGGGAACGATCAAAGCGTAGACTGTTTCAGACATCACTCCCATGGAGAAAAGTGCGCATGGTAAATGTTCTATTCAATCCCGATGCAATATCTGTGTTTCATCAACACTCTGATAGTCCACAGATTACAGAATGCCTCCAGATGAGCATCGGAAACTACTACTGGTCTTCCAGGGAACGATCAAAGCGTAGACTGTTTGAGACATTATTCCCATGGAGGAAAATGCGCATGGTTTTTTTTGTATTCAAACCCGATGCAATTTCTGTGTTTCATCAACACTCTGATAGTCCACAGATTACAGAAAGCCTCCAGATGTGCATCGGAAACTACTACAGGTCTTCCAGGGAACGATCAAAGCGTAGACTGTTTCAGACATCACTCCCATGGAGAAAAGTGCGCATGGTAAATGTTCTATTCAATCCCGATGCAATATCTGTGTTTCATCAACACTCTGATACTCCACAGATTACAGAATGCCTCCAGATGTGCATCGGAAACTACTACTGGTCTTCCAGGGAACGATCAAAGCGTAGACTGTTTGAGACATTACTACCATGGAGGAAAGTGCGCATGGTGACTGTTGTATTCAATCCCGAAGCAATTTCTTTGTTTCATCAACACTCTGATAGTCCATAGATTACAGAATGCCACCAGATGTGCATCGAAAAATACTACTGGTCTTCCAGGGAACGATCAAAACGTCGACTGTTTGAGACATATCTCCCGTGGAGGAAAGTGCGCATGGTGACTGTTGTACTCAATCCCGATGCAATTTCTGTGTTTCATCAACACTCTGGTAGTCCACAGATTACAGAAAGTTTCCAGATGTGCATCGAAAACTACTACTTGTCTTCCGGGGAACGATCAAAGCGTAGCCTGTTAGAGACATTACTCCCATGGAGGAAAGTGCGCAATGTAACTGTGGTATTCAAAACCCGATGCAATTTCTGTGTTTCATAAACACTCTGATACTCCACAGATTACAGAATGCCTCCAGATGAGCATCGGAAACTACTACTGGTCTTCCAGGGAACGATCAAAGCGTAGACTGTTTGAGACATTACTCCCATGGAGGAAAGTGCGCATGGTGGTTGTTGTATTCAATCCCGATGCAATTTCTATGTTTCATCAACACTCTAATAGTCCACAGATTACAGAATGCAACAGGTGTGCATCGGAAACTACTACTGGTCTTCCAGGGAATGATCAAAGCGTGGACTCTTTGAAACATTACTCCCATGGAGGAAAGTGCGCATGGTGACTGTTGTATTCATTCCCGATGCAATTTCTGTGTTTCATCAACACTCTGATAGTCCACAGATTACAGAAAGCCTCTGGATGTGCATCGGAAACTACTACTGGTCTTCCAGGGAACGATCAAAGCGTGGACTGTTTCAGACATCACTCCCATGGAGAAAAGTGCGCATGGTAAATGTTGTATTCAATCCCGATGCAATTTCTGTGATTCATCAACACTCTGATACTCCACAGATTACAGAATGCCAGATGTGCATCGGAAACTACTAATGGTCTTCCAGGGAACGATCAAAGCGTTGACTGTTTGAGGCATTACTCCCATGGAGGAAACTGCGCATGGAGACTGTTGTATTCAATCCCGATGCAATTTCTGTGTTTCATCAACACTCTGATAGTCCACAGACTACAGAATGCCTCCAGATGTGCATCGGAAACTACTACTGGTCTTTCAGGGAACGATCAAAGCGTAAACTCTTTGAGACATTACTCCCATGGAGGAAAGTGCGCATGGTAACTGTTGTAATCAATCCCGATGCATTTTCTGTGTTTCATCAACACTCCGATAGTCCACAGATTACAGAATGCCAGAAATGTGCATCGGAAACTACTACTGGTCTTCCCGGGAACGAACAAAGCGTAGACTGTTTCAGACATTACTCCCATTCAGGAAAGTTCGGCTGGTGACTGTTGTATTCAATCCCGATGCAATTTCTGTGTTTCATCAACACTCTGATAGTCCACAGATTACAGAATGCCTCGCGATTTGCATCGGAAACTACTACTGGTCTTCCAGGGAACGATCAAAGCGTAAACTCTATGAAACATTACTCCCATGGAGGAAAGTGCGCATGGTGACTGTTGTATTCAATCCCGATGCAATTTCTGTGTTTCATCAACACTGTGATAGTCCACAGATTACAGAATGAATCGCGATGTGCATCGGAAACTACTACTGGTCTTCCAGGGAACGATCAAAACGTAGACTGTTTGGGACATTACTCCCATGGAGGAAAACGCGCATGGTGACTGTTGTATTCGATCCCGATGCAATTTCTGTGTTTCATCAACAGTCTGATAGTCCACCGATTACTGAATGCCACCATATGTGCATCGGAAACTACTACTGGTCTTCCAGGGAACGATCAAAGAGTCGACTGTTTGAGACATACCTCGCGTGGAGGAAAGTGCGCATGGTGACTGTTGTATTTAATCCCGAAGCAATTTCTGTGTTTCATCAACACTCTGATAGTCCACAGATTACAGAATGCCACCAGATGTGCATCGGAAACTAGTACTGGTCTTCCAGGGAACGATTAAAGCGTAGACTGTTTGAGAATTACTCCCATGGAGGAAAGTGCGCATGGTGACTGTTGTATTCAATCCCGATGCAATTTCTGTGTTTCATCAACACTCTGATAGTCCACACATTACAGAATGCCTCCAGTTGTGCAATTGAAACTACTTCTGGTCTTCCAGGGAACGATCAAAGCGTAGGCTGTTTAAGACATTACTCCCATAGAGGAAACTGCGCATGGAGACTGTTGTATTCAATCCCGATGCAATATCTGTGTTTCATCAACACTCTGATAGTCCACAGATTGCAGAATGCCTCGCGATGTGCATCGGAAACTACTACTGGTCTTCCAGGGAACGATCAAAACGTAGACTGTTTGGGACATTACTCCCATGGAGGAAAGTGCGCATGGTGACTGTTGTATTCAATCCCAATGCAATTTCTGTGTTTCATCAACACTCTGATAGTCCACAGATTACAGATTGCCTCCCGTGGTGCATCGGAAACTACTACTGGTCTTCCAGGGAACGATCAAACCGTAGACTGTTTCAGACATTACTCCCATGGAGGAAAGTGCGCATGGAAATTGTTGTATTCAATCCCGATGCAATTTCTGTGTTTCATCAACACTCTGAAACTCCACAGATTACAGAATGCCTCCAGATGAGCATCTGAAACTACTACTGGTCTTCCAGGGAACGATCAAAGCGTAGACTGTTTGTGACACTACTCCCATGGAGGAAAGTGCGCATGGTGGTTGTTGTATTCAATCCCGATCCAATTTCTGTGTTTCATCAACACTCTGATAGTACACAGATTACAGAATGCCTCCAGATGTGCATCGGAAACTGCTACTGGTCTTCCAGTTAACGATCAAAGCGTGAACTCTTTGAAACTTTACTCCCATGGAGGAAAGTACGCATGGTAACTGTTGTATTCAATCCCGATGCAATTTCTGTGTTTCATCAACACTCTGATACTAAACAGATTACAGAATGCCTCCAGATGAGCATCGGAAACTACTACTGGTCTTCCAGGGAACGATCAAAGCGTAGACTGTTTGAGACATTACTTTTATGGAGGAATGTGCTTATGGGTACTGTTGTATTCAATCCCGATGCAATTTCTTTGTTTCATCAACACTCTGATAGTCCACAGATAACAGAATGCCTCCAGATGTGCAATTGAAACTACTTCTGGTCTTCCAGGGAACGATCAAAGCGTAGACTGTTTAAGTCGTTACTCCCATGGAGGAAATTGCGCATGGAGACAGTTGTATTCAATCCCGATGCAATTTCTGTGTTTCATCAACACTCTGATAGTCCACAGATTACAGAATGCCTCCAGATGTGCATCGGAAACTACTACTGGTCTTTCAGGGAACGATCAAAGCGTAAACTTTTTGAGACATTACTCCCATGGAGGAAAGTGCGCATGGTAGCTGTTGTAATCAATCCCGATGCATTTTCTGTGTTTCATCAACACTCTGATAGTCCACAGATTAATGAATGCCATGAGATGTGCATCGGAAACTGCTACTGGTCTTCCCGGGAACGATCAAAGAGTAGACTGTTTGAGAATTACTCCCATGGAGGAAAGTGCGCATGGTAACTGTTGTATTCGACCCCGATGAAAGTTCTGTGTTTCATCAACACTCTGATAGTCCACAGATTACAGAATGTTTACAGATGTGCATCGGAAACTACTATTGGTCTTCCGGGGAACGATCAAAGCGTAGACTGTTTGAGACATTACTTTTATGCAGGAATGTGCTCATGGTGACTGTTGTATTCAATCCAGATGCAATTTCTATGTTTCATCAACACTATGATAGTCCACAGATTACAGAATGCCTCCAGATGTGCATTGGAAACTGCTACTGGCCTTCCAGGGAACGATTAAAGCGTAAACCCTATGAAACATTACTCCCATGGAGGAAAGTGCGCATGGTGACTGTTGTATTCAATCCCGATGCAATTTCTGTGTTTAATCAACACTCTGAAAGTCCACAGATTACAGAATGCCTCCCGATGTGCATCGGAAACTACTACTGGTCTTCCAGGGAACGATCAAAGCGTAGACTGTTTGGGACATTACTCCCATGGAGGTAAGTGCAAATGGTGACTGTCGTATTCAATCCCGATGCAATATCTGTGTTTCATCAACACTCTGATAGACCACAGATTACAGAATGCCATGAGATGTGCATCGGAAACTACTACTGGTCTTCCCGGGAACGATCAAAGAGTAGACTGTTTGAGAATTACTCCCATGGAGGAAAGTGCGCATGGTAACTGTTGTATTCTACCCCGATGCAATTTCTGTGTTTCATCAACACTCTGATAATCCACAGATTACAGAAAGCCTCCAGATGTGCATCGGAAACTACTACTGGTATTCCAGGGAACGATAAAAGCGCAGACTGTTTGAGACATTACTAGCGTGGAGGAAAGTGCGCATGGAGACTGTTGTATTCAATCCCAATGCAAATTCTGTGTCTCATCAACACTCTGATAGACCACAGATTACAGAATGCCACGAGATGTGCATCCGAAACTACTACTGGTCTTCCAGGGAACGATCAAAGCGTAGACTGTTTGAGACATTACTTTTATGCAGGAATGTGCTCATGTGACTGTTGTATTCAATCCCGATGCAATTTCTATGTTTCATCAATACTCTGATAGTCCACAGGTTACAGTATGCCTCCAGATGTTCATCGGAAACTACTACTGGTCTTCCAGGGAACGATAAAAGCGCAGACTCTTTGAGACATTACTAGCGTGGAGGAAAGTGCGCATCGTGACTGTTGTATTCAATCCCGATGCAATTTCTGTGCTTCATCAAAACTCTGATAGTCCACAGAATGCAGAATGCCTCCAGATATGCATCGGAAACTACTACTGGTCTTCCCGGGAACGATCAAAGCGTAGACTGTTTGGGACATTACTCCCATGGAGGAAAGTGCGCATGGTGACTGTTGTATTCAATCCCGATGCAATTTCCGTGTCTCATCAACCCTCTGATTGTCCACAGATTACAGAATGCCACGAGATGTGCATCGGAAACTACTACTGGTCTTCCAGGGAACGATAAAAGCGCAGACTGTTTGAGACATTACTCCCATGGAGGAAAGTGCGCATGGTGACTGTTGTATTCAATCCCGATGCAATTTCTGTGTTTCATCAACACTCTGATAGTCCACAGATTACGGAAAGCCTCCAGATGTGCATCGGAAACTACTACTGGTCTTCCAGGGAACGATCAAAGCGCAGACTGTTAGAGACATTACTCCCATGGAGGAAAGTGCCCATGGTGACTGTTGTATTCAATCCCGATGCAATTTCTGTGTTTCATCAACACTCTGATAGTCCACAGTTTACAGAATGCCTCCAGATGTGCATCGGAAACTACTATTGGTCTTCCAGGGAACGATCAAAACGTAGACTGTTTGAGACATTACTTTTATGCAGGAATGTGCTCATGGTGATTGTTGTATTCAATCCCGATGCAATTTCTATGTTTCATCAACACTCTGATAGTCCACAGATTAAAGAATGCCTCCAGAAGTGCATCGGAAACTGCTACTGGCCTTCCAGGGGACGATCAAAGCGTAAACTCTATGAAACATTACTCCCATGGAGGGAAGTGCGCATCGTGACTGTTGTATTCAATCCCGATGCAATTTTTGTGTTTAATCAACAGTCTGAAAGTTTACAGATTACAGAATGCCTCCCGATGTGCATCGGAAACTACTACTGGTCTTCCAGGGAACGATCAAAGCGTAGACTGTTTGGGACATTACTCCCATGGAGGAAAGTGCGCATGGTGACTGTTGTATTCAATCCCGATGCAATTTCTGTGTTTCATCAACACTCTGATAGTCCACAGAATACAGAATGCCTCCAGATATGCATCGGAAACTACTACTGGTCTTCCAGGGAACGATCAAAGCGTAGACTGTTTGGGACATTACTCCCATGGAGGAATGTGCGCATGGTGACTGTTGTATTCAATCCCGATGCAATTTCTGTGTCTCATTAACACTCTGATAGTCCACAGATTACAGAATGCCACGAGATGTGCATCGGAAACTACTACTGGTCTTCCAGGGAACGATCAAATCGTAGACTGTTTGAGAATTACTCCCACGGAGGAAAGTGCGCATGGTAACTGTTGTATTCAATCCCGATGCAATTTATGTGTTTCATCAACTCTCTGATAGTCCACAGATTACAGAAAGCCTCCAGATGTGCATCGTTAACTACTACTGGTTTTCCAGGGAACGATCAAAGCGTATACTGTTAGAGACATTACTCCCATGGAGGAAAGTGCTTATGGTAACTGTTGTATTTAATCCCGATGCAATATCTGTGTTTCATCAACACTCTGGTACTAGACAGATTACAGAATGCCTCCAGATTTGCATCGGAAACTACTACTGGTCTTCCAGGGAACGATCAAACCGTAGACTGTTTGAGACATTACTTTTTTGGAGGAATGTGCTCATGGTGATTGTGGTATTCAATCCCGATGCAATTTCTATGTTTCATCAACACTCTGATAGTCCACAGATTACTGAATGCCTCCACAAGTGCATCGGAAACTGCTACTGGTCTTCCAGGCAACGATCAAAGCGTAAACTCTATGAAACATTATTCCCATGGAGTAAAGTGCGCATGGTGACTGTTGTATTCAATCCCGATGCAATTTTTGTGTTTAATCAACACTCTGAAAGTCCACAGATTACCGAATGCCTCCCGATGTGCATCGGAAACTACTACTGGTCTTCCAGGGAACGATCAAAACGTAGACTGTTTGGGACATTACTCCCATGGAGGAAAGTGCGCATGGTGACTGTTGTATTCAATCCCGATGCAATTTCTGTGTTTCATCAACACTCTGATAGTCCACAGATTACGGAAAGCCTCCAGATGTGCATCGGAAACTCCTACTGGTCTTCCAGGGAACGATCAAAGCGTAGACCGTTAGAGACATTACTCCCATGGAGGAAAGTGCGCATTGTGAGTGTTGTATTCAATCCCGATGCAATTTCTGCGTTTCATCACCACTCTGATAGTCCACAGATTACAGAATGCCTCCAGATGTGCATCGGAAACTACTATTGGTTTTCGAGGGAACGATCAAAGCGTAGACTGTGTGAGACATTACTTTTATGCAGGAATGTGCTCATGATGACTGTTGTATTCAATCCCGATGCAATTTCTATATTTAATCAACACTCTGATAGTCCACAGATTACAGAATGCCTCCAAGATGTGCATCGGAAACTGCTACTGGCCTTCCAGGGAACGATCAAAGCGTAAACTCTATGAAACATTACTCCCATGGAGGAAAGTGCGCATCGTGACTGTTGTATTCAATCCCGATACAATTTCTGTGTTTCATCAACACTCTGATAGTCCACAGAATACAGAATGCCTCCAGATATGCATCGGAAACTACTACTGGTCTTCCAGGGAACGACCAAAGCGAAGACTGTTTGAGACATTACTTTTATGGAGGAATGTGCTCATGGTGATTGTTGTGTCAATCCCGATGCAATTTCTATGTTTCATCAACACTCTGATAGTCCACAGATTACAGAATGCCTCCAGATTTGCATCGGAAACTACTACTGGTCTTCCAGGGAACGATCAAAGCGTAGACTGTTTGGGACATTACTCCCATGGAGGAAAGTGCGCATGGTGACTGTTGTATTCAATCCCGATGCAATTTCTGTGTCTCATCAACACTCTGATAGTCCACAGATTACAGAATGCCACGAGATGTGCATCGGAAACTACTACTGGTCTTCCAGTTAACGATCAAATCGTAGACTATTTGAGAATTACTCCCACGGAGGAAAGTGCGCATGGTAACTGTTGTATTCAATCCCGATGCAATTTCTGTGTTTCATCAACTCTTTGATAGTCCACAGATTACAGAAAGCCTCCAGATGTGCATCGGAAACTACTACTGGTCTTCCAGGGAACGATCAAAGCGTAGACTGTTAGAGACATTACTCCCATGGAGGAAAGTGCGCATGGTAACTGTTGTATTTAATCCCGATGCAATATCTGTGTTTCATCAACACTCTGATACTCCACAGATTACAGAATGCCTCCAGATTTGCATCGGAAACTACTACTGGTCTTCCAGGGAACGATCAAAGCGTAGACTGTTTGAGACATTACTTTTATGGAGGAATGTGGTCATGGTGATTGTTGTATTCAATCCCGATGCAATCTCTATGTTTCATCAACACTCTGATAGTCCACAGATTACAGAATGCCTCCAGATGTGCATCGGAAACTGCTACTGGACTTCCAGGGAACGATCAAAGCGTAAACTCTATGAAACATTATTCCCATGGAGGAAAGTGCGCATGGTGACTGTTGTATTCAATCCCGATGCAATTTCTGTGTTAAATCAACACTGTTATAGTCCACAGATTACAGAATGCCTCCCGATGTGCATCGGAAACTACTACTGGTCTTCCAGGAAACGATCAAAGCGTAGACTGTTTAGGACATTACTCCCATGGAGGAAAGTGCGCATGGTGACTGTTGTATTCAATCCCGATGAAATTTCTGTGTTTCATCAACACTCTGATAGTCCACAGATTACAGAATGCCACGAGATGTGCATCGGAAACTACTACTGGTCTTCCAGGGAACGATCAAATCGTAGACTGTTTCAGACATTACTCCCATGGAGGAAAGTGCGCATGGTGACTGTTGTATTAAATCCTGATGGTATTTCTGTGTTTCATTAACACTCTGATAGTCCACAGATTACAGAATGCCACCAGATTTGCATCGGAAACTACTACTGGTCTTCCAGGGAACGATCAAACCGTAGACTGTTTGAGACATACCTCCCGTGGAGGAAAGTGCGCATGGTGACTGTTGCATTCATTCCCGATGCAATTTCTGTGTTTCATCAACACTCTGATAGTCCACAGATTACAGAATGCCTCCAGATGTGCATTGGAAACTGCTACTGGTCTTCCAGGGAACGATCAAAGCGTAAACTCTATGAAACATTATTCCCATGGAGGAAAGTGCCCATGGTGACTGTTGTATTCAATCCCGATGAAATTTCCGTCTTTCATCAACACTCTGATAGTCCACATATTACAGAATGCCACCAGATGTGCATCGGAAACTACTACTGGTCTTCCAGGGAACGATCAAACCGTAGACTGTTTGGGACATTACTCCCATCTAGGAATGTGCGCATGGTGACTGTTGTATTCAATCCCGATGCAATTTCTGTGTCTCATTAACACTCTGATAATCCACAGATTACAGAATGCCACGAGATGTGCATCGGAAACTACTACTAGTCTTCCAGGGAACGATCAAATCGTAGACTGTTTGAGAATTACTCCCACAAAGGAAAGTGCGCATGGTAACTGTTGTATTCAATCCCGAAGCAATTTCTGTGTTTCATCAACTCTCTGATAGTCCACAGATTACAGAAAGCCTCCAGATGTGCATCGGAAACTACTATTGGTTTTCCAGGGAACGATCAAAGAGTAGACTGTTTGAGACATTACTTTTTTGGAGGAATGTGCTCCTGGTGATTGTTGTATTCAATCCCGATGCAATTTCTATGTTTCATCAACACTCTGATAGTCCACAGATTACTGAATGCCTCCAGAAGTGCATCGGCAACTGCTACTGGTCTTCCAGGGAACGATCAAAGCGTAAACTCTATGAAACATTATTCCCATGGAGGAAAGTGCGCATGGTGACTGTTGTATTCAATCCCGATGCAATTTCTGTGTTTCATCAACACTCTGATAGTCCACAGAATACAGAATGCCTCCAGATATGCATCGGAAACTACTACTGGTCTTCCAGGGAACGATCAAAGCGTAGACTGTTTGAGACATTACTTATATGGAGGAATGTGCTCATGGTGATTGTTGTATTCAATCCCGATGCAATTTCTATGTTTCATCAACACTCTGATAGTCCACAGATTACAGAATGCCTCCAGATTTGCATCGGAAACTACTACTGGTCTTCCAGGGAACGATCAAAGCGTAGACTGTTTGGGACATTACTCCCATGGAGGAAAGTGCGCATGGTGACTGTTGTATTCAATCCCGATGCAATTTCTGTGTCTCATCAACACTCTGATAGTCCACAGATTACAGAATGCCACGAGATGTGCATCGGAAACTACTACTGGTCTTCCAGTTAACGATCAAATCGTAGACTGTTTGAGAATTACTCCCACGGAGGAAAGTGCGCATGGTAACTGTTGTATTCAATCCCGATGCAATTTCTGTGTTTCGTCAACTCTCTGATAGTCCACAGATTACAGAAAGCCTCCAGATGTGCATCGGAAACTACTACTGGTCTTCCAGGGAACGATCAAAGCGTAGACTGTTAGAGACATTACTCCCATGGAGGAAAGTGCGCATGGTAACTGTTGTATTTAATCCCGCTGCAATATCTGTGTTTCATCAACACTCTGATACTCCACAGATTACAGAATGCCTCCAGATTTGCATCGGAAACTACTACTGGTCTTCCTGGGAACGATCAAAGCGTAGACTGTTTGAGACATTACTTTTATGGAGGAATGTGGTCATGGTGATTGTTGTATTCAATCCCGATGCAATTTCTATGTTTCATCAACACTCTGATAGTCCACAGATTACAGAATGCCTCCAGATGTGCATCGGAAACTGCTACTGGACTACCAGGGAACGATCAAAGCGTAAACCCTACGAAACATTATTCCCATGGAGGAAAGTGCGCATGGTGACTGTTGTATTCAATCCCGATGCAATTTCTGTGTTAAATCAACACTGTTATAGTCCACAGATTACAGAATGCCTCCCGATGTGCATCGGAAACTACTACTGGTCTTCCAGGAAACGATCAGAGCGTAGACTGTTTAGGACTTTACTCCCATGGAGGAAAGTGCGCATGGTGACTGTTGTATTCAATCCAAATGAAATTTCTGTGTTTCATCAACACTCTGATAGTCCACAGATTACAGAATGCCACGAGATGTGCATCGGAAACTACTACTGGTCTTCCAGGGAACGATCAAATCGTAGACTGTTTCAGACATTACTCCCATGGAGGAAAGTGCGCATGGTGACTGTTGTATTAAATCCTGATGGTATTTCTGTGTTTCATTAACACTCTGATAGTCCACAGATTACAGAATGCCACCAGATTTGCATCGGAAACTACTACTGGTCTTCCAGGGAACGATCAAACCGTAGACTGTTTGAGACATACCTCCCGTGGAGGAAAGTGCGCATGGTGACTGTTGCATTCATTCCCGATGCAATTTTTGTGTTTCATCAACACTCTGATAGTCCACAGATTACAGAATGCCTCCAGATGTGCATTGGAAACTGCTACTGGTCTTCCAGGGAACGATCAAAGCGTAAACTCTATGAAACATTATTCCCATGGAGGAAAGTGCCCATGGTGACTGTTGTAATCAATCCCGATGAAATTTCTGTCTTTCATCAACACTCTGATAGTCCACATATTACAGAATGCCACCAGATGTGCATCGGAAACTACTACTGGTCTTCCAGGGAACGATCAAAGCGTAGACTGTTTGGGACATTACTCCCATGGAGGAAAGTGCGCATGGTGACTGTTGTATTCAATCCCGATGCAATTTCTGTGTCTCATCAACACTCTGATAGTCCACAGATTACAGAATGCCACGAGATGTGCATCGGAAACTACTACTGGTCTTCCAGTTAACGATCAAATCGTAGACTGTTTGAGAATTACTCCCACGGAGGAAAGTGCGCATGGTAACTGTTGTATTCAATCCCGATGCAATTTCTGTGTTTCGTCAACTCTCTGATAGTCCACAGATTACAGAAAGCCTCCAGATGTGCATCGGAAACTACTACTGGTCTTCCAGGGAACGATCAAAGCGTAGACTGTTAGAGACATTACTCCCATGGAGGAAAGTGCGCATGGTAACTGTTGTATTTAATCCCGCTGCAATATCTGTGTTTCATCAACACTCTGATACTCCACAGATTACAGAATGCCTCCAGATTTGCATCGGAAACTACTACTGGTCTTCCTGGGAACGATCAAAGCGTAGACTGTTTGAGACATTACTTTTATGGAGGAATGTGGTCATGGTGATTGTTGTATTCAATCCCGATGCAATTTCTATGTTTCATCAACACTCTGATAGTCCACAGATTACAGAATGCCTCCAGATGTGCATCGGAAACTGCTACTGGACTACCAGGGAACGATCAAAGCGTAAACCCTACGAAACATTATTCCCATGGAGGAAAGTGCGCATGGTGACTGTTGTATTCAATCCCGATGCAATTTCTGTGTTAAATCAACACTGTTATAGTCCACAGATTACAGAATGCCTCCCGATGTGCATCGGAAACTACTACTGGTCTTCCAGGAAACGATCAGAGCGTAGACTGTTTAGGACTTTACTCCCATGGAGGAAAGTGCGCATGGTGACTGTTGTATTCAATCCCGATGAAATTTCTGTGTTTCATCAACACTCTGACAGTCCACAGATTACAGAATGCCACGAGATGTGCATCGGAAACTACTACTGGTCTTCCAGGGAACGATCAAATCGTAGACTGTTTCAGACATTACTCCCATGGAGGAAAGTGCGCATGGTGACTGTTGTATTAAATCCTGATGGTATTTCTGTGTTTCATTAACACTCTGATAGTCCACAGATTACAGAATGCCACCAGATTTGCATCGGAAACTACTACTGGTCTTCCAGGGAACGATCAAACCGTAGACTGTTTGAGACATACCTCCCGTGGAGGAAAGTGCGCATGGTGACTGTTGCATTCATTCCCGATGCAATTTTTGTGTTTCATCAACACTCTGATAGTCCACAGATTACAGAATGCCTCCAGATGTGCATTGGAAACTGCTACTGGTCTTCCAGGGAACGATCAAAGCGTAAACTCTATGAAACATTATTCCCATGGAGGAAAGTGCCCATGGTGACTGTTGTATTCAATCCCGATGAAATTTCTGTCTTTCATCAACACTCTGATAGTCCACATATTACAGAATGCCACCAGATGTGCATCGGAAACTACTACTGGTCTTCCAGGGAACGATCAAACCGTAGACTGTTTGGGACATTACTCCCATCTAGGAATGTGCGCATGGTGACTGTTGTATTCAATCCCGATGCAATTTCTGTGTCTCATTATCACTCTGATAATCCACAGATTACAGAATGCCACGAGATGTGCATCGGAAACTACTACTAGTCTTCCAGGGAACGATCAAATCGTAGACTGTTTGAGAATTACTCCCACAGAGGAAAGTGCGCATGGTAACTGTTGTATTCAATCCCGAAGCAATTTCTGTGTTTCATCAACTCTCTGATAGTCCACAGATTAAAGAAAGCCTCCAGATGTGCATCGGAAACTACTACTGGTTTTCCAGGGAACGATCAAAGCGTAGACTGTTAGAGACATTACACCCATGGAGGAAAGTGCGCATGGTAGCTGTTGTATTTAATCCCGATGCAATATCTGTGTTTCATCAACACTCTGATACTAGACAGATTACAGAATGCCTCCAGATTTGCATCGGAAACTACTACTGGTCTTCCAGGGAACAATCAAAGAGTAGACTGTTTGAGACATTACTTTTTTGGAGGAATGTGCTCATGGTGATTGTTGTATTCAATCCCGATGCAATTTCTATGTTTCATCAACACTCTGATAGTCCACAGATTACTGAATGCCTCCAGAAGTGCATCGGCAACTGCTACTGGTCTTAAGGGAACGATCAGAGCGTAAACTCTATGAAACATTATTCCCATGGAGGAAAATGCGCATGGTGACTGTTGTATTCAATCCCGATGCAATTTCTGTGTTTCATCAACACTCTGATAGTCCACAGATTACAGAATGCCTCCAGATGTGCATCGGAAACTACTACTGGTCTTCCAGTGAACGATCAAATCGTAAACTCCTTGAGACAATACTCCCATGGAGGAAAGTGCGCATGGTGACTGTTGTATTCTATCCCGATGCAATTTCTGTGTTTCATCAACACTCTGATAGTCCACAGATTACGGAAAGCCACCAGATGTGCATCGGAAACTACTACTGGTCTTCCAGGGAACGATCAAAGCGTAGACTGTTAGAGACATTACCCCCATGGAAGAAAGTGCGCATTGTGACTGTAGTATTCAATCCCGATGCAATTTCTGTGTTTCATCACCACTCTGATAGTCCACAGATTACAGAATGCCTCCAGATGTGCATCGGAAACTACTATTGGTCTTCGAGGGAACGATCAAAGCATAGACTGTTTGAGACATTACTTTTATGCAGGAATGTGCTCATGATGACTGTTGTATTCAATCCCGATGCAATTTCTATGTTTAATCAACACTCTGATAGTCCACAGATTACAGAATGCCTCCAAGATGTGCATCGGAAACTGCTACTGGCCTTCCAGGGAACGATCAAAGCGTAAACTCTATGAAACATTACTCCCATGGAGGAAAGTGCGCATCGTGACTGTTGTATTCAATCCCGATGCAATTTTTGTGTTTAATCAACACTCTGAAAGTCCACAGATTACCGAATGCCTCCCGATGTGCATCGGAAACTACTACTGGTCTTCCAGGGAACGATCAAAGCGTAGACTGTTTGGGACATTACTCCCATGGAGGAAAGTGCGCATGGTGACTGTTGTATTCAATCCCGATGCAATTTCTGTGTTTCATCAACACTCTGATAGTCCACAGATTACGGAAAGAATCCAGATGTACATCGGAAACTACTACTGGTCTTCCAGGGAACGATCAAAGCGTAGACTGTTTCAGACATTACTCCCATGGAGGAAAGTGCGCATGGTGACTTTTGTATTCAATCCTGATACTATTTCTGTGTTTCATCAACACTCTGATAGTCCAAAAATTACAGAATGCCACCAGATGTGCATCGGAAACTACTACTGGTCTTCCAGGGAACGATCAAACCGTAGACTGTTTGAGACATACCTCCCGTGGAGGAAAGTGCGCATGGTGACTGTTGCATTCATTCCCGATGTAATTTCTGTGTTTCATCAACACTCTGATAGTCCACAGATTACAGAATGCCTCCAGATGTGCATCGGAAACTACTACTGGTCTTCCAGGGAACGATCAAAGCATAGACTGTTTGAGAATTACTCCCCTGGAGGAAAGTGCGCATGGTGAATGTTGTTTTCAATCCCGATGCAATTTCTGTGTTTCATTAACACTCTGATAGCCCACAGATTACAAAAGGCCTCCAGATGTGCATCGGAAACTACTACTGGTCTTCCAGGGAACGATCAAAGCGTAGACCGTTTGGGACATTACTCCCATGGAGGAAAGTGCGCATGGTGACTGTTGTATTCAATCCCGATGCAATTTCTGTGTCTCATCAACACTCTGATAGTCCACAGATTACAGAATGCCACGAGATGTGCATCGGAAACTACTACTGGTCTTCCAGGGAACGATCAAATCGTAGACTGTTTGAGAATTACTCCCACGGAGGAAAGTGCGCATGGTAACTGTTGTATTCAATCCCGATGCAATTTCTGTGTTTCATCAACACTCTGATAGTCCACAGATTACAGAAAGCCTCCAGATGTTCATCGGAAACTACTACTGGTCTTCCAGGGAACGATCAAAGCGTAGACTGTTAGAGACATTTCTCCCATGGAGGAAAGTGCGCATGGTAACTGTTGTATTAAATCCCGATGCAATATCTGTGTTTCATCAACACTCTTATACTCCACAGATTACAGAATGAATCCAGATTTGCATCGGAAACTACTACTGGTCTTCCAGGGAACGATCAAATCGTAGACTGTTTGAGACATTACTTTTATTGAGGAATGTGCTCAAGGTGATTGTTGTATTCAATCCCGATGCAATTTCTATGTTTCATCAACACTCTGATAGTCCACAGATTACAGAATGCCTCCAGATGTGCATCGGAAACTGCTACTGGTCTTCCAGGGAACGATCACAGCGTAAACTCTATGAAACATTATTCCCATGGAGGAAAGTGCGCATGGTGACTGTTGTATTCAATCCCGATGCAATTTCTGTGCTTCATCAACACTCTGATAGTCCACAGATTACAGAATGCCTCCCGGTGTGCATCGGAAACTACTACTGGTCTTCCAGGGAACGATCAAATCGTAGACTGTTAGAGACATTACTCCCATGGAAGAAAGTGCGCATGGTAAATGTTGAATTCAATCCCGATGCAATTTCTGTGTTTCATCAACACTCTGATAGTCCACAGATTACGGAAAGCCTCCAGATGTACATCGGAAACTACTACTGGTCTTCCAGGGAACGAACAAAGCGTAGACTGTTTAGGACATTACTCCCTTGGAGGAAAGTGCGCATGGTGACTGTTGTATTCAATTCCGATGAAATTTCTGTGTTTCATCAACACTCTGATAGTCCACAGAATACAGAATGCCTCAAGATATGCATCGGAAACTACTACTGGTCTTCCAGGGAACGATCAAAGCGTAGACTGTTTGGGACATTACTCAGATGGAGGAAAGTGCGCATGGTGACTGTTGTATTCAATCCCGATGCAATTTCTGTGTCTCATCAACACTCTGATAGTCCACAGATTACAGAATGCCACGAGATGTGCATCGGAAACTACTACTGGTCTTCCAGGGAACGATCAAATCGTAGACTGTTTGAGAATTACTCCACCGGAGGAAAGTGCGCATGGTAACTGTTGTATTCAATCCCGATGCAATTTCTGTGTTTCATCAACACTCTGATAGTCCACAGATTACAGAAAGCCTCCAGATGTTCATCGGAAACTACTACTGGTCTTCCAGGGAACGATCAAAGCGTAGACTGTTAGAGACGTTACTCCCATGGATGAAAGTGCGCATGGTAACTGTTGTATTAAATCCCGATGCAATATCTGTGTTTCATCAACACTCTGATACTCCACAGATTACAGAATGAATCCAGATTTGCATCGGAAACTACTACTGGTCTTCCAGGGAACGATCAAAGGGTAGACTGTTTGAGACATTACTTTTATGGAGGAATGTGCTCAAGGTGATTGTTGTATTCAATCCCGATGCAATTTCTATGTTTCATCAACACTCTGATAGTCCACAGATTACAGAATGCCTCCAGATGTGCATCGTAAACTGCTACTGGTCTTCCAGGGAACGATCACAGCGTAAACTCTATGAAACATTATTCCCATGGAGGAAAGTGCACATGGTGACTGTTGTATTCAATCCCGATGCAATTTCTGTGCTTCATCAACACTCTGATAGTCCACAGATTACAGAATGCCACGAGATGTGCATCGGAAACTACTACTGGTCTTCCAGGGAACGATCAAAGCGTAGACTGTTTCAGACATTACTCCCATGGAGGAAAGTGCGCATGGTGACTGTTGTATTAAATCCTGATGCTATTTCTGTGTTTCATCAACACTCTGATAGTCCACAGATTACAGAATGCCACCAGATGTGCATCGGAAACTACTACTGGTCTTCCAGGGAACGATCAAAGCGTAGACTGTTAGAGACATTACTCCCATGGAGGAAAGTGCGCATTGTGACTGTTGTATTCAATCCCGATGCAATTTCTGTGTTTCATCACCACTCTGATAGTCCACAGATTACAGAATGCCTCCAGATGTGCATCGGAAACTACTATTGGTCTTCGAGGGAACGATCAAAGCGTAGACTGTTTGAGACATTACTTTTATGCAGGAATGTGCTCATGATGACTGTTGTATTCAATCCCGATGCAATTTCTATGTTTAATCAACACTCTGATAGTCCACAGATTACAGAATGCCTCCAAGATGTGCATCGGAAACTGCTACTGGCCTTCCAGGGAACGATCAAAGCGTAAACTCTATGAAACATTACTCCCATGGAGGAAAGTGCGCATCGTGACTGTTGTATTCAATCCCGATGCAATTTTTGTTTTTAATCAACACTCTGAAAGTCCACAGATTACCGAATGCCTCCCGATGTGCATCGGAAACTACTACTGGTCTTCCAGGGAACGATCAAAGCGTAGACTGTTTGGGACATTACCCCCATGGAGGAAAGTGCGCATGGTGACTGTTGTATTCAATCCCGATTCAATTTCTGTGTTTCATCAACACTCTGATAGTCCACAGATTACGGAAAGCCTCCAGATGTACATCGGAAACTACTACTGGTCTTCCAGGGAACGATCAAAGCGTAGACTGTTAGAGACATTACTCCCATGGAGTAAAGTGCGCATGGTGAGTGTTGTATTCAATCCCGATGCAATTTCTGTGTTTCATCAACACTCTGATAGTCCACAGATTACAGAATGCCTCCAGATGTGCATCGGAAACTGCTACTGGTCTTCCAGGGAACGATCAAAGCGTAAACTCTATGAAACATTATTCCCATGGAGGAAAGTGCGCATGGTGACTGTTGTATTCAATCCCGATGCAATTTCTGTGTTTCATCAACATTCTGATAGTCCACAGATTACAGTATGCCTCCCGGTGTGCATCGGAAACTACTACTGGTCTTCCAGGAAACGATCAAAGCGTAGACTGTTTAGGACATTACTCCAATGGAGGAAAGTGCCCATGGTGACTGTTGTATTCAATCCCGATGAAATTTATGTCTTTCATCAACACTCTGATAGTCCACATATACAGAATGCCACGAGATGTGCATCGGAAACTACTACTGGTCTTCCAGGGAACGATCAAACCGTAGACTGTTTGAGACATACCTCCCGTGGAGGAAAGTGCGCATGGTGACTGTTGTATTCAATCCTGATACTATTTCTGTGTTTCATCAACACTCTGATAGTCCAAAAATTACAGAATGCCACCAGATGTGCATCGGAAACTACTACTGGTCTTCCAGGGAACGATCAAACCGTAGACTGTTTGAGACATACCTCCCGTGGAGGAAAGTACGCATGGTGACTGTTGCATTCATTCCCGATGCAATTTCTGTGTTTCATCAACACTCTGATAGTCCACAGATTACAGAATGCCACGAGATGTGCATCGGAAACTACTACTGGTCTTCCAGGGAACGATCAAAGCATAGACTGTTTGAGAATTACTCCCTTGGAGGAAAGTGCGCATGGTGAATGTTGTTTTCAATCCCGATGCAATTTCTGTGTTTCATTAACACTCTGATAGCCCACAGATTACAGAATGCCACGAGATGTGCATCGGAAACTACTACTGGTCTTCCAGGGAACGATCAAAGCGTAGACTGTTAGAGACATTACCCCCATGGAAGAAAGTGCGCATTGTGACTGTAGTATTCAATCCCGATGCAATTTCTGTGTTTCATCACCACTCTGATAGTCCACAGATTACAGAATGCCTCCAGATGTGCATCGGAAACTACTATTGGTCTTCGAGGGAACGATCAAAGCATAGACTGTTTGAGACATTACTTTTATGCAGGAATGTGCTCATGATGACTGTTGTATTCAATCCCGATGCAATTTCTATGTTTAATCAACACTCTGATAGTCCACAGATTACAGAATGCCTCCAAGATGTGCATCGGAAACTGCTACTGGCCTTCCAGGGAACGATCAAAGCGTAAACTCTATGAAACATTACTCCCATGGAGGAAAGTGCGCATCGTGACTGTTGTATTCAATCCCGATGCAATTTTTGTGTTTAATCAACACTCTGAAAGTCCACAGATTACCGAATGCCTCCCGATGTGCATCGGAAACTACTACTGGTCTTCCAGGGAACGATCAAAGCGTAGACTGTTTGGGACATTACTCCCATGGAGGAAAGTGCGCATGGTGACTGTTGTATTCAATCCCGATGCAATTTCTGTGTTTCATCAACACTCTGATAGTCCACAGATTACGGAAAGAATCCAGATGTACATCGGAAACTACTACTGGTCTTCCAGGGAACGATCAAAGCGTAGACTGTTTCAGACATTACTCCCATGGAGGAAAGTGCGCATGGTGACTTTTGTATTCAATCCTGATACTATTTCTGTGTTTCATCAACACTCTGATAGTCCAAAAATTACAGAATGCCACCAGATGTGCATCGGAAACTACTACTGGTCTTCCAGGGAACGATCAAACCGTAGACTGTTTGAGACATACCTCCCGTGGAGGAAAGTGCGCATGGTGACTGTTGCATTCATTCCCGATGTAATTTCTGTGTTTCATCAACACTCTGATAGTCCACAGATTACAGAATGCCTCCAGATGTGCATCGGAAACTACTACTGGTCTTCCAGGGAACGATCAAAGCATAGACTGTTTGAGAATTACTCCCCTGGAGGAAAGTGCGCATGGTGAATGTTGTTTTCAATCCCGATGCAATTTCTGTGTTTCATTAACACTCTGATAGCCCACAGATTACAAAAGGCCTCCAGATGTGCATCGGAAACTACTACTGGTCTTCCAGGGAACGATCAAAGCGTAGACCGTTTGGGACATTACTCCCATGGAGGAAAGTGCGCATGGTGACTGTTGTATTCAATCCCGATGCAATTTCTGTGTCTCATCAACACTCTGATAGTCCACAGATTACAGAATGCCACGAGATGTGCATCGGAAACTACTACTGGTCTTCCAGGGAACGATCAAATCGTAGACTGTTTGAGAATTACTCCCACGGAGGAAAGTGCGCATGGTAACTGTTGTATTCAATCCCGATGCAATTTCTGTGTTTCATCAACACTCTGATAGTCCACAGATTACAGAAAGCCTCCAGATGTTCATCGGAAACTACTACTGGTCTTCCAGGGAACGATCAAAGCGTAGACTGTTAGAGACATTTCTCCCATGGAGGAAAGTGCGCATGGTAACTGTTGTATTAAATCCCGATGCAATATCTGTGTTTCATCAACACTCTTATACTCCACAGATTACAGAATGAATCCAGATTTGCATCGGAAACTACTACTGGTCTTCCAGGGAACGATCAAATCGTAGACTGTTTGAGACATTACTTTTATTGAGGAATGTGCTCAAGGTGATTGTTGTATTCAATCCCGATGCAATTTCTATGTTTCATCAACACTCTGATAGTCCACAGATTACAGAATGCCTCCAGATGTGCATCGGAAACTGCTACTGGTCTTCCAGGGAACGATCACAGCGTAAACTCTATGAAACATTATTCCCATGGAGGAAAGTGCGCATGGTGACTGTTGTATTCAATCCCGATGCAATTTCTGTGCTTCATCAACACTCTGATAGTCCACAGATTACAGAATGCCTCCCGGTGTGCATCGGAAACTACTACTGGTCTTCCAGGGAACGATCAAATCGTAGACTGTTAGAGACATTACTCCCATGGAAGAAAGTGCGCATGGTAAATGTTGAATTCAATCCCGATGCAATTTCTGTGTTTCATCAACACTCTGATAGTCCACAGATTACGGAAAGCCTCCAGATGTACATCGGAAACTACTACTGGTCTTCCAGGGAACGAACAAAGCGTAGACTGTTTAGGACATTACTCCCTTGGAGGAAAGTGCGCATGGTGACTGTTGTATTCAATTCCGATGAAATTTCTGTGTTTCATCAACACTCTGATAGTCCACAGAATACAGAATGCCTCAAGATATGCATCGGAAACTACTACTGGTCTTCCAGGGAACGATCAAAGCGTAGACTGTTTGGGACATTACTCAGATGGAGGAAAGTGCGCATGGTGACTGTTGTATTCAATCCCGATGCAATTTCTGTGTCTCATCAACACTCTGATAGTCCACAGATTACAGAATGCCACGAGATGTGCATCGGAAACTACTACTGGTCTTCCAGGGAACGATCAAATCGTAGACTGTTTGAGAATTACTCCACCGGAGGAAAGTGCGCATGGTAACTGTTGTATTCAATCCCGATGCAATTTCTGTGTTTCATCAACACTCTGATAGTCCACAGATTACAGAAAGCCTCCAGATGTTCATCGGAAACTACTACTGGTCTTCCAGGGAACGATCAAAGCGTAGACTGTTAGAGACGTTACTCCCATGGATGAAAGTGCGCATGGTAACTGTTGTATTAAATCCCGATGCAATATCTGTGTTTCATCAACACTCTGATACTCCACAGATTACAGAATGAATCCAGATTTGCATCGGAAACTACTACTGGTCTTCCAGGGAACGATCAAAGGGTAGACTGTTTGAGACATTACTTTTATGGAGGAATGTGCTCAAGGTGATTGTTGTATTCAATCCCGATGCAATTTCTATGTTTCATCAACACTCTGATAGTCCACAGATTACAGAATGCCTCCAGATGTGCATCGTAAACTGCTACTGGTCTTCCAGGGAACGATCACAGCGTAAACTCTATGAAACATTATTCCCATGGAGGAAAGTGCACATGGTGACTGTTGTATTCAATCCCGATGCAATTTCTGTGCTTCATCAACACTCTGATAGTCCACAGATTACAGAATGCCACGAGATGTGCATCGGAAACTACTACTGGTCTTCCAGGGAACGATCAAAGCGTAGACTGTTTCAGACATTACTCCCATGGAGGAAAGTGCGCATGGTGACTGTTGTATTAAATCCTGATGCTATTTCTGTGTTTCATCAACACTCTGATAGTCCACAGATTACAGAATGCCACCAGATGTGCATCGGAAACTACTACTGGTCTTCCAGGGAACGATCAAAGCGTAGACTGTTAGAGACATTACTCCCATGGAGGAAAGTGCGCATTGTGACTGTTGTATTCAATCCCGATGCAATTTCTGTGTTTCATCACCACTCTGATAGTCCACAGATTACAGAATGCCTCCAGATGTGCATCGGAAACTACTATTGGTCTTCGAGGGAACGATCAAAGCGTAGACTGTTTGAGACATTACTTTTATGCAGGAATGTGCTCATGATGACTGTTGTATTCAATCCCGATGCAATTTCTATGTTTAATCAACACTCTGATAGTCCACAGATTACAGAATGCCTCCAAGATGTGCATCGGAAACTGCTACTGGCCTTCCAGGGAACGATCAAAGCGTAAACTCTATGAAACATTACTCCCATGGAGGAAAGTGCGCATCGTGACTGTTGTATTCAATCCCGATGCAATTTTTGTTTTTAATCAACACTCTGAAAGTCCACAGATTACCGAATGCCTCCCGATGTGCATCGGAAACTACTACTGGTCTTCCAGGGAACGATCAAAGCGTAGACTGTTTGGGACATTACCCCCATGGAGGAAAGTGCGCATGGTGACTGTTGTATTCAATCCCGATTCAATTTCTGTGTTTCATCAACACTCTGATAGTCCACAGATTACGGAAAGCCTCCAGATGTACATCGGAAACTACTACTGGTCTTCCAGGGAACGATCAAAGCGTAGACTGTTAGAGACATTACTCCCATGGAGTAAAGTGCGCATGGTGAGTGTTGTATTCAATCCCGATGCAATTTCTGTGTTTCATCAACACTCTGATAGTCCACAGATTACAGAATGCCTCCAGATGTGCATCGGAAACTGCTACTGGTCTTCCAGGGAACGATCAAAGCGTAAACTCTATGAAACATTATTCCCATGGAGGAAAGTGCGCATGGTGACTGTTGTATTCAATCCCGATGCAATTTCTGTGTTTCATCAACATTCTGATAGTCCACAGATTACAGTATGCCTCCCGGTGTGCATCGGAAACTACTACTGGTCTTCCAGGAAACGATCAAAGCGTAGACTGTTTAGGACATTACTCCAATGGAGGAAAGTGCCCATGGTGACTGTTGTATTCAATCCCGATGAAATTTATGTCTTTCATCAACACTCTGATAGTCCACATATACAGAATGCCACGAGATGTGCATCGGAAACTACTACTGGTCTTCCAGGGAACGATCAAACCGTAGACTGTTTGAGACATACCTCCCGTGGAGGAAAGTGCGCATGGTGACTGTTGTATTCAATCCTGATACTATTTCTGTGTTTCATCAACACTCTGATAGTCCAAAAATTACAGAATGCCACCAGATGTGCATCGGAAACTACTACTGGTCTTCCAGGGAACGATCAAACCGTAGACTGTTTGAGACATACCTCCCGTGGAGGAAAGTACGCATGGTGACTGTTGCATTCATTCCCGATGCAATTTCTGTGTTTCATCAACACTCTGATAGTCCACAGATTACAGAATGCCACGAGATGTGCATCGGAAACTACTACTGGTCTTCCAGGGAACGATCAAAGCATAGACTGTTTGAGAATTACTCCCTTGGAGGAAAGTGCGCATGGTGAATGTTGTTTTCAATCCCGATGCAATTTCTGTGTTTCATTAACACTCTGATAGCCCACAGATTACAAAAGGCCTCCAGATGTGCATCGGAAACTACTACTGGTCTTCCAGGGAACGATCAAAGCGTAGACTGTTTGGGACATTACTCCCATGGAGGAAAGTGCGCATGGTGACTGTTGTATTCAATCCCGATGCAATTTCTGTGTCTCATCAACACTCTGATAGTCCACAGATTACAGAATGCCACGAGATGTGCATCGGAAACTACTACTGGTCTTCCAGGGAACGATCAAATCGTAGACTGTTTGAGAATTACTCCCACGGAGGAAAGTGCGCATGGTAACTGTTGTATTCAATCCCGATGCAATTTCTGTGTTTCATCAACACTCTGATAGTCCACAGATTACAGAAAGCCTCCAGATGTTCATCGGAAACTACTACTGGTCTTCCAGGGAACGATCAAAGCGTAGACTGTTAGAGACATTACTCCCATGGAGTAAAGTGCGCATGGTGAGTGTTGTATTCAATCCCGATGCAATTTCTGTGTTTCATCAACACTCTGATAGTCCACAGATTACAGAATGCCTCCAGATGTGCATCGGAAACTGCTACTGGTCTTCCAGGGAACGATCAAAGCGTAAACTCTATGAAACATTATTCCCATGGAGGAAAGTGCGCATGGTGACTGTTGTATTCAATCCCGATGCAATTTCTGTGTTTCATCAACACTCTGATAGTCCACAGATTACAGTATGCCTCCCGGTGTGCATCGGAAACTACTACTGGTCTTCCAGGAAACGATCAAAGCGTAGACTGTTTAGGACATTACTCCAATGGAGGAAAGTGCCCATGGTGACTGTTGTATTCAATCCCGATGAAATTTATGTCTTTCATCAACACTCTGATAGTCCACATATACAGAATGCCACGAGATGTGCATCGGAAACTACTACTGGTCTTCCAGGGAACGATCAAACCGTAGACTGTTTGAGACATACCTCCCGTGGAGGAAAGTGCGCATGGTGACTGTTGTATTCAATCCTGATACTATTTCTGTGTTTCATCAACACTCTGATAGTCCAAAAATTACAGAATGCCACCAGATGTGCATCGGAAACTACTACTGGTCTTCCAGGGAACGATCAAACCGTAGACTGTTTGAGACATACCTCCCGTGGAGGAAAGTGCGCATGGTGACTGTTGCATTCACTCCCGATGCAATTTCAGTGTTTCATCAACACTCTGATAGTCCACAGATTACAGAATGCCACGAGATGTGCATCGGAAACTACTACTGGTCTTCCAGGGAACGATCAAAGCATAGACTGTTTGAGAATTACTCCCTTGGAGGAAAGTGCGCATGGTGAATGTTGTTTTCAATCCCGATGCCATTTCTGTGTTTCATTAACACTCTGATAGCCCACAGATTACAAAAGGCCTCCAGATGTGCATCGGAAACTACTACTGGTCTTCCAGGGAACGATCAAAGCGTAGACTGTTTGGGACATTACTCCCATGGAGGAAAGTGCGCATGGTGACTGTTGTATTCAATCCCGATGCAATTTCTGTGTCTCATCAACACTCTGATAGTCCACAGATTACAGAATGCCACGAGATGTGCATCGGAAACTACTACTGGTCTTCCAGGGAACGATCAAATCGTAGACTGTTTGAGAATTACTCCCACGGAGGAAAGTGCGCATGGTAACTGTTGTATTCAATCCCGATGCAATTTCTGTGTTTCATCAACACTCTGATAGTCCACAGATTACAGAAAGCCTCCAGATGTTCATCGGAAACTACTACTGGTCTTCCAGGGAACGATCAAAGCGTAGACTGTTAGAGACATTACTCCCATGGAGGAAAGTGCGCATGGTAACTGTTGTATTAAATCCCGATGCAATATCTGTGTTTCATCAACACTCTGATACTCCACAGATTACAGAATGAATCCAGATTTTCATCGGAAACTATTACTGGTCTTCCAGGGAACGATCAAATCGTAGACTGTTTGAGACATTACTTTTATTGAGGAATGTGCTCAAGGTGATTCTTGTATTCAATCCCGACGCAATTTCTATGTTTCATCAACACTCTGATAGACCACAGATTACAGAATGCCTCCAGATGTGCATCGGAAACTGCTACTGGTCTTCCAGGGAACGATCACAGCGTAAACTCTATGAAACATTATTCCCATGGAGGAAAGTGCGCATGGTGACTGTTGTATTCAATCCCGATGCAATTTCTGTGCTTCATCAACACTCTGATAGTCCACAGATTACAGAATTCCTCCCGGTGTGCATCGGAAACTACTACTGGTCTTCCAGGGAACGATCAAATCGTAGACTGTTAGAGACATTACTCCCATGGAGGAAAGTGCGCATGGTAAATGTTGAATTCAATCCCGATGCAATTTCTGTGTTTCATCAACACTCTGATAGTCCACAGATTACGGAAAGCCTCCAGATGTACATCGGAAACTACTACTGGTCTTCCAGGGAACGAACAAAGCGTAGACTGTTTAGGACATTACTCCCATGGAGGAAAGTGCGCATGGTGACTGTTGTATTCAATTCCGATGAAATTTCTGTGTTTCATCAACACTCTGATAGTCCACAGAATACAGAATGCCTCAAGATATGCATCGGAAACTACTACTGGTCTTCCAGGGAACGATCAAAGCGTAGACTGTTTGGGACATTACTCAGATGGAGGAAAGTGCGCATGGTGACTGTTGTATTCAATCCCGATGCAATTTCTGTGTCTCATCAACACTCTGATACTCCACAGATTACAGAATGAATCCAGATTTGCATCGGAAACTACTACTGGTCTTCCAGGGAACGATCAAATCGTAGACTGTTTGAGACATTACTTTTATTGAGGAATGTGCTCAAGGTGATTCTTGTATTCAATCCCGATGCAATTTCTATGTTTCATCAACACTCTGATAGTCCACAGATTACAGAATGCCTCCAGATGTGCATCGGAAACTGCTACTGGTCTTCCAGGGAACGATCACAGCGTAAACTCTATGAAACATTATTCCCATGGAGGAAAGTGCGCATGGTGACTGTTGTATTCAATCCCGATGCAATTTCTGTGCTTCATCAACACTCTGATAGTCCACAGATTACAGAATTCCTCCCGGTTTGCATCGGAAACTACTACTGGTCTTCCAGGGAACGATCAAATCGTAGACTGTTAGAGACATTACTCCCATGGAGGAAAGTGCGCATGGTAAATGTTGAATTCAATCCCGATGCAATTTCTGTGTTTCATCAACACTCTGATAGTCCACAGATTACAGAAAGCCTCCAGATGTTCATCGGAAACTACTACTGGTCTTCCAGGGAACGATCAAAGCGTAGACTGTTAGAGACATTACTCCCATGGAGGAAAGTGCGCATGGTAACTGTTGTATTAAATCCCGATGCAATATCTGTGTTTCATCAACACTCTGATACTCTACAGATTACAGAATGAATCCAGATTTGCATCGGAAACTACTACTGGTCTTCCAGGGAACGATCAAAGCGTAGACTGTTTGAGACATTACTTTTAGGGAGGAATGTGCTCAAGGTGATTGTTGTATTCAATCCCGATGCAATTTCTATGTTTCATCAACACTCTGATAGTCCACAGATTACAGAATGCCTCCAGATGTGCATCGTAAACTGCTACTGGTCTTCCAGGGAACGATCACAGCGTAAACTCTATGAAACATTATTCCCATGGAGGAAAGTGCGCATGGTGACTGTTGTATTCAATCCCGATGCAATTTCTGTGTTTCATCAACACTCTGATAGTCCACATTTTACAGAATGCCACGAGATGTGCATCGGAAACTACTACTGGTCTTCCAGGGAACGATAAAAGCGTAGACTGTATGAGACATTACTCCCGTGGAGGAATGTGCGCATGGTGACTGTTGTATTCAATCCCGATGCAATTTCTGTGTTTCATCAACACTCTGAGAGTCCACAGATTACAGAATGCCTCCAGATGTGCATCGGAAACTACAACAGGTCTTCCAGGGAACGATCAAATCGTAAACTCCTTGAGACATTACTCCCTAGGAGGAAAGTGCGCATGGTGACTGTTGTATTCAATCCCGATGCAATTTCTGTGTTTCATCAACACTCTGATAGTCCACAGATTACGGAAAGCCTCCAGTTGTACATCGGAAACTACTACTGGTCTTCCAGGGAACGATCAAAGCGTAGACTGTTAGAGACATTACTCCCATGGAGTAAAGTGCGCATGGTGACTGTTGTATTCAATCCCGATGGAATTTCTGTGTTTCATCAACACTCTGATAGTCCACATATTACAGAATGCCAACATATGTGCATCGGAAACTACTACTGGTTTTCCAGGGAACGATCAAAGCGTAGACTGTTAGAGACATTACTCCCATGGAGGAAAGTGCGCATGGTAACTGTTGTATTTAATCCCGATGCAATATCTCTGTTTCATCAACACTCTGATACTAGACAGATTACAGAATGCCTAAAGATTTGCATCGGAAACTACTACTGGTCTTCCAGGGAACGATCAAAGCGTAGACTGTTTGAGACATTACTTTTTTGGAGGAATGTGCTCATCGTGATTGTTGTATTTAATCCCGATGCAATTTCTATGTTTCATCAACACTCTGATAGTCCACAGATTACTGAATGCCTCCAGAAGTGCATCGGAAACTGCTACTGGTCTTCCAGGGAACGATCAAAGCGTAAACTCTATGAAACATTATTCCCATGGAGGGAAGTGCGCATGGTGACTGTTGTATTCAATCCCGATGCAATTTCTGTGTTTCATCAACACTCTGATAGTCCACAGATTACGGAAAGCCTCCAGATGTGCATCGGAAACTACTACTGGTCTTCCAGGGAACGATCAAAGCGTAGACTGTTTAGGACATTACTCCCATGGAGGAAAGTGCGCATGGTGACTGTTGTATTCAATCCCGATGAAATTTCTGTCTTTCATCAACACTCTGATAGTCCACATATTACAGAATGCCACCAGATGTGCATCGGAAACTACTACTGGTCTTCCAGGGAACGATCAAAGCGTAGACTGTTTGGGACATTACTCCCATGGAGGGAAGTGCGCATTGTAACTGTTGTATTCAATCCCGATGCAATTTCTGTGTTTCATCAACACTCTGATAGTCCACAGATTACAGAATGCCTCCAGATGTGCATCGGAAACTACTACTGGTCTTCCAGGGAACGATCAAATCGTAAACTCCTTGAGACAATACTCCCATGGAGGAAAGTGCGCATGGTGACTGTTGTATTCAATCCCGATGCAATTTCTGTGTTTCATCAACACTCTGATAGTCCACAGATTACGGAAAGCCTCCAGATGTGCATCGGAAACTACTAATGGTCTTCCAGGGAACGATCAAAGCGTAGACTGTTAGAGACATTACTCCCATGGAGGAAAGTGCGCATTGTGACTGTTGTATTCAATCCCGATGCAATTTCTGTGCTTCATCACCACTCTGATAGTCCACAGATTACAGAATGCCTCCAGATGTGCATCGGAAACTACTATTGGTCTTCGAGGGAACGATCAAAACGTAGACTGTTTGAGACATTACTTTTATGCAGGAATGTGCTCATGATGACTGTTGTATTCAATCCCGATGCAATATCTATGTTTAATCAACACTCTGATAGTCCACAGATTACAGAATGCCTCCAAGATGTGCATCGGAAACTGCTACTGGCCTTCCAGGGAACGATCAAAGCGTAAACTCTATGAAACATTACTCCCATGGAGGAAAGTGCGCATCGTGACTGTTGTATTCAATCCCGATGCAATTTTTGTGTTTAATCAACACTCTTAAAGTCCACAGATTACCGAATGCCTCCCGATGTGCATCGGAAACTACTACTGGTCTTCCAGGGAACGATCAAAGCGTAGTCTGTTTGGGACATTACTCCCATGGAGGAAAGTGCGCATGGTGACTGTTGTATTCAATCCCGATGCAATTTCTGTGTTTCATCAACACTCTGATAGTCCACAGATTACGGAAAGCCTCCAGATGTACATCGGAAACTACTACTGGTCTTCCAGGGAACGATCAAAGCGTAGACTGTTAGAGACATTACTCCCATGGAGTAAAGTGCGCATGGTGACTGTTGTATTCAATCCCGATGCAATTTCTGTGTTTCATCAACACTCTGATAGTCCACAGATTACAGAATGCCTCCAGATGTGCATTGGAAACTGCTACTGGTATTCCAGGGAACGATCAAAGAGTAAACTCTATGAAACATTATTCCCATGGAGGAAAGTGCGCATGGTGACTGTTGTATTCAATCCCGATGCAATTTCTGTGTTTCATCAACACTCTGATAGTCCACAGATTACAGTATTCCTCCCGGGTTGCATCGGCAACTACTACTGGTCTTCCAGGAAACGATCAAAGCGTAGAGTGTTTAGGACATTACTCCCATGGAGGAAAGTGCCCATGGTGACTGTTGTATTCAATCCCGTTGAAATTTCTGTTTTCATCAACACTCTGATAGTCCACATATTACAGAATGCCACGAGATGTGCATCGGAAACTACTACTGGTCTTCCAGGGAACGATCAAAGCGTAGACTGTTTCAGACATTACTCCCATGGAGGAAAGTGCGCATCGTGACTCTTGTATTCAATCCCGATGCAATTTTTGTGTTTAATCAAAACTCTGAAAGTCCACAGATTACCGAATGCCTCCCGATGTGCATCGGAAACTACTACTGGTCTTCCAGGGAACGATCAAAGCGTAGACTGTTAGAGACATTACTCCCATGGAGGAAAGTGCGCATGGTAAATGTTGAATTCAATCCCGATGCAATTTCTGTGTTTCATCAACACTCTGATAGTCCACAGATTACAGAAAGCCTCCAGATGTGCATCGGAAACTACAACTGGTCTTCCAGGGAACGATCAAATCGTAAACTCCTTGAGACATTACTCCCTTGGAGGAAAGTGCGCATGGTGACTGTTGTATTCAATCCCGATGCAATTTCTGTGTTTCATCAACACTCTGATAGTCCACAGATTAGGGAAAGCCTCCAGATGTACATCGGAAACTACTACTGGTCTTCCAGGGAACGATCAAAGCGTAGACTGTTAGAGACATTACTCCCATGGAGGAAAGTGCGCATGGTGACTGTTGTATTCAATCCCGACGCAATTTCTGTGTTTCATCAACACTCTGATAGTCCACAGATTACAGAATGCCTCCCGATGTGCATCGGAAACTACTACTGGTCTTCCAGGGAACGATTAAAGCGTAGACTGTTTAGGACATTACTCCCATGGAGGAAAGTGCGCATGGTGACTGTTGTATTCAATCCCGATGAAATTTCTGTGTTTCATCAACACTCTGATAGTCCACAGAATACAGAATGCCTCCAGATATGCATCGGAAACTACTACTGGTCTTCCAGGGAACGATCAAAGCGTAGACTGTTTGGGACATTACTGCCATGGATGAAAGTGCTCATGGTGACTGTTGTATTCAATCCCGATGCAATTTCTGTGTCTCATCAACACTCTGATAGTCCACAGATTACAGAAAGCTTCCAGATGTTCATCGGAAACTACTACTGGTCTTCCAGGGAACGATCAAAGCGTAGACTGTTAGAGACATTACTCCCATGGAGGAAAGTGCGCATGGTAACTGTTGTATTAAATCCCGATGCAATATCTGTGTTTCATCAACACTCTGATACTCCACAGATTACAGAATGAATCCAGATTTGCATCGGAAACTACCACTGGTCTTCCAGGGAACGATCAAAGCGTAGACTGTTTGAGAAATTACTTTTATGGAGGAATGTGCTCAAGGTGATTGTTGTATTCAATCCCGATGCAATTTCTATGTTTCATCAAGACTCTGATAGTCCACAGATTACAGAATGCCTCCAGATGTGCATTATAAACTGCTACTGGTCTTCCAGGGAACGATCACAGCGTAAACTCTATGAAACATTATTCCCATGGAGGAAAGTGCGCACGGTGATTGTTGTATTCAATCCCGATGCAATTTCTGTGCTTTATCAACACTCTGATAGTCCACAGATTGCAGAATGCCTCCCGGTGTGCATCGGAAACTCCTACTGGTCTTCCAGGGAACGATCAAAGCGTAGACTGTTTAGGACATTACTCCCATGGAGGAAAGTGCGCATGGTGACTGTTGTATTCAATCCCGATGAAATTTCTGTGTTTCATCAACACTCTGATAGTCCACAGATTACAGAATGCCACGAGATGTGCATCGGAAACTACTACTGGTCTTCCAGGGAACGATCAAAGCGTAGACTGTTTCAGACATTACTCATATGGAGGAAAGTGCGCATGGTGACTGTTGTATTAAATCCTGATGCTATTTCTGTGTTTCATCAACACTCTGATAGTCCACAGATTACAGAATGCCACCAGATGTGCATCGGAAACTACTACTGGTCTTCCAGGGAACGATCAAACCGTAGACTGTTTGAGACATACCTCCCGTGGAGGAAAGTGCGCATGGTGACTGTTGCATTCATTCCCGATGCAATTTCTGTGTTTCATCAACACTCTGATAGTCCACAGATTACAGAATGCCACGAGATGTGCATCGGAAACTACTACAGGTCTTCCAGGGAACGATCAAAGCATAGACTGTTTGATAATTACTAACTTGGAGGAAAGTGCGCATGGTGAATGTTGTTTTCAATCCCGATGCAATTTCTGTGTTTCATCAACACTCTGATAGTCCACAGACTACAGAAAGCCTCCAGATGTGCATCGGAAACTACTACTGGTCTTCCAGGGAACGATCAAAGCGTAGACTGTTAGAGACATTACTCCCATGGAGGAAAGTGCGCATGGTAAATGTTGAATTCAATCCCGATGCAATTTCTGTGTTTCATCAACACTCTGATAGTCCACAGATTACAGAATGCCTCCAGATGTGCATCGGAAACTACAACTGGTCTTCCAGGGAACGATCAAACCGTAAACTCCTTGAGACATTACTCCCATGGAGGAAAGTGCGCATGGTGACTGTTGTATTCAATCCCGATGCAATTTCTGTGTTTCATCAACACTCTGATAGTCCACAGATTACGGGAAGCCTCCAGATGTACATCGGAAACTACTACTGGTCTTCCAGGGAACGATCAAAGCGTAGACTGTTAGAGACATTACTCCCATGGAGTAAAGTGCGCATGGTGACTGTTGTATTCAATTCCGATGCAATTTCTGTGTTTCATCAACACTCTGATAGTCCACAGATTACAGAATGCCTCCAGATGTGCAATTGAAACTACTTCTGGTCTTCCAAGGAACGATCAAAGCGTAGACTGTTTAAGACGTTACTCCCATGGAGGAAACTGCGCATGGAGACTGTTGTATTCAATCCCCATGCAAATTCTGTGTTTCATCAACACTCTGATAGTCCACAGATTACAGAATGCCTCCAGATGTGCATCGGAAACTACTACTGGTCTTTCAGGGAACGATCAAAGCGTAAACTCTTTGAGACATTACTCCCATGGAGGAAAGTGCGCATAGTAACTGTTGTAATTAATCCCGATGCATTTTCTGTGTTTCATCAACACTCTGATAGTGCACAGATTATAGAATGCCACGAGATGTTCATCGGAAACTACTACTGGTCTTCCCAGAAACGATCAAAGCGTAGACTGTTTAGGACTTTACTCCCATGTAGGAAAGTGCGCATGGTGACTGATGTATTCAATCCTGATTCTATTTCTGTGTTTCATCAACACTCTGATAGTCCACAGATTACAGAATGCCACCAGATGTGCATCGGAAACTACTACTGGTCTTCCAGGGAACGATCAAACCGTAGACTGTTTGAGACATACCTCCCGTGGAGGAAAGTGCGCATGGTGACTGTTGCATTCATTCCCGATGCAATTTCTGTGTTTCATCAACACTCTGATAGTCCACAGATTACAGAATGCCACGAGATGTGCATCGGAAACTACTACAGATCTTCCAGGGAAGGATCAAAGCATAGACTGTTTGATAATTACTCCCTTGGAGGAAAGTGCGCATGGTGAATGTTGTTTTCAATCCCGATGCAATTTCTGTGTTTCATCAACACTCTGATAGTCCACAGACTACAGAAAGCCTCCAGATGTGCATCGGAAACTACTACTGGTCTTCCAGGGAACGATCAAATCGTAGACTGTTAGAGACTTTACTCCCATGGAGGAAAGTGCGCATGGTAAATGTTGAATTCAATCCCGATGCAATTTCTGTGTTTCATCAACACTCTGATAGTCCACAGATTACAGAATGCCTCCAGATGTGCATCGGAAACTACAACAGGTCTTCCAGGGAACGATCAAATCGTTAACTCCTTGAGACATTACTCCCATGGAGGAAAGTGCGCATGGTGACTGTTGTATTCAATCCCGATGCAATTTCTGTGTTTCATCAACACTCTGATAGTCCACAGATTACGGGAAGCCTCCAGATGTACATCGGAAACTACTACTGGTCTTCCAGGGAACGATCAAAGCGTAGACTGTAAGAGACATTACTGCTATGGAGTAAAGTGCGCATGGTGACTGTTGTATTCAATCCCGATGCAATTTCTGTGTTTCATCAACACTCTGATAGTTCACAGATTACAGAATGCCTCGAGATGTGCAATTGAAACCACTTCTGGTCTTCCAAGGAACGATCAAAGCGTAGACTGTTTGAGACGTTACTCCCATGGAGGAAACTGCGCATGGAGACTGTTGTATGCAATCCCGATGCAACTTCTGTGTTTCATCAACACTCTGATAGTCCACAGATTACAGAATGCGTCCAGATGTGCATCGGAAACTACTACTGGTTGTTCCTTGAACGATCAAAGCGTAAACTCTTTGAGACATTACTCCCATGGAGGAAAGTGCGCATGGTAACTGTTGTAATTAATCCCGATGCATTTTCTGTGTTTCATCAACACTCTGATAGTCCACAGATTACAGAATGCCTCCCGATGTGCATCGGAAACTACTACTGGTCTTCCAGGGAACGATCAAAGCGTAGACTGTTTGGGACATTACTCCCATGGAGGAAAGTGCGCATGGTAACTGTTGTATTCAATCCCGATGAAATTTCTGTGTTTCATCAACACTCTGATAGTCCACAGAATACAGAATGCCTCCAGATGTTCATCGGAAACTACTACTGGTCTTCCAGGGAACGATCAAAGCGTAGACTGTTAGAGACATTACTCCCATGGAGGAAAGTGCGCATGGTAACTGTTGTATTCAATCCCGATGCAATATCTGTGTTTCATCAACACTCTGATACTCCACAGATTACAGAATGCCTCCACATTTGCATCGGAAACTACTACTGGTCTTCCAGGGAACGATCAAAGCGTAGACTGTTTGAGACATTACTTTTATGGAGGAATGTTCTCATGGTTATTGTTGTATTCAATCCCGATGCAATTTCTATGTTTCATCAACACTCTGATAGTCCACAGATTACAGAATGCCTCCAGATGTGCATCGGAAACTGCTACTGTTCTTCCAGGGAATGATCAAAGCGTAAACTCTATGAAACATTATTCCCATAGAGGAAAGTGCGCATGGTGATTGTTGTATTCAATCCCGATGCAATTTCTGTGTTTCATCAACACTCCGATAGTCCACAGATTACAGAATGCCTCCCGGTGTGCATCGGAAACACCTACTGGTCTTTCAGGGAACGATCAAAGCGTAGACTGTTTGGGACATTACTCCCATGGAGGAAAGTGCGCATGGAGACTGTTGTATTCAATCATGATGCAATTTCTGTGTTTCATCAACACTCTGATAGTCCACAGATTGTAGAATGGCACCAGATGTGCATCGGAAACTGCTGCTGGTCTTCCAGGGAACGATCAAAGCGTAAACTCTATGACACATTATTCCCATGGAGGAAAGTGCGCATGGTGACTGTTGTATTAAATCCCGATGCAATTTCTGTGTCTCATCAACACTCTGATAGCCCACAGATTACGGAAAGCCTCCAGATGTACATCGGAAACTACTACTGGTCTTCCAGGGAACGATCAAAGCGTAGACTGTTAGAGACATTACTCCCATGGAGGAAAGTGCGCATGGTGACTGTTGTATTCAATCCCGATGCAATTTCTGTGTTTCATCAACACTCTGATAGTCCTCAGATTACAGAATGCCTCCCGATGTGCATCGGAAACTACTACTGGTCTTCCAGGGAACGATCAAAGCGTAGACTGTTTAGGACATTACTCCCATGGAGGAAAGTGCGCATGGTGACTGTTGTATTCAATCCCTATGAAATTTCTGTGTTTCATCAACACTCTGATAGTCCACAGAATACAGAATGCCTCCAGATATGCATCAGAAACTACTACTGGTCTTCCAGGGAACGATCAAAGCGTAGACTGTTTGGGACATTACTCCCATGGATGAAAGTGCGCATGGTGACTGTTGTATTCAATCCCGATGCAATTTCTGTGTTTCATCAACACTCTGATAGTCCTCAGATTACAGAATGCCTCCCGATGTGCATCGGAAACTACTACTGGTCTTCCAGGGAACGATCAAAGCGTAGACTGTTTAGGACATTACTCCCATGGAGGAAAGTGCGCATGGTGACTGTTGTATTCAATCCCTATGAAATTTCTGTGTTTCATCAACACTCTGATAGTCCACAGAATACAGAATGCCTCCAGATATGCATCAGAAACTACTACTGGTCTTCCAGGGAACGATCAAAGCGTAGACTGTTTGGGACATTACTCCCATGGATGAAAGTGCGCATGGTGACTGTTGTATTCAATCCCGATGCAATTTCTGTGTCTCATCAACACTCTGATAGTCCACAGATTACAGAATGCCACGAGATGTGCATCGGAAACTACTACTGGTCTTCCAGGGAACGATCAAATCGTAGACTGTTTGAGAATTACTCCCACGGAGGAAAGTGCGCATGGTAACTGTTGTATTCAATCCCGATGCAATTTCTGTGTTTCATCAACACTCTGATAGTCCACAGATTACAGAAAGCCTCCAGATGTTCATCGGAAACTACTACTGGTCTTCCAGGGAACGATCAAAGCGTAGACTGTTTGAAACATTACTTTTATGGAGGAATGTGCTCAAGGTGATTGTTGTATTCAATCCCGATGCAATTTCTATGTTTCATCAACACTCTGATAGTCCACAGATTACAGGATGCCTCCAGATGTGCATCAGAAACTGCTACTGGTCTTCCAGGGAACGATCACAGCGTAAACTCTATGAAACATTATTCCCATGGAAGAAAGTGCGCATGGTGACTGTTGTATTCAATCCCGATGCAATTTCTGTGCTTCATCAACACTCTGATAGTCCACAGATTACAGAATGCCTCCCGGTGTGCATCGGAAACTCCTACTGGTCTTCCAGGGAACGATCAAAGCGTAGACTGTTTGGGACATTACTCCCATGGAGGAAAGTGCGCATGGTGACTGTTGTTTTCAATCCCGATGCAATTTCTGTGTTTCATCAACACTCTGATAGTCCACAGATTACAGAATGCCTCGCGATGTGCATCGGAAACTACTACTGGTCTTCCAGGGAACGATCAAAGCGTAGACTGTTTAGGACATTACTCCCATGGAGGAAAGTGCGCATGGTGACTGTTGTATTCAATCCCGATGAAATTTCTGTGTTTCATCAACACTCTGATAGTCCACAGATTACAGAATGCCACGAGATGTGCATCGGAAACTACTACGTTTCTTCCAGGGAGCGATCAAAGCGTAGTCTGTTAGAGACATTACTCCCATGGAGGAAAGTGCGCATGGTAAATGTTGAATTCAATCCCGATGCAATTTCTGTGTTTCATCAACACTCTGATAGTCCACAGATTATAGAATGCCACGAGATGTGCATCGGAAACTACTACTGGTCTTCCCAGGAACGATCAAAGCGTAGACTGTTTAGGACATTACTCCCATGGAGGAAAGTGCGCATGGTGACTGTTGTATTCAATCCTGATTCTATTTCTGTGTTTCATCAACACTCTGATAGTCCACAGATTACAGAATGCCACCAGATGTGCATCGGAAACTACTACTGGTCTTCCAGGGAACGATCAAACCGTAGACTGTTTGAGACATACCTCCCGTGGAGGAAAGTGCGCATGGTGACTGTTGCATTCATTCCCGATGCAATTTCTGTGTTTCATCAACACTCTGATAGTCCACAGATTACAGAATGCCACGAGATGTGCATCGGAAACTACTACAGGGCTTCCAGGGAACGATCAAAGCATAGACTGTTTGATAATTATTCCCTTGGAGGAAAGTGCGCATGGTGAATGTTGTTTTCAATCCCGAAGCAATTTCTGTGTTTCATCAACACTCTGATAGTCCACAGACTACAGAAAGAATCCAGATGTGCATCGGAAACTACTACTGGTCTTCCAGGGAACGATCAAAGCGTAGACTGTTAGAGACATTACTCCCATGGAGGATAGTGCGCATGGTAAATGTTGAATTCAATCCCGATGCAATTTCTGTGTTTCATCAACACTCTGATAGTCCACAGATTACAGAATGCATCAAGATGTGCATCGGAAACTACAACTGGTCTTCCAGGGAACGATCAAATCGTTAACTCCTTGAGACATTACTCCCATGGAGGAAAGTGCGCATGGTGACTGTTGTATTCAATCCCGATGCAATTTCTGTGTTTCATCAACACTCTGATAGTCCACAGATTACGGGAAGCCTCCAGATGTACATCGGAAACTACTACTGGTCTTCCAGGGAACGATCAAAGCGTAGACTCTTAGAGACATTACTCCCATGGAGTAAAGTGCGCATGGTGACTGTTGTATTCAATCCCGATGCAATTTCTGTGTTTCATCAACACTCTGATAGTTCACAGATTACAGAATGCCTCCAGATGTGCAATTGAAACCACTTCTGGTCTTCCAAGGAACGATCAAAGCGTAGACTGTTTAAGACGTTAGTCCCATGGTGGAAACTGCGCATGGAGACTGTTGTATTCAATCCCGATGCAATTTCTGTGTTTCATCAACACTCTGATAGTCCACAGATTACAGAATGCCTCCAGATGTGCATCGGAAACTACTACTGGTCTTTCCTTGAACGATCAAAGCGAAAACTCTTTGAGACATTACTCCCATGGAGGAAAGTGCGCATGGTAACCGTTGTAATTAATCCCGATGCATTTTCTGTGTTTCATCAACACTCTGATAGTCCACAGATTATAGAATGCCACGAGATGTGCATCGGAAACTACTACTGGTCTTCCCAGGAACGATCAAAACGTACACTGTTTCAGACATTACTCCCATGCAGGAAAGTGCGGATGGTGACCGTTGTATTCAATCCCGATGCAATTTCTGTGTTTCATCAACACTCTGATAGTCCACAGATTACTGGATGCCACCAGATGTGCATCGGAAACGACTACTGTTCTTTCAGGGAACGATCAAAGCGTCGACTGTTTGCGACATTCCTCACACGGAGGAAAGTGCGCACGGTGACTGTTGTATTTAATCCCGAAGCAATTTCTGTGTTTCATCAACACTCTGATAGTCCACAGATTACAGAATGCCTCCAGATGTGCATCGGAAACTGCTACTGGTCTTCCAGGGAATGATCAAAGCGTAAACTCTATGACACATTATTCCCATGGAGGAAAGCGCGCATGGTGACTGTTGTATTCAATCCCGATGCTATTTCTGTGTTTCTTCAAAACCCTGATAGTCCACAGATTACAGAATGCCTCCCGGTGTGCATCGGAAACTACTACTGGTCTTCCAGAGAACGATCAAAGCTTAGACTGTTTGGGACATTACTCCCATGGAGGAAAGTGCGCATGGTGACTGTTGTATTCAATCCCGATGCAATTTCTGTGTTTCATCAACACTCTGATAGTCCACAGATTACAGAATGCCTCCCGATGTGCATCGGAAACTACTACTGGTCTTCCAGGGAACGATCAAAGCGTAGACTGTTTAGGACATTACTTCCATGGAGGAAAGTGCGCATGGTGACTGTTGTATTCAATCCCGATGAAATTTCTGTGTTTCATCAACACTCTGATAGTCCACAGAATACAGAATGCCTCCAGATATGCATCGGAAACTACTACTGGTGTTCCAGGGAACGAACAAAGCGTAGACCATTTGGGACATTACTCCCATGGAGGAAAGTGCGCATGGTGACTGTTGTATTCAATCCCGATGCAATTTCTGTGTCTCATCAATACTCTGATAGTCCACAGATTACAGAATGCCACGAGATGTGCATCGGAAACTACTACTGGTCTTCCAGGGAACGATCAAATCGTAGACTGTTTGAGAATTACTCCCAAGGATTAAAGAGCGCATTGTAACTGTTGTATTCAATCCCGATGCAATTTCTGTGTTTCATCAACACTCTGATAGTCCACAGATTACAGAAAGCCTCCAGATGTTCATCGGAAACTACTACTGGTCTTCCAGGGAACGATCAAAGCGTAGACTGTTAGAGACATTAGTCCCATGGAGGAAAGTGCACATTGTAACTGTTGTATTCAATCCCGATGCAATATCTGTGTTTCATCAACACTCTGATAGTCCACAGAATACAGAATGCCTCCACATTTGCATCGGAAACTACTACTGGTCTTCCAGGGAACGATCAAAGCGTAGACTGTTTGAGACATTACTTTTATGGAGGAATGTTCTCATGGTTATTGTTATATTCAATCCCGATGCAATTTCTACGTTTCATCAACACTCTGATAGTCCACAGATTACAGAATGCCTCCAGATGTGCATCGGAAACTGCTACTGTTCTTCCAGGGAACGATCAAAGCGTAATCTCTATGAAACATTATTCCCATGGAGGAAAGTGCGCATGGTGACTGTTGTATTCAATCCCGATGCAATTTCTGTGTTTCATCAACACTCCGATAGTCCACAGATTACAGAATGCCTCCCGGTGTGCATCGGAAACTCGTACTGGTCTTCCAGGGAACGATCAAAGCGTAGACTGTTTGGGACATTACTCCCATGGAGGAAAGTGCGCATGGTGACTGTTGTATTCAATCCCGATGCAATTTCTGTGTTTCATCAACACTCTGATAGTCCACAGATTACAGAATGCCACCAGATGTGCATCGGAAACTGCTACTGGTCTTCCAGGGAACGATCAAAGCGTAAATTCTTTGAGACATTACTCCCATGGAGGAAAGTGCGGATGGTGACCGTTGTATTCAATCCCGATGCAATTTCTGTGTTTCATCAACACTCTGATAGTCCACAGATTACAGGATGCCACCAGATGTGCATCGGAAACTACAACTGGTCTTCCAGGGAACGATCAAATCGTAAACTCCTTGAGACATTACTCCCATGGAGGAAAGTGCGCATGGTGACTGTTGTATTCAATCCCGATGCAATTTCTGTGTTTCATCAACACTCTGATAGTCCACAGATTACGGGAAGCCTCCAGATGTACATCGGAAACTACTACTGGTCTTCCAAGGAACGATCAAAGCATAGACTGTTAGAGACATTACTCCCATGGAGTAAAGTGCGCATGGTGACTGTTGTATTCAATCCCGATGCAATTTCTGTGTTTCATCAACACTCTGATAGTCCACAGATTACAGAATGCCTCCAGATGTGCAATTGAAACTACTTCTGGTCTTCCAAGGAACGATCAAAGCGTAGACTGTTTAAGACGTTACTCCCATGGAGGAAACTGCGCATGGAGATTGTTGTATTCAATCCCGATGCAATTTCTATGTTTCATCAACACTCTGATAGTCAACAGATTACAGGATGCCTCCAGATGTGCATCAGAAACTGCTACTGGTCTTCCAGGGAACGATCACAGCGTAAACTCTATGAAACATTATTCCCATGGAAGAAAGTGCGCATGGTGACTGTTGTATTCAATCCCGATGCAATTTCTGTGCTTCATCAACACTCTGATAGTCCACAGATTACAGAATGCCTCCCGGTGTGCATCGGAAACTCCTACTGGTCTTCCAGGGAACGATCAAAGCGTAGACTGTTTGGGACATTACTCCCATGGAGGAAAGTGCGCATGGTGACTGTTGTATTCAATCCCGATGCAATTTCTGTGTTTCATCAACACTCTGATAGTCCACAGATTACAGAATGCCTCCCGATGTGCATCGGAAACTACTACTGGTCTTCCAGGGAACGATCAAAGCGTAGACTGTTTAGGACATTACTCCCATGGAGGAAAGTGCGCATGGTGACTGTTGTATTCAATCCCGATGAAATTTCTGTGTTTCATCAACACTCTGATAGTCCACAGATTACAGAATGCCACGAGATGTGCATCGGAAACTACTACTGGTCTTCCAGAGAACGATCAAAGCTTAGACTGTTTGGGACATTACTCCCATGGAGGAAAGTGCGCATGGTGACTGTTGTATTCAATCCCGATGCAATTTCTGTGTTTCATCAACACTCTGATAGTCCACAGATTACAGAATGCCTCCCGATGTGCATCGGAAACTACTACTGGTCTTCCAGGGAACGATCAAAGCGTAGACTGTTTAGGACATTACTCCCATGGAGGAAAGTGCGCATGGTGACTGTTGTATTCAATCCCGATGAAATTTCTGTGTTTCATCAACACTCTGATAGTCCACAGAATACAGAATGCCTCCAGATATGCATCGGAAACTACTACTGGTCTTCCAGGGAACGATCAAATCGTTAACTCCTTGAGACATTACTCCCATGGAGGAAAGTGCGCATGGTGACTGTTGTATTCAATCCCGATGCAATTTCTGTGTTTCATCAACACTCTGATAGTCCACAGATTACGGGAAGCCTCCAGATGTACATCGGAAACTACTACTGGTCTTCCAGGGAACGATCAAAGCGTAGACTGTTAGAGACATTACTCCCATGGAGTAAAGTGCGCATGGTGACTGTTGTATTCAATCCCGATGCAATTTCTGTGTTTCATCAACACTCTGATAGTTCACAGATTACAGAATGCCTCCAGATGTGCAATTGAAACCACTTCTGGTCTTCCAAGGAACGATCAAAGCGTAGACTGTTTAAGACGTTACTCCCATGGTGGAAACTGCGCATGGAGACTGTTGTATTCAATCCCGATGCAATTTCTGTGTTTCATCAACACTCTGATAGTCCACAGATTACGGGAAGCCTCCAGATGTACATCGGAAACTGCTACTGGTCTTCCAGGGAATGATCAAAGCGTAAACTCTATGACACATTATTCCCATGGAGGAAAGCGCGCATGGTGACTGTTGTATTCAATCCCGATGCTATTTCTGTGTTTCTTCAAAACCCTGATAGTCCACAGATTACAGAATGCCTCCCGGTGTGCATCGGAAACTACTACTGGTCTTCCAGAGAACGATCAAAGCTTAGACTGTTTGGGACATTACTCCCATGGAGGAAAGTGCGCATGGTGACTGTTGTATTCAATCCCGATGCAATTTCTGTGTTTCATCAACACTCTGATAGTCCACAGATTACAGAATGCCTCCCGATGTGCATCGGAAACTACTACTGGTCTTCCAGGGAACGATCAAAGCGTAGACTGTTTAGGACATTACTCCCATGGAGGAAAGTGCGCATGGTGACTGTTGTATTCAATCCCGATGCAATTTCTGTGTTTCATCAACACTCTGATAGTCCACAGATTACAGAATGCGTCCCGATGTGCATCGGAAACTACTACTGGTCTTCCAGGGAACGATCAAAGCGTAGACTGTTTAGGACATTACTCCCATGGAGCAAAGTGCGCATGGTGACTGTTGTATTCAATCCCGATGCAATTTCTGTGTCTCATCAATACTCTCATAGTCCACAGATTACAGAATGCCACGAGATGTGCATCGGAAACTACTACTGGTCTTCCAGGGAACGATCAAATCGTAGACTGTTTGAGAATTACTCCCAAGGATTAAAGAGCGCATTGTAACTGTTGTATTCAATCCCGATGCAATTTCTGTGTTTCATCAACACTCTGATAGTCCGCAGATTACAGAAAGCCTCCAGATGTTCATCGGAAACTACTACTGGTCTTCCAGGGAACGATCAAAGCGTAGACTGTTAGAGACATTAGTCCCATGGAGGAAAGTGCACATTGTAACTGTTGCATTCAATCCCGATGCAATATTTGTGTTTCATCAACACTCTGATAGTCCACAGGATACAGAATGCCTCCACATTTGCATCGGAAACTACTACTGGTCTTCCAGGGAACGATCAAAGCGTAGACTGTTTGAGACATTACTTTTATGGAGGAATGTTCTCATGGTTATTGTTGTATTCAATCCCGATGCAATTTCTATGTTTCATCAACACTCTGATAGTCCACAGATTACAGAATGCCTCCAGATGTGCATCGGAAACTGCTACTGTTCTTCCAGGGAACGATCAAAGCGTAATCTCTATGAAACATTATTCCCATGGAGGAAAGAGCGCATGGTGACTGTTGTATTCAATCCCGATGCAATTTCTGTGTTTCATCAACACTCCGATAGTCCACAGATTACAGAATGCCTCCCGGTGTGCATCGGAAACTCGTACTGGTCTTCCAGGGAACGATCAAAGCGTAGACTGTTTGGGACATTACTCCCATGGAGGAAAGTGCGCATGGTGACTGTTGTATTCAATCCCGATGTAATTTCTGTGTTTCATCAACACTCTGATAGTCCACAGATTACAGAATGCCACCAGATGTGCATCGGAAACTGCTACTGGTCTTCCAGGGAACGATCAAAGCGTAAATTCTTTGAGACATTACTCCCATGGAGGAAAGTGCGGATGGTGACCGTTGTATTCAATCCCGATGCAATTTCTGTGTTTCATCAACACTCTGATAGTCCACAGATTACAGGAAGCCACCAGATGTGCATCGGAAACTACAACTGGTCTTCCAGGGAACGATCAAATCGTAAACTCCTTGAGACATTACTCCCATGGAGGAAAGTGCGCATGGTGACTGTTGTATTCAATCCCGATGCAATTTCTGTGTTTCATCAACACTCTGAAAGTCCACAGATTACGGGAAGCCTCCAGATGTACATCGGAAACTACTACTGGTCTTCCAAGGAACGATCAAAGCATAGACTGTTAGAGACATTACTCCCATGGAGTAAAGTGCGCATGGTGACTGTTGTATTCAATCCCGATGCAATTTCTGTGTTTCATCAACACTCTGATAGTCCACAGATTACAGAATGCCTCCAGATGTGCAATTGAAACTACTTCTGGTCTTCCAAGGAACGATCAAAGCGTAGACTGTTTAAGACGTTACTCCCATGGAGGAAACTGCGCATGGAGATTGTTGTATTCAATCCCGATGCAATTTCTGTGTTTCATCAACACTCTGATGGTCCACAGATTACAGAATGCCTCCAGATGTGCAATTGAAACTACTTCTGGTCTTCCAAGGAACGATCAAAGCGTAGACTGTTTAGGACATTACTCCCATGGAGGAAAGTGCGCATGGTGACTGTTGTATTCAATCCTGATTCTATTTCTGTGTTTCATCAACACTCTGATAGTCCACAGATTACAGAATGCCACCAGATGTGCATCGGAAACTACTACTGGTCTTCCAGGGAACGATCAAACCGTAGACTGTTTGAGACATACCTCCCGTGGAGGAAAGTGCGCATGGTGACTGTTGCATTCATTCCCGATGCAATTTCTGTGTTTCATCAACACTCTGATAGTCCACAGATTACAGAATGCCACGAGATGTGCATCGGAAACTACTACAGGGCTTCCAGGGAACGATCAAAGCATAGACTGTTTGATAATTATTTTCTTGGAGGAAAGTGCGCATGGTGAATGTTGTTTTCAATCCCGATGCAATTTCTGTGTTTCATCAACACTCTGATAGTCCACAGACTACAGAAAGAATCCAGATGTGCATCGGAAACTACTACTGGTCTTCCAGGGAACGATCAAAGCGTAGACTGTTAGAGACATTACTCCCATGGAGGATAGTGCGCATGGTAAATGTTGAATTCAATCCCGATGCAATTTCTGTGTTTCATCAACACTCTGATAGTCCACAGATTACAGAATGCCTCCAGATGTGCATCGGAAACTACAACTGGTCTTCCAGGGAACGATCAAATCGTTAACTCCTTGAGACATTACTCCCATGGAGGAAAGTGCGCATGGTGACTGTTGTATTCAATCCCGATGCAATTTCTGTGTTTCATCAAAACTCTGATAGTCCACAGATTACGGGAAGCCTCCAGATGTACATCGGAAACTACTACTGGTCTTCCAGGGAACGATCAAAGCGTAGACTGTTAGAGACATTACTCCCATGGAGTAAAGTGCGCATGGTGACTGTTGTATTCAATCCCGATGCAATTTCTGTGTTTCATCAACACTCTGATAGTTCACAGATTACAGAATGCCTCCAGATGTGCAATTGAAACCACTTCTGGTCTTCCAAGGAACGATCAAAGCGTAGACTGTTTAAGACGTTACTCCCATGGAGGAAACTGCGCATGGAGACTGTTGTATTCAATCCCGATGCAATTTCTGTGTTTCATCAACACTCTGATAGTCCACAGATTACAGAATGCCTCCAGATGTGCATCGGAAACTACTACTGGTCTTTCCTTGAACGATCAAAGCGTAAACTCTTTGAGACATTACTTCCATGGAGGAAAGTGCGCATGGTAACTGTTGTAATTAATCCCGATGCATTTTCTGTGTTTCATCAACACTCTGATAGTCCACAGATTATAGAATGCCACGAGATGTGCATCGGAAACTACTACTGGTCTTCCCAGGAACGATCAAAACGTACACTGTTTCAGACATTACTCCCATGCAGGAAAGTGCGGATGGTGACCGTTGTATTCAATCCCGATGCAATTTCTGTGTTTCATCAACATTCTGATAGTCCACAGATTACTGGATGCCACCAGATGTGCATCGGAAACGACTACTGTTCTTTCAGGGAACGATCAAAGCGTCGACTGTTTGCGACATTCCTCACACGGAGGAAAGTGCGCACGGTGACTGTTGTATTTAATCCCGAAGCAATTTCTGTGTTTCATCAACACTCTGATAGTCCACAGATTACAGAATGCCTCCAGATGTGCATCGGAAACTGCTACTGGTCTTCCAGGGAATGATCAAAGCGTAAACTCTATGACACATTATTCCCATGGAGGAAAGCGCGCATGGTGACTGTTGTATTCAATCCCGATGCTATTTCTGTGTTTCTTCAAAACTCTGATAGTCCACAGATTACAGAATGCCTCCCGGTGTGCATCGGAAACTACTACTGGTCTTCCAGAGAACGATCAAAGCTTAGACTGTTTGGGACATTACTCCCATGGAGGAAAGTGCGCATGGTGACTGTTGTATTCAATCCCGATGCAATTTCTGTGTTTCATCAACACTCTGATAGTCCACAGATTACAGAATGCCTCCCGATGTGCATCGGAAACTACTACTGGTCTTCCAGGGAACGATCAAAGCGTAGACTGTTTAGGACATTACTCCCATGGAGGAAAGTGCGCATGGTGACTGTTGTATTCAATCCCGATGAAATTTCTGTGTTTCATCAACACTCTGATAGTCCACAGAATACAGAATGCCTCCAGATATGCATCGGAAACTACTACTGGTGTTCCAGGGAACGAACAAAGCGTAGACCATTTGGGACATTACTCCCATGGAGGGAAGTGCGCATGGTGACTGTTCTATTCAAACCCGATGCAATATCTGTGTCTCATCAATACTCTGATAGTCCACAGATTACAGAATGCCACGAGATGTGCATCGGAAACTACTACTGGTCTTCCAGGGAACGATCAAATCGTAGACAGTTTGAGAATTACTCCCAAGGATTAAAGAGCGCGTTGTAACTGTTGTATTCAATCCCGATGCAATTTCTGTGTTTCATCAACACTCTGATAGTCCACAGATTACAGAAAGCCTCCAGATGTTCATCGGAAACTACTACTGGTCTTCCAGGGAACGATCAAAGCGTAGACTGTTAGAGACATTAGTCCCATGGAGGAAAGTGCACATTGTAACTGTTGTATTCAATCCCGATGCAATATCTGTGTTTCATCAACACTCTGATAGTCCACAGAATACAGAATGCCTCCACATTTGCATCGGAAACTACTACTGGTCTTCCAGGGAACGATCAAAGCGTAGACTGTTTGAGACATTACTTTTATGGAGGAATGTTCTCATGGTTATTGTTGTATTCAATCCCGATGCAATTTCTACGTTTCATCAACACTCTGATAGTCCACAGATTACAGAATGCCTCCAGATGTGCATCGGAAACTGCTACTGTTCTTCCAGGGAACGATCAAAGCGTAATCTCTATGAAACATTATTCCCATGGAGGAAAGTGCGCATGGTGACTGTTGTATTCAATCCCGATGCAATTTCTGTGTTTCATCAACACTCCGATAGTCCACAGATTACAGAATGCCTCCCGGTGTGCATCGGAAACTCGTACTGGTCTTCCAGGGAACGATCAAAGCGTAGACTGTTTGGGACATTACTCCCATGGAGGAAAGTGCGCATGGTGACTGTTGTATTCAATCCCGATGCAATTTCTGTGTTTCATCAACACTCTGATAGTCCACAGATTACAGAATGCCACCAGATGTGCATCGGAAACTGCTACTGGTCTTCCAGGGAACGATCAAAGCGTAAATTCTTTGAGACATTACTCCCATGGAGGAAAGTGCGGATGGTGACCGTTGTATTCAATCCCGATGCAATTTCTGTGTTTCATCAACACTCTGATAGTCCACAGATTACAGGATGCCACCAGATGTGCATCGGAAACTACAACTGGTCTTCCAGGGAACGATCAAATCGTAAACTCCTTGAGACATTACTCCCATGGAGGAAAGTGCGCATGGTGACTGTTGTATTCAATACCGATGCAATTTCTGTGTTTCATCAACACTCTGATAGTCCACAGATTACGGGAAGCCTCCAGATGTACATCGGAAACTACTACTGGTCTTCCAAGGAACGATCAAAGCATAGACTGTTAGAGACATTACTCCCATGGAGTAAAGTGCGCATGGTGACTGTTGTATTCAATCCCGATGCAATTTCTGTGTTTCATCAACACTCTGATAGTCCACAGATTACAGAATGCCTCCAGATGTGCAATTGAAACTACTTCTGGTCTTCCAAGGAACGATCAAAGCGTAGACTGTTTAAGACGTTACTCCCATGGAGGAAACTGCGCATGGAGATTGTTGTATTCAATCCCGATGCAATTTCTGTGTTTCATCAACACTCTGATGGTCCACAGATTACAGAATGCCTCCAGATGTGCAATTGAAACTACTTCTGGTCTTCCAAGGAACGATCAAAGCGTAGACTGTTTAGGACATTACTCCCATGGAGGAAAGTGCGCATGGTGACTGTTGTATTCAATCCTGATTCTATTTCTGTGTTTCATCAACACTCTGATAGTCCACAGATTACAGAATGCCACCAGATGTGCATCGGAAACTACTACTGGTCTTCCAGGGAACGATCAAACCGTAGACTGTTTGAGACATACCTCCCGTGGAGGAAAGTGCGCATGGTGACTGTTGCATTCATTCCCGATGCAATTTCTGTGTTTCATCAACACTCTGATAGTCCACAGATTACAGAATGCCACGAGATGTGCATCGGAAACTACTACAGGGCTTCCAGGGAACGATCAAAGCATAGACTGTTTGATAATTATTTTCTTGGAGGAAAGTGCGCATGGTGAATGTTGTTTTCAATCCCGATGCAATTTCTGTGTTTCATCAACACTCTGATAGTCCACAGACTACAGAAAGAATCCAGATGTGCATCGGAAACTACTACTGGTCTTCCAGGGAACGATCAAAGCGTAGACTGTTAGAGACATTACTCTCATGGAGGATAGTGCGCATGGTAAATGTTGAATTCAATCCCGATGCAATTTCTGTGTTTCATCAACACTCTGATAGTCCACAGATTACAGAATGCCTCCAGATGTGCATCGGAAACTACAACTGGTCTTCCAGGGAACGATCAAATCGTTAACTCCTTGAGACATTACTCCCATGGAGGTAAGTGCGCATGGTGACTGTTGTATTCAATCCCGATGCAATTTCTGTGTTTCATCAACACTCTGATAGTCCACAGATTACGGGAAGCCTCCAGATGTACATCGGAAACTACTACTGGTCTTCCAGGGAACGATCAAAGCGTAGACTGTTAGAGACATTACTCCCATGGAGTAAAGTGCGCATGGTGACTGTTGTATTCAATCCCGATGCAATTTCTGTGTTTCATCAACACTCTGATAGTTCACAGATTACAGAATGCCTCCAGATGTGCAATTGAAACCACTTCTGGTCTTCCAAGGAACGATCAAAGCGTAGACTGTTTAAGACGTTACTCCCATGGAGGAAACTGCGCATGGAGACTGTTGTATTCAATCCCGATGCAATTTCTGTGTTTCATCAACACTCTGATAGTCCACAGATTACAGAATGCCTCCAGATGTGCATCGGAAACTACTACTGGTCTTTCCTTGAACGATCAAAGCGTAAACTCTTTGAGACATTACTTCCATGGAGGAAAGTGCGCATGGTAACTGTTGTAATTAATCCCGATGCATTTTCTGTGTTTCATCAACACTCTGATAGTCCACAGATTATAGAATGCCACGAGATGTGCATCGGAAACTACTACTGGTCTTCCCAGGAACGATCAAAACGTACACTGTTTCAGACATTACTCCCATGCAGGAAAGTGCGGATGGTGACCGTTGTATTCAATCCCGATGCAATTTCTGTGTTTCATCAACACTCTGATAGTCCACAGATTACAGAATGCGTCCCGATGTGCATCGGAAACTACTACTGGTCTTCCAGGGAACGATCAAAGCGTAGACTGTTTAGGACATTACTCCCATGGAGCAAAGTGCGCATGGTGACTGTTGTATTCAATCCCGATGCAATTTCTGTGTCTCATCAATACTCTGTTAGTCCACAGATTACAGAATGCCACGAGATGTGCATCGGAAACTACTACTGGTCTTCCAGGGAACGATCAAATCGTAGACTGTTTGAGAATTACTCCCAAGGATTAAAGAGCGCATTGTAACTGTTGTATTCAATCCCGATGCAATTTCTGTGTTTCATCAACACTCTGATAGTCCACAGATTACAGAAAGCCGCCAGATGTTCATCGGAAACTACTACTGGTCTTCCAGGGAACGATCAAAGCGTAGACTGTTAGAGACATTAGTCCCATGGAGGAAAGTGCACATTGTAACTGTTGTATTCAATCCCGATGCAATATTTGTGTTTCATCAAGACTCTGATAGTCCACAGGATACAGAATGCCTCCACATTTGCATCGGAAACTACTACTGGTCTTCCAGGGAACGATCAAAGCGTAGACTGTTTGAGACATTACTTTTATGGAGGAATGTTCTCATGGTTATTGTTGTATTCAATCCCGATGCAATTTCTATGTTTCATCAACACTCTGATAGTCCACAGATTACAGAATGCCTCCAGATGTGCATCGGAAACTGCTACTGTTCTTCCAGGGAACGATCAAAGCGTAATCTCTATGAAACATTATTCCCATGGAGGAAAGAGCGCATGGTGACTGTTGTATTCAATCCCGATGCAATTTCTGTGTTTCATCAACACTCCGATAGTCCACAGATTAAAGAATGCCTCCCGGTGTGCATCGGAAACTCGTACTGGTCTTCCAGGGAACGATCAAAGCGTAGACTGTTTGGGACATTACTCCCATGGAGGAAAGTGCGCATGGTGACTGTTGTATTCAATCCCGATGCAATTTCTGTGTTTCATCAACACTCTGATAGTCCACAGATTACAGAATGCCACCAGATGTGCATCGGAAACTGCCACTGGTCTTCCAGGGAACGATCAAAGCGTAAATTCTTTGAGACATTACTCCCATGGAGGAAAGTGCGGATGGTGACCGTTGTATTCAATCCCGATGCAGTTTCTGTGTTTCATCAACACTCTGATAGTCCACAGATTACAGGATGCCACCAGATGTGCATCGGAAACTACAACTGGTCTTCCAGGGAACGATCAAATCGTAAACTCCTTGAGACATTACTCCCATGGAGGAAAGTGCGCATGCTGACTGTTGTATTCAATCCCGATGCAATTTCTGTGTTTCATCAACACTCTGATAGTCCACAGATTACAGAATGCCTCCCGATGTGCATCAGAAGCTACTACTGGTCTTCCAGGGAACGATCAAAGCGTAAACTGTTTAGGACATTACTCCCATGGAGGAAAGTGCGCATGGTGACTGTTGTATTCAATCCCGATGAAATTTCTGTGTTTCATCATCACTCAGATAGTCCGCAGAATACAGAATGCCTCCAGATATGCATCGGAAACTACTACTGGTCTTCCAGGGAACGATCAAAGCGTAGACTGTTTGGGACATTACTCCCATGGAGGAAAGTGCGCATGGTGACTGTTGTATTCAATCCCGATACAATTTCTGTGTCTCATCAACACTCTGATAGTCCACAGATTACAGAATGCCACGAGATGTGCATCGGAAACTACTACTGGTCTTCCAGGGAATGATCAAATCGTAGACTGTTTGAGAATTACTCCCACGGAGGAAAGTGCGCATGGTAACTGTTGTATTCAATCAAGATGCAATATCTGTGTTTCATCAACACTCTGATACTCCACAGATTACAGAATGCGTCCAGATTTGCATCGAAAACTACTACTGGTCTTCCAGGGAACGATCAAAGCGTAGACTGTTCGAGACATTACTTTTATGGAGGAATGTGCTCATGGTGATTGTTGTATTCAATCCCGATGCAATTTCTATGTTTCATCAACACTCTGATAGTCCACAGATTACAGAATGCCACCAGATGTGCATCGGAAACTGCTACTGGTCTTCCAGGGAACGATCAAAGCGTAAACTCTATGAAACATGATTCCCATGGAGGAAAGTGCGCATGGTGACTGTTGTATTCAATCCCGATGCAATTTCTGTGTTTCATCAACACTCTGATAGTCCACAGATTACAGAATGCCTCCCGGTGTGCATCGGAAACTCCTACTGGTCTTCCAGGGAACGATCAAAGCGTAGACTGTTTCAGACATTACTCCCATGGAGGAAAGTGCGCATGGTGACTGTTGTATTAAATCCTGATGATATTTCTGTGTTTCATCAACACTCTGATAGTCCACAGATTACAGAATGCCACCAAATGTGCATCGGAAACTACTACTGGTCTTCCAGGGAACGATCAAAGCGTAAACTCTTTGAGACATTACTCCCATGGAGGAAAGTGCGCATGGTAACTGTTGTAATTAATCCCGATGCATTTTCTGTGTTTCATCAACACTCTGATAGTCCACAGATTACAGAATGCCTCCAGATGTGCATCGGAACCTACTACTGGTCTTTCAGGGAACGATCAAAGCGTAAACTCTTTGAGACATTACTCCCATGGAGGAAAGTGCGCATGGTAACTGTTGTAATTAATCCCGATGCATTTTCTGTGTTTCATCAACACTCTGATAGTCCACAGATTATAGAATGCCACGAGATGTGCATCGGAAACTACTACTGGTCTTCCCATTAACGATCAAAGCGTACACTGTTTGAGACATTACTCCCATGCAGGAAAGTGCGGATGGTGACCGTTGTATTCATTCCCGATGCAATTTCTGTGTTTCATCAACACTCTGATAGTCCACAGATTACAGGATGCCACCAGATGTGCATCGGAAACGACTACTGGTCTTCCAGGGAACGATCAAATCGTAGACTGTTTGAGAAATACTCCCATGGAGGAAAGTGCGCATGGTAACTGTTGTATTCAATCCCGATGCAATTTCTTTGTTTCATCAACACCCTGATAGTCCACAGATTACAAAAAGTCTCCAGATGTGCATCGGAAACTACTACTGGTCTTCCAGGGAACGATCAAAGCATAGACTGTTAGAGACATTAGTCCCATGGAGGAAGGTGCGCATGGTGACTGTTGTATTCAATCCCGATGCAATTTCCTTGTTTCATCAACACTCTGATACTCCACAGATAACAGAATGCCTCCAGATGTGCATCGGAAACTACTATGGTCTTCCAGGGAACGATCAAAACGTAGACTGTTTGAGACATTACTCCCATATAGGAAAGTGCGCATGGTGACTGTTGTATTCAATCACGATGCAATTTCTGTGTTTCATCAACACTCTGATAGTCCACAGATTACAGAACGCCTACAGATGTGCATCGGAAACTACTATTGGTTTTCCAGGGAACGATCAAAGCGTAGACTGTTTGAGACATTACTTTTATGCAGGAATGTGCTCAGGGTGACTGTTGTATTCAATCCCGATGTAATTTCTATGTTTCATCAACACTCTGATAGTCCACAGGTTACAGAATGAGCCCAAGATGAAACTGCTACTGGCCTTCCAGGCAACGATCAAAGCGTAAACTCTATGAAACATTACTCCAATGGAGGAAAGTGCGCATCGTGACTGTTGTATTAAATCCCGATGCAATTTTTGTGTTTAATCACCACTCTGAAAGTCCACAGATTACAGAATGCCTCCCGATGTGCATCGGAAACTACTACTGGTCTTCCAGGGAACGATCAAAGCGTAGACTGTTTAGGACATTACTCCCATGGAATAAAGTGCGCATGGTGACTGTTGTATTCAATCCCGATGAAATTTCTGTGTTTCATAAACACTCTGATTGTCCACAGATTACAGAATGCCACCAGATGTGCATCGGAAACTACTACTGGTCTTCCAGGGAACGATCAAACCGTAGACTGTTTGAGACATACCTCCCGTGGAGGAAAGTGCGCATGGTGACTGTTGCATTCATTATCGATGCAATTTCTGTGTTTCATCAACACTCTGATAGTCCACAGATTACAGAATGCTACGAGATGTGCATCGGAAACTACTGCTGGTCTTCCAGGGAACGATCAAAGCATAGACTGTTTGAGAATTACTCCCTTGGAGGAAAGTGCGCATGGTGAATGTTGTTTTCAATCCCGATGCAATTTCTGTGTTTCATCAACACTCTGATAGTCCACAGATTACAGAAAGCCTCCAGATGTGCCTCGGAAACTACTACTGGTCTTCCAGGGAACGATCAAAGCGTAGACTGTAAGAGACATGACTCCCATGGAGGAAAGTGCGCATGGTAAATGTTGAATTCAATCCCGATGCAATTTCTGTGTTTCATCAACACTCTGATAGTCCACAGATTACAGAATGCCTCCAGATGTGCATCGGAAACTACAACTGGTCTTCCAGGGAACGATCAAATCGTAAACTCCTTGAGACATTACTCCCATGGAGGAAAGTGAGCATGGTGACTGTTGTATTCAATCCCGATGCAATTTCTGTGTTTCATCAACACTCTGATAGTCCACAGATTTCGGAAAGCCTCCAGATGTACATCGGAAACTACTACTGGTCTTCCAGGGAACGATCAAAGTGTAGACTGTTAGAGACATTACTCCCATGGAGTAAAGTGCTCATGGTGACTGTTGTATTCAATCCCGATGCAATTACTGTGTTTCATAAACACTCTGATAGTCCACAGACTACAGAATGCTTCCAGATGTGCAATTGAAACTACTTCTGGTCTTCCAGGGAACGATCAAAGCGTAGACTGTTTAAGACGTTACTCCCATGGAGGGAACTGCGCATGGAGACTGTTGTATACAATCCCGCTGCAATTTCTGTGTTTCATCAACACTCTGATAGTCCACAGATTACAGAATGGCTCCAGATGTGCCTCGGAAACTATTACTGGTCTTCCAGGGAACGATCAAAGCGTAGACTGTAAGAGACATGACTCCCATGGAGGAAAGTGCGCATGGTAAATGTTGAATTCAATCCCGATGCAATTTCTGTGTTTCATCAACACTCTGATAGTCCACAGATTATAGAATGCCACGAGATGTGCATCGGAAACTACTACTGGTCTTCCCATTAACGATCAAAGCGTACACTGTTTGAGACATTACTCCCATGCAGGAAAGTGCGGATGGTGACCGTTGTATTCATTCCCGATGCAATTTCTGTGTTTCATCAACACTCTGATAGTCCACAGATTACAGGATGCCACCAGATGTGCATCGGAAACGACTACTGGTCTTCCAGGGAACGATCAAATCGTAGACTGTTTGAGAAATACTCCCATGGAGGAAAGTGCGCATGGTAACTGTTGTATTCAATCCCGATGCAATTTCTTTGTTTCATCAACACCCTGATAGTCCACAGATTACAGAAAGCCTCCAGATGTGCATCGGAAACTACTACTGGTCTTCCAGGGAACGATCAAAGCATAGACTGTTAGAGACATTAGTCCCATGGAGGAAGGTGCGCATGGTGACTGTTGTATTCAATCCCGATGCAATTTCCTTGTTTCATCAACACTCTGATACTCCACAGATAACAGAATGCCTCCAGATGTGCATCGGAAACTACTATGGTCTTCCAGGGAACGATCAAAACGTAGACTGTTTGAGACATTACTCCCATATAGGAAAGTGCGCATGGTGACTGTTGTATTCAATCACGTTGCAATTTCTGTGATTCATCAACACTCTGATAGTCCACAGGTTACAGAACGCCTACAGATGTGCATCGGAAACTACTATTGGTCTTCCAGGGAACGATCAAAGCGTAGACTGTTTGAGAATTACTCCCATGGAGGAAAGTGCGCATGGTGACTGTTGTATTCAATCCCGATGCAATTTCTGTGTCTCATCAACACTCTGATAGTCCACAGATTACAGAAAGCCTCCATATATGCATCGGAAACTACTACTTGTCTTCAGGGGAACAATCAAAGCGTAGACTGTTAGAGACATTACTCCCATGGAGGAAAGTGCGCATGGTAACTGTGGTATTCAAAACCCGATGCAATTTCTGTGTTTCATCAACACTCTGATACTCCACAGACTACAGAATGCCTCCAGATAAGCATCGGGCACTACTACTGGTCTTCCAGGGAACGATCAAAGCGTAGACTGTTTGAGACATTACTCCCATGGAGGAAAGTGCGCATGGTGACTGTTGTATTCAATCCCGATGCAATTTCTGTGTTTCATCAACACTCTGATAGTCCATAGATTACAGAATGCCACCAGATGGGCATCGGAAACTACTACTGGTCTTCCAGGGAACGATCAAAGCGTCGACTGTTTGAGACATACATCCCGTGGAGGAAAGTGCGCATAGTGACTGTTGTATTCAATCCCGAAGCAATTTCTGTGTTTCATCAACACTCTGATAGTCCACAGATTACAGAATGCCACCAAATGTGCATCGGAAACTACTACTGGTCTTCCAGGGAACGATCAAAGCGTAGACTGTTTGAGAATTACTCCCATGGAGGAAAGTGCGCATGGTGACTGTTGTATTCAATCCCGATGCAATTTCTGTGTCTCATCAACACTCTGATAGTCCACAGATTACAGAAAGCCTCCAGATGTGCATCGGAAACTACTACTTGTCTTCCGGGGAACGATCAAAGCGTACACTGTTAGAGACATTACTCCCATGGAGGAAAGTGCGCATGGTGACAGTTGTATTAAATCCCGATGCAATTTCTGTGTTTCATCAACACTCTGATAGTCCACAGATTACAGAATGCCTCCCGATGTGCATCGGAAACTACTACTGGTCTTCCAGGGAACGATCAAAGCGTAGACTGTTTAGGACATTACTCCCATCGAGGAAAGTGCGCATGGTGACTGTTGTATTCAATCCCGATGAAATTTCTGTGTTTCATCAACACTCTGATAGTCCACAGATAACAGAATGCCACGAGATGTGCATCGGAAACTACTACTGGTCTTCCAGGGAACGATCAAAGCGTAGACTGTTTCAGACATTACTCCCATGGAGGAAAGTGCGCATGGTGACTGTTGTATTCAATCCTGATGCTATTTCTGTGTTTCATCAACATTCTGATAGGCCACAGATAACAGAATGCCACCAGATGTCCATCGGAAATTACTACTGGTATTCCAGGGAACGATCAAAGCGTAGACTGTTTCAGACATTACTCCCATGGAGGAAAGTGCGCATGATGACTGCTGTATTCAATCCTGATGCTATTTCTGTGTTTCATCAAAACCCTGATAGTCCACAGATTACAGAATGCCACGAGATGTGCATCGAAAACTACTACTGGTCTTCCAGGGAACGATCAAAGCATAGACTGTTTGAGAATTACTCCCTTGTAGGAAAGTGCGCATGGTGAATGTTGTTTTCAATCCCGATGCAATTTCTGTGTTTCATCAACACTCTGATAGTCCACAGATTACAGAATGCCACCAAATGTGCATCGGAAACTACTACTGGTCTTCCAGGGAACGATCAAAGCGAAGACTGTTAGAGACATTACTCCCATGGAGGAAAGTGCGCATAGTAAATGTTGAATTCAATCCCGATGCAATTTCTGTGTTTCATCAACACTTTGATACTCCACAGATTACAGAATGCCTCCAGATGTGCATCGGAAACTACTACTGGTCTTCCAGGAAACGATCAAAGCGTAGACTGTTTGAGACATTACTCCCATGGAGGAAAGTGCGCATGGTGACTGTTGTATTCAATCCCGAAGCAATTTCTGTGTTTCATCAACATTCTGATAGTCCACAGATTACAGAATGCCACCAAATGTGCATCGGAAACTACTACTGGTCTTCCGTGGAACGATCAAAGCGTAGACTGTTTGAGAATTACTCCCATGGAGGAAGGTGCGCATGGTGACTGTTGTATTCAATCCCGATGCAATTTCTGTGTCTCATCAACACTCTGATAGTACACAGATTACAGAATGCCTCCAGATGTGCATCGAAAACTGCTACTGATCTTCCAGGGAACGATCAAAGCATGAACTCTTTGAAACATTACTCCCATGGAGGAAAGTGCGCATGGTGACTGTTGTATTCAATCCCGATGCAATTTCTGTGTTTCATCAACACTCTGATAGTCCACAGATTACAGAATGCCTCCCGATGTGCATCGGAAACTACTACTGGTCTGTCAGGGAACGATCAAAGCGTAAACTCTTTGAGACATTAATCCCATGGAGGAAAGTGCGCATGGTAACTGTTGTAATCAATCCCGATACATTTTCTGTGTTTCATCAACACTCTGATAGTCCACAGATTACGGAAAGCCTCCAGATGTGTATCGGAAACTACTACTGGTCTTCCAGGGAAAGATCAAAGCGTAGACTGTTAGAGACATTACTCCCATGGAGGAAAGTGTGCATGGTAAGTGTTGTATTCAATCCCGATGCAATATCTGTGTTTAATCAACACTCTGATACTCCAGAGATTACAGAATGCCACCAGATGTGCATCGAAAACTACTACTGGTCTTCCAGGGAACGATCAAAGCGTAGACTGTTTGAGACATTACTCCCATGGAGGAAAGTGCGCATGGTGACTGTTGTATTCAATCCCGATGCAATTTCTGTGTTTCATCAACACTCTGATAGTCCACATATTACAGAATGCCTCCAGATGTGCATCGGAAACTACTACTGGTGTTCCAGGGAACGATCAAAGCGTAGACTGTTTGAGACATTACTTTTATGCTTGAATGTGCTCATGGTGACGTTGTATTCAATCCCGATGCAATTTCTATGTTTCATCAACACTCTGATAGTCCACACATTACAGAATGCCTCCAGTTGTGCATCGGAAACTGCTACTGGCCTTCCAGGGAACGATCAAAGCTTAAACTCTATGAAACATTACTCCCATGGAGGAAAGTGCGCATGGTGCCTGTTGTATTCAATCCCGATGCAATTTCTGTGTTTCATCAACACTCTGATAGTCCACTGATTATAGAATGCCTCGCGATGTGCATCGGAAACTACTACTTGTCTTCCAGGGAACGATCAAAGCGTAGACTGTTTGGGACATTACTCCCATGCAGTAAAGAGCGCATTGTAACTGTTGTATTCAATCCCGATGCAATTTCTGTGTTCCATCAACACTCTGATAGTCCACAGAATACAGAATGCCTCCCGATGTGCATCGGAAACTACTACTGGTCTTTCAGGGAACGATCAAAGCGTAGACTGTTTGGGACATTACTCCCATGGAGGAAAGTGCGCATGGTGACTGTTGTATTCAATCCCGATGCAATTTCTGTGTTTCATCAACACTCTGATAGTCCACAGATTACAGAATGCCACGTGATGTGCATCGGAAACTACTACTGGTCTTCCAGCAAACGATCAAAGCGTAGACTGTTTCAGACATAACTCCCATGGAGGAAAGTGCGGATGGTGACTGTTGTATTCAATCCCGATGCTATTTCTGTGTTTCATCAACACTCGGATAGTCCACAGATTACAGAATGCCACCAGATGTGCATCGGAAACTACTAATGGTCTTCCAGGGAACGATCAAACCGTAGACTGTTTGAGACATACCTCCCGTGGAGGAAAGTGCGCATGGTGACTGTCGTATTCATTCCCGATGCAATTTCTGTGTTTCATCAATACTCTGATACTCCACAGATTACAGAATGGCACCAGATATGCATCGGAAACTACTACTGGTCTTCCAGGGAGCGATCAAAGCATAGACTGTTTGAGAATTACTCCCTTGGAGGAAAGTGCGCATGGTGACTGTTGTATTCAATCCCGATGCAATTTCTGTGTTTCATAAACACTCTGATAGTCTACAGATAACAGAATGCCACCAGATGTGCATCGGAAACTACTACTGGTGTTCCAGGGAACGATCAAAGCCTTGACTGTTTGAGACATTACTCCCGTGGAAGAATGTGCGCATGGTGACTGTTGTATTCAATCCCGATGCAATTTCTATGTTTCATCAACACTCTGATAGTCCACAGGTTACAGAATGCCTCCAGATGTTCATCGGAAACTACTACTGGTCTTCCAGGGAACGATAAAAGCGCAGACTGTTTGAGACATTACTAGCGTGGAGGAAAGTGCGCATGGTGACTGTTGTATTCAATCCCGATGCAATTTCTGTGTCTCATCAACACTCTGATAGTCCACAGATTACAGAAAGCCTCCAGATGTGCATCGGAAACTACTACTTGTCTTCCGGGGAACGATCAAAGCGTAGACTGTTAGAGACATTACTCCCATGGAGGAAAGTGCGCATGGTAACTGTGGTATTCAAAACCCGATGCAATTTCTGTGTTTCTTCAACACTCTAATAGTCCACAGATTACAGAATGCCTCCAGATGTGCATCGGAAACTACTACTGGTCTTCCAGGGAACGTTCAAAACAGAGACTGTTTGAGAATTACTCCCATGGAGGAAAGTGCGCATGGTGACTGTTGTATTCAATCCCGATGCAATTTCTGTGTCTTATCAATACTCTGATACTCCACAGATTACAGAATGCCTCCAGATGAGCATCGGAAACTACTACTGGTCTTCCAGGGAACGATCAAAGCGTAGACTCTTTGAGACATTGCTTTTATGGAGGAATGTGCTCATGGTGACTGTTGTATTCAATCCCGATGCAATTACTGTGTTTCATCAACACTCTGATAGTACACAGATGACAGAATGCCTCCAGATGTGCATCGAAAACTGCTACTGGTCTTCCAGGGAACGATGAAAGCGTGAACTCTTTGAAACATTGCTCCCATGGAGGAAAGTGCGCATGGTGGCTGTTGTATTCAATCCCGATGCAATTTCTGTGTTTCATCAACACTCTGATAGTCCACAGATTACAGAATGCCTCCAAATGTGCATCGGAAACTACTACTGGTCTTCCAGGGAACGATCAAAGCGTAGACTGTTTCAGACATTACTCCCATGGAGGAAAGTGCGCATGGTAACTGTTGTATTCAATCCCGATGCACTTTCTGTGTTTCATCAACACTCTGATAGTCCACAGATTACAGAAAGCCTCCAGATGTGCATCGGAAACTACTACTGGTCTTCCAGGGAAAGATCAAAGCGTAGACTGTTAGAGACATTACTCCCATGGAGGAAAGTGTGCATGGTAAGTGTTGTATTCAATCCCGATGCAATATCTGTGTTTAATCAACACTCTGATACTCCAGAGATTACAGAATGCCTCCAGGTGTGCATCGAAAACTACTACTGGTCTTCCAGGGAACGATCAAACCGTAGACTGTTTGAGACATTACTTTTATGCTTGAATGTGCTCATGGTGACGTTGTATTCAATCCCGATGCAATTTCTGTGTTTCATCAACACTCTGATAGTCCACAGATTCTAGAATGCCTCGCGATGTGCATCGGAAACCACTACTTGTCTTCCAGGGAACGATCAAAGCGTAGACTGTTTGGGACATTACTCCCATGCAGTAAAGTGCGCATTGTAACTGTTGTATTCAATCCCGATGCAATTTCTGTGTTTCATCAACACTCTGATAGTCCACAGAATACAGAATGCCTCCCGATGTGCATCGGAAACTACTACTGGTCTTCCAGGGAACGATCAAAGCGTAGACTGTTTGGGACATTACTCCCATGGAGGAAAGTGCGCATGGTGACTGTTGTATTCAATCCCGATGCAATTCCTGTGTTTCATCAACACTCTGACAGTCCACAGATTACAGAATGCCACGTGATGTGCATCGGAAACTACTACTGGTCTTCCAGCAAACGATCAAAGCGTAGACTGTTTCAGACATAACTCCCATGGAGGAAAGTGCGGATGGTGACTGTTGTATTCAATCCCGATGCTATTTCTGTGTTTCATCAACACTCTGATAGTCCACAGATTACAGAATGCCACCAGATGTGCATCGGAAACTACTAATGGTCTTCCAGGGAACGATCAAACCGTAGACTGTTTGAGACATACCTCCCGTGGAGGAAAGTGCGCATGGTGACTGTCGTATTCATTCCCGATGCAATTTCTGTGTTTCATCAATACTCTGATACTCCACAGATTACAGAATGGCACCAGATATGCATCGGAAACTACTACTGGTCTTCCAGGGAGCGATCAAAGCATAGACTGTTTGAGAATTACTCCCTTGGAGGAAAGTGCGCATGGTGACTGTTGTATTCAACTTCGATGCAATTTCTGTGTTTCATAAACTCTCTGATAGTCTACAGATAACAGAATGCCACCAGATGTGCATCGGAAACTACTACTGGTCTTCCAGGGAACGATCAAAGCGTAGACTGTTTGAGACATTACTCCCGTGGAAGAATGTGCTCATGGTGACTGTTGTATTCAATCCCGATGCAATTACTGTGTTTCATCAACACTCTGATAGTACACAGATGACAGAATGCCTCCAGATGTGCATCGAAAACTGCTACTGGTCTTCCAGGGAACGATGAAAGCGTGAACTCTTTGAAAAATTGCTCCCATGGAGGAAAGTGCGCATGGTGGCTGTTGTATTCAATCCCGATGCAATTTCTGTGTTTCATCAACACTCTGATAGTCCACAGATTGCAGAATGCCTCCAAATGTGCATCGGAAACTACTACTGGTCTTCCAGGGAAAGATCAAAGCGTAGACTGTTAGAGACATTACTCCCATGGAGGAAAGTGTGCATGGTAAGTGTTGTATTCAATCCCGATGCAATATCTGTGTTTAATCAACACTCTGATACTCCAGAGATTACAGAATGCCTCCAGATGTGCATCGAAAACTACTACTGGTCTTCCAGGGAACGATCAAAGCGTAGACTGTTTGAGACATTACTCCCATGGAGGAAAGTGCGCATGGTGACTGTTGTATTCAATCCCGATGCAATTTCTGTGTTTCATCAACACTCTGATAGTCAACAGATTACAGAATGCCTCCAGATGTGCATCGGAAACTACTACTGGTCTCCCAGGGAACGATCAAAGCGTAGACTGTTTGAGACATTACTTTTATGCTTGAATGTTCTCATGGTGACGTTGTATTCAATCCCGATGCAACTTCTATGTTTCATCAACACTCTGATAGTCCACAGATCACAGAATGCCTCCGGATGTGCATCGGAAACTGCTACTGGCCGTCCAGGGAACGATCAAAGCTTAAACTCTATGAAACATTACTCCCATGGAGGAAAGTGCGCATGGTGCCTGTTGTATTCAATCCCGATGCAATTTCTGTGTTTCATCAACACTCTGATAGTCCACAGATTATAGAATGCCTCGCGATGTGCATCGGAAACTACTACTTGTCTTCCAGGGAACGATCAAAGCGTAGACTGTTTAGGACATTACTCCCATGCAGTAAAGAGCGCATTGTAACTGTTGTATTAAATCCCGATGCAATATCTGTGTTTCATCAACACTCTGATAGTCCACAGAATACAGAATGCCTCCCGATGTGCATCGGAAACTACTACTGGTCTTCCAGGGAACGATCAAAGCGTAGACTGTTTGGGACATTACTCCCATGGAGGAAAGTGCGCATGGTGACTGTTGTATTCAATCCCGATGCAATTTCTGTGTTTCATCAACACTCTGATAGTCCACAGATTACAGAATGCCACGTGATGTGCATCGGAAACTACTACTGGTCTTCCAGCAAACGATCAAAGCGTAGACTGTTTCAGACATTACTCCCATGGAGGAAAGTGCGGATGGTGACTGTTGTATTCAATCCCGATGCTATTTCTGTGTTTCATCAACACTCTGATAGTCCACAGATTACAGAATGCCACCAGATGTGCATCGGAAACTACTAATGGTCTTCCAGGGAACGATCAAACCGTAGACTATTTGAGACATACCTCCCGTGGAGGAAAGTGCGCATGGTGACTGTCGTATTCATTCCCGATGCAATTTCTGTGTTTCATCAATACTCTGATACTCCACAGATTACAGAATGCCCCGTGATGTGCATCGGAAACTACTACTGGTCTTCCAGGGAACGATCAAAGCGTAGACTGTTTCAGACATTACTCCCATGGAGGAAAGTGCGCATGGTAACTGTTGTATTCAATCCCGATGCACTTTCTGTGTTTCATCAACACTCTGATAGTCCACAGATTACAGAAAGCCTCCAGATGTGCATCGGAAACTACTACTGGTCTTCCAGGGAAAGATCAAAGCGTAGACTGTTAGAGACATTACTCCCATGGAGGAAAGTGTGCATGGTAAGTGTTGAATTCAATCCCGATGCAATATCTGTGTTTAATCAACACTCTGATACTCCAGAGATTACAGAATGCCTCCAGGTGTGCATCGAAAACTACTACTGGTCTTCCAGGGAACGATCAAACCGTAGACTGTTTGAGACATTACTTTTATGCTTGAATGTGCTCATGGTGACGTTGTATTCAATCCCGATGCAATTTCTGTGCTTCATCAACACTCTGATAGTCCACAGATTCTAGAATGCCTCGCGATGTGCATCGGAAACCACTACTTGTCTTCCAGGGAACGATCAAAGCGTAGACTGTTTGGGACATTACTCCCATGCAGTAAAGTGCGCATTGTAACTGTTGTATTCAATCCCGATGCAATTTCTGTGTTTCATCAACACTCTGATAGTCCACAGATTACAGAATGCCTCCCGATGTGCATCGGAAACTACTACTGGTCTTCCAGGGAACGATCAAAGCGTAGACTGTTTGGGACATTACTCCCATGGAGGAAAGTGCGCATGGTGACTGTTGTATTCAATCCCGATGCAATTCCTGTGTTTCATCAACACTCTGACAGTCCACAGATTACAGAATGCCACGTGATGTGCATCGGAAACTACTACTGGTCATCCAGCAAACGATCAAAGCGTAGACTGTTTCAGACATAACTCCCATGGAGGAAAGTGCGGATGGTGACTGTTGTATTCAATCCCGATGCTATTTCTGTGTTTCATCAACACTCTGATAGTCCACAGATTACAGAATGCCTCCAAATGTGCATCGGAAACTACTACTGGTCTTCCAGGGAACGATCAAAGCGTAGACTGTTTCAGACATTACTCCCATGAAGGAAAGTGCGCATGGTAACTGTTGTATTCAATCCCGATGCACTTTCTGTGTTTCATCAACACTCTGATAGTCCACAGATTACAGAAAGCCTCCAGATGTGCATCGGAAACTACTACTGGTCTTCCAGGGAAAGATCAAAGCGTAGACTGTTAGAGACATTACTCCCATGGAGGAAAGTGTGCATGGTAAGTGTTGTATTCAATCCCGATGCAATATCTGTGTTTAATCAACACTCTGATACTCCAGAGATTACAGAATGCCTCCAGGTGTGCATCGAAAACTACTACTGGTCTTCCAGGGAACGATCAAACCGTAGACTGTTTGAGACATTACTTTTATGCTTGAATGTGCTCATGGTGACGTTGTATTCAATCCCGATGCAATTTCTGTGCTTCATCAACACTCTGATAGTCCACAGATTCTAGAATGCCTCGCGATGTGCATCGGAAACCACTACTTGTCTTCCAGGGAACGATCAAAGCGTAGACTGTTTCGGACATTACTCCCATGCAGTAAAGTGCGCATTGTAACTGTTGTATTCAATCCCGATGCAATTTCTGTGTTTCATCAACACTCTGATAGTCCACAGAATACAGAATGCCTCCCGATGTGCATCGGAAACTACTACTGGTCATCCAGGGAACGATCAAAGCGTAGACTGTTTGGGACATTACTCCCATGGAGGAAAGTGGGCATGGTGACTGTTGTATTCAATCCCGATGCAATTCCTGTGTTTCATCAACACTCTGACAGTCCACAGATTACAGAATGCCACGTGATGTGCATCGGAAAAACTACTGGTCTTCCAGCAAACGATCAAAGCGTAGACTGTTTCAGACATAACTCCCATGGAGGAAAGTGCGATGGTGACTGTTGTATTCAATCCCGATGCTATTTCTGTGTTTCATCAACACTCTGATAGTCCACAGATTACAGAATGCCACCAGATGTGCATCGGAAACTACTAATGGTCTTCCAGGGAACGATCAAACCGTAGACTGTTTGAGACATACCTCCCGTGGAGGAAAGTGCGCATGGTGACTGTCGTATTCATTCCCGATGCAATTTCTGTGTTTCATCAATACTCTGATACTCCACAGATTACAGAATGGCACCAGATATGCATCGGAAACTACTACTGGTCTTCCAGGGAGCGATCAAAGCATAGACTGTTTGAGAATTACTCCCTTGGAGGAAAGTGCGCATGGTGACTGTTGTATTCAATCCCGATGCAATTTCTGTGTTTCATAAACTCTCTGATAGTCTACAGATAACAGAATGCCACCAGATGTGCATCGGAAACTACTACTGGTCTTCCAGGGAACGATCAAAGCGTAGACTGTTTGGGACATTACTCCCATGGAGGAAAGTGGGCATGGTGACTGTTGTATTCAATCCCGATGCAATTCCTGTGTTTCATCAACACTCTGACAGTCCACAGATTACAGAATGCCACGTGATGTGCATCGGAAAAACTACTGGTCTTCCAGGGAACGATCAAAGCGTAGACTGTTTCAGACATTACTCCCATGGAGGAAAGTGCGCATGGTAACTGTTGTATTCAATCCCGATGCACGTTCTGTGTTTCATCAACACTCTGATAGTCCACAGATTACAGAAAGCCTCCAGATGTGCATCGGAAACTACTACTGGTCTTCCAGGGAAAGATCAAAGCGTAGACTGTTAGAGACATTACTCCCATGGAGGAAAGTGTGCATGGTAAGTGTTGTATTCAATCCCGATGCAATATCTGTGTTTAGTCAACACTCTGATACTCCAGAGATTACAGAATGCCTCCAGATGTGCATCGAAAACTACTACTGGTCTTCCAGGGAACGATCAAAGCGTAGACTGTTTGAGACATTACTCCCATGGAGGAAAGTGCGCATGGTGACTGTTGTATTCAATCCCGATGCAATTTCTGTGTTTCATCAACACTCTGATAGTCAACAGATTACAGAATGCCTCCAGATGTGCATCGGAAACTACTACTGGTCTTCCAGGGAACGATCAAAGCGTAGACTGTTTGAGACATTACTTTTATGCTTGAATGTTCCCATGGTGACGTTGTATTCAATCCCGATGCAACTTCTATGTTTCATCAACACTCTGATAGTCCACAGATCACAGAATGCCTCCGGATGTGCATCGGAAACTGCTACTGGCCTTCCAGGGAACGATCAAAGCTTAAACTCTATGAAACATTACTCCCATGGAGGAAAGTGCGCATGGTGCCTGTTGTATTCAATCCCGATGCAATTTCTGTGTTTCATCAACACTCTGATAGTCCACAGATTATAGAATGCCTCGCGATGTGCATCGGAAACTACTACTTGTCTTCCAGGGAACGATCAAAGCGTAGACTGTTTAGGACATTACTCCCATGCAGTAAAGAGCGCATTGTAACTGTTGTATTCAATCCCGATGCAATATCTGTGTTTCATCAACACTCTGATAGTCCACAGAATACAGAATGCCTCCCGATGTGCATCGGAAACTACTACTGGTCTTCCAGGGAACGATCAAAGCGTAGACTGTTTGGGACATTACTCCCATGGAGGAAAGTGCGCATGGTGACTGTTGTATTCAATCCCGATGCAATTTCTGTGTTTCATCAACACTCTGATAGTCCACAGATTACAGAATGCCACGTGATGTGCATCGGAAACTACTACTGGTCTTCCAGCAAACGATCAAAGCGTAGACTGTTTCAGACATTACTCCCATGGAGGAAAGTGCGGATGGTGACTGTTGTATTCAATCCCGATGCTATTTCTCTGTTTCATCAATACTCTGATAGTCCACAGATTACAGAATGCCACCAGATGTGCATCGGAAACTACTAATGGTCTTCCAGGGAACGATCAAACCGTAGACTGTTTGAGACATACCTCCCGTGGAGGAAAGTGCGCATGGTGACTGTTGTATTCAATCCCGATGCAATTTCTGTGTTTCATAAACACTCTGATAGTCTACAGATAACAGAATGCCACCAGATGTGCATCGGAAACTGCTACTGGTGTTCCAGGGAACGATCAAAGCGTAGACTGTTTGAGACATTACTCCCGTGGAAGAATGTGCGCATGGTGACTGTTGTATTCAATCCCGATGCAATTTCTATGTTTCATCAACACTCTGATAGTCCACAGGTTACAGAATGCCTCCAGATGTTCATCGGAAACTACTACTGGTCTTCCAGGGAACGATAAAAGCGCAGACTGTTTGAGACATTACTAGCGTGGAGGGAAGTGCGCATGGTGACTGTTGTATTCAATCCCGATGCAATTTCTGTGTCTCATCAACACTCTGATAGTCCACAGATTACAGAAAGCCTCCAGATGTGCATCGGAAACTACTACTTGTCTTCCGGGGAACGATCAAAGCGTAGACTGTTAGAGACATTACTCCCATGGAGGAAAGTGCGCATGGTAACTGTGGTATTCAAAACCCGATGCAATTTCTGTGTTTCTTCAACACTCAAATAGTCCACAGATTACAGAATGCCTCCAGTTGTGCATCGGAAACTACTACTGGTCTTCCAGGGAACGTTCAAAACGTAGACTGTTTCAGACATTACTCCCATGGAGGAAAGTGCGCATGGTGACTGTTGTATTCAATCCCGATGCAATTTCTGTGTCTAATCAATACTCTGATACTCCACAGATTACAGAATGCCTCCAGATGAGCATCGGAAACTACTACTGGTCTTCCAGGGAACGATCAAAGCGTAGACTCTTGGAGACATTGCTTTTATGGAGGAATGTGCTCATGGTGACTGTTGTATTCAATCCCGATGAAATTACTGTGTTTCATCAACACTCTGATAGTACACAGATGACAGAATGCCTCCAGATGTGCATCGAAAACTGCTACTGGTCTTCCAGGGAACGATGAAAGCGTGAACTCTTTGAAATATTGCTATCATGGAGGAAAGTGCGCATGGTGGCTGTTGTATTCAATCCCGATGCAATTTCTGTGTTTCATCAACACTCTGATAGTCCACAGATTACAGAATGCCTCCAAATGTGCATCGGAAACTACTACTGGTCTTCCAGGGAACGATCAAAGCGTAGACTGTTTCAGACATTACTCCCATGGAGTAAAGTGCGCATGGTAACTGTTGTATTCAATCCCGATGCACTTTCTGTGTTTCATCAACACTCTGATAGTCCACAGATTACAGAAAGCCTCCAGATGTGCATCGGAAACTACTACTGGTCTTCCAGGGAAAGATCAAAGCGTAGACTGTTAGAGACATTACTCCCATGGAGGAAAGTGTGCATGGTAAGTGTTGTATTCAATCCCGATGCAATATCTGTGTTTAATCAACACTCTGATACTCCAGAGATTACAGAATGCCTCCAGATGTGCATCGAAAACTACTACTGGTCTTCCAGGGAACGATCAAAGCGTAGACTGTTTGAGACATAACTCCCATGGAGGAAAGTGTGCATGGTAAGTGTTGTATTCAATCCCGATGCAATATCTGTGTTTCATCAACACTCTGATAGTCCACAGATTACAGAATTCCTCCAGATGTGCATCGGAAACTGCTACTGGCCTTCCAGGGAACGATCAAAGCTTAAACTCTATGAAACATTACTCCCATGGAGGAAAGTGCGCATGGTGCCTGTTGTATTCAATCCCGATGCAATTTCTGTGTTTCATCAACACTCTGATAGTCCACAGATTATAGAATGCCTCGCGATGTGCATCGGAAACTACTACTTGTCTTCCAGGGAACGATCAAAGCGTAGACTGTTTGGGACATTACTCCCATGGAGTAAAGTGCGCATTGTAACTGTTGTATTCAATCCCGATGCAATTTCTGTGTTTCATCAACACTCTGATAGTCCACAGAATACAGAATGCCTCCCGATGTGCATCGGAAACTAATACTGGTCTTCCAGGGAACGATCAAAGCGTAGACTGTTTGGGACATTACTCCCATGGAGGAAAGTGCGCATGGTGACTGTTGTATTCAATCCCGATGCAATTTCTGTGTTTCATCAACACTCTGATAGTCCACAGATTACAGAATGCCACGTGATGAGCATCGGAAACTACTACTGGTCTTCCAGCAAACGATCAAAGCGTAGACTGTTTCAGACATTACTCCCATTGAGGAAAGTGCGGATGGTGACTGTTGTATTCAATCCCGATGCTATTTCTGTGTTTCATCAACACTCTGATAGTCCACAGATTACAGAATGCCACCAGATGTGCATCGGAAACTACTAATGGTCTTCCAGGGAACGATCAAACCGTAGACTGTTTGAGACATACCTCCCGTGGAGGAAAGTGCGCATGGTGACTGTCGTATTCATTCCCGATGCAATTTCTGTGTTTCATCAATACTCTGATACTATGCAGATTACAGAATGGCACCAGATATGCATCGGAAACTACTACTGGTCTTCCAGGGAGCGATCAAAGCATAGACTGTTTGAGAATTACTCCCTTGGAGGAAAGTTCGCATGGTGACTGTTGTATTCAATCCCGATGCAATTTCTGTGTTTCATAAACACTCTGATAGTCTACAGATAACAGAATGCCACCAGATGTGCATCGGAAACTACTACTGGTGTTCCAGGGAACGATCAAAGCGTAGACTGTTTGAGACATTACTCCCGTGGAAGAATGTGCGCATGGTGACTGTTGTATTCATTCCCGATGCAATTTCTATGTTTCATCAACACTCTTATAGTCCACAGTTTACAGAATGCCTCCAGATGTTCATCGGAAACTACTACTGGTCTTCCAGGGAACGATAAAAGCGCAGACTGTTTGAGAATTACTCCCATGGAGGAAAGTGCGGATGGTGACTGTTGTATTCAATCCCGATGCAATTTCTGTGTCTTATCAATGCTCTGATACTCCACAGATTACAGAATGCCTCCAGATGAGCATCGGAAACTACTACTGGTCTTCCAGGGAACGATCAAAGCGTAGACTGTTTCAAACATTGCTTTTATGGAGGAATGTGCTCATGGTGACTGTTGTATTCAATCCCGATGCTATTACTGTGTTTCATCAACACTCTGAAGAGACACAGATTACAGAATGCCTCCAGATGTGCATCGAAAACTGCTACTGGTTTTCCAGGGAACGATGAAAGCGTGAACTTTTTGAAACATTGCTCCCATGGAGGAAAGTGCGCATGGTGGCTGTTGTATTCAATCCCGATGCAATTTCTGTGTTTCATCAACACTCTGATAGTCCACAGATTACAGAATGCCTCCAGATGTTAATCGGAAACTACTACTGGTCTTCCTGGGAACGATCAAAGCGTAGTCTGTTTGGGACATTACTCCCATGGAGGAAAGAGCGCATGGTGACTGTTGTATTCAATCCCGATGCAATTTCTGTGTTTCATCAACACTCTGATAGTCCACAGATTACGGAAAGCCTCCAGATGTGCATCGGAAACTACTACTGGTCTTCCAGGGAACGATCAAAGCGTAGACTGTTAGAGACATTACTCCCACGGAGTAAAGTGCGCATGGTGACTGTTGTGTTCAATCCCGATGCAATTTCTGTGTTTCATCAACACTCTGATAGTCTACAGATTACAGAATGCCTCCAGATGTGCATCGGAAACTACTACTGGTCTTCCAGGGAACGATCAAAGCGTAGACTATTTGAGACATTACTTATATGCTTGAATGTGCTCATGGTGACGTTGTATTCAATCCCGATGCAATTTCTATGTTTCATCAACACTCTGATAGTCCACAGATTACAGAATGCCTACAGATGTGCATCGGAAACTGCTAGTGGCCTTCCAGGGAACGATCAAAGCGTAAACTCTATGAAACATTACTCCCATGGAGGAAAGTGCGCATGGTGACTGTTGTATTCAATCCCGATGCTATATCTGTGTTTCATCAACACTCTGATTGTCCAAAGATTACAGAATGCCACCAGATGTGCATCGGAAACTACTACTGGTCTTCCAGGGAACGATCAAACCGTAGACTGTTTGAGACATACGTCCCGTGGAGGAAAGTGCGCATGGTGACTGTTGTATTCATTCGCGATGCAATTTCTGTGTTTCGTCAACACTCTGATAGTCCACAGATTACAGAATGGCACCAGATATGCGTCGGAAACTACTACTGGTCTGTCAGGGAACGATCAAAGCGTAAACTCTTCGAGACATTAAACCCATGGAGGAAAGTGCGAATGGTAACTGTTGTAATCAATCCAGATACATTTTCTGTGTTTCATCAACACTCTGATAGTCCAAAGATTACAGAATGCCACGAGACGTGCATCGGAAACTACTACTGGTCTTCCCGGGAACGATCAAAGCGTAGACTCTTTCAGACGTTACTCCCATGGAGGAAAGTGCGCATGGTAACTGTTGTATTCAATCCCGATGCAATTTCTGTGTTTCATCAACACTCTGATAGGCCACAGATTACAGAAAGCCTCCAGATGTGCATCGGAAACTACTACTGGTCTTCCAGGGAACGATCAAACCGTAGACTGTTAGAGACATTACTCCCATGGAGGAAAGTGCGCATGGTAAGTGTTGTATCAATCCCGATGCAATATCTGTGTTTCATCAACACTCTGATACTCCAGAGATTACAGAATGCCTCCAGATGTGCATCGAAAACTACTACTGGTCTTCCAGGGAACGATCAAAGCGTAGACTGTTTGAGACATTACTCCCATGGAGGAAAGTGCGCATGGTGACTGTTGTATTCAATCCCGATGCAATTTCTGTGTTTCATCAACACTCTGATAGTTCATAGATTACAGAATGCCTCCAGATGTGCATCGGAAACTACTACTGGTCTTCCAGGGAACGATCAAAGCGTAGACTGTTTGAGACATTACTTTTATGCTTGAATGTGCTCATGGTGACGTTGTATTCAATCCCGATGCAATTTCTATGTTTCATCAACACTCTGATAGTCCACAGATTACAGAATGCTTCCAGAAGTGCATCGGAAACTGCTACTGGCCTTCCAGGTAACGATCAAAGCTTAAACTCTATGAAACATTACTCCCATGGAGGAAAGTGCGCATGGTGACTGTTGTATTCAATCCGATGCAATTTCTGTGTTTCATCAACAATCTGATAGTCCACAGATTATAGAATGCCTCCCGATGTGCATCGGAAACTACTACTGGTCTTCCAGGGAACGATCAAAGCGTAGACTGTTTGGGACATTACTCCCATGGAGGAAAGTGCGGATGGTGACTGTTGTATTCAATCCCGATGCTATTTCTGTGTTTCATCAACACTCTGATAGTCCACAGATTACAGAATGCCACCAGATGTGCATCGGAAACTACTACTGGTCTTCCAGGGAACGATCAAACCGTAGACTGTTTGAGACATACCTCCCGTGGAGGAAAGTGCGCATGGTGACTGTTGTATTCATTCCCGATGCAATTTCTGTGTTTCGTCAACACTCTGATAGTCCACAGATTACAGAATGGCACCAGATATGCATCGGAAACTACTACTGGTCTGTCAGGGAACGATCAAAGCGTAAACTCTTCGAGACATTAATCCCATGGAGGAAAGTGCGGATGGTGACTGCTGTATTCAATCCCGATGCTATTTCTGTGTTTCATCAACACTCTGATAGTCCACAGATTACAGAATGCCACCAGATGTGCATCGGAAACTACTACTGGTCTTCCAGGGAACGATCAAACCGTAGACTGTTTGAGACATACCTCCCGTGGAGGAAAGTGCGCATGGTGACTGTTGTAATCATTGCCGATGCAATTTCTGTGTTTCATCAACACTCTGATACTCCACAGATTACAGAATGGCACCAGATATGCATCGGAAACTACTACTGGTCTTCCAGGGAACGATCAAAGCATAGACTGTTTGAGAATTACTCCCTTGGAGGAAAGTCCACATGGTGACTGTTGTATTCAATCCCGATGCAATTTCTGCGTTTCATAAACACTCGGATAGTCTACAGATAACAGAATGCCACCAGATGTGCATCGAAAACTACTACTGGTGTTCCAGGGAACGATCAAAGCGTAGACTGTTTGAGACATTACTCCCGTGGAAGAATGTGCGCATGGTGACTGTTGTATTCAATCCCGATGCAATTTCTATGTTTCATCAACACTCTGATAGTCCACAGGTTACAGAATGCCTCCAGATGTTCATCGGAAACTACTACTGGTCTTCCAGGGAACGATAAAAGCGCAGACTGTTTGGGACATTACTAGCGTGGAGGAAAGTGCGCATGGTGATTGTTGTATTCAATCCCGAGGCAATTTTTGTGTTTCATCAACACTCTGATCCACAGATTACAGAATGCCACCAGATGTGCATCGGAAACTACTACTGGTCTTACAGGGAACGATCAAAGCATAGACTGTTTGAGAATTACTCCCATGGAGGAAAGTTCGAATGTTGACTGTTGTATTCAATCCCGAGGCAATTTCTGTGTTTCATCAACACTCTGATAGTCCACAGATTACAGAAAGCCCCCAGATGTGCATCGGAAACTACTACTGGTCTTCCAGGGAACGATCAAATCGTAGACTGTTTGAGACATTACTTCCATGGAGGAAACTGCGCATGGAGACCGTTGTATTCAATCCCGATGCAATTTCTGCGTTTCATCAACACTCTGATAGTCCACAGATTACAGAATGCCTCCAGATGTTCATCGGAAACTACTACTGGTCTCCCAGGGAACGATCAGAGCGTAGACTGTTAGAGACATTACTCCCATGGAGGAAAGTGCGCATGGTAAGTGTTGTATCAATAACGATGCAATATCTGTGTTTCATCAACACTCTGATACTCCAGAGATTACAGAATGCATCCAGATGTGCATCGAAAACTACTACTGGTCTTCCAGGGAACGATCAAAGCGTAGACTGTTTGAGACATTACTCCCATGGAGGAAAGTGCGCATGGTGACTGTTGTATTCAATCCCGATGCAATTTATGTGTTTCATCAACACTCTGATAGTCCACAGATTACAGAATGCCTCCAGATGTGCATCGGAAACTACTACTGGTCTTCCAGGGAACGATCAAAGCGTAGACTGTTTGAGACATTACTATTATGCTTGAATGTGCTCATGGTGACGTTGTATTCAATCCCGATGCAATTTCTATGTTTCATCAACACTCTGATAGTCCACAGATTACAGAATGCTTCCAGAAGTGCATCGGAAACTGCTACTGGCCTTCCAGGTAACGATCAAAGCTTAAACTCTATGAAACATTACTCCCATGGAGGAAAGTGCGCATGGTGACTGTTGTATTCAATCCGATGCAATTTCTGTGTTTCATCAACAATCTGATAGTCCACAGATTATAGAATGCCTCCCGATGTGCATCGGAAACTACTACTGGTCTTCCAGGGAACGATCAAAGCGTAGACTGTTTGGGACATTACTCCCATGGAGGAAAGTGCGGATGGTGACTGTTGTATTCAATCCCGATGCTATTTCTGTGTTTCATCAACACTCTGATAGTCCACAGATTACAGAAAGCCCCCAGATGTGCATCGGAAACTACTACTGGTCTTCCAGGGAACGATCAAATCGTAGACTGTTTGAGACATTACTTCCATGGAGGAAACTGCGCATGGAGACTGTTGTATTCAATCCCGATGCAATTTCTGCGTTTCATCAACACTCTGATAGTCCACAGATTACAGAATGCCTCCAGATGGTCATCGGAAACTACTACTGGTCTTCCAGGGAACGATCAAACCGTAGACTGTTTGAGACATTCCTCCCGTGGAGGAAAGTGCGCATGGTGACTGTTGTATTCATTCCCGATGCAATTTCTGTGTTTCATCAACACTCTGATACTCCACAGATTACAGAATGGCACCAGATATGCATCGGAAACTACTACTGGTCTTCCAGGGAACGATCAAAGCATAGACTGTTTGAGAATTAATCCCTTGGAGGAAAGTGCGCATGGAGACTGTTGTATTCAATCCCGATGCAATTTCTGTGTTTCATCAACACTCTGATAGTCCAAAGATTACAGAATGCCACGTGTCGTGCATCGGAAACTACTACTGGTCTTCCCGGGAACGATCAAAGCGTAGACTCTTTCAGACGTTACTCCCATGGAGGAAAGTGCGCATGGTAACTGTTGTATTCAATCCCGATGCAATTTCTGTGTTTCATCAACACTCTGATAGTCCACAGATTACAGAAAGCCTCCAGATGTGCATGGGAAACTACTACTGGTCTTCCAGGGAACGATCAAAGCGTAGACTGTTAGAGACATTACTCCCATGGAGGAAAGTGCGCATGGTAAGTGTTGTATCAATCCCGATGCAATATCTGTGTTTCATCAACACTCTGATACTCCAGAGATTACAGAATGCCTCCAGATGTGCATCGAAAACTACTACTGGTCTTCCAGGGAACGATCAAAGCGTAGACTGTTTGAGACATTACTCCCATGGAGGAAAGTGCGCATGGTGACTGTTGTATTCAATCCCGATGCAATTTCTGTGTTTCATCAACACTCTGATAGTTCATAGATTACAGAATGCCTCCAGATGTGCATCGGAAACTACTACTGGTCTTCCAGGGAACGATCAAAGCGTAGACTGTTTGAGACATTACTTTTATGCTTGAATGTGCTCATGGTGACGTTGTATTCAATCCCGATGCAATTTCTATGTTTCATCAACACTCTGATAGTCCACAGATTACAGAATGCTTCCAGAAGTGCATCGGAAACTGCTACTGGCCTTCCAGGTAACGATCAAAGCTTAAACTCTATGAAACATTACTCCCATGGAGGAAAGTGCGCATGGTGACTGTTGTATTCAATCCGATGCAATTTCTGTGTTTCATCAACAATCTGATAGTCCACAGATTATAGAATGCCTCCCGATGTGCATCGGAAACTACTACTGGTCTTCCAGGGAACGATCAAAGCGTAGACTGTTTGGGACATTACTCCCATGGAGGAAAGTGCGGATGGTGACTGTTGTATTCAATCCCGATGCTATTTCTGTGTTTCATCAACACTCTGATAGTCCACAGATTACAGAATGCCACCAGATGTGCATCGGAAACTACTACTGGTCTTCCAGGGAACGATCAAACCGTAGACTGTTTGAGACATACCTCCCGTGGAGGAAAGTGCACATGGTGACTGTTGTATTCATTCCCGATGCAATTTCTGTGTTTCGTCAACACTCTGATAGTCCACAGATTACAGAATGGCACCAGATATGCATCGGAAACTACTATTGGTCTGTCAGGGAACGATCAAAGCGTAAACTCTTCGAGACATTAATCCCATGGAGGAAAGTGCGGATGGTGACTGTTGTATTCAATCCCGATGCTATTTCTGTGTTTCATCAACACTCTGATAGTCCACAGATTACAGAATGCCACCAGATGTGCATCGGAAACTACTACTGGTCTTCCAGGGAACGATCAAACCGTAGACTGTTTGAGACATACCTCCCGTGGAGGAAAGTGCGCATGGTGACTGTTGTAATCATTGCCGATGCAATTTCTGTGTTTCATCAACACTCTGATACTCCACAGATTACAGAATGGCACCAGATATGCATCGGAAACTACTACTGGTCTTCCAGGGAACGATCAAAGCATAGACTGTTTGAGAATTACTCCCTTGGAGGAAAGTCCACATGGTGACTGTTGTATTCAATCCCGATGCAATTTCTGCGTTTCATAAACACTCGGATAGTCTACAGATAACAGAATGCCACCAGATGTGCATCGGAAACTACTACTGGTGTTCCAGGGAACGATCAAAGCGTAGACTGTTTGAGACATTACTCCCGTGGAAGAATGTGCGCATGGTGACTGTTGTATTCAATCCCGATGCAATTTCTATGTTTCATCAACACTCTGATAGTCCACAGGTTACAGAATGCCTCCAGATGTTCATCGGAAACTACTACTGGTCTTCCAGGGAACGATAAAAGCGCAGACTGTTTGGGACATTACTAGCGTGGAGGAAAGTGCGCATGGTGATTGTTGTATTCAATCCCGAGGCAATTTTTGTGTTTCATCAACACTCTGATCCACAGATTACAGAATGCCACCAGATGTGCATCGGAAACTACTACTGGTCTTACAGGGAACGATCAAAGCATAGACTGTTTGAGAATTACTCCCATGGAGGAAAGTTCGAATGGTGACTGTTGTATTCAATCCCGAGGCAATTTCTGTGTTTCATCAACACTCTGATAGTCCACAGATTACAGAAAGCCCCCAGATGTGCATCGGAAACTACTACTGGTCTTCCAGGGAACGATCAAATCGTAGACTGTTTGAGACATTACTTCCATGGAGGAAACTGCGCATGGAGACCGTTGTATTCAATCCCGATGCAATTTCTGCGTTTCATCAACACTCTGATAGTCCACAGATTACAGAATGCCTCCAGATGTTCATCGGAAACTACTACTGGTCTCCCAGGGAACGATCAAAGCGTAGACTGTTAGAGACATTACTCCCATGGAGGAAAGTGCGCATGGTAAGTGTTGTATCAATCCCGATGCTATATCTGTGTTTCATCAACACTCTGATACTCCAGAGATTACAGAATGCCTCCAGATGTGCATCGAAAACTACTACTGGTCTTCCAGGGAACGATCAAAGCGTAGACTGTTTGAGACATTACTCCCATGGAGGAAAGTGCGCATGGTGACTGTTGTATTCAATCCCGATGCAATTTCTGTGTTTCATCAACACTCTGATAGTCCACAGATTACAGAATGCCTCCAGATGTGCATCGGAAACTACTACTGGTCTTCCAGGGAACGATCAAAGCGTAGACTGTTTGAGACATTACTATTATGCTTGAATGTGCTCATGGTGACGTTGTATTCAATCCCGATGCAATTTCTATGTTTCATCAACACTCTGATAGTCCACAGATTACAGAATGCTTCCAGAAGTGCATCGGAAACTGCTACTGGCCTTCCAGGTAACGATCAAAGCTTAAACTCTATGAAACATTACTCCCATGGAGGAAAGTGCGCATGGTGACTGTTGTATTCAATCCGATGCAATTTCTGTGTTTCATCAACAATCTGATAGTCCACAGATTATAGAATGCCTCCCGATGTGCATCGGAAACTACTACTGGTCTTCCAGGGAACGATCAAAGCGTAGACTGTTTGGGACATTACACCCATGGAGGAAAGTGCGGATGGTGACTGTTGTATTCAATCCCGATGCTATTTCTGTGTTTCATCAACACTCTGATAGTCCACAGATTACAGAAAGCCCCCAGATGTGCATCGGAAACTACTACTGGTCTTCCAGGGAACGATCAAATCGTAGACTGTTTGAGACATTACTTCCATGGAGGAAACTGCGCATGGAGACTGTTGTATTCAATCCCGATGCAATTTCTGTGTTTCATCAACACTCTGATACTCCACAGATTACAGAATGGCACCAGATATGCATCGGAAACTACTACTGGTCTTCCAGGGAACGATCAAAGCATAGACTGTTTGAGAATTAATCCCTTGGAGGAAAGTGCGCATGGAGACTGTTGTATTCAATCCCGATGCAATTTCTGTGTTTCATCAACACTCTGATAGTCCAAAGATTACAGAATGCCACGAGACGTGCATCGGAAACTACTACTGGTCTTCCCGGGAACGATCAAAGCGAAGACTCTTTCAGACGTTACTCCCATGGAGGAAAGTGCGCATGGTAACTGTTGTATTCAATCCCGATGCAATTTCTGTGTTTTATCAACACTCTGATAGTCCACAGATTACAGAAAGCCTCCAGATGTGCATGGGAAACTACTACTGGTCTTCCAGGGAACGATCAAAGCGTAGACTGTTAGAGACATTACTCCCATGGAGGAAAGTGCGCATGGTAAGTGTTGTATCAATCCCGATGCAATATCTGTGTTTCATCAACACTCTGATACTCCAGAGATTACAGAATGCCTCCAGATGTGCATCGAAAACTACTACTGGTCTTCCAGGGAACGATCAAAGCGTAGACTGTTTGAGACATTACTCCCATGGAGGAAAGTGCGCATGGTGACTGTTGTATTCAATCCCGATGCAATTTCTGTGTTTCATCAACACTCTGATAGTTCATAGATTACAGAATGCCTCCAGATGTGCATCGGAAACTACTACTGGTCTTCCAGGGAACGATCAAAGCGTAGACTGTTTGAGACATTACTTTTATGCTTGAATGTGCTCATGGTGACGTTGTATTCAATCCCGATGCAATTTCTATGTTTCATCAACACTCTGATAGTCCACAGATTACAGAATGCTTCCAGAAGTGCATCGGAAACTGCTACTGGCCTTCCAGGTAACGATCAAAGCTTAAACTCTATGAAACATTACTCCCATGGAGGAAAGTGCGCATGGTGACTGTTGTATTCAATCCGATGCAATTTCTGTGTTTCATCAACAATCTGATAGTCCACAGATTATAGAATGCCTCCCGATGTGCATCGGAAACTACTACTGGTCTTCCAGGGAACGATCAAAGCGTAGACTGTTTGGGACATTACTCCCATGGAGGAAAGTGCGGATGGTGACTGTTGTATTCAATCCCGATGCTATTTCTGTGTTTCATCAACACTCTGATAGTCCACAGATTACAGAATGCCACCAGATGTGCATCGGAAACTACTACTGGTCTTCCAGGGAACGATCAAACCGTAGACTGTTTGAGACATACCTCCCGTGGAGGAAAGTGCGCATGGTGACTGTTGTAATCATTGCCGATGCAATTTCTGTGTTTCATCAACACTCTGATACTCCACAGATTACAGAATGGCACCAGATATGCATCGGAAACTACTACTGGTCTTCCAGGGAACGATCAAATCATAGACTGTTTGAGAATTACTCCCTTGGAGGAAAGTCCACATGGTGACTGTTGTATTCAATCCCGATGCAATTTCTGCGTTTCATAAACACTCGGATAGTCTACAGATAACAGAATGTCACCAGATGTGCATCGGAAACTACTACTGGTGTTCCAGGGAACGATCAAAGCGTAGACTGTTTGAGACATTACTCCCGTGGAAGAATGTGCGCATGGTGACTGTTGTATTCAATCCCGATGCAATTTCTATGTTTCATCAACACTCTGATAGTCCACAGGTTACAGAATGCCTCCAGATGTTCATCGGAAACTACTACTGGTCTTCCAGGGAACGATAAAAGCGCAGACTGTTTGGGACATTACTAGCGTGGAGGAAAGTGCGCATGGTGATTGTTGTATTCAATCCCGAGGCAATTTTTGTGTTTCATCAACACTCTGATCCACAGATTACAGAATGCCACCAGATGTGCATCGGAAACTACTACTGGTCTTACAGGGAACGATCAAAGCATAGACTGTTTGAGAATTACTCCCATGGAGGAAAGTTCGAATGTTGACTGTTGTATTCAATCCCGAGGCAATTTCTGTGTTTCATCAACACTCTGATAGTCCACAGATTACAGAAAGCCCCCAGATGTGCATCGGAAACTACTACTGGTCTTCCAGGGAACGATCAAATCGTAGACTGTTTGAGACATTACTTCCATGGAGGAAACTGCGCATGGAGACCGTTGTATTCAATCCCGATGCAATTTCTGCGTTTCATCAACACTCTGATAGTCCACAGATTACAGAATGCCTCCAGATGTTCATCGGAAACTACTACTGGTCTCCCAGGGAACGATCAAAGCGTAGACTGTTAGAGACATTACTCCCATGGAGGAAAGTGCGCATGGTAAGTGTTGTATCAATCCCGATGCTATATCTGTGTTTCATCAACACTCTGATACTCCAGAGATTACAGAATGCCTCCAGATGTGCATCGAAAACTACTACTGGTCTTCCAGGGAACGATCAAAGCGTAGACTGTTTGAGACATTACTCCCATGGAGGAAAGTGCGCATGGTGACTGTTGTATTCAATCCCGATGCAATTTCTGTGTTTCATCAACACTCTGATAGTCCACAGATTACAGAATGCCTCCAGATGTGCATCGGAAACTACTACTGGTCTTCCAGGGAACGATCAAAGCGTAGACTGTTTGAGACATTACTATTATGCTTGAATGTGCTCATGGTGACGTTGTATTCAATCCCGATGCAATTTCTATGTTTCATCAACACTCTGATAGTCCACAGATTACAGAATGCTTCCAGAAGTGCATCGGAAACTGCTACTGGCCTTCCAGGTAACGATCAAAGCTTAAACTCTATGAAACATTACTCCCATGGAGGAAACTGCGCATGGTGACTGTTGTATTCAATCCGATGCAATTTCTGTGTTTCATCAACAATCTGATAGTCCACAGATAATAGAATGCCTCCCGATGTGCATCGGAAACTACTACTGGTCTTCCAGGGAACGATCAAAGCGTAGACTGTTTGGGACATTACTCCCATGGAGGAAAGTGCGGATGGTGACTGTTGTATTCAATCCCGATGCTATTTCTGTGTTTCATCAACACTCTGATAGTCCACAGATTACAGAAAGCCCCCAGATGTGCATCGGAAACTACTACTGGTCTTCCAGGGAACGATCAAATCGTAGACTGTTTGAGACATTACTTCCATGGAGGAAACTGCGCATGGAGACTGTTGTATTCAATCCCGATGCAATTTCTGCGTTTCATCAACACTCTGATAGTCCACAGATTACAGAATGCCTCCAGATGTTCATCGGAAACTACTACTGGTCTTCCAGGGAACGATCAAACCGTAGACTGTTTGAGACATTCCTCACGTGGAGGAAAGTGCGCATGGTGACTGTTGTATTCATTCCCGATGCAATTTCTGTGTTTCATCAACACTCTGATACTCCACAGATTACAGAATGGCACCAGATATGCATCGGAAACTACTACTGGTCTTCCAGGGAACGATCAAAGCATAGACTGTTTGAGAATTAATCCCTTGGAGGAAAGTGCGCATGGAGACTGTTGTATTCAATCCCGATGCAATTTCTGTGTTTCATAAACACTCTGATAGTCTACAGATAACAGAATGCCACCAGATGTGCATCGGAAACTACTACTGGTGTTCCAGGGATCGATCAAAGCGTAGACTGTTTGAGACATTACTCCCGTGGAAGAATGTGCGCATGGTGACTGTTGTATTCAATCCCGATGCAATTTCTGTGTCTCATAAACACTCTGATAGTCTACAGATAACAGAATGCCACCAGATGTTTATCGGAAACTACTACTGGTGTTCCAGGGAACGATCAAAGCGTAGACTGTTTGAGACATTACTCCCTTGGAGGAAAGTACGCATGGTGACTGTTGTATTCAATCCCGATGCAATTTCTGTGTCTCATAAACACTCTGATAGTCTACAGATAACAGAATGCCACCAGATGTTTATCGGAAACTACTACTGGTGTTCCAGGGAACGATCAAAGCGTAGACTGTTTGAGACATTACTCCCGTGGAAGAATGTGCGCATGGTGACTGTTGTATTCAATCCCGATGCAATTTCTATGTTTCATCAACACTCTGATATCCACAGGTTACAGAATGCCTCCAGATGTTCATCGGAAACTACTACTGGTCTTCCAGGGAACGATAAAAGCGCAGACTGTTTGGGACATTACTAGCGTGGAGGAAAGTGCGCATGGTGACTGTTGTATTCAATCCCGATGCAATTTCTGTGATTCGTCAACACTCTGATATTCCACAGATTACAGAATGCCACCAGATGTTCATCGGAAACTACTACTGGTCTTCCAGGGAACGATCAAAGCGTAGACTGTTTGGGACATTACTTCCATGGAGGAATGTGCGCATGGTGACTGTTGTATTCAATCCCGATGCAATTTCTGTGTCTCATCAACACTCTGATTCTCCACAGATTAAAGAATGCCTCAAGATGTGCATCGGAAACTATTTCTGGTCTCCCAGGGAACGATCAAAGCGTAGACTGTTTCAGACATTACTCCCATGGAGGAAAGTGCGCATGGTGACTGTTGTATTCAATCCCGATGCAATTTCTGTGTCTTATCAACACTATGATACTCCACAGATTACAGAATGCCTCCAGATGAGCATCGGAAACTACTACTGGTCTTCCAGGGAACGATCAAAGCGTAGACTGTTTGAGACATTGCTGTTATGGAGGAATGTGCTCATGGTGACTGTTGTATTCGATCCCGATGCAATTTCTGTGTTTCATCAACACTCTGATAGTACACAGATTACAGAATGCCTCCAGATGTGCATCGAAAACTGCTACTGGTCTTCCAGGGATCGATGAAAGCGTGAACTCTTTGAAACATTGCTCCCATGGAGGAAAGTGCGCATGGTTACTGTTGTATTCAATCCCGATGCAATTTCTGTGTTTCATCAACACTCTGATAGTCCACAGATTACAGAATGCCACCAGATGGGCATCGGAAACTACTACTGGTCTTCCAGGGGACGATCAAACCGTAGACTGTTTGAGACATACCTCCCGTGGAGGAAAGTGCGCATGGTGACTGTTGTATTCATTCCCGATGCAATTTCTGTGTTTCATCAACATTCTGATAGTCCGCAGATTACAGAATGCCACCAGATATGCATCGGAAACTACTACTGGTCTGTCAGGGAACGATCAAAGCGTAAACTCTTTGAGACATTCATCCCATGGAGGAAAGTGCGCATGGTAACTGTTGTAATCAATCCCGATACATTTTCTGTGTTTCATCAACACTCTGATAGTCCACAGATTACAGAATGCCACGAGATGTGCATCGGAAACTACTACTGGTCTTCCCGGGAACGATCAAAGCGTAGACTGTTTCAGACATTACTCCCATGGAGGAAAGTGCGCATGGTAACTGTTATATTCAATCCCGATGCAATTTCTGTGTTTCATCAACACTCTGAAAGTCCACAGATTACAGAAAGCCTCCAGATGTGCATCGGAAACTACTACTGGTCTTCCAGGGAACGATCAAAGCGTAGACTGTTTGGGACATTACTCCCATGGAGGAAAGTGCGCATTGTAACTGTTGTATTCAATCCCGATGCAATTTCTGTGTTTCATCAACACTCTGATAGTCCACAGAATACAGAATGCCACAAGATGTGCATCGGAAACTACTACTGGTCTTCCAGCAAACGATCAAAGCGTAGACTGTTTCAGACATTACTCCCATGGAGGAAAGTGCGGATGGTGACTGTTGTATTCAATCCCGATGCAATTTCTGTGTTTCATCAACACTCTGATAGTCCACAGATTACAGAAAGCCTCCAGATGTGCATCGGAAACTACCACTGGTCTTCCAGGGAAAGATCAAAGCGTAGACTGTTAAAGACATTACTCCCATGGAGGAATGTGCGCATGGTAAGTGTTGTATTCAATCCCGATGCAATATCTGTGTTTCGTCAACACTCTGATACTCCAGAGATTACAGAATGCCTCCAGATGTGCATCGAAAACTACTACTGGTCTTCCAGGGAACGATCAAAGCGTAGACTGCTTGAGACATTACTCCCATGGAGGAAAGTGCGCATGGTGACTGTTGTAGTCAATCCCGAAGCAATTTCTGTGGTTCAACAACACTCTGATATTCCACAGATTACAGAATGCCACCAGATGTTCATCGGAAACTACTACTGGTCTTCCAGGGAACGATCAAAGCGTAGACTGTTTGGGACATTACTCCCATGGAGGAATGTGCGCATGGTGACTGTTGTATTCAATCCCGATGCAATTTCTGTGTCTCATCAACACTCTGATTCTCCACAGATTAAAGAATGCCTCCAGATGTGCATCGGAAACTATTTCTGGTCTCCCAGGGATCGATCAAAGCGTATACTGTTTGAGACATTACTCCCATGGAGGAAAGTGCGCATGGTGACTGTTGTATTCAATCCCGATGCAATTTCTGTGTCTTATCAACACTATGATACTCCACAGATTACAGAATGCCTCCAGATGAGCATCGGAAACTACTACTGGTCTTCCAGGGAACGATCAAAGCGTAGACTGTTTGAGACATTGCTGTTATGGAGGAATGTGCTCATGGTGACTGTTGTATTCGATCCCGATGCAATTTCTGTGTTTCATCAACACTCTGATAGTACACAGATTACAGAATGCCTCCAGATGTGCATCGAAAACTGCTACTGGTCTTCCAGGGATCGATGAAAGCGTGAACTCTTTGAAACATTGCTCCCATGGAGGAAAGTGCGCATGGTTACTGTTGTATTCAATCCCGATGCAATTTCTGTGTTTCATCAACACTCTGATAGTCCACAGACTACAGAATGCCACGAGATGTGCATCGGAAACTACTACTGGTCTTCCAGGGAACGATCAAAGCGTAGACTGTTTGAGACATTACTCCCATGGAGGAAAGTGCGCATGGTGACTGTTGTATTCAATCCCGATGCTATTTCTGTGTTTCATCAACACTCTGATAGTCCACAGATTACAGAATGCCACCAGATGGGCATCGGAAACTACTACTGGTCTTCCAGGGGACGATCAAACCGTAGACTGTTTGAGACATACCTCCCGTGGAGGAAAGTGCGCATGGTGACTGTTGTATTCATTCCCGATGCAATTTCTGTGTTTCATCAACATTCTGATAGTCCACAGATTACAGAATGCCACCAGATATGCATCGGAAACTACTACTGGTCTGTCAGGGAACGATCAAAGCGTAAACTCTTTGAGACATTCATCCCATGGAGGAAAGTGCGCATGGTAACTGTTGTAATCAATCCCGATACATTTTCTGTGTTTCATCAACACTCTGATAGTCCACAGATTACAGAATGCCACGAGATGTGCATCGGAAACTACTACTAGTCTTCCCGGGAACGATCAAAGCGTAGACTGTTTCAGACATTACTCCCATGGAGGAAAGTGCGCATGGTAACTGTTATATTCAATCCCGATGCAATTTCTGTGTTTCATCAACACTCTGAAAGTCCACAGATTACAGAAAGCCTCCAGATGTGCATCGGAAACTACTACTGGTCTTCCAGGGAACGATCAAAGCGTAGACTGTTTGGGACATTACTCCCATGGAGGAAAGTGCGCATTGTAACTGTTGTATTCAATCCCGATGCAATTTCTGTGTTTCATCAACACTCTGATAGTCCACAGAATACAGAATGCCACAAGATGTGCATCGGAAACTACTACTGGTCTTCCAGCAAACGATCAAAGCGTAGACTGTTTCAGACATTACTCCCATGGAGGAAAGTGCGGATGGTGACTGTTGTATTCAATCCCGATGCAATTTCTGTGTTTCATCAACACTCTGATAGTCCACAGATTACAGAAAGCCTCCAGATGTGCATCGGAAACTACCACTGGTCTTCCAGGGAAAGATCAAACCGTAGACTGTTAAAGACATTACTCCCATGGAGGAATGTGCGCATGGTAAGTGTTGTATTCAATCCCGATGCAATATCTGTGTTTCGTCAACACTCTGATACTCCAGAGATTACAGAATGCCTCCAGATGTGCATCGAAAACTACTACTGGTCTTCCAGGGAACGATCAAAGCGTAGACTGCTTGAGACATTACTCCCATGGAGGAAAGTGCTCATGGTGACTGTTGTATTCAATCCCGATGCAATTTCTGTGTTTCATCAACACTCTGATAGTCCTCAGATTACAGAATGCCACGAGATGTGCATCGGAAACTACTACTGGTCTTCCCGGGAACGATCAAAGCGTAGACTGTTTCAGACATTACTCCCATGGAGGAATGTGCGCATGGTAACTGTTGTATTCAATCCCGATGCAATTTCTGTGTTTCATCAACACTCTGATAGTCCACAGATTACAGAAAGCCTCCAGATGTGCATCGGAAACTACCACTGGTCTTCCAGGGAAAGATCAAAGCGTAGACTGTTAAAGACATTACTCCCATGGAGGAAAGTGCGCATGGTAAGTGTTGTATTCAATCCCGATGCAATATCTGTGTTTCATCAACACTCTGATACTCCAGAGATTACAGAATGCCTCCTGATGTGCATCGAAAACTACTACTGGTCTTCCAGGGAACGATCAAAGCGTAGACTGCTTGAGACATTACTCCCATGGAGGAAAGTGCTCATGGTGACTGTTGTATTCAATCCCGATGCAATTTCTGTGTTTCATCAACACTCCGATAGTCCACAGATTACAGAATGCCTCCAGATGTGCATCGGAAACTACTACTGGTCTTCCAGGGAACGATCAAAGCGTAGACTGTTTGAGACATTACTTTTATGCTTGAATGTGCTCATGGTGACGTTGTATTCAATCCCGATGCAATTCTATGTTTCATCAACACTCTGATAGTCCACAGATTACAGAATGCCTCCAGATGTGCATCGGAAACTGCTACTGGCCTTCCAGGGAACGATCAAAGCTTAAACTCTATGAAACATTACTCCCATGGAGGAAAGTGCGCATGGTGCCTGTTGTATTCAACCCCGATGAAATTTCTGTGTTTCATCAACACTCTGATAGTCCACAGATTACAGAAAGCCTCCAGATGTGCATCGGAAACTACCACTGGTCTGCCAGGGAAAGATCAAAGCGTAGACTGTTAATGACATTACTCCCATGGAGGAAAGTGCGCATGGTAAGTGTTGTATTCAATCCCGATGCAATATCTGTGTTCCATCAACACTCTGATAGTCCACAGAATACAGAATGCCTCCCGATGTGCATCGGAAACTACTACTGGTCTTCCAGGGAACGATCAAAGCGTAGACTGTTTGGGACATTACTCCCATGGAGGAAAGTGCGCATGGTGACTGTTGTATTCAATCCCGATGCAATTTCTGTGTTTCATCAACACTCTGATAGTCCACAGATTACAGAATGATACGTGATGTGCATCGGAAACTACTACTGGTCTTCCAGCAAACGATCAAAGCGTAGTCTGTTTCAGACATTACTCCCATGGAGGAAAGTGCGCATGGTAACTGTGGTATTCAAAACCCGATGCAATTTCTGTGTCTTATCAACAGTCTGATACTCCACAGATTACAGAATGCCTCCAGATGAGCATCGGAAACTACTACTGGTCTTCCAGGGAACGATCAAAGCGTAGACTGTTTGAGACATTGCTTTTATGGAGGAATGTGCTCATGGTGTCTGTTGTATTCAATCCCGATGCAATTTCTGTGTTTCATCAACACTCTGATAGTACACAGATTACAGAATGCCTCCAGATGTGCATCGAGAACTGCTACTGGTCTTCCAGGGAACGATGAAAGCGTGAACTCTTTGAAACATTGCTCCCATGGAGGAAAGTGCGCATGGTGGCTGTTGTATTCAATCCCGATGCAATTTCTGTGTTTCATCAACACTCTGATAGTCCACAGATTACAGAATGATACGTGATGTGCATCGGAAACTACTACTGGTCTTCCAGCAAACGATCAAAGCGTAGTCTGTTTCAGACATTACTCCCATGGAGGAAAGTGCGCATGGTAACTGTGGTATTCAAAACCCGATGCAATTTCTGTGTCTTATCAACAGTCTGATACTCCACAGATTACAGAATGCCTCCAGATGAGCATCGGAAACTACTACTGGTCTTCCAGGGAACGATCAAAGCGTAGACTGTTTGAGACATTGCTTTTATGGAGGAATGTGCTCATGGATTCTGTTGTATTCAATCCCGATGCAATTTCTGTGTTTCATCAACACTCTGATAGTACACAGATTACAGAATGCCTCCAGATGTGCATCGAGAACTGCTACTGGTCTTCCAGGGAACGATGAAAGCGTGAACTCTTTGAAACATTGCTCCCATGGAGGAAAGTGCGCATGGTGGCTGTTGTATTCAATCCCGATGCAATTTCTGTGTTTCATCAACACTCTGATAGTCCATAGATTACAGAATGCCACCAGATGTTAATCGGAAACTACTACTGGTCTTCCAGGGAACGATAAAAGCGTAGACTGTTTGGGACATTACTCCCATGGAGGAAAGTGCGCATGGTGACTGTTGTATTCAATCCCGATGCAATTTCTGTGTTTCATCAACACTCTGATATTCCACAGATTACGGAAAGCCTCCAGATGTGCATCGGAAACTACTACTGGTCTTCCAGGGAACGATCAAAGCGTAGACTGTTAGAGACATTACTCCCATGGAGTAAAGTGCGCATGGTGACTGTTGTATTCAATCCCGATGCAATTTCTGTGTTTCATCAACACTCTGATAGTCCACAGATTACAGAATGCCTCCAGATGTGCATCGGAAACTATTTCTGGTCTCCCAGGGAACGATCAAAGCGTATACTGTTTGAGACATTACTCCCATGGAGGAAAGTGCGCATGGTGACTGTTGTATTCAATCCCGATGCAATTTCTGTGTCTTATCAACACTATGATACTCCACAGATTACAGAATGCCTCCAGATGAGCATCGGAAACTACTACTGGTCTTCCAGGGAACGATCAAAGCGTAGACTGTTTGAGACATTGCTGTTATGGAGGAATGTGCTCATGGTGACTGTTGTATTCGATCCCGATGCAATTTCTGTGTTTCATCAACACTCTGATAGTACACAGATTACAGAATGCCTCCAGATGTGCATCGAAAACTGCTACTGGTCTTCCAGGGATCGATGAAAGCGTGAACTCTTTGAAACATTGCTCCCATGGAGGAAAGTGCGCATGGTGACTGTTGTATTCAATCCCGATGCAATTTCTGTGTTTCATCAACACTCTGATAGTCCACAGACTACAGAATGCCACGAGATGTGCATCGGAAACTACTACTGGTCTTCCAGGGAACGATCAAAGCGTAGACTGTTTGAGACATTACTCCCATGGAGGAAAGTGCGCATGGTGACTGTTGTATTCAATCCCGATGCTATTTCTGTGTTTCATCAACACTCTGATAGTCCACAGATTACAGAATGCCACCAGATGGGCATCGGAAACTACTACTGGTCTTCCAGGGGACGATCAAACCGTAGACTGTTTGAGACATACCTCCCGTGGAGGAAAGTGCGCATGGTGACTGTTGTATTCATTCCCGATGCAATTTCTGTGTTTCATCAACATTCTGATAGTCCACAGATTACAGAATGCCACCAGATATGCATCGGAAACTACTACTGGTCTGTCAGGGAACGATCAAAGCGTAAACTCTTTGAGACATTAATCCCATGGAGGAAAGTGCGCATGGTAACTGTTGTAATCAATCCCGATACATTTTCTGTGTTTCATCAACACTCTGATAGTCCACAGATTACAGAATGCCACGAGATGTGCATCGGAAACTACTACTGGTCTTCCCGGGAACGATCAAAGCGTAGACTGTTTCAGACATTACTCCCATGGAGGAAAGTGCGCATGGTAACTGTTATATTCAATCCCGATGCAAATTCTTTGTTTCATCAACACTCTGAAAGTCCACAGATTACAGAAAGCCTCCAGATGTGCATCGGAAACTACTACTGGTCTTCCAGGGAACGATCAAAGCGTAGACTGTTTGGGACATTACTCCCATGGAGGAAAGTGCGCATTGTAACTGTTGTATTCAATCCCGATGCAATTTCTGTGTTTCATCAACACTCTGATAGTCCACAGAATACAGAATGCCACAAGATGTGCATCGGAAACTACTACTGGTCTTCCAGCAAACGATCAAAGCGTAGACTGTTTCAGACATTACTCCCATGGAGGAAAGTGCGGATGGTGACTGTTGTATTCAATCCCGATGCAATTTCTGTGTCTCATAAACACTCTGATAGTCGACAGATAACAGAATGCCACCAGATGTTTATCGCAAACTACTACTGGTGTTCCAGGGAACGATCAAAGCGTAGACTGTTTGAGACATTACTCCCGTGGAAGAATGTGCGCATGGTGACTGTTGTATTCAATCCCGATGCAATTTCTATGTTTCATCAACACTCTGATATCCACAGGTTACAGAATGCCTCCAGATGTTCATCGGAAACTACTACTGGTCTTCCAGGGAACGATAAAAGCGCAGACTGTTTGGGACACTACTAGCGTGGAGGAAAGTGCGCATTGTGACTGTTGTATTCAATCCCGATGCAATTTGTGCGTTTCATCAACACTCTGATAGTCCTCAGATTACAGAATGCCACGAGATGTGCATCGGAAACTACTACTGGTCTTCCCGGGAACGATCAAAGCGTAGACTGTTTCAGACATTACTCCCATGGAGGAAAGTGCGCATGGTAACTGTTGTATTCAATCCCGATGCAATTTCTGTGTTTCATCAACACTCTGATAGTCCACAGATTACAGAAAGCCTCCAGATGTGCATCGGAAACTACCACTGGTCTTCCAGGGAAAGATCAAAGCGTAGACTGTTAAAGACATTACTCCCATGGAGGAAAGTGCGCATGGTAAGTGTTGTATTCAATCCCGATGCAATATCTGTGTTTCATCAACACTCTGATACTCCAGAGATTACAGAATGCCTCCAGATGTGCATCGAAAACTACTACTGGTCTTCCAGGGAACGATCAAAGCGTAGACTGCTTGAGACATTACTCCCATGGAGGAAAGTGCTCATGGTGACTGTTGTATTCAATCCCGATGCAATTTCTGTGTTTCATCAACACTCCGATAGTCCACAGATTACAGAATGCCTCCAGATGTGCATCGGAAACTACTACTGGTCTTCCAGGGAACGATCAAAGCGTAGACTGTTTGAGACATTACTTTTATGCTTGAATGTGCTCATGGTGACGTTGTATTCAATCCCGATGCAATTTCTATGTTTCATCAACACTCTGATAGTCCACAGATTACAGAATGCCTCCAGATGTGCATCGGAAACTGCTACTGGCCTTCCAGGGAACGATCAAAGCTTAAACTCTATGAAACATTACTCCCATGGAGGAAAGTGCGCATGGTGCCTGTTGTATTCAACCCCGATGAAATTTCTGTGTTTCATCAACACTCTGATAGTCCACAGATTACAGAAAGTCTCCAGATGTGCATCGGAAACTACCACTGGTCTGCCAGGGAAAGATCAAAGCGTAGACTGTTAATGACATTACTCCCATGGAGGAAAGTGCGCATGGTAAGTGTTGTATTCAATCCCGATGCAATATCTGTGTTCCATCAACACTCTGATAGTCCACAGAATACAGAATGCCTCCCGAAGTGCATCGGAAACTACTACTGGTCTTCCAGGGAACGATCAAAGCGTAGACTGTTTGGGACATTACTCCCATGGAGGAAAGTGCGCATGGTGACTGTTGTATTCAATCCCGATGCAATTTCTGTGTTTCATCAACACTCTGATAGTCCACAGATTACAGAATGATACGTGATGTGCATCGGAAACTACTACTGGTCTTCCAGCAAACGATCAAAGCGTAGTCTGTTTCAGACATTACTCCCATGGAGGAAAGTGCGCATGGTAACTGTGGTATTCAAAACCCGATGCAATTTCTGTGTCTTATCAACAGTCTGATACTCCACAGATTACAGAATGCCTCCAGATGAGCATCGGAAACTACTACTGGTCTTCCAGGGAAGGATCAAAGCGTAGACTGTTTGAGACATTGCTTTTATGGAGGAATGTGCTCATGGTGTCTGTTGTATTCAATCCCGATGCAATTTCTGTGTTTCATCAACACTCTGATAGTACACAGATTACAGAATGCCTCCAGATGTGCATCGAGAACTGCTACTGGTCTTCCAGGGAACGATGAAAGCGTGAACTCTTTGAAACATTGCTCCCATGGAGGAAAGTGCGCATGGTGGCTGTTGTATTCAATCCCGATGCAATTTCTGTGTTTCATCAACACTCTGATAGTCCATAGATTACAGAATGCCACCAGATGTTAATCGGAAACTACTACTGGTCTTCCAGGGAACGATTAAAGCGTAGACTGTTTGGGACATTACTCCCATGGAGGAAAGTGCGCATGGTGACTGTTGTATTCAATCCCGATGCAATTTCTGTGTTTCATCAACACTCTGATATTCCACAGATTACGGAAAGCCTCCAGATGTGCATCGGAAACTACTACTGGTCTTCCAGGGAACGATCAAAGCGTAGACTGTTAGAGACATTACTCCCATGGAGTAAAGTGCGCATGGTGACTGTTGTATTCAATCCCGATGCAATTTCTGTGTTTCATCAACACTCTGATAGTCCACAGATTACAGAATGCCTCCAGATGTGCATCGGAAACTAGTACTGGTCTTCCAGGGAACGATCAAAGCGTAGACTGTTTGAGACATTACTTATATGCTTGAATGTGCTCATGGTGACGTTGTGTTCAATCCCGATGCAATTTCTATGTTTCATCAACACTCTGATAGTCCACAGATTACAGAGTGCCTACAGATGTGCATCGGAAACTGCTACTGGCCTTCCAGGGAACGATCAAAGCGTAAACTCTTTGAGACATTAATCCCATGGAGGAAAGTGCGCATGGTAACTGTTGTAATCAATCCCGATACATTTTCTGTGTTTCATCAACACTCTGATAGTCCACAGATTACAGAATGCCACGAGATGTGCATCGGAAACTACTACTGGTCTTCCCGGGAACGATCAAAGCGTAGACTGTTTCAGACATTACTCCCATGGAGGAAAGTGCGCATGGTAACTGTTATATTCAATCCCGATGCAATTTCTGTGTTTCATCAACACTCTGAAAGTCCACAGATTAGAGAAAGCCTCCAGCTGTGCATCGGAAACTACTACTGGTCTTCCAGGGAACGATCAAAGCGTAGACTGTTTGGGACATTACTCCCATGGAGGAAAGTGCGCATTGTAACTGTTGTATTCAATCCCGATGCAATTTCTGTGTTTCATCAACACTCTGATAGTCCACAGAATACAGAATGCCACAAGATGTGCATCGGAAACTACTACTGGTCTTCCAGCAAACGATCAAAGCGTAGACTGTTTCAGACATAACTCCCATGGAGGAAAGTGCGGATGGTGACTGTTGTATTCAATCCCGATGCAATTTCTGTGTCTCATAAAAACTCTGATAGTCTACAGATAACAGAATGCCACCAGATGTTTATCTCGAAACTACTACTGGTGTTCCAGGGAACGATCAAAGCGTAGACTGTTTGAGACATTACTCCCGTGGAAGAATGTGCGCATGGTGACTGTTGTATTCAATCCCGATGCAATTTCTATGTTTCATCAACACTCTGATATCCACAGGTTACAGAATGCCTCCAGATGTTCATCGGAAACTACTACTGGTCTTCCAGGGAACGATCAAAGCGTAGACTGTTTGAGACATTACTTTTATGCTTGAATGTGCTCATGGTGCCGTTGTATTCAATCCCGATGCAATTTCTGTGTTTCATCAACACTCTGATAGTACACAGATTTCAGAATGCCTCCAGATGTGCATCGAGAACTGCTACTGGACTTCCAGGGAACGATGAAAGCGTGAACTCTTTGCAACATTGCTCCCATGGAGGAAAGTGCGCATGGTGGCTGTTGTATTCAATCCCGATGCAATTTCTGTGTTTCATCAACACTCTGATAGTCCATAGATTACAGAATGCCATCAGATGTTAATCGGAAACTACTACTGGTCTTCCAGGGAACGATTAAAGCGTAGACTGTTTAGGACATTACTCCCATGGAGGAAAGTGCGCATGGTGACTGTTGTATTCAATCCCGATGCAATTTCTGTGTTTCATCAACACTCTGATATTCCACAGATTACGGAAAGCCTCCAGATGTGCATCGGAAACTACTACTGGTCTTCCAGGGAACGATCAAAGCGTAGACTGTTAGAGACATTACTCCCATGGAGTAAAGTGCGCATGGTGACTGTTGTATTCAATCCCGATGCAATTTCTGTGTTTCATCAACACTCTGATAGTCCACAGATTACAGAATGCCTCCAGATGTGCATCGGAAACTACTACTGGTCTTCCAGGGAACGATCAAAGCGTAGACTGTTTGAGACATTACTTATATGCTTGAATGTGCTCATGGTGACGTTGTGTTCAATCCCGATGCAATTTCTATGTTTCATCAACACTCTGGTAGTCCACAGATTACAGAGTGCCTACAGATGTGCATCGGAAACTGCTACTGGCCTTCCAGGGAACGATCAAAGCGTAAACTCTATGAAACATTACTCCCATGGAGGAAAGTGCGCATGGTGACTGTTGTATTCAATCCCGATGCTATTTCTGTGCTTTATCAACACTCTGATAGTCCACAGATTATAGAATGCCACCAGATGTGCATCGGAAACTACTACTGGTCTTCCAGGGAACGATCAAACCGTAGACTGTTTGAGACATACCTCCCGTGGAGGAAAGTGCGCATGGTGACTGTTGTATTCATTCCCGATGCAATTTCTGTGTTTCGTCAACACTCTGATAGTCCAAAGATTACAGAATGGCACCAGATATGCATCGGAAACTACTACTGGTCTGTCAGGGAACGATCTAACCGTAAACTCTTTGAGACATTAATCCCATGGAGGAAAGTGCGCATGGTAACTGTTGTAATCAATCCCGATACATTTTCTGTGTTTCATCAACACTCTGGTTGTCCACAGATTACAGAATGCCACGAGATGTGCATTGGAAACCACTACTGGTCTTCCGGGGAACGATCAAAGCGTAGACTGTTTGAGAATTACTCCCATGGAGGAAAGTGCGCATGGTAACTGTTGTATTCAATCCCGATGCAATTTCTGTGTTTCATCAACACTCTGATAGTCCACAGATTACAGAAAGCCTCCAGATGTGCATCGGAAACTACTACTGGTCTTCCAGGGAACGATCAAACCGTAGACTGTTTGAGACATTACTTTTATGCTTGAATGTGCTCATGGTGACGTTGTATTCAAGCCCGATGCAATTTCTATGTTTCATCAACACTCTGATAGTCCACAGATTACAGAATGCCTCCAGATGTGCATCGGAAACTGCTACTGGCCTTCCAGGGAACGATCAAAGCTTAAACTCTATGAAACATTACTCCCATGTAGGAAAGTGCGCATGGTGACTGTTGTATTCAATCCGATGAAATTTCTGTGTTTCATCAACACTCTGATAGTCCACAGATTATAGAATGCCTCCCGATGTGCATCGGAAACTACTACTGGTCTTCCAGGGAACGATCAAAGCGTAGACTGTTTGGGACATTACTCCCATTGGAGGAAAGTGCGGATGGTGACTATTGTATTCAATCCCGATGCTATTTCTGTGTTTCATCAACACTCTGATAGTCCACAGATTACAGAATGCCACCAGATGTGCATCGGAAACTACTACTGGTCTTCCAGGGAACGATCAAACCGTAGACTGTTTGAGACATTCCTCCCGTGGAGGAAAGTGCACATGGTGACTGTTGTATTCATTCCCGATGCAATTTCTGTGTTTCATCAACACTCTGATACTCCACAGATTACAGAATGGCACCAGATATGCATCGGAAACTACTACGGGTCTTCTAGGGAACGATCAAAGCATAGACTGTTTGAGAATTACTCCCATGGAGGAAAGTGCGCATGGTGACTGTTGTATTCAATCCCGATGCAATTTCTGTGTTTCATAAACACTCTGATAGTCTACAGATAACAGAATGCCACCAGATGTGGATCGGAAACTACTACTGGTGTTCCAGGGATCGATCAAAGCGTAGACTGTTTGAGACATTACTCCCGTGGAAGAATGTGCGCATGGTGACTGTTGTATTCAATCCCGATGCAATTTCTGTGTTTCATCAACACTCTGATACTCCACAGATTACGGAAAGCCTCCAGATGTGCATCGGAAACTACTACTGGTCTTCCAGGGAACGATCAAAGCGTAGACTGTTAGAGACATTACTCCCATGGAGTAAAGTGCGCATGGTGACTGTTGTATTCAATCCCGATGCAATTTCTGTGTTACATCAACACTCTGATAGTCCACAGATTACAGAATGCCTCCAGATGTGCATCGTAACTACTACTGGTCTTCCAGGGAACGATCAAAGCTTAAACTCTATGAAGCATTACTCCCATGGAGGAAAGTGAGCATGGTGACTGTTGTATTCAATCCGATGCAATTTCTGTGTTTCATCAACACTCTGATAGTCCACAGATTATAGAATGCCTCCCGATGTGCATCGGAAACTACTACTGGTCTTCCAGGGAATGATCAAAGCGTAGACTGTTTGGGACATTACTCCCATGGAGGGAAGTGCGGATTGTGACTGTTGTATTCAATCCCGATGCTATTTCTGTGTTTCATCAACACTCTGATACTCCACAGATTACAGAATGGCACCAGATATGCATCGGAAACTACTACTGGTCTTCCAGGGAACGATCAAAGCATAGACTGCTTGAGAATTACTCCCTTGGAGGAATGTGCGCATGGTGACTGTTGTATTCAATCCCGATGCAATTTCTGTGTTTCATAAACACTCTGATAGTCTACAGATAACAGAATGCCATCAGATGTGCATCGGAAACTACTACTGGTGATCCAGGGAACGATCAAAGCGTAGACTCTTTGACACATTACTCCCCGTGGAAGAATGTGCGCATGGTGACTGTCGTATTCAATCCCGATGCAATTTCTATGTTTCATCAACACTCTGATAGTCCACAGGTTACAGAATGCCTCCAGATGTTCATCGGAAACTACTACAGGTCTTCCAGGGAACGATAAAAGCGCAGACTGTTTGGGACATTACTAGCGTGGAGGAAAGTGCGCATGGTGACTGTTGTATTCAATCCCGATGCAATTTCTGTGTTTCATCAACACTCTGATAGTCCACAGATTACAGAATGCCTCCAGATGTTCATCGGAAACTACTACCGGTCTTCCAGGGAACAGTCAAAGCGTAGACTGTTTGAGATATACCTCCCGTGGAGGAAAGTGCGCATGGTGAATGTTGTATTCAATCCCGTTGCAATTTCTGTGATTCATCAACACTCTGATAGTCCACAGATTACAGAATGCCACCAGATGTTCATCGGAAACTACTACTGGTCTTCCAGGGAACGATCAAAGCGTAGACTGTTTGGGACATTACTCCCATGGAGGAAAGTGCGCATGGTGACTGTTGTATTGAATCCCGATGCAATTTCTGTGTCTCATCAACACTCTGATACTCCACAGATTACAGAATGCCTAAAGATGTGCATCGGAAACTATTTCTGGTCTTCCAGGGAACGATCAAGGCGTAGACTGTTTGAGACATTACTCCCATGGAGGAAAGTGCGCATGGTGACTGTTGTATTCAATCCCGATGCAATTTCTGTGTCTTATCAACACTATGATACTCCACAGATTACAGAATGCCTCCAGATGAGCATCGGAAACTACTACTGGTTTCCCGGGAACGAACAAAGTGTAGACTGTTTGAGACATTGCTTTTATGGAGGAATGTGCTCATGATGATTGTTGTATTCAATCCCTATGCAATTTCTGTGTTTCATCAACACTCTGATAGTACAGGGATTACAGAATGCCTCCAGATGTGCATCGAAAACTGCTACTGGTCTTCCAGGGAATGATGAAAGCGTGAACTCTTTGAAACATTGCTCCCATGGAGGAAAGTGCGCATGGTGACTGTTGTATCCAATCCCGATGCAATTTCTGTGTTTCATCAACACTCTGATAGTCCACAGATTACAGAATGCCTCCAGATGTTAATCGGAAACTACTACTGGTCTTCCAGTGAACGATCAAAGCGTAGACTGTTTGGGACATTACTCCCATGGAGGAAAGTGCGCATGGTGACTGTTGTATTCAATCCCGATGCAATTTATGTGTTTCATCAACACTCTGATAGTCAACAGATTACGGAAAGCCTCCAGATGTGCATCGGAAGCTACTACTGGTCTTCCAGGGAACGATCAAAGCGTAGACTGTTAGAGACAATACTCCCATGGAGTAAAGTGCGCATGGTGACTGTTGTATTCAATCCCGATGCAATTTCTGTGTTTCATCAACACTCTGATAGTCCACAGATTACAGAATGCCTCCAGATGTGCAATTGAAACTACTTCTGGTCTTCCAGGGAACGATCAAAGCGTAGACTCTTTGAGACATTACTCCCATGGAGGAAAGTGCGCATGGTGACTGTTGTATTCAATCCCGATGCAATATCTGTGTTTCATCAACACTCTGATACTCCAGAGATTACAGAATGCCTCCAGATGTGCATCGGAAACTACTACTGGTCTTCCAGGGAACGATCAAAGCGTAGACTGTTTCAGACATTACTCCCATGGAGGAAAGTGCGGATGGTGACTGCTGTATTCAATCCCGATGCTATTTCTGTGTTTCATCACCACTCTGATAGTCCACAGATTACAGAATGCCACCAGATGTGCATCGGAAACTACTACTGGTCTTCCAGGGAACTATCAAACCGTAGACTGTTTGAGACCTCCCTCCCGTGGAGGAAAGTGTTCATGGTGACTGTTGTATTCATTCCCGATGCAATTTCTGTGTTTCATAAACATTCTGATAGTCCACAGATTACAGAATGGCACCAGATATGCATCGGAAACTACTACTGGTCTGTCAGGGAACGATCAAAGCGTAAACTCTTTGAGACATTAATCCCATGGAGGAAAGTGCGCATGGTAACTGTTGTAATCAATCCCGATACATTTTCTGTGTTTCATCAAAACTCTGATAGTCCACAGATTACAGAATGCCACAAGATGTGCATCGGAAACTCCTACTGGTCTTCCCGGGAACGATCAAAGCGTAGACTGTTTCAGACATTACTCCCATGGAGGAAAGTGCTCATGGTAACTGTTATATTCAATGCCGATGCAATTTCTGTGTTTCATCAACACTCTGAAAGTCCACAGATTACAGAAAGCCTCCAGATTTGCATCGGAAACTACTACTGGTCTTCCAGGGAACGATCAAAGCGTTGACTGTTAGAGACATTACTCCCATGGAGGAAAGTGCGCATGGTAAGTGTTGTATTCAATCCCGATGCAATATCTGTGTTTCATGAACACTCTGATACTCCAGAGATTACAGAATGCCTCCAGATGTGCATCGGAAACTACTACTGGTCTTCCAGGGAACGATCAAAGCGTAGACTGTTTGGGACATTACTCCCATGGAGGAAAGTGCGCATGGTGACTGTTGTATTCAATCCCGATGCAATTTCTGTGTTTCATCAACACTCTGATAGTCCACAGATTACAGAATGCCTCCAGATGTGCAATTGAAACTACTTCTGGTCTTCCGGGGAACGATCAAAGCGTAGACTGTTTAAGACATTACTCCCATGAAGGAAACTGCGCATGGAGACTGTTGTAATCAATCCCGATGCAATTTCTGTGTTTCATCAACACTCTGATAGTCCACAGATTAGAGAATGCCTCCAGATGTGCATCGGAAACTACTACTGGTCTTTCAGGGAACGATCAAAGCGTAAACTCTTTGAGACATTACTCCCATGGAGGAAAGTACGCATGGTAACTGTCGTAATCAATCCCGATACATTTTCTGTGTTTCATCAACACTCTGATAGTCCACAGACTACAGAATGCCACGATATGTGCATCGGAAACGACTACTGGTCTTCCCGGGAACGATCAAAGCGTAGACTGTTTCAGACATTACTCCCATGGAAGAAAGTGCGCATGGTAACTGTTGTATTCAATCCTGATTCAATTTCTGAGTTTCATCAACACTCTGATAGTCCACAGATTACAGAAAGCCTCCAGATGTGCATCGGAAACTACTACTATTCTTCCAGGGAACGATCAAAGCGTAGACTGTTACAGACATTACTCCCATGGAGGAAAGTGCGCATGGTAAGTGTTGTATTCAATCCCGATGCAATATCTGTGTTTCATCAAAACTCTGATAGTCCACAGATTACAGAATGCCACGAGATGTGCATCGGAAACTACTACTGGTCTTCCAGCAAACGATCAAAGCGTAGACTGTTTCAGACATTTCTCCCATGGAGGAAAGTGCGGATGGTGACTGCTGTATTCAATCCCGATGCTATTTCTGTGTTTCATCAACACTCTGATAGTCCACAGATTACAGAATGCCACCAGATGTGCATCGGAAACTACTACTGGTCTTCCAGGGAACGATCAAACCATAGACTGTTTGAGACCTCCCTCCCGTGGAGGAAAGTGTTCATGGTGACTGTTGTATTCATTCCCGATGTAATTTCTGTGTTTCATAAACATTCTGATAGTCCACAGATTACAGAATGGCACCAGATATGCATCGGAAACTACTACTGGTCTGTCAGGGAACGATCAAAGCGTAAACTCTTTGAGACATTAATCCCATGGAGGAAAGTGCGCATGGTAACTGTTGTAATCAATCCCGATACATTTTCTGTGTTTCATCAACACTCTGATAGTCCACAGATTACAGAATGCCACGAGATGTGCATCGGAAACTACTACTGGTCTTCCCGGGAACGATCAAAGCGTAGACTGTTTCAGACATTACTCCCATGGAGGAAAGTGCTCATGGTAACTGTTATATTCAAACCCGATGCAATATCTGTGTTTCATCAACACTCTGAAAGTCCACAGATTACAGAAAGCCTCCAGACTTGCATCGGAAACTACTATTGGTCTTCCAGGGAACGATCAAAGCGTAGACTGTTAGAGACATTACTCCCATGGAGGAAAGTGCGCATGGTAAGTGTTGTATTCAATCCGGATGCAATATCTGTGTTTCATCAACACTCAGGTACTCCAGAGATTACAGAATGCCTCCAGATGTGCATCGGAAACTACTACTGGTCTTCCAGGGAACGATCAAAGCGTAGACTGTTTGAGACATTACTCCCATGGAGGAAAGTGCGCATGGTGACTGTTGTATTCAATCCCGATGCAATTTCTGTGTTTCATCAACACTCTGATAGTCCACAGATTACAGAATGCCACCAGATGTTCATCGGAAACTACTACTGGTCTTCCAGGGAACGATCAAAGCGTAGACTGTTTGGGACATTACTCCCATGGAGGAAAGTGCGCATGGTGACTGTTGTATTCAATCCCGATGCAATTTCTGTGTCTCATCAACACTCTGATACTCCACAGATTACAGAATGCCTCCAGATGTGCATCGGAAACTATTTCTGGTCTTCCAGGGAACGATCAAAGCGTAGACTGTTTGAGACATTACTCCCATGGAGGAAAGTGCGCATGGTGACTGTTGTATTCAATCCCGATGCAATTTCTGTGTCTTCTCAACACTATGATACTCCACAGATTACAGAATGCCTCCAGATGAGCATCGGAAACTAATACTGGTCTTCCAGCAAACGATCAAAGTGTAGACTGTTTGAGACATTGCTTTTATGGAGGAATGTGCTCATGGTGACTATTGTATTCAATCCTGATGCAATTTCTGTGTTTCATCAACACTCTGATAGTACACAGATTACAGAATGCCTCCAGATGTGCATCGAAAACTGCTACTGGTCTTCCAGGGAACGATGAAAGCGTGAACTCTTTGAAACATTGCTCCCATGGAGGAAAGTGCGCATGGTGACTGTTGTATTCAATCCCGATGCAATTTCTGTGTTTCATCAACACTCTGATAGTCCACAGATTACAGAATGCCTCCAGATGTTAATCGGAAACTACTACTGGTCTTCCAGGGAACGATCAAAGCGTAGACTGTTTGGGACATTACTCCCATGGAGGAAAGTGCGCATGGTGACTGTTGTATTCAATCCCGATGCAATTTCTGTGTTTCATCAACACTCTGATAGTCCACAGATTACAGAATGCCTCCAGATGTGCAATTGAAACTACTTCTGGTCTTCCAGGGAACGATCAAAGCGTAGACTGTTTAAGGCATTACTCCCATGAAGGAAACTGCGCATGGAGACTGTTGTAATCAATCCCGATGCAATATCTGTGTTTCATCAACACTCTGATAGGCCACAGATTACAGAATGCCTCCAGATGTGCATCGGAAACTACTACTGGTCTTTCAGGGAACGATCAAAGCGTAAACTCTTTGAGACATTACTCCCATGGAGGAAAGTACGCATGGTAACTGTCGTAATCAATTCCGATACATTTTCTGTGTTTCATCAACACTCTGATAGGCCACAGATTACTGAATGCCACCAGATGTGCATCGGAAACTACTACTGGTCTTCCAGGGAACGATCAAACCGTAGACTGTTTGAGACCTCCCTCCCGTGGAGCAAAGTGTTCATGGTGACTGTTGTATTCATTCCCGATGCAATTTTTGTGTTTCATAAACATTCTGATAGTCCACAGATTACAGAATGGCACCAGATATGCATCGGAAACTACTACTGGTCTGTCAGGGAACGATCAAAGCGTAAACTCTTTGAGACATTAATCCCATGGAGGAAAGTGCGCATGGTAACTGTTGTAATCCACCCCGATACATTTTCTGTGTTTCATCCACACTCTGATAGTCCACAGATTACAGAATGCCACGAGATGTGCATCGGAAACTACTACTGGTCTTCCAGGGAACGATCAAAGCGTAGACTGTTTCAGACATTACTCCCATGGAGGAAAGTGCGCATGGTAACTGTTATATTCAATCCCGATGCAATTTCTGTGTTTCATCAACACTCTGATAGTCCACAAATTACAGAATGCCTCCCGATGTGCATCGGAAACTACTATTGGTCTTCCAGGGAACGATCAAAGCGTAGACTGTTTGGGACATTACTCCCATGGAGGAAAGTGCGCATTGTAACTGTTGTATTCAATCCCGATGCAATATCTGTGTTTCATCAACACCCTGATACTCCAGAGATTACAGAATGCCTCCAGATGTGCATCGGAAACTACTACTGGTCTGTCAGGGAACGATCAAAGCGTAGACTGTTTGAGACATTACTCCCATGGAGGAAAGTGCGCATGGTGACTGTTGTATTCAATCCCGATGCAATTTCTGTGTTTCATCAACACTCTGATAGTCCACAGATTACAGAATGCCTCCAGATGTGCATCGGAATCTGCTACTGGCCTGCCAGGGAACGATCAAAGCGTAAACTCTATGAAACATTACTCCCATGGAGGAAAGTGCGCATGGTGACTGTTGTATTCAATCCCGATGCAATTTCTGTGTTTCATCAACACTCTGATAGTCCACAGATTACAGAATGCCTCCCGATGTGCATCGGAAACTACTACTGGTCTTCTAGGGAACGATCAAAGCGTAGACTGTTTGGACATTACTCCCATGGAGGAAAGTGCGCATTGTAACTGTTGTATTCAATCCCGATGCAATATCTGTGTTTCATCAACACTCTGATAGTCCACAGAATACATAATGCCACGAGATTTGCATCGGAAACTACTACTGGTCTTCCAGTAAATGATCAAAGCGTAGACTGTTTAGGACATTACTCCCATGGAGGAAAGTGCGGATGGTGACTGTTGTATTCAATCCCAATGCTATTTCTGTGTTTCATCAACACTCTGATAGTCCACAGATTACAGAATGCCACCAGATGTGCATCGGAAACTACTACTGGTCTTATAGGGAACGATCAAACCGTAGACTGATTGAGACACACCTCCCGTGGAGGAAAGTGCGCATGGTGAGTGTTGTATTCAATCCCGATGCAATTTCTGTGTTTCATCAACACTCTGATAGTCCACAGATTACAGAATGCCTCCAGATGTGCATCGGAAACTATTTCTGGTCTTCCAGGGAACGATCAAAGCGTAGACTGTTTGAGACATTACTCCCATGGAGGAAAGTGCGCATGGTGACTGTTGTATTCAATCCCGATGCAATTTCTGTGTCTTATCAACACTATGATACTCCACAGATTACAGAATGCCTCCAGATGAGCATCGGAAACTACTACTGGTCTTCCAGGGAACGATCAAAGTGTAGACTGTTTGAGACATTGCTTTTATGGAGGAATGTGCTCATGGTGACTATTGTATTCAATCCCGATGCAATTTCTGTGTCTCATCAACACTCTGATACTCCACAGATTACAGAATGCCTCCAGATGTGCATCGGAAACTATTTCTGGTGTTCCAGGGAACGATCAAAGCGTAGACTGTTTGAGACATTACTCCCATGGAGGAAAGTGCGCATGGTGACTGTTGTATTCAATCCCGATGCAATTTCTGTGTCTTATCAACACTATGATACTCCACAGATTACAGAATGCCTCCAGATGAGCATCGGAAACTACTACTGGTCTTCCAGGGAACGATCAAAGTGTAGACAGTTTGAGACATTGCTTTTATGGAAGAATGTGCTCATGGTGACTATTGTATTCAATCCTGATGCAATTTCTGTGTTTCATCAACACTCTGATAGTACACAGATTACAGAATGCCTCCAGATGTTAATCGGAAACTACTACTGGTCTTCCAGGGAACGATCAAAGCGTAGACTGTTTGGGACATTACTCCCATGGAGGAAAGTGCGCATGGTGACTGTTGTATTCAATCCCGATGCAATTTCTGTGTTTCATCAACACTCTGATAGTCCACAGATTACGGAAAGCCTCCAGATGTGCATCGGAAACTACTACTGGTCTTCCAGGGAACGATCAAAGCGTAGACTGTTAGAGACATTACTCCCATGGAGTAAAGTGCGCATGGTGACTGTTGTATTCAATCCCGATGCAATTTCTGTGTTTCATCAACACTCTGATAGTCCACAGATTACAGAATGCCTCCAGATGTGCAATTGAAACTACTTCTGGTCTTCCAGGGAACGATCAAAGCGTAGACTGTTTAAGACATTACTCCCATGAAGGACACTGCGCATGGAGACTGTTGTAATCAATCCCGATGCAATATCTGTGTTTCATCAACACTCTGATAGTCCACAGATTACAGAATGCCTCCAGATGTGCATCGGAAACTACTACTGGTCTTTCAGGGAACGATCAAACCGTAAACTCTATGAGACATTACTGCCATGGAGGAAAGTACGCATGGTAACTGTCGTAATCAATTCCGATACATTTTCTGTGTTTCATCAACACTCTGATAGTCCACAGACTACAGAATGCCACGATATGTGCATCGGAAACGACTACTGGTCTTCCCGGGAACGATCAAATCGTAGACTGTTTCAGACATTACTCCCATGGAGGAAAGTGCGGATGGTGACTGCTGTATTCAATCCCGATGCTATTTCTGTGTTTCATCAACACTCTGATAGTCCACAGATTACAGAATGCCACCAGATGTGCATCGGAAACTACTACTGGTCTTCCAGGGAACGATCAAACCGTAGACTGTTTGAGACCTCCCTCCCGTGGAGCAAAGTGTTCATGGTGACTGTTGTATTCATTCCCGATGCAATTTCTGTGTTTCATAAACATTCTGATAGTCCACAGATTACAGAATGGCACCAGATATGCATCGGAAACTACTACTGGTCTGTCAGGGAACGATCAAAGCGTAAACTCTTTGAGACATTAATCCCATGGAGGAAAGTGCGCATGGTAACTGTTGTAATCAATCCCGATACATTTTCTGTGTTTCATCCACACTCTGATAGTCCACAGATTACAGAATGCCACGAGATGTGCATCGGAAACTACTACTGGTCTTCCCGGGAACGATCAAAGCGTAGACTGTTTCAGACATTACTCCCATGGAGGAAAGTGCGCATGGTAACTGTTATATTCAATCCCGATGCAATTTCTGTGTTTCATCAACACTCTGATAGTCCACAGATTACAGAATGCCTCCCGATGTGCATCGGAAACTACTATTGGTCTTCCAGGGAACGATCAAAGCGTAGACTGTTTGGGACATTACTCCCATGGAGGAAAGTGCGCATTGTAACTGTTGTATTCAATCCCGATGCAATATCTGTGTTTCATCAACACTCTGATACTCCAGAGATTACAGAATGCCTCCAGATGTGCATCGGAAACTACTACTGGTCTGTCAGGGAACGATCAAAGCATAGACTGTTTGAGACATTACTCCCATGGAGGAAAGTGCGGATGGTGACTGTTGTATTCAATCCCGATGCAATTTCTGTGTTTCATCAACACTCTGATAGTCCAAAGATTACAGAAAGCCTCCACATGTGCATCGGAAACTGCTACTGGCCTGCCAGGGAACGATCAAAGCGTAAACTCTATGAAACATTACTCCCATGGAGGAAAGTGCGCATGGTGACTGTTGTATTCAATCCCGATGCAATTTCTCTGTTTCATCAACACTCTGATAGTCCACAGATTACAGAATGAATCCCGATGTGCATCGGAAACTACTACTGGTCTTCCAGGGAACGATCAAAGCGTAGACTGTTTGGGACATTACTCCCATGGAGGGAAGTGCGGATGGTGACTGTTGTATTCAATCCCGATGCAATTTCTATGTTTCATCAACACTCTGATAGTCCACAGGTTACAGAATGCCTCGAGATGTTCATCGGAAACAACTACTGGTCTTCCAGGGGACGATAAAAGCGCAGACTCTTTGGGACATTACTAGCGTGGAGGAAAGTGCGCATGGTGACTGTTGTATTCAATCCCGATGCAATTTCTGTGTTTCATCAACACTCTGATAGTCCACAGATTACAGAATGCCACCAGATGTTCATCGGAAACTACTACTGGTCTTCCAGGGAACGATCAAAGCGTAGACTGTTTGGGACATTACTCCCATGGAGGAAAGTGCGCATGGTGACTGTTGTATTCAATCCCGATGCAATTTCTGTGTCTCATCAACACTCTGATACTCCACAGATTACAGAATGCCTCCAGATGTGCATCGGAAACTATTTCTGGTCTTCCAGGGAACGATCAAAGCGTAGACTGTTTGAGACATTACTCCCATGGAGGAAAGTGCGCATGGTGACTGTTGTATTCAATCCCGATGCAATTTCTGTGTCTTCTCAACACTATGATACTCCACAGATTACAGAATGCCTCCAGATGAGCATCGGAAACTAATACTGGTCTTCCAGCAAACGATCAAAGTGTAGACTGTTTGAGACATTGCTTTTATGGAGGAATGTGCTCATGGTGACTATTGTATTCAATCCTGATGCAATTTCTGTGTTTCATCAACACTCTGATAGTACACAGATTACAGAATGCCTCCAGATGTGCATCGAAAACTGCTACTGGTCTTCCAGGGAACGATGAAAGCGTGAACTCTTTGAAACATTGCTCCCATGGAGGAAAGTGCGCATGGTGACTGTTGTATTCAATCCCGATGCAATTTCTGTGTTTCATCAACACTCTGATAGTCCACAGATTACAGAATGCCTCCAGATGTTAATCGGAAACTACTACTGGTCTTCCAGGGAACGATCAAAGCGTAGACTGCTTGGGACATTACTCCCATGGAGGAAAGTGCGCATGGTGACTGTTGTATTCAATCCCGATGCAATTTCTGTGTTTCATCAACACTCTGATAGTCCACAGATTACGGAAAGCCTCCAGATGTGCATCGGAAACTACTACTGGTCTTCCAGGGAACGATCAAAGCGTAGACTGTTAGAGACATTACTCCCATGGAGTAAAGTGCGCATGGTGACTGTTGTATTCAATCCCGATGCAATTTCTGTGTTTCATCAACACTCTGATAGTCCACAGATTACAGAATGCCTCCAGATGTGCAATTGAAACTACTTCTGGTCTTCTAGGGAACGATCAAAGCGTAGACTGTTTAAGACATTACTCCCATGAAGGAAACTGCGCATGGAGACTGTTGTAATCAATCCCGATGCAATATCTGTGTTTCATCAACACTCTGATAGTCCACAGATTACAGAATGCCTCCAGATGTGCATCGGAAACTACTACTGGTCTTTCAGGGAACGATCAAACGGTAAACTCTTTGAGACATTACTGCCATGGAGGAAAGTACGCATGGTAACTGTCGTAATCAATTCCGATACATTTTCTGTGTTTCATCAACACTCTGATAGTCCACAGACTACAGAATGCCACGATATGTGCATCGGAAACGACTACTGGTCTTCCCGGGAACGATCAAATCGTAGACTGTTTCAGACATTACTCCCATGGAGGAAAGTGCGGATGGTGACTGCAGTATTCAATCCCGATGCTATTTCTGTGTTTCATCAACACTCTGATAGTCCACAGATTACAGAATGCCACCAGATGTGCATCGGAAACTACTACTGGTCTTCCAGGGAACGATCAAACCGTAGACTGTTTGAGACCTCCCTCCCGTGGAGCAAAGTGTTCATGGTGACTGTTGTATTCATTCCCGATACAATTTCTGTGTTTCATAAACATTCTGATAGTCCACAGATTACAGAATGGCACCAGATATGCATCGGAAACTACTACTGGTCTGTCAGGGAACGATCAAAGCGTAAACTCTTTGAGACATTAATCCCATGGAGGAAAGTGCGCATGGTAACTGTTGTAATCAATCCCGATACATTTTCTGTGTTTCATCCACACTCTGATAGTCCACAGATTACAGAATGCCACGAGATGTGCATCGGAAACTACTACTGGTCTTCCCGGGAACGATCAAAGCGTAGACTGTTTCAGACATTACTCCCATGGAGGAAAGTGCGCATGGTAACTGTTATATTCAATCCCGATGCAATTTCTGTGTTTCATCAACACTCTGATAGTCCACAGATTACAGAATGCCTCCCGATGTGCATCGGAAACTACTATTGGTCTTCCAGGGAACGATCAAAGCGTAGACTGTTTGGGACATTACTCCCATGGAGGAAAGTGCGCATTGTAACTGTTGTATTCAATCCCGATGCAATATCTGTGTTTCATCAACACTCTGATACTCCAGAGATTACAGAATGCCTCCAGATGTGCATCGGAAACTACTACTGGTCTGTCAGGGAACGATCAAAGCATAGACTGTTTGAGACATTACTCCCATGGAGGAAAGTGCGGATGGTGACTGTTGTATTCAATCCCGATGCAATTTCTGTGTTTCATCAACACTCTGATAGTCCAAAGATTACAGAAAGCCTCCACATGTGCATCGGAAACTGCTACTGGCCTGCCAGGGAACGATCAAAGCGTAAACTCTATGAAACATTACTCCCATGGAGGAAAGTGCGCATGGTGACTGTTGTATTCAATCCCGATGCAATTTCTGTGTTTCATCAACACTCTGATAGTCCACAGATTACAGAATGAATCCCGATGTGCATCGGAAACTACTACTGGTCTTCCAGGGAACGATCAAAGCGTAGACTGTTTGGGACATTACTCCCATGGAGGGAAGTGCGGATGGTGACTGTTGTATTCAATCCCGATGCAATTTCTATGTTTCATCAACACTCTGATAGTCCACAGGTTACAGAATGCCTCGAGATGTTCATCGGAAACAACTACTGGTCTTCCAGGGGACGATAAAAGCGCAGACTGTTTGGGACATTACTAGCGTGGAGGAAAGTGCGCATGGTGACTGTTGTATTCAATCCCGATGCAATTTCTGTGTTTCATCAACACTCTGATAGTCCACAGATTACAGAATGCCACCAGATGTTCATCGGAAACTACTACTGGTCTTCCAGGGAACGATCAAAGCGTAGACTGTTTGGGACATTACTCCCATGGAGGAAAGTGCGCATGGTGACTGTTGTATTCAATCCCGATGCAATTTCTGTGTCTTCTCAACACTATGATACTCCACAGATTACAGAATGCCTCCAGATGAGCATCGGAAACTAATACTGGTCTTCCAGCAAACGATCAAAGTGTAGACTGTTTGAGACATTGCTTTTATGGAGGAATGTGCTCATGGTGACTATTGTATTCAATCCTGATGCAATTTCTGTGTTTCATCAACACTCTGATAGTACACAGATTACAGAATGCCTCCAGATGTGCATCGAAAACTGCTACTGGTCTTCCAGGGAACGATGAAAGCGTGAACTCTTTGAAACATTGCTCCCATGGAGGAAAGTGCGCATGGTGACTGTTGTATTCAATCCCGATGCAATTTCTGTGTTTCATCAACACTCTGATAGTCCACAGATTACAGAATGCCTCCAGATGTTAATCGGAAACTACTACTGGTCTTCCAGGGAACGATCAAAGCGTAGACTGTTTGGGACATTACTCCCATGGAGGAAAGTGCGCATGGTGACTGTTGTATTCAATCCCGATGCAATTTCTGTGTTTCATCAACACTCTGATAGTCCACAGATTACGGAAAGCCACCAGATGTGCATCGGAAACTACTACTGGTCTTCCAGGGAACGATCAAAGCGTAGACTGTTAGAGACATTACTCCCATGGAGTAAAGTGCGCATGGTGACTGTTGTATTCAATCCCGATGTAATTTCTGTGTTTCATCAACACTCTGATAGTCCACAGATTACAGAATGCCTCCAGATGTGCAATTGAAACTACTTCTGGTCTTCCAGGGAACGATCAAAGCGTAGACTGTTTAAGACATTACTCCCATGAAGGAAACTGCGCATGGAGACTGTTGTAATCAATCCCGATGCAATATCTGTGTTTCATCAACACTCTGATAGTCCACAGATTACAGAATGCCTCCAGATGTGCATCGGAAACTACTACTGGTCTTTCAGGGAACGATCAAAGCGTAAACTCTTTGAGACATTACTCCCATGGAGGAAAGTACGCATGGTAACTGTCGTAATCAATTCCGATACATTTTCTGTGTTTCATCAACACTCTGATAGTCCACAGACTACAGAATGCCACGATATGTGCATCGGAAACGACTACTGGTCTTCCCGGGAACGATCAAATCGTAGACTGTTTCAGACATTACTCCCATGGAGGAAAGTGCGGATGGTGACTGCTGTATTCAATCCCGATGCTATTTCTGTGTTTCATCAACACTCTGATAGTCCACAGATTACAGAATGCCACCAGATGTGCATCGGAAACTACTACTGGTCTTCCAGGGAACGATCAAACCGTAGACTGTTTGAGACCTCCCTCCCGTGGAGCAAAGTGTTCATGGTGACTGTTGTATTCATTCCCGATGCAATTTCTGTGTTTCATAAACATTCTGATAGTCCACAGATTACAGAATGGCACCAGATATGCATCGGAAACTACTACTGGTCTGTCAGGGAACGATCAAAGCGTAAACTCTTTGAGACATTAATCCCATGGAGGAAAGTGCGCATGGTAACTGTTGTAATCCACCCCGATACATTTTCTGTGTTTCATCCACACTCTGATAGTCCACAGATTACAGAATGCCACGAGATGTGCATCGGAAACTACTACTGGTCTTCCAGGGAACGATCAAAGCGTAGACTGTTTCAGACATTACTCCCATGGAGGAAAGTGCGCATGGTAACTGTTATATTCAATCCCGATGCAATTTCTGTGTTTCATCAACACTCTGATAGTCCACAGATTACAGAATGCCTCCCGATGTGCATCGGAAACTACTATTGGTCTTCCAGGGAACGATCAAAGCGTAGACTGTTTGGGACATTACTCCCATGGAGGAAAGTGCGCATTGTAACTGTTGTATTCAATCCCGATGCAATATCTGTGTTTCATCAACACCCTGATACTCCAGAGATTACAGAATGCCTCCAGATGTGCATCGGAAACTACTACTGGTCTGTCAGGGAACGATCAAAGCGTAGACTGTTTGAGACATTACTCCCATGGAGGAAAGTGCGCATGGTGACTGTTGTATTCAATCCCGATGCAATTTCTGTGTTTCATCAACACTCTGATAGTCCACAGATTACAGAATGCCTCCAGATGTGCATCGGAATCTGCTACTGGCCTGCCAGGGAACGATCAAAGCGTAAACTCTATGAAACATTACTCCCATGGAGGAAAGTGCGCATGGTGACTGTTGTATTCAATCCCGATGCAATTTCTGTGTTTCATCAACACTCTGATAGTCCACTGATTACAGAATGCCTCCAGATGTGCATCGGAAACTACTACTGGTCTTTCAGGGAACGATCAAAGCGTAAACTCTTTGAGACATTACTCCCATGGAAGAAAGTACGCATGGTAACTGTCGTAATCAATTCCGATACATTTTCTGTGTTTCATCAACACTCTGATAGTCCACAGACTACAGAATGCCACGATATGTGCATCGGAAACGACTACTGGTCTTCCCGGGAACGATCAAATCGTAGACTGTTTCAGACATTACTCCCATGGAGGAAAGTGCGGATGGTGACTGCTGTATTCAATCCCGATGCTATTTCTGTGTTTCATCAACACTCTGATAGTCCACAGATTACAGAATGCCACCAGATGTGCATCGGAAACTACTACTGGTCTTCCAGGGAACGATCAAACCGTAGACTGTTTGAGACCTCCCTCCCGTGGAGCAAAGTGTTCATGGTGACTGTTGTATTCATTCCCGATGCAATTTCTGTGTTTCATAAACATTCTGATAGTCCACAGATTACAGAATGGCACCAGATATGCATCGGAAACTACTACTGGTCTGTCAGGGAACGATCAAAGCGTAAACTCTTTGAGACATTAATCCCATGGAGGAAAGTGCGCATGGTAACTGTTGTAATCCACCCCGATACATTTTCTGTGTTTCATCCACACTCTGATAGTCCACAGATTACAGAATGCCACGAGATGTGCATCGGAAACTACTACTGGTCTTCCAGGGAACGATCAAAGCGTAGACTGTTTCAGACATTACTCCCATGGAGGAAAGTGCGCATGGTAACTGTTATATTCAATCCCGATGCAATTTCTGTGTTTCATCAACACTCTGATAGTCCACAGATTACAGAATGCCTCCCGATGTGCATCGGAAACTACTATTGGTCTTCCAGGGAACGATCAAAGCGTAGACTGTTTGGGACATTACTCCCATGGAGGAAAGTGCGCATTGTAACTGTTGTATTCAATCCCGATGCAATATCTGTGTTTCATCAACACCCTGATACTCCAGAGATTACAGAATGCCTCCAGATGTGCATCGGAAACTACTACTGGTCTGTCAGGGAACGATCAAAGCGTAGACTGTTTGAGACATTACTCCCATGGAGGAAAGTGCGCATGGTGACTGTTGTATTCAATCCCGATGCAATTTCTGTGTTTCATCAACACTCTGATAGTCCACAGATTACAGAATGCCTCCAGATGTGCATCGGAATCTGCTACTGGCCTGCCAGGGAACGATCAAAGCGTAAACTCTATGAAACATTACTCCCATGGAGGAAAGTGCGCATGGTGACTGTTGTATTCAATCCCGATGCAATTTCTGTGTTTCATCAACACTCTGATAGTCCACAGATTACAGAATGCCTCCCGATGTGCATCGGAAACTACTACTGGTCTTCTAGGGAACGATCAAAGCGTAGACTGTTTGGGACATTACTCCCATGGAGGAAAGTGCGCATTGTAACTGTTGTATTCAATCCCGATGCAATATCTGTGTTTCATCAACACTCTGATAGTCCACAGAATACATAATGCCACGAGATTTGCATCGGAAACTACTACTGGTCTTCCAGTAAACGATCAAAGCGTAGACTGTTTAGGACATTACTCCCATGGAGGAAAGTGCGGATGGTGACTGTTGTATTCAATCCCAATGCTATTTCTGTGTTTCATCAACACTCTGATAGTCCACAGATTACAGAATGCCACCAGATGTGCATCGGAAACTACTACTGGTCTTATAGGGAACGATCAAACCGTAGACTGATTGAGACACACCTCCCGTGGAGGAAAGGGCGCATGGTGAGTGTTGTATTCAATCCCGATGCAATTTCTGTGTTTCATCAACACTCTGATAGTCCACAGATTACAGAATGCCTCCAGATGTGCATCGGAAACTATTTCTGGTCTTCCAGGGAACGATCAAAGCGTAGACTGTTTGAGACATTACTCCCATGGAGGAAAGTGCGCATGGTGACTGTTGTATTCAATCCCGATGCAATTTCTGTGTCTTATCAACACTATGATACTCCACAGATTACAGAATGCCTCCAGATGAGCATCGGAAACTACTACTGGTCTTCCAGGGAACGATCAAAGTGTAGACTGTTTGAGACATTGCTTTTATGGAGGAATGTGCTCATGGTGACTATTGTATTCAATCCCGATGCAATTTCTGTGTCTCATCAACACTCTGATACTCCACAGATTACAGAATGCCTCCAGATGTGCATCGGAAACTATTTCTGGTCTTCCAGGGAACGAATAAAGCGTAGACTGTTTGAGACATTACTCCCATGGAGGAAAGTGCGCATGGTGACTGTTGTATTCAATCCCGATGCAATTTCTGTGTCTTATCAACACTATGATACTCCACAGATTACAGAATGCCTCCAGATGAGCATCGGAAACTACTACTGGTCTTCCAGGGAACGATCAAAGTGTAGACAGTTTGAGACATTGCTTTTATGGAGGAATGTGCTCATGGTGACTATTGTATTCAATCCTGATGCAATTTCTGTGTTTCATCAACACTCTGATAGTACACAGATTACAGAATGCCTCCAGATGTGCATCGAAAACTGCTACTGGTCTTCCAGGGAACGATGAAAGCGTGAACTCTTTGAAACATTGCTCCCATGGAGGAAAGTGCGCATGGTGACTGTTGTATTCAATCCCGATGCAATTTCTGTGTTTCATCAACACTCTGATAGTCCACAGATTACAGAATGCCTCCAGATGTTAATCGGAAACTACTACTGGTCTTCCAGGGAACGATCAAAGCGTAGACTGTTTGGGACATTACTCCCATGGAGGAAAGTGCGCATGGTGACTGTTGTATTCAATCCCGATGCAATTTCTGTGTTTCATCAACACTCTGATAGTCCACAGATTACGGAAAGCCTCCAGATGTGCATCGGAAACTACTACTGGTCTTCCAGGGAACGATCAAAGCGTAGACTGTTAGAGACATTACTCCCATGGAGTAAAGTGCGCATGGTGACTGTTGTATTCAATCCCGATGCAATTTCTGTGTTTCATCAACACTCTGATAGTCCACAGATTACAGAATGCCTCCAGATGTGCAATTGAAACTACTTCTGGTCTTCCAGGGAACGATCAAAGCGTAGACTGTTTAAGACATTACTCCCATGAAGGAAACTGCGCATGGAGACTGTTGTAATCAATCCCGATGCAATATCTGTGTTTCATCAACACTCTGATAGTCCACAGATTACAGAATGCCTCCAGATGTGCATCGGAAACTACTACTGGTCTTTCAGGGAACGATCAAACCCTAAACTCTTTGAGACATTACTGCCATGGAGGAAAGTACGCATGGTAACTGTCGTAATCAATTCCGATACATTTTCTGTGTTTCATCAACACTCTGATAGTCCACAGACTACAGAATGCCACGATATGTGCATCGGAAACGACTACTGGTCTTCCCGGGAACGATCAAATCGTAGACTGTTTCAGACATTACTCCCATGGAGGAAAGTGCGGATGGTGACTGCTGTATTCAATCCCGATGCTATTTCTGTGTTTCATCAACACTCTGATAGTCCACAGATTACAGAATGCCACCAGATGTGCATCGAAAACTACTACTGGTCTTCCAGGGAACGATCAAACCGTAGACTGTTTGAGACCTCCCTCCCGTGGAGCAAAGTGTTCATGGTGACTGTTGTATTCATTCCCGATGCAATTTCTGTGTTTCATAAACATTCTGATAGTCCACAGATTACAGAATGGCACCAGATATGCATCGGAAACTACTACTGGTCTGTCAGGGAACGATCAAAGCGTAAACTCTTTGAGACATTAATCCCATGGAGGAAAGTGCGCATGGTAACTGTTGTAATCAATCCCGATACATTTTCTGTGTTTCATCCACACTCTGATAGTCCACAGATTACAGAATGCCACGAGATGTGCATCGGAAACTACTACTGGTCTTCCCGGGAACGATCAAAGCGTAGACTGTTTCAGACATTACTCCCATGGAGGAAAGTGCTCATGGTAACTGTTATATTCAATCCCGATGCAATTTCTGTGTTTCATCAACACCCTGATAGTCCACAGATTACAGAATGCCTCCCGATGTGCATCGGAAACTACTATTGGTCTTCCAGGGAACGATCAAAGCGTAGACTGTTTGGGACATTACTCCCATGGAGGAAAGTGCGCATTGTAACTGTTGTATTCAATCCCGATGCAATATCTGTGTTTCATCAACACCCTGATACTCCAGAGATTACAGAATGCCTCCAGATGTGCATCGGAAACTACTACTGGTCTGTCAGGGAACGATCAAAGCATAGACTGTTTGAGACATTACTCCCATGGAGGAAATTGCGGATGGTGACTGTTGTATTCAATCCCGATGCAATTTCTGTGTTTCATCAACACTCTGATAGTCCAAAGATTACGGAAAGCCTCCAGATGTGCATCGGAAACTGCTACTGGCCTGCCAGGGAACGATCAAAGCGTAAACTCTATGAAACATTACTCCCATGGAGGAAAGTGCGCATGGTGACTGTTGTATTCAATCCCGATGCAATTTCTGTGTTTCATCAACACTCTGATAGTCCACAGATTACAGAATGAATCCCGATGTGCATCGGAAACTACTACTGGTCTTCCAGGGAACGATCAAAGCGTAGACTGTTTGGGACATTACTCCCATGGAGGAAAGTGCGCATTGTAACTGTTGTATTCAATCCCGATGCAATTTCTGTGTTTCATCAACACTCTGATAGTCCACAGAATACATAATGCCACGAGATGTGCATCGGAAACTACTACTGGTCTTCCAGTAAACGATCAAAGCGTAGACTGTTTAGGACATTACTCCCATGGAGGAAAGTGCGGATGGTGACTGTTGTATTCAATCCCAATGCTATTTCTGTGTTTCATCAACACTCTGATAGTCCACAGATTACAGAATGCCACCAGATGTGCATCGGAAACTACTACTGGTCTTATAGGGAACGATCAAACCGTAGACTGATTGAGACACACCTCCCGTGGAGGAAAGTGCGCATGGTGATTGTTGTATTCAATCCCGATGCAATTTCTGTGTCTCATCAACACTCTGATACTCCACAGATTACAGAATGCCTCCAGATGTGCATCGGAAACTATTTCTGGTCTTCCAGGGAACGATCAAAGCGTAGACTGTTTGAGACATTACTCCCATGGAGGAAAGTGCGCATGGTGGCTGTTGTATTCAATCCCGATGCAATTTCTGTGTCTTATCAACCCTATGATACTCCACAGATTACAGAATGCCTCCAGATGAGCATCGGAAACTACTACTGGTCTTCCAGAGAACGATCAAAGTGTAGACTGTTTGAGACATTGCTTTTATGGAGGAATGTGCTCATGGTGACTATTGTATTCAATCCTGATGCAATTTCTGTGTTTCATCAACACTCTGATAGTACACAGATTACAGAATGCCTCCAGATGTGCATCGAAAACTGCTACTGTTCTTCCAGGGAACGATGAAAGCGTGAACTCTTTGAAACATTGCTCCCATGGAGGAAAGTGCGCAAGGTGACTGTTGTATTCAATCCCGATGAAATTTCTGTGTTTCATCAACACTCTGATAGTCCACAGATTACAGAATGCCTCCAGATGTTAATCGGAAACTACTACTGGTCTTCCAGGGAACGATCAAAGCGTAGACTGTTTGGGACATTACTCCCATGGAGGAAAGTGCGCATGGTGACTGTTGTATTCAATCCCGATGCAATTTCTGTGTTTCATCAACACTCTGATAGTCCACAGATTACGGAAAGCCTCCAGATGTGCATCGGAAACTACTACTGGTCTTCCAGTGTACGATCAAAGCGTAGACTCTTTGAGACATTACTCCCAATGCAGAAAAGTGCGCATTTTGACTGTTGTATTCAATCCCGATGCAATTTCTGTGTTTCATCAACACTCTGATAGTCCACAGATTACAGAATGCCTCCAGATGTGCATCGGAAACTACTACTGGTCTTCCAGGGAACGATCAAAGCGTAGACTGTTTGAGACATTACTCCCATGGAGGAAACTGCGCATGGAGACTGTTGTAATCAATCCCGATGCAATATCTGTGTTTCATCAACACTCTGATAGTCCACAGATTACAGAATGCCTCCAGATGTGCATCGGAAACTACTACTGGTCTTTCAGGGAACGATCAAAGCGTAAACTCTTTGAGACATTACTCCCATGGAGGAAAGTACGCATGGTAACTGTCGTAATCAATTCCGATACATTTTCTGTGTTTCATCAACACTCTGATGGTCCACAGACTACAGAGTGCCACGATATGTGCATCGGAAACGACTACTGGTCTTCCCGGGAACGATCAAAGCGTAGACTGTTTCAGACATTACTCCCATGGAGGAAAGTGCGGATGCCGACTGCTGTATTCAATCCCGATGCTATTTCTGTGTTTCATCAACACCCTGACAGTCCACAGACTACAGAATGCCACCAGATGTGCATCGGAAACTACTACTGGTCTTTTAGGGAACGATCAAACCGTAGACTGTTTGAGACCTCCCTCCCGTGGAGCAAAGTGTTCATGGTGACTGTTGTATTCATTCCCGATGCAATTTCTGTGTTTCATAAACATTCTGATAGTCCACAGATTACAGAATGGCACCAGATATGCATCGGAAACTACTACTGGTCTGTCAGGGAACGATCAAAGCGTAAACTCTTTGAGACATTAATCCCATGGAGGCAAGTGCGCATGGTAACTGTTGTAATCAATCCCGATACATTTTCTGTGTTTCATCCACACTCTGATAGTCCACAGATTACAGAATGCCTCCCGATGTGCATCGGAAACTACTATTGGTCTTCCAGGGAACGTTCAAAGCGTAGACTTTTTGGGACATTACTCCCATGGAGGAAAGTGCGCATTGTAACTGTTGTATTCAATCCCGATGCAATATCTGTGTTTCATCAACACTCTGATACTCCAGAGATTACAGAATGCCTCCAGATGTGCATCGGAAACTACTACTGGTCTGTCAGGGAACGATCAAAGCGTAGACTGTTTGAGACATTACTCCCATGGAGGAAAGTGCGCATGGTGACTGTTGTATTCAATCCCGATGCAATTTCTGTGTTTCATCAACATTCTGATAGTCCACAGATTACAGAATGCCTCCCGATGTGCATCGGAAACTACTACTGGTCTTCCAGGGAACGATCAAAGCGTAGACTGTTTTTGACATTACTCCCATGGAGGAAAGTGCGCATTGTAACTGTTGTATTCAATCCCGATGCAATTTCTGTGTTTCATCAACACTCTGATAGTCCACAGAATACATAATGCCACGAGATGTGCATCGGAAACTACTACTGGTCTTCCAGTAAACGATCAAAGCGTAGACTGTTTAGGACATTACTCCCATGGAGGAAAGTGCGCATGGTGACTGTTGTATTCAATCCCGATGCAATTTCTTTGTTTCATCAACACTCTGATAATCCACAGATTACAGAATGCCTCCAGATGTGCATCGGAAACTACTACTGGCCTTCCAGGGAACGATCAAAGCGCAGACTGTTTGAGACATTACTTTTATGCTTGAATGTGCTCATGGTGACGTTGTATTCAAACCCGATGCAATTTCTATGTTTCATCAACACTCTGATAGACACAGATTACAGAATGCCTCCAGATGTGCATCGGAAACTGCTACTGGCCTCCAGGGAACGATCAAAGCTTAAACTCTATGAAACATTACTCCCATGGAGGAAAGTGCTCATGGTGACTGTTGTATTCAATCCCGATGCAATTTCTGTGTTTCATCAACACTCTGATAGTCCACAGATTATAGAATGCCTCCCGATGTGCATCGGAAACTACTACTGGTCTTCCAGGGAACGATCAAAGCGTAGACTGTTTGGGACATTACTCCCATGGAGGAAAGTGCGCATTGTAACTGTTGTATTCAATCCCGATGCAATTTCTGTGTTTCATCAACACTCTGATAGTCCACAGATTACAGAATGCCACGTGATGTGCATCGGAAACTACTACTGGTCTTCCAGCTATCGATCAAAGCGTAGACTGTTTCAGACATTACTCCCATGGAGGAAAGTGCGGATGGTGACTGTTGTATTCAATCCCGATGCTATTTCTGTGTTTCATCAACACTCTGATAGTCCACAGAATACAGAATGCCACCAGATGTGCATCGGAAATTACTACTGGTCTTCCAGGGAACGATCAAACCGTAGACTGTTTGAGATACACCTCCCGTGGAGGTAAGTTCGCATAGTGACTGTTGTATTCATTCCCGATGCAATTTCTGTCTCTCATCAACACTCTGATAGTCCACATATTACAGAATGCCACCAGATGTGTATCGGAAACTTCTACTGGTGTTCCAGGGAACGATCAAAGCGTAGACTGTTTGAGACATTACTCCCGTGGAAGAATGTGCGCATGGTGACTGTTGTATTCAATCCCGATGCAATTTCTATGTTTCATCAACACTCTGATAGTCCACAGGTTACAGAATGCCTCCAGATGTTCATCGGAAACTACTACTGGTCTTCCAGGGAACGATAAAAGCGCAGACTGTTTGAGACAGTAATAGCGTTGAGGAATGTGCGCATGGTGACTGTTGTATTCAATCCCTATGCAATTTCTGTGTTTCATCAACGCTCTGATAGTCCACAGTTTACAGAATGCCTCCAGATGTTAATCGGAAACTACTACCGGTCTTCCAGGGAACAGTCAAAGCGTAGACTGTTAGAGACATTACTCCCGTGGAGGAAAGTACGCATGGTGAATGTTGTATTAAATCCCTTTGCAGTTTCTGTGATTCATCAACACTCTGATAGTCCACAGATTACAGAATGCCACCAGATGTTCATCGGAAACTACTACTGGTCTTCCAGGGAACGATCAAAACGTAGACTGTTTGGGACATTACTCCCATGGAGGAATGTGCGCATGGTGACTGTTGTATTCAATCCCGATGCTATTTCTATGTCTCATCAACACTCTGATACTCCACAGATTACAGAATGCCTCCAGATGTGCATCGGAAACTATTTCTGGTCTTCCAGGGAACGATCAAAGCGTAGACTGTTTGAGACATTACTCCCATGGAGGAAAGTGCGCATGATGACTGTTGTATTCAATCAGGATTCAATTTCAGTGTTTCATCAACACTCTGATAGTCCACAGATTACAGAATGCCTCCAGATGTGCATCGGAAACTACTACTGGCCTTCCAGGGAGCGATCAAATCGTAAACTCCTTGAGACATTACTCCCATGGAGGAAAGTGCGCATGGTGACTGTCGTATTCAATCCCGATGCATTTTCTGTGTTTCATCAACACCCTGATAGTCCACAGATTACAAAATGCCAGAAAATGTGCATCGGAAACTACAACTGGTCTTCCAGGGAACGATCAAATCGTAGACTGTTTGAGAATTACTCCCATGGAGGAAAGTGCGCATGGTAAATGTTGTATTCAATCCCGATGCAATATCAGTGTTTCATCAACACTCTGATTCTCCACAGATTACAGAATGCCTCCAGATGTGCATCGGAAACTACTATTTGTCTTCCGGGGAACGATCAAAGCGTAGACTGTTAGAGACATTTCTCCCATGGAGGAAAGTGCGCATGGTAACTGTTGTATTCAAAACCCGATGCAATTTCTGTGTTTCATCAACACTCTGTTACTGCACAGATTACAGAATGCCTCCAGATGAGCATCGGAAACTACTACTGGTCTTCCAGGGAACGATCAAAGCGTAGACTGTTAGAGACATTACTCCCACGGAGGAAAGTGCGCATAGTGGCTGTGTATTCAATCCCGATGCAATTTCTGTGTTTCATCAACACTCTAATAGTCCACATATTACAGAATGCCTCCAAATGTGCATCGGAAACTACTACTGGTCTTCCACGGAACGATTAAAGCGTAGACTGTTTGAGACATTACTTTTACGGAGGAATGTGCTCATGGTGACTGTTGTATTCAATCCCGATGCAATTTCTGTGTTTCATCAACACTCTGATAGTACACAGAATACAGAATGCCTCCAGATGTGCATCGGAAACTGCTACTGGTCATCCAGGGAACGATCGAAGCGTGAACTCTTTGAAACATTACTCCCATGGAGGAAATTGCGCATGGTGACTGTTGTATTCAATCCCGATGCAGTTTCAGTGTTTCATCAACACTCTGATAGTCCACCGATTACAGAATAATTCCAGATGTTAATCGGAAACTACTACTGGTCTTCCAGGGAACGATCAAAGCGTAGACTTTTTGGGACATTACTCCCATGGAGGAAAGTGAGCATGGAGACTTTTGTATTCAATCCCGATGCAATTTCTGTGTTTCATCAACACTCTTATAGTCCAAAGATTACGGAAAGCCTCCAGATGTGCATCGGAAACTACTACTGGTCTTCCAGATAACGATCCAAGCGTGGACTGTTAGAGACATTACTCCCATGGAGTAAAGTGCGCATGGTGACTGTTGTATTCAATCCCGATGCAATTTCTGTGTTTCATCAACACTCTGATAGTCCACAGATTACAGAATGCCTCCAGATGTGCAATTGAAACTACTTCTGGTCTTCCAGGGAACGATCAAAGCGTCGACTGTTTAAGACATTACCCCCATGGAGGAAACTGCACATGGAGACTGTCGTATTCAATCCCGATGCAATTTCTGTGTTTCATCAACACTCTGATAGTCCACAGATTACAGAATGCCTTCAGATGTGCATCGGAAACTACTACTGGTCTCTCAGGGAACGATCAAAGCATAAACTCTTTGAGACATTACACCCATGGAGGAAAGTGCGCATGGTAACTGTTGTAATCAATCCCGATGCATTTTCTGTGTTTCATCAACACTCTGATAGTCCACAGATTACAGAATGCCACGAGAGGTGCATCAGTAACTGCTACTGGTCTTCCCGGGAATGATCAAAGCGTAGACTATTTCAGACATTACTCACATACAGGAAAGTGTGGATGGTGACTGTTGTATTCAATCCCGCTGCAATTTCTGTGTTTCATCAACACTCTGATAGTCCACAGATTACAGGATGCCACCAGATGTGCATTGGAAACTACTACTGGTCTTCCAGGGAACGATCAAAACGTCGACTGTTTGAGACATACCTCCCGTGGAGGAAAGTGCGAATGGTGAATGTTGTATTTAATCCCGAAGCAATTTCTGCGTTTCATCAACACTCTGATAGTCCACAGATTACAGATAGCCTCCAGATGTGCATCGGAAACTACTACATGTCTTCCAAGGAACGATCAAAGCGTAGACTGTTAGAGACATTACTCCCATGGAGGTAAGTGCGCATGGTAACTGTTGTATTCAATCTCGATGCAATTTCTGTGTTTCATTAACACTCTGATAGTCCACAGATTACAGATAGCCTCCAGATGTGCATCGGAAACTACTAGTGGTCTTCCAGGGAACGATCAAAGCGTAGACTGTTAGAGACATTGCTCCCATGGAGGAAAGTGCGCATGGTAACTGTTGTATTCAATCCCGATGCAATTTCTGTGTTTCATCAACACTCTGATACTCCACAGATTACAGAATCCCTCCAGGTATGCATCGGAAACTACTACTGGTCTTCCAGGGAACGATCAAAGCGTAGACTGTTTGGGACATTACTCCCATGGAGGAAAGTGCGCATAGTGACTGTTGTATTCAATCCCGATGCAATTTCTGTGTTTCATCAACACTCTGATAGTCCACAGATTACAGAATGCCTCCAGATGTGCAATTGAAACTACTTCTGGTCTTCCAGGGAACGATCAAAGCGTAGACTGTTTAAGACATTACCCCTATTGAGGAAACTGCGCATGGAGACTGTTATATTCAATCCCGATGCAATATCTGTGTTTCATCAGCACTCTGATAGTCCACAGATTACAGAATGCCTCCAGATGTGCATCGGAAACTGCTACTGGCCTTCCAGGGAACGATCAAAGCATAAACTCTATGAAACATTACTCCCATGGAGGAAAGTGCGCATGGTGACTGTTGTATTCAATCCCGATGCAATTGCTGTGTTTCATCAACACTCTGATAGTCCACAGATTACAGAATGCCTCCCGATGTGCATCGGAAACTACTACTGGTCTTCCAGGGATCGATCAAAGCGTAGACTGTTTGGGACATTACTCCCACGGAGGGAAGTGTGCATTGTAACTGTTGTATTCAATCCCGATGCAATTTCTGTGTTTCATCAACACTCTGATAGTCCACAGAATACAGAATGCCTCCCGAGTGCATCGGAAACTACTACAGGTCTTCCAGGGAACGATCAAAGCGTAGACTGTTTCAGACATTACTCCCATGGAGGAAAGTGCGGATGGTGACTGTTGTATTCAATCCCGATGCTATTTCTGTGTTTCATCAACACTCTGATAGTCCACAGATTACAGAATGCCACCAGATGTGCATCGGAAACTACTACTGGTCTTCCAGGGAACGATCAAACCGTAGACTGTTTGAGACATACCTCCCGTGGAGGAAAGTGCGCATGGTGACTGTTGTATTCATTCCCGATGCAATTTCTGTGTTTCATCAACACTCTGATAGTCCACATATTACAGAATGGCACCAAATATGCATCGGAAACAACTACTGGTCTTCCAGGGAACGATCAAAGCATAGACTGTTTGAGAATTACTCCCTTGGAAGAAAGTGCGCATGGTGACTCCTGTATTCAATCCCCATGCAATTTCTGTGTTTCATCAATACTCTGATAGTCTACATATTACAGAATGCCACCAGATGTGCATCGGAAACTACTGCTGGTGTTCCAGGGGACGATTAAAACGTAGAGTGTTTGAGACATTACTCCTGTGGAAGAATGTGCGCATGGTGACTGTTGTATTCATCCCGATGCATTTTCTATGTTTCATCAACACTCTGATAGTCCACATGTTACAGAATGCCTCCAGATGTTCATCGGAAACTACTACTGGTCTTCCAGGGAACGATAAAAGCGCAGACTGTTTGAGACATTACTCCCATGGAGGAAAGTGCGCATGGTGACTGTTGTATTCAATCCCGATGCTATTTCTGTGTTTCATCAACACTCTGATAGTCCACAGATTACAGAATGCCTCCAGATGTGCATCGGAAACTACTACTGGTCTTCCAGGGAACGATCAAATCGTAAACTCCTTGAGACATTACTCCCATGGAGGAAAGTGCGCATGGTGACTGTTGTATTCAATCCCGATGCATTTTCTGTGTTTCATCAACACCCTGATAGTCCACAGATTGCAGAATGCCACAAAATGTGCATCGGAAACTACTACTGGCTTTCCAGGGAACGATCAAAGCCAAGACTGTTTCAGACATTACTCCCATGGAGGAAAGTGCGGATGGTGACTGTTGTATTCAATCCCGATGCAATTTCTGTGTTTCATCAACACTCTGTTAGTCCAAAGATTACGGAAAGCCTCCAGATGTGCATCGGAAACTACTACTGGTTTTCCAGGGAACGATGAAAGCGTAGACTGTTAGAGACATTACTCCCATGGAGTTAAGTGCGCATGGTGATTGTGGTATTCAATCCCGATGCAAGTTCTGTGTTTCATCAACACTCTGATGGTCCACAGATTACAGAATGCCTCCAGATGTGCATCGGAAACTACTACTGGTCTTTCAGGGAACGATCAAAGCGTAAACTCTTTGGGACATTACACCCATGGAGGAGAGTGCGCATGGTAACTGTTGTAATCAATCCCGATGCATTCTCTGTGTTTCATCAACACTCTGATAGTCCACAGATTACAGAATGCCACGAGATGTGCATCAGAAACTACTACTGGTCTTCCCGGGAACGATCAAAGCGTACACTGTTTCAGACATTACTCACATACAGGAAAGTGCGGATGGTGACTGTTGTATTCAATCCCGCTGCAATTTCTGTGTTTCATTAACACTCTGATAGTCCACAGATTACAGGATGCCACCAGATGTGCAATTGAAACTATTTCTGCTCTTCCAGGGAACGATCAAAGCGTACACTGTTTAAGACATTACCCCCATGGAGGAAACTGCGCATGGAGACTGTTGTATTCAATCCCGATGCAATTTCTGTGTTTCATCAACACTCTGTTAGTCCAAAGATTACGGAAAGCCTCCAGATGTGCATCGGAAACTACTACTGGTTTTCCAGGGAACGATGAAAGCGTAGACTGTTAGAGACATTACTCCCATGGAGGAGAGTGCGCATGGTAACTGTTGTAATCAATCCCGATGGATTTTCTGTGTTTCATCAACACTCTGATAGTCCACAGATTACAGAATGCCACGAGATGTGCATCAGAAACTACTACTGGTCTTCCAGGGAACGATCAAATCGTAGACTGTTTGAGAATTACTCCCATGGAGGAAAGTGCGCATGGTAACTGTTGTATTCAATCCCGATGCAATTTCTGTGTTTCATCAACAGTCTGATAGTCCACAGATTACAGATAGCCTCCAGATGTGCATCGGAAACTATTACTGGTCTTCCAGGGAACGATCAAATCGTAGACTGTTAGAGACATTACTCCCATGGAGGAAAGTGAGCATGGTAACTGTTGTATTCAATCCCGATGCAATTTCTGTGTTTCATCAACACTCTGATAGTCCACAGATTACAGATAGCCTCCAGATGTGCATCGGAAACTACTACTGGTCTTCCAGGGAACGATCAAACCGTAGACTGTTTGAGACATACCTCCCGTGGAGGAAAGTGCGCATGGTGACTGTTGTATTCATTCCCTATGCAATTTCTGTGTTTCATGAACAGTCTGATAGTCCACAGATTACAGAATGGCACCAGATATGCATCGGACACTACTACTAGTCTTCCAGAGAACAATCAAAGCGTAGACTGTTTGAGAATTACTCCCATGGAGGAAAGTGCGCATGGTGAATGTTGTTTTCAATCCCGATCCAATTTCTGTGTTTCATCGACACTCTGATAGTCCACAGATTACAGAAAGCCTCCAGATATGCATCGGAAACTACTACTGGTCTTCCAGGGAACGATCAAAGCGAAGACTGTTGGACACATTACTCCCATGGAGGAAAGTGCGCATGGTGACTGTTGTATTCAATCCCGATGCAATTTCAGTGTTTCATCAACACTCTAATTCTCCACAGATTACAGAATGCCTCCAGATATGCATCGGAAACTACTACTTGTCTTCCGGGGAACGATCAAAGCGTAGACTGTTAGAGACATTACTCCCATGGAGGAAAGAGCGCATGGTGACTGTTGTATTCAATCCCGATGCAATTTCTGTGTTTCATCAACACTCTGATAGTCCAAAGATTACGGAAAGCTTCCAGATGTGCATCGGAAGCTACTACTGATCTTCCAGGGAACGATCAAAGCGTAGACTGTTAGAGACATTACTCCCATGGAGTAAAGTGCGCATGGTGACTGTTGTATTCAATCCCGATGCAATTTCTGTGTTTCATAAACACTCTGATAGTCCACAGATTACAGAATGCCTCCAGATGTGCAATTGAAACTATTTCTGGCCTTTCAGGGAACGATCAAAGGGTACACTGTTTAAGACATTACCCCCATGGAGGAAACTGCGCATGGAGACTGTTGTATTCAATCCCGATGCAATTTCTGTGATTCATCAGCACTCTGATAGTCCACAGATTACAGAATGCCTCCAGATGTGCATCGGAAACTGTTACTGGCCTTCCAGTGAACGTACAAAGCGTAAACGCTATGAAACATTACTCCCAAGGAGGAAAGTGCGCATGGTGACTGTTGTATTCAATCCCGATGCAATTTCTGTGTTTCATCAACACTCTGATAGTCCACAGATTACAGAATGCCTCCCGATGTGCATCGGAAACTACTACTGGTCTTCCAGGGATAGATCAAAGCGTAGACTGTTTGGGACATTACTCCGATTGAGGGAAGTGCGCATTGTAACTATTGTATTCAATCCCGATGCAATTTCTGTGTTTCATCAACACTCTGATAGTCCACAGAATACAGAGTGCCTCCCAATGTGAATCGGAAACTACAACTGGTCTTCCAGGGAACGATCAAAGCGTAGAATGTTTGGGACATTACTCCCATGGAGGAAAGTGCGCATGGTGACTGTTGTATTCAATCCCGACGCAATTTCTGTGTTTCATCAACACTCTGATAGTCCACAGATTACAGAATGCCACGAGATGTGCATCGGAAACTACTACTGGTCTTCCAGCAAAAGATCAAATCGTAGACTGTTTCAGACATTACTCCCATGGAGGAAAGTGCGGAAGGTGACTGTTCTATTCAATCCCGATGCTATTTCTGTGTTTCATCAACACTCTGATAGTCCACAGATTACTGAATGTCACCAGATGTGCATCGGAAACTACTACTGGTCTTGCAGGGAGCGATCAAACCGTAGACTGTTTGAGACATACCTCCCATGGAGGAAAGTGTGCATGGTGACTGTTGTATTCATTCCCGATGCAATTTCTGTGTTTCATCAACACTCTGATAGTCCACAGATTACAGAATGGCACCAGATATGCATCGGAAACTACTACTGGTCTTCCAGGGAACGATCAGAGCATAGACTGTTTGAGAATTACTCCCTTGGAGGAAAGTGCGCATGGTGACTCCTGTATTCAATCCCCATGCAATTTCTGTGTTTCATCAACACTCTGATAGTCTACATATTACAGAATGCCACCAGATGTGCATCGGAAACTACTGCTGGTGTTCCAGGGAACGATCAAAGCGTAGACTGTTTGAGACATTACTCCCGTGGAAGAATGTGCGCATGGTGACTGTTGTATTTATCCCGATGCAATTTCTATGTTTCATCAACACTCTGATAGTCCACATGTTACAGAATGCCTCCAGATGTTCATCGGAATCTACTACTGGTCTTCCAGGGAACGATAAAAGCGCAGACTGTTTGAGACATTACTCCCATTGAGGAAAGTGCACATGGTGACTGTTGTATTCAATCAGGATGCAATTTCTGTGTTTCATCAACACTCTGATAGTCCACAGATTACAGAATGCCTCCAGATGTGCAATTGAAACTATTTCTGGCCTTCCAGGGAACGATCAAAGCGTACACTGTTTAAGACATTACCCCCATGGAGGAAACTGCGCATGGAGACTGTTGTATTCAATCCCGATGCAATTTCTGTGATTCATCAGCACTCTGATAGTCCACATATTACAGAATGCCTCCAGATGTGCATCGGAAACTGTTACTGGCCTTCCAGTGAACGATCAAAGCGTAAACGCTTTGAAACATTACTCCCAAGGAGGAAAGTGCGCATGGTGACTGTTGTATTCAATCCCGATGCAATTTCTGTGTTTCATCAACACTCTGATAGTCCACAGATTACAGAATGCCTCCCGATGTGCATCGGAAACTACTACTGGTCTTCCAGGGATAGATCAAAGCGTAGACTGTTTGGGACATTACTCCCATTGAGGGAAGTGCGCATTGTAACTGTTGTATTCAATCCCGATGCAATTTCTGTGTTTCAACAACACTCTGATAGTCCACAGAATACAGAGTGCCTCCCGATGTGAATCGGAAACTACAACTGGTCTTCCAGGGAACGATCAAAGCGTAGAATGTTTGGGACATTACTCCCATGGAGGAAAGTGCGCATGGTGACTGTTGTATTCAATCCCGACGCAATTTCTGTGTTTCATCAACACTCTGATAGTCCACAGATTACAGAATGCCACGAGATGTGCATCGGAAACTACTACTGGTCTTCCAGCAAAAGATCAGATCGTAGACTGTTTCAGACATTACTCCCATGGAGGAAAGTGCGGAAGGTGACTGTTCTATTCAATCCCGATGCTATTTCTGTGTTTCATCAACACTCTGATAGTCCACAGATTACAGAATGTCACCAGATGTGCATCGGAAACTACTACTGGTCTTGCAGGGAGCGATCAAACCGTAGACTGTTTGAGACATACCTCCCATGGAGGAAAGTGTGCATGGTGACTGTTGTATTCATTCCCGATGCAATTTCTGTGTTTCATCAACACTCTGATAGTCCACAGATTACAGAATGGCACCAGATATGCATCGGAAACTGCTACTGGTCTTCCAGGGAACGATCAGAGCATAGACTGTTTGAGAATTACTCCCTTGGAGGAAAGTGCGCATGGTGACTCCTGTATTCAATCCCCATGCAATTTCTGTGTTTCATCAACACTCTGATAGTCTACATATTACAGAATGCCACCAGATGTGCATCGGAAACTACTGCTGGTGTTCCAGGGAACGATCAAAGCGTAGACTGTTTGAGACATTACTCCCGTGGAAGAATGTGCGCATGGTGACTGTTGTATTTATCCCGATGCAATTTCTATGTTTCATCAACACTCTGATAGTCCACATGTTACAGAATGCCTCCAGATGTTCATCGGAATCTACTACTGGTCTTCCAGGGAACGATAAAAGCGCAGACTGTTTGAGACATTACTCCCATTGAGGAAAGTGCACATGGTGACTGTTGTATTCAATCAGGATGCAATTTCTGTGTTTCATCAACACTCTGATAGTCCACAGATTACAGAATGCCTCCAGATGTGGAATTGAAACTATTTCTGGCCTTCCAGGGAACGATCAAAGCGTACACTGTTTAAGACATTACCCCCATGGAGGAAACTGCGCATGGAGACTGTTGTATTCAATCCCGATGCAATTTCTGTGATTCATCAGCACTCTGATAGTCCACAGATTACAGAATGCCTCCAGATGTGCATCGGAAACTGTTACTGGCCTTCCAGTGAACGATCAAAGCGTAAACGCTATGAAACATTACTCCCAAGGAGGAAAGTGCGCATGGTGACTGTTGTATTCAATCCCGATGCAATTTCTGTGTTTCATCAACACTCTGATAGTCCACAGATTACAGAATGCCTCCCGATGTGCATCGGAAACTACTACTGGTCTTCCAGGGATAGATCAAAGCGTAGACTGTTTGGGACATTACTCCCATTGAGGGAAGTGCGCATTGTAACTGTTGTATTCAATCCCGATGCAATTTCTGTGTTTCAACAACACTCTGATAGTCCACAGAATACAGAGTGCCTCCCGATGTGAATCGGAAACTACAACTGGTCTTCCAGGGAACGATCAAAGCGTAGAATGTTTGGGACATTACTCCCATGGAGGAAAGTGCGCATGGTGACTGTTGTATTCAATCCCGACGCAATTTCTGTGTTTCATCAACACTCTGATAGTCCACAGATTACAGAATGGCACCAGATATGCATCGGAAACTACTACTGGTCTTCCAGGGAACGATCAGAGCATAGAATGTTTGAGAATTACTCCCTTGGAGGAAAGTGCGCATGGTGACTCCTGTATTCAATCCCCATGCAATTTCTGTGTTTCATCAACACTCTGATAGTCTACATATTACAGAATGCCACCAGATGTGCATCGGAAACTACTGCTGGTGTTCCAGGGAACGATCAAAGCGTAGACTGTTTGAGACATTACTCCCGTGGAAGAATGTGCGCATGGTGACTGTTGTATTTATCCCGATGCAATTTCTATGTTTCATCAACACTCTGATAGTCCACATGTTACAGAATGCCTCCAGATGTTCATCGGAATCTACTACTGGTCTTCCAGGGAACGATAAAAGCGCAGACTGTTTGAGACATTACCCCCATTGAGGAAAGTGCACATGGTGACTGTTGTATTCAATCAGGATGCAATTTCTGTGTTTCATCAACACTCTGATAGTCCACAGATTACAGAATGCCTCCAGATGTGCAATTGAAACTATTTCTGGCCTTCCAGGGAACGATCAAAGCGTACACTGTTTAAGACATTACCCCCATGGAGGAAACTGCGCATGGAGACTGTTGTATTCAATCCCGATGCAATTTCTGTGATTCATCAGCACTCTGATAGTCCACAGATTACAGAATGCCTCCCGATGTGCATCGGAAACTACTACTGGTCTTCCAGGGATAGATCAAAGCGTAGACTGTTTGGGACATTACTCCCATTGAGGGAAGTGCGCATTGTAACTGTTGTATTCAATCCCGATGCAATTTCTGTGTTTCATCAACACTCTGATAGTCCACAGAATACAGAGTGCCTCCTGATGTGAATCGGAAACTACAACTGGTCTTCCAGGGAACGATCAAAGCGTAGAATGTTTGGGACATTACTCCCATGGAGGGAAGTGCGCATGGTGACTGTTGTATTCAATCCCGACGCAATTTCTGTGTTTCATCAACACTCTGATAGTCCACAGATTACAGAATGGCACCAGATATGCATCGGAAACTACTACTGGTCTTCCAGGGAACGATCAGAGCATAGACTGTTTGAGAATTACTCCCTTGGAGGAAAGTGCGCATGGTGACTCCTGTATTCAATCCCCATGCAATTTCTGTGTTTCATCAACACTCTGATAGTCTACATATTACAGAATGCCACCAGATGTGCATCGGAAACTACTGCTGGTATTCCAGGGAACGATCAAAGCGTAGACTGTTTGAGACATTACTCCCGTGGAAGAATGTGCGCATGGTGACTGTTGTATTTATCCCGATGCAATTTCTATGTTTCATCAACACTCTGATAGTCCACATGTTACAGAATGCCTCCAGATGTTCATCGGAATCTACTACTGGTCTTCCAGGGAACGATCAGAGCGTAGACTGTTTCAGACATTACTCCCATGGAGGAAAGTGCGCATGGTGACTGTTGTATTCAATCCCGAGGCAATTTCTGTGTTTCATCAACACTCAGATAGTAAACAGATTATAGAATGCCACCAGATGTGCATCGGAAACTACTACTGGTCTTCCAGGGAACGATCAAACCGTAGACTGTTTGAGACATACCTCCCGTGGGGGAAAGTGCGCTTGGTGACTGTTGTATTCATTCCCTATGCAATTTCTGTGTTTCATGAACACTCTGATTGTCCACAGATTACAGAATGGCACCAGATATGCATCGGAAGCTACTACTGGTCTTCCAGAGAACGATCAAAGCATAGACTGTTTGAGAATTACTCCCATGGAGGAAAGTGCGCATGGTGAATGTTGTTTTCAATCCCGATGCAATTTCTGTGTTTCATCAACACTATGATAGTCCACAGATTACAGAATGCCTCCCGATGTGCATCGGAAACTACTACTGGTCTTCCAGGGATCGATCAAAGCGTAGACTATTTGGGACATTACTCCCATGGAGGGAAGTGCGCATTGTAACTGTTGTATTCAATCCCGATGCAATTTCTGTGTTTCATCAACACTCTGATAGTCTACAGAATACAGAATGCCTCCCGATGTGCATCGGAAACTACTACTGGTCTTCCAGGGAACGATCAAAGCGTAGACTGTTTGGGACATTACTCCCATGGAGGAAAGTGCGCATGGTGACTGTCGTATTCAATCCCGATGCAATTTCTGTGTTTCATCAACACTCTGATAGTCCACAGATTACAGAATGCCACGAGATGTGCATCGGAAACTACTACTGGTCTTCCAGCAAACGATCAAATCGTAGACTGTTTCAGACATTACTCCCATGGAGGAAAGTGCGGATGGTGACTGTTTTATTCAATCCCGATGCTATTTCTGTGTTTCATCAACACTCTGATAGTCCACAGATTACAGAATGCCACCAGATGTGCATCGGAAACTACTACTGGTGTTCCAGGAAACGATCAAACCGTAGACTGTTTGAGACATACCTCCCGTGGAGGAAAGTGCGCATGGTGATTGTTGTATTCATTCCCGATGCAATTTCTGTGTTTCATAAACACTCTGATAGTCCACAGATTACAGAATGGCACCAGATATGCATCGGAAACTACTACTGGTCTTCCAGGGAACGATTAAAGCGTAGACTTTTTGAGACATTACTTTTACGGAGGTATGTGCTCATGGTGACTGTTGTATTCCATCCCGATGCAATTTCTGTGTTTCATCAACACTCTGATAGTACACAGATTACAGAATGCCTCCAGATGTGCATCGGAAACTGCTACTGGTCTTCCAGGGAACGATCAAAGCGTGAACTCTTTGGAACATTACTCCCATGGAGGAAAGTGCGCATGGTGACTGTTGTATACAATCCCGATGCAATTTCTGTGTTTCATCAATACTCTGATAGTCCACCGATTACAGAATGACTCCAGATGTTAATCGGAAACTACTACTGGTCTTCCAGGGAAAGATCAAAGCGTAGACTGTTTGGGACATTACTCCCATGGAGGAAAGTGCGCATGGAGACTGTTGTATTCAAACCCTATGCAATTTCTGTGTTTCATCAACACACTGATAGTCCAAAGATTACGGAAAGCCTCCAGATGTGCATCGGAAACTACTACTGGTCTTCCAGGGAACGATCAAAGCGTAGACTGTTTCAGACATTACTCCCATGGAGGAAAGTGTGGATGGTGACTGTTGTATTCAATCCCGATGCAATTTCTGTGTTTCATCAACGCTCTGATAGTCCACAGATTACAGAATGGCACCAGATATGCATCGGAAACTGCTACTGGTCTTCCAGGGAACGATCAAAGCATAGACTGTTTGAGAATTACTCCCTTGGAGGAAAGTGCGCATGGTGACTCCTGTATTCAATCCCCATGCAATTTCTGTGTTTCATCAACACTCTGATAGTCTACATATTACAGAATGCCACCAGATGTGCATCGGAAACTACTGCTGGTGTTCCACGGAACGATCAAAGCGTAGACTGTTTGAGACATTACTCCCAGTGCAAGAATGTGCGCATGGTGACTGTTGTATTCATCCCGATGCAATTTCTATGTTTCATCAACACTCTGATAGTCCACATGTTACAGAATGCCTCCAGATGTTCTTCGGAAACTACTACTGGTCTTCCAGGGAACGATAAAAGCGCAGACTGTTTGAGACATTACTCCCATTGAGGAAAGTGCACATGGTGACTGTTGTATTCAATCAGGATGCAATTTCTGTGTTTCCTCAACACTCTGATAGTCCACAGATTACAGAATGCCTATAGATGTGCATCGGAAACTACTACTGGTCTTCCAGGGAACGATCAAATCGTAAACTCCTTGAGACATTACTCCCATGGAGGAAAGTGCGCATGGTGACTGTTGTATTCAATCCCGATGCAATTTCTGTGTTTCATCAACACTCTGATAGTCCAAAAATTACAGAATGCCTCCAGATGTGCATCGGAAACTACTACTGGTCTTCCAGGGAACGATCAAAGCGTAGACTGTTTGAGACATTACTCCCATGGAGGAAAGTGCGCATGGTGACTGTTGTATTCAATCCCGATGCAATTTCTGTGTTTCATCAACACTCTGATAGTCCAAAAATTACAGAAAGCCTCCAGATGTGCATCGGAAACTACTACTGGTCTTCCAGGGAACGATCAAAGCGTAGACTGTTTGAGACATTACTCCCATGGAGGAAAGTGCGCATGGTGACTGTTGTATTCAATCCCGATGCGATTTCTGTGTTTCATCAACACACTGATAGTCCACAGATTTCAGAATGCCTCCAGATGTGCATCGGAAACTACTACTGGTCTTCCCGCGAACGATCAAAGCGTCGACTGTCTCAGACATTACTCCCATGCAGGAAAGTGCGGATGGTGACTGTTGTATTCAATCCCGATGCAATTTCTGTGTTTCATCAACACTCTGATAGTCCACAGATTACAGAATGCCACGAGATGTGCATCGCAAACTACTACTGGTCTTCCAGGGAACGATCAAAGCGTAGACTGTTTGTGACTTACCTCCCGTGGTGGAAAGTGCGCATGGTGACTGTTGTATTTAATCCCGATGCAATTTCAGTGTTTCATCAACACTCTAATTCTCCACAGATTACAGAATGCCTCCAGATATGCATCGGAAACTACTACTTGTCTTCCGGGGAACGATGAAAGCGTAGACTGTTAGAGACATTACTCCCATGGAGGAAAGAGCGCATGGTGACTGTTGTATTCAATCCCGATGCAATTTCTGTGTTTCATCAACACTCTGATAGTCCAAAGATTACGGAAAGCTTCCAGATGTGCATCGGAAGCTACTACTGATCTTCCAGGGAACGATCAAAGCGTAGACTGTTAGAGACATTGCTCCTATGGAGTAAAGTGCGCATGGTGACTGTTGTATTCAATCCCGATGCAATTTCTGTGTTTCATCAACACTCTGATAGTCCACAGATTACAGAATGCCTCCAGATGTGCAATTGAAACTATTTCTGGCCTTCCAGGGAACGATCAAAGCGTACACTGTTTAAGACATTACCCCCATGGAGGAAACTTCGCATGGAGACTGTTGTATTCAATCCCGATGCAATTTCTGTGATTCATCAGCACTCTGATAGTCCACAGATTACAGAATGCCTCCAGATGTGCATCGGAAACTGTTACTGGCCTTCCAGTGAACGATCAAAGCGTAAACGCTATGAAACATTACTCCCAAGGAGGAAAGTGCGCATGGTGACTGTTGTATTCAATCCCCATGCAATTTCTGTGTTTCATCAACACTCTGATAGTCTACAGATTACAGAATGCCTCCCGATGTGCATCGGAAACTACTACTGGTCTTCCAGGGATAGATCAAAGCGTAGACTGTTTGGGACATTACTCCCATTGAGGGAAGTGCGCATTGTAACTGTTGTATTCAATCCCGATGCAATTTCTGTGTTTCATCAACACTCTGATAGTCCACAGAATACAGAGTGCCTCCCGATGTGAATCGGAAACTACAACTGGTCTTCCAGGGAACGATCAAAGCGTAGAATGTTTGGGACATTACTCCCATGGAGGAAAGTGCGCATGGTGACTGTTGTATTCAATCCCGACGCAATTTCTGTGTTTCATCAACACTCTGATAGTCCACAGATTACAGAATGCCACGAGATGTGCATCGGAAACTACTACTGGTCTTCCAGCAAAAGATCAAATCGTAGACTGTTTCAGACATTACTCCCATGGAGGAAAGTGCGGAAGGTGACTGTTCTATTCAATCCCGATGCTATTTCTGTGTTTCATCAACACTCTGATAGTCCACAGATTACAGAATGTCACCAGATGTGCATCGGAAACTACTACTGGTCTTGCAGGGAGCGATCAAACTGTAGACTGTTTGAGACATACCTCCCATGGAGGAAAGTGTGCATGGTGACTGTTGTATTCATTCCCGATGCAATTTCTGTGTTTCATCAACACTCTGATAGTCCACAGATTACAGAATGGCACCAGATATGCATCGGAAACTACTACTGGTCTTCCAGGGAACGATCAGAGCATAGACTGTTTGAGAATTACTCCCTTGGAGGAAAGTGCGCATGGTGACTCCTGTATTCAATCCCCATGCAATTTCTGTGTTTCATCAACAGTCTGATAGTCTACATATTACAGAATGCCACCAGATGTGCATCGGAAACTACTGCTGGTGTTCCAGGGAACGATCAAAGCGTAGACTGTTTGAGACATTACTCCCGTGGAAGAATGTGCGCATGGTGACTGTTGTATTTATCCCGATGCAATTTCTATGTTTCATCAACACTCTGATAGTCCACATGTTACAGAATGCCTCCAGATGTTCATCGGAATCTACTACTGGTCTTTCAGGGAACGATAAAAGCGCAGACTGTTTGAGACATTACTCCCATTGAGGAAAGTGCACATGGTGACTGTTGTATTCAATCAGGATGCAATGTCTGTGTTTCATCAACACTCTGATAGTCCACAGATTACAGAACGCCTCCAGATGTGCATCGGAAACTACTGCTGGTCTTCTAGGGAACGATCAAATCGTAAACTCCATGAGACATTACTCCCGCGAAGGAAAGTGCGCATGGTGACTGTTGTATTCAATCCCGATGCAATTTCTGTGTTTCATCAACACTCTGATAGTCCAAAAATTACAGAATGCCTCCAGATGTGCATCGGAAACTACTACTGGTCTTCCAGGGAACGATCAAAGCGTAGACTGTTTGAGACATTTCTCCCATGGACGTAAGTGCGCATGGTGATTGTTGTATTCAATCCCGATGCAATTTCTGTGTTTCATCAACACTCTGATAGTCCAAAATTTACAGAATGCATCCAGATGTGCATCGGAAACTACTACTGGTCTTCCAGGGAACGATCAAAGCGTAGACTGTTTGAGACATTACTCCCATGGAGGAAAGTCGCATGGTGACTGTTGTATTCAATCCCGATGCGATTTCTGTGTTTCATCAACACACTGATAGTCCACAGATTTCAGAATGCCTCCAGATGTGCATCGGAAACTACTACTGGTCCTCCCGCGAACGATCAAAGCGTCGACTGTATCAGACATTACTCCCATGCAGGAAAGTGCGCATGGTGAATGTTGTATTTAATCACGAAGCAATTTCTGTGTTTCATCAACACTCTGATAGTCCACAAATTACAGAATGCCAACAGATGTGCATCGGAAACTACTACTGGTCTTCCAGCAAACGATCAAATCGTAGACTGTTTGAGAATTACTCCCATGGAGGAAAGTGCGCATGGTAACTGTTGTATTCAATCCCGAGGCAATTTCTGTGTTTCATCAACCCTCTGATAGTCCACAGATTACAGAAAGCCTCCAGATGTGCATCGGAAACTACTACTGGTCTTCCAGGGAACGATCAAAGCGTAGACTCTTAGAGACATTACTCCCATGGAGGAAAGTGTGCATGGTAACTGTTGTATTCAAAACCCGATGCAATTTCTTTGTTTCATCAACACTCTGATACTCCACAGATTACAGAATGCTTCCAGACGAGCATCGGAAAGTACTATTGGTCTTCCAGGGAACGATCAAGGCGTTGACTGTTTGAGACATTACTCCCATGGAGGAAAGTGCGCATGGTGGCTGTTGTATTCAATCCCGATGCTATTTCTGTGTTTCATCAACACTCTAATAGTCCACATATTACAGAACGCCTCCAAATGTGCATCGGAAACTACTACTGGTCTTCCAGGGAACGATCAAAGCGTAGACTGTTTCAGACATTACTCCCATGGAGGAAAGTGCGCATGGTGACTGTTGTATTCAATCCCGAGGCAATTTCTGTGTTTCATCAACACTCAGATAGTAAACAGATTATAGAATGCCACCAGATGTGCATCGGAAACTACTACTGGTCTTCCAGGGAACGATCAAACCGTAGACTGTTTGAGACATACCTCCCGTGGGGGAAAGTGCGCTTGGTGACTGTTGTATTCATTCCCTATGCAATTTCTGTGTTTCATGAACACTCTGATTGTCCACAGATTACAGAATGGCACCAGATATGCATCGGAAGCTACTACTGGTCTTCCAGAGAACGATCAAAGCATAGACTGTTTGAGAATTACTCCCATGGAGGAAAGTGCGCATGGTGAATGTTGTTTTCAATCCCGATGCAATTTCTGTGTTTCATCAACACTATGATAGTCCACAGATTACAGAATGCCTCCCGATGTGCATCGGAAACTACTACTGGTCTTCCAGGGATCGATCAAAGCGTAGACTATTTGGGACAATACTCCCATGGAGGGAAGTGCGCATTGTAACTGTTGTATTCAATCCCGATGCAATTTCTGTGTTTCATCAACACTCTGATAGTCTACAGAATACAGAATGCCTCCCGATGTGCATCGGAAACTACTACTGGTCTTCCGGGGAACGATCAAAGCGTAGACTGTTTGGGACATTACTCCCATGGAGGAAAGTGCGCATGGTGACTGTCGTATTCAATCCCGATGCAATTTCTGTGTTTCATCAACACTCTGATAGTCCACAGATTACAGAATGCCACGAGATGTGCATCGGAAACTACTACTGGTCTTCCAGCAAACGATCAAATCGTAGACTGTTTCAGACATTACTCCCATGGAGGAAAGTGCGGATGGTGACTGTTTTATTCAATCCCGACGCTATTTCTGTGTTTCATCAACACTCTGATAGTCCACAGATTACAGAATGCCACCAGATGTGCATCGGAAACTACTACTGGTGTTCCAGCAAACGATCAAACCGTAGACTGTTTGAGACATACCTCCCGTGGAGGAAAGTGCGCATGGTGATTGTTGTATTCATTCCCGATGCAATTTCTGTGTTTCATAAACACTCTGATAGTCCACAGATTACAGAATGGCACCAGATATGCATCGGAAACTACTACTGGTCTTCCAGGGAACGATTAAAGCGTAGACTTTTTGAGACATTACTTTTACGGAGGTATGTGCTCATGGTGACTGTTGTATTCCATCCCGATGCAATTTCTGTGTTTCATCAACACTCTGATAGTACACAGATTACAGAATGCCTCCAGATGTGCATCGGAAACTGCTACTGGTCTTCCAGGGAACGATCAAAGCGTGAACTCTTTGGAACATTACTCCCATGGAGGAAAGTGCGCATGGTGACTGTTGTATACAATCCCGATGCAATTTCTGTGTTTCATCAATACTCTGATAGTCCACCGATTACAGAATGACTCCAGATGTTAATCGGAAACTACTACTGGTCTTCCAGGGAAAGATCAAAGCGTAGACTGTTTGGGACATTACTCCCATGGAGGAAAGTGCGCATGGAGACTGTTGTATTCAAACCCGATGCAATTTCTGTGTTTCATCAACACACTGATAGTCCAAAGATTACGGAAAGCCTCCAGATGTGCATCGGAAACTACTACTGGTCTTCCAGGGAACGATCAAAGCGTAGACTGTTTCAGACATTACTCCCATGGAGGAAAGTGCGGATGGTGACTGTTGTATTCAATCCCGATGCAATTTCTGTGTTTCATCAACGCTCTGATAGTCCACAGATTACAGAATGGCACCAGATATGCATCGGAAACTGCTACTGGTCTTCCAGGGAACGATCAAAGCATAGACTGTTTGAGAATTACTCCCTTGGAGGAAAGTGCGCATGGTGACTCCTGTATTCAATCCCCATGCAATTTCTGTGTTTCATCAACACTCTGATAGTCTACATATTACAGAATGCCACCAGATGTGCATCGGAAACTACTGCTGGTGTTCCACGGAACGATCAAAGCGTAGACTGTTTGAGACATTACTCCCAGTGGAAGAATGTGCGCATGGTGACTGTTGTATTCATCCCGATGCAATTTCTATGTTTCATCAACACTCTGATAGTCCACATGTTACAGAATGCCTCCAGATGTTCTTCGGAAACTACTACTGGTCTTCCAGGGAACGATAAAAGCGCAGACTGTTTGAGACATTACTCCCATTGAGGAAAGTGCACATGGTGACTGTTGTCTTCAATCAGGATGCAATTTCTGTGTTTCCTCAACACTCTGATAGTCCACAGATTACAGAATGCCTATAGATGTGCATCGGAAACTACTACTGGTCTTCCAGGGAACGATCAAATCGTAAACTCCTTGAGACATTACTCCCATGGAGGAAAGTGCGCATGGTGACTGTTGTATTCAATCCCGATGCAATTTCTGAGTTTCATCAACACTCTGATAGTCCAAAAATTACAGAATGCCTCCAGATGTGCATCGGAAACTACTACTGGTCTTCCAGGGAACGATCAAAGCGTAGACTGTTTGAGACATTACTCCCATGGAGGAAAGTGCGCATGGTGACTGTTGTATTCAATCCCGATGCAATTTCTGTGTTTCATCAACACTCTGATAGTCCAAAAATTACAGAAAGCCTCCAGATGTGCATCGGAAACTACTACTGGTCTTCCAGGGAACGATCAAAGCGTAGACTGTTTGAGACATTACTCCCATGGAGGAAAGTGCGCATGGTGACTGTTGTATTCAATCCCGATGCGATTTCTGTGTTTCATCAACACACTGATAGTCCACAGATTTCAGAATGCCTCCAGATGTGCATCGGAAACTACTACTGGTCTTCCCGCGAACGATCAAAGCGTCGACTGTATCAGACATTACTCCCATGCAGGAAAGTGCGGATGGTGACTGTTGTATTCAATCCCGATGCAATTTCTGTGTTTCATCAACACTCTGATAGTCCACAGATTACAGAATGCCACGAGATGTGCATCGCAAACTACTACTGGTCTTCCAGGGAACGATCAAAGCGTAGACTGTTTGTGACTTACCTCCCGTGGTGGAAAGTGCGCATGGTGACTGTTGTATTTAATCCCGAAGCAATTTCTGTGTTTCATCAACACTCTGATAGTCCACAGATTACAGAATGCCAACAGATGTGCATCGGAAACTACTACTGGTCTTCCAGGTAACGATCAAATCGTAGACTGTTTGAGAATTACTCCCATGGAGGAAAGTGCGCATGGTAACTGTTGTATTCAATCCCGAGGCAATTTCTGTGTTTCATCAACACTCTGATAGTCCACAGATTACAGAAAGCCTCCAGATGTGCATCGGAAACTACTACTGGTCTTCCAGGGAACGATCAAAGCATAGACTGTTTGAGAATTACTCCCTTGGAAGAAAGTGCGCATGGTGACTCCTGTATTCAATCCCCATGCAATTTCTGTGTTTCATCAATACTCTGATAGTCTACATATTACAGAATGCCACCAGATGTGCATCGGAAACTACTGCTGGTGTTCCAGGGAACGATAAAAACGTAGAGTGTTTGAGACATTACTCCTGTGGAAGAATGTGCGCATGGTGACTGTTGTATTCATCCCGATGCATTTTCTATGTTTGATCAACACTCTGATAGTCCACATGTTACAGAATGCCTCCAGATGTTCATCGGAAACTACTACTGGTCTTCCAGGGAACGATAAAAGCGCAGACTGTTTGAGACATTACTCCCATGGAGGAAAGTGCGGATGGTGACTGTTGTATTCAATCCCGATGCAATTTCTGTGTTTCATCAACACTCTGATAGTCCAAAGATTACGGAAAGTCTCCAGATGTGCATCGGAAACTACTACTGGTCTTCCAGGGAACGACCAAAGCGTAGACTGTTTGAGACATTACTCCCATGGAGGAAAGTGCGGATGGTGACTGTTGTATTCAATCCCGATGCAATTTCTGTGTTTCATCAACACTCTGATAGTCCAAAAATTACAGAATGCCTCCAGATGTGCATCGGAAACTACTACTGGTCTTCCAGGGATCGATCAAAGCGTCGACTGTATCAGACATTACTCCCATGCAGGAAAGTGCGGATGGTGACTGTTGTATTCAATCCCGATGCAATTTCTGTGTTTCATCAACACTCTGATAGTCCACAGATTACAGAATGCCACGAGATGTGCATCGCAAACTACTACTGGTCTTCCAGGGAACGATCAAATCGTCGACAGTTTGTGACTTACCTCCCGTGGTGGAAAGTGCGCATGGTGACTGTTGTATTTAATCCCGAAGCAATTGCTGTGTTTCATCAACACTCTGATAGTCCACAGATTACAGAATGCCAACAGATGTGCATCGGAAACTACTACTGGTCTTCCTGGTAACGATCAAATCGTAGACTGTTTGAGAATTACTCCCATGGAGGAAAGTGCGCATGGTAACTGTTGTATTCAATCCAGAGGCAATTTCTGTGTTTCATCAACACTCTGATAGTCCACAGATTACAGAAAGCCTCCAGATGTGCATCGGAAACTACTACTGGTTTTCCAGGGAACGATCAAAGCATAGACTGTTTGAGAATTACTCCCTTGGAAGAAAGTGCGCATGGTGACTCCTGTATTCAATCCCCATGCAATTTCTGTGTTTCATCAATACTCTGATAGTCTACATATTACAGAATGCCACCAGATGTGCATCGGAAACTACTGCTGGTGTTCCAGGGAACGATTAAAACGTAGAGTGTTTGAGACATTACTCCTGTGGAAGAATGTGCGCATGGTGACTGTTGTATTAATCCCGATGCATTTTCTATGTTTCATCAACACTCTGATAGTCCACATGTTACAGAATGCCTCCAGATGTTCATCGGAAACTACTACTGGTTTTCCAGGGAACGATAAAAGCGCAGACTGTTTGAGACATTACTCCAATGGAGGAAAGTGCGGATGGTGACTGTTGTATTCAATCCCGATGCAATTTCTATGTTTCATCAACACTCTGATAGTCCAAAGATTACGGAAAGCCTCCAGATGTGCATCGGAAAGTACTACTGGTCTTCCAGGGAACGATCAAAGCGTAGACTGTTAGAGACATTACTCCCATGGAGTTAAGTGCGCATGGTGACTGTTGTATTCAATCCCGATGCAATTTCTGTGTTTCATCAACACTCTGATGGTCCACAGATTACAGAATGCCTCCAGATGTGCATCGGAAACTACTACTGGTCGTTCAGGGAACGATCAAAGCGTGAACTCTTTGGGACATTACACCCATGGAGGAGAGTGCGCATGGTAACTGTTGTAATCAATCCCGATGCATTTTCTGTGTTTCATCAACACTCTGATAGTCCACAGATTACAGAATGGCACCAGATATGCATCCGAAACTACTACTGGTCTTCCAGGGAACGATTAAAGCGTAGACTTTTTGAGACATTACTTTTACGGAGGAATGTGCTCATGGTGACTGTTGTATTCAATCCCGATGCAATTTCTGTGTTTCATCAACACTCTGATAGTACACAGATTACAGAATGCCTCCAGGTGTGCATCGGAAACTGCTACTGGTCTTCCAGGGAACGATCAAAGCGTGAAATCTTTGGAACATTACTCCCATGGAGGAAAGTGCGCATGGTGACTGTTGTATACAATCCCGATGCAATTTCTGTGTTTCATCAACACCCTGATAGTCCAAAGATTACGGAAAGCCTCCAGATGTGCATCGGAAACTACTACTGGTCTTCCAGGGAACGATCAAAGCGTAGACTGTTTCAGACATTACTCTCATGGAGGAAAGTGCGGATGGTGACTGTTGTATTCAATCCCGATGCAATTTCTGTGTTTCATCAACGCTCTGATAGTAAACAGATTACAGATTGGCACCAGATATGCATCGGAAACTACTACTGGTCTTCCAGGGAACGATCAAAGCATAGACTGTTTGAGAATTACTCCCTTGGAGGAAAGTGCGCATGGTGACTCCTGTATTCAATCCCCATGCAATTTCTGTGTTTCATCAACACTCTGATAGTCTACATATTACAGAATGCCACCAGATGTGAATCGGAAACTACTGCTGGTGTTCCACGGAACGATCAAAGCGTAGACTGTTTGAGACATTACTCCCGTGGAAGAATGTGCGCATGGTGACTGTTGTATTCATCCCGATGCAATTTCTATGTTTCATCAACACTCTGATAGTCCACATGTTACAGAATGCCTCCAGATGTTCATCGGAAACTACTACTGGTCTTCCAGGGAACGATAAAAGCGCAGACTGTTTGAGACATTACTCCCATTGAGGAAAGTGCACATGGTGACTGTTGTATTCAATCAGGATGCAATTTCTGTGTTTCCTCAACACTCTGATAGTCCACAGATTACAGAATGCCTCCAGATGTGCATCGGAAACTACTACTGGTCTTCCAGGGAACGATCAAATCGTAAACTCCTTGAGACATTACTCCCATGGAGGAAAGTGCGCATGGTGACTGTTGTATTCAATCCCGATGCAATTTCTGTGTTTCATCAACACTCTGATAGTCCAAAAATTACAGAATGCCTGCAGATGTGCATCGGAAACTACTACTGGTCTTCCAGGGAACGATCAAAGCGTAGACTGTTTGAGACATTACTCCCATGGAGGAAAGTGCGCATGGTGACTGTTGTATTCAATCCCGATGCAATTTCTGTGTTTCATCAACACTCTGATAGACCGAAAATTACAGAAAGCCTCCAGATGTGCATCGGGAACTACTACTGGTCTTCCAGGGAACGATCAAAGCGTCGACTGTATCAGACATTACTCCCATGCAGGAAAGTGCGGATGGTGACTGTTGTATTCAATCCCGATGCAATTTCTGTGTTTCATCAACACTCTGATAGTCCAAAGATTAAGGAAAGCCTCCAGATGTGCATCGGAAACTACTACTGGTCTTCCAGGGAACGATCAAAGCGTAGACTGTTTCAGACATTACTCCCATGGAGGAAAGTGCGAATGGAGACTGTTGTATTCAATCCCGATATAATTTCTGTGTTTCATCAACGCTCTGATAGTCCAAAGATTACGGAAAGCCTCCAGATGTGCATCGGAAACTACTACTGGTCTTCCAGGGAGCGATCAAAGCGTAGACTGTTTCAGACATTACTCCCACGGAGGAAAGTGCGGATGGTGACTGTTGTATTCAATCCCGATGCAATTTCTGTGTTTCATCAACGCTCTGATGGTCCACAGATTACAGAATGGCACCAGAAATGCATCGGAAACTACTACTGGTCTTCCAGGGAACGATCAAATCGTAAACTCCTTGAGACATTACTCCCATGGAGGAAAGTGCGCATGGTGACTGTTGTATTCAATCCCGATGCAATTTCTGTGTTTCATCAACACTATGATAGTCCAAAAATTACAGAATGCCTCCAGATGTGCATCGGAAACTACTACTGGTCTTCCAGGGAACGATCAAAGCGTAGACTGTTTGAGACATTACTCCCATGGAGGAAAGTGCGCATGGTGACTGTTGTATTCAATCCCGATGCAATTTCTGTGTTTCATCAACACTCTGATAGTCCAAAAATTACAGAAAGCCTCCAGATGTGCATCGGGAACTACTACTGGTCTTCCAGGGAACGATCAAAGCGTAGACTGTTTGAGACATTACTCCCATGGAGGAAAGTGCGCATGGTGACTGTTGTATTCAATCCCGATGCGATTTCTGTGTTTCATCAACACACTGATAGTCCACAGATTTCAGAATGCCTCCAGATGTGCATCGGAAACTACTACTGGTCTTCCCACGAACGATCAAAGCGTCGACTGTATCAGACATTACTTCCATGCAGGAAAGTGTGGATGGTGACTGTTGTATTCAATCAGGATGCAATTTCTGTGTTTCCTCAACACTCTGATAGTCCACAGATTACAGAATGCATCCAGATGTGTATCGCAAACTACTACTCGTCTTCCAGGGAACGATCAAATCGTCGACTGTTTGTGACTTACCTCCCGTGGTGGAAATTGCGCATGGTGACTGTTGTATTTAATCCCGAAGCAATTTCTGTGTTTCATCAACACTCTGATAGTCCACAGATTACAGAATGCCAATCGGAAACTACTACTGGTCTTCCAGGTAACGATCAAATCGTAGACTGTTTGAGAATTACTCCCATGGAGGAAAGTGCGCATGGTAACTGTTGTATTCAATCCCGAGGCAATTTCTGTGTTTCATCAACACTCTGATAGTCCACAGATTACAGAAAGCCTCCAGATGTGCATCGGAAACTACTACTGGTCTTCCAGGGAACGATCAAAGCATAGAGTGTTTGAGAATTACTCCCTTGGAAGAAAGTGCGCATGGTGACTCCTGTATTCAATCCCCATGCAATTTCTGTGTTTCATCAATACTCTGATAGTCTACATATTACAGAATGCCACCAGATGTGCATCGGAAACTACTGCTGGTGTTCCAGGGAACGATTAAAACGTAGAGTGTTTGAGACATTACTCCTGTGGAAGAATGTGCGCATGGTGACTGTTGTATTCATTTCGATGCATTTTCTATGTTTCATCAACACTCTGATAGTCCACATGTTACAGAATGCCTCCAGATGTTCATCGGAAACTACTACTGGTCTTCCAGGGAACGATAAAAGCGCAGACTGTTTGAGACATTACTCCCATGGAGGAAAGTGCGGATGGTGACTGTTGTATTCAATCCCGATGCAATTTCTGTGTTTGATCAACACTCTGATAGTCCAAAGATTACGGAAAGCCTCCAGATGTGCATCGGAAACTACTACTGGTCTTCCAGGGAACGATCAAAGCGTAGACTGTTAGAGACATTACTCCCATGGAGTTAAGTGCGCATGGTGACTGTTGTATTCAATCCCGATGCAATTTCTGTGTTTCATCAACACTCTGATGGTCCACAGATTACAGAATGCCTCCAGATGTGCATCGGAAACTACTACTGGTCTTTCAGGGAACGATCAAAGCGTGAACTCTTTGGGACATTACACCCATGGAGGAGAGTGCGCATGGTAACTGTTGTAATCAATCCCGATGCATTTTCTGTGTTTCATCAACACTCTGATAGTCCACAGATTACAGAATGCCACATGATGTGCATCAGAAACTACTACTGGTCTTCCCGGGAACGATCAAAGCGTAGACTGTTTCAGACATTACTCACATACAGGAAATTGCGGATGGTGACTGTTGTATTCAATCCCGATGCAATTTCTGTGTTTTATCAACACTCTGATAGTCCACAGATTACAGAATGCCTCCGGATGTGCATCGGGAACTACTACTGGTCTTCCAGGGATCGATCAAAGCGTAGACTGTTTGGGAACATTACTCCCATTGAGGGAAGTGCGCATTGTAACTGTTGTATTCAATCCCGATGCAATTTCTGTGTTTCATCAACACTCTGATAGTCCACAGAATACAGAATGCCTCCCGATGTGCATCGGAAACTACTACTGGTCTTCCAGGGAACGATCAAAGCGTAGACTGTTTGGGACATTACTCCCATGGAGGAAAGTGCGCATGGTGACTGTTGTATTCAATCCCGATGCAATTTCTGTGTTTCATCAACACTCTGATAGTCCACAGATTACATAATGATACGAGATGTGCATCGGAAACTACTACTGGTCTTCCAGGGAACGATCAAACCGTAGACTGTTTGAGACATACCTCCCATGGAGGAAAGTGTGCATGGTGACTGTTGTATTTATTCCCGATGCAATTTCTGTGTTTCATCAATACTCTGATAGTCCACAGATTACAGAATGGCACCAGATATGCATCGGAAACTACTACTGGTCTTCCAGGGAACGATCAAAGCATAGATTGTTTGAGAATTACTCACTTGGAGGAAAGTGCGCATGGTGACTCCTGTATTCAATCCCCATGCAATTTCTGTGTTTCATCAACACTCTGATAGTCTACATATTACAGAATGCCACCAGATGTGCATCGGAAACTACTGCTGGTGTTCCAGGGAACGATCAAAGCGTAGACTGTTTGAGACATTACTCCCGTGGAAGAATGTGCGCATGGTGACTGTTGTATTTATCCCGATGCAATTTCTATGTTTCATCAACACTCTGATAGTCCACATGTTACAGAATACCTCCAGATGTTCATCAGAAACTACTACTGGTCTTCCAGGGAACGATAAAAGCGAAGACTGTTTGAGACATTACTCCCATTGAGGAAAGTGCACATGGTGACTGTTGTATTCAATCAGGATGCAATTTCTGTGTTTCATCAACACTCTGATAGTCCGAAAATTACAGAATGCCTCCAGATGTGCATCGGAAACTACTACTGGTCTTCCAGGGAACGATCAAAGCGTAGACTGTTTGAGACATTACTCCCTTGGAGGAAAGTGCGCATGGTGTCTGTTGTATTCAATCCCGATGCGATTTCTGTCTTTCATCAACACACTGATAGTCCACAGATTTCAGAATGCCTCCAGATGTGCATCGGAAACTACTACTGGTCTTCCCGCGAACGATCAAAGCGTCGACTGTATCAGACATTACTCCCATGCAGGAAAGTGCGGATGGTGACTGTTGTATTCAATCCCGATGCAATTTTTGGGTTTCATCAACTCTCTGATAGTCCACAGATTACAGAATGCCACGAGATGTGCATCGCAATCTACTACTGGTCTTCCAGGGAACGATCAAATCGTCGACTGTTTGTGACTTACCTCCCGTGGTGGAAAGTGCGCATGGTGAATGTTGTATTTAATCACGAAGCAATTTCTGTGTTTCATCAACACTCTGATAATCCACAAATTACAGAATGCCAACAGATGTGCATCGGAAACTACTACTGGTCTTCCAGGGAACGATCAAAACGTAGACTGTTAGAGACATTACTCCCACGGAGGAAAGTGCGCATGGTAAATGTTGTATTCAATCCCGATTCAATTTCAGTGTTTCATCAACACTCTGATTCTCCGCAGATTACAGAATGCCTCCAGATGTGCATCGGAAACTACTATTTGTCTTCCGGGGAACGATCAAAGCGTAGACTCTTAGAGACATTATTCCCATGGAGGAAAGTGTGCATGGTAACTGTTGTATTCAAAACCCGATGCAATTTCTTTGTTTCATCAACACTCTGATACTCCACAGATTACAGAATGCCTCCAGATGAGCATCGGAAACTACTATTGGTCTTCCAGGGAATGATCAAGGCGTTGACTGTTTGAGACATTACTCCCATGGAGGAAAGTGCGCATGGTGGCTGTTGTATTCAATCCCGATGCAATTTCTGTGTTTCATCAACACTCTAATAGTCCACATATTACAGAATGCCTCCAAATGTGCATCGGAAACTACTACTGGTCTTCCAGGGAACGATTAAAGCGTAGACTGTTTGGGACATTACTCCCATGGAGGAAAGTGCGCATGGAGACTGTTGTATTCAATCACGATGCAATTTCTGTGTTTCATCAACACTCTGATAGTCCAAAGATTACGGAAAGCCTCCAGATGTGCATCGGAAACTACTACTGGTCTTCCAGGGAACGGCAAAGCGTAGACTGTTAGAGATATTACTGCCATGGAGTAAAGTGCTCATGGTGACTGTTGTATTTAATCCCGATGCAATTTCTGTGTTTCATCAACACTCTGATAGTCCACAGATTACAGAATGCCAAGAGATGTGCATCGGAAACTACTACTGGTCTTCCTTGGAACGATCAAAGCGTAGACTGTTTCAGACATTACTCCCATGGAGGAAAGTGCGGATGGTGACTGTTGTATTCAATCCCGATGCTATTTCTGTGTTTCATGAACACTCTGATAGTCCACAGATTGCAGAATGGCACCAGATAGGCATCGGAAACTACTACTGGTCTTCCAGAGAACGATCAAAGCATAGACTGTTTGAGAATTGCTCCCATATAGGAAAGTGCGCATGGTGAATGTTGTTTTCAATCCCGATCCAATTTCTGTGTTTCACCAACACTCTGATATTCCACAGATTACTGAAAGCCTCCAGATATGCATCGGAAACTACTACTGGTCTTCCAGGCAACGATCAAAACGATGACTGTTGGACACATTACTCCCATGGAGGAAAGTGCGCATGGTGACTGTTGTATTCAATCCCGATGCAATTTCAGTGTTTCATCAACACTCTGATTCTCCACAGATTACAGAATGCCACCAGATATGCATCGGAAACTACTACTTGTCATCCGGGGAACGATAAAAGCGTAGACTGTTAGAGACATTACTCCCATGGAGGAAAGTGCGGATGGTGACTGTTGTATTCAATCCCGATGCAATATCTGTGTTTCATCAACACTCTGATAGTCCAAAGATTACGGAAAGCCTCTAGATGTGCATCGGAAGCTACTACGGATCTTCCAGGGAACGATCAAAGCGTAGACTGTTAGAGACATTACTCCCATGGAGTAAAGTGCGCATGGTGACTGTTGTATTCAATCCCGATGCAATTTCTGTGTTTCATCAACACTCTGATAGTCCACAGAATACAGAATGCCTCCAGATGTGCAATTGAAACTACTTCTGGTCTTCCAGGGAACGATCAAAGCGTAGACTGTTTGAGACATTACCCCCATGGAGGAAACTGTGCATGGAGACTGTTGTATTCAATCCCGATGCAATTTCTGTGTTTCATCAGCACTCTGATAGTCCACAGATTACAGAATGCCTCCAGATGTGCATCGGAAACTGTTACTGGCCTTCCAGGGAAGGATCAAAGCGTAAACTCTATGAAACATTACTCCTATGGAGGAAAGTGCGCATGGTGACTGTTGAATTCAATCCCGATGCAATTTCTTTGTTTCATCAACACTCTGATAGTCCACAGATTACAGAATGCCTCCCGATGTGCATCGGAAACTACTACTGGTCTTCCAGGGCACGATCAAAGCGTAGACTGTTTGGGACATTACTCGCATGGAGGAAAGTGCGCATGGTGACTGTTGTATTCAATCCCGATGCAATTTCTGTGTTTCATCAACACTCTGATAGTCCACAGATTACAGAATGCCACGAGATGTGCTTCGGAAACTGCTACTGGTCTTCCATCAAACGATCAAATGGTAGACTGTTTCAGACATTACTCCCATGGAGGAAAGTGCGGATGGTGACTGTTTTATTCAATCCCGATGCTATTTCTGTGTTTCTTCAACACTCTGATAGTCCACAGATTACAGAATGCCACCAGATGTGCATCGGAAACTACTACTGGTCTTCCAGGAAACGATAAAACCGTAGACTGTTTGAGACATACCTCCCGTGGAGGAAAGTGCGCATGGTGATTGTTGTATTCATTCCCGATGCAATTTCTGTGTTTCATCAACACTCTGATAGTCCACAGATTACAGAATGGCACCAGATATGCATCGGAAACTACTACTGGTCTTCCAGGGAACGATTAAAGCGTAGACTGTTTGAGACATTACATTTACGGAGGAATGTGCTCATGGTGACTGTTGTATTCAATCCCGATGCAATTTCTGTGTTTCATCAACACTCTGATAGTACACAGATTAGAGAATGCCTCCAGATGTGCATCGGAAACTGCTACTGGTCTTCCAGGGAACGATCAAAGCGTGAACTCTTTGAAACATTACTCCCATGGAGGAAAGTGCTCATGGTGACTGTTGTATACAATCCCGATGCAATTTCTGTGTTTCATCAATACTCTGATAGTCCACCGATTACAGAATGCCTCCAGATGTTAATCGGAAACTACTACTGGTCTTCCAGGGAACGATCAAAGCGTGGACTGTTTGGGACATTACTCCCATGGAGTAAAGTGCGCATGGAGACTATTGTATTCAATCCCGATGCAATTTCTGTGTTTCATCAACACTCTGATAGTCCAAAGATTACGGAAAGCCTCCAGATGTGCATCGGAAACTACTACTGGTCTTCCAGGGAACGATCAAAGCGTAGACTGTTTCAGACATTACTCCCATGGAGGAAAGTGCGGATGGTGACTGTTGTATTCAATCCCGATGCAATTTCTTTGTTTCATCAACACTCTGATAGTCCACAGATTAAAGAATGGCACCAGATATGCATCGGAAACTACTACTGGTCTTCCAGGGAACGATCAAAGCATAGACTGTTTGAGAATTACTCCCTTAGAGGAAAGTGCACATGGTGACTGTTGTATTCAATCAGGATGCAATTTCTGTGTTTCCTCAACACTCTGATAGTCCACAGATTACAGAATGCCTCCAGATGTGCATCGGAAACTACTACTGGTCTTCCAGGGAACGATCAAATCGTAAACTCCGTGAGACATTACTCGCATGGAGGAAAGTGCGCATGTTGACTGTTGTATTCAATCCCGAAGCAATTTCTGTGTTTCATCAACACTCTGATAGTCCAAAAATTACAGAATGCCTCCGGATGTGCATCGGAAACTACTTCTGGTCTTCCAGGGAACGATCAAAGCGTAGACTGTTTGAGACATTACTCCCATGGAGGAAAGTGCGCATGGTGACTGTTGTATTCAGTCCCGATGCAATTTCTGTGTTTCATCAACACTCTGATAGTCCAAAAATTACAGAATGCCTCCAGATGTGCATCGGGAACTACTACTGGTCTTCCAGGGAACGATCAAAGCGTAGACTGTTTGAGACATTACTCCCATGGAGGAAAGTGCGCATGGTGACTGTTGTATTCAATCCCGATGCGATTTCTGTGTTTCATCAACACACTGATAGTCCACAGATTTCAGAATGCCTCCAGATGTGCATCGGAAACTACTACTGGTCTTCCCGCGAACGATCAGAGCGTCGACTGTATCAGACATTACTCCCATGCAGGAAAGTGCGGATGGTGACTGTTGTATTCAATCCCGATGCAATTTCTGTGTTTCATCAACACTCTGATAGTCCACAGATTACAGAATGCCACGAGATGTGCATCGCAAACTACTACTGGTCTTCCAGGGAACGATCAAATCGTCGACTGTTTGTGACTTACCTCCCGTGGTGGAAAGTGCGCATGGTGACTGTTGTATTTAATCCCGAAGCCATTTCTGTGTTTCATCAACACTCTGATAGTCAACAGATTACAGAATGCCAACAGATGTGCATCGGAAACTACTACTGGTCTTCCAGGGAACGATCAAATCGTAGACTGTTTGAGTATTACTCCCATGGAGGAAAGTGCGCATGGTAACTGTTGTATTCAATCCCGAGGAAATTTCTGTGTTTCATCAACACTCTGATAGTCCACAGATTACAGAAAGCCTCCAGATGTGCATCGGAAACTACTACTGGTCTTCCAGGGAACGATCAAAGCGTAGACTGTTAGAGACATTACTCCCATGGAGGAAAGAGCGCATGGTAAATGTTGTATTCAATCCCGATGCAATTTCAGTGTTTCATCAACACTCTGATTCTCCACAGATTACAGAATGCCTCCAGATGTGCATCGGAAACTACTATTTGTCTTCCGGGGAACGATCAAAGCGTAGACTCTTAGAGACATTACTCCCATGGAGGAAAAGTGCATGGTAACTGTTGTATTCAAAACCCGAAGCAATTTCTTTGTTTCATCAACACTCTGATACTCCACAGATAACAGAATGCCTCCAGATGAGCATCGGAAACTACTACTGGTCTTCCAGGGAACGATTAAAGCGTAGACTGTTTGGGACATTACTCCCATGGAGGAAAGTGCGCATGGAGACTGTTGTATTCAATCCCGATGCAATATCTGTGTTTCATCAACACTCTGATAGTCCAAAGATTACGGAAAGCCTCCAGATGTGCATCGGAAACTACTACTGGTCTTCCAGGGAACGACAAAGCGTAGACTGTTAGAGACATACCTCCCGTGGAGGAAAGTGCGCTTGGTGACTGTTGTATTCATTCCCTATGCAATTTCTGTGTTTCATGAACACTCTGATAGTCCACAGATTACAGAAGGGCACCAGATATGCATCGGAAACTACTACTGGTCTTCCAGGGAACGATCAAAGCGTAGACTGTTTCAGACATTACTCCCATGGAGGAAAGTGCGGATGGTGACTGTTGTATTCAATCCCGATGCTATTTCTGTGTTGCTTCAACACTCTGATAGTCCGCAGATTACACAATGCCACCAGAAGTGCATCGGAAACTACTACTGGTCTTCCAGAGAACGATCAAAGCATAAACTGTTTGAGAATTACTGCCATGGAGGAAACTGCGCATGGTGAATGTTGTTTTCAATCCCGATCCAATTTCTGTGTTTCATCAACACTCTGATAGTCCACAGATTACAGAAAGCCTCCAGATATGCATCGGAGACTACTACTGGTCTTCCAGGGAACGATCAAAGCGAAGACTGTTGGACACATTACTCCCATGGAGGAAAGTGCGCATGGTGACTGTTGTATTCAATCCCGATGCAATTTCAGTGTTTCATCAACACTCTGATTCTCCACAGATTACAGAATGCCTCCAGATATGCATCGGAAACTACTACTGGTGTTCCAGGGAACGATCAAAGCGTAGACTGTTTGGGACATTACTCCCATGGAGGAAAGTGCGCATGGTGACTGTTGTATTCAATCCCGATGCAATTTCTGTGTTTCATCAACACTCTGATAGTCCACAGATTACAGAATGCCACGAGATGTGCATCGGAAACTACTACTGGTCTTCCAGGGAACGATCAAACCGTAGACTGTTTGAGAAATACCTCCCATGGAGGAAAGTGTGCATGGTGACTGTTGTATTCATTCCCGATGCAATTTCTGTGTTTCATCAACACTCTGATAGTCCACAGATTACAGAATGGCACCAGATATGCATCGGAAACTACTACTGGTCTTCCAGGGAACGATCAAAGCATAGACTGTTTGAGAATTACTCACTTGGAGGAAAGTGCGCATGGTGACTCCTGTATTCAATCCCCATGTAATTTCTGTGTTTCATCAACACTCTGATAGTCTACATATTACAGAATGCCACCAGATGTGCATCGGAAACTACTGCTGGTGTTCCAGGGAACGATCAAAGCGTAGACTGTTTGAGACATTACTCCTGTGGAAGAATGTGCGCATGGTGACTGTTGTATTTATCCCGATGCAATTTCTATGTTTCATCAACACTCTGATAGTCCACATGTTACAGAATGCCGCCAGATGTTCATCAGAAACTACTACTGGTCTTCCAGGGAACGATAAAAGCGAAGACTGTTTGAGACATTACTCCCATTGAGGAAAGTGCACATGGTGACTGTTGTATTTAATCGGGATGCAATTTCTGTGTTTCATCAACACTCTGATAGTCCAAAAATTACAGAATGCCTCAAGATGTGCATCGGAAACTACTACTGGTCTTCCAGGGAACGATCAAAGCGTAGACTGTTTGAGACATTACTCCCATGGAGGAAAGTGCGCATGGTGTCTGTTGTATTCAATCCCGATGCGATTTCTGTGTTTCATCAACACACTGATAGTCCACAGATTTCAGAATGCCTCCAGATGTGCATCGGAAACTACTACTGGTCTTCCCGCGAACGATCAAAGCGTCGACTGTATCAGACATTACTCCCATGCAGGAAAGTGCGGATGGTGACTGTTGTATTCAATCCCGATGCAATTTCTGTGTTTCATCAACACTCTGATAGTTCACAGATTACAGAAAGCCTCCAGATGTCCATCGGAAACTACTACTGGTCTTCCAGGGAACGATCAAAGCGAAGACTCCTTGAGACATTATTCCCGTGGAGGAAAGTGCGCATGGTGACTGTTGTAATCAATCCCGATGCAATTTTTGGGTTTCATCAACACTCTGATAGTCCACAGATTACAGAATGCCACGAGATGTGCATCGCAATCTACTACTGGTCTTCCAGGGAACGATCAAATCGTCGACTGTTTGTGACTTACCTCCCGTGGTGGAAAGTGCGCATGGTGAATGTTGTATTTAATCACGAAGCAATTTCTGTGTTTCATCAACACTCTGATAATCCACAAATTACAGAATGCCAACAGATGTGCATCGGAAACTACTACTGGTCTTCCAGGGAACGATCAAAGCGTAGACTGTTTGAGACATTACTCCCATGGAGGAAAGTGTGCATGGTAACTGTTGTATTCAAAACCCGATGCAATTTCTTTGTTTCATCAACACTCTGATACTCCACAGATTACAGAATGCCTCCAGATGAGCATCGGAAACTACTATTGGTCTTCCAGGGAACGATCAAGGCGTTGACTGTTTGCGACATTACTCCCATGGAGGAAAGTGCGCATGGTGGCTGTTGTATTCAATCCCGATGCAATTTCTGTGTTTCATCAACACTCTAATAGTCCACATATTACAGAATGCCTCCAAATGTGCATCGGAAACTACTACTGGTCTTCCAGGGAACGATTAAAGTGTAGACTGTTTGGGACATTACTCCCATGGAGGAAAGTGCGCATGGAGACTGTTGTATTCAATCACGATGCAATTTCTGTGTTTCATCAACACTCTGATAGTCCAAAGATTACGGAAAGCCTCCAGATGTGCATCGGAAACTACTACTGGTCTTCCAGGGAACGACAAAGCGTATACTGTTAGAGACATTACTGCCATGGAGTAAAGTGCGCATGGTGACTGTTGTATTTAATCCCGATGCAATTTCTGTGTTTCATCAACACTATGATAGTCCACAGATTACAGAATGCCAAGAGATGTGCATCGGAAACTACTACTGGTCTTCCAGGGAACGATCAAAGCGTAGACTGTTTCAGACATTACTCCCATGGAGGAAAGTGCGGATGGTGACTGTTGTATTCAATCCCGATGCTATTTTTGTGTTTCATGAACACTCTGATAGTCCACAGATTGCAGAATGGCACCAGATATGCATCGGAAACTACTACTGGTCTTCCAGAGAACGATCAAAGCATAGACTGTTTGAGAATTACTCCCATGGAGGAAAGTGCGCATGGTGAATGTTGTTTTCAATCCCGATCCAATTTCTGTGTTTCACCAACACTCTGATATTCCACAGATTACAGAAAGCTTCCAGATATGCATCGGAAACTACTACTGGTCTTCCAGGGAACGATCAAAGCGAAGACTGTTGGACACATTACTCCCATGGAGGAAAGTGCGCATGGTGACTGTTGTATTCAATCCCGATGCAATTTCAGTGTTTCATCAACACTCTGATTCTCCACAGATTACAGAATGCCACCAGATATGCATCGGAAACTACTACTTGTTATCCGGGGAACGATCAAAGCGTAGACTGTTAGAGACATTACTCCCATGGAGGAAATGCGCATGGTGACTGTTGTATTCAATCCCGATGCAATATCTGTGTTTCATCAACACTCTGATAGTCCAAAGATTACGGAAAGCCTCTAGATGTGCATCGGAAGCTACTACGGATCTTCCAGGGAACGATCAAAGCGTAGACTGTTAGAGACATTACTCCCATGGAGTAAAGTGCGCATGGTGACTGTTGTATTCAATCCCGATGCAATTTCTGTGTTTCATCAACACTCTGATAGTCCACAGATTACAGAATGCCTCCAGATGTGCAATTGAAACTACTTCTGGTCTTCCAGGGAACGATCAAAGCGTAGACTGTTTAAGACATTACCCCCATGGAGGAAACTGTGCATGGAGACTGTTGTATTCAATCCCGATGTAAGTTCTGTGTTTCATCAGCACTCTGATAGTCCACAGATTACAGAATGCCTCCAGATGTGCATCGGAAACTGTTACTGGCCTTCCAGGGAAGGATCAAAGCGTAAACTCTATGAAACATTACTTCTATGGAGGAAAGTGGCCATGGTGACTGTTGAATTCAATCCCGATGCAATTTCTGTGTTTCATCAACACTCTGATAGTCCACAGATTACAGAATGCCTCCCGATGTGCATCGGAAACTACTACTGGTCTTCCAGGGATCGATCAAAGCGTAGACTGTTTGGGACATTACTCCCATGGAGGGAAGTGCGCATTGTAACTGTTGTATTCAATCCCGATGCAATTTCTGTGTTTCATCAACACTCTGATAGACTACAGAATACAGAATTCCTCCCGATGTGCATCGGAAACTACTACTGGCCTTCCAGGGAACGATCAAAGCGTAGACTGTTTGGGACATTACTCCCATGGAGGAAAGTGCGCATGGTGACTGTTGTATTCAATCCCGATGCAATTTCTGTGTTTCATCAACACTCTGATAGTCCACAGATTACAGAATGCCACGAGATGTGCATCGGAAACTACTACTGGTCTTCCATCAAACGATCAAATCGTAGACTGTTTCAGACATTACTGCCATGGAGGAAAGTGCGGATGGTGACTGTTTTATTCAATCCCGATGCTATATCTGTGTTTCATCAACACTCTGATAGTCCACAGATTACAGAATGCCACCAGATGTGCATCGGAAACTACTACTGGTCTTCCAGGAAACGATAAAACCGTAGACTGTTTGAGACATACCTCCCGTGGAGGAAAGTGCGCATGGTGATTGTTGTATTCATTCCCGATGCAATTTCTGTGTTTCATCAACACTCTGATAGTCCACAGATTACAGAATGGCACCAGATATGCATCGGAAACTACTACTGGTCTTCCAGGGAACGATTAAAGCGTAGACTGTTTGAGACATTACATTTACGGAGGAATGTGCTCATGGTGACTGTTGTATTCAATCCCGATGCAATTTCTGTGTTTCATCAACACTCTGATAGTACACAGATTACAGAATGCCTCCATATGTGCATCGGAAACTGCTACTGGTCTTCCAGGGAACGATCCAAGCGTGAACTCTTTGAAACATTACTCCCATGGAGGAAAGTGCGCATGGTGACTGTTGTATACAATCCCGATGCAATTTCTGTGTTTCATCAATACTCTGATAGTCCTCCGATTACAGAATGCCTCCAGATGTTAATCGGAAACTACTACTGGTCTTCCAGGGAACGATCAAAGCGTGGACTGTTTGGGACATTACTCCCATGGAGTAAAGTGCGCATGGAGACTATTGTATTCAATCCCGATGCAATTTCTGTGTTTCATCAACACTCTGATAGTCCAAAGATTACGGAAAGCCTCCAGATGTGCATCGGAAACCACTACTGGTCTTCCAGGGAACGATCAAAGCGTAGACTGTTTCAGACATTACTCCCATGGAGGAAAGTGCGGATGGTGACTGTTGTATTCAATCCCGATGCAATTTCTGTGTTTCATCAACACTCTGATAGTCCACAGATTAAAGAATGGCACCAGATATGCATCGGAAACTACTACTGGTCATCCAGGGAACGATCAAAGCATAGACTGTTTGAGAATTACTCCCTTGGAGGAAAGTGCGCATGGTGACTCCTGTATTCAATCCCCATGCAATTTCTGTGTTTCATCAACTCTCTGATAGTCTACATATTACAGAATGCCACCAGATGTGCATCGGAAACTACTGCTGGTGTTCCACGGAACGATCAAAGCGTAGACTGTAGGAGACATTACTCCCGTGGAAGAATGTGCGCATGGTGACTGTTGTATTCAATCCCGATGCAATTTCTGTGTTTCATCAACACTCTGATAGTCCAAAAATTACAGAATGCCTCCAGATGTGCATCGGGAACTACTACTGGTCTTCCAGGGAACGATCAAAGCGTAGACTGTTTGAGACATTACTCCCATGGAGGAAAGTGCGCATGGTGACTGTTGTATTCAATCCCGATGCGATTTCTGTGTTTCATCAACACACTGATAGTCCACAGATTTCAGAACGCCTCCAGATGTGCATCGGAAACTACTACTGGTCTTCCCGCGAACGATCAGAGCGTCGACTGTATCAGACATTACTCCCATGCAGGAAAGTGCGGATGGTGACTGTTGTATTCAATCCCGATGCAATTTCTGTGTTTCATCAACACTCTGATAGTCCACAGATTACAGAATGCCACGAGATGTGCATCGCAAACTACTACTGGTCTTCCAGGGAACGATCAAATCGTCGACTGTTTGTGACTTACCTCCCGTGGTGGAAAGTGCGCATGGTGACTGTTGTATTTAATCCCGAAGCAATTTCTGTGTTTCATCAACACTCTGATAGTCAACAGATTACAGAATGCCAACAGATGTGCATCGGAAACTACTACTGGTCTTCCAGGGAACGATCAAATCGTAGACTGTTTGAGTATTACTCCCATGGAGGAAAGTGCGCATGGTAACTGTTGTATTCAATCCCGAGGAAATTTCTGTGTTTCATCAACACTCTGATAGTCCACAGATTACAGAAAGCCTCCAGATGTGCATCGGAAACTACTACTGGTCTTCCAGGGAACGATCAAAGCGTAGACTGTTAGACACATTACTCCCATGGAGGAAAGAGCGCATGGTAAATGTTGTATTCAATCCCGATGCAATTTCAGTGTTTCATCAACACTCTGATTCTCCACAGATTACAGAATGCCTCCAGATGTGCATCGGAAACTACTATTTGTCTTCCGGGGAACGATCAAAGCGTAGACTCTTAGAGACATTACTCCCATGGAGGAAAAAGTGCATGGTAACTGTTGTATTCAAAACCCGATGCAATTTCTTTGTTTCATCAACACTCTGATACTCCACAGATAACAGAATGCCTCCAGATGAGCATCGGAAACTACTACTGGTCTTCCAGGGAACGATCAAAGCGTAGACTGTTTCAGACATTACTCCCATGGAGGAAAGTGCGGATGGCGACTGTTGTATTCAATCCCGATGCTATTTCTGTGTTGCTTCAACACTCTGATAGTCCGCAGATTACACAATGCCACCAGAAGTGCATCGGAAACTACTACTGGTCTTCCAGGGAACGATCAAACCGTAGACTGTTTGAGACATACCTCCCGTGGAGGAAAGTGCGCTTGGTGACTGTTGTATTCATTCCCTATGCAATTTCTGTGTTTCATGAACACTCTGATAGTCCACAGATTACAGAATGGCACCAGATATGCATCGGAAACTACTACTGGTCTTCCAGAGAACGATCAAAGCATAGACTGTTTGAGAATTACTGCCATGGAGGAAAGTGCGCATGGTGAATGTTGTTTTCAATCCCGATCCAATTTCTGTGTTTCATCAACACTCTGATAGTCCACAGATTACAGAAAGCCTCCAGATATGCATCGGAAACTACTACTGGTCTTCCAGGGAACGATCAAAGCGAAGACTGTTGGACACATTACTCCCATGGAGGAAAGAGCGCATGGTGACTGTTGTATTCAATCCCGATGCATTTTCTGTGTTTCATCAACACCCTGATAGTCCACAGATTGCAGAATGCCACAAAAAGTGCATCGGTAACTACTACTGGCTTTCCAGGGAACGATCAAAGCGTAGACTGTTAGAGACATTACTCCCATGGAGTAAAGTGCGCATGGTGACTGTTGTATTCAATCCCGATGCAATTTCTGTGATTCATCAACACTCTGATAGTCCACAGATTACAGAATGCCTCCAGATGTGCAATAGAAACTACTTCTGGTCTTCCAGGGAACGATCAAATCGTACACTGTTTAAGACATTACCCCCATGGAGGAAACTGCGCATAGAGACTGTTGTATTCAATCCCGATGCAATTTCTGTGTTTCATCAGCACTCCGATAGTCCACAGATTACAGAATGCCTCCAGATGTGCATCGGAAACTACTACTGGTCTTCCAGGGAACGATCAAAGCGTAGACTGTTTGAGACATTACTCCCATGGAGGAAAGTGCGCATGGTGTCTGTTGTATTCAATCCCGACGCGATTTCTGTGTTTCATCAACACACTGATAGTCCACAGCTTTCAGAATGCCTCCAGATGTGCATCGGAAACTACTACTGGTCTTCCCGCGAACGATCAAAGCGTCGACTGTATCAGACATTACTCCCATGCAGGAAAGTGCGGATGGTGACTGTTGTATTCAATCCCGATGCAATTTTTGGGTTTCATCAACACTCTGATAGTCCACAGATTACAGAATGCCACGAGATGTGCATCGCAATCTACTACTGGTCTTCCAGGGAACGATCAAATCGTCGACTGTTTGTGACTTACCTCCCGTGGTGGAAAGTGCGCATGTTGAATGTTGTATTTAATCACGAAGCAATTTCTGTGTTTCATCAACACTCTGATAATCCACAAATTACAGAATGCCAACAGATGTGCATCGGAAACTACTACTGGTCTTCCAGCAAACGATCAAATCGTAGACTGTTTGAGAATTACTCCCATGGAGGAAAGTGCGCATGGTAACTGTTGTATTCAATCCCGATGCAATTTCTGTGTTTCATCAACACTCTGATAGTCCACAGATTACAGAATGCCTCCGGATGTGCATCGGAAACTACTACTGGTCTTCCAGGGATCGATCAAAGCATAGACTGTTTGGGACATTACTCCCATTGAGGGAAGTGCGCATTGTAACTGTTGTATTCAATCCCCATGCAATTTCTGTGTTTCATCAACAGTCTGATAGTCCAGAGAATACAGAATGCCTCCCGATGTGCATCGGAAACTACTGCTGGTCTTCCAGGGAACGATCAAAGCATAGACTGTTTGAGAATTACTCACTTGGAGGAAAGTGCGCATGGTGACTCCTGTATTCAATCCCCATGCAATTTCTGTGTTTCATCAACACTCTGATAGTCTACATATTACAGAATGCCACCAGATGTGCATCGGAAACTACTGCTGGTGTTCCAGGGAACGATCAAAGCGTAGACTGTTTGAGACATTACTCCCGTGGAAGAATGTGCGCATGGTGACTGTTGTATTTATCCCGATGCAATTTCTATGTTTCATCAACACTCTGATAGTCCACATGTTACAGAATGCCTCCAGATGTTCATCAGAAACTACTACTGGTCTTCCAGGGAACGATAAAAGCGAAGACTGTTTGAGACATTACTCCCATTGAGGAAAGTGCACATGGTGACTGTTGTATTCAATCAGGATGCAATTTCTGTGTTTCATCAACACTCTGATAGTCCAAAAATTACAGAATGCCTCCAGATGTGCATCGGAAACTACTACTGGTCTTCCAGGGAACGATCAAAGCGTAGACTGTTTGAGACATTACTCCCATGGAGGAAAGTGCGCATGGTGTCTGTTGTATTCAATCCCGACGCGATTTCTGTGTTTCATCAACACACTGATAGTCCACAGATTTCAGAATGCCTCCAGATGTGCATCGGAAACTACTACTGGTCTTCCCGCGAACGATCAAAGCGTCGACTGTATCAGACATTACTCCCATGCAGGAAAGTGCGGATGGTGACTGTTGTATTCAATCCCGATGCAATTTTTGGGTTTCATCAACACTCTGATAGTCCACAGATTACAGAATGCCACGAGATGTGCATCGCAATCTACTACTGGTCTTCCAGGGAACGATCAAATCGTCGACTGTTTGTGACTTACCTCCCGTGGTGGAAAGTGCGCATGTTGAATGTTGTATTTAATCACGAAGCAATTTCTGTGTTTCATCAACACTCTGATAATCCACAAATTACAGAATGCCAACAGATGTGCATCGGAAACTACTACTGGTCTTCCAGCAAACGATCAAATCGTAGACTGTTTGAGAATTACTCCCATGGAGGAAAGTGCGCATGGTAACTGTTGTATTCAATCCCGATGCAATTTCAGTGTTTCATCAACACTCTGATTCTCCACAGATTACAGAATGCCTCCAGATGTGCATCGGAAACTACTATTTGTCTTCCGGGGAACGATCAAAGCGTAGACTCTTAGAGACATTACTCCCATGGAGGAATGTGTGCATGGTAACTGTTGTATTCAAAACCCGATGCAATTTCTTTGTTTCATCAACACTCTGATACTCCACAGATTACAGAATGCCTCCAGATGAGCATCGGAAACTACTATTGGTCTTCCAGGGAACGATCAAGGCGTTGACTGTTTGAGACATTACTCCCATGGAGGAAAGTGCGCATGGTGGCTGTTGTATTCAATCCCGATGCAATTTCTGTGTTTCATCAACACTCTAATAGTCCACATATTACAGAATGCCTCAAAATGTGCCTCGGAAACTACTACTGGTCTTCGAGGGAACGATTAAAGCGTAGACTGTTTGGGACATTACTCCCATGGAGGAAAGTGCGCATGGAGACTGTTGTATTCAATCACGATGCAATTTCTGTGTTTCATCAACACTCTGATAGTCCAAAGATTACGGAAAGCCTCCAGATGTGCATCGGAAACTACTACTGGTCTTCCAGGGAACGACAAAGCGTAGACTGTTAGAGACATTACTGCCATGGAGTAAAGTGCGCATGGTGACTGTTGTATTTAATCCCGATGCAATTTCTGTGTTTCATCAACACTCTGATAGTCCACAGATTGCAGATTGCCAAGAGATGTGCAACGGAAACTACTACTGGTCTTCCAGGGAACGATCAAAGCGTAGACTGTTTCAGACATTATTCCCATGGAGGAAAGTGCGGATGGTGACTGTTGTATTCAATCCCGATGCTATTTCTGTGTTTCATGAACACTCTGATAGTCCACAGATTGCAGAATGGCACCAGATATGCATCGGAAACTACTACTGGTCTTCCAGAGAACGATCAAAGCATAGACTGTTTGAGAATTACTCCCATGGAGGAAAGTGCGCATGGTGAATGTTGGTTTCAATCCCGATCCAATTTCTGTGTTTCACCAACACTCTGATATTCCACAGATTACAGAAAGCCTCCAGATATGCATCGGAAACTACTACTGGTCTTCCAGGGAACGATCAAAGCGAAGACTGTTGGACACATTACTCCCATGGAGGAAAGTGCGCATGGTGAATGTTGTATTCAATCCCGATGCAATTTCAGTGTCTCATCAACACTCTGATTCTCCACAGATTACAGAATGCCACAGATATGCATCGGAAACTACTACTTGTCATCCGGGAAACGATCAAAGCGTAGACTGTTAGAGACATTACTCCCATGGAGGAAATGCGCATGGTGACTGTTGTATTCAATCCCGATGCAATATCTGTGTTTCATCAACACTCTGATAGTCCAAAGATTACGGAAAGCCTCTAGATGTGCATCGGAAGCTACTACGGATCTTCCAGGGAACGATCAAAGCGTAGACTGTTAGAGACATTACTCCCATGGAGGAAATGCGCATGGTGACTGTTGTATTCAATCCCAATGCAATTTCTGTGTTTCATCAGCACTCTGATAGTAGACAGATTACAGAATGCCTCCAGATGTGCATCGGAAACTGTTACTGGCCTTCCAGGGAAGGATCAAAGCGTAAACTCTATGAAACATTACTCCTATGGAGGAAAGTGCGCATGGTGACTGTTGAATTCAATACCGATGCAATTTCTGTGTTTCATCAACACTCTGATAGTCCACAGATTACAGAATGCCTCCCGATGTGCATCGGAAACTACTACTGGTCTTCCAGGGATCGATCAAAGCGTAGACCGTTTGGGACATTACTCCCATGGAGGGAAGTGTTCATTGTAACTGTTGTATTCAATCCCGATGCAATTTCTGTGTTTCATCAACACTCTGATAGTCTACAGAATACAGAATGCCTCCCGATGTGCATCGGAAACTACTACTGGTCTTCCAGGGAACGATCAAAGCGTAGACTGTTTGGGACATTACTCCCATGGAGGAAAGTGCGCATGGTGACTGTTGTATTCAATCCCGATGCAATTTCTGTGTTTCATCAACACTCTGATAGTCCACAGATTACAGAATGCAACGAGATGTGCATCGGAAACTACTACTGGTCTTCCATCAAACGATCAAATCGTAGACTGTTTCAGACATTACTCCCATGGAGGAAAGTGCGGATGGTGACTGTTTTATTCAATCCCGATGCTATTTCTGTGTTTCATCAACACTCTGATAGTCCACAGATTACAGAATGCCACCAGATGTGCATCGGAAACTACTACTGGTCTTCCAGGAAACGATAAAACCGTAGACTGTTTGAGACATACCTCCCGTGGAGGAAAGTGCGCATGGTGATTGTTGTATTCATTCCCGATGCAATTTCTGTGTTTCATCAACACTCTGATAGTCCACAGATTACAGAATGGCACCAGATATGCATCGGAAACTACTACTGGTCTTCCAGGGAACGATTAAAGCGTAGACTGTTTGAGACATTACTCCCATGGAGGAAATGCGCATGGTGACTTTTGTATTCAATCCCGATGCAATATCTGTGTTTCATCAACACTCTGATAGTCCAAAGATTACGGAAAGCCTCTAGATGTGCATCGGAAGCTACTACGGATCTTCCAGGGAACGATCAAAGCGTAGACTGTTAGAGACATTACTCCCATGGAGTAAAGTGCGCATGGTGACTGTTGTATTCAATCCCGATGCAATTTCTGTGTTTCATCAACACTCTGATAGTCCACAGACTACAGAATGCCTCCAGATGTGCAATTGAAACTACTTCTGGTCTTCCAGGGAACGATCAAACCGTAGACTGTTTAAGACATTACCCCCATAGAGGAAACTGTGCATGGAGACTGTTGTATTCAATCCCGATGCAATTTCTGTGTTTCATCAGCACTCTGATAGTCCACAGATTACAGAATGCCTATAGATGTGCATCGGAAACTGTTACTGGCCTTCCAGGGAAGGATCAAAGCGTAAACTCTATGAAACATTACTCCTATGGAGGAAAGTGCGCATGGTGACTGTTGAATTCAATCCCGATGCAATTTCTGTGTTTCATCAACACTCTGATAGTCCACAGATTACAGAATGCCTCCCGATGTGCATCGGAAACTACTACTGGTCTTCCAGGGATCGATCAAAGCGTAGACTGTTTGGGACATTACTCCCATGGAGGGAATTGCGCATTGTAACTGTTGTATTCAATCCCGATGCAATTTCTGTGTTTCATCAACACTCTGATGGTCCACAGATTACAGAATGGCACCAGATATGCATCGGAAACTACTACTGGTCTTCCAGGGAACGATCAAAGCATAGACTGTTTGAGAATTACTCACTTGGAGGAAAGTGCGCATGGTGACTCCTGTATTCAATCCCCATGCAATTTCTGTGTTTCATCAACACTCTGATAGTCTACATATTACAGAATGCCACCAGATGTGCATCGGAAACTACTACTGGTCTTCCAGGGAACGATCAAAGCGTAGACTGTTTGGGACATTACTCCCATGGAGGAAAGTGCGCATGGTGACTGTTGTATTCAATCCCGATGCAATTTCTGTGTTTCATCAACACTCTGATAGTCCACAGATTACAGAATGCAACGAGATGTGCATCGGAAACTACTACTGGTCTTCCATCAAACGATCAAATCGTAGACTGTTTCAGACATTACTCCCATGGAGGAAAGTGCGGATGGTGACTGTTTTATTCAATCCCGATGCTATTTCTGTGTTTCATCAACACTCTGATAGTCCACAGATTACAGAATGCCACCAGATGTGCATCGGAAACTACTACTGGTCTTCCAGGAAACGATAAAACCGTAGACTGTTTGAGACATACCTCCCGTGGAGGAAAGTGCGCATGGTGATTGTTGTATTCATTCCCGATGCAATTTCTGTGTTTCATCAACACTCTGATAGTCCACAGATTACAGAATGGCACCAGATATGCATCGGAAACTACTACTGGTCTTCCAGGGAACGATTAAAGCGTAGACTGTTTGAGACATTACTCCCATGGAGGAAATGCGCATGGTGACTTTTGTATTCAATCCCGATGCAATATCTGTGTTTCATCAACACTCTGATAGTCCAAAGATTACGGAAAGCCTCTAGATGTGCATCGGAAGCTACTACGGATCTTCCAGGGAACGATCAAAGCGTAGACTGTTAGAGACATTACTCCCATGGAGTAAAGTGCGCATGGTGACTGTTGTATTCAATCCCGATGCAATTTCTGTGTTTCATCAACACTCTGATAGTCCACAGACTACAGAATGCCTCCAGATGTGCAATTGAAACTACTTCTGGTCTTCCAGGGAACGATCAAACCGTAGACTGTTTAAGACATTACCCCCATAGAGGAAACTGTGCATGGAGACTGTTGTATTCAATCCCGATGCAATTTCTGTGTTTCATCAGCACTCTGATAGTCCACAGATTACAGAATGCCTATAGATGTGCATCGGAAACTGTTACTGGCCTTCCAGGGAAGGATCAAAGCGTAAACTCTATGAAACATTACTCCTATGGAGGAAAGTGCGCATGGTGACTGTTGAATTCAATCCCGATGCAATTTCTGTGTTTCATCAACACTCTGATAGTCCACAGATTACAGAATGCCTCCCGATGTGCATCGGAAACTACTACTGGTCTTCCAGGGATCGATCAAAGCGTAGACTGTTTGGGACATTACTCCCATGGAGGGAATTGCGCATTGTAACTGTTGTATTCAATCCCGATGCAATTTCTGTGTTTCATCAACACTCTGATGGTCCACAGATTACAGAATGGCACCAGATATGCATCGGAAACTACTACTGGTCTTCCAGGGAACGATCAAAGCATAGACTGTTTGAGAATTACTCACTTGGAGGAAAGTGCGCATGGTGACTCCTGTATTCAATCCCCATGCAATTTCTGTGTTTCATCAACACTCTGATAGTCTACATATTACAGAATGCCACCAGATGTGCATCGGAAACTACTGCTGGTGTTCCAGGGAACGATCAAAGCGTAGACTGTTTGAGACATTACTCCCGTGGAAGAATGTGCGCATGGTGACTGTTGTATTTATCCCGATGCAATTTCTATGTTTCATCAACACTCTGATAGTCCACATGTTACAGAATGCCTCCAGATGTTCATCAGAAACTGCTACTGGTCTTCCAGGGAACGATAAAAGCGAAGACTGTTTGAGACATTACTCCCATTGAGGAAAGTGCACATGGTGTCTGTTGTATTCAATCCCGATGCGATTTCTGTGTTTCATCAACACACTGATAGTCCACAGATTTCAGAATGCCTCCAGATGTGCATCGGAAACTACTACTGGTCTTCCCGCGAACGATCAAAGCGTCGACTGTATCAGACATTACTCCCATGCAGGAAAGTGCGGATGGTGACTGTTGTATTCAATCCCGATGCAATTTTTGGGTTTCATCAACACTCTGATAGTCCACAGATTACAGAATGCCACGAGATGTGCATCGCAATCTACTACTGGTCTTCCAGGGAACGATCAAATCGTCGACTGTTTGTGACTTACCTCCCGTGGTGGAAAGTGCGCATGGTGAATGTTGTATTTAATCACGAAGCAATTTCTGTGTTTCATCAACACTCTGATAATCCACAAATTACAGAATGCCAACAGATGTGCATCGGAAACTACTACTGGTCTTCCAGCAAACGATCAAATCGTAGAATGTTTGAGAATTACTCCCATGGAGGAAAGTGCGCATGGTAACTGTTGTATTCAATCCCGATGCAATTTCTGTGTTTCATCAACACTCTGACAGTCCACAGATTACAGAAAGCCTCCAGATGTGCATCGGAAACTACTACTGGTCTTCCAGGGTACGATCAAAGCGTAGACTGTTAGAGTCATTACTCCCACGGAGGAAAGTGCGCATGGTAAATGTTGTATTCAATCCCGATTCAATTTCAGTGTTTCATCAACACTCTGATTCTCCACAGATTACAGAATGCCTCCAGATGTGCATCGGAAACTACTATTTGTCTTCCGGGGAACGATCAAAGCGTAGACTCTTAGAGACATTACCCCCATGGAGGAATGTGTGCATGGTAACTGTTGTATTCAAAACCCGATGCAATTTCTTTGTTTCATCAACACTCTGATACTCCACAGATTACAGAATGCCTCCAGATGAGCATCGGAAACTACTTTTGGTCTTCCGGGGAACGATCAAGGCGTTGACTGTTTGAGACATTACTCCCATGGAGGAAAGTGCGCATGGTGGCTGTTGTATTCAATCCCGATGCAATTTCTGTGTTTCATCAACACTCTAATAGTCCACATATTACAGAATGCCTCCAAATGTGCCTCCGAAACTACTACTGGTCTTCCAGGGAACGATTAAAGCGTAGACTGTTTGGGACATTACTCCCATGGAGGAAAGTGTGCATGGAGACTGTTGTATTCAATCACGATGCAATTTCTGATTTTCATCAACACTCTGATAGTCCAAAGATTACGGAAAGCCTCCAGATGTGCATCGGAAACTACTACTGGTCTTCCAGGGAACGACAAAGCGTAGACTGTTAGAGACATTACTGCCATGGAGTAAAGTGCGCATGGTGACTGTTGTATTTAATCCCGATGCAATTTCTGTGTTTCATCAACACTCTGATAGTCCACAGATTACAGAATGCCAAGAGATGTGCAACGGAAACTACTACTGGTCTTCCAGGGAACGATCAAAGCGTAGACTGTTTCAGACATTACTCCCATGGAGGAAAGTGCGGATGGTGACTGTTGTATTCAATCCCGATGCTATTTCTGTGTTTCATGAACACACTGATAGTCCACAGATTGCAGAATGGCACCAGATATGCATCGGAAACTACTACTGGTCTTCCAGAGAACGATCAAAGCATAGACTGTTTGAGAATTACTCCCATGGAGGAAAGTGCGCATGGTGAATGTTGGTTTCAATCCCGATCCAAATTCTGTGTTTCACCAACACTCTGATATTCCACAGATTACAGAAAGCCTCCAGATATGCATCGGAAACTACTACTGGTCTTCCAGGGAACGATCAAAGCGAAGACTGTTAGAGACATTACTCCCATGGAGGAAAGTGCGCATGGTGACTGTTGTATTCAATCCCGATGCAATATCTGTGTTTCATCAACACTCTGATAGTCCAAAGATTACGGAAAGCCTCTAGATGTGCATCGGAAGCTACTACGGATCTTCCAGGGAACGATCAAAGCGTAGACTGTTAGAGACATTACTCCCATGGAGTAAAGTGCGCATGGTGACTGTTGTATTCAATCCCGATGCAATTTCTGTGTTTCATCAACACTCTGATAGTCCACAGACTACAGAATGCCTCCAGATGTGCAATTGAAAATACTTCTGGTCTTCCAGGGAACGATCAAAGCGTAGACTGTTTAAGACATTACCCCCATGGAGGAAACTGTGCATGGAGACTGTTGTATTCAATCCCGATGCAATTTCTGTGTTTCATCAGCACTCTGATAGTCCACAGATTACAGAATGCCTCCAGATGTGCATCGGAAACTGTTACTGGCCTTCCAGGGAAGGATCAAAGCGTAAACTCTATGAAACATTACTCCTATGGAGGAAAGTGCGCATGGTGACTGTTGAATTCAATCCCGATGCAATTTCTGTGTTTCATCAACACTCTGATAGTCCACAGATTACAGAATGCCTCCCGATGTGCATCGGAAGCTACTACTGGTCTTCCATGGATCGATCAAAGCGTAGACCGTTTGGGACATTACTCCCATGGAGGGAAGTGCGCATTGTAACTGTTGTATTCAATCCCGATGCAATTTCTGTGTTTCATCAACACTCTGATAGTCTACAGAATACAGAATGCCTCCCGATGTGCATCGGAAACTACTACTGGTCTTCCAGGGAACGATCAAAGCGTAGACTGTTTGGGACATTACTCCCATGGAGGAAAGTGCGCATGGTGACTGTTGTATTCAATCCCGATGCAATTTCTGTGTTTCATCAACACTCTGATAGTCCACAGATTACAGAATGCAACGAGATGTGCATCGGAAACTACTACTGGTCTTCCATCAAACGATCAAATCGTAGACTGTTTCAGACATTACTCCCATGGAGGAAAGTGCGGATGGTGAATGTTTTATTCAATCCCGATGCTATTTCTGTGTTTCATCAACACTCTGATAGTCCACAGATTACAGAATGCCACCAGATGTGCATCGGAAGCTACTACTGGTCTTCCAGGAAACGATAAAACCGTAGACTGTTTGAGACATACCTCCCGTGGAGGAAAGTGCACATGGTGATTGTTGTATTCATTCCCGATGCAATTTCTGTGTTTCATCAACACTCTGATAGTCCACAGATTACAGAATGGCACCAGATATGCATCGGAAACTACTACTGGTCTTCCAGGGAGCGATTAAAGCGTAGACTGTTTGAGACATTACATTTACGGAGGAATGTGCTCATGGTGACTGTTGTATTCAATCCCGATGCAATTTCTGTGTTTCATCAACACTCTGATAGTACACAGATTACAGAATGCCTCCAGATGTGCATCGGAAACTGCTACTGGTCTTCCTGGGAACGATCCAAGCGTGAACTCTTTGAAACATTACTCCCATAGAGGAAAGTGCGCATGGTGACTGTTGTATACAATCCCGATGCAATTTCTGTGTTTCATCAATACTCTGATAGTCCACCGATTACAGAATGCCTCCAGATGTTAATCGGAAACTACTACTGGTCTTCCAGGGAACGATCAAAGCGTGGACTGTTTGGGACATTACTCCCATGGAGTAAAGTGCGCATGGAGACTATTGTATTCAATCCCGATGCAATTTCTGTGTTTCATCAACACTCTGATAGTCCAAAGATTACGGAAAGCCTCCAGATGTGCATCGGAAACTACTACTGGTCTTCCAGGGAACGATCAAAGCGTAGACTGTTTCAGACATTACTCCCATGGAGGAAAGTGCGGATGGTGACTGTTGTATTCAATCCCGATGCAATTTCTGTGTTTCATCAACACTCTCATAGTCCACAGATTAAAGAATGGCACCAGATATGCATCGGAAACTACTACTGGTCTTCCAGGGAACGATCAAAGCATAGACTGTTTGAGAATTACTCCCTTGGAGGAAAGTGCGCATGGTGACTCCTGTAATCAATCCCCATGCAATTTCTGTGTTTCATCAACACTCTGATAGTCTACATATTACAGAATGCCACCAGATGTGCATCGGAAACTACTGCTGGTGTTCCACGGAACGATCAAAGCGTAGACTGTTTCAGACATTACTCCCATGGAGGAAAGTGCGGATGGTGACTGTTGTATTCAATCCCGATGCAATTTCTGTGTTTCATCAACACTCTGATAGTCCACAGATTAAAGAATGGCACCAGATATGCATCGGAAACTACTACTGGTCTTCCAGGGAACGATCAAAGCGTAGACTGTTTCAGACATTACTCCCATGGAAAAAAGTGCGCATGGTGACTGTTGTAGTCAATCCCGAAGCAATTTCTGTGATTCATCAACACTTTGATAGTCCACAGATTACAGAATGCCTCCAGAGGTGCAACGGAAACTACTACTGGTCTTTCAGGGAACGATCAAAGCGTAGCCTGTAGGAGACATTACTCCCGTGGAAGAATGTGCGCATGGTGACTGTTGTATTCATCCCGACGCAATTTCTATGTTTCATCTACACTCTGATAGTCCACATGTTACAGAATGCCTCCAGATGTTCATCGGAAACTACTACTGGCCTTCCAGGGAACGATAAAAGCGCAGACTGTTTGAGACATTAGTCCCATTGAGGAAAGTGCACATGGTGACTGTTGTATTCAATCAGGATGCAATTTCTGTGTTTCCTCAACACTCTGATAGTCCACAGATTACAGAATGCCTCCAGATGTGCATCGGAAACTACTACTGGTCTTCCAGGGAACGATCAAATCGTAAACACCTTGAGACATTACTCGCATGGAGGAAAGTGCGCATGGTGACTGTTGTATTCAATCCCGAAGCAATTTCTGTGTTTCATCAACACTCTGATAGTCCAAAAATTACAGAATGCCTCCAGATGTGCATCGGAAACTACTACTGGTCTTCCAGGGAACGATCAAAGCGTAGACTGTTTGAGACATTACTCCCATGGAGGAAAGTGCGCATGGTGACTGTTGTATTCATTCCCAATGCAATTTCTGTGTTTCATCAAGACTTTGAAGGTCCACAGATTACAGAATGCCTCCAGATGTGCATCGGTAACTACTACTGGTCTTCCAGGGAGCGATCAAAGCGTAGACTGTTTGAGACATTACCCCCATTGAGGAAAGTGCGCATGGTGACTGTTGTATTCAATCCCGATGCAATTTCTGTGTTTCATCAACACTCAGATAGTCCACTGATTACAGAAGTCCTGCAGATGTGCATCTGAAACTACAACTGGTCTTCCAGGGAAAGAAAAAAGCGTACACTGTTTGGGACATTACTCCCATGGAGGAAAGTGCACATGGTGACTGTTTTATTCAATCCCGATGCAATTTCTGTGTTTCATCAACACTCCGATAGTCCACAGTTTCCAGAATGCCTCCAGATGTGCATCTGAAACTACTACTGGTCTTCCAGGAAACGATTAATCGTAGACTGTTTGAGACATTAGTCCCATGGAGGAAAGTGCGCATGGTGACTGTTGTATTCAATCCCGATACAATTTCTGTGTTTCATCAACACTCAGATAGTCCACTGATTACAGAATGCCTCCAGATGTGCATCTGAAACTACTACTGGTCTTCCAGGGAACGATCAAAGCGTAGATTGTTTGAGACATTACTTCCATGGAGGAAAGTGCGCATGGTGACTGTTGTATTCAATCCCGATGCAATTTCTGTGTTTCATCAACACCCTGATAGTCCACTGTTTCCAGAATGCCTCCAGATGAGCATCTGAAACTACTACTGGTCTTCCAGGGAACGATTAAAGCGTAGACTGTTTGTGACATTACTCCCATATAGGAAAGTGCGCATGGTGACTGTTGTATTCAATCCCGATGCAATTTCTGTGTTTCATCAACACTCTGATAGTCCACAGTTTCCAGAATGCCTCCAGATGTGCATCTGTGACTACTACTGGTCTTCCAGGGAAGGATCAAAGCTTAGACTGTTTGAGACATTACTCCCATGGAGGAAAGTGCGCATGGTGACTGTTGTATTCAATCCCCATGCAATTTCTGTATTTCATCAAAACTTTGAAGATCCACAAATTACAGAATGCCTCCAGATGTGCATCGTAAACTACTACTGGTCTTCCAGGGAACGAAAAAAGCGTAGACTGTTTGTGACATTTCTCATATGGAGAAAAGTTCGCATGGTGTCTGTTGAATTGAATCCCGATGCAATTTCTGTGTTTTATCAACACTCTGAAGGTCAACAGATTACAGAATGGATCCAGATGTTTATCGGAAACTATTACTAGTCTTCCAGGGAACGATCAAAGCGTAGACTGTTTGAGACATTACTCCCATGGGGGAAAGTGCGCATGGTGACTGTTGTATTCAATCCCGATGCAATTTCTGTGTTTCATCAAAACTCAGATAGCCCACTGATTACAGATGTCCTCCACATGTTAATTGGAAACTACTGCTGGTCTTCAGGGAACAATCAAAGCGATGACAGTTTGAGACATTACTCCCATGGAGGAAAGTGCGCATGGTGACTGTTGTATTCAATTCCGTGGCAATTTCTGTGTTTCATCAACACTCCGATAGTCCACAGTTTCCAGAATGCCTCCAGATGTGCATCTGAAACTACTACTGGTCTTCCAGGAAACGATTAATCGTAGACTGTTTGAGACATTAGTCCCATGGAGGAAAGTGCGCATGGTGACTGTTGTATTCAATCCCGATGCAATTTCTGTGTTTCATCAACACTCCGATAGTCCACAGTTTCCAGAATGCCTCCAGATGTGCATCTGAAACTACTACTGGTCTTCCAGGAAACGATTAATCGTAGACTGTTTGAGACATTAGTCCCATGGAGGAAAGTGCGCATGGTGACTGTTGTATTCAATCCCGATACAATTTCTGTGTTTCATCAACACTCAGATAGTCCACTGATTACAGAATGCCTCCAGATGTGCATCTGAAACTACTACTGGTCTTCCAGGGAACGATCAAAGCGTAGATTGTTTGAGACATTACTTCCATGGAGGAAAGTGCGCATGGTGACTGTTGTATTCAATCCCGATGCAATTTCTGTGTTTCATCAACACCCTGATAGTCCACTGTTTCCAGAATGCCTCCAGATGAGCATCTGAAACTACTACTGGTCTTCCAGGGAACGATTAAAGCGTAGACTGTTTGAGACATTACTCCCATATAGGAAAGTGCGCATGGTGACTGTTGTATTCAATCCCGATGCAATTTCTGTGTTTCATCAACACTCTGATAGTCCACAGTTTCCAGAATGCCTCCAGATGTGCATCTGTGACTACTACTGGTCTTCCAGGGAAGGATCAAAGCTTAGACTGTTTGAGACATTACTCCCATGGAGGAAAGTGCGCATGGTGACTGTTGTATTCAATCCCCATGCAATTTCTGTATTTCATCAAAACTTTGAAGATCCACAAATTACAGAATGCCTCCAGATGTGCATCGTAAACTACTACTGGTCTTCCAGGGAACGAAAAAAGCGTAGACTGTTTGTTACATTTCTCATATGGAGAAAAGTTCGCATGGTGTCTGTTGAATTGAATCCCGATGCAATTTCTGTGTTTTATCAACACTCTGAAGGTCAACAGATTACAGAATGGATCCAGATGTTTATCGGAAACTATTACTAGTCTTCCAGGGAACGATCAAAGCGTAGACTGTTTGAGACATTACTCCCATGGGGGAAAGTGCGCATGGTGACTGTTGTATTCAATCCCGATGCAATTTCTGTGTTTCATCAAAACTCAGATAGCCCACTGATTACAGATGTCCTCCACATGTTAATTGGAAACTACTGCTGGTCTTCAGGGAACAATCAAAGCGATGACAGTTTGAGACATTACTCCCATGGAGGAAAGTGCGCATGGTGACTGTTGTATTCAATTCCGTGGCAATTTCTGTGTTTCATCAACACTCCGATAGTCCACAGTTTCCAGAATGCCTCCAGATGTGCATCTGAAACTACTACTGGTCTTCCAGGAAACGATTAAACGTAGACTGTTTGAGACATTACTCCCATGGAGGAAAGTGCGCATGGTGACTGTTGTATTCAATCCCGATACAATTTCTGTGTCTCATCAACACTCTGATAGTCCACAGTTTCCAGAATACCTCCAGATGTGCATCTGAAACTACTACTGGTCTTCCAGGGAACAATTAAAGCGTAGACTGTTTGAGACATTACTCCCATGGAGGAATGTGCGCATGGTGACTGTTGTATTCAATCCCGATGCAATTTCTGTGTTTCATCAACACTCTGATAGTCCACAGCTTCCAGAATGCCTCCAGATGTGCATCTGTAACTACTACTGGTCTTCCTGGGAACGATCAAAGCATAGACTGTTTGAGACATTACTCCCATGGAGGAAAGTGTGCTTGGTGACTGTTGTATTCAATCCCGATGCAATTTCTGTATTTCATCAACGCTTTCAAGGTCCACAGATTACAGAATGCCTCCAGATGTGCATCGTAAGCTACTACTGGTCTTCAGGGAACGATCAAAGCGTAGACTGTTTGAGACATTAGTCCCATTAGGGAAAGTGCGCATGGTGACTGTTGTATTCAATCCCGATGCAATTTCTGTGTTTCATCAAAACTCAGATACTCCACTGATTACAGAAGTGCTCCAGATGTTAACTGGAAACTACTACTGGTCTTCAGGGAACGATCAAAGCGATGACAGTTTGAGACATTACTCCCATGGAGGAAAGTGTTCATGGTGACTGTTGTATTCAATATCGATGCAATTTCTGTGTTTCTTCAACACCCTGATAGTCCACAGTTTCCAGAATGCCTCCAGATGTGGATCTGAAACTACTACCGGTCTTCCAGGGAACGATTAAAGCCTAGACTGTTTGAGACATTACTCCCATGGAGGAAGGTGCGCATGGTGACTGTTGTATTCAATCTCGATGCAATTTCTGTGTTTCATCAACACTCTGATAGTCCACAGTTTCCAGAATGCCTCCAGATGTGCATCTGAAACTACTACTGGTCTTCCAGGGAACGATCTAAGCGTAGACTGTTTGAGACATTACTTCCATGGAGAAAAGTGCGCATGGTGGTTGTTGTATTCAATCCCGATGCAATTACTGTGTTTCATCAACACTTTGTTGGTCCACAGATTACATAATGCGTCCAGATGTGCATCGGAAACTACTACTGGTCTTCCAGGTAGCGATAAAACCGTAGACTGTTTGAGACATTAATCCCATTGAGGAACGTGCGAATGGTGACTGTTGTATTCAATCCCGATGCAATTTCTGTGTTTCATCAAACCTCAGATAGTCCACTGGTTACAGAAGTCCTCCAGATGTGCATCAGAAGCTACTACTGGTCTTTCCGTTAACGATCAAAACGTAGACCGTTTGAGAATTACTCCCATGGAGGAAAGTGCGTATGGGGACTGTTGTATTCAATCCCGATGCAATTTCTGAGTTACATTAACACTCTGATAGTCCACAGATTACAGAATGCCTCCAGACGTGCATCGGAATCTACTACTGGTCTTCCAGGGAACGATCAAAGCGTAGACTGTTTGAGACATTACTCCCTTGGTGGAAAGTGCTCATGGTGACTGTTGTATTCAATACCGATGCAATTTCTGTGTTTCAACAACACTCTGATAGTCCACAGATTACAGAGTGCCTCCAGAAGTGCATCGGAATCTACTACTGGTCTTCCAGGGAACGGTCAAAGCGTAGACTGTTTGAGACATTACTCCCATGGAGGAAAGTGCGCATCGTGACTGTTGTATTAAATCCCGATGCAATTTCTGTGTTTCATCAACACTCAGATAGTCCACTGATTACAGAAGTCCTCCATAAGTGCATCGGAAACTACTACTGGTCTTCAGGGAACGATCAAAGCGATGACAGTTTGAGACATTACGCCCATGTAGGAAAGTGCTCATGGTGACTGTTGTATTCAATCTCGATGCAATTTCTGTGTTTCATCAGCACTCTGATAGTCCACTGTTTATAGAATACCTCCAGATGTGCATCTGAAACTACTACTGGTCTTCCAGGGAACAATTGAAGCGTAGACTGTTTGAGACATTACTCCCATGGAGGAATGTGCGCATGGTGACTGTTGTATTCAATCCCAATGCAATTTCTGTGTTTCATCAACACTCTGATAGTCCAAAGCTTCCAGAATGCCTCCAGATGTGCATCTGTAACTACTACTGGTCTTCCTGGGAACGATCAAAGCATAGACTGTTTGAGACATTACTCCCATGGAGGAAAGTGCGCATGGTGACAGTTGTATTCAATCCCGATGCAATTTCTGTATTTCATCAACACTTTCAAGGTCCACAGATTACAGAACGCCTCCAGATGTGCATCGTAAGCTACTACTGGTCTTCCAGGGAACGAAAAAAGCGTAGACTGTTTGTGACATTACTCCCATGGAGAAAAGTGCGCATGGTGACTGTTGTATTCAATCCCCATGCAATATCTGTGTTTCATCAAAACTCAGATAGTGCACTGATTACAGAAGTCCTCCAGATGTTAATTAGGAACTACTACTGGTCTTCAGAGAACGATCAAAGCGATGACAGTTTGAGACATTACTCCCATGGAGAAAAGTGCGCATGGTGACTGTTGTATTCAATCCCCATGCAATTTCTGTGTTTCATCAAGACTTTGAAGGTCCACAGATTACAGAATGCCTCCAGATGTGCATCGGTAACTACTACTGGTCTTCCAGGGAGCGATCAAAGCGTAGACTGTTTGAGACATTACTCCCAATGAGGAAAGTGCGCATGGTGACTGTTGTATTCAATCCCGATGCAATTTCTGTGTTTCATCAACACTCAGATAGTCCACTGATTACAGAAGTCCTGCAGATGTGCATCTGAAACTACAACTGGTCTTCCAGGGAAAGAAAAAAGCGTACACTGTTTGGGACATTACTCCCATGGAGGAAAGTGCACATGGTGACTGTTGTATTCAATCCCGATGCAATTTCTGTGTTTCATCAACACTCCGATAGTCCACAGTTTCCAGAATGCCTCCAGATGTGCATCTGAAACTACTACTGGTCTTCCAGGAAACGATTAATCGTAGACTGTTTGAGACATTAGTCCCATGGAGGAAAGTGCGCATGGTGACTGTTGTATTCAATCCCGATACAATTTCTGTGTTTCATCAACACTCAGATAGTCCACTGATTACAGAATGCCTCCAGATGTGCATCTGAAACTACTACTGGTCTTCCAGGGAACGATCAAAGCGTAGATTGTTTGAGACATTACTCCCATGGAGGAAAGTGCGCATGGTGACTGTTGTATTCAATCCCGATGCAATTTCTGTGTTTCAGCAACACACTGATAGTCCACTGATTACAGAAGTCCTCCAGATGTGCATCGGAAACTACTACTGGTCTTCAGGGAACGATCAAAGCGATGACAGTTTGAGACATTACTCCCATGTAGGAAAGTGCTCATGGTGACTGTTGCATTCAATCTCGATGCAATTTCTGTGTTTCATCAACACCCTGATAGTCCACTGTTTCCAGAACGCCTCCAGATGAGCATCTGAAACTACTACTGGTCTTCCAGGGAACGATTAAAGCGTAGACTGTTTGAGACATTACTCCCATATAGGAAAGTGCGCATGGTGACTGTTGTATTCAATCCCGATGCAATTTCTGTGTTTCATCAACACTCTGATAGTCCACAGTTTCCAGAATGCCTCCAGATGTGCATCTGTGACTACTACTGGTCTTCCAGGGAACGATCAAAGCGTAGACTGTTTGAGACATTACTCCCATGGAGGAAAGTGCGCATGGTGACTGTTGTATTCAATCCCCATGCAATTTCTGTATTTCATCAACACTTTGAAGGTCCACAGATTACAGAATGCCTCCAGATGTGCATCGTAAACTACTACTGGTCTTCCAGGGAACGAAAAAAGCGTAGACTGTTTGTGACATTTCTCATATGGAGAAAAGTTCGCATGGTGTCTGTTGAATTGAATCCCGATGCAATTTCTGTGTTTTATCAACACTCTGAAGGTCAACAGATTACAGAATGGATCCAGATGTTTATCGGAAACTATTACTGGTCTTCCAGGGAACGATCAAAGCGTAGACTGTTTGAGACATTACTCCCATGGGGGAAAGTGCGCATGGTGACTGTTGTATTCAATCCCGATGCAATTTCTGTGTTTCTTCAAAACTCAGATAGCACACTGATTACAGATGTCCTCCACATGTTAATTGGAAACTACTGCTGGTCTTCAGGGAACGATCAAAGCGATGACAGTTTGAGACATTACTCCCATGGAGGAAAGTGCGCATGGTGACTGTTGTATTCAATTCCGTGGCAATTTCTGTGTTTCATCAACACTCCGATAGTCCACAGTTTCCAGAATGCCTCCAGATGTGCATCTGAAACTACTACTGGTCTTCCAGGGAACAATTAAAGCGTAGACTGTTTGAGACATTACTCCCATGGAGGAATGTGCGCATGGTGACTGTTGTATTCAATCCCGATGCAATTTCTGTGTTTCATCAACACTCTGATAGTCCACAGCTTTCAGAATGCCTCCAGATGTGCATCTGTAACTACTACTGGTCTTCCTGGGAACGATCAAAGCATAGACTGTTTGAGACATTACTCCCATGGAGGAAAGTGCGCATGGTGACTGTTGTATTCAATCCCGATGCAATTTCTGTATTTCATCAACACTTTCAAGGTCCACAGATTACAGAATGCCTCCAGATGTGCATCGTAAGCTACTACTGGTCTTCCAGGGAACGAAAAAAGCGTAGACTGTTTGTGACATTACTCCCATGGAGAAAAGTGCGCATGGTGACTGTTGTATTCAATCCCCATGCAATATCTGTGTTTCATCAAAACTCAGATAGTGCACTGATTACAGTAGTCCTCCAGATGTTAATTAGAAACTACTACTGGTCTTCAGAGAACGATCAAAGCGATGACAGTTTGAGACATTACTCCCATGGAGGAAAGTGCGCATGGTGACTGTTGTATTCAATCCCCATGAAATTTCTGTGTTTCATCAAGACTTTGAAGGTCCACAGATTACAGAATGCCTCCAGATGTGCATCGGTAACTACTACTGGTCTTCCAGGGAGCGATCAAAGCGTAGACTGTTTGAGACATTACTCCCATTGAGGAAAGTGCGCATGGTGACTGTTGTATTCAATCCCGATGCAATTTCTGTGTTTCATCAACACTCAGATAGTCCACTGATTACAGAAGTCCTCCAGATGTGCATCTGAAACTACAACTTGTCTTCCAGGGAAAGAAAAAAGCGTACACTGTTTGGGACATTACTCCCATGGAGGAAAGTGCACATGGTGACTGTTGTATTCAATCCCGATGCAATTTCTGTGTTTCATCAACACTCCGATAGTCCACAGTTTCCAGAATGCCTCCAGATGTGCATCTGAAACTACTACTAGACTTCCAGGAAACGATTACTCGTAGACTGTTTGAGACATTAGTCCCATGGAGGAAAGTGCGCATGGTGACTGTTGTATTAAATCCCGATACAATTTCTGTGTTTCATCAACACTCTGATAGTCCACGGTTTCCAGAATGCCTCCAGATGTGCATCTGAAACTACTACTGGTCTTCCAGGGAACGATCAAAGCGTAGACTGTTTGAGACATTACTCCCATGGAGGAAAGTGCGCATGGTGACTGTTGTATTCAATCCCGATGCAATTTCAGTCTTTCATCAACACACTGATAGTCCACTGATTACAGAAGTCCTCCAGATGTGCATCGGAGACTACTACTGGTCTTCAGGGAACGATCAAAGCGATGGCAGTTTGAGACATTACTCCCATGTAGGAAAGTGCTCATGGTGACTGTTGCATTCAATCTCGATGCAATTTCTGTGTTTCATCAACACCCTGATAGTCTACTGTTTCCAGAATGCCTCCAGATGAGCATCTGAAACTACTACAGGTCTTCCAGGGAAAGATTAAAGCGTAGACTGTTTGAGACATTACTCCCATATAGGAAAGTGCGCATGGTGACTGTTGTATTCAATCCCGATGCAATTTCTGTGTTTCATCAACACTCTGATAGTCCACAGTTTCCAGAATGCCTCCAGATGTGCATCTGTGACTACTACTGGTCTTCCAGGGAACGATCAAAGCGTAGACTGTTTGAGACATTACTCCCATGGAGGAAAGTGCGCATGGTGACTGTTGTATTCAATCCCCATGCAATTTCTGTAGTTCATCAACACTTTGGAGGTCCACAGATTACAGAATGCCTCCAGATGTGCATCGTAAACTACTACTGGTCTTCCAGGGAACGAAAAAAGCGTAGACTGTTTGTGACATTTCTCATATGGAGAAAAGTTCGCATGGTGTCTGTTGAATTGAATCCCGATGCAATTTCTGTGTATTATCAACACTCTGAAGGTCAACAGATTACAGAATGGATCCAGATGTTTATCGGAAACTATTACTGGTCTTCCAGGGAACGATCAAAGCGTAGACTGTTTGAGACATTACTTCCATTGGTGAAAGTGCGATTGGTGACTGTTGTATTCAATCCCGATGCAATTTCTGTGTTTCATCAAAACTCAGATAGCCCACTGATTACAGATGTCCTCCACATGTTAATTGGAAACTACTGCTGGTCTTCAGGAAACGATCAAAGCGATGACAGTTTGAGACATTACTCCCATGGAGGAAAGTGCGCATGGTGACTGTTGTATTCAATTCCGTGGCAATTTCTGTGTTTCATCAACACTCCGATAGTCCACAGTTTCCAGAATGCCTCCAGATGTGCATCTGAAACTACTACTGGTCTTCCAGGGAACGATTAAACGTAGACTGTTTGAGACATTACTCCCATGGAGGAAAGTGCGCATGGTGACTGTTGTATTCAATCCCGATACAATTTCTGTGTTTCATCAACACTCTGATAGTCCACAGTTTCCAGAATGCCTCAAGATGTGCATCTGAAACTACTACTGGTATTCCAGGGAACGATCAAAGCGTAGACTGTTTCAGACATAACTCCCATTCAGGAAAGTGCGCATGGTGACTGTTGTATTCAATTCCGATGCAATTTCTGTGTTTCATCAACACTTTGAAGGTCCACAGATTACAGAATTCCTCCAGATGTGCATCAGAAGCTTCTACTGGTCTTTCCGTTAACGATCAAAACGTAGACCGTTTGAGAATTACTCCCATGGAGGTAAGTGCGCATGGGGACTGTTGTATTCAATCCCGATGCAATTTCTGAGTTACATTAACACTCTGATAGTCAACAGATTTCAGAATGCCTCCAGACGTGAATCGGAATCTACTACTGGTCTTACAGGAAACGGTCAAAGCGTAGACTGTTTGAGACATTACTCCCATGGAGGAAAGTGCGCATGGTGACTGTTGTATTCAATCCCGATGCAATTTCTGTGTTTCATCAACACTCTGATAGTCGACTGTTTCCAGAATGCCTCCAGATGTGCATCTGAAACTACTACTGGTCTTCCAGGGAAAGATTACAGCGTCGACTGTTTGAGACATTACTCCCATATAGGAAAGTGCGCATGGTGACTGTTGTATTCAATCCCGATGCAATTTCTGTGTTTCATCAACACTCTGATAGTCCACAGTTTCCAGAATGCCTCCCGATGTGCATCTGTAACTACTTCTGGTCTTCCAGGGAACGATCAAAGGGTAGACTGTTTGAGACATTACTCCCATGGAGGAAAGTGCACATGGTGACTGTTGTATTCAATCCCGATGCAATTTCTGTATTTCATCAACACTTTGAAGGTCCACAGATTACAGAATGCCTCCAGATGTGCATCGTAAACTACTACTGGTCTTCCAGGGAACGAAAAAAGCGTAGACTGTTTGTGACATTACTCCCATGGAGAACAGTTCGCATGGTGTCTGTTGAATTGAATCCTGATGCAATTTCTGTGTTTTATCAACACTCTCAAGGTCAACAGATTACAGAATTTATCCAGATGTTCATCGGAAACTACTACTGGTCTTCCAGGGAACGGTCAAAGCGTAGACTGTTTGAGACATTGCTCCCATGGGGGAAAGTGCGCATGGTGACTGTTGTATTCAATCCCGATGCAATTTCTGTGTTTCATTAAAACTCAGATAGTCCACTGATTACAGATGTCCTCCACATGTTAATTGGAAACTACTACTGGTCTTCAGGGAACGATCAAAGCGATGACAGTTTAAGACATTACTCCCATGGAGGAAAGTGCTCATGGTGACTGTTGTATTCAATCTCGATGCAATTTCAGTGCTTTATCAACACTCTGATAGTCCACAGTTTCCAGAATGCCTCCAGATATGCATCTGAAACTACTACTGGTCTTCCAGGGAACGATCAAAGCGTAGACGGTTTGAGACATTACTCCCAAGGAGGAAAGTGCGCATGGTGACTGTTGTATTCAATCCCGATGCAATTTCTGTGTTTCATCAACACTTTGAAGGTCCACAGATTACAGAATGCCTCCAGATGTGCATCGGTAACTACTACTGGTCTTCCAGGGAGCGATCAAAGCGTAGACTGTTTGAGACATTACTCCCATTGAGGAACGTGCGCATGGTGACTGTTGTTTTCAAACCCGATGCAATTTCTGTGTTTCATCAACACTCAGATAGTCCACTGATTACAGAAGTCCTCCAGATGTGCATCAGAAGCTACTACTGGTCTTTCCGTTAACGATCAAAACGTAGACCGTTTGAGAATTACTCCCATTTAGGAAATAGCGCATGGGGACTGTTGTATTCAATCCCGATGCAATTTCTGATTTACATTAACACTCTGATAGTCAACAGATTACAGAATGCCTCCAGACGTGCATCGGAATCTACTACTGGTCTTCCAGGGAACGATTAAAGCGTAGACTGTTTGAGACATTACTCCCATGGAAGAAAGTGCGCATGGTGACTGTTGTATTCAATCCCGATGCAATTTCTGTGTTTCATCAACACTCTGATAGTCCACAGATTCCAGAATGCCTTCAGATGTGCATCTGAAACTACTACTGGTCTTCCAGGGAACGATCAAAGCGTAGACGGTTTGAGACATTACTCCCATGGAGGAAAGTGCGCATGATGACTGTTGTATTCAATTCCGATGCAATTTCTGTGTTACATCAACACTTTGAAGGTCCACAGATTACAGAATTCCTCCAGATGTGCATCAGCAGCTTCTACTGGTCTTTCCGTTAACGATCAAAACGTAGACCGTTTCAGAATTACTCCCATGGAGGTAAGTGCGCATGCGGACTGTTGTATTCAATCCCGTCGCAATTTCTGTGTTTCATCAACACTTTGAATTGCCACAGATTACAGAATGCCTCCAGATGTGCATCGAAAACTACTACTGGTCTTCAGGGAACGATCAAAGCGATGACAGTTTGAGGCATTATTCCCATGTAGTAAAGTGCTCATGGTGACTGTTGTATTCAATCCCGATGCAATTTCTGAGTAACATTAACACTCTGATAGTCAACAGATTACAGAATGCCTCCAGAGGTGCAACGGAAACTACTACTCGTCTTCCAGGGAACGATCAAAGCATAGACTCTTTGAGACATTACTCCCATGGAGGAAAGTGCGCATGGTGACTGTTGTATTCAATCCCGTCGCAATTTCTGTGTTTCATCAACACTTTGAATTGCCACAGATTACAGAATGCCTCCAGATATGCATCGGAAGCTACTACTGGTCTTTCCGGGAACGATCAAAACGTAGACGGTTTGGGAATTACTCCCATGGAGGAAAGTGCGCATGGTGACTGTTGTATTCAATCCCGATGCAACGTCTGTGTTACATCAACACTCTGATAGTCCACAGATTACAGAATGCCTCCAGATGTGCATCGGAAACTACTACTGGACTTCAGGGAACGATCAAATCGTAGACTGTTTGAGACATTACTCCCATGGAGAAAATTGCGCATGCTGACTGTTGTACTCCATCCCGAGGCATTTTCTGTGTTTCATCAACATTTTGAAGGTCCACAGATTACAGAATGCCTCCAGATGTGCATGGTAAACTACTATTGGTCTGCCAGGGAACGAAAAAAGCGTAGACTGTTTGAGACATTACTCCCATGGAGGGAAGTGCGCATGGTGACTGTTGTATTCAATCCCGATGCAATTTCTGTGTTTCATCAACACTTTGAAGGTCCACAGATTACATAATGCGTCCAGATGTGCATCGGAAACTACTACTGGTCTTCCAGGGAGCGATCAAAGCGTAGACTGTTTGAGACATTAATCCCATTGAGGAACGTGCGCATGGTGACTGTTGTATTCAATCCCGATGCAATTTCTGTGTTTCATCAACACTCAGATAGTCCACTGATTACACAAGTCCTCCAGATGTGCATCATAAGCTTCTACTGGTCTTTCCGTTAACGATCAAAACGTAGACCGTTTGAGAATTACTCCCATGGAGGACAGTGCGTATGGGGACTGTTGTATTCAATCCCAATGCAATTTCTGAGTTACATTAACACTCTGATACTCCACAGATTACAGAATGCCTCCAGACGTGCATCGGAATCTACTACTGGTCTTCCAGGGAACGATCAAAGCGTAGACTGTTTGAGACATTACTCCCTTGGAGGAAAGTGCGCATGGTGACTGTTGTATTCAATACCGATGCAATTTCTGTGTTTCATCAACACTTTGATAGTCCACAGATTACAGAATGCCTCCAGATGTGCATCGGAAGCTACTACTGGTTTTTCCAGGAACGATCAAAACGTAGACTGTTTGAGAATTACTCCCATGGAGGAAAGTACGCATGGGTTCTGTTGTATTCAATCCCGATGCAATTTCTGAAGTACATTAACACTCTGATAGTCCACAGATTACAGAATGCTTCCAGACGTGCATCGTAATCTACTACTGCTCTTCCAGGGGACGGTCATAGCATAGACTGTTTGAGACATTACACCCATGGAGGAAAGTGCCCACGGTGACTGTTGTATTCAATCCCGATGCAATTTCTGTATTACATCGACACACTGATAGTCCACAGATTACAGAATGATTCCAGATGTGCATCGGAAACTACTACTGGTCTTCCAGGAAACGATCAAAGCATACACCGTTTGAGACATTACTCCCTTGGAGGAAAGTGCGCATGGTGACTGCTGTATTCAATACCGATGCAATTTCTATGGTTCAACAACACTCTGATAGTCCAGAGATTACAGAATGAATCCGGATGTCCATCGGAATCTATTACTGGTCTTCCAGGGAACGAAAAAAGCGTACATTGTTTGAGACATTACTCCCATGGAGAAAAGTGCGCATGGTGACTGTTGTAGTCAATCCCGAAGCAATTTCTGTGTTTCATCAACACTTTGATAGTCCACAAATTACAGATTGCCTCCAGAGGTGCAACGGAAACTACTACTGGTCTTTCAGGGAACGATCAAAGCGTAGACTGTTTGAGACATAACTCCCAAGGAGGAAAGTGCGCATGGTGACTGTTGTAGTCAATCCAGAAGCAATTTCTGTGGTTCAACAACACTCTGATAGTACACAGATTACAGAATGCCTCCAGAGGTGCAACGGAAACTACTACTTGTCTTCCAGGGAACGATCAAAGCATAGACTGTTTGAGACATTACTCCCATGGAGGAAAGTGCGCATGGTGACTGTTGTATTCGGTACCGATGCAATTTCTGTGTTTCTACAACACTCTGATAGTCCGCAGATTACAGATTGCCTCCAGATTTGCATCGGAATCTACTACTGGTCTTCCAGGGAACGAAAAAAGCGTAGACTGTTTGAGACATTACTCCCATGGAGGAAAGTGCGCATGGTGACTGTTTTATTCCATACCGATGCAATTTCTGTGTTTCTACAACACTCTGATAGTCCGCAGATTACAGAATGCCTCCAGATGTGCATCGGAATCTACTACTGGTCTTCCAGGGAACGAAAAAAGCGTAGACTGTTTGAGACATTACTCCCATGGAGGAAAGTGCGCATGGTGACTGTTGTATTCAATCCCGATGCAATTTCTGTGTTACATCAACACTCTGATAGTCCACAGGTTACAGAATGCCTCCAGATGTGCATCGGAATCTACTACTGGTCTTCCAGGGAACGGTCAAAGCGTAGACTGTTTGAGACATTACTCCCATGGAGAAAATTGCGCATGCTGACTGTTGTACTCCATCCCGAGGAATTTCCTGTGTTTCATCAACACTTTGAAGGTCCACAGATTACAGAATGATTCCAGATGAGCATCGGAAACTACTACTGGTCTTCCAGGAAACGATCAAAGCGTAGACTGTTTGAGACATTACTCCCTTGGAGGAAAGTGCGCATGGTGGCTGTTGTATTCAATACCGATGCAATTTCTATGTTTCAAAAACACTATGATAGTCCACAGATTACAGAATGTTTCCAGATGTGCATCGGAAACTACTACTGGTCTTCCAGGAAACAATCAAAGCGTAGACTGTTTGAGACATTACTCCCATGGAGAAAAGTGCGCATGGTGACTGTTGTAGTCAATCCCGAAGCAATTTCTGTATTTCATCAACACTTTGATAGTCCACAGATTACAGAATGCCTCCAGAGGTGCAACGGAAACTACTACTGGTCTTCCAGGGAACGATCAAATCGTATACTGTTTGAGACCATACCTCCCATGGAGGAAATGCGCATGGTGACTGTTGTAGTCAATCACGAAGCAATTTCTGTGTTTCAACAACACTCTGATAATCCACAGATTACAGAATGCTTCCAGATGTTCATCGGAAGCTACTACTGGTCTTTCCAGGAACGATCAAAACGTAGACTGTTTGAGAATTACTCCCATGGAGGAAAGTACGCATGGGGACTGTTGTATTCAATCCCGATGCAATTTCTGAAGTACATTAACACTCTGATAGTCCACAGATTACAGAATGCCTCCAGACGTGCATCGGAATCTACTACTGGTCTTCCAGGGGACGGTCAAAGCATAGACTGTTTGAGACATTACTCCCATGGAGGAAAGTGCCCACGGTGACTGTTGTATTCAATCCCGATGCAATTTCTGTTTTACATCAACACTCTGATAGTCCACAGATTACAGAATGATTCCAGATGTGCATCGGAAACTACTACTGGTCTTCCAGGAAACGATCAAAGCGTAGACTGTTTGAGACATTACTCCCTTGGAGGAAAGTGCGCATGGTGACTGTTGTATTCAATACCGATGCAATTTCTATGTTTCAACAACACTCTGATAGTCCAGAGATTACAGAATGAATCCAGATGTCCATCGGAATCTATTACTGGTCTTCCAGGGAACGAAAAAAGCGTACATTGTTTGAGACATTACTCCCATGGAGAAAAGTGTGCATGGTGAATGTTGTAGTCAATCCCGATGCAATTTCTGTGTTTCATCAACACTCAGATAGTCCACTGATTACAGAAGTCCTAAAGATGTGCATCGGAAAGTACTACTGGTCGGCAGGGAACGATCAAAGCGATGACAGTTTGAGACATTACTCCCATGGAGGAAAGTGTTCATGGTGACTGTTGTATTCAATCCCGATGCAATTTCTGTGTTTCATCAACACTCTGATAGTCCACAGTTTCCAGAACGCCTCCAGATGTGCATCTGAAACTACTACTGGTCTTCCTGGGAACGATTAAATCGTAGACTGTTTGAGACATTACTCCCATGGAGGAAAATGCGCATGGTGACTGTTGTATTCAATCCCGATGCAATTTCTGTGTTACATCAACACTCTGATAGGTCACAGGTTACAGAATGCCTCCAGATGTGCATCGGAATCTACTACTGGTCTTCCAGGGAACGGTCAAAGCGTAGACTGTTTGAGACATTACTCCCATGGAGAAAATTGCGCATGCTGACTGTTGTACTCCATCCCGAGGAATTTCCTGTGTTTCATCAACACTTTGAAGGTCCACAGATTACAGAATGCCTCCAGATGTGCATCGTAAACTACTACTGGTCTTCCAGGGAACGATCAAGGCGTAGACTGTTTGAGACATTACTCCCATGGGGGAAAATTCGCATGGTGACTGTTGTATTCAATCCCGATGCAATTTCTGTGTTTCATCAACACTCTGATAGTCCACAGGTTACAGAATGCCTCCAGATGTGCATCGTAAACTACTACTGGTCTTCCAGGGAACGATCAAGGCGTAGACTGTTTGAGACATTACTCCCATGGGGGAAAATTCGCATGGTGACTGTTGCATTCAATCCCGATGCAATTTCTGAAGTACATTGACACTCTGATAGTCCACAGATTACAGAATGCCTCCAGACGTGCATCGGAATCTACTACTGGTCTTCCAGGGGACGGTCAAAGCATAGACTGTTTGAGACATTACTCCCATGGAGGAAAGTCCCCACGGTGACTGTTGTATTCAATCCCGATGCAATTTCTGTATTACATCAACACTCTGAGAGTCCACAGATTAAAGAATAATTCCAGATGTGCATCCGAAACTACTACTGGTCTTAAAGGAAACGATCAAAGCGTAGACTGTTTGAGACATTACTCCCTTGGAGGAAAGTGCGCATGGTGACTGATGTATTCAATACCGATGCAATTTCTATGTTTCAACAACACTCTGATAGTCCACAGATTACAGAATGAATCCAGATGTCCATCGGAATCTATTACTGGTCTTCCAGGGAACGAAAAAAGCGTACATTGTTTGAGACATAACTCCCATGGAGAAATTTGCGCATGGTGACTGTTGTAGTCAATCCCGAAGCAATTTCTGTGTTTCATCAACACTTTGATAGTCGATAAATTACAGAATGCCTCCAGAGGTGCAACGGAAACTACTACTGGTCTTTCAGTGAACGATCATAGAGTAATCTGTTTGAGACATAACTCCCATGGAGGAAAGTGCGCATGGTGACTGTTGTAGTCAATCCCGAAGCAATTTCTGTGGTTCAACAACACTCTGATAGTCCACAGATTACAGAATGCCTCCAGACGTGCATCGGAATCTACTACTGGTCTTCCAGGGGACGGTCAAAGCATAGACTGTTTGAGACATTACTCCCATGGAGGAAAGTCCCCACGGTGACTGTTGTATTCAATCCCGATGCAATTTCTGTATTACATCAACACTCTGATAGTCCACAGATAACAGAATAATTCCAGATGTGCATCGGAAACTACTACTGGTCTTAAAGGAAACGATCAAAGCGTAGACTGTTTGAGACATTCCTCCCTTGGGGAAAGTGCGCATGGTGACTGTTGTATTCAATTCCGATGCAATTTCTGTGTTACATCAACACTCTGATAGGTCACAGGTTACAGAATGCCTCCAGATGTGCATCGGAATCTACTACTGGTCTTCCATTGAACGGTCAAAGCGTAGACTGTTTGAGACATTACTCCCATGGAGAAAATTGCGCATGCTGACTGTTGTACTCCATCCCGAGGAATTTCCTGTGTTTCAGCAACACTTTGAAGGTCCACAGATTACAGAATGACTCCAGATGTGCATCGTAAACTACTACTAGTCTTCCAGGGAACGATCAAAGCGTAGACTGTTTGAGACATTACTCCCATGGGGGAAAATTCGCATGGTGACTGTTGTATTGAATCCCGATGCAATTTCTGTGTTTCATCAACACTCTGATAGTCCACAGATTACAGAATGCCTCCAGATGTGCATCGGAAGCTACTACTGGTCTTTCCAGGAACGATCAAAACGTAGACTGTTAGAGAATTACTCCCATGGAGGAAAGTACGCATGGGGACTGTTGTATTCAATCCCGATGCAATTTCTGAGTTACATTGTTGTTGTTGTTGTGGTCTTCAGTCCTGAGACTGGTTTGATGCAGCTCTCCATGCTACTCTATCCTTTGCAAGCTTCTTCATCTCCCAGTACCTACTGCAACCTACATCCTTCTGAATCTGCTTAGTGTACTCATCTCTCGGTCTCCCTCTACGATTTTTACCCTCCACACTACCCTCCAATGCTAAATTTGTGATCCCTTGATGCCTCAAAACATGTCCTACCAACCGATCCCTTCTTCTAGTCAAGTTGTGCCACAAACTTCTCTTCTCCCCAATCCTATTCAATACCTCCTCATTAGTTACGTGATCTATCCACCGTATCTTCAGTATTCTTCTGTAGCACCACATTTCGAAAGCTTCTATTCTCTTCTTGTCCAAACTAGTTATCGTCCATGTTTCACTTCCATACATGGCTACACTCCAAACAAATACTTTCAGAAATGACTTCCTGACACTTAAATCTATATTCGATGTTAACAAATTTCTCTTCTTCAGAAATGCTTTCCTTGCCATTGCCAGTCTACATTTTATATCCTCTCTACTTCGACCATCATCAGTTATTTTACTTCCTAAATAGCAAAACTCCTTTACTACTTTAAGTGTCTCATTTCCTAATCTAATTCCCTCAGCATCACCCGATTTAATTGGACTACATTCCATTATCCTCGTTTTGCTTTTGTTGATGTTCATCTTATATCCTCCTTTCAAGACACTGTCCATTCCGTTCAACTGCTCTTCCAAGTCCTTTGCCGTCTCTGACAGAATTACAATGTCATCGGCGAACCTCAAAGTTTTTACTTCGTCTCCATGAATTTTAATACCTACTCCAAATTTTTCTTTTGTTTCCTTTACTGCTTGCTCAATATACAGATTGAATAACATCGGGGAGAGGCTACAACCCTGTCTCACTCCTTTCCCAACCACTGCTTCCCTTTCATGCCCCTCGACTCTTATGACTGCCATCTGGTTTCTGTACAAATTGTAAATAGCCTTTCGCTCCCTGTATTTTACCCCTGCCACCTTTAGAATTTGAAAAAGAGTATTCCAGTCAACATTGTCAAAAGCTTTCTCTAAGTCTACAAATGCTAGAAACGTAGGTTTACCTTTTCTTAATCTTTCTTCTAAGATAAGTCGTAAGGTCAGTATTGCCTCACGTGTTCCAACATTTCGACGGAATCCAAACTGATCCTCCCCGAGGTCCGCATCTACCAGTTTTTCCATTCGTCTGTAAAGAATTCGCGTTAGTATTTTGCAGCTGTGACTTATTAAACTGATAGTTCGGTAATTTTCACATCTGTCAGCACCTGCTTTCTTTGGGATTGGAATTATTATATTCTTCTTGAAGTCTGAGGGTATTTGGCCTGTCTCATACATCTTGCTCACCAGCTGGTAGAGTTTTGTCATGACTGGCTCTCCCAAGGCCGTCAGTAGTTCTAATGGAATGTTGTCTACTCCGGGGGCGTTGTTCCGACTCAGGTCTTTCAGTGCTCTGTCAAACTCTTCACGCAATATCGTATCACCCATTTCGTCTTCATCTACATCCTCTTCCATTTCCATAATATTGTCCTCAAGTACATCACCCTTGTATAAACCTTCTATATACTCCTTCCAACTTTCTGCCTTCCCTTCTTTGCTTAGAACTGGGTTGCCATCTGAGCTCTTGATATTCATACACGTGGTTCTCTTCTCTCCAAAGGTCTCTTTAATTTTCCTGTAGGCAGTATCTATCTTACCCCTAGTGAGGTAAGCCTCTACATCCTTACATTTATCCTCTAGCCATCCCTGTTTAGCCATTTTGCACTTCCTCTCGATCTCATTTTTGAGACGTTTGTATTCCTTTTTGCCTGCTTCATTTACTGCATTTTTATATTTTCTCCTTTCATCAATTAAATTCAATATTTCTTCTGTTACCCAAGGATTTCTAGCAGCCCTCGTCTTTTTACCTACTTTATCCTCTGCTGCCTTCACTACTTCATCCCTCAGAGCTACCCATTCTTCTTCTACTGTATTTCTTTCCCCTATTCCTGTCAATTGTTCCCTTATGCTCTCCCTGAAACTCTGTACAACCTCTGGTTCTTTCAGTTTATCCAGGTCCCATCTCCTTAATTTCCCACATTTTTGCAGTTTCTTCAGTTTTAATCTACAGGTCATAACCAATAGATTGTGGTCAGAGTCCACATCTGCCCCTGGAAATGTCTTACAACTTAAAACCTGGTTCCTAAATCTCTGTCTTACCATTATATAATCTATCTGATACCTTTTAGTATCTCCAGGGTTCTTCCACGTATACAACCTTCTTTCATGATTCTTAAACCAAGTGTTACCTATGACTAAGTTGTGCTCTGTACAAAATTCTACTAGGCGGCTTCCTCTTTCATTTCTTAGCCCCAATCCATATTCACCTACTATGTTTCCTTCTCTCCCTTTTCCTACACTCGAATTCCAGTCACCCATTACTATTAAATTTTCGTCTCCCTTCACTATCTGAATAATTTCTTTTATTTCATCGTACATTTCTTCAATTTCTTCGTCATCTGCAGAGCTAGTTGGCATATAAACTTGTACTACTGTAGTAGGTGTGGGTTCGTATCTATCTTGGCCACAATAATGCGTTCACTATGCTGTTTGTAGTAGCTTACCCGCATTCCTATTTTCCTATTCATTATTAAACCTACTCCTGCATTACCCCTATTTGATTTTGTGTTTATAACCCTGTAATCACCTGACCAGAAGTCTTGTTCCTCCTGCCACCGAACTTCACTAATTCCCACTATATCTAACTTTAACCTATCCATTTCCCTTTTTAAATTTTCTAACCTACCTGCCCGATTAAGGGATCTGACATTCCACGCTCCGATCCGTAGAACGCCAGTTTTCTTTCTCCTGATAACGACATCCTCCTGAGTAGTCCCCGCCCGGAGATCCGAATGGGGGACTATTTTACCTCCGGAATATTTTACCCAAGAGGATGCCATCATCATTTAATCATACAGTAAAGCTGCATGTCCTCGGGAAGAATTATGGCTGTAGTTTCCCCTTGCTTACATTAACACTATGATAGTCCACAGATTACAGAATGCCTCCAGACGTGCATCGGAATCTACTACTGGTCTTCCAGGGGACGGTCAAAGCATAGACTGTTTGAGACATTACACCCATGGAGGAAAGTGCCCATGGTGACTGTTGTATTCAATCCCGATGCAATTTCTGTGTTACATCAACACTCTGATAGTCCACAGATTGCAGAATGATTCCAGATGTGCATCGGAAACTACTACTGGTCTTCCAGGAAACGATCAAAGCGTAGACTGTTTGAGACATTACTCCCTTGGAGGAAAGTGCGCATGGTGACTGTTGTATTCAATACCGATGCAATTTCTATGTTTCAAAAACACTCTGAAGTCCACAGATTACAGAATGATTCCAGATGTCCATCGGAATCTATTACTGGTCTTCCAGGGAACGAAAAAAGCGTAGATTGTTTGAGACATTACTCCCATGGAAAAAAGTGCGCATGGTGACAGTTGTAGTCAATCCCGAAGCAATTTCTGTGATTCATCAACACTTTGATAGTCCACAGATTACAGAATGCCTCCAGAGGTGCAACGGAAACTACTACTGGTCTTTCAGGGAACGATCAAAGCGTAGACTGTTTGAGACATAACTCCAATGGAGGAAAGTGCGCATGGTGACTGTTGTAGTCAATCCCGAAGTAATTTCTGTGGTTCAACAACACTCTGATAGTCCACAGATTACAGAATGCCTCCAGAGGTGCAACGGAAACTACTACTGGTCTTCCAGGGAACGATCAAAGCATAGAATCTTTGAGACATTACTCCCATGGAGGAAAGTGCGCATGGTGACTGTTGTATTCCATACCGATGCAATTTCTGTGTTTCAACAACACTCTGATAGTCCGCAGATTACAGAATGCCTCCAGATGTGCATCGGAATCTACTACTGGTCTTCCAGGGAACGAAAAAGCGTAGACTGTTTGAGACATTACTCCCATGGAGGAAAGTGCGCATGGTGACCGTTGTATTCAATCCCGATGCAATTTCTGTCTTACATCAACACTCTGGTAGTCCACAGGTTACGGAATGCCTCCAGATGTGCATCGGAAACTACTACTGGTCTTCCAGGGAACGGTCAAAGCGTAGACTGTTTGAGACATTACTCCCATGGAGAAAATTGCGCATGCTGACTGTTGAACTCCATCCCGAGGAATTTGTTGTGTTTCATCAACACTTTGAAGGTCCACAGATTACAGAATGCCTCCAGATGTGCATCGTAAACTACTACTGGTCTTCGAGGGAACGATCAAAGCGTAGACTGTTTGAGACATTACTCCCACGGGGGAAAATGCGCTTGGTGACTGTTGTATTCAATCCCGATGCAATTTCTGTGTTGCAACAACACTCAGATAGTCCACTTATTACAGAAGTCCTCCAGATGTGCATCGGAAACTACTACTGGACTTCAGGGAACGATCAAAGCGTAGACAGTTTGAGACATTACTCCCATGGAGGAAAGTGCTCATGGTGACTGTTGTATTCAATCCCGATGCAATTTCTGTGCTTCATCAACACTCTGATAGTCCACAGTTTCCAGAATGCCTCCAGATGTGCATCTGAAACTACTACCGGTCTTCCAGGGAACGATTAAAGCCTAGACTGTTTGAGACATTACTCCCATGGAGGAAAGTGCGCATGGTGACTGTTGTATTCAATCCCGATGCAATTTCTGTGTTTCATCAACACTTTGAAGGTCCACAGATTACAGAATGCCACCTGATGTGCATCGGAAACTACTACTGGTCTTCCAGGAGCGATCAAAGCGTAGACTGTTTGAGACATTACTCCCATTGAGGAACGTGCGCATGGTGACTGTTGTATTCAATCTCGATGCAATTTCTGTGTTTCATCAACACTCAGATAGACCAATGATTACAGAAGTCCTCCAGATGTGCATCAGAAGCTACTACTGGTCTTTCCGTTAACGATCAAAACGTAGACCGTTTGAGAATTACTCCCATGGAGGAAAGTGCGCATGGGGACTGTTGTATTCAATCCCGATGCAATTTCTGAGTTACATTAACACTCTGATAGTCCACAGATTACAGAATGCCTCCCGACGTGCATCGGAATCTACTACTGGTCTTCCAGGGAACGAAAAAAGCGTAGATTGTTTGAGACATTACTCCCATGAAGAAAAGTGCGCATGGTGACTGTTGTAGTCAATCCCGAAGCAATTTCTGTGTTTCAACAACACTCTGATAGTCCACAGATTACAGAATTCCTCCAGATGTGCATCGCAAAATACTACTGGTCTTCCAGGGAACGATCGAAGCGTAGACTGTTTGAGACATTACTCCCATGGAGGAAAGTGCGCGTGGTGACTGTTGTATTCAATCCCGATGCAATTTCTGTGTTACATCAACACTCTGATAGTCCACAGATTACAGAATGATTCCAGATGTGCATCGGAAACTACTACTGGTCTTCCAGGAAACGATCAAATCGTAGACTGTTTGAGACATTTCTCCCTTGGAGGAAAATGCGCATGGTGACTGTTGTACTCAATACCGATGCAATTTCTGTGTTTCAACAACACTCTGATAGTAAACAGATTACAGAATGCCTCCAGATGTCCATCGGAATCTACTACTGGTCTTCCAGGGAACGAAAAAAGCGTAGATTGTTTGAGACATTACTCCCATGGAGATAAGTGCGCATGGTGACTGTTGTAGTCAATCCCGAAGCATTATCTGTGTTTCATCAACACTTTTTATAGTCCACAGATTACAGAATGCCTCCAGAGGTGCAACGGAAACAACTACTGGATTTTTCAATGAACGATCAAAGCGTAGACTGTTAGAGACATAACTCCCATGGAGGAAAGTGCGCGTGGTGACTGTTGTATTCAATCCCGATGCAATTTATGTGTTACATCAACACTCTGATAGTCCACAGATTACAGAATGATTCCAGATGTGCATCGGAAACTACTACTGGTCTTCCAGGAAACGATCAAATCGTAGACTGTTTGAGACATTTCTCCCTTGGAGGAAAATGCGCATGGTGACTGTTGTACTCAATACCGATGCAATTTCTGTGGTTCAACAACACTCTGATAGTCCACAGATTACAGAATGCCTCCAGAGGTGCAACGGAAACTACTGCTGGTCTTTCAGGGAACGATCAAAGCATTGAGTCTTTGAGACATTACTCCCATGGAGGAAAGTGCGCATGGTGACTGTTGTATTCAATCCCGATGCAATTTCTGTGTTTCAACAACACTCTGATAGTCCACAGATTACAGAATGCCTCCAGATGTGCATCAGAAACTACTACTGGTCTTCCAGGGAACGGTCAAAGCGTAGACTGTTTGAGACATAACTCCCATGGAGGAAAGTGCGCATGGTGACTGTTGTATTCAATCCCGATGCAATTTCTGTGTTACATCAACACTCTGATAGTCCACAGGTTACAGAATGCCTCCAGATGTGGATCGGAATCTACTACTGGTCTTCCAGGGAACGGTCAAAGCGTAGACTGTTTGAGACATTACTCCCATGGAGAAAATTGCGCATGCTGACTGTTGTACTCCATCCCGAGGAATTTCCTGTGTTTCATCAACACATTGAAGGTCCACCGATTACAGAATGCCTCCAGATGTGCATCGTAAACTACTACTGGTCTTCCAGGGAACGATCAAAGCGTAGACTGTTTGAGACATTACTCCCATGGGAGAAAATTCGCATGGTGACAGTTGTATTCAATCCCGATGCAATTTCTGTGTTTCATCAACACTCTGATAGTCCACAGATTACAGAATGACTCCAGATGTGCATCGGAAGCTACTACTGGTCTTTCCATAAACGATCAAAACGTAGACTGTTTGAGAATTACTCCCATGGAGGAAAGTACGCATGGGGACTGTTGTATTCAATCCCGATGCAATTTCTGAGTTACATTAACACTCTGATAGTCCACAGATTACAGAATGCCTCCTGACGTGCATCGGAATCTACTACTGGTCTTCCAGGGGACGGTCAAAGCATAGACTGTTTGAGACATTACTCCCATGGAGGAAAGTGCCAATGGTGACTGTTGTATTCAATCCCGATGCAATTTCTGTGTTACATCAACACTCTGATAGTCCACAGATTACAGAATGATTCCAGATGTGCATCGGAAACTACTACTGGTCTTCCAGGAAACGATCAAAGCGTAGACTGTTTGAGACATTACTCCCATGGAGGAATGTGCGCATGGTGACTGTTGTATTCAATACCGATGCCATTTCTATGTTTCAAAAACACTCTGATAGTCCACAGATTACAGAATGCCTCCAGATGTCCATCGGAATCTATTACTGGTCTTCCATTGAACGAAAAAAGCGTAGATTGTTTGAGACATTACTCCCATGGAGAAAAGTGCGCATGGTGACTGTTGTAGTCAATCCCGAAGCAATTTCTGTGGTTCAACAACACTCTGATAGTACACAGATTACAGAATGCCTCCAGAGGTGCAACGGAAACTACTACTGGTCTTCCAGGGAACGATCAAAGCATAGAGTCTTTGAAACATTACTCCCATCGAAGAAAGTGCGCATGGTGACTGTTGTATTCCATACCGATGCAATTTCTGTGTTTCTACAACACTCTGATAGTCCGCAGATTACAGAATGCCTCCAGATGTGCAACGGAATCTACTACTGGTCTTCCAGGGAACGAAAAAAGCGTAGACTGTTTGAGACATTACTCCCATGGAGGAAAATGCGCATGGTGACTGTTGTATTCAATCCCGATGCAATTTCTGTGTTACATCAACACTCAAAAATCCACAGGTTACAGAATGCCTCCAGATGTGCATCGGAATCTACTACTGGTCTTCCAGGGAACGGTCAAAGCGTAGACTGTTTGAGACATTACTCCCATGGAGAAAATTGCGCATGCTGACTGTTGTACTCCATCCTGAGGAATTTCCTGTGTTTCATCAACACTTTGAAGGTCCACAGATTACAGAATGCCTCCAGATGTGCATCGTAAACTACTACTAGTCTTCCAGGGAACGATCAAAGCGTAGACTGTTTGAGACATTACTCCCATGGGGGAAAATGCGCTTGGTGACTGTTGTATTCAATCCCGATGCAATTTCTGTGTTTCATCAACACTCAGATAGTCCACTTATTACAGAAGTCCTCCAGGTGTGCATCGGAAACTACTACTGGTCTTCAGGGAACGATCAAAGCGTAGACAGTTTGAGACATTACTCCCATGGAGGAAAGTGCTCATGGTGACTGTTGTATTCAATCCCGATGCAATCTCTGTGTTTCATCAACACTCTGATAGTCCACAGTTTCCAGAATGCCTCCAGATGTGCATCTGAAACTACTACTGGTCTTCCAGGGAACGATTAAAGCCTAGACTGTTTGAGACATTACTCCCATGGAGGAAAGTGCGCATGGTGACTGTTGTATTCAATCCCGATGCAATTTCTGTGTTTCATCAACACTTTGAAGGTCCACAGATTACAGAATGCCTCCTGATGTGCATCGGAAACTACTACTGGTCTTCCAGGGAGAGATCAAAGCGTAGACTGTTTGAGACATTACTCCCATTGAGGAACGTGCGCATGGTGACTGTTGTATTCAATCTCGATGCAATTTCTGTGTTTCATCAACACTCAGATAGACCAATGATTACAGAAGTCCTCCAGATGTGCATCAGAAGCTACTACTGGTCTTTCCGTTAACGACCAAAACGTAGACCGTTTGAGAATTACTCCCATGGAGGAAAGTGCGCATGGGGACTGTTGTATTCAATCCCGATGCAATTTCTGAGTTACATTAACACTCTGATAGTCCACAGATTATAGAATGCCTCCAGACGTGCATCGGAATCTACTACTGGTTTTCCAGGGAACGAAAAAAGCGTAGATTGTTTGAGACATTACTCCCATGAAGAAAAGTGCGCATGGTGACTGTTGTATTCAATCCCGATGCAATTTCTGTGTTTCATCAACACTCTAATAGCCCACAGATTACAGAATGCCTCCAGATGTGCATCGGAAGCTACTACTGGTCTTTCCGGGAACAATCAAATCGTAGACTGTGTGAGAATTACTCCCACGGAGGGAAGTGCGCATGGGGACTGTTGCATTCAATCCCGATGCAATTTCTGAGTTACTATAACACTCTGATAGTCCACAGATTACAGAATGCCTCCAGACGTGCATCGGAAACTACTACTGGTCTTCCTGGGGACGAAAAAAGCGTAGATTGTTTGAGACATTACTCCCATGAAGAAAAGTGCGCATGGTGACTGTTGTAGTCAATCCCGAAGCAATTTCTGTGTTTCAACAACACTCTGATAGTCCACAGACTACAGAATTCCTCCAGAGGTGCAACGGAAACAACTACTGGTCTTTCAATGAACGATCAAAGCGTAGACTGTTAGAGACATAACTCCCATGGAGGAAAGTGCGCATGGTGACTGTTGTAGTCAATCCCTAAGCAATTCCTGTGGTTCAACAACACTCTGATAGTCCACAGATTACAGAATGCCTCCAGAGGTGCAACGGAAACTACTGCTGGGCTTTCAGGGAACGATCAAAGCATTGAGTCTTTGAGACATTACTCCCATGGAGGAAAGTGCGCATGGTGACTGTTGTATTCAATCCCGATGCAATTTCTGTGTTTCATCAACACTCTGATAGTCCACAGATTACAGAATGCCTCCAGATGTGCATCGGAAGCTACTACTGGTCTTTCCATAAACGATCAAAACGTAGACTGTTTGAGAATTACTCCCATGGAGGAAAGTACGCATGGGGACTGTTGTATTCAATCCCGATGCAATTTCTGAGTTACATTAACACTCTGATAGTCCACAGATTACAGAATGCCTCCTGACGTGCATCGGAATCTACTACTGGTCTTCCAGGGGACGGTCAAAGCATAGTCTGTTTGAGACATTACTCCCATGGAGGAAAGTGCCAATGGTGACTGTTGTATTCAATCCCGATGCAATTTCTGTGTAACATCAACACTCTGATAGTCCACAGATTACAGAATGATTCCAGATGTGCATCGGAAACTACTACTGGTCTTCCAGGAAACGATCAAAGCGTAGACTGTTTGAGACATTACTCCCATGGAGAAGAGTGCGCATGGTGACTGTTGTAGTCAATCCCGAAGCAATTTCTGTGGTTCAACAACACTCTGATAGTACACAGATTACAGAATGCCACCAGAGGTGCAACGGAAACTACTACTGGTCTTCCAGGGAACGATCAAAGCATAGAGTCTTTGAGACATTACTCCCATCGTAGAAAGTGCGCATGGTGACTGTTGTATTCCATACCGATGCAATTTCTGTGTTTCTACAACACTCTGATAGTCCGCAGATTACAGAATGCCTCCAGATGTGCAACGGAATCTACTACTGGTCTTCCAGGGAACGAAAAAAGCGTAGACTGTTTGAGACATTACTCCCATGGAGGAAAATGCGCATGGTGACTGTTGTATTGAATCCCGATGCAATTTCTGTGTTTCATCAACACTCAGATAGTCCACAGATTACAGAATGCCTCCAGATGTGCATCGGATCTACTACTGGTCTTTCCAGGAACGATCAAAACGTAGACTGTTTGAGAATTACTCCCATGGAGGAAAGTACGCATGGTGACTCTTGTATTCAATCCCAATGCATTTTCTGAGTTACATTAACACTCTGATAGTCCACATATTACAGAATGCCTCCAGACGTGAATCGGAATCTACTACTGGTCTTCCAGGGGACGGTCAAAGCATAGACTGTTTGAGACATTACTCCCATGGAGGAAAGTGCCCATGGTGACTGTTGTATTCAATCCCGATGCAATTTCTGTGTTACATTAACACTCTGATAGTCCACAGATTACAGAATGATTCCAGATGTGCATCGGAAACTACTACTGGTCTTCCAGGGAACGATCAAAGCGTAGACTGTTTGAGACATTACTCCCATGGGGGAAAATGCGCTTGGTGACTGTTGTATTCAATTCCGATGCAATTTCTGTGTTTCATCAACACTCAGATAGTCCACTTATTACAGAAGTCCTCCAGATGTGCATCGGAAACTACTACTGGTCTTCAGGGAACGATCAAAGCGTAGACAGTTTGAGACATTACTCCCATGGAGGAAAGTGCTCATGGTGACTGTTGTATTCAATCCCGATGCAATCTCTGTGTTTCATCAACACTCTGATAGTCCACAGTTTCCAGAATGCCTCCAGATGTGCATCTGAAACTACTACTGGTCTTCCAGGGAACGATTAAAGCCTAGACTGTTTGAGACATTACTCCCATGGAGGAAAGTGCGCATGGTGACTGTTGTATTCAATCCCGATGCAATTTCTGAGTTACATTAACACTCTGATAGTCCACAGTTTCCAGAATGCCTCCAGATGTGCATCTGAAACTACTACTGGTCTTCCAGGGAGAGATCAAAGCGTAGACTGTTTGAGACATTACTCCCATTGAGGAACGTGCGCATGGTGACTGTTGTATTCAATCTCGATGCAATTTCTGTGTTTCATCAACACTCAGATAGACCAATGATTACAGAAGTCCTCCAGATGTGCATCAGAAGCTACTACTGGTCTTTCCGTTAACGATCAAAACGTAGACCGTTTGAGAATTACTCCCATGGAGGAAAGTGGGCATGGGGACTGTTGTATTCAATCCCGATGCAATTTCTGAGTTACATTAACACTCTGATAGTCCACAGATTATAGAATGCCTCCAGACGTGCATCGGAATCTACTACTGGTTTTCCAGGGAACGAAAAAAGCGTAGATTGTTTGAGACATTACTCCCATGAAGAAAAGTGCGCATGGTGACTGTTGTATTCAATCCCGATGCAATTTCTGTGTTTCATCAACACTCTAATAGCCCACAGATTACAGAATGCCTCCAGATGTGCATCGGAAGCTACTACTGGTCTTTCCGGGAACGATCAAATCGTAGACTGTGTGAGAATTACTCCCACGGAGGGAAGTGCGCATGGGGACTGTTGCATTCAATCCCGATGCAATTTCTGAGTTACATTAACACTCTGATAGTCCACAGATTACAGAATGCCTCCAGACGTGCATCGGAAACTACTACTGGTCTTCCTGGGGACGAAAAAAGCGTAGATTGTTTGAGACATTACTCCCATGAAGAAAAGTGCGCATGGTGACTGTTGTAGTCAATCCCGATGCAATTTCTGTGTTACATCAACACTCTGATAGTCCACAGATTACAGAATGATTCCAGATGTGCATCGGAAACTACTACTGGTCTTAAAGGAAACGATCAAATCGTAGACTGTTTGAGACATTTCTCCCTTGGAGGAAAATGCGCATGGTGACTGTTGTATTCAATACCGATGCAATTTCTGTGTTTCAACAACACTCTGATAGTCCACAGATTACAGAATGCCTCCAGATGTCCATCGGAATCTACTACTGCTCTTCCAGGGAACGAAAAAAGCGTAGATTGTTTGAGACATTACTCCCATGGAGAAAAGTGCGCATGGTGACTGTTGTAGTCAATCCCGAAGCAATATCTGTGTTTCATCAACACATTGATGGTCCACAGATCACAGAATGCCTCCAGAGGTGCAACGGAAACAACTACTGGTCTTTCAATGAACGATCACAGCGTAGACTGTTAGAGACATAACTCCCATGGAGGAAAGTGCGCATGGTGACTGTTGTAGTCAATCCCTAAGCAATTTCTGTGGTTCAACAACACTCTGATAGTCCACAGATTACAGAATGCCTCCAGAGGTGCAACGGAAACTACTGCTGGTCTTTCAGGGAACGATCAAAGCATTGAGTCTTTGAGACATTACTCCCATGGAGGAAAGTGCGCATGGTGACTGTTGTATTCAATCCCGATGCAATTTCTGTGTTTCATCAACACTCTGATAGTCCACAGATTACAGAATGCCTCCAGATGTGCATCGGAAGCTACTACTGGTCTTTCCATAAACGATCAAAACGTAGACTGTTTGAGAATTACCCCCATGGAGGAAAGTACGCATGGGGACTGTTGTATTCAATCCCGATGCAATTTCTGAGTTACATTAACACTCTGATAGTCCACAGATTACAGAATGCCTCCTGACGTGCATCGGAATCTACTACTGGTCTTCCAGGGGACGGTCAAAGCATAGACTGTTTGAGACATTACTCCCATGGAGGAAAGTGCCAATGGTGACTGTTGTATTCAATCCCGATGCAATTTCTGTGTTACATCAACACTATGATAGTCCACAGATTACAGAATGATTCCAGATGTGCATCGGAAACTACTACTGGTCTTCCAGGAAACGATCAAAGCGTAGACTGTTTGAGACATTACTCCCATGGAGGAATGTGCGCATGGTGACTGTTGTATTCAATACCGATGCCATTTCTATGTTTCAAAAACACTCTGATAGTCCACAGATTACAGAATGCCTCCAGATGTCCATCGGAATCTATTACTGGTCTTCCATTGAACGAAAAAAGCGTAGATTGTTTGAGACATTACTCCCATGGAGAAAAGTGCGCATGGTGACTGTTGTAGTCAATCCCGAAGCAATTTCTGTGGTTCAACAACACTCTGATAGTACACAGATTACAGAATGCCTCCAGAGGTGCAACGGAAACTACTACTGGTCTTCCAGGGAACGATCAAAGCATAGAGTCTTTGAGACATTACTCCCATCGAAGAAAGTGCACATGGTGACTGTTGTATTCCATACCGATGCAATTTCTGTGTTTCTACAACACTCTGATAGTCCGCAGAATACAGAATGCCTCCAGATGTGCAACGGAATCTACTACTGGTCTTCCAGGGAACGAAAAAAGCGTAGACTGTTTGAGACATTACTCCCATGGAGGAAAATGCGCATGGTGACTGTTGTATTCAATCCCGATGCAATTTCTGTGTTACATCAACACTCAAAAATCCACAGGTTACAGAATGCCTCCAGATGTGCATCGGAATCTACTACTGGTCTTCCAGGGAACGGTCAAAGCGTAGACTGTTTGAGACATTACTCCCATGGAGAAAATTGCGCATGCTGACTGTTGTACTCCATCCCGAGGAATTTCCTGTGTTTCATCAACACTTTGAAGGTCCACAGATTACAGAATGCCTCCAGATGTGCATCGTAAACTACTACTAGTCTTCCAGGGAACGATCAAAGCGTAGACTGTTTGAGACATTACTCCCATGGGGGAAAATTCGCATGGTGACTGTTGTATTCAATCCCGATGCAATTTCTGTGTTTCATCAACACTCAGATAGTCCACAGATTACAGAATGCCTCCAGATGTGCATCGGAAGCTACTACTGGTCTTTCCAGGAACGATCAAAACGTAGACTGTTTGAGAATTACTCCCATGGAGGAAAGTACGCATGGTGTCTCTTGTATTCAATCCCAATGCATTTTCTGAGTTACATTAACACTCTGATAGTCCACATATTACAGAATGCCTCCAGACGTGCATCGGAATCTACTACTGGTCTTCCAGGGGACGGTCAAAGCATAGACTGTTTGAGACATTACTCCCATGGAGGAAAGTGCCCATGGTGACTGTTGTATTCAATCCCGATGCAATTTCTGTGTTACATTAACACTCTGATAGTCCACAGATTACAGAATGATTCCAGATGTGCATCGGAAACTACTACTGGTCTTCCAGGGAACGATCAAAGCGTAGACTGTTTGAGACATTACTCCCATGGGGGAAAATGCGCTTGGTGACTGTTGTATTCAATCCCGATGCAATTTCTGTGTTTCATCAACACTCAGATAGTCCACTTATTACAGAAGTCCTCCAGATGTGCATCGGAAACTACTACTGGTCTTCAGGGAACGATCAAAGCGTAGACAGTTTGAGACATTACTCCCATGGAGGAAAGTGCTCATGGTGACTGTTGTATTCAATCCCGATGCAATCTCTGTGTTTCATCAACACTCTGATAGTCCACAGTTTCCAGAATTCCTCCAGATGTGCATCTGAAACTACTACAGGTCTTCCAGGGAACGATTGAAGCCTAGACTGTTTGAGACATTACTCCCATGGAGGAAAGTGCGCATGGTGACTGTTGTATTCAATCCCGATGCAATTTCTGTGTTTCATCAACACTTTGAAGGTCCACAGATTATAGAATGCCTCCTGATGTGCATCGGAAACTACTACTGGTCTTCCAGGGAGAGATCAAAGCGTAGACTGTTTGAGACATTACTCCCGTTGAGGAACGTGCGCATGGTGACTGTTGTATTCAATCTCGATGCAATTTCTGTGTTTCATCAACACTCAGATAGACCAATGATTACAGAAGTCCTCCAGATGTGCATCAGAAGCTACTACTGGTCTTTCCGTTAACGATCAAAACGTAGACCGTTTGAGAATTACTCCCATGGAGGAAAGTGCGCATGGGGACTGTTGTATTCAATCCCGATGCAATTTCTGAGTTACATTAACACTCTGATAGTCCACAGATTATAGAATGCCTCCAGACGTGCATCGGAATCTACTACTGGTTTTCCAGGGAACGAAAAAAGCGTAGATTGTTTGAGACATTACTCCCATGAAGAAAAGTGCGCATGGTGACTGTTGTATTCAATCCCGATGCAATTTCTGTGTTTCATCAACACTCTAATAGCCCACAGATTACAGAATGCCTCCAGATGTGCATCGGAAGCTACTACTGGTCTTTCCGGGAACGATCAAATCGTAGACTGTGTGAGAATTACTCCCACGGAGGGAAGTGCGCATGGGGACTGTTGCATTCAATCCCGATGCAATTTCTGAGTTACATTAACACTCTGATAGTCCACAGATTACAGAATGCCTCCAGACGTGCATCGGAAACTACTACTGGTCTTCCTGGGGACGAAAAAAGCGTAGATTGTTTGAGACATTACTCCCATGAAGAAAAGTGCGCATGGTGACTGTTGTAGTCAATCCCGAAGCAATTTCTGAGTTACATTAACACTCTGATAGTCCACAGATTACAGAATTCCTCCAGATGTGCATCGCAAAATACTACTGGTCTTCCAGGGAACGATCAAAGCGTAGACTGTTTGAGACATTACTCCCATGGAGGAAAGTGCGCATGGTGACTGTTGTAATCAATCCCGATGCAATTTCTGTGTTACATCAACACTCTGATAGTCCACAGATTACAGAATGATTCCAGATGTGCATCGGAAACTACTACTGGTCTTAAAGGAAACGATCAAATCGTAGACTGTTTGAGACATTTCTCCCTTGGAGGAAAATGCGCATGGTGACTGTTGTATTCAATACCGATGCAATTTCTGTGTTTCAACAACACTCTGATAGTCCACAGATTACAGAATGCCTCCAGATGTCCATCGGAATCTACTACTGCTCTTCCAGGGAACGAAAAAAGCGTAGATTGTTTGAGACATTACTCCCATGGAGAAAAGTGCGCATGGTGACTGTTGTAGTCAATCCCGAAGCAATATCTGTGTTTCATCAACACATTGATAGTCCACAGATTACAGAATGCCTCCAGAGGTGCAACGGAAACAACTACTGGTCTTTCAATGAACGATCAAAGCGTAGACTGTTAGAGACATAACTCCCATGGAGGAAAGTGCGCATGGTGACTGTTGTAGTCAATCCCTAAGCAATTTCTGTGGTTCAACAACACTCTGATAGTCCACAGATTACAGAATGCCTCCAGAGGTGCAACGGAAACTACTGCTGGTCTTTCAGGGAACGATCAAAGCATTGAGTCTTTGAGACATTACTCCCATGGAGGAAAGTGCGCATGGTGACTGTTGTATTCAATCCCGATGCAATTTCTGTGTTTCATCAACACTCTGATAGTCCACAGATTACAGAATGCCTCCAGATGTGCATCGGAAGCTACTACTGGTCTTTCCATAAACGATCAAAACGTAGACTGTTTGAGAATTACTCCCATGGAGGAAAGTACGCATGGGGACTGTTGTATTCAATCCCGATGCAATTTCTGAGTTACATTAACACTCTGATAGTCCACAGATTACAGAATGCCTCCTGACGTGCATCGGAATCTACTACTGGTCTTCCAGGGGACGGTCAAAGCATAGACTGTTTGAGACATTACTCCCATGGAGGAAAGTGCCAATGGTGACTGTTGTATTCAATCCCGATGCAATTTCTGTGTTACATCAACACTCTGATAGTCCACAGATTACAGAATGATTCCAGATGTGCATCGGAAACTACTACTGGTCTTCCAGGAAACGATCAAAGCGTAGACTGTTTGAGACATTACTCCCATGGAGAAAAGTGCGCATGGTGACTGTTGTAGTCAATCCCGAAGCAATTTCTGTGGTTCAACAACACTCTGATAGTACACAGATTACAGAATGCCTCCAGAGGTGCAACGGAAACTACTACTGGTCTTCCAGGGAACGATCAAAGCATAGAGTCTTTGAGACATTACTCCCATCGAAGAAAGTGCGCATGGTGACTGTTGTATTCCATACCGATGCAATTTCTGTGTTTCTACAACACTCTGATAGTCCGCAGATTACAGAATGCCTCCAGATGTGCAACGGAATCTACTACTGGTCTTCCAGGGAACGAAAAAAGCGTAGACTGTTTGAGACATTACTCCCATGGAGGAAAATGCGCATGGTGACTGTTGTATTCAATCCCGATGCAATTTCTGTGTTTCATCAACACTCAGATAGTCCACAGATTACAGAATGCCTCCAGATGTGCATCGGAAGCTACTACTGGTCTTTCCAGGAACGATCAAAACGTAGACTGTTTGAGAATTACTCCCATGGAGGAAAGTACGCATGGTGACTCTTGTATTCAATCCCAATGCATTTTCTGAGTTACATTAACACTCTGATAGTCCACATATTACAGAATGCCTCCAGACGTGCATCGGAATCTACTACTGGTCTTCCAGGGGACGGTCAAAGCATAGACTGTTTGAGACATTACTCCCATATAGGAAAGTGCCCATGGTGACTGTTGTATTCAATCCCGATGCAATTTCTGTGTTACATTAACACTCTGATAGTCCACAGATTACAGAATGATTCCAGATGTGCATCGGAAACTACTACTGGTCTTCCAGGGAACGATCAAAGCGTAGACTGTTTGAGACATTACTCCCATGGGGGAAAATGCGCTTGGTGACTGTTGTATTCAATCCCGATGCAATTTCTGTGTTTCATCAACACTCAGATAGTCCACTTATTACAGAAGTCCTCCAGATGTGCATCGGAAACTACTACTGGTCTTCAGGGAACGATCAAAGCGTAGACAGTTTGAGACATTACTCCCATGGAGGAAAGTGCTCATGGTGACTGTTGTATTCAATCCCGATGCAATCTCTGTGTTTCATCAACACTCTGATAGTCCACAGTTTCCAGAATGCCTCCAGATGTGCATCTGAAACTACTACTGGTCTTCCAGGGAACGATTAAAGCCTAGACTGTTTGAGACATTACTCCCATGGAGGAAAGTGCGCATGGTGACTGTTGTATTCAATCCCGATGCAATTTCTGTGTTTCATCAACACTTTGAAGGTCCACAGATTACAGAATGCCTCCTGATGTGCATCGGAAACTACTACTGGTCTTCCAGGGAGAGATCAAAGCGTAGACTGTTTGAGACATTACTCCCATTGAGGAACGTGCGCATGGTGACTGTTGTATTCAATCTCGATGCAATTTCTGTGTTTCATCAACACTCAGATAGACCAATGATTACAGAAGCCCTCCAGATGTGCATCAGAAGCTACTACTGGTCTTTCCGTTAACGATCAAAACGTAGACCGTTTGAGAATTACTCCCATGGAGGAAAGTGCGCATGGGGACTGTTGTATTCAATCCCGATGCAATTTCTGAGTTACATTAACACTCTGATAGTCCACAGATTATAGAATGCCTCCAGACGTGCATCGGAATCTACTACTGGTTTTCCAGGGAACGAAAAAAGCATAGATTGTTTGAGACATTACTCCCATGAAGAAAAGTGCGCATGGTGACTGTTGTATTCAATCCCGATGCAATTTCTGTGTTTCATCAACACTCTAATAGCCCACGGATTACAGTATGCCTCCAGATGTGCATCGGAAGCTACTACTGGTCTTTCCGGGAACGATCAAATCGTAGACTGTGTGAGAATTACTCCCACGGAGGGAAGTGCGCATGGGGACTGTTGCATTCAATCCCGATGCAATTTCTGAGTTACATTAACACTCTGATAGTCCACAGATTACAGAATGCCTCCAGACGTGCATCGGAAACTACTACTGGTCTTCCTGGGGACGAAAAAAGCGTAGATTGTTTGAGACATTACTCCCATGAAGAAAAGTGCGCATGGTGACTGTTGTAGTCAATCCCGATGCAATTTCTGTGTTACATCAACACTCTGATAGTCCACAGATTACAGAATGATTCCAGATGTGCATCGGAAACTACTACTGGTCTTAAAGGAAACGATCAAATCGTAGACTGTTTGAGACATTTCTCCCTTGGAGGAAAATGCGCATGGTGACTGTTGTATTCAATACCGATGCAATTTCTGTGTTTCAACAACACTCTGATAGTCCACAGATTACAGAATGCCTCCAGATGTCCATCGGAATCTACTACTGCTCTTCCAGGGAACGAAAAAAGCGTAGATTGTTTGAGACATTACTCCCATGGAGAAAAGTGCGCATGGTGACTGTTGTAGTCAATCCCGAAGCAATATCTGTGTTTCATCAACACATTGATAGTCCACAGATTACAGAATGCCTCCAGAGGTGCAACGGAAACAACTACTGGTCTTTCAATGAACGATCAAAGCGTAGACTGTTAGAGACATAACTCCCATGGAGGAAAGTGCGCATGGTGACTGTTGTAGTCAATCCCTAAGCAATTTCTGTGGTTCAACAACACTCTGATAGTCCACAGATTACAGAATGCCTCCAGAGGTGCAACGGAAACTACTGCTGGTCTTTCAGGGAACGATCAAAGCATTGAGTCTTTGAGACATTACTCCCATGGAGGAAAGTGCGCATGGTGACTGTTGTATTCAATCCCGATGCAATTTCTGTGTTTCATCAACACTCTGATAGTCCACAGATTACAGAATGCCTCCAGATGTGCATCGGAAGCTACTACTGGTCTTTCCATAAACGATCAAAACGTAGACTGTTTGAGAATTACCCCCATGGAGGAAAGTACGCATGGGGACTGTTGTATTCAATCCCGATGCAATTTCTGAGTTACATTAACACTCTGATAGTCCACAGATTACAGAATGCCTCCTGACGTGCATCGGAATCTACTACTGGTCTTCCAGGGGACGGTCAAAGCATAGACTGTTTGAGACATTACTCCCATGGAGGAAAGTGCCAATGGTGACTGTTGTATTCAATCCCGATGCAATTTCTGTGTTACATCAACACTCTGATAGTCCACAGATTACAGAATGATTCCAGATGTGCATCGGAAACTACTACTGGTCTTCCAGGAAACGATCAAAGCGTAGACTGTTTGAGACATTACTCCCATGGAGGAATGTGCGCATGGTGGCTGTTGTATTCAATACCGATGCCATTTCTATGTTTCAAAAACACTCTGATAGTCCACAGATTACAGAATGCCTCCAGATGTCCATCGGAATCTATTACTGGTCTTCCATTGAACGAAAAAAGCGTAGATTGTTTGAGACATTACTCCCATGGAGAAAAGTGCGCATGGTGACTGTTGTAGTCAATCCCGAAGCAATTTCTGTGGTTCAACAACACTCTGATAGTACACAGATTACAGAATGCCTCCAGAGGTGCAACGGAAACTACTACTGGTCTTCCAGGGAACGATCAAAGCATAGAGTCTTTGAGACATTACTCCCATCGAAGAAAGTGCGCATGGTGACTGTTGTATTCCATACCGATGCAATTTCTGTGTTTCTACAACACTCTGATAGTCCGCAGATTACAGAATGCCTCCAGATGTGCAACGGAATCTACTACTGGTCTTCCAGGGAACGAAAAAAGCGTAGACTGTTTGAGACATTACTCCCATGGAGGAAAATGCGCATGGTGACTGTTGTATTCAATCCCGATGCAATTTCTGTGTTACATCAACACTCTAAAAGTCCACAGGTTACAGAATGCCTCCAGATGTGCATCGGAATCTACTACTGGTCTTCAGGGAACGATCAAAGCGTAGACTGTTTGAGACATTACTCCCATGGAGAAAATTGCGCATGCTGACTGTTGTACTCCATCCCGAGGAATTTCCTGTGTTTCATCAACACTTTGAAGGTCCACAGATTACAGGATGCCTCCAGATGTGCATCGTAAACTACTACTAGTCTTCCAGGGAACGATCAAAGCGTAGACTGTTTGAGACATTACTCCCATGGGGGAAAATTCGCATGGTGACTGTTGTATTCAATCCCGATGCAATTTCTGTGTTTCATCAACACTCAGATAGTCCACAGATTACAGAATGCCTCCAGATGTGCATCGGAAGCTACTACTGGTCTTTCCAGGAACGATCAAAACGTAGACTGTTTGAGAATTACTCCCATGGCGGAAAGTACGCATGGTGACTCTTGTATTCAATCCCAATGCATTTTCTGAGTTACATTAACACTCTGATAGTCCACATATTACAGAATGCCTCCAGACGTGCATCGGAATCTACTACTGGTCTTCCAGGGGACGGTCAAAGCATAGACTGTTTGAGACATTACTCCCATGGAGGAAAGTGCCCATGGTGACTGTTGTATTCAATCCCGATGCAATTTCTGTGTTACATTAACACTCTGATAGTCCACAGATTACAGAATGATTCCAGATGTGCATCGGAAACTACTACTGGTCTTCCAGGGAACGATCAAAGCGTAGACTGTTTGAGACATTACTCCCATGGGGGAAAATGCGCTTGGTGACTGTTGTATTCAATCCCGATGCAATTTCTGTGTTTCATCAACACTCAGATAGTCCACTTATTACAGAAGTCCTCCAGATGTGCATCGGAAACTACTACTGGTCTTCAGGGAACGATCAAAGCGTAGACAGTTTGAGACATTACTCCCATGGAGGAAAGTGCTCATGGTGACTGTTGTATTCAATCCCGATGCAATCTCTGTGTTTCATCAACACTCTGATAGTCCACAGTTTCCAGAATGCCTCCAGATGTGCATCTGAAACTACTACTGGTCTTCCAGGGAACGATTAAAGCCTAGACTGTTTGAGACATTACTCCCATGGAGGAAAGTGCGCATGGTGACTGTTGTATTCAATCCCGATGCAATTTCTGTGTTTCATCAACACTTTGAAGGTCCACAGATTACAGAATGCCTCCTGATGTGCATCGGAAACTACTACTGGTCTTCCAGGGAGAGATCAAAGCGTAGACTCTTTGAGACATTACTCCCATTGAGGAACGTGCGCATGGTGACTGTTGTATTCAATCTCGATGCAATTTCTGTGTTTCATCAACACTCAGATAGACCAATGATTACAGAAGTCCTCCAGATGTGCATCAGAAGCTACTACTGGTCTTTCCGTTAACGATCAAAACGTAGACCGTTTGAGAATTACTCCCATGGAGGAAAGTGCGCATGGGGACTGTTGTATTCAATCCCGATGCAATTTCTGAGTTACATTAACACTCTGATAGTCCACAGATTATAGAATGCCTCCAGACGTGCATCGGAATCTACTACTGGTTTTCCAGGGAACGAAAAAAGCGTAGATTGTTTGAGACATTACTCCCATGAAGAAAAGTGCGCATGGTGACTGTTGTATTCAATCCCGATGCAATTTCTGTGTTTCATCAACACTCTAATAGCCCACAGATTACAGAATGCCTCCAGATGTGCATCGGAAGCTACTACTGGTCTTTCCGGGAACGATCAAATCGTAGACTGTGTGAGAATTACTCCCACGGAGGGAAGTGCGCATGGGGACTGTTGCATTCAATCCCGATGCAATTTCTGAGTTACATTAACACTCTGATAGTCCACAGATTACAGAATGCCTCCAGACGTGCATCGGAAACTACTACTGGTCTTCCTGGGGACGAAAAAAGCGTAGATTGTTTGAGACATTACTCCCATGAAGAAAAGTGCGCATGGTGACTGTTGTAGTCAATCCCGAAGCAATTTCTGTGTTTCAACAACACTCTGATAGTCCACAGATTACAGAATTCCTCCAGATGTGCATCGCAAAATACTACTGGTCTTCCAGGGAACGATCAAAGCGTAGACTGTTTGAGACATTACTCCCATGGAGAAAATTGCGCATGCTGACTGTTGTACTCCATCCCGAGGAATTTCCTCTGTTGCATCAACACTTTGAAGGTCCACAGATTACAGAATGCCTCCAGATATGCATCGTAAACTACTACTGGTCTTCCAGGGATCGATCAAAGCGTAGACTGTTTGAGACATTATTCCCAAGGGGGAAAATTCGCATGGTGACTGTTGTATTCAATCCCTATGCAATTTCTGTGTTTCATCAACACTCTGATAGTCCACAGATTGCAGAATGCCTCCAGATGTGCATCGGAAGCTACTACTGGTCTTTCCATAAACGATCAAAACGTAGACTGTTTCAGAATTACTCCCATGGAGGAAAGTACGCATGGGGACTGTAGTATTCAATCCCGATGCAATTTCTGTGTTACATCAACACTCTGATAGTCCACAGATTACAGAATGATTCCAGATGTGCATCGCAAACTACTACTGGTCTTCCAGGAAACGATCAAAGCGTAGACTGTTTGAGACATTACTCCCTTGGAGGAAAGTGCGCATGGTGACTGTTGTATTCAATACCGATGCAATTTCTATGTTTCAAAAACACTCTGATAGTCCACAGATTACAGAATGCCTCCAGATGTCCATCGGAATCTATTACTGGTCATCCAGGGAACGAAAAAAGCGTAGATTGTTTGAGACATTACTCCCATGGAGAAAAGTGCGCATGGTGACTGTTGTAGTCAATCCCGAAGCAATTTCTGTGTTTCATCAACACTTTGATATTCCACAGATTACAGAATGCCTCCAGTGGTGCAACGGAAACTACTACTTTCAGGGAACGATCAAAGCGTAGACTGTTTGAGACATAGCTCCCATGGAGGAAAGTGCGAATGGTGACTGTTGTAGTCAATCCCGAAGCAATTTCTGTGGTTCAACAACACTCTGATAGTCCACAGATTACAGAATGCCTCCAGAGGTGCAACGGAAACTACTACTTGTCTTCCAGGGAACGATCAAAGCATAGAGTCTTTGAGACATTACTCCCATGGAGGAAAGTGCGCATGGTGACTGTTGTATTCCATACCGATGCAACTTCTGTGTTTCAACAACACTCTGATAGTCCGCAGATTACAGAATGCCTCCAGATGTGCATCGGAATCTACTACTGGACTTCCAGGGAACGAAAAAAGCGTAGACTGTTTGAGACATTACTCCCATGGAGGAAAGTGTGCATCGTGACTGTTGTATTCCATTCCGATTCAATTTCTGTGTTACATCAACACTCTGGTAGTCCACAGGTTACAGAATGCCTCCAGATGTGCATCGGAATCTACTACTGGTCTTCCAGGGAACGATCAAAGCGTAGACTGTTTGAGACATTACTCCCATGGAGAATATTGCGCATGCTGACTGTTGAACTCCATCCCGAGGAATTTCCTGTGTTTCATCAACACTTTGAAGGTCCACAGATTACAGAATGCCTCCAGATGTGCATCGTAAACTACTACTGGTCTTCCAGGGAACGATCAAAGCGTAGACTGTTTGAGACATTACTCCCATGGAGAAACGTGCGCATGGTGACTGTTGTATTCAATCCCTATGCAATTTCTGTGTTTCATGAACACTCTGATAGCCCACAGATTACAGAATGCCTCCAGATGTGCATCGGAAGCTACTACTGGTCTTTCCGGGAACGATCAAAACGTAGACTGTGTGAGAATTACTCCCACGGAGGGAAGTGCGCATGGGGACTGTTGTATTCAATCCCGATGCAATTTCTGAGTTACATTAACACTCTGATAGTCCACAGATTACAGAGTGCTTCCAGACGTGCATCGGAAACTACTACTGGTCTTCCAGGGAACGAAAAAAGCGTAGATTGTTTGAGACATTACTCCCATGAAGAAAAGTGCGCATGGTGACTGTTGTAGTCAATCCCGAAGCAATTTCTGTGTTTCAACAACACTCTGATAGTCCACAGATTACAGAATGATTCCAGATGTGCATCGCAAACTACTACTGGTCTTCCAGGAAACGATCAAAGCGTAGACTGTTTGAGACATTACTCCCATGGAGAAACGTGCGCATGGTGACTGTTGTATTCAATCCCTATGCAATTTCTGTGTTTCATCAACACTCTGATAGTCCACAGATTGCAGAATGCCTCCAGATGTGCATCGGAAGCTACTACTGGTCTTTCCATAAACGATCAAAACGTAGACTGTTTGAGAATTACTCCCATGGAGGAAAGTACGCATGGGGACTGTAGTATTCAATCCCGATGCAACTTCTGAGTTACATTAACACTCTGATAGTCCACAGATTACAGAATGCCTCCAGACGTGCATCGGAATCTACTACTGGTCTTCCAGGGGACGGTCAAAGCATAGACTGTTTGAGACATTACTCCCATGGAGGAAAGTGCCCATGGTGACTGTTGTATTCAATCCCGATGCAATTTCTGTGTTTCATCAACACTCTAATAGCCCACAGATTACAGAATGCCTCCAGATGTGCATCGGAAGCTACTACTGGTCTTTCCGGGAACGATCAAATCGTAGACTGTGTGAGAATTACTCCCACGGAGGGAAGTGCGCATGGGGACTGTTGCATTCAATCCCGATGCAATTTCTGAGTTACATTAACACTCTGATAGTCCACAGATTACAGAATGCCTCCAGACGTGCATCGGAAACTACTACTGGTCTTCCTGGGGACGAAAAAAGCGTAGATTGTTTGAGACATTACTCCCATGAAGAAAAGTGCGCATGGTGACTGTTGTAGTCAATCCCGAAGCAATTTCTGTGTTTCAACAACACTCTGATAGTCCACAGATTACAGAATTCCTCCAGATGTGCATCGCAAAATACTACTGGTCTTCCAGGGAACGATCAAAGCGTAGACTGTTTGAGACATTACTCCCATGGAGAAAATTGCGCATGCTGACTGTTGTACTCCATCCCGAGGAATTTCCTCTGTTGCATCAACACTTTGAAGGTCCACAGATTACAGAATGCCTCCAGATATGCATCGTAAACTACTACTGGTCTTCCAGGGAACGATCAAAGCGTAGACTGTTTGAGACATTATTCCCAAGGGGGAAAATTCGCATGGTGACTGTTGTATTCAATCCCTATGCAATTTCTGTGTTTCATCAACACTCTGATAGTCCACAGATTGCAGAATGCCTCCAGATGTGCATCGGAAGCTACTACTGGTCTTTCCATAAACGATCAAAACGTAGACTGTTTGAGAATTACTCCCATGGAGGAAAGTACGCATGGGGACTGTAGTATTCAATCCCGATGCAATTTCTGTGTTACATCAACACTCTGATAGTCCACAGATTACAGAATGATTCCAGATGTGCATCGCAAACTACTACTGGTCTTCCAGGAAACGATCAAAGCGTAGACTGTTTGAGACATTACTCCCTTGGAGGAAAGTGCGCATGGTGACTGTTGTATTCAATACCGATGCAATTTCTATGTTTCAAAAACACTCTGATAGTCCACAGATTACAGAATGCCTCCAGATGTCCATCGGAATCTATTACTGGTCATCCAGGGAACGAAAAAAGCGTAGATTGTTTGAGACATTACTCCCATGGAGAAAAGTGCGCATGGTGACTGTTGTAGTCAATCCCGAAGCAATTTCTGTGTTTCATCAACACTTTGATATTCCACAGATTACAGAATGCCTCCAGTGGTGCAACGGAAACTACTACTGGTCTTTCAGGGAACGATCAAAGCGTAGACTGTTTGAGACATAGCTCCCATGGAGGAAAGTGCGAATGGTGACTGTTGTAGTCAATCCCGAAGCAATTTCTGTGGTTCAACAACACTCTGATAGTCCACAGATTACAGAATGCCTCCAGAGGTGCAACGGAAACTACTACTTGTCTTCCAGGGAACGATCAAAGCATAGAGTCTTTGAGACATTACTCCCATGGAGGAAAGTGCGCATGGTGACTGTTGTATTCCATACCGATGCAATTTCTGTGTTTCAACAACACTCTGATAGTCCGCAGATTACAGAATGCCTCCAGATGTGCATCGGAATCTACTACTGGACTTCCAGGGAACGAAAAAAGCGTAGACTGTTTGAGACATTACTCCCATGGAGGAAAGTGTGCATCGTGACTGTTGTATTCCATTCCGATTCAATTTCTGTGTTACATCAACACTCTGGTAGTCCACAGGTTACAGAATGCCTCCAGATGTGCATCGGAATCTACTACTGGTCTTCCAGGGAACGATCAAAGCGTAGACTGTTTGAGACATTACTCCCATGGAGAATATTGCGCATGCTGACTGTTGAACTCCATCCCGAGGAATTTCCTGTGTTTCATCAACACTTTGAAGGTCCACAGATTACAGAATGCCTCCAGATGTGCATCGTAAACTACTACTGGTCTTCCAGGGAACGATCAAAGCGTAGACTGTTTGAGACATTACTCCCATGGAGAAACGTGCGCATGGTGACTGTTGTATTCAATCCCTATGCAATTTCTGTGTTTCATGAACACTCTGATAGCCCACAGATTACAGAATGCCTCCAGATGTGCATCGGAAGCTACTACTGGTCTTTCCGGGAACGATCAAAACGTAGACTGTGTGAGAATTACTCCCACGGAGGGAAGTGCGCATGGGGACTGTTGTATTCAATCCCGATGCAATTTCTGAGTTACATTAACACTCTGATAGTCCACAGATTACAGAGTGCTTCCAGACGTGCATCGGAAACTACTACTGGTCTTCCAGGGAACGAAAAAAGCGTAGATTGTTTGAGACATTACTCCCATGAAGAAAAGTGCGCATGGTGACTGTTGTAGTCAATCCCGAAGCAATTTCTGTGTTTCAACAACACTCTGATAGTCCACAGATTACAGAATGATTCCAGATGTGCATCGCAAACTACTACTGGTCTTCCAGGAAACGATCAAAGCGTAGACTGTTTGAGACATTACTCCCATGGAGAAACGTGCGCATGGTGACTGTTGTATTCAATCCCTATGCAATTTCTGTGTTTCATCAACACTCTGATAGTCCACAGATTGCAGAATGCCTCCAGATGTGCATCGGAAGCTACTACTGGTCTTTCCATAAACGATCAAAACGTAGACTGTTTGAGAATTACTCCCATGGAGGAAAGTACGCATGGGGACTGTAGTATTCAATCCCGATGCAACTTCTGAGTTACATTAACACTCTGATAGTCCACAGATTACAGAATGCCTCCAGACGTGCATCGGAATCTACTACTGGTCTTCCAGGGGACGTTCAAAGCATAGACTGTTTGAGACATTACTCCCATGGAGGAAAGTGCCCATGGTGACTGTTGTATTCAATCCCGATGCAATTTCTGTGTTACATCAACACTCTGATAGTCCACGGATTACAGAATGATTCCAGATGTGCATCGCAAACTACTACTGGTCTTCCAGGAAACGATCAAAGCGTAGACTGTTTGAGACATTACTCCCTTGGAGGAAAGTGCGCATGGTGACTGTTGTATTCAATACCGATGCAATTTCTATGTTTCAAAAACACTCTGATAGTCCACAGATTACAGAATGCCTCCAGATGTCCATCGGAATCTATTACTGGTCATCCAGGGAACGAAAAAAGCGTAGATTGTTTGAGACATTACTCCCATGGAGAAAAGTGCGCATGGTGACTGTTGTAGTCAATCCCGAAGCAATTTCTGTGTTTCATCAACACTTTGATATTCCACAGATTACAGAATGCCTCCAGTGGTGCAACGGAAACTACTACTGGTCTTTCAGGGAACGATCAAAGCGTAGACTGTTTGAGACATAACTCCCATGGAGGAAAGTGCGAATGGTGACTGTTGTAGTCAATCCCGAAGCAATTTCTGTGGTTCAACAACACTCTGATAGTCCACAGATTACAGAATGCCTCCAGAGGTGCAACGGAAACTACTACTTGTCTTCCAGGGAACGATCAAAGCATAGAGTCTTTGAGACATTACTCCCATGGAGGAAAGTGCGCATGGTGACTGTTGTATTCCATACCGATGCAATTTCTGTGTTTCAACAACACTCTGATAGTCCGCAGATTACAGAATGCCTCCAGATGTGCATCGGAATCTACTACTGGACTTCCAGGGAACGAAAAAAGCGTAGACTGTTTGAGACATTACTCCCATGGAGGAAAGTGTGCATCGTGACTGTTGTATTCCATTCCGATTCAATTTCTGTGTTACATCAACACTCTGGTAGTCCACAGGTTACAGAATGCCTCCAGATGTGCATCGGAATCTACTACTGGTCTTCCAGGGAACGATCAAAGCGTAGACTGTTTGAGACATTACTCCCATGGAGAATATTGCGCATGCTGACTGTTAAACTCCATCCCGAGGAATTTCCTGTGTTTCATCAACACTTTGAAGGTCCACAGATTACAGAATGCCTCCAGATGTGCATCGTAAACTACTACTGGTCTTCCAGGGAACGATCAAAGCGTAGACTGTTTGAGACATTACTCCCATGGAGGAAAGTGCTCATGGTGACTGTTGTATTCAATCCCGATGCAATTTTTGTGTTTCATCAACACTCTGATAGTCCACAGTTTCCAGAATGCCTCCAGATGTGCATCTGAAACTACTACCGGTCTTCCAGGGAACGATTAAAGCCTAGACTGTTTGAGACATTACTCCCATGGAGGAAAGTGCGCATGGTGACTGCTGTATTCAATCCCGATGCAATTTCTGTGTTTCAACAACACTCTGATAGTACACAGATTACAGAATGCCTCCAGATGTGCATCGGAATCTACTACTGGTCTTCCAGGGAACGAAAAAAGCGTAGATTGTTTGAGACATTACTCCCATGAAGAAAACTGCGCATGGTGACTGTTGTAGTCAATCCCGAAGCAATTTCTGTGTTTCAACAACACTCTGATAGTCCACAGATTACAGAATGCCTCCAGATGTGCATCGCAAAATACTACTGGTCTTCCAGAGAACGATCAAAGCGTAGACTGTTTGAGACATTACTCCCATGGAGGAACGTGCGCATGGTGACTGTTGTATTCAATCCCGATGCAATTTCTGTGTTTCATCAACACTCTGATAGCCCACAGATTACAGAATGCCTCCAGATGTGCATCGGAAGCTACTACTGGTCTTTCCGGGAACGATCAAAACGTAGATTGTTTGAGAATTACTCCTATGGAGGGAAGTGCGCATGGGGACTGTTGTATTCAATCCCGCTGCAATTACTGAGTTATATTAAAACTCTGATAGTTCACAGATTACAGAATGCCTCCAGATGTGCATCTGAAACTACTACTGGTCTTCCAGGGAACGGTCAAAGCGTAGACTGTTTGAGACATTACGCCCATGGAGGAAAGTGCGCATGGTGACTGTTGTATTCAATCCCGTTGCAATTTCTGTGTTACATCAACACTCTGATAGTCCACAGATTACAGAATGATTCCAGATGTGCATCGGAAACTACTACTGGTCTTCCAGGAAACGATCAAATCGTAGACTGTTTGAGACATTTCTCCCTTGGAGGGAAATGCGCATGGTGACTGTTGTATTCAATACCGATGTAATTTCTGTGTTTCAACAACACTCTGATAGTCCACAGATTACAGAATGCCTCCAGATGTCCATCGGAATCTACTACTGGTCTTCCAGGGAACGAAAAAAGCGTAGATTTTTTGAGACATTACTCCCATGGAGAAAAGTGCGCATGGTGACTGTTGTAGTCAATCCCGAAGCAATATCTGTGTTTCATCAACACTTTGATAGTCCACAGATTACAGAATGCCTCCAGAGGTGCAACGGAAACAACTACTGGTCTTTCAATGAACGATCAAAGCGTAGACTGTTAGAGACATAACTTCCATGGAGGAAAGTGCGCATGGTGACTGTTGTAGTCAATCCCTAAGCAATTTCTGTGGTTCAACAACACTCTGATAGTCCACAGATTACAGAATGCCTCCAGAGGTGCAACGGAAACTACTGCTGGTCTTTCAGGGAACGATCAAAGCATTGAGTCTTTGAGACATTACTCCCATGGAGGAAAGTGCGCATGGTGACTGTTGTATTCAATCCCGATGCAATTTCTGTGTTTCAACAACACTCTGATAGCCCACAGATTACAGAATGCCTCCAGATGTGCATCAGAAACTACTACTGGTCTTCCAGGGAACGGTCAAAGCGTAGACTGATTGAGACATTACTCCCCTGGAGGAAATTGCGGATGGTGACTGTTGTATTCCATACCGATGCAATTTCTGTGTTTCAACAGCACTCTGATATTCCGCAGATTACCGAATGCCTCCAGATGTGCATCGGAATCTACTACTGGTCTTCCAGGGAACGAAAAAAGCGTAGACTGTTTGAGACATTACTCCCATGGAGTCAAGTGCGCATGGTGACTGTTGTATTCAACCCCGATGACATTTCTGTGTTACATCAACACTCTGATAGTCCACAGATTACAGAATGCCTCCAGATGTGCATCGGAATCTACTACTGGTCTTCCAGGGAACGGTCAAAGCGTAGACTGTTTGAGACATTACTCCCATGGAGGAAATGGCACATGCTGACTGTTGTACTCCATCCCGAGGAATTTCCTGTGTTTCATCAACACTTTAAAGGTCCACAGATTACAGAATGCCTGAAGATGTGCATCGTAAACTACTACTGGTCTTCCAGGGAACGGTCAAAGCGTAGACTGTTTGAGACATTACTCCCATTGGGGAAAATGCGCATGGTGACTGTTGTATTTAATCCCGATGCAATTTCTGTGTTTCATCAACACTCTGATAGTTCACAGATTACAGAATGCCTCCAGATGTGCATCGGAAGCTACTACTGGTCTTTCCAGGAACGATCAAAACGTAGACAGTTTGAGAATTACTCCCATGGAGGAAAGTACGCATGGGGACTGTTGTATTCAATCCCGATGCAATTTCTGTGTTACATCAACACTCTGATAGTCCACAGATTACAGAATGATTCCAGATGTCCATCGGAATCTATTACTGCTCTTCCACCGAACGAGAAAAGCGTAGATTGTTTGAGACATTACTCCCATGGAGAAAAGTGCGCATTGTGACTGTTGTAGTCAATCCCGAAGCAATCTCTGTGTTTCATCAACACTTTGATAGTCCACAGACTACAGAATGCCTCCAGAGGTGCAACGGAAACTACTACTGGTCTTTCAGGGAACGATCAAAGCGTAGACTGTTTGAGACATAACTCCCATGGAGGAAAGTGCGCATGGTGACTGTTGTAGTCAATCCCAAAGCAATTTCTGTGGTCCAACAAAACTCTGATAGTCCACAGATTACAGAATGCCTCCAGAGGTGCAACTGAAACAACTACTGGTCTTCCAGGGAACGATCAAAGCATAGAGCCTTTGAGACATTACTCCCATGGAGGAAAGTGCGCATGGTGACTGTTGTATTCAATACCGATGCAATTTCTGTGTTTCAACAACACTCTGATAGTCCGCAGATTACAGAATGCCTCCAGATGTGCATCGGAATCTACTACTGGCCTTCCAGGGAACGAAAAAAGCGTAGACTGTTTGAGACACTACTCCCATGGAGGAAAGTGAGCATGGTGATTGTTGTATTCAATTCCGATGCAATTTCTGTGTTACATCAACACTCTGATAGTCCACAGGTTACAGAATGCCTCCAGATGTGCATCGGAATCTACTACTGGTCTTCCAGGGAACGGTCAAAGCGTAGACTGTTTGAGACGTTACTCCCATGGAGAAAATTGCGCATACTGGCTGTTGTACTCCATCCCGAGGAATTTCCTGTGTTTCATCAACACTTTGAAGGTCCTCAGATTACAGAATGCCTCCAGATGTGCATCGTAAACTACTAGTGGTCTTCCAGGGAACGATCAAAGCGTAGACTGTTTGAGACACTACTCCCATGGGGGAAAATGCGCTTGGTGACTGTTGTATTCAATCCCGATGCAATTTCTGTGTTTCATCAACACTCAGATAGTCCACTTATTACAGAAGTCCTCCAGATGTGCATCGGAAACTACTACTGGTCTCCAGGGAACGATCAAAGCGTAGACAGTTTGAGACATTACTCCCATGGAGGAAAGTGCTCATGGTGACTGTTGTATTCAATCCCGATGCAATTTCTGTGTTTCATCAACACTCAGATAGTCCAATGATTACAGAAGTCCTCCAGATGTGCATCAGAAACTACTACTGGTCTTCCAGGGAACAGTCAAAGCGTGGACTGATTGAGACATTACTCTCTTGGAGGAAATTGCGCATGGTGACTGTTGTATTCCATACCGATGCAATTTCTGTGTTTCAACAACACTCTGAGAGTCCGCAGATTACAGAATGCCTCCAGATGTGCATCGGAATCTACTACTGGTCTTCCAGGGAACGAAAAAAGCGTAGACTGTTTGAGACATTACTCCCATGGAGGAAAGTGCGCATGGGGACTGTTGTATTCAATCCCGATGAAATTTCTGTGTTACATCAACACTCTGATAGCCCTCAGATTACAGAATGCCTCCAGATGTGCATCGGAATCTACTACTGGTCTTCCACGGAACGGTCAAAACGTAGACTGTTTGAGACATTACTCCCATGGAGAAAATTGCTCATGCTGACTGTTGTACTCCATCCCGAGGAATTTCCTGTGTTTCATCAACACTTTGAAGGTCCACAGATTACAGAATGCCTCCAGATGTGCATCGTAAACTGCTACTGGTCTTCCAGGGAACTATCAAAGCGTAGACTGTTTGAGACATTACTCCCATGGGGGAAAGTGCGCATGGTGACTGTTGTATTCAATCCCGATGCAATTTCTGTGTTTCATCGCACTCAGATAGTCCACTGATTACAGAAGTCCTCCAGATGTGCATCGGAAACTACTACTGGTCTTCAGGGAACGATCAAAGCTATGACAGTTTGAGACATTACTCCCATGGAGGAAACTGCTGATGGTGACTGTTGTATTCAATCCCGATGCAATTTCTGTGTTTCATCAACACTCTGATAGTCCACAGTTTCCAGAATGCCTCCAGATGTGCATCTGAAACTACTACCGGTCTTCCAGGGAACGATTAAAGCCTAGACTGTATGAGACATTACTCCCATCGAGGAAAGTGCGCATGGTGAGTTTTGTATTCAATCCCGATGAAATTTCTGTGTTACATCAACACTCTGATAGTCCACAGATTACAGAATGCCTCCAGATGTGCATCGGAAACTACAACTGGTCTTCCAGGAAACGATAAAATCGTAGACTGTTTGAGACATTACTCCCTTGGAGGGAAGTGCGCATGGTGACTGTTGTATTCAATACCGATGCAATTTCTGTGTTTCATCAACACTCTGATAGTCCACAGATTACAGAATGGCTCCAGATGTCCATCGGAAACTACTACTGGTTTCCAGGGAATGACCAAAGCGTAGACCGTTTGAGAATTACTCCCATAGAGGAAAGTGCGCATGGTGACTGTTGTATTCAATCCCGATGCAATTTCTGTGTTTCAGCAACACTCTGATAGTCCACAGATAACAGAATGCCTCCAGATGTGCATCGGAAACTAGTTCTGGTCTTCCAGGGAACGATCAAAGCGTAGAATGTTTGAGACACTACTCTCATGGAGGAAAGTGCGCATGGTGACTGTTGTATTCAATCCCGATACAATTTCTGTGTTTCATCAACACTCTGATAGTCCACAGATTACAAAATGCCTCCAGATGTGCATCGGAAACTACTAGTGGTCTTCCAGGGAACGATCAAAGCGTAAACTCTTTGAGACATTACTCCCATTGAGGAATGTGGGGATGGTGACTGTTGTATTCAATCCCGATGCAATTTCTGTGTTTCATCAACACTCTGATACTCCACAGAGTACAGAATGTCTCCAGATGTGCATCGGAAACTACTTCTGGTCTTCCAGGGAACGATCAAAGCGTAGACTGTTTGAGACATTACTCCCATGGAGGAAAGTGCGCTTGGTGACTGTTGTATTCAATCCAGATGCAATTTCTGTGTTTCATCAACAGTCTGATATTCCACAGATTGCAGAATGCCTCCAGATGTGCATCGGAAACTACTTCAGGTCTTCCAGGGAACGATCAAAGTGTAGACTGTTAGAGACATTACTCCCATGGAGAAAAGTGCGTATGGTGACAGTTGTATTCAATCTCGATGCAATTTCTATGTTTCATCAACACTCTGATAGTCCACAGATTACAGAATGCCTCCAGATGTGCATCGGAATCTACTACTGGTCTTCCAGGGAACGATCAAAGTGTAGGTTGTTTGAGAGATTACTCCCATGGAGGAAAGTGCGCATGGTGACTGTTGTATTCAATCCGGATGCAATTTCTGTGTTTCATCAACAGTCTGATAGTCCACAGATTACACAATGCCTCCAGATGTGCATCGGAAACTACTACTGGTCTGCCAGGGAACGATGAAAGCGTAGACAGTTTGAGACATTACTCCCATGGAGAAAAGTGCGCATGGTGACTGTTGTATTCAATCCCGTTGCAATTTCTATGTTTCATCAACACTCTGATAGTCCACAGATTACAGAATGCCTCCAGATGTGCATCGGAAACTACTACTGGTCTTCCAGGGAACGATCAAAGCGTAGACTGTTTGAGACATTACTCCCATGGGGGAAAGTGCGCTTGGTGACTGTTGTATTCAATCCCGATGCAATTTCTGTGTTTCATCAACTCTCTGATAGTCCACAGATTACACAATGCCTCCAGATGTGCATCGGAAACTACTACTGGTCTTCCAGGGCACGATCAAATCGTAGACTGTTTGAGACATTACTCCTAATGCAGGAAAGTGCGCATGGTGACTGTTTTCTTCAATCCCGATGCAATTTCTGTGTTTCATCAACAGTCTGATAGTCGACAGATTACAGAATATCTCCAGATGTGCATCGGAAACTACTACTGGTCTTCCAGGGAACGATCAAAGCGTAGACTGTTTGAGACATTACTCCCATGGAGAAAAGTGCGCATGGTGACTGTTGTATTCAATCCCGATGCAATTTCTATGTTTCATCAACACTCTGATAGTAAACAGATTACAGAATGCCTCCAGATGTGCATCGGAAACTACTACTGGTCTTCCAGGGAACGATCAAAGCGTAGACTGTTTGAGACATTACTCCCATGGGGGAAAGTGCGCTTGGTGACTGTTGTATTCAATCCCGATGCAATTTCTGTGTTTCATCAACTCTCTGATAGTCCAAAGATTACACAATGCCTCCAGATGTGCATCGGAAACTACTACTGGTCTTCCAGGGCACGATCAAATCGTAGAATATTTGAGACATTTCTCCTAATGCAGGAAAGTGCGCTTGGTGACTGTTGTATTCAATAGCGATGCAATTTCTGTGTTTCATCAACAGTCTGATAGTCCACAGAATACAGAATATCTCCAGATGAGCATCGGAAACTACTACTGGTCTTCCAGGGAACGATCAAAGCGTAGCCTGTTTGAGACATTACTCCCATGGAGGAAAGTGCGCATGGTGACTGTTGTATTCAATCCCGATGCAATTTCTGTGTTTCATCAACAGTCTGATAGTCCACAGATTACATAATGCCTCCAGATGTGCATCGGAAACTACTACTGGTCTTCCAGGGAACGATCAAAGCGTAGACTGTTTGAGACATTACTCCCATGGAGGAAAGTGCGCATGGTGACTGTTGTATTCAATCCCGATGCAATTTCTGTGTTTCATCAACTCTCTTATAGTCCACAGATTACAGAAAGCCTCCAGATGTGCATCGGAAACTACTACTGGTCTTGCAGGGCACGATCAAATCTTAGAATATTAGAGACTTTACTCCCATGGAGGAAAGTGCGCATGGTAACTGTTGTATTCAATCCCGATGCAATTTCTGTGTTTCATCAACACTCTGATAGTCCACAGATTACAGAATGCCACCTGATGTGCATCGGAAACTACTACTGGTCTTCCAGGTAACGATCAAAGGGTAGACTGTTTGAGACAAACCTCCCATGGAGGAAAGTGCGCATGGTGACTGTTGTGTTCAATCGCGATGCAATTTCTGTGTTTCAACAACACTCTGATAGTCCACAGATTACAGAATATCTCCACATGTGCATCGGAAACTACTACTGGTCTTCCAGGGAACGATCAAAGCGTAGACTCTTTGAGACATTACTCCCAAGGAGGAAAGTGCGTATGGTGACTGTTGTATACAATCCCGATGCAATTTGTGTTTCATCAACACTCTAATAGTCCACAGATTACAGAAAGCCTCCAGATGTCCATCGGAAACTACAACTGGTCTTGCAGGTAACGATCAAATCGTAGACTGTTTGAGACCTTACTCCCATGGAGGAAAGTTGCGCATGGTGACTGTTGTATTCAATCCCGATGCAATTTCTGTGTTTCATCAACAGTCTGATAGTCCACAGATTACATAATGCCTCCAGATGTGCATCGGAAACTACTACTGGTCTTCCAGGGAACGATCAAAGCGTAGACTGTTAGAGACATTACTCCCATGGAGAAAAGTGCGCATGGTGACTGCTGTATTCAATCCCGATGCAATTTCTATGTTTCATCAACACTTTGATAGTCCACAGATTACAGAATGCCTCCACATGTGAATCGGAAACTACTACTGGTCTTCCAGGAAACCATCAAAGCGTAGACTGTTTGAGACATTACTTTTATGGAGGAATGTACGCATGGTGACTGTTGTATTCAATCCCGATGCAATTTCTGTGTTTCATCAACACTCTGATAGTCCACAGATTACACAATGCCTCCAGATGTGCATCGGAAACTACTACTGGTCTTCCAGGGCACGATCAAAGCGTAGACTTTTTGAGACATTACTCCCAATGCAGGAAAGTACGCATGGTGACTGTTGTGTTCAATCCTGATGCAATATCTGTGCTTCATCAACAGTCTGATAGTCCACAGATTACAGAATATCTCCAGATGTGCATCGGAAACTACTACTGGTCTTCCAGGGAACTATCAAAGCGTAGACTGTCTGAGACATTACTCCCATGGAGGAAAGTGCGCATGGTGACTGTTGTATTGAATCCCGATGCAATTTCTGTGTGTCATCAACAGTCTGATAGACCACAGATTACAGAATGCCTCCAGATGTGCATCGGAAACTACTACTGGTCTTCCAGGGAACAATCAAAGCGTAGACTGTTTGAGACATTACTCCCATGGAGGAAAGTTTGCATGGTGACTGTTGTATTCAATCCCGGTTCAATTTCTGTGTTTCATCAACACTCTGATAGTCCACAGATTACAGAATGCCACCAGATGTCCATCGGAAACTACTACTGGTCTTCCAGGGAACGATCAAAGCGTAGACTGTTTGAGACATTACTCCGTGGAGGAAGGTGCGCATGGTGACTGTTGTATTCAATCCCGATGCAATATCTGTGTTTCATCAACACCCTGATAGTCCACAGATTACAGAATGCCTCCAGATTTGCATCGGAAACTAGTACTGGTTTCCAGGGAATGATCAAAGCGTAGACTGTTTGAGATTTACTCCCATGGAGGAAAGTGCTCATGGTGACTGTTGTATTCAATCCCAATGCAATTTCTGTGTTTCAGCAACACTCTGATAGTCCACAGATAACAGAATGCCTCCAGATGTGCATCGGAAACTAGTTCTGGTCTTCCAGGGAACGATCAAAGCGTAGAGTGTTTGAGACATTACTCTCAAGGCAGGAAAGTGCTCATGGTGACTGTTGTATTCAATCGACATGCAATTTCTGTGTTTCATCAACGGTCTGATAGTCCACAGATTACAGAATATCTCCAGATGTGCATCGGAAACTACTACTGGTCTTCCAGGGAACGATCAAAGCGTAGACTGTTTGAGACATTACTCCCATGCAGGAAAGTGCGCATGGTGACTGTTATATTCACTCCCGATGCAATTTCTGTGTTTCATCAACAGTCTGATAGTCCACAGATTACAGAATGCCTCCAGATGTGCATCGGAAACTACTACTGGTGTTCCAGGGAACGATCAGAGCGGAGACTGTTTGGGACATTACCCCCATGGAGGAAAGTTCGCATGGTGACTGTTGTATTCAATCCCGATGCAATTTCTGTGTTTCATCAACACTCTGTTAGGCCACACTTTATAGAATTCCCCACGATGTGCATCGGAAACTACTACTGGTTTTCCAGGGAACGATCAAAACGTAAACTGTTTGAAACATTACTCCCATGGAGGAAAGTGCGCATGGTAACTGTTGTATTCAATCCCGATGCAATTTCTGTGTTTCTACAACACTCTGGTAGGCCGCAGATTACAGAAAGCCTCCAGATGTGCATCGAAAACCTCTACTGGTCTCGCAGAGAACGATCAAAGCGTAGACTGTTAGAGACATTACTCCCATGGAGGAAATTGCGCATGGTGACTGTTGTATTCAATCCCGATGCAATTTCTGTGTTTCAGCAACACTCTGATAGTCCACAGATTACAGAATGCCCCGGATGTGCGTCCGAAACTACTACTGGTTTCCAGGGAATGATCAAAGCGTAGACTGTTTGAGAATTACTCCCATGGAGGAAAGTGCGCATGGTGACTGTTGTATTCAATCCCGATGCAATTTCTGTGTTTCAGCAACACTCTGATAGTCCACAGATAACAGAATGAATCCAGATGTGCATCGGAAACTAGTTCTGGTCTTCCAGGGAACGATCAAGGCGTAGAATGTTTGAGACAGTACTCTCATGGAGGAAAGTGCGCATGTTGACTGTTGTATTCAACCCCGATGGAATTTCTGTGTTTCATCAACACTCTGATAGTCCACAGATTACAAAATGCCTCCAGATGTGCATCGGAAACTACTACTGGTCTTCCAGGGAACGATCAATGCGTAAACTCTCTGAGACATTACTCATATTGAGGAAGGTGAGCATGGTGATTGTTGTAATCAAACCCGATGAAATTTCTGTGTTTGATCAACACTCTGATCCTCTACAGATTACAGAATGTCTTCAGATGTGCATCGGAAACTACTACTGGTCTTCCAGGGAACAATCAAAGCGTAGACTGTTTGAGACATTACTCCCATGGAGGAAAGTGCGCATGGTGACTGTTGTATTCAATCCCGATGCAATTTCTGTGTTTCATCAACAGTCTGATAGTCCACAGATTACAGAATGCCTCCGGATGTGCATCGGAAACTACTACTGGTTTCCAGGGAATGATCAAAGCGTAGACTGTTTGAGAATTACTCCCATGGAGGAAAGTGCGCATGGTGACTGTTGTATTCAATCCCGATGCAATTTCTGTGTTTCAGCAACACTCTGATAGTCCACAGATAACAGAATGAATCCAGATGTGCATCGGAAACTAGTTCTGGTCTTCCAGGGAACGATCATGGCGTAGAATGTTTGAGACAGTACTGTCATGGAGGAAAGTGCGCATTGTGACTGTTGTATTCAATCCCGATACAATTTCTGTGTTTCATCAACAGTCTGATAGTCCACAGGTTACAGAATGCCACCAGATGTGCATCGGAAACTACTACAGGTCTTCCAGGGAACAATCAAAGCGTAGACTGTTTGAGACATTACTCCCATGGAGGAAAGTGCGCATGGTGACTGTTGTATTCAATCCCGATGCAATTTCTGTGTTTCATCAACAGTCTGATAGTCCACAGATTACAGAAAGCCTCCAGATGTGCTTCGGAAACTACTACTGGTCTTCCAGGGAACGATCAAAGCTTAGACTGTTAGAGACATTACTCCCACGAAGGAAAGTGCGCATGGTGACTGTTGTATTCAATCCCGATGCAATTTCTGTGTTTCAATAACTCTCTGATAGTCCACAGATTATAGAATGCCACCAGATGTCCATCGGAAACTACTACTGGTCTTCCAGGGAACGATCAAAGCGTAGACTGCTTGAGACATTACTCCCATGGAGGGAAATGCGCATGGTGACTGTTGTATTCAATCCCGCTGCCATTTCTGTGTTTCATCAAAACTCTGATAGTCCACAGGTTACAGAATGCCACCAGATGTGCATCGGAAACTACTATTGGTCTTCCAGGGAACGATCAAAGCGTAGACTGTTTGAGACATTACTCCCATGGAGGAAAGTGCGCATGGTGACTGTTGTATTCAATCCCGATGCAATTTCTGTGTTTCATCAACACTCTGATAGTCCACAGATTACAGAATGCCCCGGATGTGCGTCCGAAACTACTACTGGTGTTCCAGGGAACGATTAAAGCGTAGACTGTTTGAGGCATTACTCCCACGAAGGAAAGTGCGCATGGTGACTGTTGTATTCAATCCCGATGCAATTTCTGTGTTTCATCAACACTCTGATAGTCCACAGATTACAGAATGCCTCCAGATGTGCATCGGAAACTACTACTGGTCTTCCAGGGAACGATCAAAGCGTAGACAGTTTGAGATTTACTCCCATGGAGGAAAGTGCGCATGGTGACTGTTGTATTCAATCCCGATGCAATTTCTGTGTTTCATCAACAGTCTGATAGTCCACAGATTACAGAATGCCTCCGGATGTGCATCGGAAACTACTACTGGTTTCCAGGGAATGATCAAAGCGTAGACTGTTTGAGAATTACTCCCATGGAGGAAAGTGCGCATGGTGACTGTTGTATTCAATGCCGATGCAATTTCTGTGTTTCAGCAACACTCTGATAGTCCACAGATAACAGAATGAATCCAGATGTGCATCGGAAACTAGTTCTGGTCTTCCAGGGAACGATCATGGCGTAGAATGTTTGAGACAGTACTCTCATGGAGGAAAGTGCGCATTGTGACTGTTGTATTCAATCCCGATACAATTTCTGTGTTTCATCAACAGTCTGATAGTCCACAGATTACAGAATGCCTCCAGATGTGGATCGGAAACTACTACTGGTCTTCCAGGGAACGATCAAAGCGTAGACTGCTTGAGACATTACTCCCATGGAGGGAAATGCGCATGGTGACTGTTGTATTCAATCCCGCTGCCATTTCTGTGTTTCATCAAAACTCTGATAGTCCACAGGTTACAGAATGCCACCAGATGTGCATCGGAAACTACTACTGGTTTCCAGGGAACAATCAAAGCGTAGACTGTTTGAGACATTACTCCCATGGAGGAAAGTGCGCATGGTGACTGTTGTATTCAATCCCGATGCAATTTCTGTGTTTCATCAACAGTCTGATAGTCCACAGATTACAGAAAGCCTCCAGATGTGCTTCGGAAACTACTACTGGTCTTCCAGGGAACGATCAAAGCGTAGACTGTTAGAGACATTACTCCCACGAAGGAAAGTGCGCATGGTGACTGTTGTATTCAATCCCGATGCAATTTCTGTGTTTCAATAACTCTCTGATAGTCCACAGATTATAGAATGCCACCAGATGTCCATCGGAAACTACTACTGGTCTTCCAGGGAACGATCAAAGCGTAGACTGCTTGAGACATTACTCCCATGGAGGGAAATGCGCATGGTGACTGTTGTATTCAATCCCGCTGCCATTTCTGTGTTTCATCAAAACTCTGATAGTCCACAGGTTACAGAATGCCACCAGATGTGCATCGGAAACTACTATTGGTCTTCCAGGGAACGATCAAAGCGTAGACTGTTTGAGACATTACTCCCATGGAGGAAAGTGCGCATGGTGACTGTTGTATTCAATCCCGATGCAATTTCTGTGTTTCATCAACACTCTGATAGTCCACAGATTACAGAATGCCCCGGATGTGCGTCCGAAACTACTACTGGTGTTCCAGGGAACGATTAAAGCGTAGACTGTTTGAGGCATTACTCCCACGAAGGAAAGTGCGCATGGTGACTGTTGTATTCAATCCCGATGCAATTTCTGTGTTTCATCAACACTCTGATAGTCCACAGATTACAGAATGCCTCCAGATGTGCATCGGAAACTACTACTGGTCTTCCAGGGAACGATCAAATCGTAGACTGTTTGAGATTTACTCCCATGGAGGAAAGTGCGCATGGTGACTGTTGTATTCAATCCCAATGCAATTTCTGTGTTTCAGCAACACTCTGATAGTCCACAGATAACAGAATGCCTCCAGATGTGCATCGGAAACTAGTTCTGGTCTTCCAGGGAACGATCAGAACTTAGAATGTTTGAGACACTACTCAGATGGAGGAAAGTGCGCATGGTGACTGTGGTATTCAATCCCGATGCAATTTCTGTGTTTCATCAACACTCTGATAGTCCACAGATTACGAAATGCCTCCAGGTGTGCATCGGAAACTACTACTGGACATCCAGGGAACGATCAAGGCGTAAACTCTTTGAGACATTACTCCCAATGTGGAAGGAGCGCATGGTGACTGTTGTATTCAATCCCGATGCAATTTCTGCGTTTCATCAACACTCTGATAGTCCACAAATTACAGAATGCCTCCAGATGTGCTTCGTAAACTACTGCTGGTCTTCCAGGGAACGATCAAAGCGTAGACTGTTAGAGACATTACTCCCATGGAGAAAAGTGCGCATGGTGACTGTTGTATTCAATCCCGATGCAATTTCTGTGTTTCATCAACACTCTGATAGTCCACAGATTACTCAATGCCTCCAGATGTGCATCGGAAACTACTACTGGTCTTCCAGGGCACGATCAAAGCGTAGACTGTTTGAGACATTACTCCCAAGGCAGGAAAGTGCTCATGGTGACTGTTGTATTCAATCCCGATGCTATTTCTGTGTTTCATCAACAGTCTGATACTCCACAGATTGCAGAATGCCTCCAGATGTGCATCGGAAACTACTACTGGTCTTCCAGGGAACAATCAAAGCGTAGACTGTTTGAGACATTACTTCCATGGAGGAAAGTGTGCATGGTGGCTGTTGTATTCAATCCCGATGCAATTTCGGTGTTTCATCAACACGCTTATAGTCCACAGATTACAGAAAGCCTCCAGATGTGCATCGGAAACTACTACTGGTCTTGCAGGGAACGTTCAAAGCTTAGACTGTTAGAGACATTACTCCCATGGAGGAAAGTGCGCATGGTGACTGTTGTATTCAATCCCGGTTCAATTTCTGTGTTTCATCAACACTCTGATAGTCCACAGATTACAGAATGCCACCAGATGTCCATCGGAAACTACTACTGGTCTTCCAGGGAACGATCAAAGCGTAGACTGTTTGAGACATTACTCCCGTGGAAGAAGGTGCGCATGGTGACTGTTGTATTCAATCCCGATGCAATATCTGTGTTTTATCAACACCCTGATAGTCCACAGATTACAGAATGCCTCCAGATTTGCATCGGAAACTAGTACTGGTTTCCAGGGAATGATCAAAGCGTAGACTGTTTGAGATTTACTCCCATGGAGGAAAGTGCGCATGGTGACTGTTGTATTCAATCCCAATGCAATTTCTGTGTTTCAGCAACACTCTGGTAGTCCACAGATAACAGAATGCCTCCAGATGTGCATCGGAAACTAGTTCTGGTCTTCCAGGGAACGATCAAAGCGTAGACTGTTTGAGACATTACTCCCAAGGCAGGAAAGTGCTCATGGTGACTGTTGTATTCAATCCCGATGCAATTTCTGTGTTTCATCAACAGTCTGATACTCCACAGATTGCAGAATGCCTCCAGATGTGCATCGGAAACTACTACTGGTCTTCCAGGGAACGATCAAAGCGTAGACTGTTAGAGACATTACTCCCATGGAGAAAAGTGCGCATGGTGACTGCTGTATTCAATCCCGATGCAATTTCTATGTTTCATCAACACTTTGATAGTCCACAGATTACAGAATGCCACCAGATGTATATCTGAAACTACTACTGGTCTTCCAGGTAACGATCAAAGCTTAGACTGTTTGAGACATTACTCCCATGGAGGAAAGTGCGCTTGGTGACTGTTGTATTCAATCCCGATGCAATTTCTGTGTTTCATCAACACTCTGATAGTCCACAGATTACACAATGCCTCCAGATGTGCATCGGAAACTACAACTGGTCTTCCAGGGCACGATCAAAGCGTAGACTGTTTGAGACATTACTCCCAAGGCAGGAAAGTGCTCATGGTGACTGTTGTATTCAATCCCGATGCAATTTCTGTGTTTCATCAACAGTCTGAGACTCCACAGATTGCAGAATGCCTCCAGATGTGCATCGGAAACTACTACTGGTCTTCCAGGGAACTATCAAAGCGTAGACTGTCTGAGACATTACTCCCATGGAGGATAGTGCGCATGGTGACTGTTGTATTCAATCCCGATGCAATTTCTGTGTGTCATCAACAGTCTGATAGACCACAGATTACAGAATGCCTCCAGATGTGCATCGGAAACTACTACTGGTCTTCCAGGGAACAATCAAAGCGTAGACTGTTTGAGACATTACTCCCATGGAGGAAAGTGTGCATGGTGACTGTTGTATTCAATCCCGGTTCAATTTCTGTGTTTCATCAACACTCTGATAGTCCACAGAATACAGAATGCCACCAGATGTCCATCGGAAACTACTACTGGTCTTCCAGGGAACGATCAAAGCGTAGACTGTTTGAGACATTACTGCCGTGGAGGAAGGTGCGCATGGTGACTGTTGTATTCAATCCCGATGCAATATCTGTGTTTCATCAACACCCTGATAGTCCACAGATTACAGAATGCCTCCAGATTTGCATCGGAAACTAGTACTGGTTTCCAGGGAATGATCAAAGCGTAGACTGTTTGAGATTTACTCCCATGGAGGAAAGTGCGCATGGTGACTGTTGTATTCAATCCCAATGCAATTTCTGTGTTTCAGCAACACTCTGATAGTCCACAGATAACAGAATGCCTCCAGATGTGCATCTGAAACTAGTTCTGGTCTTCCAGGGAACGATCAAAGCGTAGACTGTTTGAGACATTACTCCCATGGAGGAAAGTGCGCTTGGTGACTGTTGTATTCAATCCCGATGCAATTTCTGTGTTTCATCAACACTCTGATAGTCCACAGATTACACAATGCTTCCAGATGTGCATAGGAAAATACTACTGGTCTTCCAGGGTACGATCAAAGCGTAGACTGTTTGAGACATTACTCTCAAGGCAGGAAAGTGCTCATGGTGACTGTTGTATTCAGTCGACATGCAATTTCTGTGTTTCATCAACGGTCTGATAGTCCACAGATTACAGAATATCTCCAGATGAGCATCGGAAACTACTACTGGTCTTCCAGGGAACGATCAAAGCGTAGAGTGTTTGAGACATTACTCCCATGCAGGAAAGTGCGCATGGTGACTGTTATATTCACTCCCGATGCAATTTCTGTGTTTCATCAACAGTCTGATAGTCCACAGATTACAGAATGCCTCCAGATGTGCATCGGAAACTACTACTGGTGTTCCAGGGAACGATCAGAGCGGAGACTGTTTGGGACATTACTCCCATGGAGGAAAGTTCGCATGGTGACTGTTGTATTCAATCCCGACGCAATTTCTGTGTTTCATCAACACTCTGATAGGCCACACATTATAGAATGCCCCACGATGTGCATCGGAAACTGCTACTGGTTTTCCAGGGAACGATCAAAACGTAAACTGTTTGAAACATTACTCCCATGGAGGAAAGTGCGCATGGTAACTGTTGTATTCAATCCCGATGCAATTTCTGTGTTTCTACAACACTCTGATAGGCCGCAGATTACAGAAAGCCTCCAGATGTGCATCGAAAACCTCTACTGGTCTCGCAGAGAACGATCAAAACGTAGACTGTTAGAGACATTACTCCCATGGAGGAAATTGCGCATGGTGACTGTTGTATTCAATCCCGATACAATTTCTGTGTTTCATCAACACTTTAATAGTCCACAGATTACAGAATGCCACCAGATGTAGATCGGAATCTACTACTGGTCTTCCAGGAACGATCAAAGCGTAGACTGTTTGAAACATTACTCCCGTGGAGGAAGGTGCGCATGGTGACTATTGTATTCAATCCCAATGCAATTTCTGTGTTTCATCAACACTCTGATAGTCCACAGATTACAGAATGCCTCCGGATGTGCATCGGAAACTACTACTGGTTTCCAGGGAATGATCAAAGCGTAGACTGTTTGAGAATTACTCCCATGGAGGAAAGTGCGCATGGTGACTGTTGTATTCAATCCCGATGCAATTTCTGTGTTTCAGCAACACTCTGATAGTCCACAGATAACAGAATGAATCCAGATGTGCATCGGAAACTAGTTCTGGTCTTCCAGGGAACGATCAAGGCGTAGAATGTTTGAGACAGTACTCTCATGGAGGAAAGTGCGCATGTTGACTGTTGTATTCAACCCCGATGGAATTTCTGTGTTTCATCAACACTCTGATAGTCCACAGATTACAAAATGCCTCCAGATGTGCATCGGAAACTACTACTGGTCTTCCAGGGAACGATCAATGCGTAAACTCTCTGAGACATTACTCCCATTGAGGAAGGTGCGCATGGTGATTGTTGTAATCAATCCCGATGAAATTTCTGTGTTTGATCAACACTCTGATCCTCTACAGATTACAGAATGTCTCCAGATGTGCATCGGAAACTACTACTGGTCTTCCAGGGAACAATCAAAGCGTAGACTGTTTGAGATATTACTCCCATGGAGGAAAGTGCGCATGGTGACTGTTGTATTCAATCCCGATGCAAATTCTGTGTTTCATCAACAGTCTGATAGTCCACAGATTACAGAAAGCCTCCAGATGTGCTTCGGAAACTACTACTGGTCTTTGAGGGAACGATCAAAGCGTAGACTGTTAGAAACATTACTCCCACGAAGGAAAGTGCGCATGGTGACTGTTGTATTCAATCCCGATGCAATTTCTGTGTTTCAATAACTCTCTGATAGTCCACAGATTACAGAATGCCACCAGATGTCCATCGGAAACTACTACTGGTCTTCCAGGGAACGATCAAAGCGTAGACTGTTTGAGACATTAATCAAATGGAGGAAAGTGCGCATTGTGACTGTTGTATTCAATCCCGAAACAATTTCTGTGTTTCATCAACAGTCTGATAGCCCACAGATTACAGAATGCCTCCAGATGTGGATCGGAAACTACTACTGGTCTTCCAGGGAACGATCAAAGCGTAGACTGCTTGAGACATTACTCCCATGGAGGGAAATGCGCATGGTGACTGTTGTATTCAATCCCGCTGCCATTTCTGTGTTTCATCAAAACTCTGATAGTCCACAGGTTACAGAATGCCACCAGATGTGCATCGGAAACTACTACTGGTCTTCCAGGGAACGATCAAAGCGTAGACTGTTTGAGACATTACTCCCATGGAGGAAAGTGCGCATGGTGACTGTTGTATTCAATCCCGATGCAATTTCTGTGTTTCATCAACACTCTGATAGTCCACAGATTACAGAATGCCCCGGATGTGCGTCCGAAACTACTACTGGTGTTCCAGGGAACGATTAAAGCGTAGACTGTTTGAGACATTACTCCCATTGAGGAAAGTGCGCATGGTGACTGTTGTATTGAATCCCGATGCAATTTCTGTGTTTCATCAACACTCTGATAGTCCACAGATTACAGAATGCCTCCAGATGTGCATCGGAAACTACTACTGGTCTTCCAGGGAACGATCAAAGCGTAGACTGTTTGATATTTACTCCCATGGAGGAAAGTGCGCATGGTGACTGTTGTATTCAATCCCAATGCAATTTCTGTGTTTCAGCAACACTCTGATAGTCCACAGATAACAGAATGCCTCCAGATGTGCATTGGAAACTAGTTCTGGTCTTCCAGGGAACGATCTAAGCTTAGAATGTTTGAGACACTACTCAGATGGAGGAAAGTGCGCATGGTGACTGTGGTATTCAATCCCGATGCAATTTCTGTGCTTCATCAACACTCTGATAGTCCACAGATTACGAAATGCGTCCAGGTGTGCATCGGAAACTACTACTGGACATCCAGGGAATGATCAAGGCGTAAACTCTTTGAGACATTACTCCCATTGAGGAAGGAGCGCATGGTGACTGTTGTATTGAATCCCGATGCAATTTCTGCGTTTCATCAACACTCTGATAGTCCACAAATTACAGAATGCCTCCAGATGTGCTTCGTAAACTACTACTGGTCTTCCAGGGAACGATCAAAGCGTAGACTGTTAGAGACATTACTCCCATGGAGAAAAGTGCGCATGGTGACTGTTGTATTCAATCCCGATGCAATTTCTGTGTTTCATCAACACTCTGATAGTCCACAGATTACAGAATGCCCCGGATGTGCGTCCGAAACTACTACTGGTGTTCCAGGGAACGATTAAAGCGTAGACTGTTTGAGGCATTACTCCCACGAAGGAAAGTGCGCATGGTGACTGTTGTATTCAATCCCGATGCAATTTCTGTGTTTCATCAACACTCTGATAGTCCACAGATTACAGAATGCCTCCAGATGTGCATCGGAAACTACTACTGGTCTTCCAGGGAACGATCAAAGCGTAGACTGTTTGAGACATTACTCCCATGGAGGAAAGTGTGCATGGTGGCTGTTGTATTCAATCCCGATGCAATTTCTGTGTTTCATCAACACTCTGATAGTCCACAGATTACTCAATGCCTCCAGATGTGCATCGGAAACTACTACTGGTCTTCCAGGGCACGATCAAAGCGTAGACTGTTTGAGACATTACTCCCAATGCAGGAAAGTGCGCATGGTGACTGTTGTATTGAATCCCGATGCAATTTCTGTGTTTCATCAACAGTATGATAGACCACAGATTACAGAATGCCTCCAGATGTGCATCGGAAACTACTACTGGTCTTCCAGGGAACATTCAAAGCGTAGACTGTTTGAGACATTACTCCCATGGAGGAAAGTGTGCATGTTGGCTGTTGTATTCAATCCCGATGCAATTTCGGTGTTTCATCAACACGCTTATAGTCCACAGATTACAGAAAGCCTCCAGATGTGCATCGGAAACTACTACTGGTCTTGCAAGGAACGTTCAAAGCTTAGACTGTTAGAGACATTACTCCCATGGAGGAAAGTGCGCATGGTGACTGTTGTATTCAATCCCGGTTCAATTTCTGTGTTTCATCAACACTCTGATAGTCCACAGGTTACAGAATGCCACCAGATGTCCATCGGAAACTACTACTGGTCTTCCAGGGAACGATCAAAGCGTAGACTGTTTGAGACATTACTCCCGTGGAGGAAGGTGCGCATGGTGACTGTTGTATTCAATCCCGATGCAATATCTGTGTTTTATCAACACCCTGATAGTCCACAGATTACAGAATGCCTCCAGATTTGCATCGGAAACTAGTACTGGTTTCCAGGGAATGATCAAAGCGTAGACTGTTTGAGATTTACTCCCATGGAGGAAAGTGCGCATGGTGACTGTTGTATTCAATCCCGATGCAATTTCTGTGTTTCATCAACACTCTGATAGTCCACAGATTACAGAATGCCCCGGATGTGCGTCCGAAACTACTACTGGTGTTCCAGGGAACCATTAAAGCGTAGACTGTTTGAGGCATTACTCCCACGAAGGAAAGTGCGCATGGTGACTGTTGTATTCAATCCCGATGCAATTTCTGTGTTTCATCAACACTCTGATAGTCCACAGATTACAGAATGCCTCCAGATGTGCATCGGAAACTACTACTGGTCTTCCAGGGAACGATCAAAGCGTAGACTGTTTGAGATTTACTCCCATGGAGGAAAGTGCGCATGGTGACTGTTGTATTCAATCCCAATGCAATTTCTGTGTTTCAGCAACACTCTGATAGTCCACAGATAACAGAATGCCTCCAGATGTGCATCGGAAACTAGTTCTGGTCTTCCAGGGAACGATCCGAACTTAGAATGTTTGAGACACTACTCAGATGGAGGAAAGTGCGCATGGTGACTGTGGTATTCAATCCCGATGCAATTTCTGTGTTTCATCAACACTCTGATAGTCCACAGATTACGAAATGCCTCCAGGTGTGCATCGGAAACTACTACTGGACATCCAGGGAACGATCAAGGCGTAAACTCTTTGCGACATTACTCCCATTGTGGAAGGAGCGCATGGTGACTGTTGTATTCAATCCCGATGCAATTTCTGCGTTTCATCAACACTCTGATAGTCCACAAATTACAGAATGCCTCCAGATGTGCTTCGTAAACTACTGCTGGTCTTCCAGGGAACGATCAAAGCGTAGACTGTTAGAGACATTACTCCCATGGAGAAAAGTGCGCATGGTGACTGTTGTATTCAATCCCGATGCAATTTCTGTGTTTCATCAACACTCTGATAGTCCACAGATTACTCAATGCCTCCAGATGTGCATCGGAAACTACTACTGGTCTTCCAGGGCACGATCAAAGCGTAGACTGTTTGAGACATTACTCCCAATGCAGGAAAGTGCGCATGGTGACTGTTGTATTGAATCCCGATGCAATTTCTGTGTTTCATCAACAGTATGATAGACCACAGATTACAGAATGCCTCCAGATGTGCATCGGAAACTACTACTGGTCTTCCAGGGAACAATCAAAGCGTAGACTGTTTGAGACATTACTCCCATGGAGGAAAGTGTGCATGGTGGCTGTTGTATTCAATCCCGATGCAATTTCGGTGTTTCATCAACACGCTTATAGTCCACAGATTACAGAAAGCCTCCAGATGTGCATCGGAAACTACTACTGGTCTTGCAGGGAACGTTCAAAGCTTAGACTGTTAGAGACATTACTCCCATGGAGGAAAGTGCGCATGGTGACTGTTGTATTCAATCCCGGTTCAATTTCTGTGTTTCATCAACACTCTGATAGTCCACAGATTACAGAATGCCACCAGATGTGCATCGGAAACTACTACTGGTCTTCCAGGGAACGATAAAAGCGTAGACCGTTTGAGACATTACTCCCGTGGAGGAAGGTGCGCATGGTGACTGTTGTATTCAATCCCGATGCAATATCTGTGTTTTATCAACACCCTGATAGTCCACAGATTACAGAATGCCTCCAGATTTGCATCGGAAACTAGTACTGGTTTCCAGGGAATGATCAAAGCGTAGACTGTTTGAGATTTACTCCCATGGAGGAAAGTGCGCATGGTGACTGTTGTATTCAATCCCAATGCAATTTCTGTGTTTCAGCAACACTCTGGTAGTCCACAGATAACAGAATGCCTCCAGATGTGCATCGGAAACTAGTTCTGGTCTTCCAGGGTACGATCAAAGCGTAGACTGTTTGAGACATTACTCCCAAGGCAGGAAAGTGCTCATGGTGACTGTTGTATTCAATCCCGATGCAATTTCTGTGTTTCATCAACAGTCTGATACTCCACAGATTGCAGAATGCCTCCAGATGTGCATCGGAAACTACTACTGGTCTTCCAGGGAACGATCAAAGCGTAGACTGTTAGAGACATTACTCCCATGGAGAAAAGTGCGCATGGTGACTGCTGTATTCAATCCCGATGCAATTTCTATGTTTCATCAACACTTTGATAGTCCACAGATTACAGAATGCCACCAGATGTATATCTGAAACTACTACTGGTCTTCCAGGTAACGATCAAAGCTTAGACTGTTTGAGACATTACTCCCATGGAGGAAAGTGCGCTTGGTGACTGTTGTATTCAATCCCGATGCAATTTCTGTGTTTCATCAACACTCTGATAGTCCACAGATTACACAATGCCTCCAGATGTGCATCGGAAACTACAACTGGTCTTCCAGGGCACGATCAAAGCGTAGACTATTTGAGACATTACTCCCAATGCAGGAAAGTGCGCATGGTGACTGTTGTATTCAATCCCGATGCAATATCTGTGTTTCATCAACAGTCTGATAGTCCACAGATTACAGAATATCTCCAGATGTGCATCGGAAACTACTACTGGTCTTCCAGGGAACTATCAAAGCGTAGACTGTCTGAGACATTACTCCCATGGAGGAAAGTGCACATGGTGACTGTTGTATTGAATCCCGATGCAATTTCTGTGTGTCATCAACAGTCTGATAGACCACAGATTACAGAATGCCTCCAGATGTGCATCGGAAACTACTACTGGTCTTCCAGGGAACAATCAAAGCGTAGACTGTTTGAGACATTACTCCCATGGAGGAAAGTGTGCATGGTGACTGTTGTATTCAATCCCGGTTCAATTTCTGTGTTTCATCAACACTCTGATAGTCCACAGAATACAGAATGCCACCAGATGTCCATCGGAAACTACTACTGGTCTTCCAGGGAACGATCAAAGCGTAGACTGTATGAGACATTACTGCCGTGGAGGAAGGTGCGCATGGTGACTGTTGTATTCAATCCCGATGCAATATCTGTGTTTCATCAACACCCTGATAGTCCACAGATTACAGAATGCCTCCAGATTTGCATCGGAAACTAGTACTGGTTTCCAGGGAATGATCAAAGCGTAGACTGTTTGAGATTTACTCCCATGGAGGAAAGTGCGCATTGTGACTGTTGTATTCAATCCCAATGCAATTTCTGTGTTTCAGCAACACTCTGATAGTCCACAGATAACAGAATGCCTCCAGATGTGCATCGGAAACTAGTTCTGGTCTTCCAGGGAACGATCAAAGCGTAGACTGTTTGAGACATTACTCCCATGGAGGAAAGTGCGCTTGGTGACTGTTGTATTCAATCCCGATGCAATTTCTGTGTTTCATCAACACTCTGATAGTCCACAGATTACACAATGCTTCCAGATGTGCATAGGAAAATACTACTGGTCTTCCAGGGTACGATCAAAGCGTAGACTGTTTGAGACATTACTCTCAAGGCAGGAAAGTGCTCATGGTGACTGTTGTATTCAGTCGACATGCAATTTCTGTGTTTCATCAACGGTCTGATAGTCCACAGATTACAGAATATCTCCAGATGAGCATCGGAAACTACTACTGGTCTTCCAGGGAACGATCAAAGCGTAGACTGTTTGAGACATTACTCCCATGCAGGAAAGTGCGCATGGTGACTGTTATATTCACTCCCGATGCAATTTCTGTGTTTCATCAACAGTCTGATAGTCCACAAATTACAGAATGCCTCCAGATGTGCATCGGAAACTACTACTGGTGTTCCAGGGAACGATCAGAGCGGAGACTGTTTGGGACATTACTCCCATGGAGGAAAGTTCGCATGGTGACTGTTGTATTCAATCCCGACGCAATTTCTGTGTTTCATCAACACTCTGATAGGCCACACATTATAGAATGCCCCACGATGTGCATCGGAAACTGCTACTGGTTTTCCAGGGAACGATCAAAACGTAAACTGTTTGAAACATTACTCCCATGGAGGAAAGTGCGCATGGTAACTGTTGTATTCAATCCCGATGCAATTTCTGTGTTTCTACAACACTCTGATAGGCCGCAGATTACAGAAAGCCTCCAGATGTGCATCGAAAACCTCTACTGGTCTCGCAGAGAACGATCAAAACGTAGACTGTTAGAGACATTACTCCCATGGAGGAAATTGCGCATGGTGACTGTTGTATTCAATCCCGATACAATTTCTGTGTTTCATCAACACTTTAATAGTCCACAGATTACAGAATGCCACCAGATGTAGATCGGAATCTACTACTGGTCTTCCAGGAACGATCAAAGCGTAGACTGTTTGAAACATTACTCCCGTGGAGGAAGGTGCGCATGGTGACTATTGTATTCAATCCCAATGCAATTTCTGTGTTTCATCAACACTCTGATAGTCCACAGATTACAGAATGCCTCCGGATGTGCATCGGAAACTACTACTGGTTTCCAGGGAATGATCAAAGCGTAGACTGTTTGAGAATTACTCCCATGGAGGAAAGTGCGCATGGTGACTGTTGTATTCAATCCCGATGCAATTTCTGTGTTTCAGCAACACTCTGATAGTCCACAGATAACAGAATGAATCCAGATGTGCATCGGAAACTAGTTCTGGTCTTCCAGGGAACGATCAAGGCGTAGAATGTTTGAGACAGTACTCTCATGGAGGAAAGTGCGCATGTTGACTGTTGTATTCAACCCCGATGGAATTTCTGTGTTTCATCAACACTCTGATAGTCCACAGATTACAAAATGCCTCCAGATGTGCATCGGAAACTACTACTGGTCTTCCAGGGAACGATCAATGCGTAAACTCTCTGAGACATTACTCCCATTGAGGAAGGTGCGCATGGTGATTGTTGTAATCAATCCCGATGAAATTTCTGTGTTTGATCAACACTCTGATCCTCTACAGATTACAGAATGTCTCCAGATGTGCATCGGAAACTACTACTGGTCTTCCAGGGAACAATCAAAGCGTAGACTGTTTGAGACATTACTCCCATGGAGGAAAGTGCGCATGGTGACTGTTGTATTCAATTCCGATGCAAATTCTGTGTTTCATCAACAGTCTGATAGTCCACAGATTACAGAAAGCCTCCAGATGTGCTTCGGAAACTACTACTGGTCTTTGAGGGAACGATCAAAGCGTAGACTGTTAGAGACATTACTCCCACGAAGGAAAGTGCGCATGGTGACTGTTGTATTCAATCCCGATGCAATTTCTGTGTTTCAATAACTCTCTGATAGTCCACAGATTACAGAATGCCACCAGATGTCCATCGGAAACTACTACTGGTCTTCCAGGGAACGATCAAAGCGTAGACTGTTTGAGACATTACTGAAATGGAGGAAAGTGCGCATTGTGACTGTTGTATTCAATCCCGATACAATTTCTGTGTTTCATCAACAGTCTGATAGTCCACAGATTACAGAATGCCTCCAGATGTGGATCGGAAACTACTACTGGTCTTCCAGGGAACGATCAAAGCGTAGACTGTTAGAGACATTACTCCCATGGAGGAAAGTGCGCATGCTGAATGTTGTATTCAATCCCGATGCAATTTCTGTGTTTCATCAACACTCTGATAGTCCACAGATTACAGAATGCCCCGGATGTGCGTCCGAAACTACTACTGGTGTTCCAGGGAACGATTAAAGCGTAGACTGTTTGAGACATTACTCCCATTGAGGAAAGTGCGCATGGTGACTGTTGTATTGAATCCCGATGCAATTTCTGTGTTTCATCAACACTCTGATAGTCCACAGATTACAGAATGCCTCCAGATGTGCATCGGAAACTACTACTGGTCTTCCAGGGAACGATCAAAGCGTAGACTGTTTGATATTTACTCCCATGGAGGAAAGTGCGCATGGTGACTGTTGTATTCAATCCCAATGCAATTTCTGTGTTTCAGCAACACTCTGATAGTCCACAGATAACAGAATGCCTCCAGATGTGCATCGGAAACTAGTTCTGGTCTTCCAGGGAACGATCAAAGCTTAGAATGTTTGTGACACTACTCAGATGGAGGAAAGTGCGCATGGTGACTGTGGTATTCAATCCCGATGCAATTTCTGTGCTTCATCAACACTCTGATAGTCCACAGATTACGAAATGCGTCCAGGTGTGCATCGGAAACTACTACTGGACATCCAGGGAACGATCAAGGCGTAAACTCTTTGAGACATTACTCCCATTGAGGAAGGAGCGCATGGTGACTGTTGTATTGAATTCCGATGCAATTTCTGCGTTTCATCAACACTCGGATAGTCCACAAATTACAGAATGCCTCAAGATGTGCTTCGTAAAGTACTACTGGTCTTCCAGGGAACGATCAAAGCGTAGACTGTTAGAGACATTACTCCCATGGAGAAAAGTGCGCATGGTGACTGTTGTATTCAATCCCGATGCAATTTCTGTGTTTCATCAACACTCTGATAGTCCACAGATTACACAATGCCTCCAGATGTGCATCGGAAACTACTACTGGTCTTCCAGGGCACGATCAAAGCGTAGACTGTTTGAGACATTACTCCCAATGCAGGAAAGTGCGCATGGTGACTGTTGTATTGAATCCCGATGCAATTTCTGTGTTTCATCAACAGTATGATAGACCACAGATTACAGAATGCCTCCAGATGTGCATCGGAAACTACTACTGGTCTTCCAGGGAACAATCAAAGCGTAGACTGTTTGAGACATTACTCCCATGGAGGAAAGTGTGCATGGTGGCTGTTGTATTCAATCCCGATGCAATTTCGGTGTTTCATCAACACGCTTATAGTCCACAGATTACAGAAAGCCTCCTGATGTGCATCGGAAACTACTACTGGTCTTGCAGGGAAGTTCAATGCTTAGACTGATAGAGACATTACTCCCATGGAGGAAAGTGCGCATGGTGACTGTTGTATTCAATCCCGGTTCAATTTCTGTGTTTCATCAACACTCTGATAGTCCACAGATTACAGAATGCCAACAGATGTCCATCGGAAACTACTACTGGTCTTCCAGGGAACGATCAAAGCGTAGACTGTTTGAGACATTACTCCCGTGGAGGAAGGTGCGCATGGTGACTGTTGTATTCAATCCCGATGCAATATCTGTGTTTTATCAACACCCTGATAGTCCACAGATTACAGAATGCCTCCAGATTTGCATCGGAAACTAGTACTGGTTTCCAGGGAATGATCAAAGCGTAAACTGTTTGAGATTTACTCCCATGGAGGAAAGTGCGCATGGTGACTGCTGTATTCTATCCCAATGCAATTTCTGTGTTTCAGCAACACTCTGGTAGTCCACAGATAACAGAATGCCTCCAGATGTGCATCGGAAACTAGTTCTGGTCTTCCAGGGAACGATCAAAGCGTAGACTGTTTGAGACATTACTCCCATGGAGGAAAGTGCGCTTGGTGACTGTTGTATTCAATCCCGATGCAATTTCTGTGTTTCATCAACACTCTGATAGTCCACAGATTACACAATGCTTCCAGATGTGCATAGGAAAATACTACTGGTCTTCCAGGGTACGATCAAAGCGTAGACTGTTTGAGACATTACTCCCAAGGCAGGAAAGTGCTCATGGTGACTGTTGTATTCAATCGAGATGCAATTTCTGTGTTTCATCAACGGTCTGATAGTCCACAGATTACAGAATATCTCCAGATGTGCATCGGAAACTACTACTGGTCTTCCAGGGAACGATCAAAGCGTAGACTGTTTGAGACATTACTCCCATGGAGGAAAGTGCGCATGGTGACTATTGTATTCAATCCCAATGCAATTTCTGTGTTTCATCAACACTCTGATAGTCCACAGATTACAGAATGCCTCCGGATGTGCATCGGAAACTACTACTGGTTTCCAGGGAATGATCAAAGCGTAGACTGTTTGAGAATTACTCCCATGGAGGAAAGTGCGCATGGTGACTGTTGTATTCAATCCCGATGCAATTTCTGTGTTTCAGCAACACTCTTATAGTCCACAGATAACAGAATGAATCCAGATGTGCATCGGAAACTAGTTCTGGTCTTCCAGGGAACGATCAAGGCGTAGAATGTTTGAGACAGTACTCTCATGGAGGAAAGTGCGCATGTTGACTGTTGTATTCAACCCCGATGGAATTTCTGTGTTTCATCAACACTCTGATAGTCCACAGATTACAAAATGCCTCCAGATGTGCATCGGAAACTACTACTGGTCTTCCAGGGAACGATCAATGCGTAAACTCTCTGAGACATTACTCCCATTGAGGAAGGTGTGCATGGTGATTGTTGTAATCAATCCCGATGAAATTTCTGTGTTTGATCAACACTCTGATCCTCTACAGATTACAGAATGTCTCCAGATGTGCATCGGAAACTACTACTGGTCTTCCAAGGAACAATCAAAGCGTAGACTGTTTGAGACATTACTCCCATGGAGGAAAGTGCGCATGGTGACTGTTGTATTCAATCCCGATGCAAATTCTGTGTTTCATCAACAGTCTGATAGTCCACAGATTACAGAAAGCCTCCAGATGTGCTTCGGAAACTACTACTGGTCTTTGAGGGAACGATCAAAGCGTAGACTGTTAGAGACATTACTCCCACGAAGGAAAGTGCGCATGGTGACTGTTGTATTCAATCCCGATGCAATTTCTGTGTTTCAATAACTCTCTGATAGTCCACAGATTACAGAATGCCACCAGATGTCCATCGGAAACTACTACTGGTCTTCCAGGGAACGATAAAAGCGTAGACTGTTTGAGACATTACTCAAATGGAGGAAAGTGCGCATTGTGACTGTTGTATTCAATCCCGATACAATTTCTGTGTTTCATCAACAGTCTGATAGTCCACAGATTACAGAATGCCTCCAGATGTGGATCGGAAACTACTACTGGTCTTCCAGGGAACGATCAAAGCGTAGACTGTTAGAGACATTACTCCCATGGAGGAAAGTGCGCATGCTGAATGTTGTATTCAATCCCGATGCAATTTCTGTGTTTCATCAACACTCTGATAGTCCACAGATTACAGAATGCCCCGGATGTGCGTCCGAAACTACTACTGGTGTTCCAGGGAACGATTAAAGCGTAGACTGTTTGAGACATTACTCCCATTGAGGAAAGTGCGCATGGTGACTGTTGTATTGAATCCCGATGCAATTTCTGTGTTTCATCAACACTCTGATAGTCCACAGATTACAGAATGCCTCCAGATGTGCATCGGAAACTACTACTGGTCTTCCAGGGAACGATCAAAGCGTAGACTGTTTGATATTTACTCCCATGGAGGAAAGTGCGCATGGTGACTGTTGTATTCAATCCCAATGCAATTTCTGTGTTTCAGCAACACTCTGATAGTCCACAGATAACAGAATGCCTCCAGATGTGCATCGGAAACTAGTTCTGGTCTTCCAGGGAACGATCAAAGCTTAGAATGTTTGAGACACTACTCAGATGGAGGAAAGTGCGCATGGTGACTGTGGTATTCAATCCCGATGCAATTTCTGTGCTTCATCAACACTCTGATAGTCCACAGATTACGAAATGCGTCCAGGTGTGCATCGGAAACTACTACTGGACATCCAGGGAACGATCAAGGCGTAAACTCTTTGAGACATTACTCACATTGAGGAAGGAGCGCATGGTGACTGTTGTATTGAATCCCGATGCAATTTCTGCGTTTCATCAACACTCTGATAGTCCACAAATTACAGAATGCCTCCAGATGTGCTTCGTAAACTACTACTGGTCTTCCAGGGAACGATCAAAGCGTAGACTGTTAGAGACATTACTCCCATGGAGAAAAGTGCGCATGGTGACTGTTGTATTCAATCCCGATGCAATTTCTGTGTTTCATCAACACTCTGATAGTCCACAGATTACACAATGCCTCCAGATGTGCATCGGAAACTACTACTGGTCTTCCAGGGCACGATCAAAGCGTAGACTGTTTGAGACATTACTCCCAATGCAGGAAAGTGCGCATGGTGACTGTTGTATTGAATCCCGATGCAATTTCTGTGTTTCATCAACAGTATGATAGACCACAGATTACAGAATGCCTCCAGATGTGCATCGGAAACTACTACTGGTCTTCCAGGGAACAATCAAAGCGTAGACTGTTTGAGACATTACTCCCATGGAGGAAAGTGTGCATGGTGGCTGTTGTATTCAATCCCGATGCAATTTCGGTGTTTCATCAACACGCTTATAGTACACAGATTACAGAAAGCCTCCAGATGTGCATCGGAAACTACTACTGGTCTTGCAGGGAAGTTCAATGCTTAGACTGTTAGAGACATTACTCCCATGGAGGAAAGTGCGCTTGGTGACTGTTGTATTCAATCCCGATGCAATATCTGTGTTTTATCAACACCCTGATAGTCCACAGATTACAGAATGCCTCCAGATTTGCATCGGAAACTAGTACTGGTTTCCAGGGAATGATCAAAGCGTAGACTGTTTGAGATTTACTCCCATGGAGGAAAGTGCGCATTGTGACTGCTGTATTCAATCCCAATGCAATTTCTGTGTTTCAGCAACACTCTGATAGTCCACAGATAACAGAATGCCTCCAGATGTGCATCGGAAACTAGTTCTGGTCTTCCAGGGAACGATCAAAGCGTAGACTGTTTGAGACATTACTCCCATGGAGGAAAGTGCGCTTGGTGACTGTTGTATTCAATCCCGATGCAATTTCTGTGTTTCATCAACACTCTGATAGTCCACAGATTACACAATGCTTCCAGATGTGCATAGGAAAATACTACTGGTCTTCCAGGGTACGATCAAAGCGTAGACTGTTTGAGACATTACTCCCAAGGCAGGAAAGTGCTCATGGTGACTGTTGTATTCAATCGAGATGCAATTTCTGTGTTTCATCAACGGTCTGATAGTCCACAGATTAAAGAATATCTCCAGATGTGCATCGGAAACTACTACTGGTCTTCCAGGGAACGATCAAAGCGTAGACTGTTTGAGACATTACTCCCATGGAGGAAAGTGCGCATGGTGACTGTTGTATTCACTCCCGCTGCAATTTCTGTGTTTCATCAACAGTCTGATAGTCCACAGATTACAGAATGTTTCCAGATGTGCATCGGAAACTACTACTGGTGTTCCAGGGAACGATCAGAGCGGAGACTGTTTGGGACATTACTCCCATGGAGGAAAGTTCGCATGGTGACTGTTGTATTCAATCCCGATGCAATTTCTGTGTTTCATCAACACTCTGATAGGCCACACATTATAGAATGCCCCACGATGTGCATCGGAAACTACTACTGGTCCTCCAGGGAACGATCAAAACGTAAACTGTTTGAAACATTACTCCCATGGAGGAAAGTGCGCATGGTAACTGTTGTATTCAATCCCGATGCAATTTCTGTGTTTCATCAACACTCTGATAGGCCGCAGATTACAGAAAGCCTTTAGATGTGCATCGAAAACCTCTACTGGTCTCGCAGAGAACGATCAAAGCGTAGACTGTTAGAGACATTACTCCCATGGAGGAAATTGCGCATGGTGACTGTTGTATTCATTCCCGATACAATTTCTGTGTTTCATCAACACTCTAATAGTCCACAGATTACAGAATGCCACCAGATGTAGATCGGAATCTCCTACTGGTCTTCCAGGAACGATCAAAGCGTAGACTGTTTGAGACATTACTCCCGTGGAGGAAGGTGCGCATGGTGACTATTGTATTCAATCCCAATGCAATTTCTGTGTTTCATCAACACTCTGATAGTCCGCAGATTACAGAATGCCTCCGGATGTGCATCGGAAACTACTACTGGTTTCCAGGGAATGATCAAAGCGTAGACTGTTTGAGAATTACTCCCATGGAGGAAAGTGCGCATGGTGGCTGTTGTATTCAATCCCGATGCAATTTCTGTGTTTCAGCAACACTCTGATAGTCCACAGATAACAGAATGCCTCCAGATGTGCATCGGAAACTAGTTCTGGTCTTCCAGGGAACGATCAAAGCGTAGAATGTTTGAGACAGTACTCTCATGGAGGAAAGTGCGCATGTTGACTGTTGTATTCAACCCCGATGGAATTTCTGTGTTTCATCAACACTCTGATAGTCCACAGATTATAAAAAGCCTCCAGATGTGCATCGGAAACTACTACTGGTCTTCCAGGGAACGATCAATGCGTACACTCTCTAAGACATTACTCCCATTGAGGAAGGTGCGCATGGTGACTGTTGTAATCAATCCCGATGAAAGTTCTGTGTTTGATCAACACTCTAATAGTCCACAGATTACAGAATGCCACCAGATGTAGATCGGAATCTCCTACTGGTCTTCCAGGAACGATCAAAGCGTAGACTGTTTGAGATTTACTCCCATGGAGGAAAGTGCGCATGGTGACTGCTGTATTCAATCCCAATGCAATTTCTGTGTTTCAGCAACACTCTGGTAGTCCACAGATAACAGAATGCCTCCAGATGTGCATCGGAAACTAGTTCTGGTCTTCCAGGGAACGATCAAAGCGTAGACTGTTTGAGACATTACTCCCATGGAGGAAAGTGCGCTTGGTGACTGTTGTATTCAATCCCGATGCAATTTCTGTGTTTCATCAACACTCTGATAGTCCACAGATTACACAATGCTTCCAGATGTGCATAGGAAAATACTACTGGTCTTCCAGGGTACGATCAAAGCGTAGACTGTTTGAGACATTACTCCCAAGGCAGGAAAGTGCTCATGGTGACTGTTGTATTCAATCGAGATGCAATTTCTGTGTTTCATCAACGGTCTGATAGTCCACAGATTACAGAATATCTCCAGATGTGCATCGGAAACTACTACTGGTCTTCCAGGGAACGATCAAAGCGTAGACTGTTTGAGACATTACTCCCATGGAGGAAAGTGCGCATGGTGACTGTTGTATTCACTCCCGATGCAATTTCTGTGTTTCATCAACAGTCTGATAGTCCACAGATTACAGAATGTTTCCAGATGTGCATCGGAAACTACTACTGGTGTTCCAGGGAACGATCAGAGCGGAGACTGTTTGGGACATTACTCCCATGGAGGAAAGTTCGCATGGTGACTGTTGTATTCAATCCCGATGCAATTTCTGTGTTTCATCAACACTCTGATAGGCCACACATTATAGAATGCCCCACGATGTGCATCGGAAACTACTACTGGTCCTCCAGGGAACGATCAAAACGTAAACTGTTTGAAACATTACTCCCATGGAGGAAAGTGCGCATGGTAACTGTTGTATTCAATCCCGATGCAATTTCTGTGTTTCATCAACACTCTGATAGGCCGCAGATTACAGAAAGCCTTTAGATGTGCATCGAAAACCTCTACTGGTCTCGCAGAGAACGATCAAAGCGTAGACTGTTAGAGACATTACTCCCATGGAGGAAATTGCGCATGGTGACTGTTGTATTCATTCCCGATACAATTTCTGTGTTTCATCAACACTCTAATAGTCCACAGATTACAGAATGCCACCAGATGTAGATCGGAATCTCCTACTGGTCTTCCAGGAACGATCAAAGCGTAGACTGTTTAAGACATTACTCCCGTGGAGGAAGGTGCGCATGGTGACTATTGTATTCAATCCCAATGCAATTTCTGTGTTTCATCAACACTCTGATAGTCCGCAGATTACAGAATGCCTCCGGATGTGCATCGGAAACTACTACTGGTTTCCAGGGAATGATCAAAGCGTAGACTGTTTGAGAATTACTCCCATGGAGGAAAGTGCGCATGGTGGCTGTTGTATTCAATCCCGATGCAATTTCTGTGTTTCAGCAACACTCTGATAGTCCACAGATAACAGAATGCCTCCAGATGTGCATCGGAAACTAGTTCTGGTCTTCCAGGCAACGATCAAAGCGTAGAATGTTTGAGACAGTACTCTCATGGAGGAAAGTGCGCATGTTGACTGTTGTATTCAACCCCGATGGAATTTCTGTGTTTCATCAACACTCTGATAGTCCACAGATTATAAAAAGCCTCCAGATGTGCATCGGAAACTACTACTACTCTTCCAGGGAACGATCAATGCGTACACTCTCTAAGACATTACTCCCATTGAGGAAGGTGCGCATGGTGACTGTTGTAATCAATCCCGATGAAATTTCTGTGTTTGATCAACACTCTGATCCTCTACAGATTACAGAATGTCTCCAGATGTGCATCGGAAACTACTACTGGTCTTCCAGGGAACAATCAAAGCGTAGACTGTTTGAGACATTACTCCCATGGAGGAAAGTGCGCATGGTGACTGTTGTATTCAATCCCGATGCAATTTCTGTGTTTCATCAACAGTCTGATAGTCCACAGATTACAGAAAGCCTCCAGATGTGCTTCGGAAACTACTACTGGTCTTCCAGGGAACGATCAAAGCGTAGACTGATAGAGACATTACTCCCACGAAGGAAAGTGCGCATGGTGACTGTTGTATTCAATCCCGATGCAATTTCTGTGTTTCAATAACACTCTGATAGTCCACAGATTACAGAATGCCACCAGATGTCCATCAGAAACTACTACTGGTCTTCCAGGGAACGATCAAAGCGTAGACTGTTTGAGACATTACTCCCATGGAGGAAAGTGCGCATTGTGACTGTTGTATTCAATCCCGATACAATTTCTGTGTTTCATCAACAGTCTGATAGTCCACAGATTACAGAATGCCACCAGATGTGCTTCGGGAACTACTACTGGTCTTCCAGGGAACGATCAAAGCGTAGACTGCTTGAGACATTACTCCCATGGAGGAAAATGCGCATGGTGACTGTTGTATTCAATCCCGCTGCCATTTCTGTGTTTCATCAAAACTCTGATAGTCCACAGGTTACAGAATGCCACCAGATGTTCATCGGAAACTACTACTAGTCTTCCAGGGAACGATCAAAGCGTAGACTGTTTGAGACATTACTCCCATGGAGGAAAGTGCGCATGGTGACTGTTGTATTCAATCCCGATGCAATTTCTGTGTTTCATCAACACTCTGATAGTCTTCAGATTACAGAATGCCCCGGATGTGCGTCCGAAACTACTACTGGTGTTCCAGGGAACGATTAAAGCGTAGACTGTTTGAGACATTACTCCCATGGAGGAAAGTGCGCATGGTGACTGTTGTATTCAATCCCGATGCAATTTCTGTGTTTCATCAACACTCTGATAGTCCACAGATTACAGAATGCCTCCAGATGTGCATCGGAAACTACTACTGGTCTTCCAGGGAACGATCAAAGCGTAGACTGTTTGAGATTTACTCCCATGGAGGAAAGTGCGCATGGTGAATGTTGTATTCAATCCCAATGCAATTTCTGTGTTTCAGCAACACTCTGATAGACCACAGATAACTGAATGCCTCCAGATGTGCATCGGAAACTAGTTCTGGTCTTCCAGGGAACGATCAAAGCTTAGAATGTTTGAGACACTACTCTGATGGAGGAAAGTGCGCATGGTGACTGTGGTATTCAATCATGATGCAATTTCTGTGTTTCATCAACACTCTGATAGTCCACAGATTACGAAATGCCTCCAGGTGTGCATCGGAAACTACTACTGGACATCCAGGGAACGATCAAGGCGTAAACTCTTTGAGACATTACTCCCATTGAGGAAGGAGCGCATGGTGACTGTTGTATTCAATCCCGATGCAATTTCTGCGTTTCATCAACACTCTGATACTCCACAGATTACAGAATGTCTCCAGATATGCATCGGAAACTACTACTGGTCTTACAGGGAACAATCAAAGCGTAGACTGTTTGAGACATTACTCCCATGGAGGAAAGTGCGCATGGTGACGGTTGTATTCAATCCCGATGCAATTTCTGTGTTTCATCAACACTCTGATAGTCCACAGATTTCAGAATGCCACCAGATGTCCATCGGAAACTACTACTGGTCTTCCAGGGAACGATCAAAGCGTAGACTGTTTGAGACATTACTCCCGTGGAGGAAGGTGCGCATGGTGACTGTTGTATTCAATCCCAATACAATATCTGTGTTTCATCAACACCCTGATAGTCCACAGATTACAGATTGCCTCCAGATTTGCATCGGAAACTAGTACTGGTTTCCAGGGAATGATCAAAGCGTGGACTGTTTGAGATTTACTCCCATGGAGGAAAGTGCTCATGGTGACTGTTGTATTCAATCCCAATGCAATTTCTGTGTTTCAGAAACACTCTGATAGTCCACAGATAACAGAATGCCTCCAGATGTGCATCGGAAAGTAGTTCTGGTCTTCCAGGGAACGATCAAATCTTAGAATGTTTGAGACACTACTCTGATGGAGGAAAGTGCGCATGGTGACTGTGGTATTCAATCCCGATGCAATATCTGTGTTTCATCAACACTCTGATAGTCCACAGATTACGAAATGCCTCCAGATGTGCATCGGAAACTACTACTGGACTTCCAGGGAATGATCAACGCGTAAACTCTTTGAGACATTACTCCCATTGAGGAAGGAGCGCATGGTGACTGTTGTATACAATCCCGATGCAATTTCTTTGTTTCATCAACACTCTGATAGTCCACAGATAACAGAATGTCTCCAGATGTGCATCGGAAACTAGTTCTGGTCTAAGAGGGAACGATCAGGGCGCAGAATGTTTGAGACACTACTCTCATGGAGGAAAGTGCTCATGGTGACTGTTGTATTCAATCCCGATGCAATTTCTTTGTTTCATCAACACTCTGATACTCCACAGATTACAGAATGTCTCCAGATGAGCATCGGAAACTACTACTGTTCTTCCAGGGAACGATCAAAGGGTAGACTCTTTGAGACATTACTCCCATGGAGGAAAGTGCGCATGGTGACTGTTGTATTCAATCCCGATGCAATGTCTGTGTTTCATCAACAGTCTGATTTGCCACACATTATAGAGTGCCCCAAGATGTGCATCGGAAACTACTACTGGCCTTCCAGAGAACGATCAAAGCGTAAACTGTTTGAGACATTACTCCCATGTAGGAAAGTCCGCGTGGTGACTGTTGTATTCAATCCCGATGAAATTTCTGTGTTTCATCAACACTCTGATAGGCCACAGATTACAGAAAGCCTCCAGATGTGAATCGGAAACTACTACTGGTCTTGCAGGGAACGATCAAAGCGCGGACTGTTAGTGACATTACTCCCTTGGAGGAAAGTGCGCATGGTGACTGTTGTATTCAATCCCGATGCAATTTCTGTGTTTCATCAACACTCTGATAGTTCACAGATTACAATATGCCTCCAGATGTGCATCGGATACTTCTACTGGTCTTCCAGCTTACGATCAAAACGTAGACTCTTTGAGACATTACTCCCATGGAGGAAAGTGCGCTTGGTGACTGTTGTATTCAATCCCGATGCAATTTCTGTGTTTCATCAACACTCTGATAGTCCACAGATTACACAATGCTTCCAGATGTGCATCGGAAAACACTACTGGTCTTCCAGGGTACGATCAAGGCGTAGACTGTTTGAGACATTACTCCCAAGGCAGGAAATTGCGCATGGTGACTGTTGTATTCAATGCCGATGCAATTTCTGTGTTTCATCAACGGTCTGATAGTCCACAGATTACAGAATATCTCCAGATGTGCATCGGAAACTACTACTGGTGTTCCAGGGAACGATCAGTGCGGAGACTGTTTGAGACATTACTCCCATGGAGGAAAGTTCGCATGGTGACTGTTGTATTCAATCCCGATGCAATTTCTGTGTTTCATCAACACTCTGATAGGCCGCAGATTACAGAAAGCCTCCAGATGTGCATCGAAAACTTCTACTGGTGTCGCAGAGAACGATCAAAGCGTAGACTGTTAGAGACATTACTCCCATGGAGGAAATTGCGCATGGTGACTGTTGTATTCAATCCCGATGCAATTTGTGTGTTTCATCAACACTCTAATAGTCCACAGATTACAGAATGCCAGCAGATGTAGATCGGAATCTACTACTGGTCTTCCAGGAACGATCAAAGCGTAGACTGTTTGAGACATTACTCCCGTGGAGGAAGGTGCGCATGGTGACTATTGTATTCAATCCCAATGCAATTTCTGTGTTTCATCAACACTCTGATAGTCCACAGATTACAGAATGTCTCCGGATGTGCATCGGAAACTACTACTGGTTTCCAGGGAATGTTCAAAGCGTAGACTGTTTGAGAGTTACTCCCATGGAGGAAAGTGCGCATGGTGACTCTTGTATTCAATCCCGATGCAATTTCTGTGTTTCAGCAACACTCTGATAGTCCACAGATAACAGAATGCCTCCAGATGTGCATCGGAAACTAGTTCTGGTCTTCCAGGGAACGATCTAAGCGTAGAATGTTTGAGACTGTACTTTCATGGAGGAAAGTGCGCATGGTGACTGTTGTATTCCACCCCGATGGAATTTCTGTGTTTCATCAACACTCTAATAGGCCACAGATTACAAAATGCCTCCAGATGTGCATCGGAAACTACTACTGGTCTTCCACGGAACGATCAAAGCGTAAACTCTCTGAGACATTACTCCAATTGAGGAAGGTGCGCATGGTGACTCTTGTAATCAATACCGATGCAATTTCTGTGTTTGATCAACACTCTGATCCTCTACAGATTACAGATTGTCTCCAGATGTGCATCGGAAACTACTACTGGTCTTCCAGGGAACAATCAAATCGTAGACTGTTAGAGACATTACTCCCACGAAGGAAAGTGCGCATGGTGACTGTTGTATTCAATCCCGATGCAATTTCTGTGTTTCAATAACACTCTGATAGTCCACAGGTTACAGAATGCCACCAGATGTCCATCGGAAACTACTACTGGTCTTCCAGGTATCGATCAAAGCGTAGACTGTTTGAGACATTACTCCCATGGAGGAAAGTGCGCATTGTGACTGTTGTATTCAATCCCGATGCAATTTCTGTGTTTCATCAACAGTCTGACAGTCCACAGATTACAGAATGACTCCAGATGTGCATCGGAAACTACTACTGGTCTTCCAGGGAACGATCAAAGCGTAGACTGTTTGAGACATTACTCCCATGGAGGAAACTACGCATGGTGACTGTTGTATTCAATCCCGCTGCCATTTCTGTGTTCCATCCAAACTCTGATAGTCCACAGGTTACGGAATGCCACCAGATGTGCATCGGAAACAACTACTGGTCTTCCAGGGAACGATCAAAGCGTAGACTGTTTGAGACATTACTCCCATGGACTAAAGTGCGTATGGTGACTGTTGTATTCAATCCCGATGCAATTTCTGTGTTTCATCAACACTCTGATAGTCCACAGATTACAGAATGCGCCGGATGTGCTTCGGAAACTACTACTGGTCTTCCAGGGAACGATCAAACCGTAGACTGTTTGAGACATTACTCCCATGGAGGAAAGTGCGCATGGTGACTGTTGTATTCAATCCCGATGCTATTTCTGTGTTTCATCAACACTCTGATACTCCACATATTACAGAATGCCACCAGATGTGCATCGGAAACTACTACTGGTCTTATAGGAAACGATCAAAGCGTAGACTGTTTGAGACATTACTCCCATGGAGGAAAGTGCGCATGGTGACTGTTGTATTCAATCCCGATGCATTTTCTGTGTCTCATCAACACTCTGATAGTCCACAGATTACAGAATGCCTCCAGATGTGCTTCGGAAACTACTACTGGTCTTGCAGGTAACGATCAAAGCGTAGACTGTTAGAGACATTACTCCTATGGAGGAAAGTGCGCATGGTGACTGTTGTATTGAATCCCGATGCAATTTCTGTGTTTCATCAACACTCGGATAGTCCACAGATTACAGAATGCCCCGGATGTGCGTCGGAAACTACTGCTGGTCTTCCAGGGAACGATCAAAGCGTAGACTGTCTGAGACATAACTCCCATGGAGGAAAGTGCGCATGGTGACTGTTGTATTCAATCCCGATGCAATATCTGTGTTTCATCAACACTCTGATAGTCCACAGATTACAGAATGCCACCTGATGTACGTCGGAAACTACTACTGGTCTTCCAGGGATCGATCAAAGCGTAGACCGTTTGAGACGTTACTAACGTGGAGGAAAGTGCGCTTGGTGACTGTTGTATTCAATCCCGATGCAATTCCTGTGTTTCCTCAACACTCTGATACTCCACATATTACAGAATGCCACCAGATGTGCATCAGAAACTACTACTGGTCTTATAGGAAACTATCAAAGCGTAGACTGTTTGAGACATTACTCCCATGGAGGAAAGTGCGCATGGTGACTGTTGTATTCAATCCCGATGCATTTTCTGTGTCTCATCAACACTCTGATAGTCCACAGATTACAGAATGCCTCCAGATGTGCTTCGGAAACTACTACTGGTCTTGCAGGTAACGATCAAAGCGTAGACTGTTAGAGACATTACTCCTATGGAGGAAAGTGCGCATGGTGACTGTTGTATTCAATCCCGATGCATTTTCTGTGTTTCATCAACACTCTGATAGTCCACAGATTACAGAATGCCACCAGATGTCCATCGGAAACTACTACTGGTCTTCCAGGGAACGATCAAAGCGTAGATTGTTAGAGACATTACTCCTGTGGAGGAAAGTGCGCATGGTGACTGTTGTATTCAATCCCTATGCAATTTCTGTGTTTCACAACACTCTGATAGTCCACAGATTATAGAATGCCTCCAGATGTGCATCGGAAACTACTACTGGTCTTCCAGGGAATGATCAAAGGGTAGACTGTTTGAGAATCACTCCCATAGAGGAAAGTGCGCATGGTGACGGTTGTATTCAATCCCGATGCAATTTCTGTGTTTCATCAACACTCTGTTAGTCCACAGATTACAGAATGCCTCCAGATGTGCATCGGAAACTACTACTGGTCTTCCAGTTCACGATCAAAGCGTAGACTCTTTGAGAATTACTCCCAGGCCGGAAAGTGGGCTTGGTGACTGTTGTATTCAATCCCGATGCAATTTCTGTGCTTCATTCACAGTCTGATAGCCCACAGATTACAAAATATCTCCAGATGTGCATCGGAAACTATTACTGGTTTTCCAGGGAACGACCAAAGCGTAGACTCTTTGAGACATTAGTACCATGGAGGAAAGTGCGCATGGTGGCTGTTGTATTCATTCCCGATGCAATTTCTGTGTTTCATCAACACTCTGATAGTCCACAGATTACAGAAAGCCTCCAGATGTGCATCGGAAACTACTACTGGTCTTGCAGAGAACGATCAAAGCGTAGACTGTTAGAGACATTACTCCCATGGAGGAAAGTGCGCATGGTGACTGTTGTATTCAATCCCGAATCAATTTCTGTGTTTCAGCAACACTCTGATAGTCCACAGATAACAGAATGTCTCCAGATGTGCATCGGAAACTAGTTTTGGTCTTCCAGGGAACGAACAAAGCGTAGAATTTTTGAGACACTACTCTCATGGAGGAAAGTGCGCATGGTGACTGTTGTATTCAATACCGATGGAATTTCTGTGTTTCATCAACACTCTGATTGCCCACAGATTACAGAATGCCTCAAGATGTGCATCGGAAACTACTACTGGTCTTCCAGGGAACGATCAAAGCGTAGACTGTTTGAGAATCACTCCCATAGAGGAAAGTGCGCATGGTGACGGTTGTATTCAATCCCGATGCAATTTCTGTGTTTCATCAACACTCTGATAGTCCACAGATTACAGAATGCCACCTGATGTACATCGGAAACTACTACTGGTCTTCCAGGGATCGATCAAAGCGTAGACCGTTTGAGGCGATACTAACGTGGAGGAAAGTGCGCTTGGTGACTGTTGTATTCAATCCCGATGCAATTTCTGTGTTTCATCAACACTCTGATACTCCACATATTACAGAATGCCACCAGATGTGCATCAGAAACTACTACTGGTCTTATAGGAAACGATCAAAGCGTAGACTGTTTGAGACATTACTCCCATGGAGGCAAGTGCGCTTGGTGACTGTTGTATTCAATCCCGATGCAATTTCTGTGTTTCATCAACACTCTGATAGTCCACAGATTACAGAATGCCACCAGATGTCCATCGGATAATACTACTGGTCTTCCAGGGAACGATCAAAGCGTAGATTGTTAGAGACATTACTCCCGTGGAGGAAAGTGCACATGGTTTCTGTTGTATTCAATCCCTATGCAATTTCTGTGTTTCACAACACTCTGATAGTCCACAGATTATAGAATGCCTCCAGATGTGCATCGGAAACTACTACTGGTCTTTCAGGGAATGATCAAAGGGTAGACTGTTTGAGAATCACTCCCATAGAGGAAAGTGCGCATGGTGACGGTTGTATTCAATCCCGATGCAATTTCTGTGTTTCATCAACACTCTGTTAGTCCACAGATTACAGAATGCCTCCAGATGTGCATCGGAAACTACTACTCGTCTTCCAGTTCACGATCAAAGCGTAGACTGTTTGAGAATTACTCCCAGGCCGGAAAGTGGGCTTGGTGACTGTTGTGTTCAATCCCGATGCAATTTCTGTGCTTCATTCACAGTCTGATAGCCCACAGATTACAAAATATCTCCAGATGTGCATCGGAAACTATTACTGGTTTTCCAGGGAACGACCAAAGCGTAGACTCTTTGAGACATTAGAACCATGGAGGAAAGTGCGCATGGTGGCTGTTGTATTCATTCCCGATGCAATTTCTGTGTTTTATCAACACTCTGATAGTCCACAGATTACATAAAGCCTCCAGATGTGCATCGGAAACTACTACTGGTCTTGCAGGTAACGATCAAAGCGTAGACTGTTAGAGACATTACTCCTATGGAGGAAAGTGCGCATGGTGTCTGTTGTATTCAATCCCGATGCAATTTCTCTGTTTCATCAACACTCTGATTGTCCACAGATTACAGAATGCCACCAGATGTCCATCGGAAACTACTACTGGTCTTCCAGGGAACGATCAAAGCGTAGATTGTTAGAGACATTACTCCCGTGGAGGAAAGTGCGCATAATGGCTGTTGTATTCAATCCCTATGCAATTTGTGTGTTTCACAACACTCTGATAGTCCACAGATTGTAGAATGCCTCCAGATGTGCATCGCAAACTACTACTGGTCTTCCAGGGAATGATCAAAGGGTAGACTGTTTGAGATTCACTCCCATAAAGGAATGTGCGCATGGTGACGGTTGTATTCAATCCCGATGCAATTTCTGTGTTTCATCAACACTCTGTTAGTCCACAGATTACAGAATGCCTCCAGATGTGCATCGGAAACTACTACTGGTCTTCCAGTTTACGATCAAAGCGTAGACTGTTTGAGAATTACTGCCAGGCCGGAGAGTGGGCTTGGTGACTGTTGTATTCAATCCCGATGCAATTTCTGTGCTTCATTCACAGTCTGATAGCCCACAGATTACAGAATATCTCCAGATGTGCATCGGAAACTATTACTGGTTTTCCAGGGAACGACCAAAGCGTAGACTCTTTGAGACATTAGTCCCATGGAGGAAAGTGCGCATGGTGACTGTTGTATTCATTCCCGATGCAATTTCTGTGTTTCACCAACACTCTGATAGTCCACAGATAACAGAATGTCTCCAGATGTGCATCGGAAACTAGTTTTGGTCTTCCAGGGAACGATCAAAGCGTAGAATGTTTGAGACACTACTCTCATGGAGGAAAGTGTGCATGGTGACTGTTGTATTCAATACCGATGGAATTTCTGTGTTTCATCAACACTCTGATAGTCCACAGATTACAAAATGATACCAGCTGTGCATCGGAAACTACTACTGGTCTTCCAGGGAACGGTCAAAGCGTAAACTCTTTGAGACATTACTCCCATTGAGGAAGGTGCGCATGGTGACTGTTGTATTCAATCCCGATGCAATTTCTGTGTTTCGTCAACACTCTGATAGTCTACAGATTACAGAATGCCACCAGACGTGCATCGGAAACTACTACTGGTCTTCAAGGGAACGATCAAAGCGTAGACTGTTTGAGACATTAGTCCCATGGAGGAAAGTGCGATGGTTTCTGTTGTATTCAATCCCGATGCAATTTCTGTGTTTCATCAACACTCTGATAGTCCAAAGATTACAGAAAGCCTCCAGATGTGCATCGGAAACTACTACTGGTCTTGCAAGGAACGATCATAGCGTAGACTGTTAGAGACATTACTCCCATGGAGGAAAGTGCGCATGCTAAGTGTTGTATTCAATCCCGATGCAATTTCTGTATTTCATCAACACTCTGAGAGTCCACAGATTACAGAATACCACCAGATGTCCATCGGAAACTACTACCGGTCTTCCAGGGAACGATCAATTCGAAGACTCTTTGAGACATTACTATCGTGGAGGGAAGTGCGCATGGTGATTGTTGTATTTAATCCCGATTTAATTTCTGTGTTTCATCAACACTCTGATAGTCCGCACATTACAGAATGCCACCTGATGTGCATCGGAAACTACTACTGGTCTTCCAGGGAACGATCAAAACATAGACTGTTTGAGACATTAGTCCCAAAGAGGAAAGTGCGGATGGTGACTGTTGTATTCAACCCTGATGCAATTTCTGTGTTTCATCAACACTCTGATAGTCCACAGATTACACAATGCATCCATATGTGCATGGGAAACTACTACTGGTCTTCCAGCGCACGATCAAAGCGTAGACTGTCTGAGACATTACTCCCATGGAGGTAAGTGCGCATGGTGACTGTTGTATTCAATCCCGATGCAATTTGTGTGTTTCATCAACACTCTGATAGTCCACAGATTACAAAATGATACCAGCTGTGCATCGGAATCTACTACTGGTCTTCCAGGGAACGATCAATTCGAAGACTCTTTGAGACATTACTATCGTGGAGGGAAGTGCGCATGGTGATTGTTGTATTTAATCCCGATTTAATTTCTGTGTTTCATCAACACTCTGATAGTCCACAGATTACAGAATGCCACCTGATGTGCATCGGAAACTACTACTGGTCTTCCAGGGAACGATCAAAACATAGACTGTTTGAGACATTAGTCCCAAGGAGGAAAGTGCGGATGGTGACTGTTGTATTCAACCCTGATGCAATTTCTGTGTTTCATCAACACTCTGATAGTCCACAGATTACACAATGCATCCATATGTGCATCGGAAACTACTACTGGTCTTCCAGGGCACGATCAAAGCGTAGAATGTTTGAGACATTGCTCCCAATGCAGGAAAGAGCGCATGGTGACGGTTGTATTCAATCCCGATGCAATTTCTGTGTTTCATCAACAGTCTGATAGTCCACAGATTACAGAATATCTCCAGATGAGCATCGGTAACTACTACTGGTCTTCCAGGGAACGATCAAAGCGTAGACTGGTTGAGATATTACTCCCATGGAGGAAAGTGCGCATTGTGACTGTTGTATTCAATCCCGATGCAATTTCTGCATTTCGTCAACACTCTGATAGTCCACAGATTACAGAATGCCTCCAGATGTGCATCGGAAACTACTACTGGTCTTCCAGGGAACGATCAAAGCGTAGACTGTCTGAGACATTACTCCCATGGAGGAAAGTGCGCATGGTGACTGTTGTATTCAATCCCGATGCAATTTCTGTGTTTCATCAACACTCTGATAGTCCACAGATGACAGAATGCCACCTGATGTACATCGGAAACTACTACTGGTCTTCCAGGGATCGATCAAAGCGTAGACCGTTTGAGACGTTACTAACGTGGAGGAAAGTGCGCTTGGTGGCTGTTGTATTCAATCCCAATGCAATTTCTGTGTTTCATCAACACTCTGATACTCCACATATTACAGAATGCCACCAGATGTGCATCAGAAACTACTACTGGTCTTATAGGAAACGATCAAAGCGTAGACTGTTTGAGACATTACTCCCATGGAGGAAAGTGCGCATGGTGACTGTTCTATTCAATCCCGATGCATTTTCTGTGTCTCATCAACACTCTGATAGTCCACAGATTACAGAATGCCTCCAGATGTGCTTCGGAAACAACTACTGGTCTTGCAGGTAACGATCAAAGCGTAGACTGTTAGAGACATTACTCCTATGGAGGAAAGTGCGCATGGTGACTGTTGTATTCAATCCCGATGCAATTTCTGTGTTTCATCAACACTCTGATAGTCCACAGATTACAGAATGCCACCAGATGTCCATCGGAAACTACTACTAGTCTTCCAGGGAACGATCAAAGCGTAGATTGTTAGAGACAATACTCCCATGGAGGAAAGTGCGCATGGTGACTGTTGTATTCAATCCCGATACAATTTCTGTGTTTCAGCAACACTCTGATAGTCCACAGATAACAGAATGTCTCCAGATGTGCATCGGAAACTAGTTTTGGTCTTCCAGGGAACGATCAAAGCGTAGAATGTTTGAGACACTACTCTCATGGAGGAAAGTGCGCATGGTGACTGTTGTATTCAATCCCGATGCAATTTCTGTGTTTCATCAACACTCTGTTAGTCCACAGATTACAGAATGCCTCCAGATGTGCATCGGAAACTACTACTGGTCTTCCAGTTCACGATCAAAGCGTAGACTGTTTGAGAATTACTCCCAGGCTGGAAAGTGCACATGGTGACTGTTGTATTCAATCCCGATGCAATTTCTGTGCTTCATTCACAGTCTGATAGCCCACAGATTACAGAATATCTCCAGCTGTGCATCGGAAACTATTACTGGTTTTCCAGGGAACGACCAAAGCGTAGACTCTTTGAGACATTAGTCCCATGGAGGAAAGTGCGCATGGTGACTGTTGTATTCAATCCCGATTCAATTTCTGTGTTTCATCAACACTCTGATTGTCTACAGATTACAGAATGCCTCCAGATGTGCATCGGAAACTACTACTGGTCTTCCAGGGAACGATCAAAGCGTAGACTGTTTGAGACATTGCTCCCATGGAGGAAAGTGCGCATGGTGACTGTTGTATTCAATTCCGCTGCCATTTCTGTGTTGCATCCAAACTCTGATAGTCCACAGGTTACAGAATGCCAACAGATGTGCATCGGAAACAACTACTGGTCTTCCAGGGAACGATCAAAGCGTAGACTGTTTGAGACATTACTCCCATGGAGGAAAGTGTTCATGGTGACTGTTGTATTCAATCCCGATGCAATTTCTGTGTTTCATCAACACTCTCATAGTCCACAGATTACAGAATGCCACCTGATGATCATCGGAAACTACTACTGGTCATCCAGGGATCGATCAAAGCGTAGACCGTTTGAGGCGTTACTAACGTGGAGGAAAGTGCGCTTGGTGACTGTTGTATTCAATCCCGATGCAATTTCTGTGTTTCATCAACACTCTGATACTCCACATATTACAGAATGCCACCAGATGTGCATCAGAAACTACTACTGGTCTTATAGGAAACGATCAAAGCGTAGACTGTTTGAGACATTACTCCCATGGAGGCAAGTGCGCATGGTGACTGTTGTATTCAATCCCAATGCAATTTCTGTGTTTCATCAACACTCTGTTAGTCCACAGATTACAGAATGCCTCCAGATGTGCATCGGAAACTACTACTCGTCTTCCAGTTCACGATCAAAGCGTAGACTGTTTGAGAATTACAGCCAGGCCGGAAAGTGGGCTTGGTGACTGTTGTATTCAATCCCGATGCAATTTCTGTGCTTCATTCACAGTCTGATAGCCCACAGATTACAGAATATCTCCAGATGTGCGTCGGAAACTATTACTGGTTTTCCAGGGAACGACCAAAGCGTAGACTCTTTGAGACATTAGTCCCATGGAGGAAAGTGCGCATGGTGACTGTTGTATTCATTCCCGATGCAATTTCTGTCTTTCATCAACACTCTGATAGTCCACAGATTACAGAATGCCACCAGATGTCCATCGGAAAATACTACTGGTCTTCCAGGGAACGATCAAAGCGTAGATTGTTAGAGACATTACTCCCGTGGAGGAAAGTGCGCATGGTGACTGTTGTATTCAATCCCTATGCAATTTCTGTGTTTCACAACACTCTGATAGTCCACAGGTTATAGAATGCCTCCAGATGTGCATCGGAAACTACTACTGGTCTTCCAGGGAATGATCAAAGGGCAGACTGTTTGAGAATCACTCCCATAGAGGAAAGTGCGCATGGTGACGGTTGTATTCAATCCCGATGCAATTTCTGTGTTTCATCAACACTCTGTTAGTCCACAGATTACAGAATGCCTCCAGATGTGCATCGGAAACTACTACTCGTCTTCCAGTTCACGATCAAAGCGTAGACTGTTTGAGAATTACTCCCAGGCCGGAAAGTGGGCTTGGTGACTGTTGTATTCAATCCCGATGCAATTTCTGTGCTTCATTATCAGGCTGATAGCCCACAGATTACAGAATATCTCCAGATGTGCATCGGAAACTATTACTGGTTTTCCAGGGAACGACCAAAGCGTAGACTCTTTGAGACATTAGTCCCATGGAGGAAAGTGCGCATGGTGACTGTTGTATTCATTCCCGATGCAATTTCTGTGTTTCAGCAACACTCTGATAGTCCACAGATAACAGAATGTCTCCAGATGTGCATCGGAAACTAGTTTTGGTCTTCCAGGGAACGATCAAAGCGTAGAATGTTTGAGACACTACTCTCATGGAGGAAAGTGTGCATGGTGACTGTTGTATTCAATACCGATGGAATTTCTGTGTTTCATCAACACTCTGATAGTCCACAGATTACAAAATGATACCAGCTGTGCATCGGAAACTACTACTGGTCTTCCAGGGAACGGTCAAAGCGTAAACTCTTTGAGACATTACTCCCATTGAGGAAGGTGCGCATGGTGACTGTTGTATTCAATCCCGATGCAATTTCTGTGTTTCGTCAACACTCTGATAGTCTACAGATTACAGAATGCCACCAGACGTGCATCGGAAACTACTACTGGTCTTCAAGGGAACGATCAAAGCGTAGACTGTTTGAGACATTAGTCCCATGGAGGAAAGTGCGATGGTTTCTGTTGTATTCAATCCCGATGCAATTTCTGTGTTTCATCAACACTCTGATAGTCCAAAGATTACAGAAAGCCTCCAGATGTGCATCGGAAACTACTACTGGTCTTGCAAGGAACGATCATAGCGTAGACTGTTAGAGACATTACTCCCATGGAGGAAAGTGCGCATGTTAAGTGTTGTATTCAATCCCGATGCAATTTCTGCATTTCATCAACACTCTGAGAGTCCACAGATTACAGAATACCACCAGATGTCCATCGGAAACTACTACCGGTCTTCCAGGGAACGATCAATTCGAAGACTCTTTGAGACATTACTATCGTGGAGGGAAGTGCGCATGGTGATTGTTGTATTTAATCCCGATTTAATTTCTGTGTTTCATCAACACTCTGATAGTCCGCACATTACAGAATGCCACCTGATGTGCATCGGAAACTACTACTGGTCTTCCAGGGAACGATCAAAACATAGACTGTTTGAGACATTAGTCCCAAAGAGGAAAGTGCGGATGGTGAATGTTGTATTCAACCCTGATGCAATTTCTGTGTTTCATCAACACTCTGATAGTCCACAGATTACACAATGCATCCATATGTGCATCGGAAACTACTACTGGTCTTCCAGGGCACGATCAAAGCGTAGACTGTCTGAGACATTACTCCCATGGAGGTAAGTGCGCATGGTGACTGTTGTATTCAATCCCGATGCAATTTGTGTGTTTCATCAACACTCTGATAGTCCACAGATTACAAAATGATACCAGCTGTGCATCGGAATCTACTACTGGTCTTCCAGGGAACGATCAATTCGAAGACTCTTTGAGACATTACTATCGTGGAGGGAAGTGCGCATGGTGATTGTTGTATTTAATCCCGATTTAATTTCTGTGTTTCATCAACACTCTGATAGTCCACAGATTACAGAATGCCACCTGATGTGCATCGGAAACTACTACTGGTCTTCCAGGGAACGATCAAAACATAGACTGTTTGAGACATTAGTCCCAAGGAGGAAAGTGCGGATGGTGACTGTTGTATTCAACCCTGATGCAATTTCTGTGTTTCATCAACACTCTGATAGTCCACAGATTACACAATGCATCCATATGTGCATCGGAAACTACTACTGGTCTTCCAGGGCACGATCAAAGCGTAGAATGTTTGAGACATTACTCCCAATGCAGGAAAGAGCGCATGGTGACGGTTGTATTCAATCCCGATGCAATTTCTGTGTTTCATCAACAGTCTGATAGTCCACAGATTACAGAATATCTCCAGATGAGCATCGGTAACTACTACTGGTCTTCCAGGGAACGATCAAAGCGTAGACTGGTTGAGATATTACTCCCATGGAGGAAAGTGCGCATTGTGACTGTTGTATTCAATCCCGATGCAATTTCTGCATTTCGTCAACACTCTGATAGTCCACAGATTACAGAATGCCTCCAGATGTGCATCGGAAACTACTACTGGTCTTCCAGGGAACGATCAAAGCGTAGACTGTCTGAGACATTACTCCCATGGAGGAAAGTGCGCATGGTGACTGTTGTATTCAATCCCGATGCAATTTCTGTGTTTCATCAACACTCTGATAGTCCACAGATGACAGAATGCCACCTGATGTACATCGGAAACTACTACTGGTCTTCCAGGGATCGATCAAAGCGTAGACCGTTTGAGACGTTACTAACGTGGAGGAAAGTGCGCTTGGTGGCTGTTGTATTCAATCCCGATGCAATTTCTGTGTTTCATCAACACTCTGATACTCCACATATTACAGAATGCCACCAGATGTGCATCAGAAACTACTACAGGTCTTATAGGAAACGATCAAAGCGTAGACTGTTTGAGACATTACTCCCATGGAGGAAAGTGCGCATGGTGACTGTTCTATTCAATCCCGATGCAATTTCTGTGTTTCATCAACACTCTGATAGTCCACAGATGACAGAATGCCACCTGATGTACATCGGAAACTACTACTGGTCTTCCAGGGATCGATCAAAGCGTAGACCGTTTGAGACGTTACTAACGTGGAGGAAAGTGCGCTTGGTGGCTGTTGTATTCAATCCCGATGCAATTTCTGTGTTTCATCAACACTCTGATACTCCACATATTACAGAATGCCACCAGATGTGCATCAGAAACTACTACTGGTCTTATAGGAAACGATCAAAGCGTAGACTGTTTGAGACATTACTCCCATGGAGGAAAGTGCGCATGGTGACTGTTCTATTCAATCCCGATGCATTTTCTGTGTCTCATCAACACTCTGATAGTCCACAGATTACAGAATGCCTCCAGATGTGCTTCGGAAACTACTACTGGTCTTGCAGGTAACGATCAAAGCGTAGACTGTTAGAGACATTACTCCTATGGAGGAAAGTGCGCATGGTGACTGTTGTATTCAATCCCGATGCAATTTCTGTGATTCATCAACACTCTGATAGTCCACAGATTACAGAATGCCACCAGATGTCCATCGGAAACTACTACTAGTCTTCCAGGGAACGATCAAAGCGTAGATTGTTAGAGACAATACTCCCATGGAGGAAAGTGCGCATGGTGACTGTTGTATTCAATCCCGATACAATTTCTGTGTTTCAGCAACACTCTGATAGTCCACAGATAACAGAATGTCTCCAGATGTGCATCGGAAACTAGTTTTGGTCTTCCAGGGAACGATCAAAGCGTAGAATGTTTGAGACACTACTCTCATGGAGGAAAGTGCGCATGGTGACTGTTGTATTCAATCCCGATGCAATTTCTGTGTTTCATCAACACTCTGTTAGTCCACAGATTACAGAATGCCTCCAGATGTGCATCGGAAACTACTACTGGTCTTCCAGTTCACGATCAAAGCGTAGACTGTTTGAGAATTACTCCCAGGCTGGAAAGTGCACATGGTGACTGTTGTATTCAATCCCGATGCAATTTCTGTGCTTCATTCACAGTCTGATAGCCCACAGATTACAGAATATCTCCAGCTGTGCATCGGAAACTATTACTGGTTTTCCAGGGAACGACCAAAGCGTAGACTCTTTGAGACATTAGTCCCATGGAGGAAAGTGCGCATGGTGACTGTTGTATTCAATCCCGATTCAATTTCTGTGTTTCATCAACACTCTGATTGTCTACAGATTACAGAATGCCTCCAGATGTGCATCGGAAACTACTACTGGTCTTCCAGGGAACGATCAAAGCGTAGACTGTTTGAGACATTGCTCCCATGGAGGAAAGTGCGCATGGTGACTGTTGTATTCAATCCCGCTGCCATTTCTGTGTTTCATCCAAACTCTGATAGTCCACAGGTTACAGAATGCCAACAGATGTGCATCGGAAACAACTACTGGTCTTCCAGGGAACGATCAAAGCGTAGACTGTTTGAGACATTACTCCCATGGAGGAAAGTGTTCATGGTGACTGTTGTATTCAATCCCGATGCAATTTCTGTGTTTCATCAACACTCTGATAGTCCACAGATTACAGAATGCCACCTGATGATCATCGGAAACTACTACTGGTCATCCAGGGATCGATCAAAGCGTAGACCGTTTGAGGCGTTACTAACGTGGAGGAAAGTGCGCTTGGTGACTGTTGTATTCAATCCCGATGCAATTTCTGTGTTTCATCAACACTCTGATACTCCACATATTACAGAATGCCACCAGATGTGCATCAGAAACTACTACTGGTCTTATAGGAAACGATCAAAGCGTAGACTGTTTGAGACATTACTCCCATGGAGGCAAGTGCGCATGGTGACTGTTGTATTCAATCCCGATGCAATTTCTGTGTTTCATCAACACTCTGATAGTCCACAGATTACAGAATGCCACCAGATGTCCATCGGAAAATACCACTGGTCTTCCAGGGAACGATCAAAGCGTAGATTGTTAGAGACATTACTCCCGTGGAGGAAAGTGCGCAAGGTGACTGTTGTATTCAATCCCGATGCAATTTCTGTGTTTCATCAACACTCTGATAGTCCACAGATTATAGAATGTCCTCCAGATGTGCATCGGAAACTACTACTGGTCTTCCAGGGAATGATCAAAGGGCAGACTGTTTGAGAATCACTCCCATAGAGGAAAGTGCGAATGGAGACGGTTGTATTCAATCCCGATGCAATTTCTGTGTTTCATCAACACTCTGTTAGTCCACAGATTACAGAATGCCTCCAGATGTGCATCGGAAACTACTACTCGTCTTCCAGTTCACGATCAAAGCGTAGACTGTTTGAGAATTACTCCCAGGCCGGAAAGTGGGCTTGGTGACTGTTGTATTCAATCCCGATGCAATTTCTGTGCTTCATTATCAGTCTGATAGCCCACAGATTACAGAATATCTCCAGATGTGCATCGGAAACTATTACTGGTTTTCCAGGGAACGACCAAAGCGTAGACTCTTTAAGACATTAGTCCCATGGAGGAAAGTGCGCATGGTGACTGTTGTATTCATTCCCGATGCAATTTCTGTGTTTCACCAACACTCTGATAGTCCACAGATTACAGAAAGCCTCCAGATGTGCATCGGAAACTACTACTGGTCTTGCAGGGAACGAACAAAGCGTAGACTGTTAGAGACATTACTCCCATGGAGGAAAGTGCGCATGGTGACTGTTGTATTCATTCCCGATACAATTTCTGTGTTTCAGCAACACTCTGATAGTCCACAGATAACAGAATGTCTCCAGATGTGCATCGGAAACTAGTTTTGGTCTTCCAGGGAACGATCAAAGCGTAGAATGTTTGAGACACTACTCTCATGGAGGAAAGTGCGCATGGTGACTGTTGTATTCAATACCGATGGAATTTGTGTGTTTCATCAACACTCTGATAGTCCACAGATTACAAAATGATACCAGCTGTGCATCGGAAACTACTACTGGTCTTCCAGGGAACGATCAATTCGAAGACTCTTTGAGACATTACTATCGTGGAGGGAAGTGCGCATGGTGATTGTTGTATTTAATCCCGATTTAATTTCTGTGTTTCATCAACACTCTGATAGTCCACAGATTACAGAATGCCACCTGATGTGCATCGGAAACTACTACTGGTCTTCCAGGGAACGATCAAAACATAGACTGTTTGAGACATTAGTCCCAAGGAGGAAAGTGCGGATGGTGACTGTTGTATTCAACCCTGATGCAATTTCTGTGTTTCATCAACACTCTGATAGTCCACAGATTACACAATGCATCCATATGTGCATCGGAAACTACTACTGGTCTTCCAGGGAACGATCAAAACATAGACTGTTTGAGACATTAGTCCCAAGGAGGAAAGTGCGGATGGTGACGGTTGTATTCAATCCCGATGCAATTTCTGTGTTTCATCAACAGTCTGATAGTCCACAGATTACAGAATATCTCCAGATGAGCATCGGTAACTACTACTGGTCTTCCAGGGAACGATCAAAGCGTAGACTGGTTGAGATATTACTCCCATGGAGGAAAGTGCGCATTGTGACTGTTGTATTCAAACCCGATGCAATTTCTGCATTTCGTCAACACTCTGATAGTCCACAGATTACAGAATGCCTCCAGATGTGCATCGGAAACTACTACTGGTCTTCCAGGGAACGATCAAAGCGTAGACTGTCTGAGACATTACTCCCATGGAGGAAAGTGCGCATGGTGACTGTTGTATTCAATCCCGATGCAATTTCTGTGTTTCATCAACACTCTGATAGTCCACAGATTACAGAATGCCACCTGATGTACATCGGAAACTACTACTGGTCTTGCAGGTAACGATCAAAGCGTAGAGTGTTAGAGACATTACTCCTATGGAGGAAAGTGCGCATGGTGACTGTTGTATTCAATCCCGATGCAATTTCTGTGTTTCATCAACACTCTGATAGTCCACAGATTACAGAATGCCACCAGATGTCCATCGGAAACTACTACTAGTCTTCCAGGGAACGATCAAAGCGTAGATTGTTAGAGACATTACTCCCATGGAGGAAAGTGCGCATGGTGACTGTTGTATTCAATCCCGATACAATTTCTGTGTTTCAGCAACACTCTGATAGTCCACAGGTAACAGAATGTCTCCAGATGTGCATCGGAAACTAGTTTTGGTCTTCCAGGGAACGATCAAAGCGTAGAATGTTTGAGACACTACTCTCATGGAGGAAAGTGCGCATGGTGACTGTTGTATTCAATCCCGATGCAATTTCTGTGCTTCATTCACAGTCTGATAGCCAACAGATTACAGAATATCTCCATATGTGCATCGGAAACTATTACTGGTATTCCAGGGAACGACCAAAGCGTAGACTCTTTGAGACATTAGTCCCATGGAGGAAAGTGCGCATGGTGACTGTTGTATTCATTCCCGATGCAATTTCTGTGTTTCATCAACACTCTGATAGTCCACAGATTACAGAAAGCCTCCAGATGTGATCGGAAACTACTACTGGTCTTGCAGGGAACGATCAAAGCGTAGACTGTTAGAGACATTACTCCCATGGAGGAAAGTGCGCATGGTGACTGTTGTATTCAATCCCGATTCAATTTCTGTGTTTCATCAACACTCTGATTGTCTACAGATTACAGAATGCCTCCAGATGTGCATCGGAAGCTACTACTGGTCTTCCAGGGAACGATCAAAGCGTAGACTGTTTGAGACATTGCTCCCATGGAGGAAAGTGCGCATGGTGACTGTTGTATTCAATCCCGCTGCCATTTCTGTGTTTCAACCAATCTCTGATAGTCCACAGGTTACAGAATGCCAACAGATGTGCATCGGAAACAACTACTGGTCTTCCAGGGAACGATCAAAGCGTAGACTGTTTGAGACATTACTCCCATGGAGGAAAGTGCGCATGGTGACTGTTGTATTCAATCCCGATGCAATTTCTGTGTTTCATCAACACTCTGATAGTCCACAGATTACAGAATGCCACCTGATGTACATCGGAAACTACTACTGGTCTTCCAGGGATCGATCAAAGCGTAGACCGTTTGAGACGTTACTAACGTGGAGGAAAGTGCGCTTGGTGGCTGTTGTATTCAATCCCGATGCAATTTCTGTGTTTCATCAACACTCTGATACTCCACATATTACAGAATGCCACCAGATGTGCATCAGAAACTACTACTGGTCTTATAGGAAACGATCAAAGCGTAGACTGTTTGAGACATTACTCCCATGGAGGCAAATGCGCATGGTGACTGTTGTATTCAATCGCGATGCAATTTCTGTGTTTCATCAACACTCTGATAGTCCACAGATTACAGAATGCCACAAGATGTCCATCGGAAAATACTACTGGTCTTCCAGGGAACGATCAAAGCGTAGATTGTTAGAGACATTACTCCCGTGGAGGAAAGTGCGCATGGTGACTGTTGTATTCAATCCCTATGCAATTTCTGTGTTTCACAACACTCTGATAGTCCACAGATTATAGAATGCCTCCAGATGTGCATCGGAAACTACTACTGGTCTTCCAGGGAATGATCAAAGGGCAGACTGTTTGAGAATCACTCCCATAGAGGAAAGTGCGCATGGTGACGGTTGTATTCAATCCCGATGCAATTTCTGTGTTTCATCAACACTCTGATAGTCCACAGATTACAGAATGCCTCCAGATGTGCATCGGAAACTACTACTCGTCTTCCAGTTCACGATCAAACGTAGACTGTTTGAGAATTACTCCCAGGCCGGAAAGTGGGCTTGGTGACTGTTGTATTCAATCCCGATGCAATTTCTGTGCTTCATTATCAGTCTGATAGCCCACAGATTACAGAATATCTCCAGATGTGCATCGGAAACTATTACTGGTTTTCCAGGGAACGACCAAAGCGTAGACTCTTTGAGACATTAGTCCCATGGGGAAAGTGCGCATGGTGACTGTTGTATTCATTCCCGATGCAATTTCTGTGTTTCACCAACACTCTGATAGTCCACAGATTACAGAAAGCCTCCAGATGTGCATCGGAAACTACTACTGGTCTTGCAGGGAACGATCAACGCGTAGACTGTTAGAGACATTACTCCCATGGAGGAAAGTGCGCATGGTGACTGTTGTATTCAATCCCGATTCAATTTCTGTGTTTCAGCAACATTCTGATAGTCCACAGATTACAAAATGATACCAGCTGTGCATCGGAAACTACTACTGGTCTTCCAGGGAACGGCCAAAGCGTAAACTCTTTGAGACACTACTCCCATTGTGGAAGGTGCGCATGGTGACTGTTGTATTCAATCCCGATGCAATTTCTGTGTTTCGTCAACACTCTGATACTCCACAGATTACAGAAGAACTCCAGATGTGCATCGGAAACTACTACTGGTCTTCCAGGGAACGAACAAAACGTAGACTGTTTGAGACATTACTCCCAATGCAGGAAAGTGCGCATGGTGACTGTTGCATTCAATCCCGATTCAATTTCTGTGTTTCATCAACAGTCTGATGGTCCACAGATTACAGAATGACACCAGATGTGCATCGGAAACTACTACTGGTCTTCAAGGGAACGATCAAAGCGTAGACTGTTTGAGACATTAGTCCCATGGAGGAAAGTGCGCATGGTTTCTGTTGTATTCAATCCCGATGCAATTTCTGTTTTTCATCAACACTCTGATAGTCCAAAGATTACAGAAAGCCTCCAGATGTGCATCGGAAACTACTACTGGTCTTGCAGGGAACGATCATATCGTAGACTGTTAGAGACATTACTCCCATGGAGGAAAGTGCGCATGCTAAGTGTTGTATTCAATCCCGATGCAATTTCTGTATTTCATCAACACTCTGAGAGTCCACAGATTACAGAATACCACCAGATGTCCATCGGAAACTACTACTGGTCTTCCAGGGAACGATCAATTCGAAGACTCTTTGAGACATTACTATCGTGGAGGGAAGTGCGCATGCTGATTGTTGTATTTAATCCCGATTTATTTTCTGTGTTTCATCAACACTCTGATAGTCCACAGATTACAGAATGCCACCTGATGTGCATCGGAAACTACTACTGGTCTTCTAGGGAACGATCAAAACATAGACTGTTTGAGACATTAGTCCCAAGGAGGAAAGTGCGGATGGTGACTGTTGTATTCAACCCTGATGCAATTTCTGTGTTTCATCAACACTCTGATAGTCCACAGATTACACAATGCATCCATATGTGCATCGGAAACTACTACTGGTTTTCCAGGGAACGATAAATGCGTTGACTGTTTGAGACATTACTCTAATTGAGGAAAGTGCGCATGGTGACTGTTGTATTCAATCCCGATGCAATTTCTGTGTTTCATCAACACTCTGATAGTCCACAGATTACAGAAAGCCTCCAGATGTGCATCGGAAACTACTACTGGTCTTCCAGGGAACGATCAAAGCGTAGACTGTTTGAGACCTTACTCCCGTGGAGGAAAGTGCGCATGGTGACTGTTGTATTCAATCCCGATGCAATTTCTGTGTTTCATCAACACTCTGATAGTCCACAGATTACAGAAATTCTCCAGATGTCCATCGGAAACTACGACTGGTCTTCCAGGGAACGATCAAAGCGAAGACTCTTTGAGACATTATTCCCGTGGACTAAAGTGCGCATGGTGACTGTTGTATTTATTCCCGATTCAATTTCTGTGTTTCATCAACACTCTGATAGTCCACAGATTACAGAATGCCACCTGATGTGCATCGGAAACTTCTACTGGTCTTCCAGGGAACGATCAAAGCGTAGACTGTTTGAGACATACCTCCCGTGGGGGAAACTGCGCATGGTGACTGTTGTGTTCAATCCCGATGCAATTTCTGAGTTTCATCAACACTCTGGTAGTCCACAGATTACAGAATGCCACCAGATGTGCATCGGAAACTACTACTGGTCTTCCACAGAACGATCAAAGCGTAGACTGTTTGAGACATTACTCCCAATGCTGGAAAGAGCGCATGGTGACTGTTGTATTCAATCCCGATGCAATTTCTGTGTTCTATCAACAGTCTGATAGTCCACAGATTTCAGAATATCTCCAGATGAGCATCGGTAACTACTACTGGTCTTCCAGGGAACGATCAAAGCGTAGACTGTTTGAGACATACCTCCCGTGTGGGAAACTGCGCATGGTGACTGTTGTGTTCAATCCCGATGCAATTTCTGAGTTTCATCAACACTCTGGTAGTCCACAGATTACAGAATGCCACCAGATGTGCATCGGAAACTACTACTGGTCTTCCACAGAACGATCAAAGCGTAGACTGTTTGAGACATTACTCCCAATGCTGGAAAGAGCGCATGGTGACTGTTGTATTCAATCCCGATGCAATTTCTGTGTTCTATCAACAGTCTGATAGTCCACAGATTTCAGAATATCTCCAGATGAGCATCGGTAACTACTACTGGTCTTCCAGGGAACGATCAAAGCGTAGACTGTTTGAGACATTACTCCCATGGAGGAAAGTGCGCATAATGACTGTTGTATTCAATCCCGATGCAATTTCTGTGTTTCGTCAACACTCTGATAGTCCACAGGTTACAGAATGCCACCAGATGTCCATCGGAAACTACTACTGGTCTTAAAGGGAACGATCAACGCGTAGACTGTTTGAGACATTACTCCGATGGAGGAAGGTGCGCATGGTGACTGTTGTATTCAATCTCGATGCAATTTCTGTGTTTCATCAATCTCTGATAGTCCACAGATTACAGAATGCCTCCAGATGTGCATCGGAAACTACTACTGGTCTTCCAGGGCACGATCGAAGCGTAGAATGTTTGAGAATTACTGCCATGCAGGAAAGTGGGCTTGGTGACTGTTGTATTCACTCCCGATGCAATATCTGTGTTTCATTAACAGTCTGATAGTCCACAGATTACAGAATATCTCCAGATGTGCATCGGAAACTATTACTGGTTTTCCAGGGAACGATCAAAGCGTAGACTGTTTGAGACATTACTCCCATTGAGGAAAGTGCGCATGGTGACTGTTGTATTCAATCCCGATGCAATTTCTGTGTTTCATCAACACTCTGATAGTCCACAGATTACAGAAAGCCTCCAGATGTGCATCGGAAACTACTACTGGTCTTCCAGCTAACGATCAAATCGTAGACTGTTTGAGACATTACTCCCGTGGAGGAAAGTGCGCATGGTGACTGTTGTATTCAATCCCGATGCACTTTCTGTGTTTCATCAACACTCTGATAGTCCACAGATTACAGAAAGCCACCAGATGTCCATCGGAAACTACTACTGGTCTTCCAGGGAACGATCAAAGCGAAGACTCTTTGAGACATTGTTCCCGAGGGTGAAAGTGCGCATGGTGACTGTTGTATTTTATCCCGATTCAATTTCTGTGTTTCAACACTCTGATAGTCCACAGATTACAGAATGCCGCCTGATGTGCATCGGAAACTACTACTGGTCTTCCAGGGAACGATCAAAGCGTAGACTGTTTGAAACATACCTCCCGTGGAGGAAAGTGCGCATGGTGACTGTTGTGTTCAATCCCGATGCAATTTCTGTGTTTCATCAACACTCTGGTAGTGCACAGATTACAGAATGCCACCAGATGTGCATCGGAAACTACTACTGGTCTTCCAGAGAACGATCAAAGCGTATAATGTTTGGGAATTACTCCCATGGAGGGAAGTGAATATGGTGACTGTTGTATTCAATCCCGATTCAATTTCTGTATTTCATCAACACTCAGATAGTCCACAGATTACAGAATGCCTCCAGATGTTCATCGGAAATTACTACTGGTCTTCCAGGGAACGAAGAAATTGTAAACTCTTGGAGACATTTCTCCCATGGAGGAATGTGCGCATGGTGACTGTTGTATTCAATCCCGATGCAATTCCTGTGTTTCATCAACACTCAGTTAGTCCACAGATTTAAAAATGCCTCCAGATGTGCATCGGATACTACTTCTGGTCTTCCAAATAACGATCAAGACGTAGATTGTTTGAGACACTACTCCCATGGAGGAAAGTGCGCATGGTGACTGTTCTATTCAATCCCGATGCAATTTCTGTGTTTCACCAAAACTCTGATAGTCCACAGATTACAGAATGCCTCCAGATGTCCATCGGAAATTACTACTGGTCTTCCAGGGAACGAAGAAATTGTGAACTCTTGGAGACATTTCTCCCATGGAGGAATGTGCGCATGGTGACTGTTGTATTCAATCCCGATGCAATTTCTGTGCTTCATCAACACTCTGACACTCCATAGATTACAGAATGCCTCCAAATGTGCATCGGAAACTACTACTGGTCTTCCAGGGAACGGTCAAAGCGGAGACTGTTTGAGACCTTACTCCCATGGTGGAAAGTGCACATGGTGACTGTTGTATTCAATCCCGATGCAACTTCTTTGTTTCATCAACACTCTGATGGTCCACAGATTACAGAATGACACCAGATGTGCATCGGAAACTACTACTGGTCTTCCAGGGAACGATCGAAACGTAGACTGTTTGAGACATTTCTCCCATGGAGGAAAGTGCGCATGGTGACTGTTGTATTCAATCCCGATGCAATTTCTGTGTTTCAGCAACACTCTCATAGACCACAGATTACAGAATGCCACCAGATGGCCATCGGAAACTACTACTGGTCAGCCAGGGAACGATCAAAGCGTAGACTGTTTGAGACATTACTCCCGTGGAGGAAAGTGCGCATGTTGACTGTTGTATTCAATCCCAATGCAATTTCTGTGTTTCTTCAACACTCTGATAGTCCACAGATTGCTGAATATCTATAGATGTGCATCGGAAACTACTACTGGTCTTCCAGGGGATCGATCAAAGCGTAGACTGTTTGAGACATTACTCCCATGGAGGAAACTGCGCATGGTGACTGTTGTATTCAATCCCGATGCAATTTCTGTGTTTCACCAACACTCTGATAGTCCACAGTTTACAGAATGCCTCCAGATGTCCATCGGAAATTACTACTGGTCTTCCAGGGAACGATCAAAGCGTAGACAGTTTGAGACCTTACTCCCATGGAGGAAAGTGCACATGGTGACTGTTGTATTCAATCCCGATGCATTTCTGTGTTTCATCAATCTTTGATAGTCCACAGATTACAGAATGCCTCCAGATGTGCATCGGAAACTACTACTGGTCTTCCAGGGCACGATCGAAGCGTAGAATATTTGCGAATTACTCCCATGCAGGAAAGTGGGCTTGGTGACTGTTGTATTCAATCCCGATGCAATATCTGTGCTTCATTAACAGTCTGATAGTCCACAGATTACAGAATATCTCCAGATGTGCTTCGAAAACTATTACTGGTTTTCCAGGGGACGATCAAAGCGTAGACTGTTTGAGACATTACTCCCATGGAGGAAAGTGCGCATGGTGACTGTTGTATTCAATCCCGATGCAATTTCTGTGTTTCATCAACACTCTGATAGTCCACAGATTACAGAAAGCCTCCAGATGTCCATCGGAAACTACTACTGGTCTTCCAGGGAACGATCAAAGCGAAGACTCCTTGAGACATTATTCCCGTGGAGGAAAGTGCGCATGGTGACTGTTGTAATCAATCCCGATGCAATTTCTGTGTTTCATCAACAGTCTGACACTCCGCAGATTACAGAATGCCTCCAGATGTGCATCGGAAACTACTACTGGTCTTCCAGGGAACGATCAAAGCGTAGACTGTTTGAGACCTTACTCCCATGGAGGAAAGTGCACATGGTGACTGTTGTATTCAATCCCGATGCAATTTCTGTGTTTCATCAACACTCTGATGGTCCACAGATTACAGAATGACACCAGATGTGCATCGGAAACTACTACTGGTCTTCCAGGGAACGATCAAAGCGTAGACTGTTTGACACATTACTCCCATCGAGGAAAGTGCGCATGGTGACTGTTGTATTCAATCCCGATGCAATTTCTGTGTTTCATCAACACTCTGATAGTCCACAGATTACAGAATGCCTACAGATGTGCATCGGAAACTACTACTGGTCTTCCAGAGAACGATCAAAGCGTGGACTGTTTGAGACATTACTCCCATGGAGGAATGTGCGCATGCAGACTGTTGTATTCAATCCCGATGCAATTTCTGTGTTTCATCAACAGTCTGATAGTCCACAGATTACAGAATGCCTCCAGATGTGCATCGGAAACTACTAATGGTCTTCCAGGGAACGATCATAGCGTAGAATGTTTGAGACATTACTCCCATGCAGGAAAGGGCGCATGGTGACTGTTGTATTCAATCCCGATGCAATTTCTGTGTTTAATCAATACTCTGATAGTCCACAGATTACAGAATGCCTCCAGATGTGCATCAGAAACTACTACTAATCTTCCAGGGCACGATCAAAACGTAGACTGTTTGAGACATTACTCCCCATGCAGGAAAGTGCGCATGGTGACTGTTGTATTCAATCCCGATGCAATTTCTGTGTTTCATCAACAGTCTGATGGGCCACAGATTACAGAATGGCACCAGATGTGCATCGGAAACTACTACTGGTCTTCCAGAGAACGTTCAAAGCGTAGACTGTTTGAGACATTACTCCAATGGAGGAATGTGCGCATGGTGACTGTTGTATTCAATCCCGATGCAATTTCTGTGTTTCATCAACACTCTGATAGTCCACAGATTACAGAATGCCACCAGATGTCCATCGGAAACTACTACTGGTCTTCCAGGGAACGATCAAAGCGTAGACTGTTTGAGACATTACTCCCGCGGAGGAAAGTGCGCATGTTGACTGTTGTATTCAATCCCGATGCAATTTCTGTGTTTCTTCAACACTCTGATAGTCCACAGATGGCAGAATATCTATAGATGTGCATCGGAAACTACTACTGGTCTTCCAGGGATCGATCAAAGCGTAGACTGTTTGAGACATTACTCCCATGGAGGAAACTGCGCATGGTGACTGTTGTATTCAATCCCGATGCAATTTCTGTGTTTCACCAACACTCTGATAGTCCACAGATTACAGAATGCCTCCAGATGTCCATCGGAAATTACTACAGGTCTTCCAGGGAACGATCAAATCGTAAACTCTTGGAGACATTACTCCCATGGAGGAAAGTGCGCATGGTGACTGTTGTATTCAATCCCGATGCAATTTCTGTGTTCCATCAATCTCTGATAGTCCACAGATTACAGAATGCCTCCAGATGTGCATCGGAAACTACTACTGGTCTTCCAGGGCACGATCGAAGCGTAGAATATTTGCGAATTACTCCCATGCAGGAAAGTGGGCTTGGTGACTGTTGTATTCAATCCCGATGCAATATCTGTGCTTCATTAACAGTCTGATAGTCCACAGATTACAGAATATCTCCAGATGTGCTTCGGAAACTATTACTGGTTTTCCAGGGGACGATCAAAGCGTAGACTGTTTGAGACATTACTCCCATGGAGGAAAGTGCGCATGGTGACTGTTGTATTCAATCCCGATGCAATTTCTGTGTTTCATCAACACTCTGATAGTTCACAGATTACAGAAAGCCTCCAGATGTCCATCGGAAACTACTACTGGTCTTCCAGGGAACGATCAAAGCGAAGACTCCTTGAGACATTATTCCCGTGGAGGAAAGTGCGCATGGTGACTGTTGTAATCAATCCCGATGCAATTTCTGTGTTTCATCAACAGTCTGACACTCCGCAGATTACAGAATGCCTCCAGATGTGCATCGGAAACTACTACTGGTCTTCCAGGGAACGATCAAAGCGTAGACTGTTTGAGACCTTACTCCCATGGAGGAAAGTGCACATGGTGACTGTTGTATTCAATCCCGATGCAATTTCTGTGTTTCATCAACACTCTGATGGTCCACAGATTACAGAATGACACCAGATGTGCATCGGAAACTACTACTGGTCTTCCAGGGAACGATCAAAGCGTAGACTGTTTGACACATTACTCCCATGGAGGAAAGTGCGCATGGTGACTGTTGTATTCAATCCCGATGCAATATCTGTGTTTCATCAACACTCTGATAGTCCACAGATTACAGAATGCCTACAGATGTGCATCGGAAACTACTACTGGTCTTCCAGAGAACGATCAAAGCGTGGACTGTTTGAGACATTACTCCCATGGAGGAATGTGCGCATGCAGACTGTTGTATTCAATCCCGATGCAATTTCTGTGTTTCATCAACAGTCTGATAGTCCACAGATTACAGAATGCCTCCAGATGTGCATCGGAAACTACTAATGGTCTTCCAGGGAACGATCATAGCGTAGAATGTTTGAGACATTACTCCCATGCAGGAAAGGGCGCATGGTGACTGTTGTATTCAATCCCGATGCAATTTCTGTGTTTAATCAATACTCTGATAGTCCACAGATTACAGAATGCCTCCAGATGTGCATCAGAAACTACTACTGGTCTTCCAGGGCACGATCAAAACGTAGACTGTTTGAGACATTACTCCCCATGCAGGAAAGTGCGCATGGTGACTGTTGTATTCAATCCCGATGCAATTTCTGTGTTTCACCAACACTCTGATAGTCCACAGATTACAGAATGCCCCTAGATGTCCATCGGAAATTACTACTGGTCTTCCAGGGAACGATCAAAGCGTAGACAGTTTGAGACATTACTCCAATGGAGGAGTGTGCGCATGGTGACTGTTGTATTCAATCCCGATGCAATTTCTGTGTTTCATCAACACTCTGATAGTCCACAGATTACAGAATGCCACCAGATGTCCATCGGAAACTACTACTGGTCTTCCAGGGTACGATCAAAGCGTAGACTGTTTGAGACATTACTCCCGCGGAGGAAAGTGCGCATGTTGACTGTTGTATTCAATCCCGATGCAATTTCTGTGTTTCTTCAACACTCTGATAGTCCACAGATGGCAGAATATCTATAGATGTGCATCGGAAACTACTACTGGTCTTCCAGGGATCGATCAAAGCGTAGACTGTTTGAGACATTACTCCCATGGAGGAAACTGCGCATGGTGACTGTTGTATTCAATCCCGATGCAATTTCTGTGTTTCACCAACACTCTGATAGTCCACAGATTACAGAATGCCTCCAGATGTCCATCGGAAATTACTACTGATCTTCCAGGGAACGATCAAATCGTAAACTCTTGGAGACATTACTCCCATGGAGGAAAGTGCGCATGGTGACTGTTGTATTCAATCCCGATGCAATTTCTGTGTTCCATCAATCTCTGATAGTCCACAGATTACAGAATGCCTCTAGATGTGCATCGAAAACTACTACTGGTCTTCCAGGGCACGATCGAAGCGTAAAATGTTTGCGAATTACTCCCATGCAGGAAAATGGGCTTGGTGACTGTTGTATTCAATCCCGATGCAATATCTGTGTTTCATTAATAGTCTGATAGTCCACAGATTACAGAATATCTCCAGATGTGCATCGGAAACTATTACTGGTTTTCCAGGGAACGATCAAAGCGTAGACTGTTTGAGACATTACTCCCATGGAGGAAAGTGCGCATGGTGACTGTTGTTTTCAATCCCGATGCAATTTCTGTGTTTCATCAACACTCTGATAGTCCACAGATTACAGAAAGCCTCCAGATGTCCATCGGAAAGTACTACTGGTCTTAAAGGGAACGATCAAAGCGTAGACTGTTTGAGACCTTACTCCCTTGGAGGAAAGTGCACATGGTGACTGTTGTATTCAATCCCGATGCAATTTCTATGTTTCATCAACACTCTGATGGTCCACAGATTACAGAATGACACCAGATGTGCATCGGAAACTACTTCTGGTCTTCCAGTGAACGATCAAAGCGTAGACTGTTTGAGACATTACAGCCATGGAGGAAAGTGCGCATGGTGACTGTTGTATTCAATCCCGATGCAATTTCTGTGTTTCATCAACACTTTCATAGTCCACAGATTACAGAAAGCCTCCAGATGTCCATCGGAAACTACTACTGGTCATCCAGGAAACGATCAAAGCGTAGACCGTTTGAGACATTACTCCCATGGAGGAATGTGCGCATGGTGACTGTTGTATTCAATCCCGATGCAATATCTGTGTTTAATCAACACTCTGATAGTCCACAGATTACAGAATGCCTCCAGATGTGCATCGGAAACTACTACTGGTCTTCCAGGGCACGATCAAAACGTAGACTGTTTGAGACATTACTCCCAATGCAGGAAAGTGCGCATGGTGACTGTTGTATTTAATCCCGATGCAATTTCTGTGTTTCATCAACAGTCTGATGGGCCACAGATTACAGAATGGCACCAGATGTGCATCGGAAACTACTACTGGTCTTCCAGGCAACGATCAAAGCGTAGACTGTTCGAGACATTACTCCAATGGAGGAATGTGCGCATTGTGACTGTTGTATTCAAACCCGATGTAATTTCTGTGTTTCATCAACACTCTGATAGTCCACAGATTACAGAATGCCACCAGATGTCCATCGGAAACTACTACTGGTCTTCCAGGGAACGATCAAAGCGTAGACTGTTTGAGACATTACTCCCGTGGAGGAAAGTGCGCATGTTGACTGTTGTATTCAATCCCAATGCAATTTCTGTGTTTCTTCAACACTCTGATAGTCCACAGATGGCAGAATATCTATAGATGTGCATCGGAAACTTCTGCTGGTCTTCCAGGGATCGATCAAAGCGTAGACCTATTGAGACATTACTCCCGCGGAGGAAAGTGCGCATGTTGACTGTTGTATTCAATCCCGATGCAATTTCTGTGTTTCTTCAACACTCTGATAGTCCACAGATGGCAGAATATCTATAGATGTGCATCGGAAACTACTACTGGTCTTCCAGGGATCGATCAAAGCGTAGACTGTTTGAGACATTACTCCCATGGAGGAAACTGCGCATGGTGACTGTTGTATTCAATCCCGATGCAATTTCTGTGTTTCACCAACACTCTGATAGTCCACAGATTACAGAATGCCTCCAGATGTCCATCGGAAATTACTACTGATCTTCCAGGGAACGATCAAATCGTAAACTCTTGGAGACATTACTCCCATGGAGGAAAGTGCGCATGGTGACTGTTGTATTCAATCCCGATGCAATTTCTGTGTTCCATCAATCTCTGATAGTCCACAGATTACAGAATGCCTCTAGATGTGCATCGAAAACTACTACTGGTCTTCCAGGGCACGATCGAAGCGTAAAATGTTTGCGAATTACTCCCATGCAGGAAAATGGGCTTGGTGACTGTTGTATTCAATCCCGATGCAATATCTGTGTTTCATTAATAGTCTGATAGTCCACAGATTACAGAATATCTCCAGATGTGCATCGGAAACTATTACTGGTTTTCCAGGGAACGATCAAAGCGTAGACTGTTTGAGACATTACTCCCATGGAGGAAAGTGCGCATGGTGACTGTTGTTTTCAATCCCGATGCAATTTCTGTGTTTCATCAACACTCTGATAGTCCACAGATTACAGAAAGCCTCCAGATGTCCATCGGAAAGTACTACTGGTCTTAAAGGGAACGATCAAAGCGTAGACTGTTTGAGACCTTACTCCCTTGGAGGAAAGTGCACATGGTGACTGTTGTATTCAATCCCGATGCAATTTCTATGTTTCATCAACACTCTGATGGTCCACAGATTACAGAATGACACCAGATGTGCATCGGAAACTACTTCTGGTCTTCCAGTGAACGATCAAAGCGTAGACTGTTTGAGACATTACAGCCATGGAGGAAAGTGCGCATGGTGACTGTTGTATTCAATCCCGATGCAATTTCTGTGTTTCATCAACACTTTCATAGTCCACAGATTACAGAAAGCCTCCAGATGTCCATCGGAAACTACTACTGGTCATCCAGGAAACGATCAAAGCGTAGACCGTTTGAGACATTACTCCCATGGAGGAATGTGCGCATGGTGACTGTTGTATTCAATCCCGATGCAATATCTGTGTTTAATCAACACTCTGATAGTCCACAGATTACAGAATGCCTCCAGATGTGCATCGGAAACTACTACTGGTCTTCCAGGGCACGATCAAAACGTAGACTGTTTGAGACATTACTCCCAATGCAGGAAAGTGCGCATGGTGACTGTTGTATTTAATCCCGATGCAATTTCTGTGTTTCATCAACAGTCTGATGGGCCACAGATTACAGAATGGCACCAGATGTGCATCGGAAACTACTACTGGTCTTCCAGGCAACGATCAAAGCGTAGACTGTTCGAGACATTACTCCAATGGAGGAATGTGCGCATTGTGACTGTTGTATTCAAACCCGATGTAATTTCTGTGTTTCATCAACACTCTGATAGTCCACAGATTACAGAATGCCACCAGATGTCCATCGGAAACTACTACTGGTCTTCCAGGGAACGATCAAAGCGTAGACTGTTTGAGACATTACTCCCGTGGAGGAAAGTGCGCATGTTGACTGTTGTATTCAATCCCAATGCAATTTCTGTGTTTCTTCAACACTCTGATAGTCCACAGATGGCAGAATATCTATAGATGTGCATCGGAAACTTCTGCTGGTCTACCAGGGATCGATCAAAGCGTAGACCGATTGAGACATTACTCCCATGGAGGAAACTGCGCATGGTGACTGTTGTATTCAATCCCGATGCAATTTCTGTGTTTCACCAACACTCTGATAGTCCACAGATTACAGAATGCCTCCAGATGTCCATCGGAAATTACTACTGGTCTTCCAGGGAACGATCAAACCGTAAACTCTTGGAGACATTACTCCCATGGAGGAATGTGCTCATGGTGACTGTTGTATTCAATCCCGATGCAATTTCTGTGTTTCATCAATCTCTGATAGTCCACAGATTACAGAATGCCTCCAGATGTGCATCGGAAACTACAACTGGTCTTCCAGGGCACGATCGAAGCGTAAAATGTTTGCGAATTACTCCCATGCAGGAAAGTGGGATTGGTGACTGTTGTATTCAATCCCGATGCAATATCTGTGTTTCATTAACAGTCTGATAGTCCACAGATTACAGAATATCTCCAGATGTGCATCAGAAACTATTACTGGTTTTCCAGGGAACGATCAAAGCGTAGACTGTTTGAGACATTACTCCCATGGAGGTAAGTGCGCATGGTGACTGTTGTATTCAATCCCGATGCAATTTCTGTGTTTCATCAACACTCTGATATTCCACAGATTACAGAAAGCCTCCATATGTCCATCGGAAAGTACTACTTTTCTTAAAGGGAACGATCAAAGCGTAGACTGTTTGAGACCTTACTCCCTTGGAGGAAAGTGCACATGGTGACTGTTGTATTCAATCCCGATGCAATTTCTATGTATCATCAACACTCTGATGGTCCACAGATTACAGAATGACACGAGATGTGCATCGGAAACTACTACTGGTCTTCCAGTGAACGATCAAAGCGTGGACTGTTTGAGACATTACTCCCATGGAGGAAAGTGCGCATGGTGACTGTTGTATTCAATCCCGATGCAATTTCTGTGTTTCATCAACACTCTGATGGTCCACAGATTACAGAATGACACCAGATGTGCATCGGGAACTACTACTGGTCTTCCACTGAACGATCAAAGCGTAGACTGTTTGACACATTACTCCCATAGAGGAAAGTGCGCATGGTGACTGTTGTATTCAATCCCGATGCAATTTCTGTGTTTCATCAACACTCTCATAGTCCACAGATTACAGAATGCCACCAGATGTCCATCGGAAACTACTACTGGTCATCCAGGGAACGATCAAATGGTAGACTGTTTGAGATATTACTCCCGTGGAGGAAAGTGCGCATGTTGACTGTTTTATTCAATCCCGATGCAATTTCTGTGTTTCATCAACACTCTGATAGTCCACAGATTACAGAATGCCTCCAGATGTGCATCGGAAACTCCTACTGGTCTTCCAGAAAACGATCAAAGCGTGGACTGTTTTAGACATTACTCCCATGGAGGAAAGTGGGCATGGTGACTGTTGTATTCAATCCCGATGCAATTTCTGTGTTTCATCAACAGTCTGATAGTCCACAGATTACAGAATGCCTCCAGGTGTGCATCGAAAACTACTAATGGTCTACCAGGGAACGATCAAAGCGTAGACTGTTTGAGACATTACTCCCATGGAGGAAAGGGAGCATGGTGACTGTTGTATTCAATACCGATGCAATTTCTGTGTTTAATCAACACTCTGATAGTCCACAGATTACAGAATGCCTCCAGACGTGCATTGGAAACTACTACTGGTCTTCCAGGGCACGATCAAAACGTAGACTGTTAGAGACATTACTCCCAATGCAGGAAAGTGCGCATGGTGACTGTTGTATTCAATCCCGATGCAACTTCTGTGTTTCATTCACAGTCTGATGGGACACAGATTACAGAATGACACCAGATGTGCATCGGAAACTACTACTGGTCTTCCAGGGAACGATCAAAGCGTAGACTGTTTGAGACATTACTCCAATGGAGGAATGTGCGCATGGTGACTGTTGTATTCAATCCCGATGCAATTTCTGTGTTTCTTCAACACTCTGATAGTCCACAGATGGCAGAATATCTATAGATGTGCATCGGAAACTACTACTGGTCTTCCAGGGATCGATCAAAACGTAGACTCTTTGAGACATTACTCCCATGGAGGAAACTGCGCATGGTGACTGTTGTATTCAATCCCGATGCAATTTCTGTGTTTCACCAACACTCTGATAGTCCACAGATTACAGAATGCCACCAGATGTCCATCGGAAATTACTACTGGTCTTCCAGGGAACGATCAAATCGTAAACTCTTGGAGACATTACTCCCATGGAGGAATGTGCGCATGGTGACTGTTGTATTCAATCCCGATGCAATTTCTGTGTTTCATCAACAGTCTGATAGTCCACAGATTACAGAATGCCTCCAGGTGTGCATCGAAAACTACTAATGGTCTACCAGGGAACGATCAAAGCGTAGACTGTTTGAGACATTACTCCCATGGAGGAAAGGGAGCATGGTGACTGTTGTATTCAATACCGATGCAATTTCTGTGTTTAATCAACACTCTGATAGTCCACAGATTACAGAATGCCTCCAGACGTGCATTGGAAACTACTACTGGTCTTCCAGGGCACGATCAAAACGTAGACTGTTAGAGACATTACTCCCATTGCAGGAAAGTGCGCATGGTGACTGTTGTATTCAATCCCGATGCAACTTCTGTGTTTCATTCACAGTCTGATGGGACACAGATTACAGAATGACACCAGATGTGCATCGGAAACTACTACTGGTCTTCCAGGGAACGATCAAAGCGTAGACTGTTTTAGACATTACTCCCATGGAGGAAAGTGGGCTTGGTGACTGTTGTATTCAATCCCGATGCAATATCTGTGTTTCATTAACAGTCTGATAGTCCACAGATTACAGAATATCTCCAGATGTGCATCGGAAGCTATTACTGGTTTTCCAGGGAACGATCAAAGCGTAGACTGTTTGAGACATTACTCCCATGGAGGAAAGTGCGCATGGTGACTGTTGTATTCAATCCCGATGCAATTTCTGTGTTTCATCAACACTCTGATAGTCCACAGATTACAGAAAGCCTCCAGATGTCCATCGGAAAGTACTACTGGTCTTAAAGGGAACGATCAAAGCGTAGACTGTTTGAGACATTACTCCCATGGAGGAAAGTGCGCATGGTGACTGTTGTATTCAATCCCGATGCAATTTCTGTGTTTCGTCAACACTCTCATAGTCCACAGATTACAGGAAGCCTCCAGATGTCCATCGGAAACTACTACTGGTCATCCAGGGAACGATCAAAGCGTAGACCGTTTGAGACATTACTCCCATGGAGGAATGTGCGCATGGTGACTGTTGTATTCAATCCCGATGCAATTTCTGTGTTTCATCAACACTCTGATAGGCCACAGATTACAGAATGCCACCAGATGTCCATCGGAAACTACTACTGGTCTTCCAGGGAACGATCAAAGCGTAGACTGTTTGAGACATTAATCCCGTGGAGGAAAGTGCGCATGTTGACTGTTGTATTCAATCCCGATGCAATTTCTGTGTTTCTTCAACACTCTGATAGTCCACACATTGCAGAATATCTATAGATGTGCATCGGATACTACTACTGGTCTTCCAGGGAACGATCAAAGCGTAGACTCTTTGAGACATTACTCCCATGGAGGAAACTGCGCATGCTGACTGTTGTATTCAATCCCGATGCAATTTCTGTGTTTCATCAACACTCTGATGGTCCACAGATTACAGAATGACCCCAGATGTGCATCGGAAACTACTACTGGTCTTCCAGTGAACGATCAAAGCGTAGTCTGTTTGAGACATTACTCCCATGGAGGAAAGTGCGCATGGTGAATGCTGTATTCAATCCCGATGCAATTTCTGTGTTTCACCAACACTCTGATAGTCCACAGATTACAGAATGCCACCTGATGTGCATCGGAAACTACTACTGGTCTTCCAGGGAAAGATCAAAGCGTAGACTGTTTGAGACATTCCTCCCGTGGAGGAAAGTGCGCATGGTGACTGTTGATTTCAATCCCGATGCAATTCCTGTGTTTCATCAACACTCAGTTAGTCCACAGATTTCAGAATGCCTGCAGATGTGCATCGGAAATTACTACTGGTCTTCCAGGGAACGATCATATCGTAAACTCTTGGAGACATTACTCCCATAGAGGAATGTGTGCATGGTGACTGTTGTATTCAATCCCGATGCAATTTCTGTATTTCATCAACACTATGACACTCCACAGATTACAGAATGCATTCCAGATGTGCATCGGAAACTACTACTGGTCTTCCAGGGAACGAAAAAAGCGTAGACTGTTTGAGACATAACTCCCATGGAGGAAAGTGCGCATGGTGACTGTTGTATTCAATCCCGATTCAATTTCTGTGTTTCAGCAACACTCTGATAGTCCACAGATTGCAGAATGCCTCCAGATGTGCATCGGAATCTACTACTGGTCTTCCAGAGAACGATCAAAGCGTAGACTGTTTGAGACATTACTCCCATGGAGGAAAGTGCGCATGGAGACTGTTGTATTCAATCCCGATGCAATTTCTGTGTTTCATCAACACTTTGATAGTCCACAGATTACAGAATGCCTCCAGACGTGCATCGGAAACTACTACTGGTCTTCCAGGGCACGATCAAAACGTAGACTGTTTGAGACATTACTCCCAATGCAGGAAAGTGCGCATGGTGACTGTTTTATTCAATCCCGATGCAAATTCTGTGTTTCGTCAACAGTCTGATTTGCCACAAATTACAGAATGCCACCAGATGTGCATCGGAAACTACTACTTCTCTTCCAGGGAACGATCAAAGCGTAGACTGTTAGAGACATTACTCCCATGGAGAAAACTGCGCTTGGTGACTGTTGTATTCAATCGCGATGCAATTTCTGTGTTTCACCAAGACTCTGATAGTCCACAGATTACAGAATGCCTCCAGATGTCCATTGGAAATTACCACTCGTCTTCCAGGGAACGATCAAATCGTAAACTCTTGGAGACATTACTCCCATGGAGGAATGTGCGCATGGTGACTGTTGTATTCAATCCCGATGCAATTTCTGTGTTTCATCAACACTCTGATAGTCCACAGATTTCAGAATGCCTCCAGATGTGCATCGGAAACTACTACTGGTCTTCCAGGAAACGATCAAAGCGTAGACGGTTTGAGACATTACTCCCATGGAGGAAAGTGCGCATGGTGACTGTTGTATTCAATCCCGATGCAATTTCTGTGTTTCATCAACACTCTCATAGTCCACAGATTACAGAATGCCTCCAGATGTGCATCGGAAACTACTACTGATCTTCCAGGGCACGATCAAAACGTAGACGGTTTGAGACATTACTCCCAATGCAGGAAAGTGCTCATGGTGACTGTTGTATTCAATCCCGATGCAATTTCTGTGTTTCATCAACAGTCTGATGGTCCACTGATTACAGAATGACACCAGATGTGCATCGGAAACTACTACTGGTCTTCCAGGGAACGATCAAATCATAGAATGTTTGTGAATTACTAGCATGCAGGAAAGTGAGTTTGGTGACTGTTGTACTCAATCCCGATGCAATATCTGTGTTTCATTAACAGTCTGATAGTCCACAGATTACAGAATATCTCCAGATATGCATCGGAAACTATTACTGGTTTTCCAGGGAACGATCAAAGCGTAGACTGTTTGAGACATTACTCCCATGGAGGAAAGTGCGCATGGTGACTGTTGTATTCAATCCCGATTTAATTTCTATATTTCATCAACACTCTGATAGTCCACAGATTACAGAATGCCACCTGATGTGCATCGGAAACTACTACTGGTCTTCCAGGGAACGATCAAAGCGTAGACTGTTTGAGACATTACTCCCATGGAGGAAAGTGCGCATGGTGACTGTTGTATTCAATCCCGATTTAATTTCTATATTTCATCAACACTCTGATTGTCCACAGATTACAGAATGCCTCCAGACATGCATCGGAAACTACTACTGGTCTTCCAGGGCACGATCAAAACGTACACTGTTTGAGACATTACTCCCAATGCAGGAAAGTTCGCATGGTGACTGATGTATTCAATCCCGATGCATATTCTGTGTTTCATCAACAGTCTGATGGGCCACAAATTACAGAATGACACCAGATGTGCATCGGAAACTACTACTGGTCTTCCAGGGAACGATCAAAGCGTATACTGTTTGAGAATTACTCCCATGAAGGGAAGTGAACATGGTGACTGTTGTATCCAATCCCGATGCAAATTCTGTGTTTCATCAACAGTCTGATGGGCCACAAATTACAGAATGACACCAGATGTGCATCGGAAACTACTACTGGTCTTCCAGGGAACGATCAAAGCGTAGACTGTATCGAGACATTACTCCCGTGGAGGAATGTGCGCATGTTGTCTGTTGTATTCAATCCCCATGCAATTTCTGTGTTTCTTCAACACTCTGATAGTCCACAGATTACAGAATGCCTCCAGATGTCCATTGGAAATTACTACTCGTCTTCCAGGGAACGATCAAATCGTAAACTCTTGGAGACATTACTCCCATGGAGGAATGTGCGCATGGTGACTGTTGTATTCAATCCCGATGCCTTTTCTGTGTTTCATCAACACTCTGATAGTCCACAGATTTCAGAATGCCTCCAGATGTGCATCGGAAACTACTACTGGTCTTCCAGGAAACGATCAAAGTGTAGACGGTTTGTGACATTACTCCCATGGAGGAAAGTGCGCATGGTGACTGTGGTATTCAATCCCGATGCAATTTCTGTGTTTCATCAACACTCTCATAGTCCACAGATTACAGAATGCCTCCAGATGTGCATCGGAAATTACTACTGGACTTCCAGGGCACGATCAAAACGTAGACGGTTTGAGACATTACTCCCAATGCAGGAAAGTGCTCATGGTGACTGTTGTATTCAATCCCGATGCAAATTCTGTGTTTCATCAACAGTCTGATGGGCCACAAATTACAGAATGACACCAGATGTGCATCGGAAACTACTACTGGTCTTCCAGGGGACGATCAAAGCGTAGACTGTATGAGACATTACTCCCGTGGAGGAATGTGCGCATGTTGTCTGTTGTATTCAATCCCCATGCAATTTCTGTGTTTCTTCAACACTCTGATAGTCCACAGATTGCAGAATATCTATAGATGTGCATCGGAAACTACTACTGGTCTTCCAGGGAACGATCAAAGCGTAGACTGTTAGAGACATTACTCCCATGGAGAAAACTGCGTTTGGTGACTGTTGTATTCAATCCTGATGCAATTTCTGTGTTTCACCAACACTCTGATAGTCCACAGATTACAGAATGCCTCCAGATGTCCATTGGAAATTACTACTCGTCTTCCAGGGAACGATCAAATCGTAAACTCTTGGAGACATTACTCAGATGGAGAAATGTGCGCATGGTGACTGTTGTATTCAATCCAGATGCAATTTCTGTGTTTCATCAACACTCTGATAGTCCACAGATTTCAGAATGCCTCCAGATGTGCATCGGAAACTACTACTGGTCTTCCAGGAAACGATCAAAGCGTAGACGGTTTGAGACATTACTCCCATGGAGGAAAGTGCGCATGGTGACTGTTGTATTCAATTCCGATTTAATTTCTATATTTCATCAACACTCAGTTAGTCCACAGATTTCAGAATTCCTGCAGATGTGCATCGGAAATTACTACAGGTCTTCCAGGGAACGATCAAATCGTAAACTCTTGAAGACATTACTCCCATGGAGGAATGTGCGCATTGTGACTGTTGTATTCAATCCCGATGCAATTTCTGTATTTCATCAAAACTATAACACTCCACAGATTACAGAATGCCTCCAGATGTGCATCGGAAACTACTACTGGTCTTCCAGGGAACGATCAAAGCGAGGACTGTTTGAGACCTTACTCCCATGGAGGAAAGTGCACATGGTGACTATTGTATTCAATCGCGATGCAATTTCTGTGTTTCATCAACACTCTGATGGTCCACAGATTACAGAATGACACCAGATGTGCATCGGAAACTACTACTGGTCTTCCAGGGAACGATGAAAGCGTAGACTGTTTGAGACATTACTCCCATGGAGGAAAGTGCGCATGGTGACTGTTGTAATCAATCCCGATGCAATTTCTGTGTTTCATCAACACTTTGATAGTCCACAGATTACAGAATGCCTCCAGACATGCATCGGAAACTACTACTGGTCTTCCAGGGCACGATCAAAACGTACACTGTTTGAGACATTACTCCCATGGAGGAAAGGGCGCCTGGTGACTGTTGTATTCATTCCCGATGCAATTTCTGTGTTTAATCAACACTCTGATAGTCCACAGATTACAGAATGCCTCCAGATGTGCATCGGAAACTAATACTGGTCTTCTAGGGCACGTTCAAAGCGTAGACTGTTTTAGACATTACTCCCAATGCAAGAAAGTGCGCATGGTGACTGTTGTATTCAATCCCGATGCAAATTCTGTGTTTCATCAACTGTCTGATGGGCCACAAATTACAGAATGACACCAGATGTGCATCGGAAACTACTACTGGTCTTCCAGAGAACGATCAAAGCGTAGACTGTTTGAGACATTACTCCCATGGAGGAAAGGGCCAATGGTGACTGTTGTATTCAATCCCGATGCAATTTCTGTGTTTCTTCAACACTCTGATAGTCCACAGATAGGAGAATATCTATAGATGTGCATCGGAAACTACTACTGGTCTTCCAGGGAACGATCAAAGCGCCGACTGTTTGAGACATTACTCCCATGGAGGAAACTGCGCATGGTGACTGTAGTATTCAATCCCGATGCAATTTCTGTGTTTCATCAACACTCTGATAGTCCACAGTTTACAGAAAGCCTCCAGATGTGCATTGGAAACTACTACTGGTCTTGCAGGGAACGATCAAATCGTAGACTGTTTGAGACATTACTCCCATGGAGGAAAGTGCGCATGGTAACTGTTGTATTCAATCCCGATGCAATTTCTGTGTTTCATCAACACTCTGATCGTCCCCAGATTACAGAAAGCCTCCAGAAGTGCATCGGAAACTACTACTGGTCTTGCAGGTAACGATCAAAGCGTAGACTGTTAGAGACATTACTCCCATGGAGGAAAGTGCGCATAGTGACTGTAGTATTCAATCACGATGCAATTTCTGTGTTTCATCAACACTCTGATAGTCCACAGATTACAGAATGCCACCAGATATATATCGGAAACTACTACTAGTCTTCCAGGGAACGATCAAAGCGTAGACTGTTAGAGACATTACTCCCGTATAGGAAAGGGCGCATGGTGACTGTTGTATTCAATCCTGATGTAATTTCTGTGTTTCACAACACTCTGATAGTCAACAGATTACAGAATGCCTCCAGATGTGCATCGGAAACTACTACTGGTCTTCCAGGGAACGATCAAAGCATAGAATGTTTGAGAATTACTCCCATAGAGGAAAGTGCACATGGTGACTGTTGTATTCAATCCCGATGCAAATTCTGTGTTTCATCAACAGTCTGATAGTCCACAGATTAGAGAAAGGCTCCAGATGTGCATCGGAAACTACTAATGGTCTTCCAGGGAACGATCAAAGCGTAGACTGTTTGAGACATTACTCCCATGGAGAAAACTGCGCTTGGTGACTGTTGTATTCAATCCCAATGCAATTTCTGTGTTTCACCAACACTCTGATAGTCCACAGATTACAGAATGCCTCCAGATGTCCATTGGAAATTACTACTCGTCTTCCAGGGAACGATCAAAGCGTAGACTGTTTGAGACATTACTCCCATGGAGGAAAGTGCGCATGGTGACTGTTGTATTCAATCCCGATGCAATTTCTGTGTTTCATCAACAGTCTGATAGTCCACAGATTACAGAATGCCTCCAGATGTGCATCGGAAACTACTAATGGTCTTCCAGGGAACGATCAAAGCGTAGACTGTTTGAGACATTACTCCCATGGAGGAAAGTGCGCATGGTGACTGTTGTATTCAATCCCGATGCAATTTCTGTGTTTAATCAACACTCTGATAGTCCACAGATTACAGAATGCCTCCAGATGTGCATCGGAAACTACTACTGGTCTTCTAGGGCACGTTCAAAGCGTAGACTGTTTGAGACATTACTCCCAATGCAGGAAAGTGCGCATGGTGACTGTTGTATTCAATCCCGATGCAATTTCTGTGTTTCATCAACACTCTCATAGTCCACAGATTACAGATGCCACCAGATGTCCATCGGAAACTACTACTGGTCATCCAGGGACGAATCAAAGCGTAGACTCTTTGAGACATTACTCCCGTGGAGGAAAGTGCGCATGTTGACAGTTGAATTCAATCCCGATGCAATTTCTGTGTTTCATCAACACTCTGATAGTCCACAGATTACAGAATGGCTCCAGATGTGCATCGGAAACTACTACTGGTCTTCCAGAGAACGATCAAAGCGTAGACTGTTTGAGACATTACACCCATGGAGGAAAATGCGCATGGTGACTGTTGTATTCAATCCCGATGCAATTTCTGTGTTTCATCAACAGTCTGATAGTCCACAGATTACAGAATGCCTCCAGATGTGCATCGGAAACTACTAATGGTCTTCCAGGGAACGATCAAAGCGTAGACTGTTTGAGACATTACTCCCATGGAGGAAAGTGCGCATGGTGACTGTTGTATTCAATCCCGATGCAATTTCTGTGTTTAATCAACACTCTGATAGTCCACAGATTACAGAATGCCTCCAGATGTGCATCGGAAACTACTACTGGTCTTCTAGGGCACGTTCAAAGCGTAGACTGTTTGAGACATTACTCCCAATGCAGGAAAGTGCGCATGGTGACTGTTGTATTCAATCCCGATGCAATTTCTGTGTTTCATCAACACTCTCATAGTCCACAGATTACAGAATGCCACCAGATGTCCATCGGAAACTACTACTGGTCATCCAGGGACGAATCAAAGCGTGGACTGTTTGAGACATTACTCCCGTGGAGGAAAGTGCGCATGTTGACTGTTGTATTCAATCCCGATGCAATTTCTTTGTTTCATCAACACTCTGATAGTCCACAGATTACAGAATGCCTCCAGATGTGCATCGGAAACTACTACTGGTCTTCCAGAGAACGACCAAAGCGTAGACTGTTTGAGACACTACTCCCATGGAGGAAAGTGCGCATGGTGACTGTTGTATTCAATCCCGATGCAATTTCTGTGTTTCATCAACAGTCTGATAGTCCACAGATTACAGAATGCCTCCAGATGTGCATCGGAAACTACTAATGGTCTTCCAGGGAACGATCAAAGCGTAGACTGTTTGAGACATTACTCCCATGGAGGAAAGTGCGCATGGTGACTGTTGTATTCAATCCCGATGCTATTTCTGTGTTTAATCAACACTCTGATAGTCCACAGATTACAGAATGCCTCCAGATGTGCATCGGAAACTACTACTGGTCTTCTAGGGCACATTCAAAGCGTAGACTGTTTGAGGCATTACTCCCAATGCAGGAAAGTGCGCATGGTGACTGTTGTATTCAATCCCGATGCAAATTCTGTGTTTCATCAACAGTCTGTTGGGCCACAAATTACAGAATGACACCAGATGTGCATCGGAAACTACTACTGGTCTTCCAGGGAACGATCAAAGCGTAGAGTGTTTGAGACATTACTCCCGTGGAGGAATGTGCGCATGTTGTCTGTTGTATTCAATCCCCATGCAATATCTGTGTTTCTTCAACACGCTGATAGTCCACAGATTGCAGAATATCTATAGATGTGCATCGGAAACTACTACTGGTCTTCCAGGGAACGATCAAAGTGTAGACTGTTAGAGACATTACTCCCATGGAGAAAACTGCGCTTGGTGACTGTTGTATTCAATCCCGATGCAATTTCTGTGTTTCACCAACACTCTGATAGTCCACAGATTACAGAATGCCTCCAGATGTCCATTGGAAATTACTACTCGTCTTCCAGGGAACGATCAAATCGTAACTCTTGAAGACATTACTCCCATGGAGGAATGTGCGCATGGTGACTGTTGTAATCAATCCCGATGCAATTTCTGTGTTTCATCAACACTCCGATACTCCACAGATTACAGAATGAATCCAGATGAGCATCGGAAACTACTACTGGTCTTCCAGGAAACGATCAAAGCGTAGACGGTTTGAGACATTACTCCCATGGAGGAAAGTGCGCATGGTGACTGTAGTATTCAATCACGATGCAATTTCTGTGTTTCATCAACACTCTGATAGTCCACAGATTACAGAATGCCACCAGATATGCATCGGAAACTACTACTAGCCTTCCAGGGAACGATCAAAGCGTAGACTGTTAGAGACATTACTCCCGTATAGGAAAGTGCGCATGGTGACTGTTGTATTCAATCCTGATGCAATTTCTGTGTTTCACAACACTCTGATAGTCAACAGATTACAGAATGCCTCCAGATGTGCATCGGAAACTACTACTGGTCTTCCAGGGAACGATCAATGCATAGAATGTTTGAGAATTACTCCCATAGAGGAAAGTGCGCATGGTGACGGTTGTATTGAATCCCGATGCAATTTCTGTGTTTCATCAACACTTTGTTAGTCAACAGATTACAGAATGCCTCCATATGTGCAACGGAAACTACTACTGGTCTTATGGGGCACGATCAAAGCGTAGACTGTTTGAGAATTACTCCCATGCAGGAAAGTGGGCTTGGTGACTGTTGTATTCAATTGCGATGCAATTTCTGTGTTTCATTATGAGTCTGATAGCCCACAGATTACAGATTACATCCAGATGTGCATCGGAAACTATTACTGGTTTTCCAGGGAACGATCGAAGCGTAGACTCTTTGAGACATTACTCCCATGGAGGAAAGTGCGCATGGTGACTGTTGAATTCAATCCCGATGCAATTTCTGTTTTTCATCAACAGTCTGTTGGTCCACAGATTACAGAATGACGCCAGATGTGCATCGTTAACTGCTACTGGTCTTCCAAGTAACGATCAAAGCGTAGACTGTTTGAGACATTACTCCCATGGAGGAAAGTGCGCATGGTGACTGTTGTATTCAATCCCGATGCAATTTCTGTGTTTCATCAACACTCTGATAGTCCACAGATTACAGAAAGCCTCCAGATGTGCATCGGAAACTACTACTGGTCTTGCAGGGAACGATCAAAACGTAGACTGTTTGAGACATTACTCCCAATGCAGGAAAGTGCGCATGGTGACTGTTGTATTCAATCCCGATGCAATTTCTGTGTTTCATCAACACTCTGATAGTCCACAGATTACAGAATTCCTCCAGACGTGCATCGGAAACTACTACTGGTCTTCCAGGGCACGAACCAAACGTAGACTGTTTGGGACATTACTCCCGTGGAGGAATGTGCGAATGTTGTCTGTTGTATTCAATCCCGATGCAATTTCTGTGTTTCATCAACACTCTGATACTCCACAGATTACAGAATGAATCCAGATGAGCATCGGAAACTACTACTGGTCTTCCAGGGAACGATCGAAGCGTAGACTGTTAGAGACATTACTCCCATGGAGAAAACAGCGCTTGGTGACTGTTGTATTCAATCCCGATGCAATTTCTGTGTTACACCAACACTCTGATAGTCCACAGATTACAGAATGCCTCCAGATGTCCATTGGAAATTACTACTCGTCTTCCAGGGAACGATCAAATCTTAAACTCATGGAGACATTACTCCCAAGGAGGAATGTGCGCATGGTGACTGTTGTATTCAATCCCGATGCAATTTCTGTGTTTCATCAACACTCTGATAGTCCACAGATTACAGAATGCCTCCAGATGTGCATCGGAAACTACTACTGGTCTTCCAGAGAACGATCAAAGCGTAGACTGTTTGAGACATTACTCCCATGGAGGAAAAGGCGCATGGTGACTGTTGTATTCAATCCCGATGCAATTTCTGTGTTTCTTCAACACTCTGATAGTCCACAGATAGGAGAATATCTATAGATGTGCATCGGAAACTACTACTGGTCTTCCAGGGAACGATCAAAGCCCCGACTGTTTGAGACATTACTCCCATGGAGGAAACTGCGCATGGTGACTGTAGTATTCAATCCCGATGCAATTTCTGTGTTTCATCAACACTCTGATAGTCCACAGTTTACAGAAAGCCTCCAGATGTGCATTAGAAACTACTACTGGTCTTGCAGGGAACGATCAAATCGTAGACTGTTTGAGACATTACTCCCATGGAGGAAAGTGCGCATGGTAACTGTTGTATTCAATCCCGATGCAATTTCTGTGTTTCATCAACACTCTGATCGTCCCCAGATTACAGAAAGCCTCCAGAAGTGCATCGGAAACTACTACTGGTCTTGCAGGTAACGATCAAAGCGTAGACTGTTAGAGACATTACTCCCATGGAGGAAAGTGCGCATAGTGACTGTAGTATTCAATCACGATGCAATTTCTGTGTTTCATCAACACTCTGATAGTCCACAGATTACAGAATGCCTCCAGATGTGCATCGGAAACTACTACTGGTCTTCCAGGGAACGATCAAAGCATAGAATGTTTGAGAATTACTCCCATAGAGGAAAGTGCACATGGTGACTGTTGTATTCAATCCCGATGCAAATTCTGTGTTTCATCAACAGTCTGATAGTCCACAGATTAGAGAAAGGCTCCAGATGTGCATCGGAAACTACTAATGGTCTTCCAGGGAACGATCAAAGCGTAGACTGTTTGAGACATTACTCCCATGGAGAAAACTGCGCTTGGTGACTGTTGTATTCAATCCCAATGCAATTTCTGTGTTTCACCAACACTCTGATAGTCCACAGATTACAGAATGCCTCCAGATGTCCATTGGAAATTACTACTCGTCTTCCAGGGAACGATCAAAGCGTAGACTGTTAGAGACATTACTCCCGTATAGGAAAGGGCGCATGGTGACTGTTGTATTCAATCCTGATGTAATTTCTGTGTTTCACAACACTCTGATAGTCAACAGATTACAGAATGCCTCCAGATGTGCATCGGAAACTACTACTGGTCTTCCAGGGAACGATCAAAGCATAGAATGTTTGAGAATTACTCCCATAGAGGAAAGTGCACATGGTGACTGTTGTATTCAATCCCGATGCAAATTCTGTGTTTCATCAACAGTCTGATAGTCCACAGATTAGAGAAAGGCTCCAGATGTGCATCGGAAACTACTAATGGTCTTCCAGGGAACGATCAAAGCGTAGACTGTTTGAGACATTACTCCCATGGAGAAAACTGCGCTTGGTGACTGTTGTATTCAATCCCAATGCAATTTCTGTGTTTCACCAACACTCTGATAGTCCACAGATTACAGAATGCCTCCAGATGTACATTGGAAATTACTACTCGTCTTCCAGGGAACGATCAAAGCGTAGACTGTTTGAGACATTACTCCCATGGAGGAAAGTGCGCATGGTGACTGTTGTATTCAATCCCGATGCAATTTCTGTGTTTCATCAACAGTCTGATAGTCCACAGATTACAGAATGCCTCCAGATGTGCATCGGAAACTACTAATGGTCTTCCAGGGAACGATCAAAGCGTAGACTGTTTGAGACATTACTCCCATGGAGGAAAGTGCGCATGGTGACTGTTGTATTCAATCCCGATGCAATTTCTGTGTTTAATCAACACTCTGATAGTCCACAGATTACAGAATGCCTCCAGATGTGCATCGGAAACTACTACTGGTCTTCTAGGGCACGTTCAAAGCGTAGACTGTTTGAGACATTACTCCCAATGCAGGAAAGTGCGCATGGTGACTGTTGTATTCAATCCCGATGCAATTTCTGTGTTTCATCAACACTCTCATAGTCCACAGATTACAGAATGCCACCAGATGTCCATCGGAAACTACTACTGGTCATCCAGGGACGAATCAAAGCGTAGACTCTTTGAGACATTACTCCCGTGGAGGAAAGTGCGCATGTTGACAGTTGAATTCAATCCCGATGCAATTTCTGTGTTTCATCAACACTCTGATAGTCCACAGATTACAGAATGGCTCCAGATGTGCATCGGAAACTACTACTGGTCTTCCAGAGAACGATCAAAGCGTAGACTGTTTGAGACATTACTCCCATGGAGGAAAATGCGCATGGTGACTGTTGTATTCAATCCCGATGCAATTTCTGTGTTTCATCAACAGTCTGATAGTCCACAGATTACAGAATGCCTCCAGATGTGCATCGGAAACTACTAATGGTCTTCCAGGGAACGATCAAAGCGTAGACTGTTTGAGACATTACTCCCATGGAGGAAAGTGCGCATGGTGACTGTTGTATTCAATCCCGATGCAATTTCTGTGTTTAATCAACACTCTGATAGTCCACAGATTACAGAATGCCTCCAGATGTGCATCGGAAACTACTACTGGTCTTCTAGGGCACGTTCAAAGCGTAGACTGTTTGAGACATTACTCCCAATGCAGGAAAGTGCGCATGGTGACTGTTGTATTCAATCCCGATGCAAATTCTGTGTTTCATCAACAGTCTGATGGGCCACAAATTACAGAATGACACCAGATGTGCATCGGAAACTACTACTGGTCTTCCAGGGAACGATCAAAGCGTAGAGTGTTTGAGACATTACTCCCGTTGAGGAATGTGCGCATGTTGTCTGTTGTATTCAATCCCCATGCAATTTCTGTGTTTCTTCAACACGCTGATAGTCCACAGATTGCAGAATATCTATAGATGTGCATCGGAAACTACTACTGGTCTTCCAGGGAACGATCAAAGTGTAGACTGTTAGAGACATTACTCCCATGGAGAAAACTGCGCTTGGTGACTGTTGTATTCAATCCCGATGCAATTTCTGTGTTTCACCAACACTCTGATAGTCCACAGATTACAGAATGCCTCCAGATGTCCATTGGAAATTACTACTCGTCTTCCAGGGAACGATCAAATCGTAACTCTTGAAGACATTACTCCCATGGAGGAATGTGCGCATGGTGACTGTTGTAATCAATCCCGATGCAATTTCTGTGTTTCATCAACACTCCGATACTCCACAGATTACAGAATGAATCCAGATGAGCATCGGAAACTACTACTGGTCTTCCAGGAAACGATCAAAGCGTAGACGGTTTGAGACATTACTCCCATGGAGGAAAGTGCGCATGGTGACTGTAGTATTCAATCACGATGCAATTTCTGTGTTTCATCAACACTCTGATAGTCCACAGATTACAGAATGCCACCAGATATGCATCGGAAACTACTACTAGCCTTCCAGGGAACGATCAAAGCGTAGACTGTTAGAGACATTACTCCCGTATAGGAAAGTGCGCATGGTGACTGTTGTATTCAATCCTGATGCAATTTCTGTGTTTCACAACACTCTGATAGTCAACAGATTACAGAATGCCTCCAGATGTGCATCGGAAACTACTACTGGTCTTCCAGGGAACGATCAATGCATAGAATGTTTGAGAATTACTCCCATAGAGGAAAGTGCGCATGGTGACGGTTGTATTGAATCCCGATGCAATTTCTGTGTTTCATCAACACTTTGTTAGTCAACAGATTACAGAATGCCTCCATATGTGCAACGGAAACTACTACTGGTCATATGGGGCACGATCAAAGCGTAGACTGTTTGAGAATTACTCCCATGCAGGAAAGTGGGCTTGGTGACTGTTGTATTCAATTGCGATGCAATTTCTGTGTTTCATTATGAGTCTGATAGCCCACAGATTACAGATTACATCCAGATGTGCATCGGAAACTATTACTGGTTTTCCAGGGAACGATCAAAGCGTAGACTCTTTGAGACATTACTCCCATGGAGGAAAGTGCGCATGGTGACTGTTGAATTCAATCCCGATGCAATTTCTGTTTTTCATCAACAGTCTGTTGGTCCACAGATTACAGAATGACGCCAGATGTGCATCGTTAACTGCTACTGGTCTTCCAAGTAACGATCAAAGCGTAGACTGTTTGAGACATTACTCCCATGGAGGAAAGTGCGCATGGTGACTGTTGTATTCAATCCCGATGCAATTTCTGTGTTTCATCAACACTCTGATAGTCCACAGATTACAGAAAGCCTCCAGATGTGCATCGGAAACTACTACTGGTCTTGCAGGGAACGATCAAAACGTAGACTGTTTGAGACATTACTCCCAATGCAGGAAAGTGCGCATGGTGACTGTTGTATTCAATCCCGATGCAAATTCTGTGTTTCATCAACAGTCTGATGGGCCACAAATTACAGAATGACACCAGATGTGCATCGGAAACTACTACTGGTCTTCCAGGGAACGATCAAAGCGTAGACTGTTTGAGACATTACTCCCATGGAGGAAAGTGCGCATGGTGACTGTTGTATTCAATCCCGATGCAATTTCTGTGTTTCATCAACACTCTGATAGTCCACAGATTACAGAATGCCTCCAGATGTGCATCGGAAACTACTACTGGTCTTCCAGAGAACGATCAAAGCGTAGACTGTTTGAGACATTACTCCCATGGAGGAAAGTGCGCATGGTGACTGTTGTATTCAATCCCGATGCAATTTCTGTGTTTCATCAACACTCTGATAGTCCACAGATTACAGAATGCCTCCAGACGTGCATCGGAAACTACTACTGGTCTTCCAGGGCACGAACCAAACGTAGACTGTTTGGGACATTACTCCCGTGGAGGAATGTGCGAATGTTGTCTGTTGTATTCAATCCCGATGCAATTTCTGTGTTTCATCAACACTCTGATACTCCACAGATTACAGAATGAATCCAGATGTTCATCGGAAACTACTACTGGTCTTCCAGGGAACGATCAAAGCGTAGACTGTTAGAGACATTACTCCCATGGAGAAAACAGCGCTTGGTGACTGTTGTATTCAATCCCGATGCAATTTCTGTGTTACACCAACACTCTGATAGTCCACAGATTACAGAATGCCTCCAGATGTCCATTGGAAATTACTACTCGTCTTCCAGGGAACGATCAAATCTTAAACTCATGGAGACATTACTCCCAAGGAGGAATGTGCGCATGGTGACTGTTGTATTCAATCCCGATGCAATTTCTGTGTTTCTTCAACACTCTGATACTCCACAGATTACAGAATGAATCCAGATGAGCATCGGAAACTACTACTGGTCTTCCAGGAAACGATCAAAGCGTAGACGGTTTGAGACAATACTCCCATGGAGGAAAGTGCGCATGGTGACTGTTGTATTCAATCCCGATGCAATTTCTGTGTTTCATCAACACTCTGATAGTCCACAGGTTACAGAATGCCACCAGATGTCCATCGGTAACTACTACTGGTCTTCCAGCGAACGATCTAAGCGTAAACTGTTTGAGACATTACTCCTGTGGAGGAAAGTGCGCATGTTGACTGTTGTATTCAATCCCGATGCAATTTCCGTGTTTCTTCAACACTCTGATAGTCCACAGATTGCAGAATATCTATAGATGTGCATCGGAAACTACTACTGGTCTTCCAGGGAACGATCAAAGCGTAGTCTGTTTGAGACATTACTCCCATGGAGGAAACTGCGCATGGTGACTGTTGTATTGAATCCCGATGCAATTTCTGTGTTTCATCAACACTCTGATAGTCCACAGTTTACAGAAAGCCTCCAGTAATGCATTGGAAACTACTACTGGTCTTGCAGGGAACGATCAAATCGTAGACTGTTAGCGACATTACTCCCATGGAGGAAAATGCGCATGGTAACTGTTGTATTCAATCCCGATGCAATTTCTGTGTTTCATCAACACTCTGATCGTCCCCAGATTACAGAGAGCCTCCAGATGTGCATCGGAAACTACTACTGGTCTTGCAGGAAACGATCAAAGCGTAGACTGTTTGAGACGTTACTCCCATGGAGGAAAGTGCGCATGGTGACTGTTGTATTCAATCCCGATGCAATTTCTGTGTTTCATCAACACTCTGATAGTCCACAGTTTACAGAATGCCACCAGATATGCATCGGAAACTACTACTAGTCTTCCAGGGAACGATCAAAGCGTAGACTGTTAGAGACATTACTCCCGTATAGGAAAGTGCGCATGGTGACTGTTGTATTCAATCCTGATGCAATTTCTGTGTTTCACAACACTCTGATAGTCAACAGATTACAGAATGCCTCCAGATGTGCATCGGAAACTACTACTGGTCTTCCAGGGAACGATCAAAGCATAGAATGTTTGAGAATTACTCCCATAGAGGAAAGTGCGCATGGTGACGGTTGTATTCAATCCCGATGCAATTTCTGTGTTTCATCAACACTTTGTTAGTCAACAGATTACAGAATGCCTCCATATGTGCAACGGAAACTACTACTGGCCTTCCAGGGCACGATCAAAGCGTAGACTGTTTGAGAATTACTCCCATGCAGGAAAGTGGGCTTGGTGACTGTTGTATTCAATTGCGATGCAATTTCTGTGTTTCATTATGAGTCTGATAGCCCACAGATTACAGATTACATCCAGATGTGCATCGGAAACTATTACTGGTTTTCCAGGGAACGATCAAAGCGTAGACTCTTTGAGACATTACTCCCATGGAGGAAAGTGCGCTTGGTGACAGTTGTATTCAATCCCGATGCAATTTCTGTGTTTCATCAACAGTCTGTTGGTCCACAGATTACAGAATGACGCCAGATGTGCATCGGAGCTGCTACTGGTCTTCCAGGTAACGATCAAAGCGTAGACTGTTTGAGACATTACCCCCATGGATGAAAGTGCGCATGGTGACTGTTGCATTCAATCCCGATTCAATTTCTGTGTTTCATCAACAGTCTGATAGTCCACAGATTACTGAAAGTCTCCAGATGTGCATCGGAAACTACTACTGGTCTTGCAGGGAACGATCAAAGCGTAGACTGTTAGAGACATTACCCCCATGGAGGAAAGTGCGCATGGTGGATGTTGTATTCAATCCCGATGCAATTTCTATGTTTCATCAACACTCTGATAGTCCACAGATTACACAATGCATCCAGATGTGCATCGCAAACTACTACTGGTCTTCCAGGGCACGATCAAAGCGTAGACTGTTTGAGACACTACTCCCAATGCAGGAAAGAGCGCATGGTGACTGTTGTATTCAATCCCGATGCAATTACTGTGTTTCATCAACAGTCAGATAGTGCACAGATTACAGAATATCTCCAGATGAGCATCGGATACTACTACTGGTCTTCCAGGGAACGATCAAAGGGTAGACTGTTTGAGACATTACTCCCGTGGAGGAAAGTGCGCATGGTGTCTGTTGTATTCAATCCCGATGCAATTTCTGTGTTTCATCAACACTCTGATAGTCCACAGATTAAAGAATGCAACCAGATGTCCATCGGAAACTACTACTGGTCTTGCAGGGAACGATCAAAGCGTAGACTGTTAGAGACATTACTCGCATGGAGGAAAGTGCGCATGGTGACTGTTAAGTTCAATCCCGATGCAATTTCTGTGTTTCATCAACACTCTGATAGTCTACAGATTACAGAATGCCACCAGATGTCCATCGGAAACTACTACTGGTCTTCCAGGGAACGATCAAAGCGTAGACTGTTTGAGACATTACCCCCATGGAGGAAAGTGCGCATGGTGACTGTTGTATTTAATCCCGATTGAATATCTGTGTTTCATCAACACTCTGATAGTCCACAGATTACAGAATGCCTCCTGATGTGCATCGGAATCTACTACTGGTCATCCAGGGAATGATCAAAGCATAGACTGTTTGAGAATTACTCCCGTGGAGGAAAGTGCGCATGGTGACTGTTGTATTCAATCCCGATGCAATTTCTGTGTTTCATCAACACTCTGATAGTCCACAGATTAAAGAATGCAACCAGATGTCCATCGGAAACTACTACTGGTCTTGCAGGGAACGATCAAAGCGTAGACTGTTAGAGACATTACTCCCATGGAGGAAAGTGCGCATGGTGACTGTTAAGTTCAATCCCGATGCAATTTCTGTGTTTCATCAACACTCTGATAGTCCACAGATTACCAAATGCCACCAGATGTGCATGGGAATCTACTACTGGTCTTCCAGAGAACGATCGAAGCGTAAACTCTTTGAGACATTACACCCGTTGAGGAAGGTGAGCATGGTGACTGTTGTATTCAATCCCGATGCAATTTCTGTGTTTCGTCAACACTCTGATAGTCCACAAATTACCAAATGCCACCAGATGTGCATGGGAAACTACTACTGGTCTTCCAGGGAACGATCGAAGCGTAAACTCTTTGAGACATTACACCCGTTGAGGAAGGTGAGCATGGTGACTGTTGTATTCAATCCCGATGCAATTACTTTATTTCATCAACACTCTGAGAGTCCACAGATTACAGAATACCACCAGATGTCCATCGGAAACTACTACTGGTCTTCCAGGGAACGATCAAAGCGAAGACTCTTTGAGACATTACCCCCATGCAGGAAAGTGCAAATGGTGGCTGTTGTATTCAATCCCGATGCAATTTCTATGTTTCATCAACACTCTGATAGTCCACAGATTACAGAAAGCCTCCAGATGTGCATCGGAAGCTACTACTGGTCTTCTAGGGAACGATCAAAGCGTAGACTGTTTGAGAAATTACTCCCGTGGAGGAAAGTGCGCATGGCGACTGTTGTATTTAATCCCGATTGAATTTCTGTGTTTCATCAACACTCTGATAGTCCACAGATTACAGAAAGCCTCCAGATGTGCATCGGAAACTACTACTGGTCTTGCAGGGAACGATCAAAGCGTAGACTGTTAGAGACATTACTCCCATGGAGGAAAGTGCGCATGGTGGCTGTTGTATTCAATCCCGATGCAATTTCTATGTTTCATCAACACTCTGATAGTCCACAGATTACACAATGCGTCCAGATGTGCATCGCAAACTACTACTGGTCTTCCAGGGCACGATCAAAGCGTAGACTGTTTGACACATTACTCCCAATGCAGGAAAGAGCGCATGGTGACAGTTGTATTCAATCCCGATGCTATTACTTTGTTTCATCAACAGTCTGATAGTCCACGGATTACAGAATATCTCCAGATGAGCATCGGAATCTACTACTGGTCTTCCAGGGAACGATCAAAGGGTAGACCATTTGAGACATTACTCCCATGGAGGAAAGTACGCATGGTGACCGTTGTATTCTATCCCGATGCAATTTCTGTTTTTCATCAACACTCTGATAGTCCACAGATTACAGAATGCCACCAGATGTCCATCGGAAATTACTACTGGTCTTCCAGGGAACAAACAAGGCGTAGACTGTTTGAGACATTACTCCCATGGAGGAAAGTGCGCTTGGTGATTGTTGTATTCAATCCTGATGCAATTTCTTTGTTTCATCAACACTCTGATAGTACACAGATTACAGAATGCCTCCAGATGTGCATCGGAAACTACTACTGGTCTTGCAGGGAACGATCAAATCGCAGACTGTTAGAGACATTACTCCCATGGAGGAAAGTGCGCATGGTGACTGTTAAGTTCAATCCCGAGGCATTTTCTGTGTTTCATCAACACTCTGATAGTCTACAGATTACAGAATGCCACCAGATGTCCATCGGAAACTACTACTGGTCTTCCAGGGAACGATCAAAGCGTAGACTCTTTGAGACATTAACCCCATGGAGGAAAGTGCGCATGGTGACTGTTGTATTTCATCCCGATTGAATATCTGTGTTTCATCAACACTCTGATAGTTCACAGATTACAGAATGCCAAATGATGTGCATCGGAATCTACTACTGGTCTTCCAGGTAACGATCAAAGCGTAGACTGTTTGAGACGTTACTCCCATGGAGGAAAGTGCGCATGGTGGCTGTTATATTCAATCCCGATGCAATTTCTATGTTTCATCAACACTCTGATAGTCCACAGATTACAGATTACATCCAGATGTGCATCGGAAGCTATTACTGGTTTTCCAGGGAACGATCAAAGCGTAGACTCTTTGAGACATTACTCCCATGGAGGAAAGTGCGCATGGTGACCGTTGTATTCAATCCCGATGCAATTTCTGTGTTTCATCAACACTCTGATAGTCCACAGATTACAGAATGCCACAAGATGTCCATCGGAAACTACTACTGGTCTTCCAGGGAACGATCAAAGCGTAGACTGTTTGAGACATTACTCCTGTGGAGGAAAGTGCGCATGTTGACGGTTGTATTCAATCGCGATGCAATTTCTGTGTTTCATCAACACTCTGATAGTCCACAGATTACAGAATGCCTAAAGATGTGCATTGGAAACTACTACTGGTCATCCAGGGAATGATCAAAGCGTAGACTGTTTGAGAATTACTCCCATGGAGGCAAGTGCGCATGGTGACAGTTGTATTCAATAACGATGCAATTTCTGTGTTTCAGCAACACTCTGATGGTCCATAGATAACAGAATGCCTCCGGATGTGCATCGGAAACTAGTTCTGGTCTTAAAGGGAACGATCAAAGCGCAGAATGTTTGAGACACAACTCTGATGGAGGAAAGTGCGCATGGTGACTGTTGTATTCAATCCCGATGCAATTTCTGTGTTTCATCAACACTCTGATGGTCCACAGAATACCAAATGCCACCAGATGTGCACGGGAAACTACTACTGGTCTTCCAGGGAACGATCGAAGCGTAAACTCTTTGAAACATTACACCCGTTGAGGAAGGTGAGCATGGTGACTGTTGTATTCAATTCCGATGCAATTTCTGTGTTTCGTCAACACTCTGACACTCCACAGATTACAGAATGTCTCCAGATGTGCATCGGAAACTAGTATAGGTCTTCCAGTTAACGATCAAAGGGTAGACTGTTTGAGACATTACTCCCAATGCAGGAAAGTGCGCATGGTGACTGTTGTATTCAATCCCGATGCAATTTCTGTGTTTCATCAACAGTCTGATGATCCACAGACTACAGAATGACGCCAGATGTGCATCGGAAACTGCTACTGGTCTTCCAGGGAAAGATCAAAGCGTAGACTGTTTGAGACATTACTCCCATGGAGGAAAGTGCGGATGGTGACTGTTGTATTCAATCCCGATGCAAATTCTGTGTTTCATCAACACTCTGATAGTCCACAGATTGCAGAAAGCCACCAGATGTGCATCGGAAACTACTACTGGTCTTGCATGGAACGATCAAAGCGTAGACAGTTAGAGACATTACTCCCATGGAGGAAAGTGCGCATGCTGAATGTTGTATTCAATCCCGATGCAATTTCTGTATTTCATCAACACTCTGAGAGTCCACAGATTACAGAATACCACCAGATGTCCATCAGAAACTACTACTGGTCTTCCATGGAACGATCAAAGCGAAGACTCTTTGAGACATTACTCCCGTCGAGGAAAGTGCGCATGGTGACTGTTGTATTTAATCCCGATTGAATTTCTGTCTTTCATCAACATTCTGATAGTCCACAGATTACATAATGTCACCTGATGTGCATCGGAAACTACTACTGGTCTTCCAGGGAACGATCAAAGCGTAGATTGCTTGAGACATTACTTCCATGGAGAAAAGTGCGCATGGTGGCTGTTGTATTCAATCCCGATGCAATTTCTATGTTTCATACACACTCTGATAGTCCACAGATTACACAATGCATCCAGATGTGCATCGCAAACTACTACTGGTCTTCCAGGGCACGATCAAATCGTAGACTGTTTGAGACACTACTCCCAATGCAGGAATGAGCGCATGGTGACTGTTGTATTCAATCCCGATGCATGTTCTGTGTTTCATCAACACTCTGATAGTCCACAGATTACAGAATATCTCCAGATGAGCATAGGAAACTAATACTGGTCTTCCAGGGTACGATCAAAGCGTAGACTGTTTGAGAATTACTCCCGTGGAGGAACGTGCGCATGGTGACTGTTGTATTCAATCCCGATGCAATTTCTGTGTTTCATCAACACTCTGATAGTCCACAGATTAAAGAATGCAACCAGATGTCCATCGGAAACTACTACTGGTCTTGCAGGGAACGATCAAAGCGTAGACTGTTAGAGTCATTACTCCCATATAGGAAAGTGCGCATGGTGACTGTTAAGTTCAATCCCGATGCAATTTCTGTGTTTCATCAACACTCTGATAGTCCACAGATTACCAAATGCCACCAGATGTGCATGGGAATCTACTACTGGTCTTCCAGAGAACGATCGAAGCGTAAACTCTTTGAGACATTACACCCGTTGAGGAAGGTGAGCATGGTGACTGTTGTATTCAATCCTGATGCAATTTCTGTGTTTCGTCAACACTCTGATAGTCCACAGATTACCAAATGCCACCAGATGTGCATGGGAAACTACTACTGGTCTTCCAGGGAACGATCGAAGCGTAAACTCTTTGAGACATTACACCCGTTGAGGAAGGTGAGCATGGTGACTGTTGTATTCAATCCCGATGCAATTTCTGTATTTCATCAACACTCTGAGAGTCCACAGATTACAGAATACCACCAGATGTCCATCGGAAACTACTACTGGTCTTCCAGGGAACGATCAAAGCGAAGACTCTTTGAGACATTACCCCCATGGAGGAAAGTGCAAATGGTGGCTGTTGTATTCAATCCCGATGCAATTTCTATGTTTCATCAACACTCTGATAGTCCACAGATTACAGAAAGCCTCCAGATGTGCATCGGAAACTACTACTGGTCTTCCAGGGAACGATCAAAGCGTAGACTGTTTGAGAAATTACTCCCGTGGAGGAAAGTGCGCATGGCGACCGTTTTATTTAATCCCGATTGAATTTCTGTGTTTCATCAACACTCTGATAGTCCACAGATTACAGAAAGCCTCCAGATGTGCATCGGAAACTACTACTGGTCTTGCAGGGAACGATCAAAGCGTAGACTGTTAGAGACATTACTCCCATGGAGGAAAGTGCGCATGGTGGCTGTTGTATTCAATCCCGATGCAATTTCTATGTTTCATCAACACTCTGATAGTCCACAGATTACACAATGCGTCCAGATGAGCATCGCAAACTACTACTGGTCTTCCAGGGCACGATCAAAGCGTAGAATGTTTGAGACATTACTCCCAATACAGGAAAGAGCGCATGGTGACAGTTGTATTCAATCCCGATGCTATTACTGTGTTTCATCAACAGTCTGATAGTCCACAGATTACAGAATATCTCCAGATGAGCATCGGAAACTACTACTGGTCTTCCAGGGAACGATCAAAGGGTAGACCATTTGAGACATTACTCCCATGGAGGAAAGTACGCATGGTGACTGTTGTATTCAATCCCGATGCAATTTCTGTGTTTCATCAACACTCTGATAGCCCACAGATTACAGAATGCCACCAGATGTCCATCGGAAATTACTACTGGTCTTCCAGGGAACGAACAAGGCGTAGACTGTTTGAGACATCACTCCCATGGAGGAAAGTGCGATTGGTGATTGTTGTATTCAATCCTGATGCAATTTCTTTGTTTCATCAACACTCTGATAGTACACAGATTACAGAAAGCCTCCAGATGTGCATCGGAAACTACTACTGGTCTTGCAGGGAACGATCAAATCGCAGACTGTTAGAGACATTACTCCCATGGAGGAAAGTGCGCATGGTGACTGTTAAGTTCAATCCCGAGGCAATTTCTGTGTTTCATCAACACTCTGATAGTCTACAGATTACAGAATGCCACCAGATGCCCATCGGAAACTACTACTGGTCTTCCAGGGAACGATCAAAGCGTAGACTGTTTGAGACATTAACCCCATGGAGGGAAGTGCGCATGGTGACTGTTGTATTTCATCCCGATTGAATATCTGTGTTTCATCAACACTCTGATAGTTCACAGATTACAGAATGCCAAATGATGTGCATCGGAAACTACTACTGGTCTTCCAGGTAACGATCAAAGCGTAGACTGTTTGAGACGTTACTCCCATGGAGGAAAGTGGGCATGGTGGCTGTTATATTCAATCCCGATGCAATTTCTATGTTTCATCAACACTCTGATAGTCCACAGATTACAGATTACATCCAGATGTGCATCGGAAACTATTACTGGTTTTCCAGGGAACGATCAAAGCGTAGACACTTTGAGACATTACTCCCATGGAGGAAAGTGCGCATGGTGATTGTTGTATTCAATCCCGATGCAATTTCTGTGTTTCATCAACACTCTGATAGTCCACAGATTACAGAATGCCACCAGATGTCCATCGGAAACTACTACTGGTCTTCCAGGGAACGATCAAAGCGTAGACTGTTTGAGACATTACTCCCGTGGAGGAAAGTGCGCATGTTGACGGTTGTATTCAATCGCGATGCAATTTCTGTGTTTCATCAACACTCTGATAGTCCACAGATTACAGAATGCCTAAAGATGTGCATTGGAAACTACTACTGGTCATCCAGGCAATAATCAAAGCGTAGACTGTTTGAGAATTACTCCCATGGAGGCAAGTGCGCATGGTGACAGTTGTATTCAATCACGATGCAATTTCTGTGTTTCAGCAACACTCTGATGGTCCATAGATAACAGAATGCCTCCGGATGTGCATCGGAAACTAGTTCTGGTCTTAAAGGGAACGATCAAAGCGCAGAATGTTTGAGACACAACTCTGATGGAGGAAAGTGCGCATGGTGACTGTTGTATTCAATCCCGATGCAATTTCTGTGTTTCATCAACACTCTGATGGTCCACAGAATACCAAATGCCACCAGATGTGCATGGGAAACTACTACTGGTCTTCCAGGGAACGATCGAAGCGTAAACTCTTTGAAACATTACACCCGTTGAGGAAGGTGAGCATGGTGACTGTTGTATTCAATTCCGATGCAATTTCTGTGTTTCGTCAACACTCTGACACTCCACAGATTACAGAATGTCTCCAGATGTGCATCAGAAACTAGTATAGGTCTTCCAGTTAACGATCAAAGGGTAGACTGTTTGAGACATTACTCCTAATGCAGGAAAGTGCGCATGGTGACTGTTGTATTCAATCCCGATGCAATTTCTGTGTTTCATCAACAGTCTGATGATCCACAGACTACAGAATGACGCCAGATGTGCATCGGAAACTGCTACTGGTCTTCCAGGGAAAGATCAAAGCGTAGACTGTTTGAGACATTACTCCCATGGAGGAAAGTGCGGATGGTGACTGTTGTATTCAATCCCGATGCAAATTCTGTGTTTCATCAACACTCTGATAGTCCACAGATTACAGAAAGCCTCCAGATGTGCATCGGAAACTACTACTGGTCTTGCAGGGAACGATCAAAGCGTAGACTGTTAGAGACATTACTCCCATGGAGGAAAGTGCGCATGCTGAATGTTGTATTCAATCCCGATGCAATTTCTGTATTTCATCAACACTCTGAGAGTCCACAGATTACAGAATACCACCAGATGTCCATCAGAAACTACTACTGGTCTTCCATGGAACGATCAAAGCGAAGACTCTTTGAGACATTACTCCCGTCGAGGAAAGTGCGCATGGTGACTGTTGTATTTAATCCCGATTGAATTTCTGTCTTTCATCAACATTCTGATAGTCCACAGATTACAGAATATCTCCAGATGAGCATCGGAAACTAATACTGGTCTTCCAGGGAACGATCAAAGGGTAGACTCTTTGAGACATTACTCCCATGGAGGTAAGTGCGCATGGTGACTGTTGTATTCAATCCCGATGCAATTTCTGTGTTTCATCAACACTCTGATAGTCCACAGATTACAGAAAGCCTCCAGATGTGCATCGGAAACTACTACTGGTCCTGCAGGGAACGATCAAAGCGTAGACTGTTAGAGACATTACTCCCATGGAGGAAAGTGCGCTTGGTGACTTTTGTATTCAATCCCGATGCAATTTCTGTGTTTCATCAACACTCTGATAGACTACAGATTACAGAATGCCACCAGAAGTCCATCGGAAACCACTACTGGTCTTCCAGGGAACGATCAAAGCGTAGACTGTTAGAGACATTACTCCCATGGAGGAAAGTGCGCATGGTGACTGTTGTATTCAATCCCGATGCAATTTCTGTGTTTCATCAACACTCTGATAGTCCACAGATTACAGAATGAGACCAGATGTCCATCGGAAACTACTACTGGTCTTCCAGGGAACGATCAAAGCGTAGACTGTTTGAGACATTACTCCCGTGGAGGAAGGTGCGCATGGTGACTGTTGTATTCAATCCCGATGCAATTTCAGTGTTTCATCAACCCTCTGATAGTCCACAGATTACAGAATGCATCCAGATGTGCATTGGAAACTACTACTGGTCATCCAGGGAATGATCAAAGCGTAGACTGTTTGAGACATTACTCCCGTGGAGGAAGGTGCGCATGGTGACTGTTGTATTCAATCCCGATGCAATTTCAGTGTTTCATCAACACTCTGACACTCCACAGATTACAGAGTGTCTCCAGATGTGCATCGGAAACTAGTACTGGTCTTCCAGTTAACGATCAAAGCGTAGACTGTTTGAGACATTACGCCCAATGCAGGAAAGTGCCCATGGTGACTGTTGTATTCAATCCCGATGCAATTTCTGTGTTTCATCAACAGTCTGATGATCCACAGATTACAGAATGACGTCAGATGTGCATCGGAAACTGCTACTGGCCTTCCAGGGAATGATCAAAGCGTAGACTGTTTGAGACATTACTCCCATGGAGGAAAGTGCTAATGGTGACTGTTGTATTCATCCCGGTGCAAATTCTTTGTTTCATCAACACTCTGATAGTCCACAGATTACAGAAAGCCTCCAGATGTGCATCGGAAACTACTACTGCTCTTGCAGGGAACGATCAAATCGTAGAACGTTTGAGACATTACTCCCATGGAGGAAAGTGCGCATGCTGAATGTTGTATTCAATCCCTATGCAATTTCTGTATTTCATCAACACTCTGAGAGTCCACAGATTACAGAATACCACCAGATGTCCATCGGAAATTACTACTGGTCTCCTAGGGAACGAACAAGGCGTAGACTGTTTGAGACATTACTCCCATGGAGGAAAGTGCGCTTGGTGATTGTTGTATTCAATCCTGATGCAATTTCTTTGTTTCATCAACACTCTGATAGTACACAGATTACAGAAAGCCTCCAGATGTGCATCGGAAACTACTACTGGTCTTGCAGGGAACGATCAAATCGCAGACTGTTAGAGACATTACTCCCATGGAGGAAAGTGCGCATGGTGACTGTTAAGTTCAATCCCGAGGCAATTTCTGTGTTTCATCAACACTCTGATAGTCTACAGATTACAGAATGCCACCAGATGTCCATCGGAAACTACTACTGGTCTTCCAGGGAACGATCAAAGCGTAGACTGTTTGAGACATTAACCCCATGGAGGAAAGTGCGCATGGTGACTGTTGTATTTCATCCCGATTGAATATCTGTGTTTCATCAACACTCTGATAGTTCACAGATTACAGAATGCCAAATGATGTGCATCGGAATCTACTACTGGTCTTCCAGGTAACGATCAAAGCGTAGACTGTTTGAGACGTTACTCCCATGGAGGAAAGTGCGCATGGTGGCTGTTATATTCAATCCCGATGCAATTTCTATGTTTCATCAACACTCTGATAGTCCACAGATTACAGATTACATCCAGATGTGCATCGGAAGCTATTACTGGTTTTCCAGGGAACGATCAAAGCGTAGACTCTTTGAGACATTTCTCCCATGGAGGAAAGTGCGCATGGTGACTGTTGTATTCAATCCCGATGCAATTTCTGTGTTTCATCAACACTCTGATAGTCCACAGATTACAGAATGCCACCAGATGTCCATCGGAAACTACTACTGGTCTTCCAGGGACCGATCAAAGCGTACACTGTTTGAGACATTACTCCCGTGGAGGAAAGTGCGCATGTTGACGGTTGTATTCAATCGCGATGCAATTTCTGTGTTTCATCAACACTCTGATAGTCCACAGATTACAGAATGCCTAAAGATGTGCATTGGAAACTACTACTGGTCATCCAGGGAATGATCAAAGCGTAGACTGTTTGAGAATTACTCCCATGGAGGCAAGTGCGCATGGTGACAGTTGTATTCAATAACGATGCAATTTCTGTGTTTCAGCAACACTCTGATGGTCCATAGATAACAGAATGCCTCCGGATGTGCATCGGAAACTAATACTGCTCTTCCAGGGAACGATCGAAGCGTAAACTCTTTGAAACATTACACCCGTTGAGGAAGGTGAGCATGGTGACTGTTGTATTCAATCCCGATGCAATTTCTGTGTTTCGTCAACACTCTGACACTCCACAGATTACAGAATGTCTCCAGATGTGCATCGGAAACTAGTATAGGTCTTCCAGTTAACGATCAAAGGGTAGACTGTTTGAGACATTACTCCCAATGCAGGAAAGTGCGCATGGTGACTGTTGTATTCAATCCCGATGCAATTTCTGTGTTTCATCAACAGTCTGATGATCCACAGACTACAGAATGACGCCAGATGTGCATCGGAAACTGCTACTGGTCTTCCAGGGAAAGATCAAAGCGTAGACTGTTTGAGACATTACTCCCATGGAGGAAAGTGCGGATGGTGACTGTTGTATTCAATCCCGATGCAAATTCTGTGTTTCATCAACACTCTGATAGTCCACAGATTACAGAAAGCCTCCAGATGAGCATCGGAAACTACTACTGGTCTTGCAGGGAACGATCAAAGCGTAGACCGTTAGAGACATTACTCCCATGGAGGAAAGTGCGCATGCTGAATGTTGTATTCAATCCCGATGCAATTTCTGTATTTCATCAACACCCTGAGAGTCCACAGATTACAGAATACCACCAGATGTCCATCAGAAACTACTACTGGTCTTCCATGGAACGATCAAAGCGAAGACTCTTTGAGACATTACTCCCGTCGAGGAAAGTGCGCATGGTGACTGTTGTATTTAATCCCGATTGAATTTCTGTCTTTCATCAACATTCTGATAGTCCACAGATTACATAATGTCACCTGATGTGCATCGGAAACTACTACTGGTCTTCCAGGGAACGATCAAAGCGTAGATTGTTTGAGACATTACTCCCATGGAGAAAAGTGCGCATGGTGGCTGTTGTATTCAATCCCGATGCAATTTCTATGTTTCATACACACTCTGATAGTCCACAGATTACACAATGCATCCAGATGTGCATCGCGAACTACTACTGGTCTTCCAGGGCACGATCAAATCGTAGACTGTTTGAGACACTACTCCCAATGCAGGAATGAGCGCATGGTGACTGTTGTATTCAATCCCGATGCATGTTCTGTGTTTCATCAACACTCTGATAGTCCACAGATTACAGAATATCTCCAGATGAGCATAGGAAACTAATACTGGTCTTCCAGGGTACGATCAAAGCGTAGACTGTTTGAGAATTACTCCCGTGGAGGAAAGTGCGCATGGTGACTGTTGTATTCAATCCCGATGCAATTTCTGTGTTTCATCAACACTCTGATAGTCCACAGATTAAAGAATGCAACCAGATGTCCATCGGAAACTACTACTGGTCTTGCAGGGAACGATCAAAGCGTAGACTGTTAGAGTCATTACTCCCATGGAGGAAAGTGCGCATGGTGACTGTTAAGTTCAATCCCGATACAATTTCTGTGTTTCATCAACACTCTGATAGTCCACAGATTACCAAATGCCACCAGATGTGCATGGGAATCTACTACTGGTCTTCCAGAGAACGATCGAAGCGTAAACTCTTTGAGACATTACACCCGTTGAGGAAGGTGAGCATGGTGACTGTTGTATTCAATCCTGATGCAATTTCTGTGTTTCGTCAACACTCTGATAGTCCACAGATTACCAAATGCCACCAGATGTGCATGGGAAACTACTACTGGTCTTCCAGGGAACGATCGAAGCGTAAACTCTTTGAGACATTACACCCGTTGAGGAAGGTGAGCATGGTGACTGTTGTATTCAATCCCGATGCAATTTCTGTATTTCATCAACACTCTGAGAGTCCACAGATTACAGAATACCACCAGATGTCCATCGGAAACTACTACTGGTCTTCCAGGGAACGATCAAAGCGAAGACTCTTTGAGACATTACCCCCATGGAGGAAAGTGCAAATGGTGGCTGTTGTATTCAATCCCGATGCAATTTCTATGTTTCATCAACACTCTGATAGTCCACAGATTACAGAAAGCCTCCAGATGTGCATCGGAAACTACTACTGGTCTTCCAGGGAACGATCAAAGCGTAGACTGTTTGAGAATTTACTCCCGTGGAGGAAAGTGCGCATGGCGACTGTTGTATTTAATCCCGATTGAATTTCTGTGTTTCATCAACACTCTGATAGTCCACAGATTACAGAAAGCCTCCAGATGTGCATCGGAAACTACTGCTGGTCTTGCAGGGAACGATCAAAGCGTAGACTGTTAGAGACATTACTCCCATGGAGGAAAGTGCGCATGGTGGCTGTTGTATTCAATCCCGATGCAATTTCTATGTTTCATCAACACTCTGATAGTCCACAGATTACACAATGCGTCCAGATGAGCATCGCAAACTACTACTGGTCTTCCAGGGCACGGTCAAAGCGTAGACTGTTTGAGACATTACTCCCAATACAGGAAAGAGCGCATGGTGACAGTTGTATTCAATCCCGATGCTATTACTGTGTTTCATCAACAGTCTGATAGTCCACAGATTACAGAATATCTCCAGATGAGCATCGGAAACTACTACTGGTCTTCCAGGGAACGATCAAAGGGTAGACCATTTGAGACATTACTCCCATGGAGGAAAGTACGCATGGTGACTGTTGTATTCAATCCCGATGCAATTTCTGTGTTTCATCAACACTCTGATAGTCCACAGATTACAGAATGCCACCAGATGTCCATCGGAAATTACTACTGGTCTTCCAGGGAACGAACAAGGCGTAGACTGTTTGAGACATTACTCCCATGGAGGAAAGTGCGCTTGGTGATTGTTGTATTCAATCCTGATGTAATTTCTTTGTTTCATCAACACTCTGATAGTCCACAGATTACAGAAAGCCTCCAGATGTGCATCGGAAACTACTACTGGTCTTGCAGGGAACGATCAAAGCGTAGACTGTTAGAGACATTACTCCCATGGAGGAAAGTGCGCATGGTGACTGTTAAATTCAATCCCGAGGCAATTTCTGTGTTTCATCAACACTCTGATAGTCTACAGATTACAGAATGCCACCAGATGTCCATCGGAAACTACTACTGGTCTTCCAGGGAACGATCAAAGCGTAGACTGTTTGAGACATTAACCCCATGGAGGAAAGTGCGCATGGTGACTGTTGTATTTCATCCCGATTGAATATCTGTGTTTCATCAACACTCTGATAGTTCACAGATTACAGAATGCCAAATGATGTGCATCGGAAACTACTACTGGTCTTCCAGGTAACGATCAAAGCGTAGACTGTTTGAGACGTTACTCCCATGGAGGAAAGTGGGCATGGTGGCTGTTATATTCAATCCCGATGCAATTTCTATGTTTCATCAACACTCTGATAGTCCACAGATTACAGATTACATCCAGATGTGCATCGGAAACTATTACTGGTTTTCCAGGGAACGATCAAAGCGTAGACACTTTGAGACATTACTCCCATGGAGGAAAGTGCGCATGGTGACTGTTGTATTCAATCCCGATGCAATTTCTGTGTTTCATCAACACTCTGATAGTCCACAGATTACAGAATGCCACCAGATGTCCATCGGAAACTACTACTGGTCTTCCAGGGAACGATCAAAGCGTAGACTGTTTGAGACATTACTCCCGTGGAGGAAGGTGCGCATGTTGACGGTTGTATTCAATCGCGATGCAATTTCTGTGTTTCATCAACACTCTGATAGTCCACAGATTACAGAATGCCTAAAGATGTGCATTGGAAACTACTACTGGTCATCCAGGGAATAATCAAAGCGTAGACTGTTTGAGAATTACTCCCATGGAGGCAAGTGCGCATGGTGACAGTTGTATTCAATCACGATGCAATTTCTGTGTTTCAGCAACACTCTGATGGTCCATAGATAACAGAATGCCTCCGGATGTGCATCGGAAACTAGTTCTGGTCTTAAAGGGAACGATCAAAGCGCAGAAAGTTTGAGACACAACTCTGATGGAGGAAAGTGCGCATGGTGACTGTTGTATTCAATCCCGATGCAATTTCTGTGTTTCATCAACACTCTGATGGTCCACAGAATACCAAATGCCACCAGATGTGCATGGGAAACTACTACTGGTCTTCCAGGGAACGATCGAAGCGTAAACTCTTTGAAACATTACACCCGTTGAGGAAGGTGAGCATGGTGACTGTTGTATTCAATCCCGATGCAATTTCTGTGTTTCATCAACACTCAGATGGTCCACAGAATACCAAATGCCACCAGATGTGCATGGGAAACTACTACTGGTCTACCAGTTAACGATCAAAGGGTAGACTGTTTGAGACATTACTCCCAATGCAGGAAAGTGCGCATGGTGACTGTTGTATTCAATCCCGATGCAATTTCTGTGTTTCATCAACAGTCTGATGATCCACAGACTACAGAATGACGCCAGATGTGCATCGGAAACTGCTACTGGTCTTCCAGGGAAAGATCAAAGCGTAGACTGTTTGAGACATTACTCCCATGGAGGAAAGTGCGGATGGTGACTGTTGTATTCAATCCCGATGTAAATTCTGTGTTTCATCAACACTCTGATAGTCCACAGATTACAGAAAGCCTCCAGATGTGCATCGGAAACTACTACTGGTCTTGCAGGGAACGATCAAAGCGTAGACTGTTAGAGACATTACTCCCATGGAGGAAAGTGCGCATGCTGAATGTTGTATTCAATCCCGATGCAATTTCTGTATTTCATCAACACTCTGTGAGTCCACAGATTACAGAATACCACCAGATGTCCATCAGAAACTACTACTGGTCTTCCATGAAACGATCAAAGCGAAGACTCTTTGAGACATTACTCCCGTCGAGGAAAGTGCGCATGGTGACTGTTGTATTTAATCCCGATTGAATTTCTGTCTTTCATCAACATTCTGATAGTCCACAGATTACAGAATATCTCCAGATGAGCATCGGAAACTAATACTGGTCTTCCAGGGAACGATCAAAGGGTAGACTCTTTGAGACATTACTCCCATGGAGGTAAGTGCGCATGGTGACTTTTGTATTCAATCCCGATGCAATTTCTGTGTTTCATCAACACTCTGATAGACTACAGATTACAGAATGCCACCAGAAGTCCATCGGAAACCACTACTGGTCTTCCAGGGAACGATCAAAGCGTAGACTGTTAGAGACATTACTCCCATGGAGGAAAGTGCGCATGGTGACTGTTGTATTCAATCCCGATGCAATTTCTGTGTTTCATCAACACTCTGATAGTCCACAGATTACAGAATGAGACCAGATGTCCATCGGAAACTACTACTGGTCTTCCAGGGAACGATCAAAGCGTAGACTGTTTGAGACATTACTCCCGTGGAGGAAGGTGCGCATGGTGACTGTTGTATTCAATCCCGATGCAATTTCAGTGTTTCATCAACCCTCTGATAGTCCACAGATTACAGAATGCATCCAGATGTGCATTGGAAACTACTACTGGTCATCCAGGGAATGATCAAAGCGTAGACTGTTTGTGACATTACTCCCGTGGAGGAAGGTGCGCATGGTGACTGTTGTATTCAATCCCGATGCAATTTCTGTGTTTCATCAACAGTCTGATGATCCACAGATTACAGAATGACGCCAGATGTGCATCGGAAACTGCTACTGGCCTTCCAGGGAATGATCAATGCGTAGACTGTTTGAGACATTACTCCCATGGAGGAAAGTGCTAATGGTGACTGTTGTATTCATCCCGGTGCAAATTCTTTGTTTCATTAACACTCTGATGGTCCACAGATTACAGAAAGCCTCCAGATGTGCATCGGAAACTACTACTGCTCTTGCAGGGAACGATCAAATCGTAGAACGTTTGAGACATTACTCCCATGGAGGAAAGTGCGCATGCTGAATGTTGTATTCAATCCCTATGCAATTTCTGTATTTCATCAACACTCTGAGAGTCCACAGATTACAGAATACCACCAGATGTCCATCGGAAACTACTACTGGTCTTAAAGGGAACGATCAAAGCGAAGACTCTTTGAGACATTACTCCCGTGGAGGAAAGTGCGCATGGTGACTGTTGTATTTAATCCCGATTGAATTTCTATGTTTCATCAACATTCTGATAGTCCACAGATTACATAATGTCACCTGATGTGCATCGGAAACTACTACTGGTCTTCCAGGGAACAATCAAAGCGTAGATTGTTTGAGACATTACTCCCATGGAGAAAAGTGCGCATGGTGGCTGTTGTATTCAATCCCGATGCAATTTCTATGTTTCATCAACACTCTGATAGTCCACAGATTACACAATGCATCCAGATGTGCATCGCAAACTACTACTGGTCTTCCAGGGCACGATCAAATCGTAGACTGTTTGAGACACTACTCCCAATGCAGGAAAGAACACATGGTGACTGTTGTATTCAATCCCGATGCAATTACTGTGTTTCATCAACAGTCTGATAGTCCACAGACTACAGAATATCTCCAGATGAGCATCGGAAACTAATACTGGTCTTCCAGGGAACGATCAAAAGGTAGACTCTTTGAGACATTACTTCCATGGAGGAAAGTACGAATGGTGACTGTTGTATTCAATCCCGATGCAATTTCTGTGTTTCATAAACACTCTTTTAGTCCACAGATTACAGAATGCCACCAGATGTCCATCGGAAACTACTACCGGTCTTCCAGGGAACGATCAAAGCGTAGACTGTATGAGACATTACTCCCGTGGAGGAAAGTGCGCATGGTTACTGTTGTATTCAACCCCGATACAATTTCTGTGTTTCACAACACTCTGATAGTCCACAGATTACAGAATGCCTCCAGATGTGCATCGGAAACTACTACTGGTCTTCCAGGGAATGATCAAAGGGTAGACTGTTTGAGAATTACGCCCATGGAGGAAAGTGCGCATGGTGACTGTTGTATTCAATCCCGATGCAATTTCTGTGTTTCATCAACACTCTGATTGTCCACAGATTACAGAAAGCCTCCAGATGTGCATCGGAAACTACTACTGGTCTTGCAGGGAACGATCAAAGCGTAGACTGTTAGAGACATTACTCCCATGGAGGAAAGTGCGCATGGTGAGTGTTGTATTCAAACCCGATGCAATTTCTGTGTTTCATCAACACTCTGATAGTCCACAGATTACAGAATGAGACGAGATGTCCTTCGGAAACTACTACTGGTCTTCCAGGGAACGATCAAAGCGTAGACTGTTTGAGACATTACTCCCGTGGAGGAAGGTGCACATGGTGACGGTTGTATTCAATCCCGATGCAATTTCAGTGTTTCATCAACACTCTGATAGTCCACAGATTACAGAATGCCTCCAGATGTGCATTGGAAACTACTACTGGTCATCCAGGGAATGATCAAAGCGTAGACTGTTTGAGAATTACTCCCATGGAGGAAAGTGCGCATGGTGACAGTTGTATTCAATCACGATGCAATTTCTGCGTTTCAGCAACACTCTGATAGTCCATAGATAACAGAATGCCTCCGGATGTGCATCGGAAACTAGTTCTGGTCTTCCAGGGAACGATCAAAGCGTAGAATGTTTGAGACACTACTCTTATGGAGGAAAGTGGGCATGGTGACTGTTGTATTCAATCCCGATGCAATTTCTGTGTTTCATCAACACTCTGATAGTCCACAGATTACAAAATGCCACCAGATGTGCATGGGAAACTACTACTGGTCTTCCAGGGAACGATCGAAGCGTAAACTCTTTGAGACATTACACCCATTGAGGAAGGTGCCCATGGTGACTGTTGTATTCAATTCCGATGGAATTTCTGTGTTTCGTCAACACTCTGACACTCCCCAGATTACAGAATGTCTCCAGATGTGCATCGGAAACTACTACTGGTCTTCCAGTTAACGATCAAAGCGTAGACTGTTTGAAACATTACTCCCAATGTAGGAAAGTGCGCATGGTGACTGTTGTATTTAATCCCGATGCAATTTCTGTGTTTAATCAACAGTCAGATGGTACACAGATTACAGAATGACGCCAGATGTGCACCGAAAACTGCTACTGGTCTTCCAGGGAAAGATCAAAGCGTAGACTCTTTGAGACATTACTCCCATGGAGGAAAGTGCGGATGTTGACTGTTGTATTCAATCCCGATGCAATTTCTGTGTTTCATCAACACTCTGATAGTCCACAGATTACAGAAAGCCTCCAGATGTGCATCGGAAACTACTACTGGTCTTCCAGGGAACGATCAAAGCGTAGACTGTTAGAGACATTACTCCCATGGAGGAAAGTGCGCATGCTAACTGTTGTATTCAATCCCGATTGAATTTCTGTGTTTCATCAACATTCTGATAGTCCACAGATTACAGAATGTCACCTGATGTGCATAGGAAACTACTACTGGTCTTCCAGGGAACGATCAAAACGTAGATTGTTTGAGACATTACTCCCATGGAGAAAAGTGCGCATGCTGGCTGTTGTATTCAATCCCGATGCAATTTCTATGTTTCATCAACACTCTGATAGTCCACAGATTACACAATGCATCCAGATGTGCATTGCAAACTGCTACTGGTCTTCCAGGGCACGATCATATCGTAGACCTTTTGAGACACAAATCCCAATGCAGGAAAGAGCGCATGGTGACTGTTGTATTCAATCCCGATGCTATTACTGTGTTTCATCAACACTCTGATAGTCCACAGATTACAGATTGCCACCAGATGTCCATCGGAAACTACTACTGGTCTTCCAGGGAACGATCAAAGCGTAGACTGTTTGAGACATTACTCCCGTGGAGGAAAGTGCGCATGGTGACTGTTGTATTCAATCCCGATGCAATTTCTGTGTTTCCCAACACTCTGATAGTCCACAGATTACAGAAGGCCTCCAGATGTGCATCGGAATCTACTACTGGTCTTCCAGGGAATGATCAAAGTGTAGACTGTTTGAGAATTACGCCCTTGGAGGAAAGTGCGCATGGTGACTGTTGTATTCAATCCCGATGCAATTTCTGTGTTTCATCAACACTCTGATAGTCCACAGATTACACAAAGCCTCCAGATGTGCATCGGAAACTACTACTGGTCTTGCAGGGAACGATCAAAGCGTAGACTGCTAGAGACATTACTCCCATGGAGGAAAGTGCTCTTGGTGACTTTTGTATTCAATCCCGATGCAATTTCTGTATTTCATCAACACTCTGATAGACTACAGATTACTGAATGCCACCAGATGTCCATCGGAAACTACTACTGGTCTTCCAGGGAACGACCAAAGCGTAGACTGTTTGAGAAATTACTCCCGTGGAGGAAAGTGCGCATGTTGACTGTTGTATTCAACCCCGATGCAATTTCTGTGTTTCACAACACTCTGATAGTCCACAGATTACAGAAAGCCTCCAGATGTGCATCGGAAACTACTACTGGTCTTGCAGGGAACGATCAAAGCGTAGACTGTTAGAGACATTACTCCCATGGAGGAAAGTCCGCATGGTGAGTGTTGTATTCAATCCCGATGCAATTTCTGTGTTTCATCAACACTCTTATAGTCCACAGATTACAGAATGAGACCAGATGTCTATCGGAAACTACTACTGGTCTTCCAGGGAACGATCAAAGCGTAGACTGTTTGAGACATTACTCCCGTGGAGGAAGGTGCGCATGGTGACTGTTGTATTCAATCCCGATGCAATTTCAGTGTTTCATCAACACTCTGATAGTCCACAGATTACAGAATGCCTCCAGATGTGCATCGGAAACTACTACTGGTCTTACAGGGAATGATCAAAGCGAAGACTGTTTGAGAATTACTCCCATGGAGGAAAGTGCGCATGGTGGCTGTTGTATTCAATCCCGATGCAATTTCTGTTTTTCAGCAACACTCTGATTGTCCACAGATAACAGAATACCTCCAGATGTGCATCGGAAACTAGTTCTGGTCTTCCAGGGAACGATCAAAGCGTAGAATGTTTGAGACACTACTAGCGTGGAGGAAAGTGCGCATGGTGACTGTTGTATTCAATCCCGATGCAATTTCTGTGTTTCATCAACACTCTGATGGTCCACAGATTACAGAATGCCACCGGATGTACATCGGAAACAACTAGTGGTCTTCCAGGGAACGATCAAAGCGTAGACTGTTTGAGACATACCTCCCGTGGAGGAAATTGCGCATGGTGACTGTTGTGTTCAATCCCGATGCAATTTCTGTGTTTCATCAACACACTGGTAGTCCACAGATTACAGAATGCCACCAGATGTGCATCGGAAACTACTACTGGTCTTCCAGGGAACGATCAAAGCGTATAATGTTTGAGAATTACTCCCGTGGAGGGAAGTGAACATGGTGACTGTTGTATTCAATCCCGATTCAATTTCCGTGTTTCATCAACACTCTGATAGTCCACAGATTACAGAATGCCTAAAGATGTTCATCGGAAACTACTACTCGTTTTCCTGGAAACGATCAAAGCGTAGACTGTTTGAGACACTTTGCCCAATGCAGGAAAGAGCGCATCGTGACTGTTGTATTCAATCCCGAAGCAATTACTGTGTTTCATCAACAGTCTGATAGTCCACAGATTACAGAATATCTCCAGATGAGCATCGGAAACTACTACTGGTATTCCATTGAACGATCAAAGAGTAGACTATTTGAGACATTACTCCCATGGAGGAAAGTACGCATGGTGACTGTTGTATTCAATCCCGATGAAATTTCTGTGTTTCATCAACACTCTGATAGTCCACAGATTACAGAATGCCACCAGATGTCCATCGGAAACTACTACTGGTCTTCCAGGGAACGATCAAAGCGTAGACTGCTTGAGACATTATTCCCGTGGAGGAAAGTGCGCATGGTGACTGTTGTATTCAACCCCGATGCAATTTCTGTGTTTCACAACACTCTGATAGTCCACAGATTACAGAATGCCGCCAGATGTGCATCGGAAACTACTACTGGTCTTCCAGGGAATGATCAAAGGGTAGACTGTTTGATAATTACGCTTATGGAGGAAAGTGCGCATGGTGACTGTTGTATTCAATCCCGAAGCAATTTCTGTGTTTCAACAACACTCTGATACTCCACAGATTACAGAAAGCCTCCAGATGTGCATCGGAAACTACTACTGGTCTTGTAGGGAACGATCAAAGCGTAGACTGTTAGAGACATTACTCCCATGGAGGAAAGTCCGTATGGTGAGTGTTGTATTCAATCCCGATGCGATTTCTGTGTTTCATCAACACTCTGATAGTCCGATATTTACAGAATGAGACCAGATGTCCATCGGAAACTACTACTGGTCTTCCAGGGAACGATCAAAGCGTAGACTGTTTGAGACATTACTCCCGTGGAGGAAGGTGCGCATGGTGACTGTTGTATTCAATCCCGATGCAATTTCAGTGTTTCATCAACACTCTGATAGTCCACAGATTACAGAATGCCTCCAGATGTGCATCGGAAACTACTACTGGTCTTACAGGGAATAATCAAAGCGAAGACTGTTTGAGACACACCTCCCGTGGAGGAAATTGCGCATGGTGACTGTTGTGTTTAATCCCGATGCAATTTCTGTGTTTCATCAACACACTGGTAGTCCACAGATTACTGAATGCCACCAGATGTGCATCGGAAACTACTACTGGTCTTCCAGGGAACGATCAAAGCGTATAATGTTTGAGAATTACTCCCGTGGAGGGAAGTGAACATGGTGACTGTTGTATTCAATCCCGATTCAATTTCCGTGTTTCATCAACACTCTGATAGTCCACAGATTACAGAATGCCTAAATATGTTCATCGGAAACTACTACTCGTTTTCCTGGGAACGATCAAAGCGTAGACTGTTTGAGACAATACTCCAAAGGAGGAAAGTGCGCATGGTGACTGTTGTATTCAATCCCGATGCAATTCCTGTGTTTCATCAACACTCAGTTAGTCCACAGATTTCAGAATGCCTCCAGATGTGCATCGGAAACTAATGATGGTCTTCCAAGGAACGATCAAGACGTAGACTGTGTGAGACACTACTCCCATGGAGGAAAGTGCGCATGGTGACTGTTGTATTCAATCCCGATGCAATTTCTGTGTTTCATCAACACTCTGATAGTCCACAGATTACAGAATGCCTCCAGATGTGCATCGGAAACTACTACTGGTCTTCCAGGGAACGATCAAAGAGTAGACTGTTTAAGACCTTAATCCCATGGAGGAAAGTGCGCATGGTGACTGTTGAATTCAATCCCGATGCATTTTCTATGTTTCATCAACACTCTGATAGACCACAGATTACAGAATGCCACCAGATGTGCATCGGAAACTACTACTGGTCTTCCAGGGAACGATCAAAGCGTAGAATGTTTCAGAATTACCCCCATAGAGGAAAGTGCACATGGTGACTGTTGTATTCAATCCCGATTCAATATCTGTGTTTCATCAACACTCTGATAGTCCACAGATTACAGAAAGCCTCCAGATGTGCATTGGAAACTACTGCTGGTCTTGCAGGTAACGATGAAAGCGTAGACTGTTAGAGACATTACTCCCATGGAGGAAGGTGCGCATGGTGACTGTTGTTTTCAATCCCGATGCAATTTCTGTGTTTCATCAACACTCTGACACTTCACAGATTACAGAATGCCTCCAGATGTGCATCATAAGTACTACTGGTCTTCCAGGGAATATCAAAGCGTAAACTCTTGGAGACATTACTCCCATGGAGGAAGGTGCGCATGGTGACTGTTGTATTCAATCCCGATGCAATTTCTCTGTTTCTTCAACACTCTGATTGCCCACAGATTACAGAAAGCCTCCAGATGTGCATTGGAAACTACTACTGGTCTTGCAGGTAACGATGAAAGCGTAGACAGTTAGAGACATTACTCCCATGGAGGAAAGTGCGCACGGTGACTGTCATATTCAATCCCGATGCAATTTCTGTGTTTCATCAACACTCTGATAGTCCACAGATTACAGAATGCCTCCAGATGTGCATCGCAAACTACTACTGGTCTTCCAGTTAATGATCAAAGCGTACACTGTTTGAGAATTACTCCCATGGAGGAAAGTGTGCATGGTGACTGTTGTATTCAATCCCGATGCAATTTCTTTGTTTCATCAAAACTCTGATAGTCCACACTTTACAAAATGCCTCCAGATGTGCATCGGAAATTACTACTGGTCTTCCAGGGAACGATCAAAGCGTAAACTCTTTGAGACATTACTCCCATGGAGGAAGGTGCGCATGGTGACTGTTATATTCAATCCCGATGCAATTTCTGTGTTTCATCAACACTCTGGCAGTCCACAGATTACAGACTGCCTCCAGATGTGCATCGAAAACTACTACTGGTCTTCCAGGGAACGATCAAAGCGTAAACTCTTGGAGACATTACTCCCATGGAGGAAGGTGCGCATGGTGACTGTTGTATTCAATCCCGATGCAATTTCTGTGTTTCATCAACACTCTGATAGTCCACAGATTACAGAAAGCCTCCAGATGTGCATCGGAAACTATTACTGGTCTACCAGGGAACGATCAAAGCGTAGACTGTTTGAGACATTACTTTCATGGAGGAAAGTGCGCATGGTGACTGTCGTATTAAATCCCGATGCAATTTCTGTGTTTCATTAACACTCTGATAGCCCACAGATTACAGAGTGCCACCAGATGTGCATCGGAAACTGCTACTAGTCTTCGAGGGAGCGATCAAAGCCTAGACTGTTTGAGACATTATTCCCATGGAGGAAAGTACGCATGGTGACTGTTGTATTCAATCCAGATGCAAATTCTGTGTTTCATCAACACTCTGATAGTCCACAGATTACAGAATGCCTCCAAATGTTCATCGGAAACTACTACTGGTCTTCCAGGGCACGATCAAAGCGTAGACTGTTTGAGAATTACTCCCATGCAGGAAAGTGCGCTTGGTGACTGTTGTATTATATCCCGATGCTATTTCTGTTTTTCATTAAAAGTCTGATAGCCCACAGATTACAGAATATCTCCAGATGTGCATCAGAAACTATTACTGGTTTTCCAGGGAACGATCAAAGCGTAGACTGTTTGAGACATTACTCCCATGGAGGAAAGTGCGCATGGTGACTGTTGTATTCAATCCCGATGCAATTTCTGTGTTTCATCAACACCCTGATAGTCCACAGATTACAGAATGCCACCAGATGTCCATCGGAAACTACTACTGGTCTTCCAGGGAACGATCAAAGCGTAGACTGTTTGAGATATTACTCCCGTGGACGAAAGTGCGCATGGTGACTGTTGTATTCAATCCCGATGCAATTTCTGTGTTTTGTCAACACTCTGATAGTCCACAGATTACAGAATGCCTCCAGATATGCATCGCAATCTACTACTGGTCTTCCAGGGAATGATCAAAGCGTAGACTGTTTGAGAATTACTCCTATGGAGGAAAGTGCGCATGGTGACTGTTGTATTCAATCCCGATGCAATTTCTTTGTTTCATCAAAACTCTGATAGTCCACACTTTACAAAATGCCTCCAGATGTGCATCGGAAACTACTACTGGTCTACCAGGGAACGATCAAAGCGTAGACTGTTTGAGACATTACTCCCAATGCAGGAAAGTACGCATGGTGACTGTTGTATCCAATCCCGATGCAATTTCTGTGTTTCATCAACAGTCTGATAGTCCACAGATTACATAATATCTCCAGATGTGCATCGGAAACTACTACTGGTCTTCCAGTGAACGATCAAAGCGTAGACTGTTTGAGACATTACTCCCATGGAGGAAAGTGCGCATGGTGACTTTTGTATTCAATCCCGATGCAATTTCTGTGTTTCATCAACAGTCTGATAGTCCACAGAATACAGAATGCCTTCAGATGTGAATCGGAAACTACTACTGGTCTTCCAGGGAACGATCAAAGCGTAGACTGTTTGAGACATTACTCACATGGAGGAAAGTGCGCATGGTGACTGTTGTATTCAATTCCGATTCAATTTCTGTGTTTCATCAACACTCTGATAGTCCACAGGTTACACAATGCATCCAGATGTGCATCGGAAACTACTACTGGTCTTCCAGGGCACGAGCAAAGAGTAGAGTGTTTGAGACATTACTCCAAATGCAGGAAAGTGCGCATGGTGACTGTTGTATTCAATCCCGATGCAATTTCTGTGTTTCATCAACAGTCTGATAGTCCACAGATTACATAATATCTCCAGATGTGCATCGGAAACTATTACTGGTTATCCAGGGAACGATCAAAGCGTAGACAGTTTGAGACATTACTCCCATGGAGGAAAGTGCGCATGGTGACTGTTGTATTCAATCCCGATGCAATTACTGTGTTTCATCAACACTCTGATAGTCCACAGATTACAGAATGCCACCAGACGTCCATCGGAAACTACTACTGGTCTTTCAGGGAACGATCAAAGCGTAGACTGTTTGAGACATTACTCCCGTGGAGGAAAGTGCGCATGGTGACTCTTGTATTCAATCCCGATGCAATTTCTGTGTTTTATCAACACTCTGATAGTCCACAGATTACAGAATGCCTCCAGATGTGAATCGGAAACTACTACTGGTCTTGCAGGGAATGATCAAAGTTAGACTGTTTGAGAATTATTCCCATGGAGGAAGGTGCGCATGGTGACAGTTGTATTCAATCCCGATGCAATTTCTTTGTTTTGTCAAAACTCTGATAGTCCACACATTACAAAATGCCTCCAGATGTGCATCGAAAATTACTACTGGTCTTCCAGGGAACGATCAAAACGTAAACTCTTTGAGATATTACTCCCATGGAGGAAGGTGCGCATGGTGACTGTTGTATTCAATCCCGATGCAATTCCTGTGTTTCATGAACACTCTGACAGTCCACAGATTACAGAATGCCACCAGATGTGCATCGGAAACTACTACTGGCCTTCCAGGGAACGATCAAAGCCTAGACTGGTTGAGACATTACTCCCATGGAGGAAAGTACGCATGGTGACTGTTGTATTCAATCCAGATGAAAATTCTGTGTTTCATCAACACTCTGATAGTCCACAGATTACAGATTGCCTCCTGATGTTCATCGGAAACTACTACTGGCCTTCCAGGGCACGATCAAAGCGTAGACTGTTTGCGAATTACTCCCATGCAGGAAAGTGCGCTTGGTGACTATTGTATTCAATCCCGATGCCATTTCTGTGTTTCATTAAAAGTCTGATAGCCCTCAGATTACAGATTATCTCCAGATGTGCATCGGAAACTATTACTGGTTTTCCAGGGAACGATCAAAGCGTAGACTGTTTGAGACATTACTCCCATGGAGGAAAGTGCGCATGGTGACTGTTGTATTCAATCCCGATGCAATTTCTGTGTTTCATCAACACTCTGATAGTCCACAGATTACAGAATGCCACCAGATGTCCATCGGAAACTACTACTGGTCTTCCAGGGAACGATCAAAGCGTAGACTGTTTGAGACATTACTCCCGTGGACGAAAGTGCGCATGGTGTCTGTTGTATCCAATCCCGATGCAATTTCTGTGTTTCATCAAGACCCTGATACTCCACAGATTACAGAATGCCACCAGATGTGCCACGGAAACTACTACTGGTTTTCCAGGGAACGATCAAAGCGTAGACTGTTTGAGACATTACTCCTGTGGAGGAAAGTGCGCATGGTGACTGTTGTATTCAACCCCGATGCAATTTCTGTGTTTCATCAACACTCTGATAGTCCACAGATTACAGAATGCCTTCAGATGTGCATCGGAAACTACTACTGGTCTTCCAGGGAACGATCAAAGCGTAGACTGTTTGAGACATTACTCCCATGGAGGAAAGTGCGGATGGTGAAAGTTGTATTCAATCCCGATGCAATTTCTGTGTTTCATCAACACTCTGATAGTCCACAGATTACAGAAAACCACCAGATGTCCATCGGAAACTACTACTGGTCTCCCAGTTAACGATCAAAGCGGAGACTGTTTGAGACATTACTCCCGTGGAGGAAAGTGCGCATGGTGACTGTTGTATTCAATACCGATGCAATTTCTCTGTTTCATCAACGCTCTGATAGTCCACAGATTACAGAATGCCTCCAGATGTGGATCGGAAACTACTACTGGTCTTCCAGGGAATGATCAAAGCGTAGACTGTTTGAGAATTACTCCCATGGAGGTAAGTGGCATGGTGACTGTTGTATTCAATCCCGATGCATTTTCTTTGTTTAGTTAAAACTCTGATAGTCCACACTTTACAAAATGCCTCCGGATGTGCATCGGAAATTACTACTGGTCTTCCAGGGAACGATCAAAGCGTAAACTCTTGGAGACATTACTCCCATGGAGGAAGGTGCGCATGGTAACTGTTGTATTCAATCCCGATGCAATTTCTGTGTTTCATCAACACTCTGATAGTCCACAGATTACAGAAAGCCTCCAGATGTGCATCGGAAACTACTACTGGACTACCAGTTAACGATCAAAGCGTAGACTGTTTGAGACATAACTCCCAATGCAGGAAAGTACGCATGGTGACTGTTGTATTCAATCCCGATGCAATTTCTGTGTTTCATCAACAGTCTGATAGTCCACAGATTATATAATATCTCCAGATGTGCATCGGAAACAACTACTGGTCTTCCAGGGAACGATCAAAGCGTAAACTGTTTGAGACATTACTCCCATGGAGGAAAGTGCGCATGGTGACTGTTGTATTCAATCCCGATGCTATTTCTGTGTTTCATCAACAGTCTGATAGTCCACAGATTACAGAATGCCTTCAGATGTGCATCGGAAACTACTACTGGTCTTCCAGGGAACGATCAAAGCGTAGACTGTTTGAGACATTACTCCCATGGAGGAAAGTGCACATGGTGACTGTTGTATTCAATCCCGATGCAATTTCTGTGTTTCATCAACACTCTGATAGTCCACAGATTACACAATGCATCCAGATGTGCATCGGAAACTACTACTGGTCTTCCAGGGAACGATCAAAGCGTAGACTGTTTGAAACGTTACTCCCATGGAGGAAAGTGCGCCTGGTGAGTGTTGTATTCAATCCCGATGCAATTTCTGTGTTTCATCAACACTCTGATAGTCCACAGATTACAGAATGCCTCCAGATGTGCATCGGAAACTACTACTGGTCTTCCAGGGAATGATCAAATCGTAGACTGTTTGAGAATTGCTCCCATGGAGGAAAGTGCGCATTGTGACTGTTATATTCAATCCCGATGCAATTTATGTGTTTCAGCAACACTCTTATAGTCCACAGATAACAGACTGCCCCCAGATGTGCATCGGAAACTAGTACTGGTCTTCGAGAGAACGATCAAAACCTAGAATGATTGAGACACTACTCCCGTGAAGGAAAGTGCGCATGGTGACTGTTGTATTCACTCCCGATGCAATTTCTGTGTTTCATCAACACTTTGACAGTCCACACTATACAAAATGCCTCAGATGTGCATCGGAAACTACTACTGATCTTCCAGGGAACGATCATAGCGCAAACTCTTTGAGACATTACTCCCATTGAGAAAGGTGCGCATGGAGACTGTTGTATTCAATCCCGATGCAATTTCTGTGTTTCATCAACACTCTGATAGTCCACAGATTACAGAATGCCACCAGATGTCCATCGGAAACTTCTAGTGGTCTTCCAGGGAACGATCAAAGCGGAGACTGTTTGAGACATTACTCCCGTGGAGGAAAGTGCGCATGGTGACTGTTGTATTCAATCCCGATGCAATTTCTGTGTTTCATCAACACTCCGATAGTCCACAGATTACAGAATAACTCCAGATGTGTATGGGAAATTACTACTGGTCTTCCAGGGAACGATCAAAGCGTAGACTGTTTGAGACATTACTCCCATGAAGGAAAGTGCGCATGGTGACTGTTGTATTCAATCCCGATGCAATTTCTGTGTTTCATCACCAGTCTGATAGTCCACAGATTACAGAATGCCTCCAGATGTGTATCGGAAACTACTACTGGTCTTCCAGGGAACGATCAAAGCGTAGACTGTTTGAGACATTACTCCCATGGAGGAAAGTGCGCATGGTGACTGTTGTATTTAATCCCGATGCAATTTCTGTGTTTCATCAACACTCTGATAGTCCACAGATTACACAATGCATCCAGATGTTCATCGGAAACTACTACTGGTCTTCCAGGGCACGAGGAAAGCGTCGACTGTTTGAGACATTACTCCCAATGCAGGAAAGTGCGCATGGTGACTGTTGTATTCAATCCCGATGCAATTTCTGCGTTTCATCAACAGTCTGATAGTCCACAGATTACAGAATATCTCCAGATGTGCATCGGAAACTGCAACTGGTCTTCCAGGGAACGATCGAAGCGTATACTGTTTGAAACATTACTCCCATGGAGGAAAGTGCGCATGGTGAGTGTTGTATTCAATCCCGATGCAATTTCTGTGTTTCATCAACACTCTGATAGTCCACAGATTACAGAAAGCCTCCGTGTGCATCGGAAACTACTACTGGTCTTGCAGGGAACGATCAAATCGTAGACTGTTTGAGACGTTACTCCCATGGAGGAAAGTGCGCATGGTGACTGTTGTAATCAATCCCGATGCCATTTCTGTGTTTCATCAACACTCTGATAGTCCACAGATTACAGAATGCCACCAGATGTCCATCGGAAACTACTACTTGTCTTCCAGGGAACGGTAAAAGCCTAGACTCTTTGAGATATTACTCCCAATGCAGGAAAGTGCGCATGGTGACTGTTGTATTCATTCCCGATGCAATTTCTGTGTTTCATCAACTCTCTGATAGTCCATAGATTACAGAAAGCCTCCAGATGTAGATCGGAAACTACTACTGGTCTTCCAGGGAATGATCAAAGCGTAGACTGTTTGAGAATTACTCCCATGGAGGTAAGTGGCATGGTGACTGTTGTAATCAATCACGATGCAATTTCTTTGTTTCGTCATAACTCTGATAGTCCACACTTTACAAAATGCCTCCAGATGTGCATCGGAAATTACTACTGGTCTTCCAGGGAACGATCAAAGCGTTAACTCTTTGAGACATTACTCCCATGGAGGAAGGTGCGCATGGTGACTGTTGTATTCAATCCCGATGCAATTTCTGTATTTCATGAACACTCTGACAGTCCACAGATTACAGACTGCCTCCAGATGTGCATCGAAAACTACTACTGGTCTTCCAGGGAACGATCAAAGCGTAAACCCTTGGAGACATTACTCCCATGGAGGAAGGTGCGCATGGTGACTGTTGTATTCAATCCCGATGCAATTTCTGTGTTTCATCAACACTCTGACAGTCCACAGATTACAGACTGCCTCCAGATGTGCATCGAAAACTACTACTGGTCTTCCCGGGAACGATCAAAGCGTAAACCCTTGGAGACATTACTCCCATGGAGGAAGGTGCGCATGGTGACTGTTGTATTCAATCCCGATGCAACTTCTGTGTTTCATCAACAGTCTGATAGTCCACAGATTATATAATATCTCTAGATGTGTATCGGAAACTACTACTGGTCTTCCAGGGAACGATCAAAGCGTAGACTGTTTGAGACATTACTCCCATGGAGGAAAGTGCGCATGGTGACTGTTGTATTTAATCCCGATGCAATTTCTGTGTTTCATCAACACTCTGATAGTCCACAGATTACACAAGGCATCCAGATGTGCATCGGAAACTACTACTGGTCTTCCAGGGCACGAGCAAAGCGTCGACTGTCTGAGACATTACTCCCAATGCAGGAAAGTGCGCATGGTGACTGTTGTATTCAATCCCGATGCAATTTCTGCGTTTCATCAACAGTCTGATAGTCCACAGATTACAGAATATCTCCAGATGTGCATCGGAAACTGCAACTGGTCTTCCAGGGAAAGATCGAAGCGTAGACAGTTTGAAACATTACTCCCATGGAGGAAAGTGCGCTTGGTGACTATTGTATTCAATCCCGATGCCATTTCTGTGTTTCATTAAAAGTCTGATAGCCCTCAGATTACAGATTATCTCCAGATGTGCATCGGAAACTATTACTGGTTTTCCAGGGAACGATCAAAGCGTAGACTGTTTGAGACATTACTCCCACGGAGGAAAGTGCGCATGGTGACTGTTGTATTCAATCCCGATGCAATTTCTGTGTTTCATCAACACTCTGATAGTCCACAGATTACAGAATGCCACCAGATGTCCATCGGAAACTACTACTGGTCTTCCAGGGAACGATCAAAGCGTAGACTGTTTGAGACATTACTCCCGTGGACGAAAGTGCGAATGGTGACTGTTGTATCCAATCCCGATGCAATTTCTGTGTTTCATCAAGACCCTGATACTCCACAGATTACAGAATGCCACCAGATGTGCCACGGAAACTACTACTGGTTTTCCAGGGAACGATCAAAGCGTAGACTGTTTGAGACATTACTCCTGCGGAGGAAAGTGCGCATGGTGACTGTTGTATTCAACCCCGATGCAATTTCTGTGTTTCATCAACAGTCTGATAGTCCACAGATTACAGAATGCCTTCAGATGTGCATCGGAAACTACTACTGGTCTTCCAGGGAACGATCAAAGCCTAGACTGTTTGAGACATTACTCCCATGGAGGAAAGTGCGGATGGTGAAAGTTGTATTCAATCCCGATGCAATTTCTGTGTTTCATCAACACTCTGATAGTCCACAGATTACAGAAAACCACCAGATGTCCATCGGAAACTACTACTGGTCTCCCAGTTGACGATCAAAGCGTAGACTGTTTGAGACATTACTCCCGTGGAGGAAAGTGCGCATGGTGACTGTTGTATTCAATACCGATGCAATTTCTCTGTTTCATCAACGCTCTGATAGTCCACAGATTACAGAATGCCTCCAGATGTGGATCGGAAACTACTACTGGTCTTCCAGGGAATGATCAAAGCGTAGACTGTTTGAGAATTACTCCCATGGAGGTAAGTGGCATGGTGACTGTTGTATTCAATCCCGATGCAATTTCTTTGTTTCGTTAAAACTCTGATAGTCCAAAGATTACAGAAAGCCTCCAGATGTGCATCGGAAACTACTACTGGACTACCAGTTAACGATCAAAGCGTAGACTGTTTGAGACATAACTCCCAATGCAGGAAAGTACGCATGGTGACTGTTGTATTCAATCCCGATGCAATTTCTGTGTTTCATCAACAGTCTGATAGTCCACAGATTATATAATATCTCCAGATGTGCATCCGAAACAACTACTGGTCTTCCAGGGAACGATCAAAGCGTAAACTGTTTGAGACATTACTCCCATTGAGGAAGGTGTGGATGGTGACTGATGTATTTAATCCCGATGCAATTTCTGTATTTCATGAACACTCTGACAGTCCACAGATTACAGACTGCCTCCAGATGTGCATCGAAAACTTCTACTGGTCTTCCAGGGAACGATCAAAGCGTAAACTCTTGGAGACATTACTCCCATGGAGGAAGGTGCGCATGGTCACTGTTGTATTCAATCCCGATGCAATTTCTGTGTTTCATCAACACTCTGATAGTCCAAAGATTACAGAAAGCCTCCAGATGTGCATCGGAAACTACTACTGGACTACCAGTTAACGATCAAAGCGTAGACTGTTTGAGACATAACTCCCAATGCAGGAAAGTACGCATGGTGACTGTTGTATTCAATCCCGACGCAATTTCTGTGTTTCATCAACAGTCTGATAGTCCACAGATTATATAATATCTCCAGATGTGCATCCGAAACAACTACTGGTCTTCCAGGGAACGATCAAAGCGTAAACTGTTTGAGACATTACTCCCATGGAGGAAAGTGCGCATGATGACTGTTGTATTCAATCCCGATGCAATTTCTGTGTTTCATCAACACTCTGATAGTCCACAGATTACAGAATAACTCCAGATGTGTATGGGAAATTACTACTAGTCTTCCAGGGAACGATCAAAGCGTAGACTGTTTGAGACATTACTCCCATGAAGGAAAGTGCGCATGGTGACTGTTGTATTTAATCCCGATGCAATTTCTGTGTTTCATCAACACTCTGATAGTCCACAGATTACACAATGCATCCAGATGTGCATCGGAAAGTACAACTGGTCTTCCAGGGCACGAGCAAAGCGTCGACTGTTTGAGACATTACTCCCAATGCAGGAAAGTGCGCATGGTGACTGTTGTATTCAATCCCGATGCAATTTCTGCGTTTCATCAACAGTCTGATAGTCCACAGATTATATAATATCTCCAGATGTGCATCCGAAACAACTACTGGTCTTCCAGGGAACGATCAAAGCGTAGACTGTTTGAGACATTACTGCCATGGAGGAAAGTGCGCATGGTGACTGTTGTATTCAATCCCGATGCAATTTCTGTGTTTCATCAACACTCTGATAGTCCACAGATTATACAATGCATCCAGATGTGCATCGGAAACTACTACTGGTCTTCCAGGGAATGATCAAATCGTAGACTGTTTGAGAATTACTCCCATGGAGGAAAGTGCGCATTGTGACTGTTATATTCAATCCCGATGCAATTTATGTGTTTCAGCAACACTCTTATAGTCCACAGATAACAGAATGCCTCCAGATGTGCATCGGAAACTAGTACTGGTCTTCGAGAGAACGATCAAAACGTAGAATGATTGAGACACTACTCCCGTGGAGGAAAGTGCGCATGGTGACTGTTGTATTCACTCCCGATGCAATTTCTGTGTTTCATCAACACTTTGACAGTCCACACTATACAAAATGCCTCAGATGTGCATCGGAAACTACTACTGATCTTCCAGGGAACGATCATAGCGCAAACTCTTTGAGACATTACTCCCATTGAGAAAGGTGCGCATGGAGACTTTTGTATTCAATCCCGATGCAATTTCTGTGTTTCATCAACACTCTGATAGTCCACAGATTACAGAATGCCACCAGATGTCCATCGGAAACTTCTAGTGGTCTTCCAGGGAACGATCAAAGCGGAGACTGTTTGAGACATTACTCCCGTGGAGGAAAGTGCGCATGATGACTGTTGTATTCAATCCCGATGCAATTTCTGTGTTTCATCAACACTCTGATAGTCCACAGATTACAGAATAACTCCAGATGTGTATGGGAAATTACTACTGGTCTTCCAGGGAACGATCAAAGCGTAGACTGTTTGAGACATTACTCCCATGAAGGAAAGTGCGCATGGTGACTGTTGTATTCAATCCCGATGCAATTTCTGTGTTTCATCACCAGTCTGATAGTCCACAGATTACAGAATGCCTCCAGATGTGTATCGGAAACTACTACTGGTCTTCCAGGGAACGATCAAAGCGTAGACTGTTTGAGACATTACTCCCATGGAGGAAAGTGCGCATGGTGACTGTTGTATTTAATCCCGATGCAATTTCTGTGTTTCATCAACACTCTGATAGTCCACAGATTACACAATGCATCCAGATGTGCATCGGAAACTACTACTGGTCTTCCAGGGCACGAGGAAAGCGTCGACTGTTTGAGACATTACTCCCAATGCAGGAAAGTGCGCATGGTGACTGTTGTATTCAATCCCGATGCAATTTCTGCGTTTCATCAACAGTCTGATAGTCCACAGATTACAGAATATCTCCAGATGTGCATCGGAAACTGCAACTGGTCTTCCAGGGAACGATCGAAGCGTAGACTGTTTGAAACATTACTCCCATGGAGGAAAGTGCGCATGGTGAGTGTTGTATTCAATCCCGATGCAATTTCTGTGTTTCATCAACACTCTGATAGTCCACAGATTACAGAAAGCCTCCGTGTGCATCGGAAACTACTACTGGTCTTGCAGGGAACGATCAAATCGTAGACTGTTTGAGACGTTACTCCCATGGAGGAAAGTGCGCATGGTGACTATTGTAATCAATCCCGATGCCATTTCTGTGTTTCATCAACACTCTGATAGTCCACAGATTACAGAATGCCACCAGATGTCCATCGGAAACTACTACTGGTCTTCCAGGGAACGGTAAAAGCCTAGACTCTTTGAGATATTACTCCCAATGCAGGAATGTGCGCATGGTGACTGTTGTATTCATTCCCGATGCAATTTCTGTGTTTCATCAACGCTCTGATAGTCCATAGATTACAGAATGCCTCCAGATGTAGATCGGAAACTACTACTGGTCTTCCAGGGAACGATCAAAGCGTAAACTCTTTGAGACATTACTCCCATGGAGGAAGGTGCGCATGGTGACTGTTGTATTCAATCCCGATGCAATTTCTGTATTTCATGAACACTCTGACAGTCCACAGATTACAGACTGCCTCCAGATGTGCATCGAAAACTACTACTGGTCTTCCAGGGAACGATCAAAGCGTAAACTCTTGGAGACATTACTCCCATGGAGGAAGGTGCGCATGGTGACTGTTGTATTCAATCCCGATGCAATTTCTGTGTTTCATCAACAGTCTGATAGTCCACAGATTACACAAGGCATCCAGATGTGCATCGGAAACTACTAGTGGTCTTCCAGGGCACGAGCAAAGCGTCGACTGTCTGAGACATTACTCCCAATGCAGGAAAGTGCGCATGGTGACTGTTGTATTCAATCCCGATGCAATTTCTGCGTTTCATCAACAGTCTGATAGTCCACAGATTACAGAATATCTCCAGATGTGCATCGGAAACTGCAACTGGTCTTCCAGGGAAAGATCGAACCGTAGACAGTTTGAAACATTACTCCCATGGAGGAAAGTGCGCTTGGTGACTATTGTATTCAATCCCGATGCCATTTCTGTGTTTCATTAAAAGTCTGATAGCCCTCAGATTACAGATTATCTCCAGATGTGCATCGGAAACTATTACTGGTTTTCCAGGGAACGATCAAAGTGTAGACTGTTTGAGACATTACTCCCATGGAGGAAAGTGCGCATGGTGACTGTTGTATTCAATCCCGATGCAATTTCTGTGTTTCATCAACACTCTGATAGTCCACAGATTACAGAATGCCACCAGATGTCCATCGGAAACTACTACTGGTCTTCCAGGGAACGATCAAAGCGTAGACTGTTTGAGACATTACTCCCGTGGACGAAAGTGCGAATGGTGACTGTTGTATCCAATCCCGATGCAATTTCTGTGTTTCATCAAGACCCTGATACTCCACAGATTACAGAATGCCACCAGATGTGCCACGGAAACTACTACTGGTTTTCCAGGGAACGATCAAAGCGTAGACTGTTTGAGACATTACTCCTGTGGAGGAAAGTGCGCATGGTGACTGTTGTATTCAACCCCGATGCAATTTCTGTGTTTCATCAACAGTCTGATAGTCCACAGATTACAGAATGCCTTCAGATGTGCATCGGAAACTACTACTGGTCTTCCAGGGAACGATCAAAGCCTAGACTCTTTGAGACATTACTCCCATGGAGGAAAGTGCGGATGGTGAAAGTTGTATTCAATCCCGATGCAATTTCTGTGTTTCATCAACACTCTGATAGTCCACAGATTACAGAAAACCACCAGATGTCCATCGGAAACTACTACTGGTCTCCCAGTTGACGATCAAAGCGTAGACTGTTTGAGACATTACTCCCGTGGAGGAAAGTGCGCATGGTGACTGTTGTATTCAATACCGATGCAATTTCTCTGTTTCATCAACGCTCTGATAGTCCACAGATTACAGAATGCCTCCAGATGTGGATCGGAAACTACTACTGGTCTTCCAGGGAATGATCAAAGCGTAGACTGTTTGAGAATTACTCCCATGGAGGTAAGTGGCATGGTGACTGTTGTATTCAATCCCGATGCAATTTCTTTGTTTCGTTAAAACTCTGATAGTCCAAAGATTACAGAAAGCCTCCAGATGTGCATCGGAAACTACTACTGGACTACCAGTTAACGATCAAAGCGTAGACTGTTTGAGACATTACTCCCATGGAGGAAAGTGCGCATGATGACTGTTGTATTCAATCCCGATGCAATTTCTGTGTTTCATCAACACTCTGATAGTCCACAGATTACAGAATAACTCCAGATGTGTATGGGAAATTACTACTGGTCTTCCAGGGAACGATCAAAGCGTAGACTGTTTGAGACATTACTCCCATGAAGGAAAGTGCGCATGGTGACTGTTGTATTCAATCCCGATGCAATTTCTGTGTTTCATCAACAGTCTGATAGTCCACAGATTACAGAATGCCTCCAGATGTGTATCGGAAACTACTACTGGTCTTCCAGGGAACGATCAAAGCGTAGACTGTTTGAGACATTACTCCCATGGAGGAAAATGCGCATGGTGACTGTTGTATTTAATCCCGATGCAATTACTGTGTTTCATCAACACTCTGATAGTCCACAGATTACACAATGCATCCAGATGTGCATCAGAAACTACAACTGGTCTTCCAGGGCACGAGCAAAGCGTCGACTGTTTGAGACATTACTCCCAATGCAGGAAAGTGCGCATGGTGACTGTTGTATTCAATCCCGATGCAATTTCTGCGTTTCATCAACAGTCTGATAGTCCACAGATTATATAATATCTCCAGATGTGCATCCGAAACAACTACTGGTCTTCCAGGGAACGATCAAAGCGTAGACTGTTTGAGACATTACTCCCATGGAGGAAAGTGCGCATGGTGACTGTTGTATTCAATCCCGATGCAATTTCTGTGTTTCATCAACACTCTGATAGTCCACAGATTACACAATGCATCCAGAAGTGCATCGGAAACTACTACTGGTCTTCCAGGGAACGATCAAAGCGTAGACTGTTTGAAACATTACTCCCATGGAGGAAAGTGCGCCTGGTGAATGTTGTATTCAATCCCGATGCAATTTCTGTGTTTCATCAACACTCTGATAATCCACAGATTACAGAATGCCACTAGATGTCCATCGGAAACTACTAGTTTTCTTCCAGGGAACGATCAAAGCGGAGTCTGTTTGAGACATTACTCCCGTGGAGGAAAGTGCGCATGATGACTGTTGTATTCAATCCCGATGCAATTTCTGTGTTTCATCAACACTCTGATAGTCCACAGATTACAGAATAACTCCAGATGTGTATGGGAAATTACTACTGGTCTTCCAGGGAACGATCAAAGCGTAGACTGTTTGAGACATTACTCCCATGAAGGAAAGTGCGCATGGTGACTGTTGTATTCAATCCCGATGCAATTTCTGTGTTTCATCAACAGTCTGATAGTCCACAGTATATATAATATCTCCAGATGTGCATCCGAAACAACTACTGGTCTTCCAGGGAACGATCAAAGCGTAGACTGTTTGAGACATTACTCCCATGGAGGAAAGTGCGCATGGTGACTGTTATATTCAATCCCGATGCAATTTATGTGTTTCAGCAACACTCTTATAGTCCACAGATAACAGAATGCCTCCAGATGTGCATCGGAAACTAGTACTGGTCTTCTAGAGAACGATCAAAACGTAGAATGTTTGAGACACTACTCCCGTGGAGGAAAGTGCGCATGGTGACTGTTGTATTCACTCCCGATGCAATTTCTGTGTTTCATCAACACTTTGACAGTCCACACTATACAAAATGCCTCAGATGTGCATCGGAAACTACTACTGATCTTCCAGGGAACGATCAAAGCGCAAACTCTTTGAGACATTACTCCCATTGAGAAAGGTGCGCATGGTGATGTTGTATTCAATCCCGATGCAATTTCTGTGTTTCATCAACACTCTGATAATCCACAGATTACAGAATGCCACCAGATGTCCATCGGAAACTACTAGTTTTCTTCCAGGGAACGATCAAAGCGGAGACTGTTTGAGACATTACTCCCGTGGAGGAAAGTGCGCATGGTGACTGTTGTATTCAATCCCGATGCAATTTCTGTGTTTCATCAACACTCTGATAGTCCACAGATTACAGAATAACTCCAGATGTGTATGGGAAATTACTACTGGTCTTCCAGGAAACGATCAAAGCGTAGACTGTTTGAGACATTACTCCCATGAAGGAAAGTGCGCATGGTGACTGTTGTATTCAATCCCGATGCAATTTCTGTGTTTCATCAACAGTCTGATAGTCCACAGATTACAGAATGGCTCCAGATGTGTATCGGAAACTACTACTGGTCATGCAGGGAACGATCAAATCGTAGACTGTTTGAGACGTTACTCCTATGGAGGAAAGTGCGCATGGTGACTGTTGTATTCAATCCCGATGCCATTTCTGTGTTTCATCAACACTCTGATAGTCCACAGATTACAGAATGCCACTAGATGTCCATCGGAAACTACTACTGGTCTTCCAGGGATCGGTAAAAGACTAGACTGTTTGAGATATTACTCCCAATGCAGGAAAGTGCGCATGGTGACTGTTGTATTCAATCCCGATGCAATTTCTGTGTTTCATCAACGCTCTGATAGTCCATAGATTACAGAATGCCTCCAGATGTAGATCGGAAACTACTACTGGTCTTCCAGGGAATGATGAAAGCGTAGACTGTTTGAGAATTACTCCCATGGAGGTAAGTGGCATGGTGACTGTTGTAATCAATCACGATGCAATTTCTTTGTTTCGTCAAAACTCTGTTAGTCCACACTTTACAAAATGCCTCCAGATGTGCATCGGAAATTACTACTGGTCTTCCAGGGAACGATCAAAGCGTAGACTGTTTGAGACATAACTCCCAATGCAGGAAAGTGCGCATGGTGACTGTTGTATTCAATCCCGATGCAATTTCTGTGTTTCATCAACAGTCTGATAGTCCACAGATTATATAATATCTCCAGATGTGCATCGGAAACAACTACTGGTCTTCCAGGGAACGATCAAAGCGTAGACTGTTTGAAACATTACTCCCATGGAGGAAAGTGCGCCTGGTGAGTGTTGTATTCAATCCCGATGCACTTTCTGTGTTTCATCAACACTCTGATAGTCCACAGATTACAGAATGCCTCCAGATGTGCATCGGAAACTACTACTGGTCTTCCAGGGAATGATCAAGTCGTAGACTGTTTGAGAATTACTCCCATGGAGGAAAGTGCGCATTGTGACTGTTATATTCAATCCCGATGCAATTTCTGTGTTTCAGCAACACTCTTATAGTCCATAGATAACAGAATGCCTCCAGATGTGCATCGGAAACTAGTACTGGTCTTCCAGAGAACGATCAAAGCGTAGAATGTTTGAGACACTACTCCCGTGGAGGAAAGTGCGCATGGTGACTGTTGTATTCAATCCCGATGGAATTTCTGTGTTTCATCAACACTTTGACAGTCCACACTGTACAAAATGCCTAAGATGTGCATCGGAAACTACTACTGATCTTCCAGGGAACGATCAAAGGGCAAACTCTTTGAGACATTACTCCCATTGACAAAGGTGCGCATGGTGACTGTTGTATTCAATCCCGATGCAATTTCTGTGTTACATCAACACTCTGATAGTCCACAGATTACAGAATGCCACCAGATGTCCATCGGAAACTACTACTGGTCTTCCAGGGAACGATCAAAGCGGAGACTGTTTGAGACATTACTCCCGTGGAGGAAAGTGCGCATGGTGACTGTTGTATTCAATCCCGATGCAATTTCTGTGTTTTATCAACACTCTGATAGTCCACAGATTACAGAATGCCTCCAGATGTGTATCGGAAACTACTACTGGTCTTCCAGGGAACGATCAAAGCGTAGACTGATTGAGACATTACTCCCATGGAGGAAAGTGCGCATGGTGACTGTTGTATTCAATCCCGATGCAATTTCTGTGTTTCATCAACAGTCTGATAGTCCACAGATTACAGAATGCCTCCAGATGTGAATCGGAAACTACTACTGGTCTTCCAGGGAACGATCAAAACGTATACTGTTTCAGACATTACTCCCATGGAGGAAAGTGCGCATTGTGACTGTTGTATTCAATCCCAATGCATATACTGTGTTTCATCAACACTCTGATAGTCCACAGATTACAGAATGCCTCCAGATGTGCATCGGAAACTACTACTGGACGTCTAGAGCACGATCAAAGCGTAGACTGTTTGAGACATTACTCCCAATGCAGAATAGTGCGCATAGTGACTGTTGTATTCAATCCCGACGCAATTTCTGTGTTTCATCAACAGTCTGATAGTCCACAGATTACAGAATGCCTCCAGATGTGCATCGGAAAGTACTACTGGTCTTGCAGGGAACGATCAAAGCGTAGACTGTTAGAGACATTACTCCCATGGAGGAAAGTGCGCATGCTGACTGTTGTATTCAATCCCGATGCAATTTCTATGTTTCATCAATACTCGGATAGTCCACAGATTACAGATTGCCACATGTCCATCGGAAACTACTACTGGTCTGCCAGGGAACGATCAACGCGTAGACTCTTTCAGACATTACTCCCGTTTAGGAAAGTGCGCATGGTGACTGTTGTATTCAATCCCGATGCAATTTCTGTGTTTCATCAACAGTCTGATAGTCCACAGATTACAGAATGCCTCCATATGTGAATCGGAAACTAGTAGTGGTCTTCCAGGGAACGATCAAAGCGTAGACTGTTTGAGACATTACTCCCATGGGGGAAAGTGCGCATTGTGACTGTTGTATTCAATCCCGATGCAAATACTGTGTTTCATCAACACTCTGATAGCCCACAGATTACAGAATGCCTCCAGATGTTCATCGGAAACTACTACTGGACTTCTAGAGCACGATCAAAGCGTAGACTCTTTGAGACATTACTCCCAATGCAGAAAAGTGCGCATGGTGACTGTTGTATAAAATCCCGATGCAATTTCTGTGTTTCATCAACAGTCTGATAGTCCACAGATTACAGAATGCCTCCAGATGTGCATCAGAAAATACTACTGGTCTTGCAGGGAACGATCAAGTCGTAGACTGTTTGAGACATACCTCCCTTGGAGGAAAGTGCGCATGGTGACTGTTGTATTCAATCCAAATGCAATTTCTGTGTTTCATCAACACTCTGATAGTCCACAGATTACACAATGCATCCAGATGTGCACCGGAAACTACTACTGGTCTTCCAGGGAACGATCAAAGCGTAGACTGTTTGAAACATTACTCCCATGGAGGAAAGTGCGCCTGGTGAGTGTTGTATTCAATCCCGATGCAATTTCTGTGTTTCATCAACACTCTGATAGTCCACAGATTACAGAATGCCTCCAGATGTGCATCGGAAACTACTACTGGTCTTCCAGGGAATGATCAAATCGTAGACTGTTTGAGAATTACTCCCATGGAGGAAAGTGCGCATTGTGACTGTTATATTCAATCCCGATGCAATTTATGTGTTTCAGCAACACTCTTATAGTCCACAGATAACAGAATGCCTCCAGATGTGCATCGGAAACTAGTACTGGTCTTCCAGAGAACGATCAAAACGTAGAATGTTTGAGACACTACTCCCGTGGAGGAAAGTGCGCATGGTGACTGTTGTATTCACTCCCGATGCAATTTCTGTGTTTCATCAACACTTTGACAGTCCACACTATACAAAATGCCTCAGATGTGCATCGGAAACTACTACTGATCTTCCAGGGAACGATCAAAGCGGAGACTGTTTGGGACATTACTCCCGTGGAGGAAAGTGCGCATGGTGACTGTTGTATTCAATCCCGATGCAATTTCTGTGTTTCATCAACACTCTGATAGTCCACAGATTACAGAATAACTCCAGATGTGTATGGGAAATTACTACTGGTCTTCCAGGGAACGATCAAAGCGTAGACTGTTTGAGACATTACTCCCATGGAGGAAAGTGCGCATGGTGACTGTTGTATTCAATCCCGATGCAATTTCTGTGTTTCATCAACAGTCCGATAGTCCACAGATTACAGAATGCCTCCTGATGTGTATCGGAAACTACTACTGGTCTTCCAGGGAACGATCAAAGCGTAGACTGTTTGAGACATTACTCCCATGGAGGAAAGTGCGCATGGTGACTGTTGTATTTAATCCCGATGCAATTTCTGTGTTTCATCAATACTCTGATAGTCCACAGATTACACAATGCATCCAGATGTGCATCGGAAACTACTACTGGTCTTCCAGGGCACGAGCAAAGCGTCGACTGTTTGAGACATTACTCCCAATGCAGGAAAGTGCGCATGGTGACTGTTGTATTCAATCCCGATGCAATTTCTGCGTTTCATCAACAGTCTGATAGTCCACAGATTACAGAATATCTCCAGATGTGCATCGGAAACTGCAACTGGTCTTCCAGGGAACGATCGAAGCGTAGACTGTTTGAAACATTACTCCCATGGAGGAAAGTGCGCATGGTGAGTGTTGTATTCAATCCCGATGCAATTTCTGTGTTTCATCAACACTCTGATAGTCCACAGATTACAGAAAGCCTCCAGATGTGCATCGGAAACTACTACTGGTCTTGCAGGGAACGATCAAATCGTAGACTCTTTGAGACGTTACTCCCATGGAGGAAAGTGCGCATGGTGACTGTTGTATTCAATCCCGATGCCATTTCTGTGTTTCATCAACACTCTGATAGTCCACAGTTTACAGAATGACACCAGATGTCCATCGGAAACTACTACTGGTCTTCCAGGGAACGGTAAAAGCCTAGACTGTTTGAGATATTACTCCCAATGCAGGAAAGTGCGCATGGTGACTGTTGTTTTCAATCCCATTGCTATTTCTGTGTTTCATCAACGTTCTGATAGTCCACAGATTACAGAATGCCTCCAGATGTAGATCGGAAACTACTACTGGTCTTCCAGGGAATGATCAAAGCGTAGACTGTTTGAGAATTACTCCCATGGAGGTAAGTGGCATGGTGACTGTTGTATTCAATCCCGATGCAATTTCTGCGTTTCATCAACACTCTGATAGTCCACAGATTACAGAAAGCCTCCAGATGTGCATCGGAAACTACTACTGGTCTTGCAGGGAACGATCAAATCGTAGACTGTTTGAGACGTTACTCCTATGGAGGAAAGTGCGCATGGTGACTGTTGTATTCAATCCCGATGCCATTTCTGTGTTTCATCAACACTCTGATAGTCCACAGATTACAGAATGCCACTAGATGTCCATCGGAAACTACTACTGGTCTTCCAGGGAACGGTAAAAGCCCAGACTGTTTGAGATATTACTCCCAATGCAGGAAAGTGCGCATGGTGACTGTTGTATTCAATCCCGATGCAATTTCTGTGTTTCATCAACGCTCTGATAGTCCATAGATTACAGAATGCCTCCAGATGTAGATCGGAAACTACTACTGGTCTTCCAGGGAATGATGAAAGCGTAGACTGTTTGAGAATTACTCCCATGGAGGTAAGTGGCATGGTGACTGTTGTAATCAATCACGATGCAATTTCTTTGTTTCGTCAAAACTCTGTTAGTCCACACTTCACAAAATGCCTCCAGATGTGCATCGGAAATTACTACTGGTCTTCCAGGGAACAATCAAAGCGTAAACTCTTTGAGACATTACTCCCATGGAGGAAGGTGCGCATGGTGACTGTTGTATTCAATCCCGATGCAATTTCTGTATTTCATGAACACTCTGACAGTCCACAGATTACAGACTGCCTCCAGATGTGCATCGAAAACTACTACTGGTCTTCCAGGGAACGATCAAAGCGTAAACTCTTGGAGACTTTACTCCCATGGAGGAAGGTGCGCATGGTGACAGTTGTATTCAATCCCGATGCAATTTCTGTGTTTCATCAACACTCTGATAGTCCACAGATTACAGAAAGCCTCCAGATGTGCATCGGAAACTACTACTGGACTACCAGGGAACGATCAAAGCGTAGACTGTTTGAGACATAACTCCCAATGCAGGAAAGTGCGCATGGTGACTGTTGTATTCAATCCCGATGCAATTTCTGTGTTTCATCAACAGTCTGATAGTCCACAGATTATATAATATCTCCAGATGTGCATCGGAAACAACTACTGGTCTTCCAGGGAACGATCAAAGCGTAGACTGTTTGAAACATTACTCCCATGGAGGAAAGTGCGCCTGGTGAGTGTTGTATTCAATCCCGATGCACTTTCTGTGTTTCATCAACACTCTGATAGTCCACAGATTACAGAATGCCTCCAGATGTGCATCGGAAACTACTACTGGTCTTCCAGGGAATGATCAAGTCGTAGACTGTTTGAGAATTACTCCCATGGAGGAAAGTGCGCATTGTGACTGTTATATTCAATCCCGATGCAATTTCTGTGTTTCAGCAACACTCTTATAGTCCATAGATAACAGAATGCCTCCAGATGTGCATCGGAAACTAGTACTGGTCTTCCAGAGAACGATCAAAGCGTAGAATGTTTGAGACACTACTCCCGTGGAGGAAAGTGCGCATGGTGACTGTTGTATTCAATCCCGATGGAATTTCTGTGTTTCATCAACACTTTGACAGTCCACACTGTACAAAATGCCTAAGATGTGCATCGGAAACTACTACTGATCTTCCAGGGAACGATCAAAGCGCAAACTCTTTGAGACATTACTCCCATTGACAAAGGTGCGCATGGTGACTGTTGTATTCAATCCCGATGCAATTTCTGTGTTACATCAACACTCTGATAGTCCACAGATTACAGAATGCCACCAGATGTCCATCGGAAACTACTACTGGTCTTCCAGGGAACGATCAAAGCGGAGACTGTTTGAGACATTACTCCCGTTGGGGAAAGTGCGCATGGTGACTGTTGTATTCAATCCCGATGCAATTTCTGTGTTTTATCAACACTCTGATAGTCCACAGATTACAGAATGCCTCCAGATGTGTATCGGAAACTACTACTGGTCTTCCAGGGAACGATCAAAGCGTAGACTGATTGAGACATTACTCCCATGGAGGAAAGTGCGCATGGTGACTGTTGTATTCAATCCCGATGCAATTTCTGTGTTTCATCAACAGTCTGATAGTCCACAGATTACAGAATGCCTCCAGATGTGAATCGGAAACTACTACTGGTCTTCCAGGGAACGATCAAAACGTATACTGTTTCAGACATTACTCCCATGGAGGAAAGTGCGCATTGTGACTGTTGTATTCAATCCCAAAGCATATACTGTGTTTCATCAACACTCTGATAGTCCACAGATTACAGAATGCCTCCAGATGTGCATCGGAAACTACTACTGGACTTCTAGAGCACGATCAAAGCGTAGACTGTTTGAGACATTACTCCCAATGCAGAAAAGTGCGCATAGTGACTGTTGTATTCAATCCCGACGCAATTTCTGTGTTTCATCAACAGTCTGATAGTCCACAGATTACAGAATGCCTCCAGATGTGCATCGGAAAGTACTACTGGTCTTGCAGGGAACGATCAAAGCGTAGACTGTTAGAGACATTACTCCCATGGAGGAAAGTGCGCATGCTGACTGTTGTATTCAATCCCGATGCTATTTCTGTGTTTCATCAATACTCTGATAGTCCACAGATTACAGATTGCCACATATCCATCGGAAACTACTACTGGTCTGCCAGGGAACGATCAACGCGTAGACTCTTTCAGACATTACTCCCGTTTAGGAAAGTGCGCATGGTGACTGTTGTATTCAATCCCGATGCAATTTCTGTGTTTCATCAACAGTCTGATAGTCCACAGATTACAGAATGCCTCCATATGTGAATCGGAAACTACTACTGGTCTTCCAGGGAACGATCAAAGCGTAGACTGTTTGAGACATTACTCCCATGGGGGAAAGTGCGCATTGTGACTGTTGTATTCAATCCCGAAGCAAATACTGTGTTTCATCAACACTCTGATAGCCCACAGATTACAGAATGCCTCCAGATGTTCATCGGAAACTACTACTGGACTTCTAGAGCACGATCAAAGCGTAGACTCTTTGAGACATTACTCCCAATGCAGAAAAGTGCGCATGGTGACTGTTGTATAAAATCCCGATGCAATTTCTGTGTTTCATCAACAGTCTGATAGTCCACAGATTACAGAATGCCTCCAGATGTGCATCAGAAAATACTACTGGTCTTGCAGGGAACGATCAAGGCGTAGACTGTTTGAGACATACCTCCCTTGGAGGAAAGTGCGCATGGTGACTGTTGTATTCAATCCCGATGCAATTTCTGTGTTTCATCAACACTCTGATAGTCCACAGATTACACAATGCATCCAGATGTGCACCGGAAACTACTACTGGTCTTCCAGGGAACGATCAAAGCGTAGACTGTTTGAAACATTACTCCCATGGAGGAAAGTGCGCCTGGTGAGTGTTGTATTCAATCCCGATGCAATTTCTGTGTTTCATCAACACTCTGATAGTCCACAGATTACAGAATGCCTCCAGATGTGCATCGGAAACTACTACTGGTCTTCCAGGGAATGATCAAAACGTAGAATGTTTGAGACACTACTCCCGTGGAGGAAAGTGCGCATGGTGACTGTTGTATTCACTCCCGATGCAATTTCTGTGTTTCATCAACACTTTGACAGTCCACACTATACAAAATGCCTCAGATGTGCATCGGAAACTACTACTGACCTTCCAGGGAACGATCAAAGCGGAGACTGTTTGAGACATTACTCCCGTGGAGGAAAGTGCGCATGGTGACTGTTGTATTCAATCCCGATGCAATTTCTGTGTTTCATCAACACTCTGATAGTCCACAGATTACAGAATAACTCCAGATGTGTATGGGAAATTACTACTGGTCTTCCAGGGAACGATCAAAGCGTAGACTGTTTGAGACATTACTCCCATGGAGGAAAGTGCGCATGGTGACTGTTGTATTCAATCCCGATGCAATTTCTGTGTTTCATCAACAGTCTGATAGTCCACAGATTACAGAATGCCTCCAGATGTGTATCGGAAACTACTACTGGTCTTCCAGGGAACGATCAAAGCGTAGACTGTTTGAGACACTACTCCCATGGAGGAAAGTGCGCATGGTGACTGTTGGATTTAATCCCGATGCAATTTCTGTGTTTCATCAACACTCTGATAGTCCACAGATTACACATTGCATCCAGATGTGCATCGGAAACTACTACTGGTCTTCCAGGGCACGAGCAAAGCGTCGACTGTTTGAGACATTACTCCCAATGCAGGAAAGTGCGCATGGTGACTGTTGTATTCAATCCCGATGCAATTTCTGCGTTTCATCAACAGTCTGATAGTCCACAGATTACAGAATATCTCCAGATGTGCATCGGAAACTGCAACTGGTCTTCCAGGGAACGATCGAAGCGTAGACTGTTTGAAACATTACTCCCATGGAGGAAAGTGCGCATGGTGAGTGTTGTATTCAATCCCGATGCAATTTCTGTGTTTCATCATCACTCTGATAGTCCAGAGATTACAGAAAGCCTCCAGATGTGCATCGGAAACTACTACTGGTCTTGCAGGGAACGATCAAATCGTAGACTGTTTGAGACGTTACTCCCATGGAGGAAAGTGCGCATGGTGACTGTTGTATTCAATCCCGATGCCATTTCTGTGTTTCATCAACACTCTGATAGTCCACAGTTTACAGAATGACACCAGATGTCCATCGGAAACTACTACTGGTCTTCCAGGGAACGGTAAAAGCCTAGACTGTTTGAGATATTACTCCCAATGCAGGAAAGTGCGCATGGTGACTGTTGTATTCAATCCCGATGCAATTTCTGTGTTTCATCAACAGTCTGATAGTCCACAGATTACAGAATGCCTCCAGATGTGTATCGGAAACTACTACTGGTCTTCCAGGGAACGATCAAAGCGTAGACTGTTTGAGACATTACTCCCATGGAGGAAAGTGCGCATGGTGACTGTTGGATTTAATCCCGATGCAATTTCTGTGTTTCATCAACACTCTGATAGTCCACAGATTACACATTGCATCCAGATGTGCATCGGAAACTACTACTGGTCTTCCAGGGCACGAGCAAAGCGTCGACTGTTTGAGACATTACTCCCAATGCAGGAAAGTGCGCATGGTGACTGTTGTATTCAATCCCGATGCAATTTCTGCGTTTCATCAACAGTCTGATAGTCCACAGATTACAGAATATCTCCAGATGTGCATCGGAAACTGCAACTGGTCTTCCAGGGAACGATCGAAGCGTAGACTGTTTGAAACATTACTCCCATGGAGGAAAGTGCGCATGGTGAGTGTTGTATTCAATCCCGATGCAATTTCTGTGTTTCATCATCACTCTGATAGTCCAGAGATTACAGAAAGCCTCCAGATGTGCATCGGAAACTACTACTGGTCTTGCAGGGAACGATCAAATCGTAGACTGTTTGAGACGTTACTCCCATGGAGGAAAGTGCGCATGGTGACTGTTGTATTCAATCCCGATGCCATTTCTGTGTTTCATCAACACTCTGATAGTCCACAGTTTACAGAATGACACCAGATGTCCATCGGAAACTACTACTGGTCTTCCAGGGAACGGTAAAAGCCTAGACTGTTTGAGATATTACTCCCAATGCAGGAAAGTGCGCATGGTGACTGTTGTATTCACTCCCGATGCAATTTCTGTGTTTCATCAACACTCTGATAATCCACAGATTACAGAATGCCACCAGATGTCCATCGGAAACTACTAGTTTTCTTCCAGGGAACGATCAAAGCGGAGACTGTTTGAGACATTACTCCCGTGGAGGAAAGTGCGCATGGTGACTGTTGTATTCAATCCCGATGCAATTTCTGTGTTTCATCAACACTCTGATAGTCCACAGATTACAGAATAACTCCAGATGTGTATGGGAAATTACTACTGGTCTTCCAGGGAACGATCAAAGCGTAGACTGTTTGAGACATTACTCCCATGGGGGAAAGTGCGCATTGTGACTGTTGTATTCAATCCCGATGCAAATACTGTGTTTCATCAACACTCTGATAGCCCACAGATTACAGAATGCCTCCAGATGTTCATCGGAAACTACTACTGGACTTCTAGAGCACGATCAAAGCGTAGACTCTTTGAGACATTACTCCCAATGCAGAAAAGTGCGCATGGTGACTGTTGTATAAAATCCCGATGCAATTTCTGTGTTTCATCAACAGTCGGATAGTCCACAGATTACAGAATGCCTCCAGATGTGCATCAGAAAATACTACTGGTCTTGCAGGGAACGATCAAGGCGTAGACTGTTTGAGACATACCTCCCTTGGAGGAAAGTGCGCATGGTGACTGTTGTATTCAATCCCGATGCAATTTCTGTGTTTCATCAACACTCTGATAGTCCACAGATTACACAATGCATCCAGATGTGCACCGGAAACTACTACTGGTCTTCCAGGGAACGATCAAAGCGTAGACTGTTTGAAACATTACTCCCATGGAGGAAAGTGCGCCTGGTGAGTGTTGTATTCAATCCCGATGCAATTTCTGTGTTTCATCAACACTCTGATAGTCCACAGATTACAGAATGCTTCCAGATGTGCATCGGAAACTACTACTGGTCTTCCAGGGAATGATCAAATCGTAGACTGTTTGAGAATTACTCCCATGGAGGAAAGTGCGCATTGTGACTGTTATATTCAATCCCGATGCAATTTATGTGTTTCAGCAACACTCTTATAGTCCACAGATAACAGAATGCCTCCAGATGTGCATCGGAAACTAGTACTGGTCTTCCAGAGAACGATCAAAACGTAGAATGTTTGAGACACTACTCCCGTGGAGGAAAGTGCGCATGGTGACTGTTGTATTCACTCCCGATGCAATTTCTGTGTTTCATCAACACTTTGACAGTCCACACTATACAAAATGCCTCAGATGTGCATCGGAAACTACTACTGATCTTCCAGGGAACGATCAAAGCGGAGACTGTTTGAGACATTACTCCCGTGGAGGAAAGTGCGCATGGTGACTGTTGTATTCAATCCCGATGCAATTTCTGTGTTTCATCAACACTCTGATAGTCCACAGATTACAGAATAACTCCAGATGTGTATGGGAAATTACTACTGGTCTTCCAGGGAACGATCAAAGCGTAGACTGTTTGAGACATTACTCCCATGGAGGAAAGGGCGCATGGTGACTGTTGTATTCAATCCCGATGCAATTTCTGTGTTTCATCAACAGTCTGATAGTCCACAGATTACAGAATGCCTCCAGATGTGTATCGGAAACTACTACTGGTCTTCCAGGGAACGATCAAAGCGTAGACTGTTTGAGACATTACTCCCATGGAGGAAAGTGCGCATGGTGACTGTTGTATTTAATCCCGATGCAATTTCTGTGTTTCATTAACACTCTGATAGTCCACAGATTACACAATGCATCCAGATGTGCATCGGAAACTACTACTGGTCTTCCAGGGCACGAGCAAAGCGTCGACTGTTTGAGACATTACTCCCAATGCAGGAAAGTGCGCATGGTGACTGTTGTATTCAATCCCGATGCAATTTCTGCGTTTCATCAACAGTCTGATAGTCCACAGATTACAGAATATCTCCAGATGTGCATCGGAAACTGCAACTGGTCTTCCAGGGAACGATCGAAGCGTAGACTGTTTGAAACATTACTCCCATGGAGGAAAGTGCGCATGGTGAGTGTTGTATTCAATCCCGATGCAATTTCTGTGTTTCATCAACACTCTGATAGTCCACAGATTACAGAAAGCCTCCAGATGTGCATCGGAAACTACTACTGGTCTTGCGGGGAACGATCAAATCGTAGACTGTTTGAGACGTTACTCCCATGGAGGAAAGTGCGCATGGTGACTGTTGTATTCAATCCCGATGCCATTTCTGTGTTTCATCAACACTCTGATAGTCCACAGTTTACAGAATGACACCAGATGTCCATCGGAAACTACTACTGGTCTTCCAGGGAACGGTAAAAGCCTAGACTGTTTGAGATATTACTCCCAATGCAGGAAAGTGCGCATGGTGACTGTTGTTTTCAATCCCATTGCTATTTCTGTGTTTCATCAACGTTCTGATAGTCCACAGATTACAGAATGCCTCCAGATGTAGATCGGAAACTACTACTGGTCTTCCAGGGAATGATCAAAGCGTAGACTGTTTGAGAATTACTCCCATGGAGGTAAGTGGCATGGTGACTGTTGTAATCAATCACGATGCAATTTCTTTGTTTCGTCAAAACTCTGATAGTCCACACTTTACAAAATGCCTCCAGATCTGCATCGGAAATCACTACTGGTCTTCCAGGGAACGATCAAAACGTAAACTCTTTGAGACATTACTCCCATGGAGGAAGGTGCGCATGGTGACTGTTGTATTCAATCCCGATGCAATTTCTGTATTTCATGAACACCCTGACAGTCCACAGATTACAGACTGCCTCCAGATGTGCATCGAAAACTACTACTGGTCTTCCAGGGAACGATCAAAGCGTAAACTCTTGGAGACATTACTCCCATGTAGGAAGGTGCGCATGGTGACTGTTGTATTCAATCCCGATGCAATTTCTGTGTTTCATCAACACTCTGATAGTCCACAGATTACAGAAAGCCTCCAGATGTGCATCGGAAACTACTACTGGTCTTCCAGGGAACGGTAAAAGCCTAGACTGTTTGAGACATAACTCCCAATGCAGGAAAGTGCGCATGGTGACTGTTGTATTCAATCCCGATGCAATTTCTGTGTTTCATCAACAGTCTGATAGTCCACAGATTATACAATATCTCCAGATGTGCATCGGAAACAACTACTGGTCTTCCAGGGAACGATCAAAGCGTATACTGTTTGAGACATTACTCCCATGGAGGAAAGTGCGCATGGTGATTGTTGTTTTCAATCCCGATGCAATTTCTGTGTTTCATCAACACTCTGATAGTCCACAAATTACACAATGCATCCAGATGTGCATCGGAAACTACTACTGGTCTTCCAGGGCACGAGCAAAGCGTAGACTGTTTGAGACATTACTCCCAATGCAGGAAAGTGCGCATGGTTACTGTTGTATTCAATCCGGATGCAATTTCTGCGTTTCATCAACAGTCTGATAGTCCACAGATTACAGAATATCTCCAGATGTGCATCGGAAACTACAACTGGTCTTCCAGGGAACTATCAAAGCGTAGACTGTTTGAAACATTACTCCCATGGAGGAAAGTGCGCCTGGTGAGTGTTGTATTCAATCCCGATGCACTTTCTGTGTTTCATCAACACTCTGATAGTCCACAGATTACAGAATGCCTCGAGATGTGCATCGGAAACTACTACTGGTCTTCCAGGGAATGATCAAATCGTAGACTGTTTGAGAATTACTCCCTTGGAGGAAAGTGCTCATTGTGACTGTTATATTCAATCCCGATGCAATTTCTGTGTTTCAGCAACACTCTTATAGTCCATAGATAACAGAATGCCTCCAGATGTGCATCGGAAACTAGTACTGGTCTTCCAGAGAACGATCAAAGCGTAGAATGTTTGAGACACTACTCCCGTGGAGGAAAGTGCGCATGGTGACTGTTGTATTCAATCCCGATGCAATTTCTGTGTTTTATCAACACTCTGATAGTCCACAGATTACAGAATGCCTCCAGATGTGTATCGGAAACTACTACTGGTTTTCCAGGGAACGATCAAAGCGTAGACTGTTTGAGACATTACTCCCATGGAGGAAAGTGCGCCTGGTGACTGTTGTATTCAATCCCGATGCAATTTCTGGGTTTCATCAACAGTGTGATAGTCCACAGATTACAGAATGCCGCCAGATGTGAATCGGAAACTACTACTGGTCTTCCAGGGAACGATCAAAACGTAGACTGTTTCAGACATTGCTCCCATGGAGGAAAGTGCGCATTGTGACTGTTGTATTCAATCCCAATGCATATACTGTGTTTCATCAACACTCTGATAGTCCACAGATTACAGAATGCCTGCAGATGTGCATCGGAAACTACTACTGGACTTCCAGAGCACGATCAAAGCGTAGACTGTTTGAGACATTACTCCCAATGCAGAAAAGTGCGCATAGTGACTGTTGTATTCAATCCCGACGCAATTTCTGTGTTTCATCAACAGTCTGATAGTCCACAGATTACAGAATGCCTCCAGAAGTGCATCGGAAAGTACTACTGGTCTTCAGGGAACGATCAAAGCGTAGACTGTTAGAGACATTACTCCCATGGAGGAAAGTGCGCATGCTGACTGTTGTATTCAATCCCGATGCAAGTTCTGTGTTTCATCAATACTCTGATAGTCCACAGATTACAGAATGCCACCACATGTCCATCGGAAACTACTACTGGTCTTCCAGGGAACGATCAACGCGTAGACTCTTTGAGACATTACTCCCGTTTAGGAAAGTGCGCATGGTGACTGTTGTATTCAATCCCGATGCAATTTCTGTGTTTCATCAACAGTCTGATAGTCCACAGAATACAGAATGCCTCCAGATGTGAATCGGAAACTACTACTGGTCTTCCAGGGAACGATCAAAGCGTAGACTGTTTGAGACATTACTCCCAATGGGGGAAAGTGCGCATTGTGACTGTTGTATTCAATCCCGATGCAAATACTGTGTTTCATCAACACTCTGATAGTCCACAGATTACAGAATGCCTCCAGATGTTCATCGGAAACTACTACTGGACTTTCAGAGCACGATCAAAGCGTAGACTGTTTGAGACATTACTTCCAATGCAGAAAAGTGCGCATGGTGACTGTTGTATAAAATCCCGATGCAATTTCTGTGTTTCATCAACAGTCTGATAGTCCACAGATTACAGAATGCCTCCAGATGTGCATCGGAAAGTACTACTGGACTTGCAGGGAACGATCAAGGCGTAGACTGTTTGAGACATACCTCCCGTGGAGGAAAGTGCGCATGGTGACTGTTGTATTCAATCCCGATGCAATTTCTGTGTTTCATCAACACACTGATAGTCCACAGATTACACAATGCATCCAGATGTGCATCGGAAACTACTACTGGTCTTCCAGGGCACGAGCAAAGCGTAGACTGTTTGAGACATTACTCCCAATGCAGGAAAGTGCGCATGGTGACTGTTGTATTCAATCCCGATGCAATTTTTGCGTTTCATCAACAGTCTGATAGTCCACAGATTACAGAATACCACCAGATGTCCATCGGAGACTACTACTGGTCTTCTAGGGAACGATCAAAGCGTAGACTGTTCGAGACATTACTCCCGTGGAGGAAAGTGCGCATGGTGACTTTTGTATTCAATCCCGATGCAATTTCTGTGTTTTATCAACGCTCTGATAGTCCACAGATTACAGAATGCCTCCAGATATGGATCGGAAACTACTACTGGTCTTCCAGGGAATGATCAAAGCGTAGACTGTTTGAGAATTACTCCCATGGAGGTAAGTGCGCATGGTGACTGTTGTATTCAATCCCGATGCAATTTCTTTGTTTCGTCAAAACTCTGATAGTCCACACTTTACAAAATGCCTCCAGATGCGCATCGGAAATTACTACTGGTCTTCCAGGGAACGATCAAAGCGTAAACTCTTTGAGACATTACTCCCATGGAGGAAGGTGCGCATGGTGACTGTTGTATTCAATCCCGATGCAATTTCTGTGTTTCATGAACACTCTGACAGTCCACAGATTACAGACTGCCTCCAGATGTGCATCGGAAACTACTACTGGTCTACCAAGGAACGATCAAAGCGTAGACTGTTTGAGACAAAACTCCCAATGCAGGAAAGTGCGCATGGTGACTGTTGTATTCAATCCCGATGCTATTTCTGTGTTTCATCAACAGTCTGATAGTCCAAAGATTACATAATATCTCCAGATGTGCATCGGAAACTACTACTGGTCTTCCAGGGAACGATCAAAGCGGAAACTGTTTGAGACATTACTCCCATGGAGGAAATTGCGCATGGTGACTGTTGTATTCAATCCCGATGCTATTTCTGTGTTTCAACAACAGTCTGATAGTCCACAGATTACAGAATGCCTTCAGATGTGCATCGGAAACTACTACTGGTCTTCCAGGGAACGATCAAAGCGTAGACTGTTTGAGACATTACTCCCATGGAGGAAAGTGCGCATTGTGACTGTTGTATTCAATCCCGATGCCAATACTGTGTTTCATCAACTCTCTGATAGTCCACAGATTACAGAATGCCTCCGGATGTGCATCGGAAACTACTCCTGGACTTCCCGAGCACGATCAACGCGTAGACTCTTTGAGACATTACTCCCGTTTAGGAAAGTGTGCATGGTGACTGTTGTATTTAATCCCGATTCAATTTCTGTTTTTCATCAACACTCTGATAGTCCACAGATTACAGAATGCCACCTGAGATGCATCGGAAACTACTACTGGTCTTCCAGGGAACGATCAAATCGTAGACTGTTTGAGACATACCTCCCGTGGAGGAAAGTGAGCATGGGGACTGTTGTATTCAATCCCGATGCAATTTCTGTGTTTCATCAACACACTGACAGTCCACAGATTACAGAATGCCACCAGATGTGCATCGGGAACTACTACTTGTCTTCCAGGGAACGATCAAAGCGTATACTGATTGAGAATTACTCCCATGGAGGGAAGTGAACATGGTGACTGCTGTATTCAATCCCGATTCAATTTCTGTATTTCATCAAAACTCTGTTAGTCCACAGATTACAGAATGCCACCAGATGTTCATCGGATACTACCACTGGTCTTCCTGGGAACGATCAAAGCGTAGACTGTTTGAGACATTACTCGAAAGGAGGAAAGTGCGCATGGTGACTGTTGTAATCAATCCCGATGCAATTTCTGTGTTTCATCAACACTCAGTTAGTCCACAGATTTCAGAATGCCTCCAGATGTGCATCGGAAACTACTTCTGGTCTTCCAAAGAACGATCAAGGCGTAGACTGTTTGAGACACTACTTCCATGGAGGAAAGTGCGCATGGTGACTTTTGTATTCAATCCCGATGGAATTTCTGTGTTTCATCAACACTCTGACACTCCACAGATTATAGAATGCCTCCATATGTGCATCGGAAACTACTACTGGTCTTCCAGTGAACGATCAAAGCGTAGACTGTTTGAGACATTACTCCCATGGAGGAAGGTGCGCATTATGACTGTTGTATTCAATCCCGATGCGATTTCTGTGTTTTATCAACACTGTGATAGTCCACAGATTACAGAATGCCTCCAGATGTGTATCGGAAACTACTACTGGTCTTCCAGGGAACGATCAAAGCGTAGACTGTTTGAGACATTACTCCCATGGAGGTAAGTGCGCATGGTGACTGTTGTATTCAATCCCGATGCAATTTCTGTGTTTCATCAACAGTCTGATAGTCCACAGATTACATAATATCTCCAGGTGTGCATCGGAAACTACTACTGGTCTTGCAGGGAACGATCAAAACGTAGACTGTTTCAGACATTGCTCCCATGGAGGAAAGTGCGCATTGTGACTGTTGTATTCAATCCCAATGCATATACTGTGTTTCATCAACACTCTGATAATTTACAGATTACAGAATGCCTGCAGATGTGCATCGGAAACTACTACTGGACTTCCAGAGCACGATCAAAGCGTAGACTGTTTGAGACATTACTCCAAATGCAGAAAAGTGCGCATAGTGACTGTTGTATTCAATCCCGACGCAATTTCTGTGTTTCATCAACAGTCTGATAGTCCACAGCTTACAGAAAGCCTCCAGATGTGCATCGGAAACTACTACTGGTCTTGCAGGGAACGATCAAAGCGTAGACTGTTTGAGAATTACTCCCATGGAGGTAAGTGGCATGGTGACTGTTGTAATCAATCACGATGCAATTTCTTTGTTTCATCAACACTCTGATAGTCCACAGTTTACAGAATGACACCAGATGTCCATCGGAAACTACTACTGGTCTTCCAGGGAACGGTAAAAGCCTAGACTGTTTGAGATATTACTCCCAATGCAGGAAAGTGCGCATGGTGACTGTTGTTTTCAATCCCATTGCTATTTCTGTGTTTCATCAACGTTCTGATAGTCCACAGATTACAGAATGCCTCCAGATGTAGATCGGAAACTACTACTGGTCTTCCAGGGAATGATCAAAGCGTAGACTGTTTGAGAATTACTCCCATGGAGGTAAGTGGCATGGTGACTGTTGTAATCAATCACGATGCAATTTCTTTGTTTCGTCAAAACTCTGAGAGTCCACACTTTACAAAATGCCTCCAGATCTGCATCGGAAATTACTACTGGTCTTCCAGGGAACGATCAAAGCGTAAACTCTTTGAGACATTACTCCCATGGAGGAAGGTGCGCATGGTGACTGTTGTATTCAATCCCGATGCAATTTCTGTATTTCATGAACACCCTGACAGTCCACAGATTACAGACTGCCTCCAGATGTGCATCGAAAACTATTACTGGTCTTCCAGGGAACGATCAAAGCGTAAACTCTTGGAGACATTACTCCCATGGAGGAAGGTGCGCATGGTGACTGTTGTATTCAATCCCGATGCAATTTCTGTGTTTCATCAACACTCTGATAGTCCACAGATTACAGAAAGCCTCCAGATGTGCATCGGAAACTACTACTGGACTACCAGGGAACGATCAAAGCGTAGACTGTTTGAGACATAACTCCCAATGCAGGAAAGTGCGCATGGTGACTGTTGTATTCAATCCCGATGCAATTTCTGTGTTTCATCAACAGTCTGATAGTCCACAGATTATACAATATCTCCAGATGTGCATCGGAAACAACTACTGGTCTTCCAGGGAACGATCAAAGCGTATACTGTTTGAGACATTACTCCCATGGAGGAAAGTGCGCATGGTGATAGTTGTTTTCAATCCCGATGCAATTTCTGTGTTTCATCAACACTCTGATAGTCCACAAATTACACAATGCATCCAGATGTGCATCGGAAACTACTACTGGTCTTCCAGGGCACGAGCAAAGCGTAGACTGTTTGAGACATTACTCCCAATGCAGGAAAGTGCGCATGGTTACTGTTGTATTCAATCCGGATGCAATTTCTGCGTTTCATCAACAGTCTGATAGTCCACAGATTACAGAATATCTCCAGTTGTGCATCGGAAACTACAACTGGTCTTCCAGGGAACTATCAAAGCGTAGACTGTTTGAAACATTACTCCCATGGAGGAAAGTGCGCATGGTGAGTGTTGTATTCAATCCCGATGCACTTTCTGTGTTTCATCAACACTCTGATAGTCCACAGATTACAGAATGCCTCGAGATGTGCATCGGAAACTACTACTGGTCTTCCAGGGAATGATCAAATCGTAGACTGTTTGAGAATTACTCCCTTGGAGGAAAGTGCTCATTGTGACTGTTATATTCAATCCCGATGCAATTTCTGTGTTTCAGCAACACTCTTATAGTCCATAGATAACAGAATGCCTCCAGATGTGCATCGGAAACTAGTACTGGTCTTCCAGAGAACGATCAAAGCGTAGAATGTTAGAGACACTACTCCCGTGGAGGAAAGTGCGCATGGTGACTGTTGTATTCAATCCCGATGCAATTTCTGTGTTTTATCAACACTCTGATAGTCCACAGATTACAGAATGCCTCCAGATGTGTATCGGAAACTACTACTGGTTTTCCAGGGAACGATCAAAGCGTAGACTGTTTGAGACATTACTCCCATGGAGGAAAGTGCGCCTGGTGACTGTTGTATTCAATCCCGATGCAATTTCTGGGTTTCATCAACAGTCTGATAGTCCACAGATTACAGAATGCCTCCAGATGTGAATCGGAAACTACTACTGGTCTTCCAGGGAACGATCAAAACGTAGACTGTTTCAGACATTGCTCCCATGGAGGAAAGTGCGCATTGTGACTGTTGTATTCAATCCCAATGCATATACTGTGTTTCATCAACACTCTGATAGTCCACAGATTACAGAATGCCTGCAGATGTGCATCGGAAACTACTACTGGACTTCCAGAGCACGATCAAAGCGTAGACTGTTAGAGACATTACTCCCATGGAGGAAAGTGCGCATGCTGACTGTTGTATTCAATCCCGATGCAAGTTCTGTGTTTCATCAATACTCTGATAGTCCACAGATTACAGAATGCCACCACATGTCCATCGGAAACTACTACTGGTCTTCCAGGGAACGATCAACGCGTAGACTCTTTGAGACATTACTCCCGTTTAGGAAAGTGCGCATGGTGACTGTTGTATTCAATCCCGATGCAATTTCTGTGTTTCATCAACAGTCTGATAGTCCACAGAATACAGAATGCCTCCAGATGTGAATCGGAAACTACTACTGGTCTTCCAGGGAACGATCAAAGCGTAGACTGTTTGAGACATTACTCCCAATGGGGGAAAGTGCGCATTGTGACTGTTGTATTCAATCCCGATGCAAATACTGTGTTTCATCAACACTCTGATAGTCCACAGATTACAGAATGCCTCCAGATGTTCATCGGAAACTACTACTGGACTTCCAGAGCACGATCAAAGCGTAGACTGTTTGAGACATTACTCCCAATGCAGAAAAGTGCGCATGGTGACTGTTGTATAAAATCCCGATGCAATTTCTGCGTTTCATCAACAGTCTGATAGTCCACAGATTACAGAATGCCTCCAGATGTGCATCGGAAAGTACTACTGGACTTGCAGGGAACGATCAAGGCGTAGACTGTTTGAGACATACCTCCCGTGGAGGAAAGTGCGCATGGTGACTGTTGTATTCAATCCCGATGCAATTTCTGTGTTTCATCAACACACTGATAGTCCACAGATTACACAATGCGTCCAGATGTGCATCGGAAACTACTACTGGTCTTCCAGGGCACGAGCAAAGCGTAGACTGTTTGAGACATTACTCCCAATGCAGGAAAGTGCGCATGGTGACTGTTGTATTCAATCCCGATGCAATTTTTGCGTTTCATCAACAGTCTGATAGTCCACAGATTACAGAATACCACCAGATGTCCATCGGAGACTACTACTGGTCTTCTAGGGAACGATCAAAGCGTAGACTGTTTGAGACATTACTCCCGTGGAGGAAAGTGCGCATGGTGACTTTTGTATTCAATCCCGATGCAATTTCTGTGTTTTATCAACGCTCTGATAGTCCACAGATTACAGAATGCCTCCAGATATGGATCGGAAACTACTACTGGTCTTCCAGGGAATGATCAAAGCGTAGACTGTTTGAGAATTACTCCCATGGAGGTAAGTGCGCATGGTGACTGTTGTATTCAATCCCGATGCAATTTCTTTGTTTCGTCAAAACTCTGATAGTCCACACTTTACAAAATGCCTCCAGATGCGCATCGGAAATTACTACTGGTCTTCCAGGGAACGATCAAAGCGTAAACTCTTTGAGACATTACTCCCATGGAGGAAGGTGCGCATGGTGACTGTTGTATTCAATCCCGATGCAATTTCTGTGTTTCATGAACACTCTGACAGTCCACAGATTACAGACTGCCTCCAGATGTGCATCGAAAACTACTACTGGTCTTCCAGGGAAAGATCAAATCGTAAACTCTTGGAGACATTACTCCCATGGAGGAAGGTGCGCATTGTGACTGTTGTATTCAATCCCGATGCCATTTCTGTGTTTCATCAACACTCTGATAGTCCACAGATTACAGAAACCCTCCAGATGTGCATCGGAAACTACTACTGGTCTACCAAGGAACGATCAAAGCGTAGACTGTTTGAGACAAAACTCCCAATGCAGGAAAGTGCGCATGGTGACTGTTGTATTCAATCCCGATGCTATTTCTGTGTTTCATCAACAGTCTGATAGTCCAAAGATTACATAATATCTCCAGATGTGCATCGGAAACTACTACTGGTCTTCCAGGGAACGATCAAAGCGGAAACTGTTTGAGACATTACTCCCATGGAGGAAATTGCGCATGGTGACTGTTGTATTCAATCCCGATGCTATTTCTGTGTTTCATCAACAGTCTGATAGTCCACAGATTACAGAATGCCTTCAGATGTGCATCGGAAACTACTACTGGTCTTCCAGGGAACGATCAAAGCGTAGACTGTTTGAGACATTACTCCCATGGAGGAAAGTGCGCATTGTGACTGTTGTATTCAATCCCGATGCCAATACTGTGTTTCATCAACTCTCTGATAGTCCACAGATTACAGAATGCCTCCGGATGTGCATCGGAAACTACTCCTGGACTTCCAGAGCACGATCAACGCGTAGACTCTTTGAGACATTACTCCCGTTTAGGAAAGTGTGCATGGTGACTGTTGTATTTAATCCCGATTCAATTTCTGTTTTTCATCAACACTCTGATAGTCCACAGATTACAGAATGCCACCTGAGATGCATCGGAAACTACTACTGGTCTTCCAGGGAACGATCAAATCGTAGACTGTTTGAGACATACCTCCCGTGGAGGAAAGTGAGCATGGGGACTGTTGTATTCAATCCCGATGCAATTTCTGTGTTTCATCAACACACTGACAGTCCACAGATTACAGAATGCCACCAGATGTGCATCGGGAACTACTACTTGTCTTCCAGGGAACGATCAAAGCGTATACTGATTGAGAATTACTCCCATGGAGGGAAGTAAACATGGTGACTGCTGTATTCAATCCCGATTCAATTTCTGTATTTCATCAAAACTCTGTTAGTCCACAGATTACAGAATGCCACCAGATGTTCATCGGATACTACCACTGGTCTTCCTGGGAACGATCAAAGCGTAGACTGTTTGAGACATTACTCGAAAGGAGGAAAGTGCGCATGGTGACTGTTGTAATCAATCCCGATGCAATTTCTGTGTTTCATCAACACTCAGTTAGTCCACAGATTTCAGAATGCCTCCAGATGTGCATCGGAAACTACTTCTGGTCTTCCAAAGAACGATCAAGGCGTAGACTGTTTGAGACACTACTTCCATGGAGGAAAGTGCGCATGGTGACTTTTGTATTCAATCCCGATGGAATTTCTGTGTTTCATCAACACTCTGACACTCCACAGATTATAGAATGCCTCCATATGTGCATCGGAAACTACTACTGGTCTTCCAGTGAACGATCAAAGCGTAAACTCTTTGAGACATTACTCCCATGGAGGAAGGTGCGCATTATGACTGTTGTATTCAATCCCGATGCGATTTCTGTGTTTTATCAACACTGTGATAGTCCACAGATTACAGAATGCCTCCAGATGTGTATCGGAAACTACTACTGGTCTTCCAGGGAACGATCAAAGCGTAGACTGTTTGAGACATTACTCCCATGGAGGAAAGTGCGCATGGTGACTGTTGTATTCAATCCCGATGCAATTTCTGTGTTTCATCAACAGTCTGATAGTCCACAGATTACATAATATCTCCAGGTGTGCATCGGAAACTACTACTGGTCTTGCAGGGAACGATCAAAACGTAGACTGTTTCAGACATTGCTCCCATGGAGGAAAGTGCGCATTGTGACTGTTGTATTCAATCCCAATGCATATACTGTGTTTCATCAACACTCTGATAGTCCACAGATTACAGAATGCCTGCAGATGTGCATCGGAAACTACTACTGGACTTCCAGAGCACGATCAAAGCGTAGACTGTTTGAGACATTACTCCCAATGCAGAAAAGTGCGCATAGTGACTGTTGTATTCAATCCCGACGCAATTTCTGTGTTTCATCAACAGTCTGATAGTCCACAGATTACAGAATGCCTCCAGATGTGCATCGGAAAGTACTACTGGTCTTCAGGGAACGATCAAAGCGTAGACTGTTAGAGACATTACTCCCATGGAGGAAAGTGCGCATGCTGACTGTTGTATTCAATCCCGATGCAATTTCTGTGTTTCATCAATACTCTGATAGTCCACAGATTACAGAATGCCACCACATGTCCATCGGAAACTACTACTGGTCTTCCAGGGAACGATCAACGCGTAGACTCTTTGAGACATTACTCCCGTTTAGGAAAGTGCGCATGGTGACTGTTGTATTCAATCCCGATGCAATTTCTGTGTTTCATCAACAGTCTGATAGTCCACAGAATACAGAATGCCTCCAGATGTGAATCGGAAACTACTACTGGTCTTCCAGGGAACGATCAAAGCGTAGACTGTTTGAGACATTACTCCCATGGGGGAAAGTGCGCATTGTGACTGTTGTATAAAATCCCGATGCAATTTCTGTGTTTCATCAACAGTCTGATAGTCCACAGATTACAGAATGCCTCCAGATGTGCATCGGAAAGTACTACTGGACTTGCAGGGAACGATCAAGGCGTAGACTGTTTGAGACATACCTCCCGTGGAGGAAAGTGCGCATGGTGACTGTTGTATTCAATCCCGATGCAATTTCTGTGTTTCATCAACACACTGATAGTCCACAGATTACACAATGCATCCAGATGTGCATCGGAAACTACTACTGGTCTTCCAGGGCACGAGCAAAGCGTAGACTGTTTGAGACATTACTCCCAATGCAGGAAAGTGCGCATGGTGACTGTTGTATTCAATCCCGATGCAATTTTTGCGTTTCATCAACAGTCTGATAGTCCACAGATTACAGAATATCTCCAGATGTGCATCGGAAACTACAACTGGTCTTCCAGGGAACGATCAAAGCGTAGACTGTTTGAAACCTTACTCCCATGGAGGAAAGTGAGCATGGTGAGTGTTGTATTCAATCAGGATGCAATTTCTGTGTTTCATCAACACTCTGATAGTCCACAGATTACAGAATACCACCAGATGTCCATCGGAGACTACTACTGGTCTTCTATGGAACGATCAAAGCGTAGACTGTTTGAGACATTACTCCCGTGGAGGAAAGTGCGCATGGTGACTTTTGTATTCAATCCCGATGCAATTTCTGTGTTTTATCAACGCTCTGATAGTCCACAGATTACAGAATGCCTCCAGATATGGATCGGAAACTACTACTGGTCTTCCAGGGAATGATCAAAGCGTAGACTGTTTGAGAATTACTCCCATGGAGGTAAGTGCGCATGGTGACTGTTATATTCAATCCCGATGCAATTTCTTTGTTTCGTCAAAACTCTGATAGTCCACACTTTACAAAATGCCTCCAGATGCGCATCGGAAATTACTACTGGTCTTCCAGGGAACGATCAAAGCGTAAACTCTTTGAGACATTACTCCCATGGAGGAAGGTGCGCATGGTGACTGTTGTATTCAATCCCGATGCAATTTCTGTGTTTCATGAACACTCTGACAGTCCACAGATTACAGACTGCCTCCAGATGTGCATCGAAAACTACTACTGGTCTTCCAGGGAAAGATCAAATCGTAAACTCTTGGAGACATTACTCCCATGGAGGAAGGTGCGCATTGTGACTGTTGTATTCAATCCCGATGCCATTTCTGTGTTTCATCAACACTCTGATAGTCCACAGATTACAGAAACCCTCCAGATGTGCATCGGAAACTACTACTGGTCTACCAAGGAACGATCAAAGCGTAGACTGTTTGAGACAAAACTCCCAATGCAGGAAAGTGCGCATGGTGACTGTTGTATTCAATCCCGATGCTATTTCTGTGTTTCATCAACAGTCTGATAGTCCAAAGATTACATAATATCTCCAGATGTGCATCGGAAACTACTACTGGTCTTCCAGGGAACGATCAAAGCGGAAACTGTTTGAGACATTACTCCCATGGAGGAAATTGCGCATGGTGACTGTTGTATTCAATCCCGATGCTATTTCTGTGTTTCATCAACAGTCTGATAGTCCACAGATTACAGAATGCCTTCAGATGTGCATCGGAAACTACTACTGGTCTTCCAGGGAACGATCAAAGCGTAGACTGTTTGAGACATTACTCCCATGGAGGAAAGTGCGCATTGTGACTGTTGTATTCAATCCCGATGCCAATACTGTGTTTCATCAACTCTCTGATAGTCCACAGATTACAGAATGCCTCCGGATGTGCATCGGAAACTACTCCTGGACTTCCAGAGCACGATCAACGCGTAGACTCTTTGAGACATTACTCCCGTTTAGGAAGGTGTGCATGGTGACTGTTGTATTTAATCCCGATTCAATTTCTGTTTTTCATCAACACTCTGATAGTCCACAGATTACAGAATCCCACCTGAGATGCATCGGAAACTACTACTGGTCTTCCAGGGAACGATCAAATCGTAGACTGTTTGAGACATACCTCCCGTGGAGGAAAGTGAGCATGGGGACTGTTGTATTCAATCCCGATGCAATTTCTGTGTTTCATCAACACACTGATAGTCCACAGATTACAGAATGCCACCAGATGTGCATCGGGAACTACTACTTGTCTTCCAGGGAACGATCAAAGCGTATACTGATTGAGAATTACTCCCATGGAGGGAAGTGAACATGGTGACTGCTGTATTCAATCCCGATTCAATTTCTGTATTTCATCAAAACTCTGTTAGTCCACAGATTACAGAATGCCACCAGATGTTCATCGGATACTACCACTGGTCTTCCTGGGAACGATCAAAGCGTAGACTGTTTGAGACATTACTCGAAAGGAGGAAAGTGCGCATGGTGACTGTTGTAATCAATACCGATGAAATTTCTGTGTTTCATCAACACTCAGTTAGTCCACAGATTTCAGAATGCCTCCAGATGTGCATCGGAAACTACTTCTGGTCTTCCAAAGAACGATCAAGGCGTAGACTGTTTGAGACACTACTTCCATGGAGGAAAGTGCGCATGGTGACTGTTGTATTCAATCCCGATTCAATTTCTGTGTTGCATCAACACTCTGATAGTCACAGATTACAGAATGCCTCCAGATGTCCATCGGAAATTACTACTGGTCTTCGAGGGAACGATCAAAGCGTAAACTCTGGGACACATTACTCCCATGGAGGAAAGTGCGCATGGTGACTTTTGTATTCAATCCCGATGGAATTTCTGTGTTTCATCAACACTCTGACACTCCACAGATTATAGAATGCCTCCATATGTGCATCGGAAACTACTACTGGTCTTCCAGTGAACGATCAAAGCGTAAACTCTTTGAGACATTACTCCCATGGAGGAAGGTGCGCATTATGACTGTTGTATTCAATCCCGATGCGATTTCTGTGTTTTATCAACACTGTGATAGTCCACAGATTACAGAATGCCTCCAGATGTGTATCGGAAACTACTACTGGTCTTCCAGGGAACGATCAAAGCGTAGACTGTTTGAGACATTACTCCCATGGAGGAAAGTGCGCATGGTGACTGTTGTATTCAATCCCGATGCAATTTCTGTGTTTCATCAACAGTCTGATAGTCCACAGATTACATAATATCTCCAGGTGTGCATCGGAAACTACTACTGGTCTTGCAGGGAACGATCAAAGCGTAGACTCTTAGAGACATTACTCCCATGGAGGAAAGTGCGCATGCTAACTGTTGTATTCCATCCCGATGCAATTTCAGCGTTTCATCAAAAGTCTGATAGTCCACAGATTACAGAATATCTCCAGATGTGCATCGGAATCTACAACTGGTCTTCCAGGGAACGATCAAAGCGTAAACTGTTTGAGAATTACTCCCATGGAGGAAAGTGCGCATTGTGACTGTTGTATTCAATCCCGATGCAATTTCTGTGTTTCATCAACACTCAGTTAGTCCACAGATTTCAGAATGCCTCCAGATGTGCATCGGAAACTACTTCCGGTCTTCCAGAGAACGATCAAAGCGTAGACTGTTTGAGACACTACTCCCATGGAGGAAAGTGCGCATGGTGACTGTTGTATTCAATCCCGATTCAATTTCTGTGTTGCATCAACACTCTGATAGTCACAGATTACAGAATGCCTCCAGATGTCCATCGGGAATTACGATTGGTCTTCGAGGGAACGATAAAAGCGTAAACTCTTGGAAACATTACTCCCATGGAGGAAAGTGCGCATGGTGACTGTTGTATCCAATCGCGATGCAATTTCTGTGTTTCATCAACACTTTGATAGTCCACACTATCCAAAATGCCTCAGATGTGCATCGGGAACTACTACTGATCTTCCAGGGAACGATCAAAGCGTAAACTCTTTGAGACATTACTCCCATTGAGAAAGGTGCGCATCGTGACTGTTGTATTCAATCCCGATGCAATTTCTGTGTTTCATCAACACTCTGATACTCCACAGATTACAGAATGCCTCCAGATGTGTATCGGAAACTACTACTGGTCTTCCAGGGAACGATCAAAGCGTAGACTGTTTGAGAGATTACTCCCATGGAGGAAAGTGCGCATGCTGACTGTTGTATTCATTCCCGATGCAATTTCTGTGTTTCATCAATACTCTGATAGTCCACAGATTACAGAATGCCACCACATATCCATCGGAAACTACTACTGGTCTTCCAGGGAACGATCAACGCGTAGACTCTTTGAGACATTACTCCCATGGAGGAAAGTGCCCATGGTGACTGTTGTATTCAATCCCGATGCAATTTCTGTGTTTCATCAACAGTCAGATAGTCCACAGATTACAGAATGCCTCCATATGTGAATCGGAAGCTACTACTGGTCTTCCAGGGAACGATCAAACCGTAGACTGTTTGAGACATTACTCCCATGGGGGAAAGTGCGCATTGTGACTGTTGTATTCAATCCCGATGCAAATACTGTGTTTCATCAACACTCTGATAGTCCACAGGTTACAGAATGCCACCAGATGTCCATCGGAAACTACTACTGGTCTTCCAGCGAACGATCTTATCGTAAACTGTTTGAGACATTACTCCCGTGGAGGAAAGTGCGCATGTTGACTGTTGTATTCAATCCCGATGCAATTTCCGTGTTTCTTTAACACTCTGATAGTCCACAGATTGCAGAATATCTATAGATGTGCATCGGAAACTACTACTGGTCTTCCAGGGAACGATCAAAGCGTAGACTGTTTGAGACATTACTCCCATGGAGGAAACTGCGCATGGTGACTGTTGTATTCAATCCCGATGCAATTTCTGTGTTTTATCAACGCTCTGATAGTCCACAGATTACAGAATGCCTCCAGATGTGGATCGGAAACTACTACTGGTCTTCCAGGGAATGATCAAAGCGTAGACTGTTTGAGAATTACTCCCATGGAGGTAAGTGCGCATGGTGACTTTTGTATTCAATACCGATGCAACTTCTTTGTTTCGTCAAAACACTGATAGTCCACACTTTACAAAAGTCTCCAGATGTGCATCGGAAATTAGTACTGGTCTTCCAGGGAACGATCAAATCGTAAACTCTTTGAGACATTACTCCCATGGAGGAAATTGCGTATGGTGACTGTTGTATTCACCCGATGCTATTACTGTGTTTCATCAACAGTCTGATAGTCCACAGATTACAGAATGCCTTCAGATGTGCATCGGAAACTACTACTGGTCTTCCAGGGAACGATCAAAGCGTAGACTGTTTGAGACATTACTCCCATGGAAGAAAGTGCGCATGGTGACTGTTGTATTCAATCCCGATGCAATTTCTGTGTTCCATCAACACTCTGATAGTCCACAGATTACACAATGCATCCAGATGTGCATCGGAAACTACTACTGGTCTTCCAGGGCACCAGCAAAGCGTAGACTGTTTGAGACATTACTCCCAATGCAGGGAAGTGCGCATGGTGACTGTTGTATTCAATCCCGATGCAATTTCTGCGTTTCATCAACAGTCTGATAGTCCACAGATTACAGAATATCTCCAGATGTGCATCGGAAACTACAACTGGTCTTCCAGGGAACGATCAAAGTGTATACTGATTGAGAATTACTCCCATGGAGGGAAGTGAACATGGTGACTGCTGTATTCAATCCCGATTCAATTTCTGTGTTTCATCAACACTCTGATAGTACACAGATTACAGAATGCTACCAGATGTCCATCGGAAACTACTACTGGTCTTCCAGGGAACGATCAAAGCGGAGACTGTTTGAGACATTACTCCCGTGGGGGAAAGTGCGCATGGTGACTGTTGTATTCAATACCGATGAAATTTCTGTGTTTCATCAACACTCTGATAGTCCACAGATTACAGAATGCCTCCAGATGTGTATCGGAAACTACTATTGGTCAGCCAGGGAACGATCAAAGCGTAGACTGTTTGAGACATTACTCCCATGGAGGAAAGTGCGCATGGTGACTGTTGTATTCAATCCCGATGCAATTTTTGTGTTTCATCACCAGTCTGATAGTCCACAGATTACAGAATGCCTCCAGATGTGAATCGGAAACTACTACTGGCCTTCCAGGGAACGATCAAAGCATAGACTGTTTCAGACATTACTCCCATGGAGGAAAGTGCGCATTGTGACTGTTGTATTCAATCCCGATGCAAATACTGTGTTTCATCAACACTCTGATAGTCCACAGATTACAGAATGCCTCCGGATGTGCATCGGAAACTACTACTGGACCTCCAGAGCACGATCAAAGCGTAGACTGTTTGAGACATTACTCCCAACGCAGAAAAGTGCGCATAGTGACTGTTGTATTCAATCCCGATGCAATTTCTGTGTTTCATCAACAGTCTGATAGTCCACAGATTACAGAATGCCTCCAGATGTGCATCGGAAAGTACTACTGGTCTTGCAGGGAACGATCAAAGCGTAGACTATTAGAGACATTACTCCCACGGAGGAAAGTGCTCATGCTGACTGTTGTATTCAATCCCGATGCAATTTCTGTGTTTCATCAATACTCTGATAGTCCACAGATTACATAATGCCACCAGATTTCCATCGGAAACTACTACTGGTCTTCCAGGGAACGATCAACGCGTAGACTCTTTGAGACATTACTCCCGTTTAAGAAAGTGCGCATGGTGACTGTTGTATTTAATCTTGATTCTATTTCTGTTTTTCATCAACACTCAGATAGTCCACAGATTACAGAAGGCCACCTGATGTGCATCGGAAACTACTTCTGGTCTTCCAAAGAACGATCAAGGCGTAGACTGTTTGAGACACTACTTCCATGGAGGAAAGTGCGCATGATGACTGTTGTATTCATCCCGATTCAATTTCTGTGTTGCATCTACACTCTGATAGTCACAGATTACAGAATACCTCCAGATGTCCATCGGAAATTACTACTGGTCTTCGAGGGAACGATCAAAGCGTAAACTCTTGGACACATTACTCCCATGGAGGAAGGTGCGTATGGTGACTGTTGTATTCAATCCCGATGGAATTTCTGTGTTTCATCAACACTCTGACACTCCACAGATTATAGAATGCCTCCATATGTGCATCGGAAAATACTACTGGTCTTCCAGTGAACGATCAAAGCGTAAACTCTTTGAGACATTACTCCCATGGAGGAAGGTGCGCATGGTAACTGTTGTATTCAATCCCGATGCGATTTCTGTGTTTTATCAACACTGTGATAGTCCACAGATTACAGAATGCCTCCAGATGTGTATCGGAAACTACTACTGGTCTTCCAGGGAACGATCAAAGCGTAGACAGTTTGAGACATTACTCCCATGGAGGAAAGTGCGCATGGTGACTGTTGTATTCAATCCCGATGCAATTTCTGTGTTTCATCAACAGTCTGATAGTCCACAGATTACAGAATGCCTCCAGATGTGAATCGGAAACTAATACTGGTCTTCCAGGGAACGATCAAAGCGTAGACTGTTTCAGACATTACTCCCGTGGAGGAAAGTGCGCATTGTGACTGTTGTATTCAATCCCGATGCCAATACTGTGTTTCATCAACTCTCTGATAGTCCACAGATTACAGAATGCCTCCGGATGTGCATCGGAAACTACTACTGGACTTCCAGAGGACGATCAACGCGTAGACTCTTTGAGACTTGACTCCCGTTTAGGAAAGTGTGCATGGTGACTGTTGTATTTAATCCCGATTCAATTTCTGTTTTTCATCAACACTCTGATAGTCCACAGATTACAGAATGCCACCTGAGATGCATCGGAAACTACTACTGGTCTTCCAGGGAACGATCAAATCGTAGACTGTTTGAGACATACCTCCCGTGGAGGAAAGTGAGCATGGGGACTGTTGTATTCAATCCCGATGCAATTTCTGTGTTTCATCAACACACTGATAGTCCACAGATTACAGACTGCCACCAGATGTGCATCGGGAACTTCTACTTGTCTTCCAGGGAACGATCAAAGCGTATACTGATTGAGAATTACTCCCATGGAGGGAAGTGAACATGGTGACTGCTGTATTCAATCCCGATTCAATTTCTGTATTTCATCAAAACTCTGTTAGTCCACAGATTACAGAATGCCACCAGATGTTCATCGGATACTACTACTGGTCATCCTGGGAACGATCAAAGAGTAGACTGTTTGAGACATTACTCGAAAGGAGGAAAGTGCGCATGGTGACTGTTGTAATCAATCCCGATGCAATTTCTGTGTTTCATCAACACTCAGTTAGTCCACAGATTTCAGAATGCCTCCAGATGTGCATCGGAAACTACTTCTGGTCTTCCAAAGAACGATCAAGGCGTAGACTGTTTGAGACACTACTTCCATGGAGGAAAGTGCGCATGGTGACTGTTGTATTCAATCCCGATTCAATTTCTGTGTTGCATCAACACTCTGATAGTCACCAGATTACAGAATGCCTCCAGATGTCCATCGGAAATTACTACTGGTCTTCGAGGGAACGATCAAAGCGTAAACTCTGGGACACATTACTCCCATGGAGGAAAGTGCGCATGGTGACTGTTGTATTCAATCCCGATGCAATTTATGTGTTTCATCAACAGTCTGATAGTCCACAGATTACATAATATCTGCAGGTGTGCATCGGAAACTACTACTGGTCTTGCAGGGAACGATCAAAGCGTAGACTGTTAGAGACATTACTCCCATGGAGGAAAGTGCGCATGCTAACTGTTGTATTCAATCGCGATGCAATTTCAGCGTTTCATCAGAAGTCTGATAGTCCACAGATTACAGAATATCTCCAGATGTGCATTGGAATCTACAACTGGTCTTCCAGGGAACGATCAAAGCGTAAACTGTTTGAGAATTACTCCCATGGAGGAAAGTGCGCATTGTGACTGTTGTATTCAATCCCGATGCAATTTCTGTGTTTCATCAACACTCAGTTAGTCCACAGATTTCAGAATGCCTCCAGATGTGCATCGGAAACTACTTCTGGTCTTCCAGAGAACGATCAAAGCGTAGACTGTTTGAGACACTACTCCCATGGAGGAAAGTGCGCATGGTGACTGTTGTATTCAATCCCGATTCAATTTCTGTGTTGCATCAACACTTTGATAGTCCACACTATCCAAAATGCCTCAGATGTGCATCGGGAACAACTACTGATCTTCCAGGGAACGATCAAAGCGTAAACTCTTTGAGACATTACTCCCATTGAGAAAGGTGCGCATGGTGACTGTTGTATTCAATCCCGATGCAATTTCTGTGTTTCATCAACACTCTGATAGTCCACAGATTACAGAATGCCTCCAGATGTGTATCGGAAACTACTACTGGTCTTCCATCGAACGATCAAAGCGTAGACTGTTTGAGACATTACTCCCATGGAGGAAAGTGCCCATGGTGACTGTTGTATTCAATCCCGATGCAATTTCTGTGTTTCATCAACAGTCAGATAGTCCACAGATTACAGAATGCCTCCATATGTGAATCGGAAGCTACTACTGGTCTTCCAGGGAACGATCAAACCGTAGACTGTTTGAGACATTACTCCCATGGGGGAAAGTGCGCATTGTGACTGTTGTATTCAATCCCGATGCAAATACTGTGTTTCATCAACACTCTGATAGTCCACAGGCTACAGAATGCCACCAGATGTCCATCGGAAACTACTACTGGTCTTCCAGCGAACGATCTTATCGTAAACTGTTTGAGACATTACTCCCGTGGAGGAAAATGCGCATGTTGACTGTTGTATTCAATCCCGATGCAATTTCCGTGTTTCTTTAACACTCTGATATTCCACAGATTGCAGAATATCTATAGATGTGCATCGGAAACTACTACTGGTCTTCCAGGGAACGATCAAAGCGTAGACTGTTTGAGACATTACTCCCATGGAGGAAACTGCGCATGGTGACTGTTGTATTCAATCCCGATGCAATTTCTGTGTTTTATTAACGCTCTGATAGTCCACAGATTACAGAATGCCACCAGATGTGGATCGGAAACTACTACTGGTCTTCCAGGGAATGATCAAAGCGTAGACTGTTTGAGAATTACTCCCATGGAGGTAAGTGCGCATGGTGACTGTTGTATTCAATCCCGATGCTATTTCTGTGTTTCATCAACAGTCTGATAGTCCACAGATTACAGAATGCCTTCAGATGTGCATCGGAAACTACTACTGGTCTTCCAGGGCACCAGCAAAGCGTAGACTGTTTGAGACATTACTCCCGTGGAGGAAAGTGCGCATGGTGACTGTTGTATTCAATCCCGATGCAATTTCTGCGTTTCATCAACAGTCTGATAGTCCACAGATTACAGAATATCTCCAGATGTGCATCGGAAACTACAACTGGTCTTCCAGGGAACGATCAAAGTGTATACTGATTGAGAATTACTCCCATGGAGGGAAGTGAACATGGTGACTGCTGTATTCAATCCCGATTCAATTTCTGTGTTTCATCAACACTCTGATAGTACACAGATTACAGAATGCCACCAGATGTCCATCGGAAACTACTACTGGTCTTCCAGGGAACGATCAAAGCGGAGACTGTTTGAGACATTACTCCCGTGGAGGAAAGTGCGCATGGTGACTGTTGTATTCAATCCCGATGCAATTTCTGTGTTTCATCAACACTCTGATAGTCCACAGATTACAGAATGCCTTTAGATGTGTATCGAAAACTACTATTGGTCAGCCAGGGAACGATCAAAGCGTAGACTGTTTGAGACATTCCTCCCATGGAGGAAAGTGCGCATGGTGACTGTTGTATTCAATCCCGATGCAATTTTTGTGTTTCATCACCAGTCTGATAGTCCACAGATTACAGAATGCCTCCAGATGTGAATCGGAAACTACTACTGGCCTTCCAGGGAACGATCAAAGCATAGACTGTTTCAGACATTACTCCCATGGAGGAAAGTGCTCATGCTGACTGTTGTATTCAATCCCGATGCAATTTCTGTGCTTCATCAATATTCTGATAGTCCACAGATTACATAATGCCACCAGATTTCCATCGGAAACTACTACTGGTCTTCCAGGGAACGATCAACGCGTAGACTATTTTAAGACATTACTCCCGTTTAAGAAAGTGCGCATGGTGACTGTTGTATTTAATCCCGATTCTATTTCTGTTTTTCATCAACACTCTGATAGTCCACAGATTACAGAAAGCCACCTGATGTGCATCGGAAACTACTACTGGTCTTCCAGGGAACGATCAAATCGTAGACTGTTTGAGACATACCTCCCGTGGAGGAAAGTGAGCATGGGGACTGTTGTATTCAATCCCGATTCAATTTCTGTATTTCATCAACACTCTGATAGTCCACAGATTACAGAATGCCAAAAGATTTTCATCGGAAATTACTACTGGTCTTCGAGGGAACGATCAAAGCGTAAACTCTGGGACACATTACTCCCATGGAGGAAAGTGCGCATGGTGACTGTTGTATTCAATCCCGATGCAATTTATGTGTTTCATCAACAGTCTGATAGTCCACAGATTACATAATATCTGCAGGTGTGCATCGGAAACTACTACTGGTCTTGCAGGGAACGATCAAAGCGTAGACTGTTAGAGACATTACTCCCATGGAGGAAAGTGCGCATGCTAACTGTTGTATTCAATCGCGATGCAATTTCAGCGTTTCATCAGAAGTCTGATAGTCCACAGATTACAGAATATCTCCAGATGTGCATTGGAATCTACAACTGGTCTTCCAGGGAACGATCAAAGCGTAAACTGTTTGAGAATTACTCCCATGGAGGAAAGTGCGCATTGTGACTGTTGTATTCAATCCCGATGCAATTTCTGTGTTTCATCAACACTCAGTTAGTCCACAGATTTCAGAATGCCTCCAGATGTGCATCGGAAACTACTTCTGGTCTTCCAGAGAACGATCAAAGCGTAGACTGTTTGAGACACTACTCCCATGGAGGAAAGTGCGCATGGTGACTGTTGTATTCAATCCCGATTCAATTTCTGTGTTGCATCAACACTTTGATAGTCCACACTATCCAAAATGCCTCAGATGTGCATCGGGAACAACTACTGATCTTCCAGGGAACGATCAAAGCGTAAACTCTTTGAGACATTACTCCCATTGAGAAAGGTGCGCATGGTGACTGTTGTATTCAATCCCGATGCAATTTCTGTGTTTCATCAACACTCTGATAGTCCACAGATTACAGAATGCCTCCAGATGTGTATCGGAAACTACTACTGGTCTTCCATCGAACGATCAAAGCGTAGACTGTTTGAGACATTACTCCCATGGAGGAAAGTGCCCATGGTGACTGTTGTATTCAATCCCGATGCAATTTCTGTGTTTCATCAACAGTCAGATAGTCCACAGATTACAGAATGCCTCCATATGTGAATCGGAAGCTACTACTGGTCTTCCAGGGAACGATCAAACCGTAGACTGTTTGAGACATTACTCCCATGGGGGAAAGTGCGCATTGTGACTGTTGTATTCAATCCCGATGCAAATACTGTGTTTCATCAACACTCTGATAGTCCACAGGCTACAGAATGCCACCAGATGTCCATCGGAAACTACTACTGGTCTTCCAGCGAACGATCTTATCGTAAACTGTTTGAGACATTACTCCCGTGGAGGAAAATGCGCATGTTGACTGTTGTATTCAATCCCGATGCAATTTCCGTGTTTCTTTAACACTCTGATATTCCACAGATTGCAGAATATCTATAGATGTGCATCGGAAACTACTACTGGTCTTCCAGGGAACGATCAAAGCGTAGACTGTTTGAGACATTACTCCCATGGAGGAAACTGCGCATGGTGACTGTTGTATTCAATCCCGATGCAATTTCTGTGTTTTATTAACGCTCTGATAGTCCACAGATTACAGAATGCCACCAGATGTGGATCGGAAACTACTACTGGTCTTCCAGGGAATGATCAAAGCGTAGACTGTTTGAGAATTACTCCCATGGAGGTAAGTGCGCATGGTGACTGTTGTATTCAATCCCGATGCTATTTCTGTGTTTCATCAACAGTCTGATAGTCCACAGATTACAGAATGCCTTCAGATGTGCATCGGAAACTACTACTGGTCTTCCAGGGCACCAGCAAAGCGTAGACTGTTTGAGACATTACTCCCGTGGAGGAAAGTGCGCATGGTGACTGTTGTATTCAATCCCGATGCAATTTCTGCGTTTCATCAACAGTCTGATAGTCCACAGATTACAGAATATCTCCAGATGTGCATCGGAAACTACAACTGGTCTTCCAGGGAACGATCAAAGTGTATACTGATTGAGAATTACTCCCATGGAGGGAAGTGAACATGGTGACTGCTGTATTCAATCCCGATTCAATTTCTGTGTTTCATCAACACTCTGATAGTACACAGATTACAGAATGCCACCAGATGTCCATCGGAAACTACTACTGGTCTTCCAGGGAACGATCAAAGCGGAGACTGTTTGAGACATTACTCCCGTGGAGGAAAGTGCGCATGGTGACTGTTGTATTCAATCCCGATGCAATTTCTGTGTTTCATCAACACTCTGATAGTCCACAGATTACAGAATGCCTTTAGATGTGTATCGGAAACTACTATTGGTCAGCCAGGGAACGATCAAAGCGTAGACTGTTTGAGACATTCCTCCCATGGAGGAAAGTGCGCATGGTGACTGTTGTATTCAATCCCGATGCAATTTTTGTGTTTCATCACCAGTCTGATAGTCCACAGATTACAGAATGCCTCCAGATGTGAATCGGAAACTACTACTGGCCTTCCAGGGAACGATCAAAGCATAGACTGTTTCAGACATTACTCCCATGGAGGAAAGTGCTCATGCTGACTGTTGTATTCAATCCCGATGCAATTTCTGTGCTTCATCAATATTCTGATAGTCCACAGATTACATAATGCCACCAGATTTCCATCGGAAACTACTACTGGTCTTCCAGGGAACGATCAACGCGTAGACTATTTTAAGACATTACTCCCGTTTAAGAAAGTGCGCATGGTGACTGTTGTATTTAATCCCGATTCTATTTCTGTTTTTCATCAACACTCTGATAGTCCACAGATTACAGAAAGCCACCTGATGTGCATCGGAAACTACTACTGGTCTTCCAGGGAACGATCAAATCGTAGACTGTTTGAGACATACCTCCCGTGGAGGAAAGTGAGCATGGGGACTGTTGTATTCAATCCCGATTCAATTTCTGTATTTCATCAACACTCTGATAGTCCACAGATTACAGAATGCCAAAAGATTTTCATCGGATACTACTACTGGTCTTCCTGGGAACGATCAAAGCGTAGACTGTTTGAGAGATTACTCGAAAGGAGGAAAGTGCGCATGGTGACTGTTGTATTCAATCCCGATGCAATTTCTGTGTTTCATCAACACTCAGTTAGTCCACAGATTTCAGAATGCCTCCAGATGTGCATCGGAAACTACTTCTGGTCTTCCAAAGAACGATCAAGGCGTAGACTGTTTGAGACACTACTTCCATGGAGGAAAGTGCGCATGATGACTGTTGTATTCATCCCGATTCAATTTCTGTGTTGCATCTACACTCTGATAGTCACAGATTACAGAATGCCTCCAGATGTCCATCGGAAATTACTACTGGTCTTCGAGGGAACGATCAAAGCGTAAACTCTTGGACACATTACTCCCATGGAGGAAGGTGCGTATGGTGACTGTTGTATTCAATCCCGATGGAATTTCTGTGTTTCATCAACACTCTGACACTCCACAGATTATAGAATGCCTCCATATGTGCATCGGAAAATACTACTGGTCTTCCAGTGAACGATCAAAGCGTAAACTCTTTGAGACATTACTCCCATGGAGTAAGGTGCGCATGGTAACTGTTGTGTTCAATCCCGATGCGATTTCTGTGTTTTATCAACACTGTGATAGTCCACAGATTACAGAATGCCTCCATATGTGCATCGGAAACTACTACTGGTCTTCCAGTGAACGATCAAAGCGTAAACTCTTTGAGACATTACTCCCATGGAGGAAGGTGCGCATTATGATTGTTGTATTCAATCCCGATGAGATTTCTGTGTTTTATCATCACTGTGATAGTCCACAGATTACAGAATGCCTCCAGATGTGTATCGGAAACTACTACTGGTCTTCCAGGGAACGATCAAAGCGTAGACTGTTTGAGACATTACTCCCATGGAGGAAAGTGCGCATGGTGACTGTTGTATTCAATCCCGATGCAATTTCTGTGTTTCATCAACAGTCTGATAGTCCACAGATTACATAATATCTCCAGGTGTGCATCGGAAACTACTACTGGTCTTGCAGGGAACGATCAAAGCGTAGACTGTTAGAGACATTACTCCCATGGAGGAAAGTGCGCATTGTGACTGTTGTATTCAATCCCGATGCAATTTCTGTGTTTCATCAACACTCAGTTAGTCCACAGATTTCAGAATGCCTCCAGATGTGCATCGGAAACTACTTCTGGTCTTCCAGAGAACGATCAAAGCGTAGACTGTTTGAGACACTACTCCCATGGAGGAAAGTTCGCATGGTGACTGTTGTATTCAATCCCGATTCAATTTCTGTGTTGCATCAACACTCTGATAGTCACAGATTACAGAATGCCTCCAGATGTCCATTGGGAATTACGACTGGTCTTCGAGGGAACGATAAAAGCGTAAACTCTTGGAAACATTACTCCCATGTAGGAAAGTGCGCATGGTGACTGTTGTATCCAATCGCGATGCAATTTCTGTGTTTCATCAACACTTTGATAGTCCACACTATCCAAAATGCCTCAGATGTGCATCGGGAACTACTACTGATCTTCCAGGGAACGATCAAAGCGTAAACTCTTTGAGACATTACTCCCATTGAGAAAGGTGCGCATGGTGACTGTTGTATTCAATCCCGATGCAATTTCTGTGTTTCATCAACACTCTGATACTCCACAGATTACAGAATGCCTCCAGATGTGTATCGGAAACTACTACTGGTCTTCGAGGGAACGATCAAAGCGTAGACTGTTTGAGAGATTACTCCCATGGAGGAAAGTGCGCATGCTGACTGTTGTATTCATTCCCTATGCAATTTCTGTGTTTCATCAATACTCTGATAGTCCACAGATTACAGAATGCCACCACATGTCCATCGGAAACTACTACTGGTCTTCCAGGGAACGATCAACGCGTAGACTCTTTGAGACATTACTCCCATGGAGGAAAGTGCCCATGGTGACTGTTGTATTCAATCCCGATGCAATTTCTGTGTTTCATCAACAGTCAGATTGTCCACAGATTACAGAATGCCTCCATATGTGAATCGGAAGCTACTACTGGTCTTCCAGGGAACGATCAAACCGTAGACTGTTTGAGACATTACTCCCATGGGGGAAAGTGCGCATTGTGACTGTTGTATTCAATCCCGATGCAAATACTGTGTTTCATCAACACTCTGATAGTCCACAGGTTACAGAATGCCACCAGATGTCCATCGGAAACTACTACTGGTCTTCCAGCGAACGATCTTATCGTTAATTGTTTGAGACATTACTCCCGTGGAGGAAAGTGCGCATGTTGACTGTTGTATTCAATCCCGATGCAATTTCCGTGTTTCTTTAACACTCTGATAGTCCACAGATTGCAGAATATCTATAGATGTGCATCGGAAACTACTACTGGTCTTCCAGGGAACGATCAAAGCGTAGACTGTTTGAGACATTACTCCCATGGAGGAAACTGCGCATGGTGACTGTTGTATTCAATCCCGATGCAATTTCTGTTTTTTATCAACGCTCCGATAGTCCACAGATTACAGAATGCCTCCAGATGTGGATCGGAAACTACTACTGGTCTTCCAGGGAATGATCAAAGCGTAGACTGTTTGAGAATTACTCCCATGGAGGTAAGTGCGCATGGTGACTGTTGTATTCAATAGCGATGCAATTTCTTTGTTTCGTCAAAACTCTGATAGTCCACACTTTACAAAAGTCTCCAGATGTGCATCGGAAATTAGTACTGGTCTTCCAGGGAACGATCAAATCGTAAACTCTTTGAGACATTACTCCCATGGAGGAAATTGCGTATGGTGACTGTTGTATTCAATCCCGATGCTATTACTGTGTTTCATCAACAGTCTGATAGTCCACAGATTACAGAATGCCTTCAGATGTGCATCGGAAACTACTACTGGTCTTCCAGGGAACGATCAAAGCGTAGACTGTTTGAGACATTACTCCCATGGAAGAAAGTGCGCATGGTGACTGTTGTATTCAATCCCGATGCAATTTCTGTGTTCCATCAACACTCTGATAGTCCACAGATTACACAATGCATCCAGATGTGCATCGGAAACTACTACTGGTCTTCCAGGGCACCAGCAAAGCGTAGACTGTTTGAGACATTACTCCCAATGCAGGGAAGTGCGCATGGTGACTGTTGTATTCAATCCCGATGCAATTTCTGCGTTTCATCAACAGTCTGATAGTCCACAGATTACAGAATATCTCCAGATGTGCATCGGAAACTACAACTGGTCTTCCAGGGAACGATCAAAGTGTATACTGATTGAGAATTACTCCCATGGAGGGAAGTGAACATGGTGACTGCTGTATTCAATCCCGATTCAATTTCTGTGTTTCATCAACACTCTGTTAGTACACAGATTACAGAATGCTACCAGATGTCCATCGGAAACTACTACTGGTCTTCCAGGGAACGATCAAAGCGGAGACTGTTTGAGACATTACTCCCGTGGGGGAAAGTGCGCATGGTGACTGTTGTATTCAATCCCGATGAAATTTCTGTGTTTCATGAACACTCTGATAGTCCACAGATTACAGAATGCCTCCAGATGTGTATCGGAAACTACTATTGGTCAGCCACGGAACGATCAAAGCGTAGACTGTTTGAGACATTACTCCCATGGAGGAAAGTGCGCATGGTGACTGTTGTATTCAATCCCGATGCAATTTTTGTGTTTCATCACCAGTCTGATAGTCCACAGATTACAGAATGCCTCCAGATGTGAATCGGAAACTACTACTGGCCTTCCAGGGAACGATCAAAGCAAAGACTGTTTCAGACATTACTCCCATGGAGGAAAGTGCGCATTGTGACTGTTGTATGCAATCCCGATGCAAATACTGTGTTTCATCAACACTCTGATAGTCCACAGATTACAGAATGCCTCCGGATGTGCATCGGAAACTACTACTGGACCTCCAGAGCACGATCAAAGCGTAGACTGTTTGAGACATTACTCCCAACGCAGAAAAGTGCGCATAGTGACTGTTGTATTCAATCCCGATGCAATTTCTGTGTTTCATCAACAGTCTGATAGTCCACAGATTACAGAATGCCTCCAGATGTGAATCGGAAACTAATACTGGTCTTCCAGGGAACGATCAAAGCGTAGACTGTTTCAGGCATTACTCCCGTGGAGGAAAGTGCGCATTGTGACTGTTGTATTCAATCCCGATGCCAATACTGTGTTTCATCAACTCTCTGATAGTCCACAGATTACAGAATGCCTCCGGATGTGCATCGGAAACTACTACTGGACTTCCAGAGGACGATCAACGCGTAGACTCTTTGAGACTTGACTCCCGTTTAGGAAAGTGTGCATGGTGACTGTTGTATTTAATTCCGATTCAATTTCTGTTTTTCATCAACACTCTGATAGTCCACAGATTACATAATGCCACCAGATGTGCATCGGAAAGTACTACTGGTCTTGCAGGGAACGATCAAAGCGTAGACTATTAGAGACATTACTCCCACGGAGGAAAGTGCTCATGCTGACTGTTGTATTCAATCCCGATGCAATTTCTGTGTTTCATCAATACTCTGATAGTCCACAGATTACATAATGCCACCAGATTTCCATCGGAAACTACTACTGGTCTTCCAGGGAACGATCAACGCGTAGACTCTTTGAGACATTACTCCCGTTTAAGAAAGTGCGCATGGTGACTGTTGTATTTAATCTTGATTCTATTTCTGTTTTTCATCAACACTCAGATAGTCCGCAGATTACAGAAGGCCACCTGATGTGCATCGGAAACTACTTCTGGTCTTCCAAAGAACGATCAAGGCGTAGACTGTTTGAGACACTACTTCCATGGAGGAAAGTGCGCATGATGACTGTTGTATTCATCCCGATTCAATTTCTGTGTTGCATCTACACTCTGATAGTCACAGATTACAGAATGCCTCCAGATGTCCATCGGAAATTACTACTGGTCTTCGAGGGAACGATCAAAGCGTAAACTCTTGGACACATTACTCCCATGGAGGAAGGTGCGTATGGTGACTGTTGTATTCAATCCCGATGGAATTTCTGTGTTTCATCAACACTCTGACACTCCACAGATTATAGAATGCCTCCATATGTGCATCGGAAAATACTACTGGTCTTCCAGTGAACGATCAAAGCGTAAACTCTTTGAGACATTACTCCCATGGAGGAAGGTGCGCATGGTAACTGTTGTATTCAATCCCGATGCGATTTCTGTGTTTTATCAACACTGTGATAGTCCACAGATTACAGAATGCCTCCAGATGTGTATCGGAAACTACTACTGGTCTTCCAGGGAACGATCAAAGCGTAGACAGTTTGAGACATTACTCCCATGGAGGAAAGTGCGCATGGTGACTGTTGTATTCAATCCCGATGCAATTTCTGTGTTTCATCAACAGTCTGATAGTCCACAGATTACAGAATGCCTCCAGATGTGAATCGGAAACTAATACTGGTCTTCCAGGGAACGATCAAAGCGTAGACTGTTTCAGGCATTACTCCCGTGGAGGAAAGTGCGCATTGTGACTGTTGTATTCAATCCCGATGCCAATACTGTGTTTCATCAACTCTCTGATAGTCCACAGATTACAGAATGCCTCCGGATGTGCATCGGAAACTACTACTGGACTTCCAGAGGACGATCAACGCGTAGACTCTTTGAGACTTGACTCCCGTTTAGGAAAGTGTGCATGGTGACTGTTGTATTTAATTCCGATTCAATTTCTGTTTTTCATCAACACTCTGATAGTCCACAGATTACAGAATGCCACCTGAGATGCATCGGAAACTACTACTGGTCTTCCAGGGAACGATCAAATCGTAGACTGTTTGAGACATACCTCCCATGGAGGAAAGTGAGCATGGGGACTGTTGTATTCAATCCCGTTTCAATTTCTGTGTTTCATCAACACACTGATAGTCCACAGATTACAGAATGCCACCAGATGTGCATCGGGAACTTCTACTTGTCTTCCAGGGAACGATCAAAGCGTATACTGATTGAGAATTACTCCCATGGAGGGAAGTGAACATGGCGACTGCTGTATTCAATCCCGATTCAATTTCTGTATTTCATCAAAACTCTGTTAGTCCACAGATTACAGAATGCCACCAGATGTTCATCGGATACTACTACTGGTCTTCCTGGGAACGATCAAAGAGTAGACTGTTTGAGACATTACTCGAAAGGAGGAAAGTGCGCATGGTGACAGTTGTAATCAATCCCGATGCAATTTCTGTGTTTCATCAACACTCAGTTAGTCCACAGATTTCAGAATGCCTCCAGATGTGCATCGGAAACTACTTCTGGTCTTCCAAAGAACGATCAAGGCGTAGACTGTTTGAGACACTACTTCCATGGAGGAAAGTGCGCATGGTGACTGTTGTATTCAATCCCGATTCAATTTCTGTGTTGCATCAACACTCTGATAGTCACAGATTACAGAATGCCTCCAGATGTCCATCGGAAATTACTACTGGTCTTCGAGGGAACGATCAAAGCGTAAACTCTGGGACACATTACTCCCATGGAGGAAAGTGCGCATGGTGACTGTTGTATTCAATCCCGATGCAATTTCTGTGTTTCATCAACAGTCTGATAGTCCACAGATTACATAATATCTCCAGGTGTGCATCGGAAACTACTACTGGTCTTGCAGGGAACGATCAAAGCGTAGACTGTTAGAGACATTACTCCCATGCAGGAAAGTGCGCATGCTAACTGTTGTATTCAATCCCGATGCAATTTCAGCGTTTCATCAGAAGTCTGATAGTCCACAGATTACAGAATATCTCCAGATGTGCATTGGAATCTACAACTGGTCTTCCAGGGAACGATCAAAGCGTAAACTGTTTGAGAATTACTCCCATGGAGGAAAGTGCGCATTGTGACTGTTGTATTCAATCCCGATGCAATTTCTGTGTTTCATCAACACTCAGTTAGTCCACAGATTTCAGAATGCCTCCAGATGTGCATCGGAAACTACTTCTGGTCTTCCAGAGAACGATCAAAGCGTAGACTGTTTGAGACACTACTCCCATGGAGGAAAGTGCGCATGGTGACTGTTGTATTCAATCCCGATGAAATTTCTGTGTTTCATGAACACTCTGATAGTCCACAGATTACAGAATGCCTCCAGATGTGTATCGGAAACTACTATTGGTCAGCCACGGAACGATCAAAGCGTAGACTGTTTGAGACATTACTCCCATGGAGGAAAGTGCGCATGGTGACTGTTGTATTCAATCCCGATGCAATTTTTGTGTTTCATCACCAGTCTGATAGTCCACAGATTACAGAATGCCTCCAGATGTGAATCGGAAACTACTACTGGCCTTCCAGGGAACGATCAAAGCAAAGACTGTTTCAGACATTACTCCCATGGAGGAAAGTGCGCATTGTGACTGTTGTATGCAATCCCGATGCAAATACTGTGTTTCATCAACACTCTGATAGTCCACAGATTACAGAATGCCTCCGGATGTGCATCGGAAACTACTACTGGACCTCCAGAGCACGATCAAAGCGTAGACTGTTTGAGACATTACTCCCAACGCAGAAAAGTGCGCATAGTGACTGTTGTATTCAATCCCGATGCAATTTCTGTGTTTCATCAACAGTCCGATAGTCCACAGATTACAGAATGCCTCCAGATGTGCATCGGAAAGTACTACTGGTCTTGCAGGGAACGATCAAAGCGTAGACTATTAGAGACATTACTCCCACGGAGGAAAGTGCTCATGCTGACTGTTGTATTCAATCCCGATGCAATTTCTGTGTTTCATCAATACTCTGATAGTCCACAGATTACATAATGCCACCAGATTTCCATCGGAAACTACTACTGGTCTTCCAGGGAACGATCAACGCGTAGACTCTTTGAGACATTACTCCCGTTTAAGAAAGTGCGCATGGTGACTGTTGTATTTAATCTTGATTCTATTTCTGTTTTTCATCAACACTCAGATAGTCCACAGATTACAGAAGGCCACCTGATGTGCATCGGAAACTACTTCTGGTCTTCCAAAGAACGATCAAGGCGTAGACTGTTTGAGACACTACTTCCATGGAGGAAAGTGCGCATGATGACTGTTGTATTCATCCCGATTCAATTTCTGTGTTGCATCTACACTCTGATAGTCACAGATTACAGAATGCCTCCAGATGTCCATCGGAAATTACTACTGGTCTTCGAGGGAACGATCAAAGCGTAAACTCTTGGACACATTACTCCCATGGAGGAAGGTGCGTATGGTGACTGTTGTATTCAATCCCGATGGAATTTCTGTGTTTCATCAACACTCTGACACTCCACAGATTATAGAATGCCTCCATATGTGCATCGGAAAATACTACTGGTCTTCCAGTGAACGATCAAAGCGTAAACTCTTTGAGACATTACTCCCATGGAGGAAGGTGCGCATGGTAACTGTTGTATTCAATCCCGATGCGATTTCTGTGTTTTATCAACACTGTGATAGTCCACAGATTACAGAATGCCTCCAGATGTGTATCGGAAACTACTACTGGTCTTCCAGGGAACGATCAAAGCGTAGACAGTTTGAGACATTACTCCCATGGAGGAAAGTGCGCATGGTGACTGTTGTATTCAATCCCGATGCAATTTCTGTGTTTCATCAACAGTCTGATAGTCCACAGATTACAGAATGCCTCCAGATGTGAATCGGAAACTAATACTGGTCTTCCAGGGAACGATCAAAGCGTAGACTGTTTCAGGCATTACTCCCGTGGAGGAAAGTGCGCATTGTGACTGTTGTATTCAATCCCGATGCCAATACTGTGTTTCATCAACTCTCTGATAGTCCACAGATTACAGAATGCCTCCGGATGTGCATCGGAAACTACTACTGGACTTCCAGAGGACGATCAACGCGTAGACTCTTTGAGACTTGACTCCCGTTTAGGAAAGTGTGCATGGTGACTGTTGTATTTAATTCCGATTCAATTTCTGTTTTTCATCAACACTCTGATAGTCCACAGATTACAGAATGCCACCTGAGATGCATCGGAAACTACTACTGGTCTTCCAGGGAACGATCAAATCGTAGACTGTTTGAGACATACCTCCCGTGGAGGAAAGTGAGCATGGGGACTGTTGTATTCAATCCCGTTTCAATTTCTGTGTTTCATCAACACACTGATAGTCCACAGATTACAGAATGCCACCAGATGTGCATCGGGAACTTCTACTTGTCTTCCAGGGAACGATCAAAGCGTATACTGATTGAGAATTACTCCCATGGAGGGAAGTGAACATGGTGACTGCTGTATTCAATCCCGATTCAATTTCTGTATTTCATCAAAACTCTGTTAGTCCACAGATTACAGAATGCCACCAGATGTTCATCGGATACTACTACTGGTCTTCCTGGGAACGATCAAAGAGTAGACTGTTTGAGACATTACTCGAAAGGAGGAAAGTGCGCATGGTGACTGTTGTAATCAATCCCGATGCAATTTCTGTGTTTCATCAACACTCAGTTAGTCCACAGATTTCAGAATGCCTCCAGATGTGCATCGGAAACTACTTCTGGTCTTCCAAAGAACGATCAAGGCGTAGACTGTTTGAGACACTACTTCCATGGAGGAAAGTGCGCATGGTGACTGTTGTATTCAATCCCGATTCAATTTCTGTGTTGCATCAACACTCTGATAGTCACAGATTACAGAATGCCTCCAGATGTCCATCGGAAATTACTACTGGTCTCCGAGGGAACGATCAAAGCGTAAACTCTGGGACACATTACTCCCATGGAGGAAAGTGCGCATGGTGACTGTTGTATTCAATCCCGATGCAATTTCTGTGTTTCATCAACAGTCTGATAGTCCACAGATTACATAATATCTCCAGGTGTGCATCGGAAACTACTACTGGTCTTGCAGGGAACGATCAAAGCGTAGACTGTTAGAGACATTACTCCCATGGAGGAAAGTGCGCATGCTAACTGTTGTATTCAATCCCGATGCAATTTCAGCGTTTCATCAGAAGTCTGATAGTCCACAGATTACAGAATATCTCCAGATGTGCATTGGAATCTACAACTGGTCTTCCAGGGAACGATCAAAGCGTAAACTGTTTGAGAATTACTCCCATGGAGGAAAGTGCGCATTGTGACTGTTGTATTCAATCCCGATGCAATTTCTGTGTTTCATCAACACTCAGTTAGTCCACAGATTTCAGAATGCCTCCAGATGTGCATCGGAAACTACTTCTGGTCTTCCAGAGAACGATCAAAGCGTAGACTGTTTGAGACACTACTCCCATGGAGGAAAGTGCGCATGGTGACTGTTGTATTCAATCCCGATTCAATTTCTGTGTTGCATCTACACTCTGATAGTCACAGATTACAGAATGCCTCCAGATGTCCATCGGAAATTACGACTGGTCTTCGAGGGAACGATAAAAGCGTAAACTCTTGGACACATTACTCCCATGGAGGAAAGTGCGCATGGTGACTGTTGTATCCAATCGCAATGCAATTTCTGTGTTGCATCAACACTTTGATAGTCCACACTATCCAAAATGCCTCAGATGTGCATCGGGAACTACTACTGATCTTCCAGGGAACGATCAAAGCGTAAACTCTTTGAGACATTACTCCCATTGAGAAAGGTGCGCATGGTGACTGTTGTATTCAATCCCGATGCAATTTCTGTGTTTCATCAACACTCTGATAGTCCACAGATTACAGAATGCCTCCAGATGTGTATCGGAAACTACTACTGGTCTTCCAGGGAACGATCAAAGCGTAGACTGTTTGAGACATTACTCCCATGGAGGAAAGTGCCAATGGTGACTGTTGTATTCAATCCCGATGCAATTTCAGTGTTTCATCAACAGTCAGATAGTCCACAGATTACAGAATGCCTCCATATGTGAATCGGAAGCTACTACTGGTCTTCCAGGGAACGATCAAACCGTAGACTGTTTGAGACATTACTCCCATGGAGGAAAGTGCGCATTGTGACTGTTGTATTCAATCCCGATGCAAATACTGTGTTTCATCAACACTCTGATAGTCCACAGGTTACAGAATGCCACCAGATGTCCATCAGAAACTACTACTGGTCTTCCAGCGAACGATCTTATCGTAAACTGTTTGAGACATTACTCCCGTGGAGGAAAATGCGCATGTTGACTGTTGTATTCAATCCCGATGCAATTTCCGTGTTTCTTTAACACTCTGATAGTCCACAGATTGCAGAATATCTATAGATGTGCATCGGAAACTACTACTGGTCTTCCAGGGAACGATCAAAGCGTAGACTGTTTGAGACATTACTCCCATGGAGGAAACTGCGCATGGTGACTGTTGTATTCAATCCCGATGCAATTTCTGTGTTTTATTAACGCTCTGATAGTCCACAGATTACAGAATGCCTCCAGATGTGGATCGGAAACTACTACTGGTCTTCCAGGGAATGATCAAAGCGTAGACTGTTTGAGAATTACTCCCATGGAGGTAAGTGCGCATGGTGACTGTTGTATTCAATACCGATTCAATTTCTTTGTTTCGTCAAAACTCTGATAGTCCACACTTTACAAAAGTCTCCAGATGTGCATCGGAAATTAGTACTGGTCTTCCAGGGAACGATCAAATCGTAAACTCTTTGAGACCTTACTCCCATGGAGGAAATTGCGTATGGTGACTGTTGTATTCAATCCCGATGCAAATACTGTGTTTCATCAACAGTCTGATAGTCCACAGATTACAGAATGCCTTCAGATGTGCATCGGAAACTACTACTGGTCTTCCAGGGAACGATCAAAGCGTAGACTGTTTGAGACATTACTCCCATGGAAGAAAGTGCGCATGGTGACTGTTGTATTCAATCCCGATGCAATTTCTGTGTTTCATCAACACTCTGATAGTCCACAGATTACACAATGCATCCAGATGTGCATCGGAAACTACTACTGGTCTTCCAGGGCACCAGCAAAGCGTAGACTGTTTGAGACATTACTCCCAATGCAGGGAAGTGCGCATGGTGACTGTTGTATTCAATCCCGATGCAATTTCTGCGTTTCATCAACAGTCTGATAGTCCACAGATTACAGAATATCTCCAGATGTGCATCGGAAACTACAACTGGTCTTCCAGGGAACGATCAAAGTGTATACTGATTGAGAATTACTCCCATGGAGGGAAGTGAACATGGTGACTGCTGTATTCAATCCCGATTCAATTTCTGTGTTTCATCAACACTCTGATAGTACACAGATTACAGAATGCCACCAGATGTCCATCGGAAACTACTACTGGTCTTCCAGGGAACGATCAAAGCGGAGACTGTTTGAGACATTACTACCGTGGAGGAAAGTGCGCATGGTGACTGTTGTATTCAATCCCGATGCAATTTCTGTGTTTCATCAACACTCTGATAGTCCACAGATTACAGAATGCCTCCAGATGTGTATCGGAAACTACTATTGGTCAGCCAGGGAACGATCAAAGCGTAGACTGTTTGAGACATTACTCCCATGGAGGAAAGTGCGCATGGTGACTGTTGTATTTAATCCCGATTCTATTTCTGTTTTTCATCAACACTCTGATAGTCCACAGATTACAGAAAGCCACCTGATGTGCATCGGTAACTACTACTGCTCTTCCAGGGAACGATCAAATCGTAGACTGTTTGAGACATACCTCCCGTGGAGGAAAGTGAGCATGGGGACTGTTGTATTCAATCCCGATTCAGTTTCTGTATTTCATCAACACTCTGATAGTCCACAGATTACAGAATGCCACCAGATGTTCATCGGATACTACTACTGGTCTTCCTGGGAACGATCAAAGCGTAGACTGTTTGAGAGATTACTCGAAAGGAGGAAAGTGCGCATGGTGACTGTTGTATTCAATCCCGATGCAATTTCTGTGTTTCATCAACACTCAGTTAGGCCACAGATTTCAGAATGCATCCAGATGTGCATCGGAAACTACTTCTGGTCTTCCAAAGAACGATCAAGGCGTAGACTGTTTGAGACACTACTTCCATGGAGGAAAGTGCGCATGATGACTGTTGTATTCATCCCGATTCAATTTCTGTGTTGCATCTACACTCTGATAGTCACAGATTACAGAATGCCTCCAGATGTCCATCGGAAATTACTACTGGTCTTCGAGGGAACGATCAAAGCGTAAACTCTTGGACACATTACTCCCATGGAGGAAGGTGCGTATGGTGACTGTTGTATTCAATCCCGATGGAATTTCTGTGTTTCATCAACACTCTGACACTCCACAGATTATAGAATGCCTCCATATGTGCATCGGAAAATACTACTGGTCTTCCAGTGAACGATCAAAGCGTAAACTCTTTGAGACATTACTCCCATGGAGGAAGGTGCGCATGGTAAATGTTGTGTTCAATCCCGATGCGATTTCTGTGTTTTATCAACACTGTGATAGTCCACAGATTACAGAATGCCTTTAGATGTGTATCGGAAACTACTACTGGTCTTCCAGGGAACGATCAAAGCGTAGACTGTTTGAGACATTACTCCCATGGAGGAAAGTGCGCATGGTGACTGTTGTATTCAATCCCGATGCAATTTCTGTGTTTCATCAACAGTCTGATAGTCCACAGATTACAGAATGCCTCCAGATGTGAATCGGAAACTAATACTGGTCTTCCAGGGAACGATCAAAGCGTAGATTGTTTCAGACATTACTCCCATGGAGGAAAGTGCGCATTGTGACTGTTGTATTCAATCCCGATGGAATTTCTGTGTTTCATCAACACTCTGACACTCCACAGATTATAGAATGCCTCCATATGTGCATCGGAAACTACTACTGGTCTTCCAGTGACTGATCAAAGCGTAAACTCTTTGAGACATTACTCCCATGGAGGAAGGTGCGCATTATGATTGTTGTATTCAATCCCGATGCAATTTCTGTGTTTCATCAACACTCAGTTAGTCCACAGATTTCAGAATGCCTCCAGATGTGCATCGGAAACTACTTCTGGTCTTCCAAGGAACGATCAAAGCGTAGACTGTTTGAGACACTACTCCCATGGAGGAAAGTGCGCATGGTGACTGTTGTATTCAATCCCGATTCAATTTCTGTGTTGCATCAACACTCTGATAGTCACAGATTACAGAATGCCTCCAGATGTCGATCGGAAATTACGACTGGTCTTCGAGGGAACGATAAAAGCGTAAACTCTTGGACACATTACTCCCATGGAGGAAAGTGCGCATGGTGACTGTTGTATCCAATCGCGATGCAATTTCTGTGTTTCATCAACACTTTGATAGTCCACACTATCCAAAATGCCTCAGATGTGCATCGGGAACTACTACTGATCTTCCGGGGAACGATCAAAGCGTAAACTCTTTGAGACATTACTCCCATTGAGAAAGGTGCGCATGGTGACTGTTGTATTCAATCCCGATGCAATTTCTGTGTTTCATCAACACTCTGATACTCCACAGATTACAGAATGCCTCCAGATGTGTATCGGAAACTACTACTGGTCTTCCAGGGAACGATCAAAGCGTAGACTGTTTGAGAGATTACTCCCATGGAGGAAAGTGCGCATGCTGACTGTTGTACTCATTCCCGATGCAATTTCTGTGTTTCATCAATACTCTGATAGTCCACAATTTACAGAATGCCACCACATGTCCATCGGAAACTACTACTGGTCTTCCAGGGAACGATCAACGCGTAGACTCTTTGAGACATTACTCCCATGGAGGAAAGTGCCCATGGTGACTGTTGTATTCAATCCCGATGAAATTTCTGTGTTTCATCAACAGTCAGATAGTCCACAGATTACAGAATGCCTCCATATGTGAATCGGAAGCTACTACTGGTCTTCCAGGGAACGATCAAACCGTAGACTGTTTGAGACATTACTCCCATGGGGGAAAGTGCGCATTGTGACTGTTGTATTCAATCCCGATGCAAATACTGTGTTTCATCAACACTCTGATAGTACACAGATTACAGAATGCCACCAGATGTCCATCGGAAACTACTACTGGTCTTCCAGGGAACGATCAAAGCGGAGACTGTTTGAGACATTACTCCCGTGGAGGAAAGTGCGCATGGTGACTGTTGTATTCAATCCCGATGCAATTTCTGTGTTTCATCAACACTCTGATAGTCCACAGATTACAGAATGCCTCCAGATGTGTATCGGAAACTACTATTGGTCAGCCAGGGAACGATCAAAGCGTAGACTGTTTGAGACATTACTCCCATGGAGGAAAGTGCGCATGGTGACTGTTGTATTCAATCCCGATGCAATTTTTGTGTTTCATCACCAGTCTGATAGTCCACAGATTACAGAATGCCTCCAGATGTGCATCGGAAACTACTACTGGCCTTCCAGGGAACGATCAAAGCATAGACTGTTTCAGACATTACTCCCATGGAGGAAAGTGCGCATTGTGACTGTTGTATTCAATCCCGATGCAAATACTGTGTTTCATCAACACTCTGATAGTCCACAGATTACAGAATGCCTCCGGATGTGCATCGGAAACTACTACTGGACCTCCAGAGCACGATCAAAGCGTAGACTGTTTGAGACATTACTCCCAACGCAGAAAAGTGCGCATAGTGACTGTTGTATTCAATCCCGATGCAATTTCTGTGTTTCATCAACAGTCTGATAGTCCACAGATTACAGAATGCCTCCAGATGTGCATCGGAAAGTACTACTGGTCTTGCAGGGAACGATCAAAGCGTAGACTATTAGAGACATTACTCCCACGGAGGAAAGTGCTCATGCTGACTGTTGTATTCAATCCCGATGCAATTTCTGTGTTTCATCAATACTCTGATAGTCCACAGATTACATAATGCCACCAGATTTCCATCGGAAACTACTACTGGTCTTCCAGGGAACGATCAACGCGTAGACTCTTTGAGACATTACTCCTGTTTAAGAAAGTGCGCATGGTGACTGTTGTATTTAATCCCGATTCTATTTCAGTTTTTCATCAACACTCTGATAGTCCACAGATTACAGAAAGCCACCTGATGTGCATCGGAAACTACTACTGGTCTTCCAGGGAACGATCAAATCGTAGACTGTTTGAGACATACCTCCCGTGGAGGAAAGTGAGCATGGGGACTGTTGTATTCAATCCCGATGAAATATCTGTGTTTCATCAACACACTGATAGTCCACAGATTACAGAATGCCACCAGATGTGCATCGGGAACTACTACTGGTCTTCCAGGGAACGATCAAAGCGTATACTGATTGAGAATTACTCCCAAGGAGGGAAGTGGACATGGTGACTGCTGTATTCAATCCCGATTCAATTTCTGTATTTCATCAACACTCTGATAGTCCACAGATTACAGAATGCCACCAGATGTTCATCGGATACTACTACTGGTCTTCCTGGGAACGATCAAAGCGTAGACTGTTTGAGAGATTACTCGAAAGGAGGAAAGTGCGCATGGTGACTGTTGTATTCAATCCCGATGCAATTTCTGTGTTTCATCAACACTCAGTTAGTCCACAGATTTCAGAATGCCTCCAGATGTGCATCGGAAACTACTTCTGGTCTTCCAAAGATCGATCAAGGCGTAGACTGTTTGAGACACTACTTCCATGGAGGAAAGTGCGCATGATGACTGTTGTATTCATCCCGATTCAATTTCTGTGTTGCATCTACACTCTGATAGTCACAGATTACAGAATGCCTCCAGATGTCCATCGGAAATTACTACTGGTCTTCGAGAGAACGATCAAAGCGTAAACTCTTGGACACATTACTCCCATGGAGGAAGGTGCGTATGGTTACTGTTGTATTCAATCCCGATGGAATTTCTGTGTTTCCTCAACACTCTGACACTCCCCAGATTATAGAATGCCTCCATATGTGCATCGGAAAATACTACTGGTCTTCCAGTGAACGATCAAAGCGTAAACTCTTTGAGACATTACTCCCATGGAGGAAGGTGCGCATGGTAACTGTTGTATTCAATCCCGATGCGATTTCTGTGTTTTATCAACACTGTGATAGTCCCCAGATTACAGAATGCCTCCAGATGTGTATCGGAAACTACTACTGGTCTTCCAGGGAACGATCAAAGCGTAGACTGTTTGAGACATTACACCCATGGAGGAAAGTGCGCATGGTGACTGTTGTATTCAATCCCGATGCAATTTCTGTGTTTCATCAACAGTCTGATAGTCCACAGATTACATAATATCTCCAGATGTGCATCCGAAACTACTACTGGTCTTCCAGGGAACTATCAAAGCGTAGACTGTTTGAGACATTACTCCCAATGCAGAAAAGTGCGCATAGTGACTGTTGTATTCAATCCCGATGCAATTTCTGTGTTTCATCAACAGTCTAATAGTCCACAGATTACAGAATGCCTCCAGATGTGCATCGGAAAGTACTACTGGTCTTGCAGATAACGATCAAAGCGTAGACTGTTAGAGACATTACTCCCATGGAGGAAAGTGCGCATGCTGACTGTTGTATTTAATCCCGATGCAATTTCAGCGTTTCATCAAAAGTCTGATAGTCCACAGATTACAGAATATCTCCAGATGTGCATCGGAATCTACAACTGGTCTTCCAGGGAACGATCAAAGCGTAAACTGTTTGAGAATTACTCCCATGGAGGAAAGTGCGCATTGTGACTGTTGTATTCAATCCCGATGCAATTTCTGTGTTTCATCAACACTCGGTTAGTCCACAGATTTCAGAATGCCTCCAGATGTGCATCGGAAAAATACTTCTGGTCTTCCAGAGAACGATCAAAGCGTAGACTGTTTGAGACACCACTCCCATGGAGGAAAGTGCGCATGGTGACTGTTGTATTCAATCCCGATTCAATTTCTGTGTTGCATCAACAGTCTTATAGTCCACAGATTACAGAATGCCTCCAGATGTGAATCGGAAACTACTACTGGTCTTCCAGGGAACGATCAAAGCGTAGACTGTTTGAGACATTACTCCCATGGAGGAAAGTGCGCATTGTGACTGTTGTATACAATCCCGATGCAAATACTGTGTTTCATCAACACTCTGATAGTCCACAGATTACAGAATGCCTCCAGACGTTCAGCGGAAACTACTACTGGACTTCCAGTGCACGATCAAAGCGTAGACTGTTTGAGACATTACTCCCAATGCAGAAAAGTGCGCATGGTGACTGTTGTATTCAATCCCGATTCAATTTCTGTATTTCATCAACACTCTGATAGTCCACAGATTACAGAATGCCACCAGATGTTCATCGGATACTACTGCTGGTGTTCCTGGGAACGATCAAAGCGTAGACTGTTTGAGACATTACTCGAAAGGAGGAAAGTGCGCATGGTGACTGTTGTATTCAATCCCGATGCAATTTCTGTGTTTCATCAACACTCAGTTAGTCCACAGATTTCAGAATGCCTCCAGATGTGCATCGGAAACTACTTCTGGTCTTCCAAAGAACGATCAAGGCGTAGACTGTTTGAGACACTACTTCCATGGAGGAAAGTGCGCATAGTGACAGTTGTATTCATCCCGATTCAATTTCTGTGTTGCATCTACACTCTGATAGTCAGAGATTACAGAATGCCTCCAGATGTCCATCGGAAATTACTACTGGTCTTCGAGGGAACGGTAAAGTATAAACTCTTGGACACATTACTAACATGGAGGAAGGTGCGCATGGTGACTGTTGTATTCAATCCCGATGGATTCCTGTGTTTCATCAACACTCTGACACTCCACAGATTATAGAATGCCTCCATATGTGCATCGGAAACTACTACTGGTCTTCCAATGAACGATCAAAGCGTAAACTCTTTGAGACATTACTCCCATGGAGGAAGGTGCGCATGGTAACTGTTGTATTCAATCCCGATGCGATTTCTGTGTTTTATCAACACTGTGATAGTCCACAGATTACAGAATGCCTCCAGATGTGTATCAGAAACCACTACTGGTCTTCCAGGGAACGATCAAAGCGTAGACTGTTTGAGACATTACTCCCATGGAGGAAAGTGCGCATGGTGACTGTTGTATTCAATCCCGAGGCAATTTCTGTGTTTCATCAACAGTCTGATAGTCCACAGATTACATAATATCTCCAGATGTGCATCCGAAACTACTACTGGTCTTCCAGGGAACTATCAAAGCGTAGACTGTTTGAGACATTACTCCCATGGAGGAAAGTGCGCATTGTGACTGTTGTATTCAATCCCGATGCAATTTCTGTGTTTCATCAACAGTCTGATAGTCCACAGATTACAGAATGCCTCCAGATGTGCATCGGAAAGTACTACTGGTCTTGCAGGGAACGATCAAAGCATAGACTATTTGAGATATTACTCCCAATGCAGAAAAGTGCGCATAGTGACTGTTGTATTCAATCCCGATGCAATTTCTGTGTTTCATCAACAGTCTGATAGTCCACAGATTACAGAATGCCTCCAGATGTGCATCGGAAAGTACTACTGGTCTTGCAGGGAACGATCAAAGCGTAAACTGTTTGAGAATTACTCCCATGGAGGAAAGTGCGCATTGTGACTGTTGTATTCAATCCCGATGCAATTTCTGTGTTTCATCAACACTCAGTTAGTCCACAGATTTCAGAATGCCTCCAGCTGAGCATCGGAAACTACTTCTGGTCTTATAGAGAACGATCAAAGCGTAGACTGTTTGAGACACAACTCCCATGGAGGAAAGTGCGCATGGTGACTGTTGTATTCAATCCCAATTCAATTTCTGTGTAGTATCAACACTCTGATAGTCACAGATTACAGAATGCCTCCAGATGTCCATCGGAAATTACTACTGGTCTTCGAGGGAACGATCAAAGCGTAAACTCTTGGTCACATTACTCCCATGGAGGAAGGTGCGCATGGTGACTGTTGTATTCAATCCCGATGGAATTTCTGTGTTTCATCAACACTCTGACACTCCACAGATCATAGAATGCCTCCATATGTGCATCGGAAACTACTACTGGTCTTCCAGTGAACGATCAAAGCGTAGACTGTTTGAGACATTACTACCATGGAGGAAAGTGCTCATGGTGACTGTTGTATTCAATCCCGATGCAATTTCTGTGTTTCATCAACAGTCTGATAGTCCACAGATTACATAATATCTCCAGATGTGCCTCGGAAACTACTACTGGTCCTCCAAGGAACTATCAAAGCGTAGACTGTTTGAGAAATTACTCCCATGGAGGCAAGTGCGCATTGTGACTGTTGTATTCAATCCCGATGCAAATACTGTGTTTCATCAACACTCTGATAGTCCACAGATTACAGAATGCCTCCAGATGTGCATCGGAAACTACTACTGGACTTCCAGAGCACGATCAAAACGTAGACTGTTTGAGACATTACTCCCAATGCAGAAAAGTGCGCATAGTGACTGTTGTATTCAATCCCGATGCAATTTCTGTGTTTCATCAACAGTCTGATAGTCCAAGGATTACAGAATGCCTCCAGATGTGCATCGGAAAGTACTACTGGTCTTGCAGGGAACGATCAAAGCGTAGACTGTTAGAGACATTACTACCATGGAGGAAAGTGCGCATGCTGACTCTTGTATTCAATCCCGATGCAATTTCAGCGTTTCATCAAAAGTCTGATAGTCCACAGATTACAGAATATCTCCAGATGTGCATCGGAATCTACAACTGGTCTTCCAGGGAACGATCAAAGCGTAAACTGTTTGAGAATTACTCCCATGGAGGAAAGTGCACAATGTGACTGTTGTATTCAATCCCGATGCAATTTCTGTGTTTCATCAACACTCAGTTAGTCCACAGATTTCAGAATGCCTCCAGATGTGCATCGGAAACTACTTCTGGTCTTCCAGAGAACGATCAAAGCGTAGACCGTTTGAGACACTACTCCCATGGAGGAAAGTGCGCATGGTGACTATTGTATTCTATCCCGAATCAATTTCTGTGTTGCATCAACACTCTGATAGTCACAGATTACAGAATGCCTCCAGATGTCCATCGGAAATTACTACTGGTCTTCGAAGGAACGATCAAAGCGTAAACTCTTGGACACATTTCTCCCATGGAGGAATGTGCGCATGGTGACTGTTGTATTCAATCCCGATGGAATTTCTGTGTTTCATCAACACTCTGACACTCCACAGATTATAGAATGCCTCCATATGTGCATCGGAAACTACTACTGGTCTTCCAGTAAACGATCAAAGCGTAAACTCTTTGAGACATTACTCCCATGGAGGAAGGTGAGCATGGTGACTGTTGTATTCAATCCCGATGCGGTTTCTGTGTTTCATCAACGCTCTGATAGTCCACAGATTACAGAATGCCTCCAGATGTGCATCGGAAACTACTACTGGTCTTCCAGGGAACGATCAAAGCGTAGAGTATTTGAGAATTACTCTCATGGAGGAAAGTGCGCATGGTGACTATTGTATTCAATTCAGATGCAATTTTTGTGTTTCATCAACACTCTGATACTCCACAGATTACAGAATGCCTCCAGATGTCCATCGGAAACTACTACTGTTCTTCCAGGAACGATCAAAGCGTAGACTGTTTGAGACATTACTCCCGTGGAGGAAAGTGAGCGTTGTGACTGTTGTATTCAATCCCGATGCAATTTCTGTGTTTCATCAACACTCTGATAGACCACATATTACAGAATGCCACCAGATTTGCATCGGAAACTACTACTGGTCTTCCAGGGAACGATCAAAGCGTAGACTGTTTGAGACATTACTCCCGTGGAGGAAAGTGCGCGTTGTGACTGTTGTATTCAACCCCGATGATATTTCTGTGTTTCATCAACCCTCTGATTATCCACAGATTACAGAATGCCACCAGATGTGCATCGGAAACTACTACTGGTCTTCCAGGGAACGATCAAAGCGTAGACTGTTTGAGACATTACTCCAATGGAGGAAAGTGCGCATTGTGACTGTTGTATTCAATCCCGATGCAAATACTGTGTGTCATCAACACTCTGATAGTCCACAGATTACAGAGTGCCTCCAGATGTGCATCGGAAACTACTACTGGACTTCCAGAGCACGATAAAGCGTAGACCGTTTGAGACATTACTCCCAATGCAGAAAAGTGCGCATAGCGACTGTTGTATTAAATCCCGATGCAATTTCTGTGTTTCATCAACAGTCTGATAGTCCACAGATTACAGAATGCCTCCAGATGTGCATCGGAAAGTACTACTGGTCCTGCAGGGAACGATCTAAGCGTAGACTGTTAGAGACATTACTCCCATTGAGAAAGGTGCGCATGGTGACTGTTGTATTCAATCCCGATGCAATTTCTGTGTTTCATCAACACACTGATAGTCCACAGATTACAGAATGCCACCAGAGGTCCATCGGAAACTACTACTGGTCTTCAGGGGAACGATCAAAGAGGAGACTGTTTGAGACATTACTCCCGTGGAGGAAAGTGCGCATGGTGACTGTTGTATTCAATCCCGATGCAATTTCTGTGTTTCATCAACATTCTGATAGTCCACAGATTACAGAATGCCTCCAGATGCGTATCGGAAACTACTACTGGTCTTCCAGGGAACGATCAAATCGTAGACTGTTTGAGACATTACTCCAATGGAGGTAAGTGCGCATGGTGACTGTTGTATTCAATCCCGATGCAATATCTGTGTTTCATCAACAGGCTGATAGTCCACAGATTACAGAATGCCTCCAGATGTGAATCGGAAACTACTACTGGTCTTCCAGGGAACGATCAAAGCGTAGACTGTTTGAGACATTACTCCCATGGAGGAAAGTGCGCATTGTGACTGTTGTATTCAATCCCGATGCAAATACTGTGTGTCATCAACACTCTGATAGTCCACAGATTACAGAGTGCCTCCAGATGTGCATCGGAAACTACTACTGGACTTCCAGAGCACGATCAAAGCGTAGACTGTTTGAGTCATTACTCCCAATGCAGAAAAGTGCGCATAGTGACTGTTGTATTCAATCCCGATGCAATTTCTGTGTTTCATCAACAGTCTGATAGTCCACAGATTACAGAATGCCTCCAGATGTGCATCGGAAAGTACTACTGGTCCTGCAGGGAACGATCAAAGCGTAGACTGTTAGAGACATTACTACCATGGAGGAAAGTGCGAATGCTGACTGTTGTATTCAATCCCGATGCAATTTCAGCGTTTCATCAACAGTCTTATAGTCCACAGATTACAGATTATCTCCAGATGTGAATCGGAAACTACAACTGGTCTACCAGGGAACGATCAAAGCGTAGACTGTTTGAAACATTACTCCCATGGAGGAAAGTGCGCATGGTGAGTGTTGTATTCAACCCCTATGCAATTTCTGTGTTTCATCAACACTCTGATAGTCCACAGATTACAGAATGCTTCCAGATGTGCATCGGAAACTACTACTGGTCTTCCAGGGAATGATCAAATCGTAGACTGTTTGAGAATTACTCCCATGGAGGAAAGTGCGCATTGTGACTGTTGTATTCAATCCCGATGCAATTTCTGTGTTTCAGCAACTCTCTTATAGTCCACAGATAACAGAATGCCTCCAGATGTGCATCGGAAACTAGTACTGGTCTTCCAGAGAACGATCAAAACGTAGACTGTTTGAGACATTACTCTCATGGAGGAAAGTGCGCATGTTGACTGTTGTATTCAATCCCGATATAATATCTGTGTTTCATCAACACTCTGATAGTCCACAGATTACAGAATGCCACCAGATGTCCATCGGAAACTACTATTGGTCTTCCAGGGAACGATCAATGTGGAGACTGTTTGAGACATTACTCCCATGGAGGAAAGTGCGCATTGTGACTGTTGTATTCAATCCCGATGCAATTTCTGTGTTTCATCAACACTCTGATAGTCCACAGATTACAGAATACCTCCAGATGTGTATCGGAAACTACTACTGGTCTTCCAGGGAACGATCAAATCGTAGACTGTTTGAGACATTACTTCCATGGAGGAAAGTGCGCATTGTGACTGTTATATTCAATCCCGATGCAATTTCTGTGTTTCAGCAACACTCTTATAGTCCACAGATAACAGAATGCCTCCAGATGGGCATCGGAAACTAGTACTGGTCGTCCAGAGAACGATCAAACCGTAGAATGTTTTAGACACTACTCCCGTGGAGGAAAGTGCTCATGGTGACTGTTGTATTCAATCCCGATGCAATTTCTGTGTTTCATCAACACTTTGACAGTCCACACTATACAAAATGCCTCAGATGTGCATCGGAAACTACTACTGATCTTCCAGGGAACGATCAAAGCGTAAACTCTATGAGACATTACTCCCATTGAGAAAGGTGCGCATGGTGACTGTTGTATTCAATCCCGATATAATTTCTGTGTTTCATCAACACTCTGATAGTCCACAGATTACAGAATGCCACCAGATGTCCATCGGAAACTACTACTGGTCTTCCAGGGATCGATCAAAGCGGAGACTGTTTGAGACATTACTCCTGTGGAGGAAAGTGGGCATGGTGACTGTTGTATTCAATCCCGATGCAATTTCTGTGTTTCATCAACACTCTGATAGTCCACAGATTACAGAATGCCTCCAGATGTGTATCGGAAACTACTACTGGTCTTCCAGGGAACGATCAAAGCGTAGACTGTTTGATACATTACTCCCATGGAGGAATGTGCGCATGGTGACTGTTGTATTCAATCCCGATGCAATTTCTGTGTTTCATCAACAGTCTGATAGTCCACAGATTACAGAATGCCTCCAGATGTGAATCGGAAACTACTACTGGTCTTCCAGGGAAGGATCAAAGCGTAGACTGTTTGAGACATTACTCCCATGGAGGAAAGTGCGCATTGTGACTGTTGTATTGAATCCCGATGCAAATACTGTGTTTCATCAACACTCTGATAGTCCACAGATTACAGAATGCCTCCAGATTTGCATCGGAAACTACTACTGTACTTCCAGAGCACGATCAAAGCGTAGACTGTTTGAGACATTACTCCCAATGCAGAAAAGAGCGCATGGTGACTGTTGTATTCAATCCCGATGAATTTTCTGTGTTTTATCAACAGTCTGATAGTCCACAGATTACAGAATGCCTCCAGATGTGCATAGGAAAGTACTACTGGTCTTGCAGGGAACGATCAAAGCGTAGACTGTTAGAGACATTACTCCCATGGAGGAAAGTGCGAATGCTGACTGTTGTATTCAATCCCGATGCAATTTCTGTGTTTCATCAATACTCTCATAGCCCACAGATTACAGAATGCCACCAGATGTCCATCGGAAACTACTACTGGTCTTCCAGGGAACGATCAAAGCGTAGACTCTTTGAGACATTACTCCCGTTTAGGAAAGTGCGCATGGTGACAGTTGTATTTAATCGCGATTCAATTTCTGTTTTTCATCAACACTCGGATAGTCCACAGATTACAGAATGCGACCTGATGTGCATCGGAAACTACTACTGGTCTTCCAGGGAACGATCAAAGCGTAGACTGTTTGAGACGTACCTCCCGTGGAGGAAAATGCTCATGGTGACTGTTGTATTTAATCGCGATGCAATTTCTGTGTTTCATCAACACACTGATAGTCCACAGATTTCAGAATGCCACCAGATGTACATCGGAAACTACTACTGGTCTTCCAGGGAACGATCAAAGCATATACTGATTGAGAATTACTCCCATGGAGGGAAGTGAACATGGTGACTGCTGTATTCAATCCCGATTCAATTTCTGTATTTCATCAACACTCTGATAGTCCACAGATTACAGAATGCCACCAGATGTTCATCGGAAACTACTACTCGTCTTCCTGGGAGCGATCAAAGCGTAGACTGTTTGAGACATTACTCGAAAGAAGGAAAGTGCGCATGGTGACTGTTGTATTCAATCGCAATTCAATTTCTGTGTTTCGTCAACACTCTGATAGTCACAGATTACAGAATGCGTTCAGATGTCCATCGGAAACTACTACTGGTCTTCCAGGGAACGATCAAAGCGTAGTATGTTTGAGACATTACTCCCATGGAGGAAAGTGCACATGGTGACTGTTGTATTCAATCCCGATGCAATTTCTGTGTTTCATCAACACTCTGATAGTCCACAGATTACAGAATGCCTCCAGATGTTCATCGGAAACTACTACTGGTCTTCCTAGCCACGATCAAAGCGTAGACTGTGTGAGAATTACTCCCATGCAGGAAAGTGCGCTTGGTGACTGTTGTATTCAATCCCGATGCAATTTCTGTGTTTCATCAACACTCAGTTAGTCCACAGATTTTAGAATGCCTCCAGATGTGCATCGGAAACAACTTCTGGTCCTCCAGAGAACTATCAAAGCGTAGAATGTTTGAGACACTACTCCCGTATAGGAAAGTCCGCATGGTGACTCTTGTATTCAATCCAGATGCAATTTCTGTATTTCATCAACAGTCTGATAGTCCACAGATTACAGAATATCTCCAGATGTGCATCGGAAACTACTACTGGTCTTGCAGGGAACGATCAAAGCGTAGACTATTAGAGACATTACTCTTATGGAGGAAAGTGAGCATGCTGACTGTTGTATTCAATCCCGATGCAATTTCTGTGTTCCATCAACACTCTGATAGTAATCAGATTACAGAATGCCACCAGATGTGCATCGGAAACTGCTATTGGTCTTCCAGGGAACGATCAAAGAGTATACTGATTGAGCATTACTCCCATGGAGGGAAGTGAACATGGTGACTGTTGTTTTCAATGCCGATTCAATTTCTGTATTTCATCAACACTATGATAGTCCACAGATTACAGAATGCCTCCAGATGTCCATCGGAAACTACTACTGTTCTTCCTGGGAACGATCAAAGCGTAGACTGTTTGAGACATTAGTCGAAAGGAGGAAAGTGCGCATGGTGACTGTTGTATTCATTCCTGATGCAATTTCTGTGTTTCATCAACACTCAGTTAGTCCAAAGATTTCAGAATGACTCCAGATGTGCATCGGAAACTACTACTGGTCTTCCACGGAATGATCAAATAGTAGACTGTTTGAGAATTACTCCCATGGAGGAAAGTGCGCATTGTGACTGTTGTATTCAATCCCGATGCAATATCTGTGTTTCAGCAACTCTCTTATAGTCCACAGATAACAGAATGCCTCCAGATGTGCATCGGAAACTAGTACTGGTGTTCCAGAGAACGATCAAAACGTAGACTGTTTGAGACATTACTCTCATGGAGGAAAGTGCGCATGTTGACTGTTGTATTCAATCCCGATATAATATCTGTGTTTCATCAACACTCTGATAGTCCACAGATTACAGAATGCCACCAGATGTCCATCGGAAACTACTACTGGTCTTCCAGGGAACGATCAATGAGGAGACTGTTTGAGACATGACTCCCATGGAGGAAAGTGCGCATTGTGACTGTTGTATTCAATCCCGATGCAATTTCTGTGTTTCATCAACACTCTGATAGTCCACAGATTACAGAATACCTCCAGATGTGTATCGGAAACTACTACTGGTCTTCCAGGGAACGATCAAAGCGTAGACTGTTTGAGACATTACTCCCATGGAGGAAAGTGCGCATTATGACTGTTATATTCAATCCCGATGCAATTTCTGTGTTTCAGCAACACTCTTATAGTCCACAGATAACAGAATGCCTCCAGATGTGCATCGGAAACTAGTACTGGTCGTCCAGAGAACGATCAAACCGTAGAATGTTTTAGACACTACTCCCGTGGAGGAAAGTGCTCATGGTGACTGTTGTATTCAATCCCGATGCAATTTCTGTGTTTCATCAACACTTTGACAGTCCACACTATACAAAATGCCTCAGATGTGCATCGGAAACTACTACTGATCTTCCAGGGAACGATCAAAGCGTAAACTCTTTAAGACATTACTCCCATTGAGAAAGGTGCGCATGGTGACTGTTGTATTCAATCCCGATATAATTTCTGTGTTTCATCAACACTCTGATAGTCCACAGATTACAGAATGCCTCCAGATTTGCATCGGAAACTACTACTGTACTTCCAGAGCACGATCAAAGCGTAGACTGTTTGAGACATTACTCCCAATGCAGGAAAGTGCGCATGGTGACTGTTGTATTCAATCCCGATGAATTTTCTGTGTTTCATCAACAGTCTGATAGTCCACAGATTACAGAATGCCTCTAGATGTGCATAGGAAAGTACTACTGGTCTTGCAGGGAACGATCAAAGCGTAGACTGTTAGAGACATTACTCCCATGGAGGAATGTGCGAATGCTGACTGTTGTATTCAATCCCGATGCAATTTCTGTGTTTCATCAATACTCTCATAGCCCACAGATTACAGAATGCCACCAGATGTCCATCGGAAACTACTACTGGTCTTCCAGGGAACGATCAACGCGTAGACTCTTTGAGACATTACTCCCGTTTAGGAAAGTGCGCATGGTGACAGTTGTATTTAATCCCGATTCAATTTCTGTTTTTCATCAACACTCTGATAGTCCACAGATTACAGAATGCAACCTGATGTGCATCGGAAACTACTACTGGTCTTCCAGGGAACGATCAAAGCGTAGACTGTTTGAGACGTACCTCCCGTGGAGGAAAGTGCGCATGGTGACTGTTGTATTCAATCCCGATGCAATTTCTGTGTTTCATCAACACACTGATAGTCCACAGATTTCAGAATGCCACCAGATGTACATCGGAAACTACTACTGGTCTTCCAGGGAACGATCAAAGCGTATACTGATTGAGAATTACTCCCATGGAGGGAAGTGAACATGGTGACTGCTGTATTCAATCCCGATTCAATTTCTGTATTTCATCAACACTCTGATAGTCCACAGATTACAGAATGCCACCAGATGTTCATCGGAAACTACTACTCGTCTTCCTGGGAACGATCAAAGCGTAGACTGTTTGAGACATTATTCGAAAGAAGGAAAGTGCGCATGGTGACTGTTGTATTCAATCGCGATGCAATTTCTGTGTTTTATCAACACTCAGTTAGTCCACAGATTTCAGAATGCCTCCAGATGTGCATCGGAAACTACTTCTGGTCTTCCAAAAAACGATCAAGGCGTAAAATGTTTGAGACACTACTCCCATGGAGGAAAGTGCGTATGGTGACTGTTGTATTCAATCCCGAATCAATTTCTGTGTTTCATCAACACTCTGATAGTCACAGATTACAGAATGCGTCCAGATGTCCATCGGAAACTACTACTGGTCTTCCAGGGAACGATCAAAGCGTAGTATGTTTGAGACATTACTCCCATGGAGGAAAGTGCACATGGTGACTGTTGTATTCAATCCCGATGCAATTTCTGTGTTTCATCAACACTCTGATAGTCCACAGATTACAGAATGCCTCCAGATGTTCATCGGAAACTACTACTGGTCTTCCTAGCCACGATCAAAGCGTAGACTGTGTGAGAATTACTCCCATGCAGGAAAGTGCGCTTGGTGACTGTTGTATTCAATCCCGATGCAATTTCTGTGATTCATTAAAAGTCTGATAGCCCACAGATTACAGAATATCTCCAGATGTGCATCGCAAACTATTACTGGTTTTCCAGGGAACGATCAAAACGTAGACTGTTTGAGACATTACTCTCATGGAGGAAAGTGTGCATGTTGACTCTTGTATTCAATCCCGATATAATTTCTGTGTTTCATCAACACTCTGATAGTCCACAGATTACAGAATGCCACCAGATGTCCATCGGAAACTACTACTGGTCTTCCAGGGAACGATCAATGAGGAGACTGTTTGAGACATTACTCCCATGGAGGAAAGTGCGCATGGTGACTGTTGTATTCAATCCCGATGCAATTTCTGTGTTTCATCAACACTCTGATAGTCCACAGATTACAGAATGCCTCTAGATGTGTATCGGAAACTACTACTGGTCTTCGAGGGAACGGTCAAAGCGTAAACTCTTGGACACATTACTCCCATGGAGGAAGGTGCGCATGGTGACTGTTGTATTCAATCCCGATGGAATTTCTGTGTTTCATCAACACTCTGACACTCCACAGATTATAGAATGCCTCCATATGTGCATCGGAAACTACTACTGGTCTTCCAGTGAACGATCAAAGCGTAAACTCTTTGAGACATTACTCCCATTGAGGAAGGTGCGCATGGTGACTGTTGTATTCAATCCCGATGCGATTTCTGTGTTTGATCAACTCTGTGATAGTCCACAGATTACAGAATGCCTCCAGATGTGCATCGGAAACTACTACTGGTCTTCCAGGGAACGATCAAAGCGTAGAGTATTTGAGAATTACACCCATGGAGGAAAGTGCGCATGGTGACTGTTGTAATCAATCCCGATGCAGTTTCTGTGTTTGATCCACACTCTGATAGTCCACAAATTACAGAATGCCTCCAGATGTGCATCAGAAACTACTACTGGTTTCCAGCTAACGATCAAATCGTAAACTCTTTGAGACAATACTCCCATGGAGGAAAGTACGCATGGTGACTGTTGTATTCAATCCAGATGCAATTTCTGTGTTTCATCAACACTCTGATACTCCACAGATTACAGAATGCCTCCGAAAGTCCATCGGAAACTATTACTGTTCTTCCAGGAACGATCAAAGCGTAGACTGTTTGAGACATTACTCCCGTGGAGGAAAGTGCGCGTTGTGACTGTTGTATTCAATCCCGATGCAATTTCTGTGTTTCATCAACACTCTGATAGTCCACAGATTACAGAATGCCTCCAGATGTGCATCGGAAACGACTACTGGTCTTCCAGAGAATGACCAAAGCGTAGACTGTTTGAGAATTACTCCCATTGAGGAAAGTGCACATGGTGACTGTTGTATTCAATCCCGATGCAATTTCTGTGTTTCATCAACACTCTGATAGTCCACAGATTACAGAATGCCTCCAGATGTTCATCGGAAACTACTACTGGTCTTCCTAGCCACGATCAAAGCGTAGACTGTGTGAGAATTACTCCCATGCAGGAAAGTGCGCTTGGTGACTGTTGTATTCAATCCCGATGCAATTTCTGTGTTTCATTAAAAGTCTGATAGCCCACAGATTACAGAATATCTCCAGATGTGCATCGCAAACTATTATTGGTTTTCCAGGGAACGATCAAAGCATTGACTGTTTGAGACATTACTCGCATGGAGGAAAGTGCGCATGGTGACTGTTGTATTGAATCCCGATGCAATTTCTGTGTTTCATCAACACTCAGTTAGTCCACAGAATTTAGAATGCCTCCAGATGTGCATCGGAAACAACTTCTGGTCCTCCAGAGAACTATCAAAGCGTAGAATGTTTGAGACACTACTCCCGTATAGGAAAGTGCGCATGGTGACTCTTGTATTCAATCCCGATGCAATTTCTGTATTTCATCAACAGTCTGATAGTCCACAGATTACAGAATATCTCCAGATGTGCATCGGAAACTACTACTGGTCTTGCAGGGAACGATCAAAGCGTAGACTGTTAGAGACATTACTCTTATGGAGGAAAGTGCGCATGCTGACTGTTGTATTCAATCCCGATGCAATTTCTGTGTTTCATCAACACTCTGATAGTCCTCAGATTACAGAATAACACCAGATGTGCATCGGAAACTACTATTGGTCTTCCAGGGAACGATCAAAGAGTATACTGATTGAGCATTACTCCCATGGAGGGAAGTGAACATGGTGACTGTTGTTTTCAATGCCGATTCAATTTCTGTATTTCATCAACACTATGATAGTCCACAGATTACAGAATGCCTCCAGATGTTCATCGGAAACTACTACTGTTCTTCCTGGGAACGATCAAAGCGTAGACTGTTTGAGACATTACTCGAAGGGAGGAAAGTGCGCATGGTGACTGTTGTATTCATTCCTGATGCAATTTCTGTGTTTCATCAACAGTCAGTTAGTCCACAGATTTCAGAATGACTCCAGATGTGCATCGGAAACTACTTCTGGTCTTCCCAGGAACGATCAAGGCGTAGACTGTTTGAGACATTACTCCCATGGAGGAAAGTGCGCATGGTGACTGTTGTATTCAATCCCGATGCAATTTCTGTGGTTCATCCTCACTCTGATACTCCACAGATTACAGAATGCCACCAGATGTGCATCGGAAACTACTACTGTTCTTCCAGGGTACGATCAAAGCGTAGACTGTTTGAGACATTGCTCCCGTGGAGGAAAGTGCGCGTTGTGACTGTTGTATCCAATCCCGATGCAATTTTTGTGTTTCATCAACACTCAGTTAGTCCACAGATTCCAGAACGCCACCAGATGTGCATCGGAAACTACTTCTGGTCTTCCAGAGAACTATCAAAGCGTAGAATGTTTGAGACACTACTCCCGTGGAGGAAAGTGTGCATGGTGACTGTTGTATTCAATCCCGATGCAATTTATGTGTTTCATCAACACTCTGATAGTCCACAGATTACAGAATGCCTCCAGATGTGCATCGGAAACGTCTACTGGTCTTCCAGAGAATGACCAAACCGTAGACTCTTTGAGAATTACTCCCATGGAGGAAAGTGCACATGGTGACTGTTGTATTCAATCCCGATGCAATTTCAGTGTTTCATTAAAAGTCTGTTAGCCCACAGATTACAGAATATCTCCAGATGTGCATCGCAAACTATTACTGGTTTTCCAGGGAACGATCAAAGCGTAGACTGTTTGAGACATTACTCAAATGGAGGAAAGTGCGCATGGTGACTGTTGTATTCAATCCCGATGCAATTTCTGTGTTTCATTAAAAGTCTGATAGCCCACAGATTACAGAATATCTCCAGATGTGCATCGCAAACTATTATTGGTTTTCCAGGGAACGATCAAAGCATTGACTGTTTGAGACATTACTCGCATGGAGGAAAGTGCGCATGGTGACTGTTGTATTGAATCCCGATGCAATTTCTGTGTTTCATCAACACTCAGTTAGTCCACAGAATTTAGAATGCCTCCAGATGTGCATCGGAAACAACTTCTGGTCCTCCAGAGAACTATCAAAGCGTAGAATGTTTGAGACACTACTCCCGTATAGGAAAGTGCGCATGGTGACTCTTGTATTCAATCCCGATGCAATTTCTGTATTTCATCAACAGTCTGATAGTCCACAGATTACAGAATATCTCCAGATGTGCATCGGAAACTACTACTGGTCTTGCAGGGAACGATCAAAGCGTAGACTGTTAGAGACATTACTCTTATGGAGGAAAGTGCGCATGCTGACTGTTGTATTCAATCCCGATGCAATTTCTGTGTTTCATCAACACTCTGATAGTCCTCAGATTACAGAATAACACCAGATGTGCATCGGAAACTACTATTGGTCTTCCAGGGAACGATCAAAGAGTATACTGATTGAGCATTACTCCCATGGAGGGAAGTGAACATGGTGACTGTTGTTTTCAATGCCGATTCAATTTCTGTATTTCATCAACACTATGATAGTCCACAGATTACAGAATGCCTCCAGATGTTCATCGGAAACTACTACTGTTCTTCCTGGGAACGATCAAAGCGTAGACTGTTTGAGACATTACTCGAAGGGAGGAAAGTGCGCATGGTGACTGTTGTATTCATTCCTGATGCAATTTCTGTGTTTCATCAACAGTCAGTTAGTCCACAGATTTCAGAATGACTCCAGATGTGCATCGGAAACTACTTCTGGTCTTCCCAGGAACGATCAAGGCGTAGACTGTTTGAGACATTACTCCCATGGAGGAAAGTGCGCATGGTGACTGTTGTATTCAATCCCGATGCAATTTCTGTGGTTCATCCTCACTCTGATACTCCACAGATTACAGAATGCCACCAGATGTGCATCGGAAACTACTACTGTTCTTCCAGGGTACGATCAAAGCGTAGACTGTTTGAGACATTGCTCCCGTGGAGGAAAGTGCGCGTTGTGACTGTTGTATCCAATCCCGATGCAATTTTTGTGTTTCATCAACACTCAGTTAGTCCACAGATTCCAGAACGCCACCAGATGTGCATCGGAAACTACTTCTGGTCTTCCAGAGAACTATCAAAGCGTAGAATGTTTGAGACACTACTCCCGTGGAGGAAAGTGTGCATGGTGACTGTTGTATTCAATCCCGATGCAATTTATGTGTTTCATCAACACTCTGATAGTCCACAGATTACAGAATGCCTCCAGATGTGCATCGGAAACGTCTACTGGTCTTCCAGAGAATGACCAAACCGTAGACTCTTTGAGAATTACTCCCATGGAGGAAAGTGCACATGGTGACTGTTGTATTCAATCCCGATGCAATTTCAGTGTTTCATTAAAAGTCTGTTAGCCCACAGATTACAGAATATCTCCAGATGTGCATCGCAAACTATTACTGGTTTTCCAGGGAACGATCAAAGCGTAGACTGTTTGAGACATTACTCAAATGGAGGAAAGTGCGCATGGTGACTGTTGTATTCAATCCCGATGCAATTTCTGTGTTTCATCAACACTCAGTTAGTCCACAGACTTCAGAACGCCACCAGATGTGCATCGGAAACTACTTCTGGTCTTCCAGAGAACTATCAAAGCGTAGAATGTTTGAGACACTACCCCCGTGGAGGAAAGTGCGCATGGTGACTGTTGTATTCAATCCCGATGCAATTTATGTGTTTCATCAACACTCTGATAGTCCACAGATTACAGAATGCCTCCAGATGTGCATCGGAAACTACTACTGGTCTTCCAGTAAATGATCAAAGCGTAGACTGTTTGAGAATTACTCCCATGGAGGAAAGTGCGCATGTTGACTGTTGTAATCAATCCCGATGCAATTTCTGTGTTTCAGCAACACTCTGATAGTCCACAGATAACAGAATATCTCCAGATGTGCATCGGAAACTACTACTGGTCTTCAAGGGAACGATCAAAGCGTAGACTGTTTGAGACATTACTCCAATGGAGGAAAGGGCGCATGGTGACCGTTGTATTCAATCCCGATGCAATATCTGTGTTTCATCAACACTCTGATAGTCCACAGATGACAGAAAGCCTCCAGATGTGCATCGGAAACTACTACTGGTCTTCCAGAGCACGATCAAAGCGTAGACTCTTTGGGACATTACTCCCAATGCAGAAAAGTGCGCATGGTGACTGTTGTATTCAATCCCGATGCAATTTCTGTGTTTCATCAACACTCTGATACTCCACAGATTACAGATTATCTCCAGATGTGCATCGGAAACTACTACTGATCTTCCAGGGAACGATCAAAGCGTAAACTCTTTGAGACATTACTCCCATTGAGAAAGGTGTGCATGTTGACTCTTGTATTCAATCCCGATATAATTTCTGTGTTTCATCAACACTCTGATAGTCCGCAGATTACAGAATGCCACCAGATGTCCATCGGAAACTACTACTGGTCTTCCAGGGAACGATCAATGAGGAGACTGTTTGAGACATTACTCCCATGGAGGAAAGTGCGCATGGTGACTGTTGTATTCAATCCCGATGCAATTTCTGTGTTTCATCAACACTCTGATAGTCCACAGATTACAGAATGCCTCTAGATGTGTATCGGAAACTACTACTGGTCTTCGAGGGAACGGTCAAAGCGTAAACTCTTGGACACATTACTCCCATGGAGGAAGGTGCGCATGGTGACTGTTGTATTCAATCCCGATGGAATTTCTGTGTTTCATCAACACTCTGACACTCCACAGATTATAGAATGCCTCCATATGTGCATCGGAAACTACTACTGGTCTTCCAGTGAACGATCAAAGCGTAAACTCTTTGAGACATTACTCCCATTGAGGAAGGTGCGCATGGTGACTGTTGTATTCAATCCCGATGCGATTTCTGTGTTTGATCAACTCTGTGATAGTCCACAGATTACAGAATGCCTCCAGATGTGCATCGGAAACTACTACTGGTCTTCCAGGGAACGATCAAAGCGTAGAGTATTTGAGAATTACACCCATGGAGGAAAGTGCGCATGGTGACTGTTGTAATCAATCCCGATGCAGTTTCTGTGTTTCATCCACACTCTGATAGTCCACAAATTACAGAATGCCTCCAGATGTGCATCGGAAACTACTACTGGTTTCCAGCTAACGATCAAATCGTAAACTCTTTGAGACAATACTCCCATGGAGGAAAGTACGCATGGTGACTGTTGTATTCAATCCAGATGCAATTTCTGTGTTTCATCAACACTCTGATACTCCACAGATTACAGAATGCCTCCGAAAGTCCATCGGAAACTATTACTGTTCTTCCAGGACGATCAAAGCGTAGACTGTTTGAGACATTACTCCCGTGGAGGAAAGTGCGCGTTGTGACTGTTGTATTCAATCCCGATGCAATTTCTGTGTTTCATCAACACTCTGATAGTCCACATATTACAGAATGCCTCCAGATGTGCATCGGAAACGACTACTGGTCTTCCAGAGAATGACCAAAGCGTAGACTGTTTGAGAATTACTCCCATTGAGGAAAGTGCACATGGTGACTGTTGTATTCAATCCCGATGCAATTTCTGTGTTTCATCAACACTCTGATAGTCCACAGATTACAGAATGCCTCCAGATGTTCATCGGAAACTACTACTGGTCTTCCTAGCCACGATCAAAGCGTAGACTGTGTGAGAATTACTCCCATGCAGGAAAGTGCGCTTGGTGACTGTTGTATTCAATCCCGATGCAATTTCTGTGTTTCATTAAAAGTCTGATAGCCCACAGATTACAGAATATCTCCAGATGTGCATCGCAAACTATTATTGGTTTTCCAGGGAACGATCAAAGCATTGACTGTTTGAGACATTACTCGCATGGAGGAAAGTGCGCATGGTGACTGTTGTATTCAATCCCGATGCAATTTCTGTGTTTCATCAACACTCAGTTAGTCCACAGAATTTAGAATGCCTCCAGATGTGCATCGGAAACAACTTCTGGTCCTCCAGAGAACTATCAAAGCGTAGAATGTTTGAGACACTACTCCCGTATAGGAAAGTGCGCATGGTGACTCTTGTATTCAATCCCGATGCAATTTCTGTATTTCATCAACAGTCTGATAGTCCACAGATTACAGAATATCTCCAGATGTGCATCGGAAACTACTACTGGTCTTGCAGGGAACGATCAAAGCGTAGACTGTTAGAGACATTACTCTTATGGAGGAAAGTGCGCATGCTGACTGTTGTATTCAATCCCGATGCAATTTCTGTGTTTCATCAACACTCTGATAGTCCTCAGATTACAGAATAACACCAGATGTGCATCGGAAACTACTATTGGTCTTCCAGGGAACGATCAAAGAGTATACTGATTGAGCATTACTCCCATGGAGGGAAGTGAACATGGTGACTGTTGTTTTCAATGCCGATTCAATTTCTGTATTTCATCAACACTATGATAGTCCACAGATTACAGAATGCCTCCAGATGTTCATCGGAAACTACTACTGTTCTTCCTGGGAACGATCAAAGCGTAGACTGTTTGAGACATTACTCGAAGGGAGGAAAGTGCGCATGGTGACTGTTGTATTCATTCCTGATGCAATTTCTGTGTTTCATCAACACTCAGTTAGTCCACAGATTTCAGAATGACTCCAGATGTGCATCGGAAACTACTTCTGGTCTTCCCAGGAACGATCAAGGCGTAGACTGTTTGAGACATTACTCCCATGGAGGAAAGTGCGCATGGTGACTGTTGTATTCAATCCCGATGCAATTTCTGTGGTTCATCCTCACTCTGATACTCCACAGATTACAGAATGCCACCAGATGTGCATCGGAAACTACTACTGTTCTTCCAGGGTACGATCAAAGCGTAGACTGTTTGAGACATTGCTCCCGTGGAGGAAAGTGCGCGTTGTGACTGTTGTATCCAATCCCGATGCAATTTTTGTGTTTCATCAACACTCAGTTAGTCCACAGATTCCAGAACGCCACCAGATATGCATCGGAAACTACTTCTGGTCTTCCAGAGAACTATCAAAGCGTAGAATGTTTGAGACACTACTCCCGTGGAGGAAAGTGTGCATGGTGACTGTTGTATTCAATCCCGATGCAATTTATGTGTTTCATCAACACTCTGATAGTCCACAGATTACAGAATGCCTCCAGATGTGCATCGGAAACGTCTACTGGTCTTCCAGAGAATGACCAAACCGTAGACTCTTTGAGAATTACTCCCATGGAGGGAAGTGCACATGGTGAATGTTGTATTCAATCCCGATGCAATTTCTGTGTTTCATCAACACTCTGATAGTCCACATATTACAGAATACCTATAGATGTTCAGCGGAAACTACTACTGGTCTTCCAGGCCACGATCAAAGCGTAGACTGTTTGAGAATTACTCCCATGCAGGAAAGTGCGCTTGGTGACTGTTGTATTCAATCCCGATGCAATTTCTGTGTTTCATTAAAAGTCTGTTAGCCCACAGATTACAGAATATCTCCAGATGTGCATCGCAAACTATTACTGGTTTTCCAGGTAACGATCAAAGCGTAGACTGTTTGAGACATTACTCAAATGGAGGAAAGTGCGCATGGTGACTGTTGTATTCAATCCCGATGCAATTTCTGTGTTTCATCAACACTCAGTTAGTCCACAGATTTCAGAACGCCACCAGATGTGCATCGGAAACTACTTCTGGTCTTCCAGAGAACTATCAAAGCGTAGAATGTTTGAGACACTACCCCCGTGGAGGAAAGTGCGCATGGTGACTGTTGTATTCAATCCCGATGCAATTTATGTGTTTCATCAACACTCTGATAGTCCACAGATTACAGAATGCCTCCAGATGTGCATCGGAAACTACTACTGGTCTTCCAGTAAATGATCAAAGCGTAGACTGTTTGAGAATTACTCCCATGGAGGAAAGTGCGCATGTTGACTGTTGTAATCAATCCCGATGCAATTTCTGTGTTTCAGCAACACTCTGATAGTCCACAGATAACAGAATATCTCCAGATGTGCATCGGAAACTACTACTGGTCTTCAAGGGAACGATCAAAGCGTAGACTGTTTGAGACATTACTCCAATGGAGGAAAGGGCGCATGGTGACCGTTGTATTCAATCCCGATGCAATATCTGTGTTTCATCAACACTCTGATAGTCCACAGATGACAGAAAGCCTCCAGATGTGCATCGGAAACTACTACTGGTCTTCCAGAGCACGATCAAAGCGTAGACTCTTTGGGACATTACTCCCAATGCAGAAAAGTGCGCATGGTGACTGTTGTATTCAATCCCGATGCAATTTCTGTGTTTCATCAACACTCTGATACTCCACAGATTACAGATTATCTCCAGATGTGCATCGGAAACTACTACTGATCTTCCAGGGAACGATCAAAGCGTAAACTCTTTGAGACATTACTCCCATTGAGAAAGGTGCGCATGGTGACTGTTGTATTCAATCCCGATATAATTTCTGTGTTTCATCAACACTCTGATAGTCCACAGATTACAGAATGCCACCAGATGTCCATCGGAAACTACTACTGGTCTTCCAGGGATCGATTAAAGCGGAGACTGTTTGAGACATTACTCCTGTGGAGGAAAGTGGGCATGGTGACTGTTGTATTCAATCCCGATGCAATTTCTGTGTTTCATCAACACTCTGATAGTCCACAGATTACAGAATGCCACCAGATGTGTATCGGAAACTACTACTGGTCTTCTAGGGAACGATCAAAGCGTAGACTGTTTGATACATTACTCCCATGGAGGAAAGTGCGCATGGTGACTGTTGTATTCAATCCCGATGCAATTTCTGTGTTTCATCAACAGTCTGATAGTCCACAAATTAAAGAATGCCTCCAGATGTGAATCGGAAACTACTACTGGTCTTCCAAGGAACGATCAAATCGTAAACTCTTTGAGACAATACTCCCATGGAGGAAAGTGCGCATGGTGACTGTTGTATTCAATCCAGATGCAATTTCTGTGTTTCATCAACACTCTAATACTTCACAGATTACAGAATGCCTCCGAAAGTCCATCGGAAACTACTACTGTTCTTCCAGGAACGATCAATGCGTAGACTGTTTGAGACATTACTCCCGTGGAGGAAAGTGCGCGTTGTGACTGTTGTATTCAATCCCGATGCAATTTCTGTGTTTCATCAACACTCTGATTATCCACAGATTACAGAATGCCACCAGATGTGCATCGGAAACTACTACTGGTCTTGCAGGGAACGATCAAATCGTACACTGTTTGAGACGTTACTCCCATGGAGGAAAGTGCGCATGGTGACTGTTGTGTTCAATCCCGATGCAATTTCTGTGTTTCATCAACACTCTGATAGCCCACACATTACAGAATGCCACCAGATGTCCATCGGAAACTACTACTGTTCTTCCTCGGAACGATCAAAGCGTAGACTGTTTGAGACATTACTCGAAAGGAGGAAAGTGCGAATGGTGACTATTGTATTCATTCCTGATGCAATTTCTGTATTTCATCAACACTCAGTTAGTCCACAGATTTCAGAATGACTCCAGATGTGCATCGGAAACTACTTCTGGTCTTCCCAGGAACGATCAAGGCGTAGACTGTTTGAGACATTACTCCCATGGAGGAAAGTGCGCATGGTGACTGTTGTATTCAATCCCGATGCAATTTCTGTGGTTCATCCTCACTCTGATAGACCACAGATTACAGAATGCCACCAGATGTGCATCGGAAACTACTACTGTTCTTCCAGGGTACGATCAAAGCGTAGACTGTTTGAGACATTGCTCCCGTGGAGGAAAGTGCGCGTTGTGACTGTTGTATTCAATCCCGATGCAATTTCTGTGTTTCATCAACACTCAGTTAGTCCACAGATTTCAGAACGCCACCAGATGTGCATCGGAAACTACTTCTGGTCTTCCAGAGAACTATCAAAGCGTAGAATGTTTGAGACACTACTCCCGTGGAGGAATGTGTGCATGGTGACTGTTGTATTCAATCCCGATGCAATTTATGTGCTTCATCAACACCCTGATAGTCCACAGATTACAGAATGCCTCCAGATGTGCATCGGAAACGTCTACTGGTCTTCCAGAGAATAACCAAAGCGTAGACTCTTTGAGAATTACTCCCATGGAGGAAAGTGCAAATGGTGACTGTTGTATTCAATCCCGATGCAATTTCTGTGTTTCATCAACACTCTGATAGTCCACAGATAACAGAATGCCTCCAGATGTACATCGGAAACTACTACTGGTCTCCCAGGGAACGATCAAAGCGTAGACTGTTTGAGACATTATTCCCAATGCAGAAAAGTCCGCATGGTGACTGTTGTATTCAATCCCGATGCAATTTCTGTGTTTCATCAACACTCTGATAGTCCACAGATTACAGAATGATTCCAGATGTGCATCGGAAAGTACTACTGGACTTGCAGGGAACGATCAATGCGTAGACTGTTAGAGACATTACTCCAATGGAGGAAAGTGCGCATGCTGACTGTTGTATTCAATCCCGATGCAATTTCTGAGTTTCATCAATACTCTCATAGTCCACAGAATAAAGAATTCCACCAGATGTCCATCGGAAACTAATACTAGTTTTCCAGGGAACGATCAACGCGTAGAGTCTTTGAGACATTACTCCCGTTCAGGAAAGTGCGCATGGTGACAGTTGTATTTAATCCCGATTCAATTTCTGTTTTTCATCAACACTCTGATAGTCCACAGATTACAGAATGCAACCTGATGTGCATCGGAAACTACTACTGGTCTTCCAGGGAACGATCAAAGCGTAGACTGTTTTAGACGTACCTCCCGTGGAGGAAAGAGCGCATGGTGACTGTTGTATTCAATCCCGATGCAATTTCTGTGTTTCGTCAACACACTGATAGTCCACAGATTACAGAATGCTACCAGATGTGCATCGGAAATTACTACTGGTCTTCCAGGGAACGATCAAAGCGATTACTGATTGAGGATTACTCCCATGGAGGAAAGTGAACATGGTGACTGCTGTATTCAATTTCTGTATTACATCAAGACTCTGATAGTCCACAGTTTACAGAATGCCACCAGATGTTCATCGGAAACTACTACTGGTCTTCCTGGGAACGATCAAAGCGTAGACAGTTTGAGACATTACTCGAAAGGAGGAAAGTGCGCATGGTGACTGTTGTATTCAATCCCGATGCAATTTCTGTGTTTCATCAACACTCTGATAGTCCACAGATTACAGAATGCCTCCAGATGTGCATCGGAAACTACTACTGGTCTTCCAGAGCACGATCAAAGCGTAGACTCTTTGGGACATTACTCCCAATGCAGAAAAGTGCGCATGGTGACTGTTGTATTCAATCCCGATGCAATTTCTGTGTTTCATCAACACTCTGATACTCCACTAATTACAGAATATCTCCAGATGTGCATCGGAAACTACTACTGGTCTTCCAGAGAACGATCAAAGCGTAGAATGTTTGAGACACTACTCCCGTGGATCAAAGTGCGCATGGTGACTGTTGTATTCAATCCCGATGCAATTTCTGTGTTTCATCAACACTTTGATAGTCCACACTATACAAAATGCCTCAGATGTGCATCGGAAACTACTACTGATCTTCCAGGGAACGATCAAAGCGTAAAATCTTTGAGACATTACTCCCATTGCGAAAGGTGCGCATGGTGACTGTTGTATTCAATCCCGATATAATTTCTGTGTTTCATTAACACTCTGATAGTCCACAGATTACATAATGCCACCAGATGTCCAAAACAACTACTACTGGGCTTCCAGGGATCGATCAAAGCGGAGACTGTTTGAGACATTACTCCCGTGGAGGAAAGTGCGCATGGTGACTGTTGTATTAAATCCCGATGCAATTTCTGTGTTTCATCAAAACTCTGATAGTCCACAGATTACAGAATGCCTCCAGATGTGTATCGGAAACAACTACTGGTCTTCCAGGGAACGATCAAAGCGTAGACTGTTTGAGACATTACTCCCATGTAGGAAAGTGCGCATGGTGACTGTTGTGTTCAATCCCGATGCAATTTCTGAGTTTCATCAACAGTCTGATAGTCCACAGATTACAGAATGCCTCCAGATGTGAATCGGAAACTACTACTGGTCTTCCAGGGAACGATCAAAGCGTAGACTGTTTGAGACATTACTCCCATGGAGGAAAGTGCGCATTGTGACTGTTGTATTCAATCCCGATGCAAATACTGTGTTTCATCAACACTCTGATACTCCACAGATTACAGAATATCTCCAGATGTGCATCGGAAACTACTACTGATCTTCCAGGGAACGATCAAAGCGTAAACTCTTTGAGACATTACTCCCATTGCGAAAGGTGCGCATGGTGACTGTTGTATTCAATACCGATATAATTTCTGTGTTTCATCAACACTCTGATAGTCCACAGATTACAGAATGCCACCAGATGTCCATCGGAAACTACTATTGGTCTTCCAGGGATCGATTAAAGCGGAGACTGTTTGAGACATTACTCCTGTGGAGGAAAGTGGGCATGGTGACTGTTGTATTCAATCCCGATGCAATTTCTGTGTTTCATCAACACTCTGATAGTCCACAGATTACAGAATGCCACCAGATGTGTATCGGAAACTACTACTGGTCTTCTAGGGAACGATCAAAGCGTAGACTCTTTGATACATTACTCCCATGGAGGAAAGTGCGCATGGTGACTGTTGTATTCTATCCCGATGCAATTTCTGTGTTTCATCAACAGTCTGATAGTCCACAGATTAAAGAATGCCTCCAGATGTGAATCGGAAACTACTACTGGTCTTCCAGGGAACGATCAAATCGTAAACTCTTTGAGACAATACTCCCATGGAAGAAAGTGCGCATGGTGACTGTTGTATTCAATCCAGATGCAATTTCTGTGTTTCATCAACACTCTAATACTCCACAGATTACAGAATGCCTCCGAAAGTCCATCGGAAACTACTATTGTTCTTAAGGAACGATCAAAGCGTAGACTGTTTGAGACATTACTCCCGTGGAGGAAAGTGCGCGTTGTGACTGTTGTATTCAATCCCGATGCAATTTCTGTGTTTCATCAACACTCTGATTATCCACAGATTACAGAATGCCACCAGATGTGCATCGGAAACTACTACTGGTCTTGCAGGGAACGATCAAATCGTAGACTGTTTGAGACGTTACTCCCATGGAGGAAAGTGCGCATGGTGACTGTTGTGTTCAATCCCGATGCAATTTCTGTGTTTCATCAACACTCTGATAGCCCACACATTACAGAATGCCACCAGATGTCCATCGGAAACTACTACTGTTCTTCCTGGGAACGATCAAAGCGTAGACTGTTTGAGACATTACTCGAAAGGAGGAAAGTGCGAATGGTGACTATTGTATTCATTCCTGATGCAATTTCTGTATTTCATCAACACTCAGTTAGTCCACAGATTTCAGAATGACTCCAGATGTGCATCGGAAACTACTTCTGGTCTTCCAGGGAACGATCAAAGCGTAGACTGTTTGAGACATTACTCCCATGTAGGAAAGTGCGCATGGTGACTGTTGTGTTCAATCCCGATGCAATTTCTGTGTTTCATCAACATTCTGATAGTCCACAGATTACAGAATGCCTCCAGATGTGAATCGGAAACTACTACTGGTCTTCCAGGGAACGATCAAAGCGTAGACTGTTTGAGACATTACTCCCATGGAGGAAAGTGCGCATTGTGACTGTTGTATTCAATCCCGATGCAAATACTGTGTTTCATCAGCACTCTGATAGTCCACAGATTACAGAATGCTACCAGATTTGCATCGGAAACTACTACTGGACTTCCAGAGCACGATCAAAGCGTAGACTGTTTGAGACATTACTCCCAATGCAGAAAAGTGCGCATGGTGACTGTTGTATTCAATCCCGATGCAATTTCTGTGTTTCATCAACAGTCTGATAGTCCACAGATTGCAGAATGATTCCAGATGTGCATCGTAAAGTACTACTGGTCTTGCAGGGAACCATCAAAGCGTAGACTGTTAGAAACATTACTCCCATGGAGGAAAGTGCGCATGCTGACTGTTGTATTCAATCCCGATGCAATTTCTGAGTTTCATCAATACTCTCATAGTCCACAGAATACAGAATGCCACCAGATGTCCATCGAAAACTACTACTGGTCTTCCAGGGAACGATCAACGCGTAGACTCTTTGAGACATTACTCCCGTTTAGGAAAGTGCGCATGGCGACAGTTGTATTTAATCCCGATTCAATTTCTGTTTTTCATCAACACTCTGATAGTCCACAGATTACAGAATGCAACCTGATGTGCATCGGAAACTGCTACTGGTCTTCCAGGGAACTATCAAAGCGTAGACTGTTTGAGACGTACCTCCCGTGGAGGAAAGTGCGCATGGTGACTGTTGTATTCAATCCCAATGCAATTTCTGTGTTTCATCAACACACTGATAGTCCACAGATTACAGAATGCCAACAGATGTGCATCGGAAACTACTACTGGTCTTCCAGGGAACGATCAAAGCGTATACTGATTGAGGATTACTCCCATGGAGGGAAGTGAACATGGTGACTGCTGTATTCAATCCATATTTAATTTCTGTATTACATCAAGACTCTGATAGTCCACAGTTTACAGAATGCCACCAGATGTTCATCGGAAACTACTACTGGTCTTCCAAAGATCGATCAAGGCGTAGACTGTTTGAGACACTACTCCCATGGAGGAAAGTGCGCATGGTGACTGTTGTATTCAATCCCGATTAAATTTCTGTGTTTCATCAACACTCTGCTAGTCACAGATTACAGAATGCCTCCAGATGTCCATCGGAAATTACTAGTGGTCTTCGAGGGAACGGTCAAAGCGTAAACTCTTGGACACATTACTCCCATGGAGGAAGGTGAGCATGGGGACTGTTGTATTCAATCCCGATGGAATTTCTGTGTTTCATCAACACTCTGACACTCCACAGATTATAGAATGCCTCCATATGTGCATCGGAAACTACTACTGGTCTTCCAGTGAACGATCATAACGTAAACTCTTTGAGACATTACTCCCATGGAGGAAGGTGCGCATGGTGACTGTTGTATTCAATCCCGATGCGATTTCTGTGTTTCATCAACACTCTGATAGTCCACAGACTACAGAATGCCTCCAGATGTGCATCGGAAACTACTACTGGTCTTCCAGGGAACGATCAAAGCATAAAGTATTTGAGAATTACTCCCATGGAGGAAAGTGCGCATGGTGACTGTTGTATTCAATCCCTATGCAATTTCTGTGTTTCATCAACAGTCTGATAGTCCACAAATTAGAGAATGCCTCCAGGTGTGCATCAGAAACTACTACTGGTTTCTAGCTAACGATCAAATCGTAAACTCTTTGAGACAATACTCCCATGGAGGAAAGTGCGCATGGTGACTGTTGTATTCAATCCAGATGCAATTTCTGTGTTTCGTCAACACTCTGATACTCCACAGATTACAGAATGCCTCCGAAAGCCCATCGGAAACTACTACTGTTCTTCCAGGAACGATCAAAGCGTAGACTGTTTGAGACATTACTCCCCTGGAGGAAAGTGCGAGTTGTGAATGTTCTATTCAATCCCGATGCAATTTCTGTGTTTCATCAACACTCTGATTATCCACAGATTACAGAATGCCACCAGATATGCATCGGAAACTACTACTGGTCTACCAGGGAACGATCAAAGCGTAGCATGTTCGAGAATTACTCCCATGGAGGAAAGTGCGCATGGTGATTGTTGTATTAAATCCCGATGCAATTTCTGTGTTTCATCAAAACTCTGATAGTCCACAGATTACAGAATGCCTCCAGATGTGTATCGGAAACTACTACTGGTCTTCCAGGGAACGATCAAAGCGTAGACTGTTTGAGACATTACTCCCATGGAAGAAAGTGCGCATGGTGACTGTTGTATTCAATCCCGATGCAATTTCTGTGTTTCATCAACAGTCTGATAGTCCACTGATTACAGAATGCCTCCAGATGTGAATCGGAAACTACTACTGGTCTTCCAGGGAACGATCAAAGCGTAGACTGTTTGAGACATTACTCCCATGGAGGAAAGTGCGCATTGTGACTGTTGTATTCAATCCCGATGCAAATACTGTGTTTCATCAACACTCTGATAGTCCACAGATTACAGAATGCCACCAGATTTGCATCGGAAACTACTACTGGACTTCCAGAGCACGATCAAAGCGTAGACTGTTTGAGACATTACTCCCAATGCAGAAAAGTGCGCATGGTGACTGTTGTATTCAATCCCGATGCAATTTCTGTGTTTCATCAACAGTCTGATAGTCCACAGATTGCAGAATGATTCCAGATGTGCATCGGAAAGTACTACTGGTCTTGCAGGGAACGATCAAAGCGTAGACTGTTAGAAACATTACTCCCATGGAGGAAAGTGCGCATGCTGACTGTTGTATTCAATCCCGATGCAATTTCTGAGTTTCATCAATACTCTCATAGTCCACAGAATACAGAATGCCACCAGATGTCCATCGGAAACTACTACTGGTCTTCCAGGGAACGATCAACGCGTAGACTCTTTGAGACATTACTCCCGTTTAGGAAAGTGCGCATGGTGACAGTTGTATTTAATCCCGATTCAATTTCCGTTTTTCATCAACACTCTGATAGTCCACAGATTACAGAATGCAACCTGATGTGCATCGGAAACTACTACTGTCTTCCAGGGAACGATCAAAGCGTAGACTGTTTGAGACATTACTCGAAAGGAGGAAAGTGCGCATGGTGACTGTTGTATTCAATCCCGATGCAATTTCTGTGTTTCATCAACACACTGATAGTCCACAGATTACAGAATGCCACAGATTTGTGCATCGGAAACTACTACTGGTCTTCCAGGGAACGATCAAAGCGTATACTGATTGAGGATTACTCCCATGGAGGGAAGTGAACATGGTGACTGCTGTATTCAATCCATATTTAATTTCTGTATTACATCAAGACTCTGATAGTCCACAGTTTACAGAATGCCACCAGATGTTCATCGGAAACTACTACTGGTCTTCCAGGGAACGATCAAAGCGTAGACTGTTTGAGACATTACTCGAAAGGAGGAAAGTGCGCATGGTGACTGTTGTATACAATCCCGATGCAATTTCTGTGTTTCATCAACACTCTGATAGTCACAGATTACAGAATGCCTCCAGATGTCCATCGGAAATTACTAGTGGTCTTCGAGGGAACGGTCAAAGCGTAAACTCTTGGACACATTACTCCCATGGAGGAAGGTGCGCATGGTGACTGTTGTATTCAATCCCGATGGAATTTCTGTGTTTCATCAACACTCTGACACTCCACAGATTAAAGAATGCCTCCATATGTGCATCGGAAACTACTACTGGTCTTCCAGTGAACGATCAAAACGTAAACTCTTTGAGATATTACTCCCATGGAGGAAGGTGCGCATGGTGACTGTTGTATTCAATCCCGATGCGATTTCTGTGTTTCATCAACACTCTGATAGTCCACAGATTACAGAATGCCTCCAGATGTGCATCGGAAACTACTACTGGTCTTCCAGGGAACGATCAAAGCGTAAATTACTTGAGAATTACTCCCATGGTGGAAAGTGCGCATGGTGACTGTTGTATTCAATCCCGATGCAATTTCTGTGTTTCATCAACAGTCTGATAGTCCACAAATTACAGAATGCCTCCAGGTGTGCATCAGAAAATACTACTGGTTTCCAGCTAACGATCAAATCGTAAACTCTTTGAGACAATACTCCCATGGAGGAAAGTGCGCATGGTGACTGTTGTATTCAATCCAGATGCAATTTCTGTGTTTCGTCAACACTCTGATACTCCACAGATTACAGAATGCCTCCGAAAGCCCATCAGAAACTACTACTGTTCTTCCAGGAACGATCAAAGCGTAGACTGTTTGAGACATTACTCCCCTGGAGGAAAGTGCGCGTTGTGACTGTTCTATTCAATCCCGATGCAATTTCTGTGTTTCATCAACACTCTGATTATCCACAGATTACAGAATGCCACCAGATATGCATCGAAAACTACTACTGGTCTACCAGGGAACGATCAAAGCGTAGCATGTTCGAGGATTACTCCCATGGAGGAAAGTGCGCATGGTGACTGTTGTTTTCAATCGCGAAGCAATTTCTGTGTTTCATCAAATCTCTGATAGTCCACACATTACAGAATGAATCCAGATGTGCATCAGAAACTACTACTGGTATTCCATGGAACGATCAAAGCGTAGACTGTTAGAGTCATTACTCGCATAGAGGAAAGTGTGCATGGCGACTGTTGTATTCAATCCCGATGCAAATTCTGTGTTTCATCAACACTCTGATAGACCACAGATTACAGAAAGCCACCAGATGTGCATCGGAAACTACTACTGGTCTTCCAGGGAACGATGAAAGCGTAGACTGTTAGAGACATTACTCCCATGGAGGAAAGTGCACATGCTGACTGTTGTATTCAATCCCGATGCAATTTCTGAGTTTCATCAATACTCTCATAGTCCACAGAATACAGAATGCAACCAGATGTCCATCGGAAACTAATACTGGTCTTCCAGGGAACGATCAACGCGTAGACTCTTTGAGACATTACTCCCGTTTAGGAAAGTGCGCATGGTGACAGTTGTATTTAATCCCGATTCAATTTCTGTTTTTCATCAACACTCTGATAGTCCACAGATTACAGAATGCAACCTGATGTGCATCGGAAACTACTACTGGTCTTCCAGGGAACGATCAAAGCGTAGACTGTTTGAGACGTACCTCCCGTGGAGGAAAGTGCGCATGGTGACTGTTGTATTCAATCCCGATGCAATTTCTGTGTTTCATCAACACACTGATAGTCCACAGATTACAGAATGCCACCAGATGTGCATCGGAAATTACTACTGGTCTTCCAGGGAACGATCAAAGCGTATACTGATTGAGGATTACTCCCATGGAGGGAAGTGAACATGGTGACTGCTGCATTTAATCCCGATTCAATTTCTGTATTACATCAAGACTCTGATAGTCCACAGTTTACAGAATGCCACCAGATGTTCATCGGAAACTACTACTGGTCTTCCTGGGAACGATCAAAGCGTAGACTGTTTGAGACTTTACTCGAAAGGAGGAAAGTGCGCATGGTGACTGTTGTATTCAATCCCGATGCACATTCTGTGTTTCATCAACACTCTGATAGTCCACAGATTACAGAATGCCTCCAGATGTGCATCGGAAACTACTACTGGTCTTCCAGAGCACGATCAAATCGTAGACTCTTTGGGACATTACTCCCAATACAGAAAAGTGCGCATGGTGACTGTTGTATTCAATCCCGATGCAGTTTCTGTGTTTCATCAACACTCTGATACTCCACAGATTACAGAATATCTCCAGATGTGCATCGGAAACTACTACTGGTCTTCCAGGAAACGATCAAAGCGTAGACTGTTTGAGACATTACTCCCGTTTAGGAAAGTGCGCATGGTGACAGTTGTATTTAATCCCGACTCAATTTCTGTTTTTCATCAACACTCTGATAGTCCACAGATTACAGAATGCAACCTGATGTGCATCGGAAACTACTACTGGTCTTCCAGGGAACGATCAAAGCGTAGACTGTTTGAGACGTACCTCCCGTGGAGGAAAGTGCGCATGGTGACTGTTGTATTCAATCCCGATGCAATTTCTGTGTTTCATCAACACACTGATAATCCACAGATTACAGAATGCCACCAGATGTGCATCGGAAACTACTACTGGTCTTCCAGGGAACGATCAAAGCGTATACTGATTGAGGATTACTCCCATGGAGGGAAGTGAACATGGTGACTGCTGTATTCAATCCCGATTCAATTTCTGTATTACATCAAGACTCTGATAGTCCACAGTTTACAGAATGCCACCAGAAGTTCATCGGAAACTACTACTGGTCTTCCTGGGAACGATCAAAGCGTAAAGTAGTTGAGAATTACTCCCATGGAGGAAAGTGCGCATGGTGACTGTTGTATTCAATCCCGATGCAATTTCTGTGTTTCATTAACACTCTGATAGTCCACAAATTACAGAATGCCTCCAGGTGTGCATCAGAAACTGCTACTGGTTTCCAGCTAACGATCAAATCGTAAACTCTTTGAGACAATACTCCCATTGAGGAAAGTGCGCATGGTGACTGTTGTATTCAATCCAGATGCAATTTCTGTGTTTCGTCAACACTCTGATACTCCACAGATTACAGAATTCCTCCGAAAGTCCATCGGAAACTACTACTGTTCTTCCAGGAACGATCAAATCGTAGACTGTTTGAGACATTACTCCCCTGGAGGAAAGTGCGCGTTGTGACTGTTCTATTCAATCCCGATGCAATTTCTGTGTTTCATCAACACTCTGATTATCCACAGATTACAGAATGCCACCAGATGTGCATCGGAAACTACTACTGGTCTTCCAAAGATCGATCAAGGCGTAGACTGTTTGAGACACTACTCCCATGGAGGAAAGTGCGCATGGTGACTGTTGTATTCAATCCCGATTAAATTTCTGTGTTTCATCAACACTCTGATAGTCCACAGATTTCAGAATGCCTCCAGATGTGCATCGGAAACTACTTCTGGTCTTCCAAAGATCGATCAAGGCGTAGACTGTTTGAGACACTACTCCCATGGAGGAAAGTGCGCATGGTGACTGTTGTATTCAATCCCGATTAAATTTCTGTGTTTCATCAACACTCTGATAGTCACAGATTACAGAATGCCTCCAGATGTCCATCGGAAATTACTAGTGGTCTTCGAGGGAACGGTCAAAGCGTAAACTCTTGGACACATTACTCCCATGGAGGAAGGTGCGCATGGGGACTGTTGTATTCAATCCCGATGGAATTTCTGTGTTTCATCAACACTCTGACACTCCATAGATTATAGAATGCCTCCATATGTGCATCGGAAACTACTACTGGTCTTCCAGTGAACGATCAAAACGTAAACTCTTTGAGACATTACTCCCATGGAGGAAGGTGCGCATGGTGACAGTTGTATTCAATCCCGATGCGATGTCTGTGTTTCATCAACACACTGATAGTCCACATATTACAGAATGCCTCCAGATGTGCATCGGAAACTACTACTGGTCTTCCAGGGAACGATCAAAGCGTAAAGTAGTTGAGAATTACTCCCATGGAGGAAAGTGCGCATGGTGACTGTTGTATTCAATCCCGATGCAATTTCTGTGTTTCATTAACACTCTGATAGTCCACAAATTACAGAATGCCTCCAGGTGTGCATCAGAAACTACTACTGGTTTCCAGCTAACGATCAAATCGTAAACTCTTTGAGACAATACTCCCATTGAGGAAAGTGCGCATGGTGACTGTTGTATTCAATCCAGATGCAATTTCTGTGTTTCGTCAACACTCTGATACTCCACAGATTACAGAATTCCTCCGAAAGTCCATCGGAAACTACTACTGTTCTTCCAGGAACGATCAAATCGTAGACTGTTTGAGACATTACTCCCCTGGAGGAAAGTGCGCGTTGTGACTGTTCTATTCAATCCCGATGCAATTTCTGTGTTTCATCAACACTCTGATTATCCACAGATTACAGAATGCCACCAGATGTGCATCGGAAACTACTACTGGTCTACCAGGGAACGATCAAAGCGTAGCATGTTCGAGAATTACTCCCATGGAGGAAAGTGCGCATGGTGACTGTTGTTTTCAATCGCGAAGCAATTTCTGTGTTTCATCAAATCTCTGATAGTCCACACATTACAGAATGTATCCAGATGTGCATCAGAAACTACTACTGGTATTCCATGGAACGATCAAAACGTAGACTGTTAGAGACATTACTCGCATAGAGGAAAGTGTGCATGGTGACTGTTGTATTCAATCCCGATGCAAATTCTGTGTTTCATCAACACTCTGATAGACCACAGATTACAGAATGCCACCAGATGTGCATCGGAAACTACTACTGGTCTACCAGGGAACGATAAAAGCGTAGAATGTTTGAGAATTACACCCATGGAGGAAAGTGCGCATGGTGACTGTTGTATTCAATCCCGATGCAATTTCCTTGTTTCATCAACACTCTTATAGTCCACAGAATACAGAATGCTTCTAGATGTGCATCGGAAACTACTACTGGACTTCCAGGGAACGATGAAGGCGTAGACTGTTTGAGACATTACTCCCATGGAGGAAAGTGCGCATGCTGACTTTTGTATTCAATCCCGATGCAATTTCTGTGTTTCATCAACACTCTGATACTCCACGGATTTCAGAATGCCTCCAGACGTGCATCGGAAACTACTACTGGTCTTCCAGGGAACGATCAAAGCGTAGACTGTTTGAGACATTGCTCCCATGGAGGAAAGTGCGCATGGTGACTGTTGTAATCAATCCCGAAGCAATTTCTGTGTTTCATCAACACTCTGATAGTCCACACATTACAGAATGCCTCCAGATGCGCATCAGAAACTACTACTGGTATTCCAGGGAACGATCAAAGGGTAAACTCTTTGAGACATTACTCCCATGGGGGAATGTTCGCATGGTCACTGTTGTATTCACTCCCGATTCAATTTCTGTGTTTCATCAACACTCTGATACTCCACAGATTTCAGAATGCCTCCAGATGTGCTTCGCAAACTACTAGTGGTATTCCAGGGAACGATCAAAGCGTAGACTGTTTGAGACATAACTCCCATGGAGGAAAGTGCGCATGGTGACTGTTGTATTCAATCCCGATGCAATTTCAGTGTTTCATCAACACTTGATAGTCCACAGGTTACAGAATGCCTCCAGATGTCCATCGGAAACTACTACTGGTCTACCAATGAACGATCAAAGCGTAGACTGTTAGAGACATTACTCTCATGGAGGAAAGTGCGCATGGTGACTGTTGTTTTCAATCCCGATGCAATTTCTGTGTTTCATCAACACTCTGATAGTCTACAGATTACAGAATGCCACCAGATGTGCATCAGAAACTATTACTGGTATCCAGGGAACGATCAAAGTGTAGACTGTTTGAGACATTGCTCCCATGGAGGAAAGTGCTAATGGTGACTGTTGTATTCAATCCCGAAGCTATTTCTGTGTTTCATCAACACTCTGACAGTCCACACATTACAGAATGCCTCCAGATGTGCATCAGAAACTACTACTGGTATTCCAGGGAACGATCAAAGCGTAAACTCTTTGAGACATTTCTCCCATCGAGGAAAGTGCGCATGGTGACTGTTGTATTCAATCCCGGTGCAATTTCTGTGTTTCATCAACACTCTGGTAGTCCACACATTACAGAATGCCTCCAGATGCGCATCAGAAACTACTACTGGTATTCCAGGGAACGATCAAAGGGTAAACTCTTTGAGACATTACTCCCATGGGGGAATGTTCGCATGGTCACTGTTGTATTCACTCCCGATTCAATTTCTGTGTTTCATCAACACTCTGATACTCCACATATTTCAGAATGCCTCCAGATGTGCTTCGCAAACTACTAGTGGTATTCCAGGGAACGATCAAAGCGTAGACTGTTTGAGACATAACTCCCATGGAGGAAAGTGCGCATGGTGACTGTTGTATTCAATCCCGATGCAATTTCAGTGTTTCATCAACACTTGATAGTCCACAGATTACAGAATGCCTCCAGATGTGCATTGGAAACTACTACTGGTCCTCCAGGGAACGATCACAGCGTAGACTGTTTGAAACATTACTCCCATGGCGGATACTGCGCATGGTGACTGTTGTATGTAATTACCGAAGAAATTTCTGTGTTCCATCAACACTCTGATAGTCCACAGTTTACAGAATGCCTCCATATGTGCACCAGAAAGTACTACTGGTATTCCAGGGAACGATCAAAGCGCAAACTCTTTGAGACATTACTCCCAATGCAGGAAAGTGCGCATGGTGATTGTTGTATTCAATCCCGATGCAATTTCTGTGTTTCATCAACACTCTGGTAGTCCACAGATTACAGAAAGCCTCCAGATGTGCATCGGAAACTACTACTGGTCTTGCAGGGAACGATCAAATCGTAGACTGTTTGAGACGTTACTCCCATGGAGGAAAGTGCGCATGGTGACTGTTGTGTTCAATCCCGATGCAATTTCTGTGTTTCATCAACACTCTGATAGTCCACAGATAACAGAATGCCTCCAGATGTCTATCGGAAACTACTACTGGTCTTCCAGGGAACGATCAAAGCGTAGACTTTTTGAGACATTACTCCCGTGGAGGGAAGTGCGCATGGTGACTGTAGTATTCAATCCCGATGCAATATCTGTGTTTCATCAACACTCTGATAGTCCACAGATTACAGAATGCCTCCAGATGTTCATCGGAAACTACTTCTGGTTTTCCAGAGAACTATCAAAGCGTAGAATGTTTGAGACACTACTCCCGTATAGGAAAGTGCGCATGGTGACTGTTGTATTCATTCCCCATGCAATTTCTGTGTTTCATCAACACTCTGATAGTCATATATTACAGATTGCCTCCAGATGTCCATCGGAAATTACTGCTAATTTTCCAGGGAACGATCAAAGCGTAAACTCTTGGACACATTACTCCAATGGAGGAAGGTGCGCATGGTGACTGTTGTATTCAATCCCGATGGAATTTCTGTGTTTCATCAACACTCTGATAGTCCACAGATTACACAATGCCTCCAAATTTGCATCGGAAACTACTACTGGTCTTCCAGGGAACGATCAAAGCGTACACTGTTAGGGACATTACTCCCATGGAGGAAAGTGCGCTTGGTGACTGTTGTATTCAATCCCGATGCAATTTCTGTGTTTCATTAAAAGTCTGATACCCCACAGATTACAGAATATCTCCAGATGTGCATCGCAAACTATTACTGGTTTTCCAGGGAACGATCAAAGCGTGGACTGTTTGAGACATTACTCCCATGGAGGAAGGTGCGCATGGTGACTGTTGTATTCAATCCCGATGCAATTTCTGTGTTTCATCAACACTCAGTTAGTCCACAGATTTCAGAACGCCACCAGATGTGCCTCGGAAACTACTTCTGGTCTTCCAGAGAACTATCAAAGCGTAGAATGTTTGAGACACTACTCCCGTGGAGGAAAGTGCGCATGGTGACTGTTGTATTCAATCCCGATGCAATTTATGTGTTTCATCAACACTCTGATACTCCACAGATTACAGAATCTCTCCAGATGTGCATCGGAAACTACTACTGGTCTTCCAGGGAACGATCAAAGCGCAGACTGTTTGAGACATTACTCCCATGGAGGAAAGTGCGCATGCTGACTGTTGTATTCAATCCCGATGCAATTTCGGTGTCTCATCAACACTCTGATAGTCCACAGATTACAGAATGCCACCAGATGTCCATCGGAAACTATTACTGGTCTTCCAGGGAACGATCAAAGCGTAGACTCTATGAGACACTACTCCCGTGGAGGAAAGTGCGCATGGTGACTGTTGTATTCAATCCCGATGCAATTTATGTGTTTCATCAACACTCTGATAGTCCACAGATTACAGAATGCCTCCAGATGTGCATCGGAAACTACTACTGGTCTTCCAGGGAATGATCAAAGCGTAGACTGTTTGAGAATTACTCCCATGGAGGAATGTGCGCATGGTGACTGTTGTATTCAATCCCGATGCAATTTCTGTGTTTCAGCAACACTCTGATAGTCCACAGATAACAGAATGCCTCCAGATGTGCATCGGAAACTACTACTGGTCTTCCAGGGAACGATCAAAGCGTAGACTGTTTGAGACATTACTCCCATGGAGGAAAGTGCGCAGGGTGACTGTTGTATTCAATATCGAAGCAAATTCTGTGTTTCATCAACACTCTGATACTACACAGATTACAGAATGCCTCCAGATGTGCATCGGAAACTACTACTGGCCTTCCAGAGCACGATCAAAGCGTAGACTCTTTGAGACATTACTCCCAATACAGAAAAGTGCGCATGGTGACTGTTGTATTCAATCCCGATGCAATTTCTGTGTTTCATCAACACTCTGATACTCCACAGATTACAGAATATCTCCAGATGTTCATCGGAAACTACTACTTGTCTTCCTGGGAACGATCAAAGCGTAGACTGTTTGAGACATTACTCGTAAGGAGGAAAGTGCGCATGGTGACTATTGTATTCAATCCCGATGAAATTTCTGTGTTTCATCAACACTCAGTTAGTCCACAGATTTCAGAATGCCTCCAGATGTGCATCGGAAACTACTTCTGGTCTTCCAAGGTACGATCAAAGCGTAGACTGTTTGAGACACTACGCCCATGGAGGAAAGTGCGCATTTTGACTGTTGTATTTAATCCCGTTGCAAATTTCTGTGTTTCATCAACACTCTGATAGTCACAGATTACAGAATGCCTCCAGATTTCCATCGGAAATTACTACTGGGCTTCCAGGGAACGATCAAAGCGTAAACTATTGGACACATTACTCCCTTGGAGGAAGGTGCGCATGGTGACTGTTGTATTCCATCCCGATGGAATTTCTGTGCTTCATCAACACTCTGACATTCCACAGATTATAGAATGCCTCCATATTTGCATCGGAAACTACTACTGGTCTTCCAGTGAACGATCAAAGCGTAAACTCTTTGAGACATTACTCCCATGGAGGAAGGTGCGCATGGTGACTGTTGTATTCAATCCCGATGCAATTTCTGTGTTTCATCAACACTCTGATACTCCACAGTATACAGAATGCCTCCAGATGTGCATCGGGAACTACTACTGGTCTTCCAATGAACGATCAAGGCGTAGACTGTTAGAGACATTACTCCCATGGAGGAAGTTGCGCATGGTGACTGTTGTATTCAAACCCGATGCAATTTCTGTGTTTCATCAATACTCTGATAGTCGACAGATTACAGAATGCCTCCAGATATGCATTGGAAACTACTACTGGTCTTCCAGCGTACGATCAAAGCGTAGAATGTTTGAGAATTACTCCCATGGAGGAAAGTGCGCATGGTGACTGTTGTATTCAATCCCGATGCAATTTCTGTGTTTCATCAACACTCAGATAGTAAAAACATTACAGAATGCCTCCAGATGAGCATCAGAAACTACTACTGGTACTCCAGGGAACGATCAAAGCGTTAACTCTTGGAGACAATACTTCCATGGAGGAAAGTGCGCATGGTGAGTGTTGTATTCAATCCCGATGCAATTTCTGTGTTTCATCAACACTCTGATACTCCACAGATTACAGAATGCCACCAGATGTGCCTCGGAAACTACTACTGTTCTTCCAGCATACGATCAAAGCGTACACTGTTTGAGACATTGCTCCCGTGGAGGAAAGTGCGCGTTGTGACTGTTGTATTCAATTCCGGGGCAATTTCTGTGTTTCATCAACACTCTGATAGTCAACAGATTACAGAATGCCACTAGATGTGCATCGGAAACTACTACTTGTCTACCAGGGAACGATCAAAGCGTAGCATGTTTGAGAATTACTTCCATGGAGGAAAGTGCGCATGGTGACTGTTGTATTCAATCCCGATGCAATTTCTGTGTCTCATCAACACTCTGATAGTCCACAGATTACAGAATGCCACCAGATGTCCATCGGAAACTATTACTGGTCTTCCAGGGAACGATCAAAGCGTAGACTCTATGAGACACTACTCCCGTGGAGGAAAGTGCGCATGGTGACTGTTGTATTCAATCCCGATGCAATTTATGTGTTTCATCAACACTCTGATAGTCCACAGATTACAGAATGCCTCCAGATGTGCATCGGAAACTACTACTGGTCTTCCAGGGAATGATCAAAGCGTAGACTGTTTGAGAATTACTCCCATGGAGGAAAGTGCGCATGGTGACTGTTGTATTCAATCCCGATGCAATTTCTGTGTTTCAGCAACACTCTGATAGTCCACAGATAACAGAATGCCTCCAGATGTGCATCGTAAACTACTACTGGTCTTCCAGGGAACGATCAAAGCGTAGACTGTTTGAGACATTACTCCCATGGAGGAAAGTGCGCAGGGTGACTGTTGTATTCAATATCGAAGCAAATTCTGTGTTTCATCAACACTCTGATACTACACAGATTACAGAATGCCTCCAGATGTGCATCGGAAACTACTACTGGCCTTCCAGAGCACGATCAAAGCGTAGACCCTTTGAGACATTACTCCCAATACAGAAAAGTGCGCATGGTGACTGTTGTATTCAACCCCGATGCAATTTCTGTGTTTCATCAACACTCTGATACTCCACAGATTACAGAATATCTCCAGATGTTCATCGGAAACTACTACTGGTCTTCCAGTGAACGATCAAAGCGTAAACTCTTTGAGACATTGCTCCCATGGAGGAAGGTGCGCATGGTGACTGTTGTATTCAATCCCGATGCAATTTCTGTGTTTCATCAACACTCTGATACTCCACAGTATACAGAATGCCTCCAGATGTGCATCGGGAACTACTACTGGTCTTCCAATGAACGATCAAAGCGTAGACTGTTAGAGACATTCCTCCCATGGAGGAAGTTGCGCATGGTGACTGTTGCATTCAAACCCGATGCAATTTCTGTGTTTCATCAATACTCTGATAGTCCACAGATTACAGAATGCCTCCAGATGTGCATCGGAAACTACTACTGGTCTTCCAGCGTCCGATCAAAGCGTACAATGTTTGAGAATTACTCCCATGGAGGAAAGTGCGCATGGTGACTGTTGTATTCAATCCCGATGCAATTTCTGTGTTTCATCAACACTCAGATAGTAAAAACATTACAGAATGCCTCCAGATGAGCATCAGAAACTACTACTGGTGCTCCAGGGAACGATCAAAGCGTTAACTCTTGGAGACAATACTTCCATGGAGGAAAGTGCGCATGGTGAGTGTTGTATTCAATCCCGATGCAATTTCTGTGTTTCATCAACACTCTGATACTCCACAGATTACAGAATGCCACCAGATGTGCATCGGAAACTACTACTGTTCTTCCAGCATACGATCAAAGCGTAGACTGTTTGAGACATTGCTCCCGTGGAGGAAAGTGCGCGTTGTGACTGTTGTATTCAATTCCGGGGCAATTTCTGTGTTTCATCAACACTCTGATAGTCAACAGATTACAGAATGCCTCCAGATGTGCATCGGAAACTACTACTGGTCTTCCAGAGCACGATCAAAGCGTAGACTCTTTGAGACATTACTCCCAATGCAGAAAAGTGCGCATGGTGACTGTTGTATTCAATCCCGATGCAATTTCTGTGTTTCATCAACAGTCTGATAGTCCACAGATTACATAATATCTCCAGATGTGCATCGGAAACTACTACTGGTCTTCCAGGGAACGATCAATGCGTAGACTGATTGAGACATTACTCCCATGGAGGTAAGTGCGCATGGTGACTGTTGTATTCAATCCCGATGCAATTTCTGTGTTTCATCAACACTCTGATAGTCCACAGATTACAGAAAGCCTCCAGATGTGCATCGGAAACTATTAATGGTCTTGCAGGGAACGATAAAAGCGTAGACTGTTAGAGCCTTTACTCCTATGGAGGAAAGTGCGCATGCTGACTGTTGTCTTCAATCCCGATGCAATATCTGTGTTTCATCAACACTCTGATAGTTCACAGATTACAGAATGCCACCAGATGTCCATCGGAAACTACTACTGGTCTTCCAGGGAACGATCAAAGCGTAGACTCTTTGAGACGATACTCCCGTGGAGGAAAGTGCGCATGGTGAATGTTGTATTCAATCCCGATGCAATTTCTGTGTTTCAACAACACTCTGATAGTCCACAGATTACAGAATGCCTCCAGATGTGCATCGGAAACTACTACTGGTCTTCCTGGGAACGATCAAAGCGTAGACTGTTTGAGACATTACTCCCATATAGGAAAGTGGGCATGGTGACTGTTGTACTCAATCCCGATGTAATTTCTGTGTTTCATCAACACTTTGAACGTTCACAGATTACAGAATGCCTCCAGATGTGCATCGGAAAATACTAATGGTCTACCAGGGAACGATAAAAGCGTAGAATGTTTGAGAATTACACCCATGGAGGAAAGTGCGCATGGTGACTGTTGTATTCAATCCCGATGCAATTTCCTTGTTTTATCAACACTCTTATAGTCCACAGAATACAGAATGCTTCTAGATGTGCATCGCAAACTACTACTGGACTTCCAGGGAACGATGAAGGCGTAGACTGTTTGAGACATTACTCCCATGGAGGAAAGTGCGCATGCTGACTTTTGTATTCAATCCCGATGCAATTTCTGTGTTTCATCAACACTCTGATACTCCACGGATTTCAGAATGCCTCCAGACGTGCATCGGAAACTACTACTGGTCTTCCAGGGAACGATCAAAGCGTAGACTGTTTGAGACATTGCTCCCATGGAGGAAAGTGCGCATGGTGACTGTTGTAATCAATCCCGAAGCAATTTCTGTGTTTCATCAACACTCTGATAGTCCACACATTACAGAATGCCTCCAGATGCGCATCAGAAACTACTACTGGTATTCCAGGGAACGATCAAAGGGTAAACTCTTTGAGACATTACTCCCATGGGGGAATGTTCGCATGGTCACTGTTGTATTCACTCCCGATTCAATTTCTGTGTTTCATCAACACTCTGATACTCCACAGATTTCAGAATGCCTCCAGATGTGCTTCGCAAACTACTAGTGGTATTCCAGGGAACGATCAAAGCGTAGACTGTTTGAGACATAACTCCCATGGAGGAAAGTGCGCATGGTGACTGTTGTATTCAATCCCGATGCAATTTCAGTGTTTCATCAACACTTGATAGTCCACAGGTTACAGAATGCCTCCAGATGTCCATCGGAAACTACTACTGGTCTACCAATGAACGATCAAAGCGTAGACTGTTAGAGACATTACTCTCATGGAGGAAAGTGCGCATGGTGACTGTTGTTTTCAATCCCGATGCAATTTCTGTGTTTCATCAACACTCTGATAGTCTACAGATTACAGAATGCCACCAGATGTGCATCAGAAACTACTACTGGTATCCAGGGAACGATCAAAGTGTAGACTGTTTGAGACATTGCTCCCATGGAGGAAAGTGCTAATGGTGACTGTTGTATTCAATCCCGAAGCAATTTCTGTGTTTCATCAACACTCTGACAGTCCACACATTACAGAATGCCTCCAGATGTGCATCAGAAACTACTACTGGTATTCCAGGGAACGATCAAAGCGTAAACTCTTTGAGACATTTCTCCCATCGAGGAAAGTGCGCATGGTGACTGTTGTATTCAATCCCGGTGCAATTTCTGTGTTTCATCAACACTCTGGTAGTCCACACATTACAGAATGCCTCCAGATGCGCATCAGAATCTACTACTGGTATTCCAGGGAACGATCAAAGGGTAAACTCTTTGAGACATTACTCCCATGGGGGAATGTTCGCATGGTCACTGTTGTATTCACTCCCGATTCAATTTCTGTGTTTCATCAACACTCTGATACTCCACAGATTTCAGAATGCCTCCAGATGTGCTTCGCAAACTATTAGTGGTATTCCAGGGAACGATCAAAGCGTAGACTGTTTGAGACATAACTCCCATGGAGGAAAGTGCGCATGGTGACTGTTGTATTCAATCCCGATGCAATTTCAGTGTTTCATCAACACTTGATAGTCCACAGATTACAGAATGCCTCCAGATGTGCATTGGAAACTACTACTGGTCCTCCAGGGAACGATCACAGCGTAGACTGTTTGAAACATTACTCCCATGGCGGATACTGCGCATGGTGACTGTTGTATGTAATTACCGAAGAAATTTCTGTGTTCCATCAACACTCTGATAGTCCACAGTTTACAGAATGCCTCCATATGTGCACCAGAAACTACTACTGGTATTCCAGGGAACGATCAAAGCGCAAACTCTTTGAGACATTACTCCCAATGCAGGAAAGTGCGCATGGTGACTGTTGTATTCAATCCCGATGCAATTTCTGTGTTTCATCAACACTCTGGTAGTCCACAGATTACAGAAAGCCTCCAGATGTGCATCGGAAACTACTACTGGTCTTGCAGGGAACGATCAAATCGTAGACTGTTTGAGACGTTACTCCCATGGAGGAAAGTGCGCATGGTGACTGTTGTGTTCAATCCCGATGCAATTTCTGTGTTTCATCAACACTCTGATAGTCCACAGATAACAGAATGCCTCCAGATGTCCATCGGAAACTACTACTGGTCTTCCAGGGAACGATCAAAGCGTAGACTTTTTGAGACATTACTCCCGTGGAGGGAAGTGCGCATAGTGACTGTAGTATTCAATCCCGATGCAATATCTGTGTTTCATCAACACTCTGATAGTCCACAGATTACAGAATGCCTCCAGATGTTCATCGGAAACTACTTCTGGTCTTCCAGAGAACTATCAAAGCGTAGAATGTTTGAGACACTACTCCCGTATAGGAAAGTGCGCATGGTGACTGTTGTGTTCAATCCCGATGAAAGTTCTGTGTTTCATCAACACTCTGATAGTCCTCAGATTACAGAATGCCACCAGATGTGCATCGGAATCTACTATTGGTCGTCCAGGGAACGATCAAAGCGTATACTGATTGAGCATTACTCCCATGGAGGGAAGTGAACATGGTGACTGTTGTATTCAATCCCGATTCAATTTCTGTATTTCATCAAAACTCTGTTAGTCCACAGATTACAGAATGCCTCCAGATATTCATCGGAAACTACTACTGGTCTTCCTGGGAACGATCAAAGCGTAGACTGTTTGAGACATTACTCGAAAGGAGGAAAGTGCGCATGGTGACTGTTGTATTCATTCCCCATGCAATTTCTGTGTTTCATCAACACTCTGATAGTCATATATTACAGATTGCCTCCAGATGTCCATCGGAAATTACTGCTAATTTTCCAGGGAACGATCAAAGCGTAAACTCTTGGACACATTACTCCAATGGAGGAAGGTGCGCATGGTGACTGTTGTATTCAATCCCGATGGAATTTCTGTGTTTCATCAACACTCTGATAGTCCACAGATTACACAATGCCTCCAAATTTGCATCGGAAACTACTACTGGTCTTCCAGGGAACGATCAAAGCGTACACTGTTAGGGACATTACTCCCATGGAGGAAAGTGCGCTTGGTGACTGTTGTATTCAATCCCGATGCAATTTCTGTGTTTCATTAAAAGTCTGATACCCCACAGATTACAGAATATCTCCAGATGTGCATCGCAAACTATTACTGGTTTTCCAGGGAACGATCAAAGCGTGGACTGTTTGAGACATTACTCCCATGGAGGAAGGTGCGCATGGTGACTGTTGTATTCAATCCCGATGCAATTTCTGTGTTTCATCAACACTCAGTTAGTCCACAGATTTCAGAACGCCACCAGATGTGCCTCGGAAACTACTTCTGGTCTTCCAGAGAACTATCAAAGCGTAGAATGTTTGAGACACTACTCCCGTGGAGGAAAGTGCGCATGGTGACTGTTGTATTCAATCCCGATGCAATTTATGTGTTTCATCAACACTCTGATAGTCCACAGATTACAGAATATCTCCAGATGTGGATCGGAAACTACTACTGGTCTTCCAGGGAATGATCAAAGCGTAGACTGTTTGAGAATTACTCCCATGGAGGAAAGGGCGCATGGTGACTGTTGTATTCAATCCCGATTCAATTTCTGTGTTTCAGCAACACTATGATAGTCCACAGATAACAGAATGCCTCCAGATGTGCATCGGAAACTACTACTGGTCTTCCAGGGAACGATCAAAGCGTAGACTGTCTGAGACATTACTCCCATGGAGGAAAGTGCGCATGGTGACTGTTGTATTCAATCCCGAAGCAAATTCTGTGTTTCATCAATACTCTGATACTCCACAGATTACAGAATGCCTCCAGATGTGCATCGGAAACTACTACTGGCCTTCCAGAGCACGATCAAAGCGTAGACTCTTTGAGACATTACTCCCAATACAGAAAAGTGCGCATGGTGACTGTTGTATTCAATCCCGATGCAATTTCTGTGTTTCATCAACACTCTGATACTCCACAGATTACAGAATCTCTCCAGATGTGCATCGGAAACTACTACTGGTCTTCCAGGGAACGATCAAAGCGCAGACTGTTTGAGACATTACTCCCATGGAGGAAAGTGCGCATGCTGACTGTTGTATTCAATCCCGATGCAATTTCTGTGTCTCATCATACTCTGATAGTCCACAGATTACAGAATGCCACCAGATGTCCATCGGAAACTATTACTGGTCTTCCAGGGAACGATCAAAGCGTAGACTCTATGAGACACTACTCCCGTGGAGGAAAGTGCGCATGGTGACTGTTGTATTCAATCCCGATGCAATTTATGTGTTTCATCAACACTCTGATAGTCCACAGATTACAGAATGCCTCCAGATGTGCATCGGAAACTACTACTGGTCTTCCAGGGAATGATCAAAGCGTAGACTGTTTGAGAATTACTCCCATGGAGGAATGTGCGCATGGTGACTGTTGTATTCAATCCCGATGCAATTTCTGTGTTTCAGCAACACTCTGATAGTCCACAGATAACAGAATGCCTCCAGATGTGCATCGGAAACTACTACTGGTCTTCCAGGGAACGATCAAAGCGTAGACTGTTTGAGACATTACTCCCATGGAGGAAAGTGCGCAGGGTGACTGTTGTATTCAATATCGAAGCAAATTCTGTGTTTCATCAACACTCTGATACTACACAGATTACAGAATGCCTCCAGATGTGCATCGGAAACTACTACTGGCCTTCCAGAGCACGATCAAAGCGTAGACTGTTTGAGACACTACGCCCATGGAGGAAAGTGCGCATTTTGACTGTTGTATTCAATCCCGTTGCAAATTTCTGTGTTTCATCAACACTCTGATAGTCACAGATTACAGAATGCCTCCAGATTTATATCGGAAATTACTACTGGGCTTCCAGGGAACGATCAAAGCGTAAACTATTGGACACATTACTCCCATGGAGGAAGGTGCGCATGGTGACTGTTGTATTCCATCCCGATGGAATTTCTGTGCTTCATCAACACTCTGACATTCCACAGATTATAGAATGCCTCCATATTTGCATCGGAAACTACTACTGGTCTTCCAGTGAACGATCAAAGCGTAAACTCTTTGAGACATTACTCCCATGGAGGAAGGTGCGCATGGTGACTGTTGTATTCAATCCCGATGCAATTTCTGTGTTTCATCAACACTCTGATACTCCACAGTATACAGAATGCCTCCAGATGTGCATCGGGAACTACTACTGGTCTTCCAATGAACGATCAAGGCGTAGACTGTTAGAGACATTACTCCCATGGAGGAAGTTGCGCATGGTGACTGTTGTATTCAAACCCGATGCAATTTCTGTGTTTCATCAATACTCTGATAGTCGACAGATTACAGAATGCCTCCAGATATGCATTGGAAACTACTGCTGGTCTTCCAGCGTACGATCAAAGCGTAGAATGTTTGAGAATTACTCCCATGGAGGAAAGTGCGCATGGTGACTGTTGTATTCAATCCCGATGCAATTTCTGTGTTTCATCAACACTCAGATAGTAAAAACATTACAGAATGCCTCCAGATGAGCATCAGAAACTACTACTGGTACTCCAGGGAACGATCAAAGCGTTAACTCTTGGAGACAATACTTCCATGGAGGAAAGTGCGCATGGTGAGTGTTGTATTCAATCCCGATGCAATTTCTGTGTTTCATCAACACTCTGATACTCCACAGATTACAGAATGCCACCAGATGTGCCTCGGAAACTACTACTGTTCTTCCAGCATACGATCAAAGCGTACACTGTTTGAGACATTGCTCCCGTGGAGGAAAGTGCGCGTTGTGACTGTTGTATTCAATTCCGGGGCAATTTCTGTGTTTCATCAACACTCTGATAGTCAACAGATTACAGAATGCCACCAGATGTGCATCGGAAACTACTACTTGTCTACCAGGGAACGATCAAAGCGTAGCATGTTTGAGAATTACTCCCATGGAGGAAAGTGCGCATGGTGACTGTTGTATTCAATCCCGATGCAATTTCTGTGTCTCATCAACACTCTGATAGTCCACAGATTACAGAATGCCACCAGATGTCCATCGGAAACTATTACTGGTCTTCCAGGGAACGATCACAGCGTAGACTGTTTGAAACATTACTCCCATGGCGGATACTGCGCATGGTGACTGTTGTATGTAATTACCGAAGAAATTTCTGTGTTCCATCAACACTCTGATAGTCCACAGTTTACAGAATGCCTCCATATGTGCACCAGAACCTACTACTGGTATTCCAGGGAACGATCAAAGCGCAAACTCTTTGAGACATTACTCCCAATGCAGGAAAGTGCGCATGGTGACTGTTGTATTCAATCCCGATGCAATTTCTGTGTTTCATCAACACTCTGGTAGTCCACAGATTACAGAAAGCCTCCAGATGTGCATCGGAAACTACTACTGGTCTTGCAGGGAACGATCAAATCGTAGACTGTTTGAGACGTTACTCCCATGGAGGAAAGTGCGCATGGTGACTGTTGTGTTCAATCCCGATGCAATTTCTGTGTTTCATCAACACTCTGATAGTCCACAGATAACAGAATGCCTCCAGATGTCCATCGGAAACTACTACTGGTCTTCCAGGGAACGATCAAAGCGTAGACTTTTTGAGACATTACTCCCGTGGAGGGAAGTGCGCATGGTGACTGTAGTATTCAATCCCGATGCAATATCTGTGTTTCATCAACACTCTGATAGTCCACAGATTACAGAATGCCTCCAGATGTTCATCGGAAACTACTTCTGGTCTTCCAGAGAACTATCAAAGCGTAGAATGTTTGAGACACTACTCCCGTATAGGAAAGTGCGCATGGTGACTGTTGTATTCCATCCCGATGCAATTTATGTGTTTCATCAACACTCTGATAGTCCACAGATTCCAGAATGCCTCCAGATGTGCATCGGAAACTACTACTGGTCTTCCAGGAAATGATCAAAGCGTAGACTGTTTGAGAATTACTCCCATGGAGGAAAGTGCGCATGCTGACTGTTGTATTCAATCCCGATGCAATTTCTGTGTTTCATCAACACTCTGATAGTCCACAGATTACAGAATGCCACCAGATGACCATCGGAAACTACAACTGGTCTTCCAGGGAACGATCAAAGCGTAGACTCTTTGAGACATTACTCCCGTGGAGGAAAGTGCGCATGGTAACTGTTGTGTTCAATCCCGATGAAATTTCTGTGTTTCATCAACACTCTGATAGTCCTCAGATTACAGAATGCCACCAGATGTGCATCGGAATCTACTATTGGTCGTCCAGGGAACGATCAAAGCGTATACTGATTGAGCATTACTCCCATGGAGGGAAGTGAACATGGTGACTGTTGTATTCAATCCCGATGGAATTTCTGTGTTTCATCAACACTCTGATAGTCCACAGATTACACAATGCCTCCAAATTTGCATCGGAAACTACTACTGGTCTTCCAGGGAACGATCAAAGCGTACACTGTTAGGGACATTACTCCCATGGAGGAAAGTGCGCTTGGTGACTTTTGTATTCAATCCCGATACAATTTCTGTGTTTCATTAAAAGTCTGATACCCCACAGATTACAGAATATCTCCAGATGTGCATCGCAAACTATTACTGGTTTTCCAGGGAACGATCAAAGCGTGGACTGTTTGAGACATTACTCCCATGGAGGAAGGTGCGCATGGTGACTGTTGTATTCAATCCCGATGCAATTTCTGTGTTTCATCAACACTCAGTTAGTCCACAGATTTCAGAACGCCACCAGATGTGCCTCGGAAACTACTTCTGGTCTTCCAGAGAACTATCAAAGCGTAGAATGTTTGAGACACTACTCCCGTGGAGGAAAGTGCGCATGGTGACTGTTGTATTCAATCCCGATGCAATTTATGTGTTTCATCAACACTCTGATAGTCCACAGATTACAGAATATCTCCAGATGTGGATCGGAAACTACTACTGGTCTTCCAGGGAATGATCAAAGCGTAGACTGTTTGAGAATTACTCCCATGGAGGAAAGGGCGCATGGTGACTGTTGTATTCAATCCCGATTCAATTTCTGTGTTTCAGCAACACTCTGATAGTCCACAGATAACAGAATGCCTCCAGATGTGCATCGGAAACTACTACTGGTCTTCCAGGGAACGATCAAAGCGTAGACTGTCTGAGACATTACTCCCATGGAGGAAAGTGCGCATGGTGACTGTTGTATTCAATCCCGAAGCAAATTCTGTGTTTCATCAATACTCTGATACTCCACAGATTACAGAATGCCTCCAGATGTGCATCGGAAACTACTACTGGCCTTCCAGAGCACGATCAAAGCGTAGACTCTTTGAGACATTACTCCCAATACAGAAAAGTGCGCATGGTGACTGTTGTATTCAATCCCGATGCAATTTCTGTGTTTCATCAACACTCTGATACTCCACAGATTACAGAATCTCTCCAGATGTGCATCGGAAACTACTACTGGTCTTCCAGGGAACGATCAAAGCGCAGACTGTTTGAGACATTACTCCCATGGAGGAAAGTGCGCATGCTGACTGTTGTATTCAATCCCGATGCAATTTCTGTGTCTCATCAACACTCTGATAGTCCACAGATTACAGAATGCCACCAGATGTCCATCGGAAACTATTACTGGTCTTCCAGGGAACGATCAAAGCGTAGACTCTATGAGACACTACTCCCGTGGAGGAAAGTGCGCATGGTGACTGTTGTATTCAATCCCGATGCAATTTATGTGTTTCATCAACACTCTGATAGTCCACAGATTACAGAATGCCTCCAGATGTGCATCGGAAACTACTACTGGTCTTCCAGGGAATGATCAAAGCGTAGACTGTTTGAGAATTACTCCCATGGAGGAATGTGCGCATGGTGACTGTTGTATTCAATCCCGATGCAATTTCTGTGTTTCAGCAACACTCTGATAGTCCACAGATAACAGAATGCCTCCAGATGTGCATCGGAAACTACTACTGGTCTTCCAGGGAACGATCAAAGCGTAGACTGTTTGAGACATTACTCCCATGGAGGAAAGTGCGCAGGGTGACTGTTGTATTCAATATCGAAGCAAATTCTGTGTTTCATCAACACTCTGATACTACACAGATTACAGAATGCCTCCAGATGTGCATCGGAAACTACTACTGGCCTTCCAGAGCACGATCAAAGCGTAGACTCTTTGAGACATTACTCCCAATACAGAAAAGTGCGCATGGTGACTGTTGTATTCAATCCCGATGCAATTTCTGTGTTTCATCAACACTCTGATACTCCACAGATTACAGAATATCTCCAGATGTTCATCGGAAACTACTACTTGTCTTCCTGGGAACGATCAAAGCGTAGACTGTTTGAGACATTACTCGTAAGGAGGAAAGTGCGCATGGTGACTATTGTATTCAATCCCGATGAAATTTCTGTGTTTCATCAACACTCAGTTAGTCCACAGATTTCAGAATGCCTCCAGATGTGCATCGGAAACTACTTCTGGTCTTCCAAGGTACGATCAAAGCGTAGACTGTTTGAGACACTACGCCCATGGAGGAAAGTGCGCATTTTGACTGTTGTATTCAATCCCGTTGCAAATTTCTGTGTTTCATCAACACTCTGATAGTCACAGATTACAGAATGCCTCCAGATTTCCATCGGAAATTACTACTGGGCTTCCAGGGAACGATCAAAGCGTAAACTATTGGACACATTACTCCCATGGAGGAAGGTGCGCATGGGGACTGTTGTATTCCATCCCGATGGAATTTCTGTGCTTCATCAACACTCGGACATTCCACAGATTATAGAATGCCTCCATATTTGCATCGGAAACTACTACTGGTCTTCCAGTGAACGATCAAAGCGTAAACTCTTTGAGACATTACTCCCATGGAGGAAGGTGCGCATGGTGACTGTTGTATTCAATCCCGATGCAATTTCTGTGTTTCATCAACACTCTGATACTCCACAGTATACAGAATGCCTCCAGATGTGCATCGGGAACTACTACTGGTCTTCCAATGAACGATCAAGGCGTAGACTGTTAGAGACATTACTCCCATGGAGGAAGTTGCGCATGGTGACTGTTGTATTCAAACCCGATGCAATTTCTGTGTTTCATCAATACTCTGATAGTCGACAGATTACAGAATGCCTCCAGATATGCATTGGAAACTACTACTGGTCTTCCAGCGTACGATCAAAGCGTAGAATGTTTGAGAATTACTCCCATGGAGGAAAGTGCGCATGGTGACTGTTGTATTCAATCCCGATGCAATTTCTGTGTTTCATCAACACTCAGATAGTAAAAACATTACAGAATGCCTCCAGATGAGCATCAGAAACTACTACTGGTACTCCAGGGAACGATCAAAGCGTTAACTCTTGGAGACAATACTTCCATGGAGGAAAGTGCGCATGGTGAGTGTTGTATTCAATCCCGATGCAATTTCTGTGTTTCATCAACACTCTGATATTCCACAGATTACAGAATGCCACCAGATGTGCCTCGGAAACTACTACTGTTCTTCCAGCATACGATCAAAGCGTACACTGTTTGAGACATTGCTCCCGTGGAGGAAAGTGCGCGTTGTGACTGTTGTATTCAATTCCGGGGCAATTTCTGTGTTTCATCAACACTCTGATAGTCAACAGATTACAGAATGCCACCAGATGTGCATCGGAAACTACTACTTGTCTACCAGGGAACGATCAAAGCGTAGCATGTTTGAGAATTACTCCCATGGAGGAAAGTGCGCATGGTGACTGTTGTATTCAATCCCGATGCAATTTCTGTGTCTCATCAACACTCTGATAGTCCACAGATTACAGAATGCCACCAGATGTCCATCGGAAACTATTACTGGTCTTCCAGGGAACGATCAAAGCGTAGACACTATGAGACACTACTCCCGTGGAGGAAAGTGCGCATGGTGACTGTTGTATTCAATCCCGATGCAATTTATGTGTTTCATCAACACTCTGATAGTCCACAGATTACAGAATGCCTCCAGATGTGCATCGGAAACTACTACTGGTCTTCCAGGGAATGATCAAAGCGTAGACTGTTTGAGAATTACTCCCATGGAGGAAAGTGCGCATGGTGACTGTTGTATTCAATCCCGATGCAATTTCTGTGTTTCAGCAACACTCCGATAGTCCACAGATAACAGAATGCCTCCAGATGTGCATCGGAAACTACTACTGGTCTTCCAGGGAACGATCAAAGCGTAGACTGTTTGAGACATTACTCCCATGGAGGAAAGTGCGCAGGGTGACTGTTGTATTCAATATCGAAGCAAATTCTGTGTTTCATCAACACTCTGATACTACACAGATTACAGAATGCCTCCAGATGTGCATCGGAAACTACTACTGGCCTTCCAGAGCACGATCAAAGCGTAGACCCTTTGAGACATTACTCCCAATACAGAAAAGTGCGCATGGTGACTGTTGTATTCAACCCCGATGCAATTTCTGTGTTTCATCAACACTCTGATACTCCACAGATTACAGAATATCTCCAGATGTTCATCGGAAACTACTACTGGTCTTCCAGTGAACGATCAAAGCGTAAACTCTTTGAGACATTGCTCCCATGGAGGAAGGTGCGCATGGTGACTGTTGTATTCAATCCCGATGCAATTTCTGTGTTTCATCAACACTCTGATACTCCACAGTATACAGAATGCCTCCAGATGTGCATCGGGAACTACTACTGGTCTTCCAATGAACGATCAAAGCGTAGACTGTTAGAGACATTACTCCCATGGAGGAAGTTGCGCATGGTGACTGTTGCATTCAAACCCGATGCAATTTCTGTGTTTCATCAATACTCTGATAGTCCACAGATTACAGAATGCCTCCAGATGTGCATCGGAAACTACTACTGGACTTCCAGCGTCCGATCAAAGCGTAGAATGTTTGAGAATTACTCCCATGGAGGAAAGTGCGCATGGTGACTGTTGTATTCAATCCCGATGCAATTTCTGTGTTTCATCAACACTCTGATACTCCACAGATTACAGAATGCCACCAGATGTGCATCGGAAACTACTACTGTTCTTCCAGCATACGATCAAAGCGTAGACTGTTTGAGACATTGCTCAAGTGGAGGAAAGTGCGCGTTGTGACTGTTGTATTCAATTCCGGGGCAATTTCTGTGTTTCATCAACACTCTGATAGTCAACAGATTACAGAATGCCTCCAGATGTGCATCGGAAACTACTACTGGTCTTCCAGAGCACGATCAAAGCGTAGACTCTTTGAGACATTACTCCCAATGCAGAAAAGTGCGCATGGTGACTGTTGTATTCAATCCCGATGCAATTTCTGTGTTTCATCAACAGTCTGATAGTCCACAGATTACATAATATCTCCAGATGTGCATCGGAAACTACTACTGGTCTTCCAGGGAACGATCAATGCGTAGACTGATTGAGACATTACTCCCATGGAGGTAAGTGCGCACGGTGACTGTTGTATTCAATCCCGATGCAATTTCTGTGTTTCATCAACACTCTGATAGTCCACAGATTACAGAAAGCCTCCAGATGTGCATCGGAAACTATTAATGGTCTTGCAGGGAACGATAAAAGCGTAGACTGTTAGAGCCTTTACTCCCATGGAGGAAAGTGCGCATGCTGACTGTTGTCTTCAATCCCGATGCAATATCTGTGTTTCATCAACACTCTGATAGTTCACAGATTACAGAATGCCAACAGATGTCCATCGGAAACTACTACTGGTCTTCCAGGGAACGATCAAAGCGTAGACTCTTTGAGACGATACTCCCGTGGAGGAAAGTGCGCATGGTGAATGTTGTATTCAATCCCGATGCAATTTCTGTGTTTCAACAACACTCTGATAGTCCACAGATTACAGAATGCCTCCAGATGTGCATCGGAAACTACTACTGGTCTTCCTGGGAACGATCAAAGCGTAGACTGTTTGAGACATTACTCCCATATAGGAAAGTGTGCATGGTGACTGTTGTACTCAATCCCGATGTAATTTCTGTGTTTCATCAACTCTTTGAACGTTCACAGATTACAGAATGCCTCCAGATGTGCATCGGAAAATACTAATGGTCTTCCAGGGTACGATCAAAGCGTAGACTCTTTGAGACATTACTCCCAATGCAGGAAAGTGCGCATGGTGACTGTTGTATTCAATCCCGATGCAATTTCTGTGTTTCATCAACACTCTGATAGTCCACAGATTACAGAATGCCACCAGATGTCCATCGGAAACTACTACTGGTCTTCCAGGGAAAGATCAAAGCGTAGACTCTTTGAGACATTACTCCCGTGGAGGAAAGTGCGCATGGTGAGTGTTGTGTTCGATCCCGAAGCAATTTCTGTGTTTCATCAACACTCTGATAGTGCACAGATTACAGAATGTCTCCAGATGTTCATCGGAAACTACTACTGGTCTTCCTGGTAACGATCAAAGCGTAGACTGTTTGAGACATTACTCGTAAGGAGGAAAGTGCGCATGGTGACTATTGTATTCAATCCCGATGCAATTTCTGTGTTTCATCAACACTCAGTTAGTCCACAGATTTCAGAATGACTCCAGATGTGCATCGGAAACTACTTCTGGTCTTCCAAGGAACGATCAAAGCGTAGACTGTTTGAGACACAACGCCCATGGAGGAAAGTGCGCATGGTGACTGTTGTATTCAATCCCGTTGCAAATTTCTGTGTTTCATCAACACTCAGTTAGTCCACAGATTTCAGAATGACTCCAGATGTGCATCGGAAACTACTTCTGGTCTTCCAAGGAACGATCAAAGCGTAGACTGTTTGAGACACAACGCCCATGGAGGAAAGTGCGCATGGTGACTGTTGTATTCAATCCCGTTGCAAATTTCTGTGTTTCATCAACACTCTGATAGTCACAGATTACAGAATGCCTCCAGATGTCCATCGGAAATTACTACTGGTCTTCCAGGGACAGATCAAAGCGTAAACTCTCTGACACATTACTCCCATGGGGGAAGGTGCGCATGGTGACTGTTGTATTCAATCCCAATGGAATTTCTGTGTTTCATCAACACTCTGACATTCCACAGATTATAGAATGCCTCCATATTTGCATCGGAAACTACTACTGGTCTTCCAGTGAACGATCAAAGCGTAAACTCTTTGAGACATTACTCCCATGGAGGAAGGTGCGCATGGTGACTGTTGTATTCAATCCCGATGCAATTTCTGTGTTTCATCAACACTCTGATACTCCACAGTTTACAGAATGCCTCCAGATGTGCATCGGAAACTACTACTGGTCTTCCAATGAACGATCAAAGCGTAGATTGTTTGAGATCTTACTCCCATGGAGGAAAGTGCTCATGGTGACTGTTGTATTCAATTCCGATACAATTTCTGTCTTTCATCAAAACTCTGATAGTCCACAGATTACAGAATAACTCCAAATGTGCATCGGAAACTACTACTGGTCTTCCAGGGAACAATCAAAGCGTAGACTGTTAGAGACATTACTCCCATGGAGGAAGTTGAGCATGGTGACTGTTGTAGTCAATCCCGATGCAATTTCTGTGTTTCATCAATACTCTGATAGTCCACAGATTACAGAATGCCTCCAGATGTGCATCGGAAACTACTACTGGTCGTCCAGGGTCCGATGAAAGCGTAGAATGTTGAGAATTACTCCCATGGAGGAAAGTGCGCATGGTGACTGTTGTGTTCAATCCCGATGCAATTTCTGTGTTTCATCCAAACTCTGATAGTAAAAACATTACAGAATGCCTCCACATGTGCATCAGAAACTACTACTGGTACTCCAGGGAACGATCAAAGCGTTAACTCTTGGAGACAATACTCCCATGGAGGAAAGTGCGCATGGTGAGTGTTTTATTCAATCCCGATGCAATTTCTGTGTTTCATCAACACTCTGATACTCCACAGATTACAGAATGCCACCAGATGTGCATCGGAAACTACTACTGTTCTTCCAGGGTACGATCAAAGCGTTGACTGTTTGAGACATTGCTCCTGTGGAGGAAAGTGCGCAGGGTGACTGTTGTATTCAATTGCGGGGCAATTTCTGTGTTTCATCAACACTCTGATAGTCAACAGATTACAGAATGCCACCAGATGTGCATCGGAAACTACTACTGGTCTTCCAGGGAACGATCAATGCGTAGACTGTTTGAGACATTACTCCCATGGAGGTAAGTGCGCATGGTGACTGTTGTATTCAATCCCGATGCAATTTCTGTGTTTCATCAACACTATGATAGTCCACAGATTACAGAAAGCCTCCAGATGTGCATCGGAAACTATTAATGGTCTTGCAGGGAACGATCAAAGCGTAAACTCTTTGAGACATTACTCCCATGGAGGAAGGTGCGCATGGTGACTGTTGTATTCAATCCCGATGCAATTTCTGTGTTTCATCAACACTCTGATACTCCACAGTATACAGAAAGCCTCCAGATGTGCATCGGGAACTACTACTGGTCTTCCAATGAACGATCAAGGCGTAGACTGTTAGAGACATTACTCCCATGGAGGAAGTTGCGCATGGTGACTGTTGTATTCAAACCCGATGCAATTTCTGTGTTTCATCAATACTCTGATAGTCCACAGATTACAGAATGCCTCCAGATATGCATCGGAAACTACTACTGGTCTTCCAGCGTACGATCAAAGCGTAGAATGTTTGAGAATTACTCCCATGGAGGAAAGTGCGCATGGTGACTGTTGTATTCAATCCCGATGCAATTTCTGTGTTTCATCAACACTCAGATAGTAAAAACGTTACAGAATGCCTCCAGATGAGCATCAGAAACTACTACTGGTACTCCAGGGAACGATCAAAGCGTTAACTCTTGGAGACAATACTTCCATGGAGGAAAGTGCGCATGGTGAGTGTTGTATTCAATCCCGATGCAATTTCTGTGTTTCATCAACACTCTGATACTCCACAGATTACAGAATGCCACCAGATGTGCATCGGAAACTACTACTGTTCTTCCAGCATACGATCAAAGCGTACACTGTTTGAGACATTGCTCCCGTGGAGGAAAGTGCGCGTTGTGACTGTTGTATTCAATTCCGGGGCAATTTCTGTGTTTCATCAACACTCTGATAGTCAACAGATTACAGAATGCCACCAGATGTGCATCGGAAACTACTACTTGTCTACCAGGGAACGATCAAAGCGTAGCATGTTTGAGAATTACTCCCATGGAGGAAAGTGCGCATGGTGACTGTTGTATTCAATCCCGATGCAATTTCTGTGTCTCATCAACACTCTGATAGTCCACAGATTACAGAATGCCACCAGATGTCCATCGGAAACTATTACTGGTCTTCCAGGGAACGATCAAAGCGTAGACTCTATGAGACACTACTCCCGTGGAGGAAAGTGCGCATGGTGACTGTTGTATTCAATCCCGATGCAATTTATGTGTTTCATCAACACTCTGATAGTCCACAGATTACAGAATGCCTCCAGATGTGCATCGGAAACTACTACTGGCCTTCCAGAGCACGATCAAAGCGTAGACCCTTTGAGACATTACTCCCAATACAGAAAAGTGCGCATGGTGACTGTTGTATTCAACCCCGATGCAATTTCTGTGTTTCATCAACACTCTGTTACTCCACAGATTACAGAATATCTCCAGATGTTCATCGGAAACTACTACTGGTCTTCCAGTGAACGATCAAAGCGTAAACTCTTTGAGACATTGCTCCCATGGAGGAAGGTGCGCATGGTGACTGTTGTATTCAATCCCGATGCAATTTCTGTGTTTCATCAACACTCTGATACTCCACAGTATACAGAATGCCTCCAGATGTGCATCGGGAACTACTACTGGTCTTCCAATGAACGATCAAAGCGTAGACTGTTAGAGACATTACTCCCATGGAGGAAGTTGCGCATGGTGACTGTTGCATTCAAACCCGATGCAATTTCTGTGTTTCATCAATACTCTGATAGTCCACAGATTACAGAATGCCTCCAGATGTGCATCGGAAACTACTACTGGTCTTCCAGCGTCCGATCAAAGCGTAGAATGTTTGAGAATTACTCCCATGGAGGAAAGTGCGCATGGTGACTGTTGTATTCAATCCCGATGCAATTTCTGTGTTTCATCAACACTCAGATAGTAAAAACATTACAGAATGCCTCCAGATGAGCATCAGAAACTACTACTGGTGCTCCAGGGAACGATCAAAGCGTTAACTCTTGGAGACAATACTTCCATGGAGGAAAGTGCGTATGGTGAGTGTTGTATTCAATCCCGATGCAATTTCTGTGTTTCATCAACACTCTGATACTCCACAGATTACAGAATGCCACCAGATGTGCATCGGAAACTACTACTGTTCTTCCAGCATACGATCAAAGCGTAGACTGTTTGAGACATTGCTCCCGTGGAGGAAAGTGCGCGTTGTGACTGTTGTATTCAATTCCGGGGCAATTTCTGTGTTTCATCAACACTCTGATAGTCAACAGATTACAGAATGCCTCCAGATGTGCATCGGAAACTACTACTGGTCTTCCAGAGCACGATCAAAGCGTAGACTCTTTGAGACATTACTCCCAATGCAGAAAAGTGCGCATGGTGACTGTTGTATTCAATCCCGATGCAATTTCTGTGTTTCATCAACAGTCTGATAGTCCACAGATTACATAATATCTCCAGATGTGCATCGGAAACTACTACTGGTCTTCCAGGGAACGATCAATGCGTAGACTGATTGAGACATTACTCCCATGGAGGTAAGTGCGCATGGTGACTGTTGTATTCAATCCCGATGCAATTTCTGTGTTTCATCAACACTCTGATAGTCCACAGATTACAGAAAGCCTCCAGATGTGCATCGGAAACTATTAATGGTCTTGCAGGGAACGATAAAAGCGTAGACTGTTAGAGCCTTTACTCCCATGGAGGAAAGTGCGCATGCTGACTGTTGTATTCAATCCCGATGCAATATCTGTGTTTCATCAACACTCTGATAGTTCACAGATTACAGAATGCCACCAGATGTCCATCGGAAACTACTACTGGTCTTCCAGGGAACGATCAAAGCGTAGACTCTTTGAGACAATACTCCCGTGGAGGAAAGTGCGCATGGTGAATGTTGTATTCAATCCCGATGCAATTTCTGTGTTTCAACAACACTCTGATAGTCCACAGATTACAGAATGCCTCCAGATGTGCATCGGAAACTACTACTGGTCTTCCTGGGAACGATCAAAGCGTAGACTGTTTGAGACATTACTCCCATATAGGAAAGTGGGCATGGTGACTGTTGTACTCAATCCCGATGTAATTTCTGTGTTTCATCAACACTTTGAACGTTCACAGATTACAGAATGCCTCCAGATGTGCATCGGAAAATACTAATGGTCTTCCGGGGTACGATCAAAGCGTAGACTCTTTGAGACATTACTCCCAATGCAGAAAAGTGCGCATGGTGACTGTTGTATTCAATCCCGATGCAATTTCTGTGTTTCATCAACACTCTGATAGTCCACAGATTACAGAATGCCACCAGATGTCCATCGGAAACTACTACTGGTCTTCCAGGGAAAGATCAAAGCGTAGACTCTTTGAGACATTACTCCCGTGGAGGAAAGTGCGCATGGTGAGTGTTGTGTTCAATCCCGAAGCAATTTCTGTGTTTCATCAACACTCTGATAGTGCACAGATTACAGAATGTCTCCAGATGTTCATCGGAAACTACTACTGGTCTTCCTGGTAACGATCAAAGCGTAGACTGTTTGAGACATTACTCGTAAGGAGGAAAGTGCGCATGGTGACTATTGTATTCAATCCCGATGCAATTTCTGTGTTTCATCAACACTCAGTTAGTCCACAGATTTCAGAATGACTCCAGATGTGCATCGGAAACTACTTCTGGTCTTCCAAGGAACGATCAAAGCGTAGACTGTTTGAGACACAACGCCCATGGAGGAAAGTGCGCATGGTGACTGTTGTATTCAATCCCGTTGCAAATTTCTGTGTTTCATCAACACTCAGTTAGTCCACAGATTTCAGAATGACTCCAGATGTGCATCGGAAACTACTTCTGGTCTTCCAAGGAACGATCAAAGCGTAGACTGTTTGAGACACAACGCCCATGGAGGAAAGTGCGCATGGTGACTGTTGTATTCAATCCCGTTGCAAATTTCTGTGTTTCATCAACACTCTGATAGTCACAGATTACAGAATGCCTCCAGATGTCCATCGGAAATTACTACTGGTCTTCCAGGGAAAGATCAAAGCGTAAACTCTTGGACACATTACTCCCATGGGGGAAGGTGCGCATGGTGACTGTTGTATTCAATCCCAATGGAATTTCTGTGTTTCATCAACACTCTGACATTCCACAGATTATAGAATGTCTCCATATTTGCATCGGAAACTACTACTGGTCTTCCAGTGAACGATCAAAGCGTAAACTCTTTGAGACATTACTCCCATGGAGGAAGGTGCGCATGGTGACTGTTGTATTCAATCCCGATGCAATTTCTGTGTTTCATCAACACTCTGATACTCCACAGTTTACAGAATGCCTCCAGATGTGCATCGGAAACTACTACTGGTCTTCCAATGAACGATCAAAGCGTAGATTGTTTGAGATCTTACTCCCATGGAGGAAAGTGCGCATGGTGACTGTTGTATTCAATTCCGATACAATTTCTGTCTTTCATCAAAACTCTGATAGTCCACAGATTACAGAATGACTCCAAATGTGCATCGGAAACTACTACTGGTCTTCCAGGGAACAATCAAAGCGTAGACTGTTAGAGACATTACTCCCATGGAGGAAGTTGAGCATGGTGACTGTTGTAGTCAATCCCGATGCAATTTCTGTGTTTCATCAATACTCTGATAGTCCACAGATTACAGAATGCCTCCAGATGTGCATCGGAAACTACTACTGGTCGTCCAGGGTCCGATGAAAGCGTAGAATGTTGAGAATTACTCCCATGGAGGAAAGTGCGCATGGTGACTGTTGTGTTCAATCCCGATGCAATTTCTGTGTTTCATCCAAACTCTGATAGTAAAAACATTACAGAATGCCTCCAGATGTGCATCAGAAACTACTACTGGTACTCCAGGGAACGATCAAAGCGTTGACTGTTTGAGACATTGCTCCTGTGGAGGAAAGTGCGCGTTGTGACTGTTGTATTCAATTGCGGGGCAATTTCTGTGTTTCATCAACACTCTGATAGTCAACAGATTACAGAATGCCACCAGATGTGCATCGGAAACTACTACTGGTCTTCCAGGGAACGATCAATGCGTAGACTGTTTGAGACATTACTCCCATGGAGGTAAGTGCGCATGGTGACTGTTGTATTCAATCCCGATGCAATTTCTGTGTTTCATCAACACTATGATAGTCCACAGATTACAGAAAGCCTCCAGATGTGCATCAGAAAATATTAATGGTCTTGCAGGGAACGTTCAAAGCGTAAACTCTTTGAGACATTACTCCCATGGAGGAAGGTGCGCATGGTGACTGTTGTATTCAATCCCGATGCAATTTCTGTGTTTCATCAACACTCTGATACTCCACAGTATACAGAAAGCCTCCAGATGTGCATCGGGAACTACTACTGGTCTTCCAATGAACGATCAAGGCGTAGACTGTTAGAGACATTACTCCCATGGAGGAAGTTGCGCATGGTGACTGTTGTATTCAAACCCGATGCAATTTCTGTGTTTCATCAATACTCTGATAGTCCACAGATTACAGAATGCCTCCAGATATGCATCGGAAACTACTACTGGTCTTCCAGCGTACGATCAAAGCGTAGAATGTTTGAGAATTACTCCCATGGAGGAAAGTGCGCATGGTGACTGTTGTATTCAATCCCGATGCAATTTCTGTGTTTCATCAACACTCAGATAGTAAAAACGTTACAGAATGCCTCCAGATGAGCATCAGAAACTACTACTGGTACTCCAGGGAACGATCAAAGCGTTAACTCTTGGAGACAATACTTCCATGGAGGAAAGTGCGAATGGTGAGTGTTGTATTCAATCCCGATGCAATTTCTGTGTTTCATCAACACTCTGATACTCCACAGATTACAGAATGCCACCAGATGTGCATCGGAAACTACTACTGTTCTTCCAGCATACGATCAAAGCGTACACTGTTTGAGACATTGCTCCCGTGGAGGAAAGTGCGCGTTGTGACTGTTGTATTCAATTCCGGGGCAATTTCTGTGTTTCATCAACACTCTGATAGTCAACAGATTACAGAATGCCACCAGATGTGCATCGGAAACTACTACTTGTCTACCAGGGAACGATCAAAGCGTAGCATGTTTGAGAATTACTCCCATGGAGGAAAGTGCGCATGGTGACTGTTGTATTCAATCCCGATGCAATTTCTGTGTCTCATCAACACTCTGATAGTCCACAGATTACAGAATGCCACCAGATGTCCATCGGAAACTATTACTGGTCTTCCAGGGAACGATCAAAGCGTAGACTCTATGAGACACTACTCCCGTGGAGGAAAGTGCGCATGGTGACTGTTGTATTCAATCCCGATGCAATTTATGTGTTTCATCAACACTCTGATAGTCCACAGATTACAGAATGCCTCCAGATGTGCATCGGAAACTACTACTGGTCTTCCAGGGAATGATCAAAGCGTAGACTGTTTGAGAATTACTCCCATGGAGGAAAGTGCGCATGGTGACTGTTGTATTCAATCCCGATGCAATTTCTGTGTTTCTGCAACACTCTGATAGTCCACAGATAACAGAATGCCTCCAGATGTGCATCGGAAACTACTACTGGTCTTCCAGGGAACGATCAAAGCGTAGACTGTTTGAGACATTACTCCCATGGAGGAAAGTGCGCAGGGTGACTGTTGTATTCAATATCGAAGCAAATTCTGTGTTTCATCAACACTCTGATACTACACAGATTACAGAATGCCTCCAGATGTGCATCGGAAACTACTACTGGCCTTCCAGAGCACGATCAAAGCGTAGACCCTTTGAGACATTACTCCCAATACAGAAAAGTGCGCATGGTGACTGTTGTATTCAACCCCGATGCAATTTCTGTGTTTCATCAACACTCTGATACTCCACAGATTACAGAATATCTCCAGATGTTCATCGGAAACTACTACTGGTCTTCCAGTGAACGATCAAAGCGTAAACTCTTTGAGACATTGCTCCCATGGAGGAAGGTGCGCATGGTGACTGTTGTATTCAATCCCGATGCAATTTCTGTGTTTCATCAACACTCTGATACTCCACAGTATACAGAATGCCTCCAGATGTGCATCGGGAACTACTACTGGTCTTCCAGTGAACGATCAAAGCGTAGACTGTTAGAGACATTACTCCCATGGAGGAAGTTGCGCATGGTGACTGTTGCATTCAAACCCGATGCAATTTCTGTGTTTCATCAATACTCTGATAGTCCACAGATTACAGAATGCCTCCAGATGTGCATCGGAAACTACTACTGGTCTTCCAGCGTCCGATCAAAGCGTAGAATGTTTGAGAATTACTCCCATGGAGGAAAGTGCGCATGGAGACTGTTGTATTCAATCCCGATGCATTTTCTGTGTTTCATCAACACTCAGATAGTAAAAACATTACAGAATGCCTCCAGATGAGCATCAGAAACTACTACTGGTGCTCCAGGGAACGATCAAAGCGTTAACTCTTGGAGACAATACTTCCATGGAGGAAAGTGCGTATGGTGAGTGTTGTATTCAATCCCGATGCAATTTCTGTGTTTCATCAACACTCTGATACTCCACAGATTACAGAATGCCACCAGATGTGCATCGGAAACTACTACTGTTCTTCCAGCATACGATCAAAGCGTAGACTGTTTGAGACATTGCTCCCGTGGAGGAAAGTGCGCGTTGTGACTGTTGTATTCAATTCCGGGGCAATTTCTGTGTTTCATCAACACTCTGATAGTCAACAGATTACAGAATGCCTCCAGATGTGCATCGGAAACTACTACTGGTCTTCCAGAGCACGATCAAAGCGTAGACTCTTTGAGACATTACTCCCAATGCAGAAAAGTGCGCATGGTGACTGTTGTATTCAATCCCGATGCAATTTCTGTGTTTCAACAACAGTCTGATAGTCCACAGATTACATAATATCTCCAGATGTGCATCGGAAACTACTACTGGTCTTCCAGGGAACGATCAATGCGTAGACTGATTGAGACATTACTCCCATGGAGGAAAGTGCGCATGCTGACTGTTGTATTCAATCCCGATGCAATATCTGTGTTTCATCAACACTCTGATAGTTCACAGATTACAGAATGCCACCAGATGTCCATCGGAAACTACTACTGGTCTTCCAGGGAACGATCAAAGCGTAGACTCTTTGAGACAATACTCCCGTGGAGGAAAGTGCGCATGGTGAATGTTGTATTCAATCCCGATGCAATTTCTGTGTTTCAACAACACTCTGATAGTCCACAGATTACAGAATGCCTCCAGATGTGCATCGGAAACTACTACTGGTCTTCCTGGGAACGATCAAAGCGTAGACTGTTTGAGACATTACTCCCATATAGGAAAGTGGGCATGGTGACTGTTGTACTCAATCCCGATGTAATTTCTGTGTTTCATCAACACTTTGAACGTTCACAGATTACAGAATGCCTCCAGATGTGCATCGGAAAATACTAATGGTCTTCCAGGGTACGATCAAAGCGTAGACTCTTTGAGACATTACTCCCAATGCAGAAAAGTGCGCATGGTGACTGTTGTATTCAATCCCGATGCAATTTCTGTGTTTCATCAACACTCTGATAGTCCACAGATTACAGAATGCCACCAGATGTCCATCGGAAACTACTACTGGTCTTCCAGGGAAAGATCAAAGCGTAGACTCTTTGAGACATTACTCCCGTGGAGGAAAGTGCGCATGGTGAGTGTTGTGTTCAATCCCGAAGCAATTTCTGTGTTTCATCAACACTCTGATAGTGCACAGATTACAGAATGTCTCCAGATGTTCATCGGAAACTACTACTGGTCTTCCTGGTAACGATCAAAGCGTAGACTGTTTGAGACATTACTCGTAAGGAGGAAAGTGCGCATGGTGACTATTGTATTTAATCCCGATGCAATTTCTGTGTTTCATCAACACTCAGTTAGTCCACAGATTTCAGAATGACTCCAGATGTGCATCGGAAACTACTTCTGGTCTTCCAAGGAACGATCAAAGCGTAGACTGTTTGAGACACAACGCCCATGGAGGAAAGTGCGCATGGTGACTGTTGTATTCAATCCCGTTGCAAATTTCTGTGTTTCATCAACACTCAGTTAGTCCACAGATTTCAGAATGACTCCAGATGTGCATCGGAAACTACTTCTGGTCTTCCAAGGAACAATCAAAGCGTAGACTGTTTGAGACACAACGCCCATGGAGGAAAGTGCGCATGGTGACTGTTGTATTCAATCCCGTTGCAAATTTCTGTGTTTCATCAACACTCTGATAGTCACAGATTACAGAATGCCTCCAGATGTCCATCGGAAATTACTACTGGTCTTCCAGGGAAAGATCAAAGCATAAACTCTTGGACACATTACTCCCATGGGGGAAGGTGCGCATGGTGACTGTTGTATTCAATCCCAATGGAATTTCTGTGTTTCATCAACACTCTGACATTCCACAGATTATAGAATGCCTCCATATTTGCATCGGAAACTACTACTGGTCTTCCAGTGAACGATCAAAGCGTAAACTCTTTGAGACATTACTCCCATGGAGGAAGGTGCGCATGGTGACTGTTGTATTCAATCCCGATGCAATTTCTGTGTTTCATCAACACTCTGATACTCCACAGTTTACAGAATGCCTCCAGATGTGCATCGGAAACTACTACTGGTCTTCCAATGAACGATCAAAGCGTAAACTCTTTGAGACATTACTCCCATGGAGGAAGGTGCGCATGGTGACTGTTGTATTCAATCCCGATGCAATTTCTGTGTTTCATCAACACTCTGATACTCCACAGTATACAGAATGCCTCCAGATGTGCATCGGGAACTACTACTGGTCTTCCAATGAACGATCAAGGCGTAGACTGTTAGAGACATTACTCCCATGGAGGAAGTTGCGCATGGTGACTGTTGTATTCAAACCCGATGCAATTTCTGTGTTTCATCAATACTCTGATAGTCGACAGATTACAGAATGCCTCCAGATATGCATTGGAAACTACTACTGGTCTTCCAGCGTACGATCAAAGCGTAGAATGTTTGAGAATTACTCCCATGGAGGAAAGTGCGCATGGTGACTGTTGTATTCAATCCCGATGCAATTTCTGTGTTTCATCAACACTCAGATAGTAAAAACATTACAGAATGCCTCCAGATGAGCATCAGAAACTACTACTGGTACTCCAGGGAACGATCAAAGCGTTAACTCTTGGAGACAATACTTCCATGGAGGAAAGTGCGCATGGTGAGTGTTGTATTCAATCCCGATGCAATTTCTGTGTTTCATCAACACTCTGATACTCCACAGATTACAGAATGCCACCAGATGTGCCTCGGAAACTACTACTGTTCTTCCAGCATACGATCAAAGCGTACACTGTTTGAGACATTGCTCCCGTGGAGGAAAGTGCGCGTTGTGACTGTTGTATTCAATTCCGGGGCAATTTCTGTGTTTCATCAACACTCTGATAGTCAACAGATTACAGAATGCCACCAGATGTGCATCGGAAACTACTACTTGTCTACCAGGGAACGATCAAAGCGTAGCATGTTTGAGAATTACTCCCATGGAGGAAAGTGCGCATGGTGACTGTTGTATTCAATCCCGATGCAATTTCTGTGTCTCATCAACACTCTGATAGTCCACAGATTACAGAATGCCACCAGATGTCCATCGGAAACTATTACTGGTCTTCCAGGGAACGATCAAAGCGTAGACTCTATGAGACACTACTCCCGTGGAGGAAAGTGCGCATGGTGACTGTTGTATTCAATCCCGATGCAATTTATGTGTTTCATCAACACTCTGATAGTCCACAGATTACAGAATGCCTCCAGATGTGCATCGGAAACTACTACTGGTCTTCCAGGGAATGATCAAAGCGTAGACTGTTTGAGAATTACTCCCATGGAGGAAAGTGCGCATGGTGACTGTTGTATTCAATCCCGATGCAATTTCTGTGTTTCAGCAACACTCTGATAGTCCACAGATAACAGAATGCCTCCAGATGTGCATCGGAAACTACTACTGGTCTTCCAGGGAACGATCAAAGCGTAGACTGTTTGAGACATTACTCCCATGGAGGAAAGTGCGCAGGGTGACTGTTGTATTCAATATCGAAGCAAATTCTGTGTTTCATCAACACTCTGATACTACCCAGATTACAGAATGCCTCCAGATGTGCATCGGAAACTACTACTGGCCTTCCAGAGCACGATCAAAGCGTAGACCCTTTGAGACATTACTCCCAATACAGAAAAGTGCGCATGGTGACTGTTGTATTCAACCCCGATGCAATTTCTGTGTTTCATCAACACTCTGATACTCCACAGATTACAGAATATCTCCAGATGTTCATCGGAAACTACTACTGGTCTTCCAGTGAACGATCAAAGCGTAAACTCTTTGAGACATTGCTCCCATGGAGGAAGGTGCGCATGGTGACTGTTGTATTCAATCCCGATGCAATTTCTGTGTTTCATCAACACTCTGATACTCCACAGTATACAGAATGCCTCCAGATGTGCATCGGGAACTACTACTGGTCTTCCAATGAACGATCAAAGCGTAGACTGTTAGAGACATTACTCCCATGGAGGAAGTTGCGCATGGTGACTGTTGCATTCAAACCCGATGCAATTTCTGTGTTTCATCAATACTCTGATAGTCCACAGATTACAGAATGCCTCCATATGTGCATCGGAAACTACTACTGGTCTTCCAGCGTCCGATCAAAGCGTAGAATGTTTGAGAATTACTCCCATGGAGGAAAGTGCGCATGGTGACTGTTGTATTCAATCCCGATGCAATTTCTGTGTTTCATCAACACTCAGATAGTAAAAACATTACAGAATGCCTCCAGATGAGCATCAGAAACTACTACTGGTGCTCCAGGGAACGATCAAAGCGTTAACTCTTGGAGACAATACTTCCATGGAGGAAAGTGCGCATGGTGAGTGTTGTATTCAATCCCGATGCAATTTCTGTGTTTCATCAACACTCTGATACTCCACAGATTACAGAATGCCACCAGATGTGCATCGGAAACTACTACTGTTCTTCCAGCATACGATCAAAGCGTAGACTGTTTGAGACATTGCTCCCGTGGAGGAAAGTGCGCGTTGTGACTGTTGTATTCAATTCCGGGGCAATTTCTGTGTTTCATCAACACTCTGATAGTCAACAGATTACAGAATGCCTCCAGATGTGCATCGGAAACTACTACTGGTCTTCCAGAGCACGATCAAAGCGTAGACTCTTTGAGACATTACTCCCAATGCAGAAAAGTGCGCATGGTGACTGTTGTATTCAATCCCGATGCAATTTCTGTGTTTCATCAACAGTCTGATAGTCCACAGATTACATAATATCTCCAGATGTGCATCGGAAACTACTACTGGTCTTCCAGGGAACGATCAATGCGTAGACTGATTGAGACATTACTCCCATGGAGGTAAGTGCGCATGGTGACTGTTTTATTCAATCCAGATGCAATTTCTGTGTTTCATCAACACTCTGATAGTCCACAGATTACAGAAAGCCTCCAGATGTGCATCGGAAACTATTAATGGTCTTGCAGGGAACGATAAAAGCGTAGACTGTTAGAGCCTTTACTCCCATGGAGGAAAGTGCGCATGCTGACTGTTGTCTTCAATCCCGATGCAATATCTGTGTTTCATCAACACTCTGATAGTTCACAGATTACAGAATGCCACCAGATGTCCAACGGAAACTACTACTGGTCTTCCAGGGAACGATCAAAGCGTAGACTCTTTGAGACGATACTCCCGTGGAGGAAAGTGCGCATGGTGAATGTTGTATTCAATCCCGATGCAATTTCTGTGTTTCAACAACACTCTGATAGTCCACAGATTACAGAATGCCTCCAGATGTGCATCGGAAACTACTACTGGTCTTCCTGGGAACGATCAAAGCGTAGACTGTTTGAGACATTACTCCCATATAGGAAAGTGGGCATGGTGACTGTTGTACTCAATCCCGATGTAATTTCTGTGTTTCATCAACACTTTGAACGTTCACAGATTACAGAATGCCTCCAGATGTGCATCGGAAAATACTAATGGTCTTCCAGGGTACGATCAAAGCGTAGACTCTTTGAGACATTACTCCCAATGCAGAAAAGTGCGCATGGTGACTGTTGTATTCAATCCCGATGCAATTTCTGTGTTTCATCAACACTCTGATAGTCCACAGATTACAGAATGCCACCAGATGTCCATCGGAAACTACTACTGGTCTTCCAGGGAAAGATCAAAGCGTAGACTCTTTGAGACATTACTCCCGTGGAGGAAAGTGCGCATGGTGAGTGTTGTGTTCAATCCCGAAGCAATTTCTGTGTTTCATCAACACTCTGATAGTGCACAGATTACAGAATGTCTCCAGATGTTCATCGGAAACTACTACTGGTCTTCCTGGTAACGATCAAAGCGTAGACTGTTTGAGACATTACTCGTAAGGAGGAAAGTGCGCATGGTGACTATTGTATTCAATCCCGATGCAATTTCTGTGTTTCATCAACACTCAGTTAGTCCACAGATTTCAGAATGACTCCAGATGTGCATCGGAAACTACTTCTGGTCTTCCAAGGAACGATCAAAGCGTAGACTGTTTGAGACACAACGCCCATGGAGGAAAGTGCGCATGGTGACTGTTGTATTCAATCCCGTTGCAAATTTCTGTGTTTCATCAACACTCAGTTAGTCCACAGATTTCAGAATGACTCCAGATGTGCATCGGAAACTACTTCTGGTCTTCCAAGGAACGATCAAAGCGTAGACTGTTTGAGACACAACGCCCATGGAGGAAAGTGCGCATGGTGACTGTTGTATTCAATCCCGTTGCAAATTTCTGTGTTTCATCAACACTCTAATAGTCACAGATTACAGAATGCCTCCAGATGTCCATCGGAAATTACTACTGGTCTTCCAGGGAAAGATCAAAGCGTAAACTCTTGGACACATTACTCCCATGGGGGAAGGTGCGCATGGTGACTGTTGTATTCAATCCCAATGGAATTTCTGTGTTTCATCAACACTCTGACATTCCACAGATTATAGAATGCCTCCATATTTGCATCGGAAACTACTACTGGTCTTCCAGTGAACGATCAAAGCGTAAACTCTTTGAGACATTACTCCCATGGAGGAAGGTGCGCATGGTGACTGTTGTATTCAATCCCGATGCAATTTCTGTGTTTCATCAACACTCTGATACTCCACAGTTTACAGAATGCCTCCAGATGTGCATCGGAAACTACTACTGGTCTTCCAATGAACGATCAAAGCGTAGATTGTTTGAGATCTTACTCCCATGGAGGAAAGTGCGCATGGTGACTGTTGTATTCAATTCCGATACAATTTCTGTCTTTCATCAAAACTATGATAGTCCACAGATTACAGAATGACTCCAAATGTGCATCGGAAACTACTACTGGTCTTCCAGGGAACAATCAAAGCGTAGACTGTTAGAGACATTACTCCCATGGAGGAAGTTGAGCATGGTGACTGTTGTAGTCAATCCCGATGCAATTTCTGTGTTTCATCAATACTCTGATAGTCCACAGATTACAGAATGCCTCCAGATGTGCATCGGAAACTACTACTGGTCGTCCAGGGTCCGATGAAAGCGTAGAATGTTGAGAATTACTCCCATGGAGGAAAGTGCGCATGGTGACTGTTGTGTTCAATCCCGATGCAATTTCTGTGTTTCATCCAAACTCTGATAGTAAAAACATTACAGAATGCCTCCAGATGTGCATCAGAAACTACTACTGGTACTCCAGGGAACGATCAAAGCGTTAACTCTTGGAGACAATACTCCCATGGAGGAAAGTGCGCATGGTGAGTGTTTTATTCAATCCCGATGCAATTTCTGTGTTTCATCAACACTCTGATACTCCACAGATTACAGAATGCCACCAGATGTGCATCGGAAACTACTACTGTTCTTCCAGGGTACGATCAAAGCGTTGACTGTTTGAGACATTGCTCCTGTGGAGGAAAGTGCGCGTTGTGACTGTTGTATTCAATTGCGGGGCAATTTCTGTGTTTCATCAACACTCTGATAGTCAACAGATTACAGAATGCCACCAGATGTGCATCGGAAACTACTACTGGTCTTCCAGGGAACGATCAATGCGTAGACTGTTTGAGACATTACTCCCATGGAGGTAAGTGCGCATGGTGACTGTTGTATTCAATCCCGATGCAATTTCTGTGTTTCATCAACACTATGATAGTCCACAGATTACAGAAAGCCTCCAGATGTGCATCGGAAACTATTAATGGTCTTGCAGGGAACGATCAAAGCGTAAACTCTTTGAGACATTACTCCCATGGAGGAAGGTGCGCATGGTGACTGTTGTATTCAATCCCGATGCAATTTATGTGTTTCATCAACACTCTGATAGTCCACAGATTACAGAATGCCTCCAGATGTGCATCGGAAACTACTACTGGTCTTCCAGGGAATGATCAAAGCGTAGACTGTTTGAGAATTACTCCCATGGAGGAAAGTGCGCATGGTGACTGTTGTATTCAATCCCGATGCAATTTCTGTGTTTCAGCAACACTCTGATAGTCCACAGATAACAGAATGCCTCCAGATGTGCATCGGAAACTACTACTGGTCTTCCAGGGAACGATCAAAGCGTAGACTGTTTGAGACATTACTCCCATGGAGGAAAGTGCGCAGGGTGACTGTTGTATTCAATATCGAAGCAAATTCTGTGTTTCATCAACACTCTGATACTACACAGATTACAGAATGCCTCCAGATGTGCATCGGAAACTACTACTGGCCTTCCAGAGCACGATCAAAGCGTAGACCCTTTGAGACATTACTCCCAATACAGAAAAGTGCGCATGGTGACTGTTGTATTCAACCCCGATGCAATTTCTGTGTTTCATCAACACTCTGATACTCCACAGATTACAGAATATCTCCAGATGTTCATCGGAAACTACTACTGGTCTTCCAGTGAACGATCAAAGCGTAAACTCTTTGAGACATTGCTCCCATGGAGGAAGGTGCGCATGGTGACTGTTGTATTCAATCCCGATGCAATTTCTGTGTTTCATCAACACTCTGATACTCCACAGTATACAGAATGCCTCCAGATGTGCATCGGGAACTACTACTGGTCTTCCAATGAACGATCAAAGCGTAGACTGTTAGAGACATTACTCCCATGGAGGAAGTTGCGCATGGTGACTGTTGCATTCAAACCCGATGCAATTTCTGTGTTTCATCAATACTCTGATAGTCCACAGATTACAGAATGCCTCCAGATGTGCATCGGAAACTACTACTGGTCTTCCAGCGTCCGATCAAAGCGTAGAATGTTTGAGAATTACTCCCATGGAGGAAAGTGCGCATGGTGACTGTTGTATTCAATCCCGATGCAATTTCTGTGTTTCATCAACACTCAGATAGTAAAAACATTACAGAATGCCTCCAGATGAGCATCAGAAACTACTACTGGTGCTCCAGGGAACGATCAAAGCGTTAACTCTTGGAGACAATACTTCCATGGAGGAAAGTGCGTATGGTGAGTGTTGTATTCAATCCCGATGCAATTTCTGTGTTTCATCAACACTCTGATACTCCACAGATTACAGAATGCCACCAGATGTGCATCGGAAACTACTACTGTTCTTCCAGCATACGATCAAAGCGTAGACTGTTTGAGACATTGCTCCCGTGGAGGAAAGTGCGCGTTGTGACTGTTGTATTCAATTCCGGGGCAATTTCTGTGTTTCATCAACACTCTGATAGTCAACAGATTACAGAATGCCTCCAGATGTGCATCGGAAACTACTACTGGTCTTCCAGAGCACGATCAAAGCGTAGACTCTTTGAGACATTACTCCCAATGCAGAAAAGTGCGCATGGTGACTGTTGTATTCAATCCCGATGCAATTTCTGTGTTTCATCAACAGTCTGATAGTCCACAGATTACATAATATCTCCAGATGTGCATCGGAAACTACTACTGGTCTTCCAGGGAACGATCAATGCGTAGACTGATTGAGACATTACTCCCATGGAGGTAAGTGCGCATGGTGACTGTTGTATTCAATCCCGATGCAATTTCTGTGTTTCATCAACACTCTGATAGTCCACAGATTACAGAAAGCCTCCAGATGTGCATCGGAAACTATTAATGGACTTGCAGGGAACGATAAAAGCGTAGACTGTTAGAGCCTTTACTCCCATGGAGGAAAGTGCGCATGCTGACTGTTGTCTTCAATCCCGATGCAATATCTGTGTTTCATCAACACTCTGATAGTTCACAGATTACAGAATGCCACCACATGTCCAACGGAAACTACTACTGGTCTTCCAGGGAACGATCAAAGCGTAGACTCTTTGAGACGATACTCCCGTGGAGGAAAGTGCGCATGGTGAATGTTGTATTCAATCCCGATGCAATTTCTGTGTTTCAACAACACTCTGATAGTCCACAGATTACAGAATGCCTCCAGATGTGCATCGGAAACTACTACTGGTCTTCCTGGGAACGATCAAAGCGTAGACTGTTTGAGACATTACTCCCATATAGGAAAGTGGGCATGGTGACTGTTGTACTCAATCCCGATGTAATTTCTGTGTTTCATCAACACTTTGAACGTTCACAATTTACAGAATGCCTCCAGATGTGCATCGGAAAATACTAATGGTCTTCCAGGGTACGATCAAAGCGTAGACTCTTTGAGACATTACTCCCAATGCAGAAAAGTGCGCATGGTGACTGTTGTATTCAATCCCGATGCAATTTCTGTGTTTCATCAACACTCTGATAGTCCACAGATTACAGAATGCCACCAGATGTCCATCGGAAACTACTACTGGTCTTCCAGGGAAAGATCAAAGCGTAGACTCTTTGAGACATTACTCCCGTGGAGGAAAGTGCGCATGGTGAGTGTTGTGTTCAATCCCGAAGCAATTTCTGTGTTTCATCAACACTCTGATAGTGCACAGATTACAGAATGTCTCCAGATGTTCATCGGAAACTACTACTGGTCTTCCTGGTAACGATCAAAGCGTAGACTGTTTGAGACATTACTCGTAAGGAGGAAAGTGCGCATGGTGACTATTGTATTCAATCCCGATGCAATTTCTGTGTTTCATCAACACTCAGTTAGTCCACAGATTTCAGAATGACTCCAGATGTGCATCGGAAACTACTTCTGGTCTTCCAAGGAACGATCAAAGCGTAGACTGTTTGAGACACAACGCCCATGGAGGAAAGTGCGCATGGTGACTGTTGTATTCAATCCCGTTGCAAATTTCTGTGTTTCATCAACACTCAGTTAGTCCACAGATTTCAGAATGACTCCAGATGTGCATCGGAAACTACTTCTGGTCTTCCAAGGAACGATCAAAGCGTAGACTGTTTGAGACACAACGCCCATGGAGGAAAGTGCGCATGGTGACTGTTGTATTCAATCCCGTTGCAAATTTCTGTGTTTCATCAACACTCTGATAGTCACAGATTACAGAATGCCTCCAGATGTCCATCGGAAATTACTACTGGTCTTCCAGGGAAAGATCAAAGCGTAAACTCTTGGACACATTACTCCCATGGGGGAAGGTGCGCATGGTGACTGTTGTATTCAATCCCAATGGAATTTCTGTGTTTCATCAACACTCTGACATTCCACAGATTATAGAATGCCTCCATATTTGCATCGGAAACTACTACTGGTCTTCCAGTGAACGATCAAAGCGTAAACTCTTTGAGACATTACTCCCATGGAGGAAGGTGCGCATGGTGACTGTTGTATTCAATCCCGATGCAATTTCTGTGTTTCATCAACACTCTGATACTCCACAGTTTACAGAATGCCTCCAGATGTGCATCGGAAACTACTACTGGTCTTCCAATGAACGATCAAAGCGTAGATTGTTTGAGATCTTACTCCCATGGAGGAAAGTGCGCATGGTGACTGTTGTATTCAATTCCGATACAATTTCTGTCTTTCATCAAAACTCTGATAGTCCACAGATTACAGAATGACTCCAAATGTGCATCGGAAACTACTACTGGTCTTCCAGGGAACAATCAAAGCGTAGACTGTTAGAGACATTACTCCCATGGAGGAAGTTGAGCATGGTGACTGTTGTAGTCAATCCCGATGCAATTTCTGTGTTTCATCAATACTCTGATAGTCCACAGATTACAGAATGCCTCCAGATGTGCATCGGAAACTACTACTGGTCGTCCAGGGTCCGATGAAAGCGTAGAATGTTGAGAATTACTCCCATGGAGGAAAGTGCGCATGGTGACTGTTGTGTTCAATCCCGATGCAATTTCTGTGTTTCATCCAAACTCTGATAGTAAAAACATTACAGAATGCCTCCAGATGTGCATCAGAAACTACTACTGGTACTCCAGGGAACGATCAAAGCGTTAACTCTTGGAGACAATACTCCCATGGAGGAAAGTGCGCATGGTGAGTGTTTTATTCAATCCCGATGCAATTTCTGTGTTTCATCAACACTCTGATACTCCACAGATTACAGAATGCCACCAGATGTGCATCGGAAACTACTACTGTTCTTCCAGGGTACGATCAAAGCGTTGACTGTTTGAGACATTGCTCCTGTGGAGGAAAGTGCGCGTTGTGACTGTTGTATTCAATTGCGGGGCAATTTCTGTGTTTCATCAACACTCTGATAGTCAACAGATTACAGAATGCCACCAGATGTGCATCGGAAACTACTACTGGTCTTCCAGGGAACGATCAATGCGTAGACTGTTTGAGACATTACTCCCATGGAGGTAAGTGCGCATGGTGACTGTTGTATTCAATCCCGATGCAATTTCTGTGTTTCATCAACACTATGATAGTCCACAGATTACAGAAAGCCTCCAGATGTGCATCGGAAACTATTAATGGTCTTGCAGGGAACGATCAAAGCGTAAACTCTTTGAGACATTACTCCCATGGAGGAAGGTGCGCATGGTGACTGTTGTATTCAATCCCGATGCAATTTATGTGTTTCATCAACACTCTGATAGTCCACAGATTACAGAATGCCTCCAGATGTGCATCGGAAACTACTACTGGTCTTCCAGGGAATGATCAAAGCGTAGACTGTTTGAGAATTACTCCCATGGAGGAAAGTGCGCATGGTGACTGTTGTATTCAATCCCGATGCAATTTCTGTGTTTCAGCAACACTCTGATAGTCCACAGATAACAGAATGCCTCCAGATGTGCATCGGAAACTACTACTGGTCTTCCAGGGAACGATCAAAGCGTAGACTGTTTGAGACATTACTCCCATGGAGGAAAGTGCGCAGGGTGACTGTTGTATTCAATATCGAAGCAAATTCTGTGTTTCATCAACACTCTGATACTACACAGATTACAGAATGCCTCCAGATGTGCATCGGAAACTACTACTGGCCTTCCAGAGCACGATCAAAGCGTAGACCCTTTGAGACATTACTCCCAATACAGAAAAGTGCGCATGGTGACTGTTGTATTCAACCCCGATGCAATTTCTGTGTTTCATCAACACTCTGATACTCCACAGATTACAGAATATCTCCAGATGTTCATCGGAAACTACTACTGGTCTTCCAGTGAACGATCAAAGCGTAAACTCTTTGAGACATTGCTCCCATGGAGGAAGGTGCGCATGGTGACTGTTGTATTCAATCCCGATGCAATTTCTGTGTTTCATCAACACTCTGATACTCCACAGTATACAGAATGCCTCCAGATGTGCATCGGGAACTACTACTGGTCTTCCAATGAACGATCAAAGCGTAGACTGTTAGAGACATTACTCCCATGGAGGAAGTTGCGCATGGTGACTGTTGCATTCAAACCCGATGCAATTTCTGTGTTTCATCAATACTCTGATAGTCCACAGATTACAGAATGCCTCCAGATGTGCATCGGAAACTACTACTGGTCTTCCAGCGTCCGATCAAAGCGTAGAATGTTTGAGAATTACTCCCATGGAGGAAAGTGCGCATGGTGACTGTTGTATTCAATCCCGATGCAATTTCTGTGTTTCATCAACACTCAGATAGTAAAAACATTACAGAATGCCTCCAGATGAGCATCAGAAACTACTACTGGTGCTCCAGGGAACGATCAAAGCGTTAACTCTTGGAGACAATACTTCCATGGAGGAAAGTGCGTATGGTGAGTGTTGTATTCAATCCCGATGCAATTTCTGTGTTTCATCAACACTCTGATACTCCACAGATTACAGAATGCCACCAGATGTGCATCGGAAACTACTACTGTTCTTCCAGCATACGATCAAAGCGTAGACTGTTTGAGACATTGCTCCCGTGGAGGAAAGTGCGCGTTGTGACTGTTGTATTCAATTCCGGGGCAATTTCTGTGTTTCATCAACACTCTGATAGTCAACAGATTACAGAATGCCTCCAGATGTGCATCGGAAACTACTACTGGTCTTCCAGAGCACGATCAAAGCGTAGACTCTTTGAGACATTACTCCCAATGCAGAAAAGTGCGCATGGTGACTGTTGTATTCAATCCCGATGCAATTTCTGTGTTTCATCAACAGTCTGATAGTCCACAGATTACATAATATCTCCAGATGTGCATCGGAAACTACTACTGGTCTTCCAGGGAACGATCAATGCGTAGACTGATTGAGACATTACTCCCATGGAGGTAAGTGCGCATGGTGACTGTTGTATTCAATCCCGATGCAATTTCTGTGTTTCATCAACACTCTGATAGTCCACAGATTACAGAAAGCCTCCAGATGTGCATCGGAAACTATTAATGGTCTTGCAGGGAACGATAAAAGCGTAGACTGTTAGAGACTTTACTCCCATGGAGGAAAGTGCGCATGCTGACTGTTGTATTCAATCCCGATGCAATATCTGTGCTTCATCAACACTCTGATAGTTCACAGATTACAGAATGCCACCAGATGTCCATCGGAAACTACTACTGGTCTTCCAGGGAACGATCAAAGCGTAGACTCTTTGAGACAATACTCCTGTGGAGGAAAGTGCGCATGGTGAATGTTGTATTCAATCCCGATGCAATTTCTGTGTTTCAACAACACTCTGATAGTCCACAGATTACAGAATGCCTCCAGATGTGCATCGGAAACTACTACTGGTCTTCCTGGGAACGATCAAAGCGTAGACTGTTTGAGACATTACTCCCATATAGGAAAGTGGGCATGGTGACTGTTGTACTCAATCCCGATGCAATTTCTGTGTTTCATCAACACTCTGGTAGTCCACAGATTACAGAATGCCACCAGATGTCCATCGGAAACTACTACTGGTCTTCCAGGGAACGATCAAAGCGTAGACTGTTTGAGACGTTGCTCCCATGGAGGAAAGTGCGCATGGTGACTGTTGTATTCAATCCCGATGCTATTTCTGTGTTTCATCAACACTCTGATAGTCCACAGATTACAGAATGCCACCAGATGTCCATCGGAAACTACTACTGGTCTTCCAGGGAAAGATCAAACCGTAGACTCTTTGAGACATTACTCCCGTGGAGGAAAGTGCGCATGGTGAGTGTTGTGTTCAATCCCGAAGCAATTTCTGTGTTTCATCAACACTCTGATAGTGCACAGATTACAGAATGTCTCCAGATGTTCATCGGAAACTACTACTGGTCTTCCTGGTAACGATCAAAGCGTAGACTGTTTGAGACATTACTCGTAAGGAGGAAAGTGCGCATGGTGACTATTGTATTCAATCCCGATGCAATTTCTGTGTTTCATCAACACTCAGTTAGTCCACAGATTTCAGAATGACTCCAGATGTGCATCGGAAACTACTTCTGGTCTTCCAAGGAACGATCAAAGCGTAGACTGTTTGAGACACAACGCCCATGGAGGAAAGTGCGCATGGTGACTGTTGTATTCAATCCCGTTGCAAATTTCTGTGTTTCATCAACACTCAGTTAGTCCACAGATTTCAGAATGACTCCAGATGTGCATCGGAAACTACTTCTGGTCTTCCAAGGAACGATCAAAGCGTAGACTGTTTAAGACACAACGCCCATGGAGGAAAGTGCGCATGGTGACTGTTGTATTCAATCCCGTTGCAAATTTCTGTGTTTCATCAACACTCTGATAGTCACAGATTACAGAATGCCTCCAGATGTCCATCGGAAATTACTACTGGTCTTCCAGGGAAAGATCAAAGCATAAACTCTTGGACACATTACTCCCATGGGGGAAGGTGCGCATGGTGACTGTTGTATTCAATCCCAATGGAATTTCTGTGTTTCATCAACACTCTGACATTCCACAGATTATAGAATGCCTCCATATTTGCATCGGAAACTACTACTGGTCTTCCAGTGAACGATCAAAGCGTAAACTCTTTGAGACATTACTCCCATGGAGGAAGGTGCGCATGGTGACTGTTGTATTCAATCCCGATGCAATTTCTGTGTTTCATCAACACTCTGATACTCCACAGTTTACAGAATGCCTCCAGATGTGCATCGGAAACTACTACACGTTCTTCCAATGAACGATCAAAGCGTAGATTGTTTGAGATCTTACTCCCATGGAGGAAAGTGCGCATGGTGACTGTTGTATTCAATTCCGATACAATTTCTGTCTTTCATCAAAACTCTGATAGTCCACAGATTACAGAATGACTCCAAATGTGCATCGGAAACTACTACTGGTCTTCCAGGGAACAATCAAAGCGTAGACTGTTAGAGACATTACTCCCATGGAGGAAGTTGAGCATGGTGACTGTTGTAGTCAATCCCGATGCAATTTCTGTGTTTCATCAATACTCTGATAGTCCACAGATTACAGAATGCCTCCAGATGTGCATCGGAAACTACTACTGGTCGTCCAGGGTCCGATGAAAGCGTAGAATGTTGAGAATTACTCCCATGGAGGAAAGTGCGCATGGTGACTGTTGTGTTCAATCCCGATACAATTTCTGTGTTTCATCCAAACTCTGATAGTAAAAACATTACAGAATGCCTCCAGATGTGCATCAGAAACTACTACTGGTACTCCAGGGAACGATCAAAGCGTTAACTCTTGGAGACAATACTCCCATGGAGGAAAGTGCGCATGGTGACTGTTGTATTCAATCCCGATGCAATTTCTGTGTTTCATCAACACCCTGATACTCCACAGATTACAGAATGCCACCAGATGTGCATCGGAAACTACTACTGTTCTTCCAGGGTACGATCAAAGCGTTGACTGTTTGAGACATTGCTCCTGTGGAGGAAAGTGCGCGTTGTGACTGTTGTATTCAATTGCGGGGCAATTTCTGTGTTTCATCAACACTCTGATAGTCAACAGATTACAGAATGCCACCAGATGTGCATCGGAAACTACTACTGGTCTTACAGGGAACGATCAATGCGTAGACTGTTTGAGACATTACTCCCATGGAGGTAAGTGCGCATGGTGACTGTTGTATTCAATCCCGATGCAATTTCTGTGTTTCATCAACACTCTGATAGTCCACAGATTACAGAAAGCCTCCAGATGTGCATCGGAAACTATTAATGCTCTTGCAGGAACGATCAAAGCGTAGACTGTTAGAGACTTTACTCCCATGGAGGAAAGTGCGCATGCTGACTGTTGTATTCAATCCCGAAGCAATATCTGTGTTTCATCAACACTCCGATAGTCCACAGATTACAGAATGCCACCAGATGTCCATCGGAAACTACTACTGGTCTTCCAGGGAAAGATCAAAGCGTAGACTCTTTGAGACATTACTCCCGTGGAGGAAAGTGCGCATGGTGTGTGTTGTGTTCAATCCCGAAGCAATTTCTGTGTTTCATCAACACTCTGATACTCCACAGATTACAGAATGCCTCCAGCTGTTCATCGGAAACTACTACTGGTCTTCCAGGCCACGATCAAAGCGTAGACTCTTTGAGACATTACTCCCAATGCAGAAAAGTGCGCATGGTGACTGTTGTATTCAATCCCGATGCAATTTCTGTGTTTCATCAACAGTCTGATAGTCCACATTACAGAATATCTCCAGATGTGCATCGGAAGCTACTACTGGTCTTCCAGGGAACGATCAATGCGTAGACTGATTGAGACATTACTCCCATGGAGGTAAGTGCGCATGGTGACTGTTGTATTCAATCCCGATATAATCTCTGTGTTTCATCAACACTCTGATAGTCCACAGATTACAGAATGCCTCCAGATTTGCATCGGAAAATACTACTGTACTTCCAGAGCACGATCAAAGCGTAGACTGTTTGAGACATTACTCCCAATGCAGAAAAGTGCGCATGGTGACTGTTGTATTCAATCCCGATGAATTTTCTGTGTTTCATCAACAGTCTGATAGTCCACAGATTACAGAATGCCTCTAGATGTGCATAGGAAAGTACTACTGGTCTTGCAGGGAACGATCAAAGCGTAGACTGTTAGAGACATTACTCCCATGGAGGAAAGTGCGAATGCTGACTGTTGTATTCAATCCCGATGCAATATCTGTGTTTCATCAACACTCTGATAGTCCACAGATTACAGAAAGCCTCCAGATGTGCATCGGAAACTATTAATGGTCTTGCAGGGAACGATCAAAGCGTAGACTGTTAGAGACTTTACTCCCATGGAGGAAAGTGCGCATGGTGACAGTTGTATTCAATCCCGATGCAATTTCTGTGTTTCAACAACACTCTGATATTCCACAGATTACAGAATGCTCCAGATGTGCATCGGAAACTACTACTGGTCTTCCTGGGAACGATCAAACCGTAGGCTGTTAGAGACATTACTCCCATATAGGAAAGTGGGCATGGTGACAGTTTTACTCAATCCCGATGCAATTTCTGTGTTTCATCAACACTTTGAACGTTCACAGATTACAGAATGCCTCCAGATGTGCATCGGAAAATACTAATGGTCTTCCAGGGTACGATCAAAGCGTAGACTCTTTGAGACATTACTCCCAATGCAGAAAAGTGCGCATGGTGACTGTTATATTCAATCCCGATGCAATTTCTGTGTTTTATCAACACTCTGATAGTCCACAGATTACAGAATGCCTCCAGATGTGCATCGGAAACTACTACTGGTCTTCCAGGGAACGATCAAAGCGTAGACTGTTTGAGACATTACTCCCATGGAGGAAAGTGCGCATGGTGACAGTTGTATTCAATCCCGATGCAATTTCTGTGTTTCATCAACACTCTGATAGTCCACAGATTAGAGAAAGCCTTCAGATGTGCATCGGAAACTACTACTGGTCTTGCAGGGAACGATCAAAGCGTAGTCTGTTAGAGACATTACTCCCATGGAGGAAAGTGCGCATGCTGACTGTTGTATTCAATCCCGATGCAATTTCTGTGTTTCATCAACACTCTGATAGTCCACAGATTACAGAATGCCACCAGATGTCCATCGGAAACTACTACTGGTTTTCCAGGGAATGATCAAAGCGTAGACTCTTTGAGACATTACTCCCGTGGAGGAAAGTGCGCATGGTGAGTGTTGTGTTCAATCCCGAAGCAATTTCTGTGTTTCATCAACACTCTGATAGTGCACAGATTACAGAATGTCTCCAGATGTTCATCGGAAACTACTACTGGTCTTCCTGGTAACGATCAAAGCGTAGACTGTTTGAGACATTACTCGTAAGGAGGAAAGTGCGCATGGTGACTATTGTATTCAATCCCGATGCAATTTCTGTGTTTCATCAACACTCAGTTAGTCCACAGATTTCAGAATGACTCCAGATGTGCATCGGAAACTACTTCTGGTCTTCCAAGGAAGGATCAAAGCGTAGACTGTTTGAGACACAACGCCCATGGAGGAAAGTGCGCATGGTGACTGTTGTATTCAATCCCGTTGCAAATTTCTGTGTTTCATCAACACTCTGATAGTCACAGATTACAGAATGCCTCCAGATGTAGATCGGAAATTACTACTGGTCTTCCAGGGAACGATCAAAGCGTAAACTCTTGGACACATTACTCCCATGGAGGAAGGTGCGCATGGTGACTGTTGTATTCAATCCCGATGGAATTTTTGTGTTTCATCAACACTCTGACATTCCACTGATTATAGAATACCTCCATATTTGCATCGGAAACTACTACTGGTCTTCCAGTGAACGAACAAAGCGTAAACTCTTTGAGACATTACTCCCATGGAGGAAGGTGAGCATGGTGACAGTTGTATTCAATCCCGATGCAATTTCTGTGTTTCATCAACACTCTGATACTCCACAGTTTACAGAATGCCTCCAGATGTGCATCGGAAACTACTACTGGACTTCCAATGAACGATCAAAGCGTAGACAGTTTGAGATCTTACTCCCATGGAGGAAAGTGCGCATGGTGACTGTTGTATTCAATTCCGATACAATTTCTGTGTTTCATCAAAACTCTGATAGTCCACAGATTACAGAATGCCTCCAAATGTGCATCGGAAACTACTACTGGTCTTCCAGGGAACAATCAAAGCGTTAACTCTTGGAGACAATACTCCCATGGAGGAAAGTGCGCATGGTGACTGTTGTATTCAATCCCGATGCAATTTCTGTGTTTCATCAACACCCTGATACTCCACAGATTACAGAATGCCACCAGATGTGCATCGGAAACTACTACTGTTCTTCCAGGGTACGATCAAAGCGTTGACTGTTTGAGACATTGCTCCCGTGGAGGTAAGTGCGCGTTGTGACTGTTGTATTCAATTGCGGGGCAATTTCTGTGTTTCATCAACACTCTGATAGTCAAAAGATTACAGAATGCCACCAGATGTGCATCGGAAACTACTACTGGTCTTCCAGTTAACGATCAATGCGTAGACTGTTTGAGACATTACTCCCATGGAGGTAAGTGCGCATGGTGACTGTTGTATTCTATCCCGATGCAATTTCTGTGTTTCATCAACACTCTGCTAGTCCACAGATTACAGAAAGCCTCCAGATGTGCATCGGAAACTATTAATGGTCTTGCAGGGAACGATCAAAGCGTAGACTGTTAGAGACTTTACTCCCATGGAGGAAAGTGCGCATGCTGACTGTTGTATTCAATCCCGATGCAATATCTGTGTTTCATCAACACTCTGATAGTCCACAGATTACAGAAAGCCTCCAGATGTGCATCGGAAACTATTAATGGTCTTGCAGGGAACGATCAAAGCGTAGACTGTTAGAGACTTTACTCCCATGGAGGAAAGTGCGCATGGTGACAGTTGTATTCAATCCCGATGCAATTTCTGTGTTTCAACAACACTCTGATATTCCACAGATTACAGAATGCTCCAGATGTGCATCGGAAACTACTACTGGTCTTCCTGGGAACGATCAAACCGTAGGCTGTTAGAGACATTACTCCCATATAGGAAAGTGGGCATGGTGACAGTTTTACTCAATCCCGATGCAATTTCTGTGTTTCATCAACACTTTGAACGTTCACAGATTACAGAATGCCTCCAGATGTGCATCGGAAAATACTAATGGTCTTCCAGGGTACGATCAAAGCGTAGACTCTTTGAGACATTACTCCCAATGCAGAAAAGTGCGCATGGTGACTGTTATATTCAATCCCGATGCAATTTCTGTGTTTCATCAACACTCTGATAGTCCACAGATTACAGAATGCCTCCAGATGTGCATCGGAAACTACTACTGGTCTTCCAGGGAACGATCAAAGCGTAGACTGTTTGAGACATTACTCCCATGGAGGAAAGTGCGCATGGTGACAGTTGTATTCAATCCCGATGCAATTTCTGTGTTTCATCAACACTCTGATAGTCCACAGATTAGAGAAAGCCTTCAGATGTGCATCGGAAACTACTACTGGTCTTGCAGGGAACGATCAAAGCGTAGTCTGTTAGAGACATTACTCCCATGGAGGAAAGTGCGCATGCTGACTGTTGTATTCAATCCCGATGCAATTTCTGTGTTTCATCAACACTCTGATAGTCCACTGATTACAGAATGCCACCAGATGTCCATCGGAAACTACTACTGGTTTTCCAGGGAATGATCAAAGCGTAGACTCTTTGAGACATTACTCCCGTGGAGGAAAGTGCGCATGGTGAGTGTTGTGTTCAATCCCGAAGCAATTTCTGTGTTTCATCAACACTCTGATAGTGCACAGATTACAGAATGTCTCCAGATGTTCATCGGAAACTACTACTGGTCTTCCTGGTAACGATCAAAGCGTAGACTGTTTGAGACATTACTCGTAAGGAGGAAAGTGCGCATGGTGACTATTGTATTCAATCCCGATGCAATTTCTGTGTTTCATCAACACTCAGTTAGTCCACAGATTTCAGAATGACTCCAGATGTGCATCGGAAACTACTTCTGGTCTTCCAAGGAAGGATCAAAGCGTAGACTGTTTGAGACACAACGCCCATGGAGGAAAGTGCGCATGGTGACTGTTGTATTCAATCCCGTTGCAAATTTCTGTGTTTCATCAACACTCTGATAGTCACAGATTACAGAATGCCTCCAGATGTCCATCGGAAATTACTACTGGTCTTCCAGGGAACGATCAAAGCGTAAACTCTTGGACACATTACTCCCATGGAGGAAGGTGCGCATGGTGACTGTTGTATTCAATCCCGATGGAATTTTTGTGTTTCATCTACACTCTGACATTCCACTGATTATAGAATACCTCCATATTTGCATCGGAAACTACTACTGGTCTTCCAGTGAACGAACAAAGCGTAAACTCTTTGAGACATTACTCCCATGGAGGAAGGTGAGCATGGTGACAGTTGTATTCAATCCCGATGCAATTTCTGTGTTTCATCAACACTCTGATACTCCACAGTTTACAGAATGCCTCCAGATGTGCATCGGAAACTACTACTGGACTTCCAATGAACGATCAAAGCGTAGACAGTTTGAGATCTTACTCCCATGGAGGAAAGTGCGCATGGTGACTGTTGTATTCAATTCCGATACAATTTCTGTGTTTCATCAAAACTCTGATAGTCCACAGATTACAGAATGCCTCCAAATGTGCATCGGAAACTACTACTGGTCTTCCAGGGAACAATCAAAGCGTTAACTCTTGGAGACAATACTCCCATGGAGGAAAGTGCGCATGGTGACTGTTGTATTCAATCCCGATGCAATTTCTGTGTTTCATCAACACCCTGATACTCCACAGATTACAGAATGCCACCAGATGTGCATCGGAAACTACTACTGTTCTTCCAGGGTACGATCAAAGCGTTGACTGTTTGAGACATTGCTCCCGTGGAGGTAAGTGCGCGTTGTGACTGTTGTATTCAATTGCGGGGCAATTTCTGTGTTTCATCAACACTCTGATAGTCAAAAGATTACAGAATGCCACCAGATGTGCATCGGAAACTACTACTGGTCTTCCAGTTAACGATCAATGCGTAGACTGTTTGAGACATTACTCCCATGGAGGTAAGTGCGCATGGTGACTGTTGTATTCTATCCCGATGCAATTTCTGTGTTTCATCAACACTCTGATAGTCCACAGATTACAGAAAGCCTCCAGATGTGCATCGGAAACTATTAATGGTCTTGCAGGGAACGATCAAAGCGTAGACTGTTAGAGACTTTACTCCCATGGAGGAAAGTGCGCATGCTGACTGTTGTATTCAATCCCGATGCAATATCTGTGTTTCATCAACACTCTGATAGTCCACAGATTACAGAATGCCACCAGATGTCCATCGGAAACTACTACTGGTCTTCCAGGGAACGATCAAAGCGTAGACTCTTTGAGACAATACCCCCATGGAGGAATGTGCGCAGGGTGACTGTTGTATTCAATCCCGATGCAATTTCTGTGTTTCAACAACACTCTGATAGTCCACAGATAACTGAATGCCTCCAGATGTGCATCGGAAACTACTACTGGTCTTCCTGGGAACGATCAAAGCGTAGACTGTTTGAGACATTACTCCCATATAGGAAAGTGGGCATGGTGACTGTTGTACTCAATCCCGATGCAATTTCTGTGTTTCATCAACACTTTGAACGTTCACAGATTACAGAATGCCTCCAGATGTGCATCGGAAAATACTACTGGTCTTCCAGGGAACGATCAAAGCGTAGACTCTTTGAGACATTACTCCCAATGCAGAAAAGTGCGCATGGTGACTGTTGTATTCAATCCCGATGCAATTTCTGTGTTTCATCAACACTCTGATAGTCCACAGATTAGAGAAAGCCTTCAGATGTGCATCGGAAACTACTACTGGTCTTGCAGGGAACGATCAAAGCGTAGACTGTTAGAGACATTACTCCCATGGAGGAAAGTGCGCATGCTGACTGTTGTATTCAATCCCGAAGCAATTTCTGTGTTTCATCAACACTCTGATAGTCCACAGATTACAGAATGCCACCAGATGTCCATCGGAAACTACTACTGGTCTTCCAGGGAAAGATCAAAGCGTAGACTCTTTGAGACATTACTCCCATGGAGGAAAGTGCGCATGGTGAGTGTTGTGTTCAATCCCGAAGCAATTTCTGTGTTTCATCAACACTCTGAGAGTCCTCAGATTACAGAATGCCGCCAGATGTGCATCGGAAACCACTATTGGTCTTCCAGGGAACGATCAAAGCGTATACTGATTGAGAATTACTCCCATGGAGGGAAGTGAACATGGTGACTGTTGTATTCAATCCCGATTCAATTTCTGTATTTCATCAACACTCTGATAGTCCACAGATTACAGAATGTCTCAAGATGTTCATCGGAAACTACTACTGGTCTTCCTGGGAACGATCAAAGCGTAGACTGTTTGAGACATTACTCGTAAGGAGGAAAGTGCGCATGGTGACTATTGTATTCAATCCCGATGCAATTTCTGTGTTTCATCAACACTCAGTTAGTCCACAGATTTCAGAATGACTCCAGATGTGCATCGGAAACTACTTCTGGTCTTCCAAGGAACGATCAAAGCGTAGACTGTTTGAGACACAACGCCCATGGAGGAAAGTTCGCATGGTGACTGTTGTATTCAATCCCGTTGCAAATTTCTGTGATTCATCAATACTCTGATAGTCACAGATTACAGAATGCCTCCAGATGTCCATCGGAAATTACTACTGGTCTTCCAGGGAACGATCAAAGCGTAAACCCTTGGACACATTACTCCCATGGAGGAAACTGCGCATGGAGACTGTTGTATTCAATCCCGATGGAATTTCTGTGTTTCATCAACACTCTGACATTCCACAGATTATAGAATGCCTCCATATTTGCATCGGAAACTACTACTGGTCTTCCAGTGAACGATCAAAGCGTAAACTCTTTGAGACATTGCTCCCATGGAGGAAGGTGCGCATGGTGACTGTTGTATTCAATCCCTATGCAATTTCTGTGTTTCATCAACACTCTGATACTCCACAGTTTACAGAATGACTCCAGATGTGCATCGGAAACTACTACTGGTCTTCAAATGAACGATCAAAGCGTAGACTGTTTGAGAATTACTCCCATGGAGGAAACTGCGCATGGTGACTGTTGTATTCAATCCCGATGCAATTTCTGTGTTTCATCAACACTCTGATACTCCACAGATTACAGAATGCCACCAGATGTGCATCGGAAACTACTACTGATCTTCCAGGGTACGATCAAAACGTAGACTTTTTGAGAATTACTCCCATGGAGTAAAGTGAGCATGGTGACTGTTGTATTCAATCCCGATGCAATTTCTGTGTTTCATCAGTACTCTGATACTCCACAGATTACAGAATGCCTCCAGATGTTCATCGGAAACTACTACTGGTTCTTCCAGGCCACGATCAAAGCGTAGACTGTTTGAGAATTACTCCCATGCAGGAAAGTGCGCTGGTGACTGTTGTATTCAATCCCGATGCAATTTCTGTGTTTCATTAAAAGTCTGATAGCCCACAGATTACAGAATATCTCAAGATGTGCATCGCAAAGTATTACTGGTTTTCCAGGGAACGATCAAAGCGTAGACTGTTAGAGACATTACTCCCATGGAGGAAAGTGAGCATAGTGACTGTTGTAATCAATCCCGATGCAATTTCTGTGTTTCATCAACACTCTGATAGTCACAGATTACAGAATGCCTCCAGATGTGCATCGGAAACTACTACTGGTCTTCCAGAGCACGATCAAAGCCTAGTCTCTTTGAGACATTACTCCCAATGCAGAAAAGTGCGCATGGTGACTGTTGTATTCAATCCCGATGCAATTTCTGTGTTTCATCAACAGTCTGATAGTCCACAGATTACAGAATATCTCCAGATGTCCATCGGAAACTACCTCTGGTCTTCCAGGGAACGATCAATGCGTAGTCTGTTTGAGACATTACTCCCATGGAGGTAAGTGCGCATGGTGACTGTTGTATTCAATCCCGATGCAATTTCTGTGTTTCATCAACACTCTGATAGTCCACAGATTACAGAAAGCCTCCAGATGTGCATCAGAAACTACTACTGGTATTCCAGGGAACGATCAAAGCGTAAACTCTTTGAGACAATACTCCCATGGAGGAAAGTGCGCATGGTGACGTATTCAATCCCGATGCAATTTCTGTGTTTCATCAACACTCTGATACTCCACAGATTACAGAATGCCTCCAGATGTTAATCGGAAACTAATACTGGTCTTCCAGGCCACGATCAAAGCGTAGACTGTTTGAGAATTACTCCCATGCAGGAAAGTGCGCTTGGTGACTGTTGTATTCAATCCCGATGCAATTTCTGTGTTTCATTAAAAGTCTGATAGCCCACAGATTACAGAATATCTCTAGATGTGCATCCCAAACTATTACTGGTTTTCCAGGGAACGATCAAAGCGTATACTGTTTGAGACATTACTCCCGTGGAAGAAAGTGCGCATGATGACTGTTGTATTCAATCCCGATGCAACTTCTCTGTTTCATCAACACTATGATTGTCCACAGATTACGGAATGCCTCCAGATGTGCATCGGAAACTACTACTGGTCTTCCAGGGAATGATCAAAGCGTAGACTGTTTGAGACATTACTCCCATATAGGAAAGTGGGCATGGTGACTGTTGTACTCAATCCCGATGCAATTTCTCTGTTTCATCAACACTTTGAACGTTCACAGATTACAGAATGCCTCCAGATGTGCATCGGAAAATACTACTGGTCTTCCAGGGAACGATCAAAGCGTAGACTCTTTGAGACATTACTCCCAATGCAGAAAAGTGCGCATGGTGACTGTTGTATTCAATCCCGATGCAATTTCTGTGTTTCATCAACACTCTGATACTCCACAGATTACAGAATATCTCCAGATGTGCATCGGAAACTACTACTTGTCTTCCAGGGAACGATCAAAGCGTAGACTGTTTGAGACATTACTCCCATGGAGGAAAGTGCGCATGGTGACTGTTGTATTCAATCCCGATGCAATTACTGTGTTTCATCAACACTCTGATAGTCCACAGATTAGAGAAAGCCTTCAGATGTGCATCGGAAACTACTACTGGTCTTGCAGGGAACGATCAAAGCGTAGACTGTTAGAGACATTACTCCCATGGAGGAAAGTGCGCATGCTGACTGTTGTATTCAATCCCGATGCAATTTCTGTGTTTCATCAACACTCTGATAGTCCACAGATTACAGAATGCCACCAGATGTCCATCGGAAACTACTACTGGTCTTCCAGGGAAAGATCAAAGCGTAGACTCTTTGAGACATTACTCCCATGGAGGAAAGTGCGCATGGTGAGTGTTGTGTTCAATTACGAAGCAATTTCTGTGTTTCATCAACACTCTGATAGTCCACAGATTTCAGAATGACTCCAGATGTGCATCGGAAACTACTTCTGGTCTTCCAAGAACGATCAAAGCGTAGACTGTTTGAGACACAACGCCCATGGAGGAAAGTGCGCATGGTGACTGTTGTATTCAATCCCGTTGCAAATTTTCGTGTTTCATCAATACTCTGATAGTCACAGATTACAGAATGCCTCCAGATGTCCATCGGAAATTACTACTGGTCTTCCAGGGAACGATCAAAGCGTAAACCCTTGGACACATTACTCCCATGGAGGAAACTGCGCATGGAGACTGTTGTATTCAATCCCGATGGAATTTCTGTGTTTCATCAACACTCTGACATTCCACAGATTATAGAATGCCTCCATATTTGCATCGGAAACTACTACTGGTTTTCCAGTGAACGATCAAAGCGTAAACTCTTTGAGACATTGCTCCCATGGAGGAAGGTGCGCATGGTGACTGTTGTATTCAATCCCTATGCAATTTCTGTGTTTCATCAACACTCTGATACTCCACAGTTTACAGAATGACTCCAGATGTGCATCGGAAACTACTACTGGTCTTCAAATGAACGATCAAAGCGTAGACTGTTTGAGAATTACTCCCATGGAGGAAACTGCGCATGGTGACTGTTGTATTCAATCCCGATGCAATTTCTGTGTTTCATCAACACTCTGATACTCCACAGATTACAGAATGCCACCAGATGTGCATCGGAAACTACTACTGATCTTCCAGGGTACGATCAAAACGTAGACTTTTTGAGAATTACTCCCATGGAGTAAAGTGCGCATGGTGACTGTTGTATTCAATCCCGATGCAATTTCTGTGTTTCATCAGCACTCTGATACTCCACAGATTACAGAATGCCTCCAGATGTTCATCGGAAACTACTACTGGTCTTCCAGGCCACGATCAAAGCGTAGACTGTTTGAGAATTACTCCCATGCAGGAAAGTGCGCTGGTGACTGTTGTATTCAATCCCGATGCAATTTCTGTGTTTCATTAAAAGTCTGATAGCCCACAGATTACAGAATATCTCAAGATGTGCATCGCAAAGTATTACTGGTTTTCCAGGGAACGATCAAAGCGTAGACTGTTAGAGACATTACTCCCATGGAGGAAAGTGAGCATAGTGACTGTTGTAATCAATCCCGATGCAATTTCTGTGTTTCATCAACACTCTGATAGTCACAGATTACAGAATGCCTCCAGATGTGCATCGGAAACTACTACTGGTCTTCCAGAGCACGATCAAAGCGTAGTCTCTTTGAGACATTACTCCCAATGCAGAAAAGTGCGCATGGTGACTGTTGTATTCAATCCCGATGCAATTTTTGTGTTTCATCAACACTCTGATAGTCCACATATTACAGAATACCTCCAGATGTGCATCGGAAACTACTACTGGTCTTCCAGGGAATGATCAAAGCGTAGACTGTTTGAGAATTACTCCCATGGAGGAAAGTGCGCATGGTGACTGTTGTATTCAATCCCGATGCAATTTCTGTGTTTCAGCAACACTCTGATAATCCACAGATAACAGAATGCCTCCAGATGTGAATCGGAAACTACTACTGGCCTTCCAGGGAACGATCAAAGAATAGACTGTTTGAGACATCACTCCCATGGAGGAAAGTGCGCATGGTGAAAGTTGTATTTAATCCCGATGCAATTTCTGTGTTTCATCAACAGTCTGATAGTTCACAAATTACAGAATGCCTCCAGATGTGCATCGGAAACTACTACTGGTCTTCCTGGGAACGATCAAAGCGTAGACTGTTTGAGACATTACTCCCATATAGGAAAGTGGGCATGGTGACTGTTGTACTCAATCCCGATGCAATTTCTGCGTTTCATCAACACTTTGAACGTTCACAGATTACAGAATGGCTCCAGATGTCCATCGGAAAATACTAATGGTCTTCCAGGGTACGATCAAAGCGTAGACTCTTTGAGACATTACTCCCAATGCAGAAAAGTGCGCATTTTGACTGTTGTATTCAATCCCGATGCAAATTCTGTGTTTCATCAACACTCTGATAGTCCACAGATTAGAGAAAGCCTTCAGATGTGCATCGGAAACTACTACTGGTCTTGCAGGGAACGATCAAAGCGTAGACTGTTAGAGACATTACTCCCATGGAGATAAGTGAGCATGCTGACTGTTGTATTCAATCCCGATGCAATTTCTGTGTTTCATTAAAAGTCTGATAGCCCACAGATTACAGAATATCTCCAGATGTGCATCCGAAACTATTACTGGTTTTCCAGGGAACGATCAAAGCGTATACTGTTTGAGACATTACTCCCGTGGAAGAAAGTGCGCATGATGACTGTTGTATTCAATCCCGATGCAACTTCTCTGTTTCATCAACACTATGATTGTCCACAGATTACGGAATGCCTCCAGATGTGCATAGGAAACTACTACTGGTCTTCCAGGGAATGATCAAAGCGTAGACTGTTTGAGAATTACTCCCATGGAGGAAAGTGCGCATGTTGACTGTTGTATTCAATCCCGAAGAAATTTCTGTGTTTCATCAACACTCTGAGAGTCCACAGATTACACAATGGCTCCAGATGTGCATCGAGAACTACTACTGGTCTTCCAGGGAACGATCAAAACGTAGACTGTCTGAGACATTACTCGCATGGAGGAAAGTGCGCATGGTGACTGTTTTATTCAATCCCGATGCAATTTTTGTGTTTCATCAACACTCTGATAGTCCAGAGATTACAGAATGCCTCCAGATGTGCATCGGAAACAACTTCTGGTCTTCCAGAGAACGATCAAAGCGTAGAATGTTTGAGACACTACTCCCGTGGAGGAAAGTGCGCATGGTGACTGTTGTATTCAATCCCGATGCAATTTATGTGTTTCATCAACACTCTGATAGTCCACATATTACAGAATACCTCCAGATGTGCATCGGAAACTACTACTGGTCTTCCAGGGAATGATCAAAGCGTAGACTGTTTGAGAATTACTCCCATGGAGGAAAGTGCGCATGGTGACTGTTGTATTCAATCCCGATGCAATTTCTGTGTTTCAGCAACACTCTGATAATCCACAGATAAGAGAATGCCTCCAGATGTGAATCGGAAACTACTACTGGTCTTCCAGGGAACGATCAAAGAATAGACTGTTTGAGACATCACTCCCATGGAGGAAAGTGCGCATGGTGAATGTTGTATTTAATCCCGATGCAATTTCTGTGTTTCATCAACAGTCTGATAGTTCACAGATTACAGAATGCCTCCAGATGTGCATCGGAAACTACTACTGGTCCTCCTGGGAACGATCAAAGCGTAGACTGTTTGAGACATTACTCCCATATAGGAAAGTGGGCATGGTGACTGTTGTACTCAATCCCGATGCAATTTCTGTGTTTCATCAACACTTTGAACGTTCACAGATTACAGAATGCCTCCAGATGTGCATCGGAAAATACTAATGGTCTTCCAGGGTACGATCAAAGCGTAGACTCTTTGAGACATTACTCCCAATGCAGAAAAGTGCGCATTTTGACTGTTGTATTCAATCCCGATGCAATTTCTGTGTTTCATCAACACTCTGATAGTCCACAGATTACAGAATGCCTCCAGATGTGCATCGGAAACTACTACTGGTCTTCCAGGGAACGATCAAAGCGTAGACTGTTTGAGACATTACTCCCATGGAGGAAAGTGCGCATGGTGACTGTTGTATTCAATCCCGATGCTAATTCTGTGTTTCATCAACACTCTGATAGTCCACAGATTAGAGAAAGCCTTCAGATGTGCATCGGAAACTACTACTGGTCTTGCAGGGAACGATCAAAGCGTAGACTGTTAGAGACATTACTCCCATGGAGATAAGTGCGCATGCTGACTGTTGTATTCAATCCCGATGCAATTTCTGTGTTTCATCAACACTCTGATAGTCCACAGATTACAGAATGCCACCAGATGTCCATCGGAAACTACTACTGGTCTTCCAGGGAAAGATCAAAGCGTAGACTCTTTGAGACCTTACTCCCGTGGAGGAAAGTGCGCATGGTGAGTGTTGTGTTCAATCCCGAAGCAATTTCTGTGTTTCATCAACACTCTGATAGTGCACAGATTACAGAATGTCTCCAGATGTTCATCGGAAACTACTACTGGTCTTCCTGGTAACGATCAAAGCGTAGACTGTTTGAGACATTACTCGTAAGGAGGAAAGTGCGCATGGTGACTATTGTATTCAATCCCGATGCAATTTCTGTGTTTCATCAACACTCAGTTAGTCCACAGATTTCAGAATGACTCCAGATGTGCATCGGAAACTACTTCTGATCTTCCAAGCAACGATCAAAGCGTAGACTGTTTGAGACACAACGCCCATGGAGGAAAGTGCGCATGGTGACTGTTGTATTCAATCCCGTTGCCAATTTCTGTGTTTCATCAACACTCTGATAGTCACAGATTACAGAATGCCTCCAGATGTCCATCGGAAATTACTACTGGTCTTCCAGGGAACGATCAAAGCGTAAACTCTTGGACACATTACTCCCATGGAGGAAGGTGCGCATGGTGCCTGTTGTATTCAATCCCGATGGAATTTCTGTGTTTCATCAACACTCTGACATTCCACAGATTATAGAATGCCTCCATATTTGCATCGGAAACTACTACTGGTCTTCCAGTAAACGATCAAAGCGTAAACTCTTTGAGACATTACTCCCGTGGAGGAAAGTGCGCATGGTGACAGTTGTATTCAATCCCGATGCAATTTCTGTGTTTCATCAAAACTCGTATAGTCCACAGATTACAGAATGCCTCCAGATGTGCATCGGAAACTAATACTGGTCTTCCAGGGAACGATCAAAGCGTAGACTGTTAGAGACATTACTCCCATGAAGGAAGGTGCGCATGGTGACTGATGTATACAATCCCGATGCAATTTCTGTGTTTCATCAATACTCTGATAGTCCACAGATTACAGAATGCCTCCAGACGTGCATTGAAAACTACTACTGGTCTTCCAGGGAACGATCAAAGCGTAGAATGTTTGAGAATTACTCCCATGGAGGAAAGTGCGCATGGTGACTGTTGTATTCAATCCCGATGCAATTTCGGTGTTTCATCAACACTCTGATAGTAAACACATTACAGAATGCCTCCAGATGTGCATCAGAAACTACTACTGGTATTCCAGTGAACGATCAAAGCGTAAACTCTTTGAGACAATACTGCCATGGAGGAACGTACGCATGGTGACTGTTGTATTCAATCCCGATGCATTTTCTGTGTTTCATCAACACTCTGATACTCCACAGATTACAGAATGCCTCCAGATGTTCATCGGAAACTACTACTGGTCTTCCAGGGAACGATCAAAGCGTAGACTGTTTGAGACATTGCTCCCGTGGAGGAAAGTGTGCGTTGTGACTGTTGTATTCAATCCCGATGCAATTTCTGTGTTTCATCAACACTCTGATAGTCCACAGATTACAGAATGCCACCAGATGTGCATCGGGAACTACTACTGGTCTTCCATGGAACGATCAAAGCGTATAATGTTTGAGAATTACTCCCATGTGGGAAAGTGCGCATGGTGACAGTTGTATTCAATCCTGATGCTATTTCTGTGTTTCATCAACACTCTGATAATAAATACATTACAGAATGCCTCCAGATGTGCATCAGAAACTACTACTGGTATTCCAAGGAACGATCAAAGCGTAGACTGTTTGAGACATTACCCGAAAGGAGGAAAGTGCGCATGGTGACTGTTGTATTCAATCCCGGTTCAATATCTGTGTTTCATCAACACTCTGATAGTCCACAGATTACAGAATGCCACCAGATGTCCATCGGAAACTAATACTGGTCTTCCTGGGAACGATCAAACCGTAGACTGTTTGAGACATTACTCAAAAGGAGGAAAGTGCGCATGGAGACTGTTGTATTCAATCCCGATGCAATTTCTTTGTTTCATCAACACTCAGTTAGTCCACAGGTTTCAGAATGACTCCAGATGTGCATCGGAAACTACTTCTGGTCTTCCAAGGAACGATTAAGGCGTAGACTGTTTGAGACACTACTCCCATGGAGGAAAGTGCGCAATGTGACTTTTGTATTCAATCCCGATGCAATTTCTGTGTTTCATCAACACTGTGATAGTCACAGATTAGAGGATGCCTCCAGATGTCCATCGGAAATTACTACTGGTCTTCCAGGGAATGATCAAAGCGTAGACTGTTTGAGACATTACTCCCGTGGAGGAAAGTCCGCGTTGTGACTGTTGTATTCAATCCCGATGAAATTTCTGTGTTTCATCAACACTCTGATAGTCCACAGATTACAGAATGCCACCAGATGTGAATCGGAAACTACTACTGGTCTACCAGGGAACGATCAAAGCGTAGCATAATTGAGAATTACTCCCATGGAGGAAAGTGCGCATGGTGACTGTTGTATTCAATCCCGATTCCATGTCTGTGTTTCATCAACACTCTGATAGTCCACAGATTACAGAAAGCCTCCAGATGTGCATCAGAAACTACTACTGGTATTCCAAGGAACGATCAAAGCGTAAACTCTTTGAGACAATACTCCCATGGAGGAAAGTGCGCATGGTGACGTATTCAATCCCGATGCAATTTCTGTGTTTCATCAACACTCTGATACTCCACAGATTACAGAATGCCTCCAGATGTTCATCGGAAACTAATACTGGTCTTCCAGGCCACGATCAAAGCGTAGACTGTTTGAGAATTACTCCCATGCAGGAAAGTGCGCTTGGTGACTGTTGTATTCAATCCCGATGCAATTTCTGTGTTTCATTAAAAGTCTGATAGCCCACAGATTACAGAATATCTCCAGATGTGCATCCCAAACTATTACTGGTTTTCCAGGGAACGATCAAAGCGTAGACTGTTTGAGACATTACTCCGGTGGAAGAAAGTGCGCATGATGACTGTTGTATTCAATCCCGATGCAACTTCTCTGTTTCATCAACACTCTGATTGTCCACAGATTACAGAATGCCTCCAGATGTGCATCGGAAACTACTACTGGTCTTCCAGGGAATGATCAAAGCGTAGACTGTTTGAGAATTACTCCCATGGAGGAAAGAGCGCTTAAAGAATGTTGTATTCAATCCCGAAGAAATTTCTGTGTTTCATCAACACTCTGAGAGTCCACAGATTACACAATGGCTCCAGATGTGCATCGAAAACTACTACTGGTCTTCCAGGGAACGATCAAAACGTAGACTGTCTGAGACATTTCTCGCATGGAGGAAAGTGCGCATGGTGACTGTTTTATTCAATCCCGATGCAATTTCTGTGTTTCATCAACACTCTGATAGTCTAGAGATTACAGAATGCCTCCAGATGTGCATCGGAAACAACTTCTGGTCTTCCAAAGAACGATCAAAGCGTAGAATGTTTGAGACACTACCCCCGTGGAGGAAAGTGCGCATGGTGACTGTTGTATTCAATCCCGATGCAATTTATGTGTTTCATCAACACTCTGATAGTCCACATATTACAGAATGCCTCCAGATGTGCATCGGAAACTACTACTGGTCTTCCAGGGAATGATCAAAGCGTAGACTGTTTGAGAATTACTCCCATGGAGGAAAGTGCGCATGGTGACAGTTGTATTCAATCCCGATGCAAATTCTGTGTTTCATCAACACTCTGATACTCCACAGATTACAGAATGCCTCCAGATGTTCATCGGAAACTAATACTGGTCTTCCAGTCCACGATCAAAGCGTAGACTGTTTGAGAATTACTCCCATGCAGGAAAGTGCGCTTGGTGACTGTTGTATTCAATCCCGATGCAAATTCTGTGTTTCATTAAAAGTCTGATAGCCCACAGATTACAGAATATCTCCAGATGTGCATCCCAAACTATTACTGGTTTTCCAGGGAACGATCAAAGCGGAGACTGTTTGAGACATTACTCCCGTGGAAGAAAGTGCGCATGGTGACTGTTGTATTCAATCCCGATGCAAATTCTGTGTTTCATCAACACTCTGATAATAAATACATTACAGAATGCCTCTAGATGTGCATCGGAAACTACTACTGGTCTTCAAGGGACGATCAAAGCGTAGACTGTTTGAGACATTACTCCCATGGAGGAAAGTGTGCATGGTGACTGTTGTATTCAATCCCGATGCAATTTCTGTGTTTCATCAACACTCTGATAGGCCACAGATTCAGAAAGCCTCCAGATGTGCATCGGAATCTACTACTGGTCTTGCAGGGAAAGATCAAAGCGTAGACTGTTAGAGACATTACTCCCATGGAGGAAAGTGCGCATGCTGACTGTTGTATTCAATCCCGATGCAATTTCTGTGTTTCATCAACACTCTGATAGTCCACAGATAATAGAATGCCACCAGATGTCCATCGGAAACTATTACTGGTCTTCCAGGGAACTATCAAAGCGTAGACTCTATGAGACATTACTCCCGTGGAGGAAAGTGCGCATGGTGACTGTTGTGTTCAATCCCGATGCAATTTCTGTGTTTCATCAACACTCTGATAGTCCTCAGAATACAGAATGCCACCAGATGTTCATCGGAAACTACTACTGGTCTTCCAGGGAACGATCAAAGCGTATACTGATTGAGAATTACTCCCATGGAGGGAAGCGAACATGGTGACTGTTGTATTCAATCCCGATTCAATTTCTGTATTTCATCAACACTCTGATAGTCCACAGATTACAGAATGCCTCCAGATGTTCATCGGAAACTACTACTGGTCTTCCTGGGAACGATCAAAGCGTCGACTGTTTTAGACATTACTCGAAAGGAGGAAAGTGCGCATGGTGACTGTTGTATTCAATCCCGATGCAAATTCGGTGTTTCATCAACACTCTGATAGTCACAGATTACAGAATGCCTCCAGATGTCCATCGGAAATTGCTACTGGTCTCCATAATAACGATCAAATCGTAAACTCTTGGGCACATTACTCCCATGGAGGAAGGTGCGCATTGAGACTGTTGTATTCAATCCCGATGGAATTTCTGTGTTTCATCAAACTCTGACACTCCACAGATTATAGAATGCCTCCATATGTGCATCGGAAACTACTACTGGTCTTCCAGTGAACGATCAAAGCGTAAACTCTTTGAGACATTACTCCCATGGAGGAAGGTGCGCATGGTCACTGTTGTATTCAATCCCGATGCAATTTCTGTGTTTCATCAACACTCTGATACTCACAGATTACAGAATGCCTCCAGATGTGCATCGGAAACTACTACTGGTCTTCCAGGGAACGATCAAAGCGTAGACTCTTAGAGACATTACTCCCACGGAGGAAGGTGCGCATGGTGACTGTTGTATTCAATCCCGATGAAATTTTTGTGTTTCATCAACACTTTGATAGTCCACAGATTACAGAATGCCTCCAGATGTGCATCGGAAACTAGTACTGGTCTTCCAGGGAACGATCAAAGCGAGAATGTTTGAGAATTACTCCCATGGAGGAAACTGCGCATGGTGACTGTTGTATTCTATCCCGATGCAATTTCTGTATTTCATCAACACTCTGATACTCCACAGATTACAGAATGCCAACAGATGTGCATCGGAAACTACTACTATTCTTCCAGGGAACGATCAAAGCGTAGACTGTTTGAGACATTACTCCCGTGGAGGAAAGTGCGCGTTGTGACTATTGTATTCCATCCCGGTGCAATTTCTGTGTTTCATCAACACTCTGATAGTCCACAGATTACAGAATGCCACCAGATGTGCATCGGAAACTACTACTGGTCTACCAGGGAACGATCAAAGCGTACACTGTTTGAGACATTACTCCCGTGGAGGAAAGTGGGCATGGTGACTGTTGTATTCAATCCCGATGAAATTACTGTGTTTCATCAACACTCTGATAGTCCACAGATTACAGAATGCCTCCAGATGTTCATCGGAAACTACTACTGGTCTTCCTTGGAACGATCAAAGCGTAGACTGTTTGAGACATTATTCGAAAGGAGGAAAGTGCGCATGGTGACTGTTGTATTCAATCCCGATGCAATTTCTGTGTTTCATCAACACTCAGTTAGTCCACAGATTTCAGAATGCCACCAGATGTGCATCGGAGACTACTTCTGGTCTTCCAAGGAACGATCAAGGCGTAGACTGTTTGAGACACTACTCCCATGGAGGAAAGTGCGCATGGTGGCTGTTGTATTCAATCCCATTGCAAATTCTGTGTTTCATCAACACTCTGATAGTCCACAGATTACAGAATATCTCCAGATGTGCATCGGAAACTAGTACTGGTCTTCCAGGGAACGATCAAAACGTAGACTGTTTGAGACATTACTCCCATGGAGGAAAGTGCGCATGGTGACTGTTGTATTCAATCCCGATGCAATTTCTGTGTTTCATCAACACTCTGATACTCCACAGATTACAGAATGCCACCAGATGTGCATCGGAAACTACTACTGTTCTTCCAGGATACGATCAAAACGTAGACTGTTTGAGACATTGCTCCCGTGGAGGAAAGTGCGCGTTGTGACTGTTGTATTCAATTGCGGGGCAATTTCTGTGTTTCATCAACACTCTGATAGTCAACAGATTACAGAATGCCACCAGATGTGCATCGGAAACTACTACTGGTCTTCCAGAGAACGATCAATGCGTAGACTGTTTGAGACATTACTCCCATGGAGGTAAGTGCGCATGGTGACTGTTGTATTAAATCCCGATGCATTTTCTGTGTTTCAACAACACTCTGATAGTCCACAGATAACTGAATGCCTCCAGATGTGCATCGGAAACTACTACTGGTCTTCCTGGGAACGATCAAAGCGTAGACTGTTTGAGACATTACTCCCATATAGGAAAGTGGGCATGGTGACTGTTGTACTCAATCCCGATGCAATTTCTGTGTTTCATCAACACTTTGAACGTTCACAGATTACAGAATGCCTCCAGATGTGCATCGGAAAATACTACTGGTCTTCCAGGGAACGATCAAAGCATAGACTCTTTGAGACATTACTCCCAATGCAGAAAAGTGCGCATGGTGACTGTTGTATTCAATCCCGATGCAATTTCTGTGTTTCATCAACACTCTGATACTCCACAGATTACAGAATATCTCCAGATGTGCATCGGAAACTACTACTTGTCTTCCAGGGAACGATCAAAGCGTAGACAGTTTGAGACATTACTCCCATGGAGGAAAGTGCGCATGGTGACTGTTGTATTCAATCCCGATGCAATTTCTGTGTTTCATCAACACTCTGATAGTCCACAGATTAGAGAAAGCCTTCAGATGTGCATCGGAAACTACTACTGGTCTTGCAGGGAACGATCAGAGCGTCGACTGTTAGAGACATTACTCTCATGGAGGAAAGTGCGCATGCTGACTGTTGTATTCAATCCCGATGCAATTTCTGTGTTTCATCAACACTCTGATAGTCCACAGATTACAGAATGCCACCAGATGTCCATCGGAAACTACTACTGGTCTTCCAGGGAAAGATCAAAGCGTAGACTCTTTGAGACATTACTCCCGTGGAGGAAAGTGCGCATGGTGACAGTTGTATTCAATCCCGATGCAATTTCTGTGTTTCATCAAAACTCGTATAGTCCACAGATTACAGAATGCCTCCAGATGTGCATCGGAAACTAATACTGGTCTTCCAGGGAACGATCAAAGCGTAGACTGTTAGAGACATTACTCCCATGAAGGAAGGTGCGCATGGTGACTGATGTATACAATCCCGATGCAATTTCTGTGTTTCATCAATACTCTGATAGTCCACAGATTACAGAATGCCTCCAGACGTGCATTGAAAACTACTACTGGTCTTCCAGGGAACGATCAAAGCGTAGAATGTTTGAGAATTACTCCCATGGAGGAAAGTGCGCATGGTGACTGTTGTATTCAATCCCGATGCAATTTCGGTGTTTCATCAACACTCTGATAGTAAACACATTACAGAATGCCTCCAGATGTGCATCAGAAACTACTACTGGTATTCCAGTGAACGATCAAAGCGTAAACTCTTTGAGACAATACTGCCATGGAGGAACGTACGCATGGTGACTGTTGTATTCAATCCCGATGCATTTTCTGTGTTTCATCAACACTCTGATACTCCACAGATTACAGAATGCCTCCAGATGTTCATCGGAAACTACTACTGGTCTTCCAGGGAACGATCAAAGCGTAGACTGTTTGAGACATTGCTCCCGTGGAGGAAAGTGTGCGTTGTGACTGTTGTATTCAATCCCGATGCAATTTCTGTGTTTCATCAACACTCTGATAGTCCACAGATTAGAGAATGCCACCAGATGTGCATCGGGAACTACTACTGGTCTTCCATGGAACGATCAAAGCGTATAATGTTTGAGAATTACTCCCATGTGGGAAAGTGCGCATGGTGACAGTTGTATTCAATCCTGATGCTATTTCTGTGTTTCATCAACACTCTGATAATAAATACATTACAGAATGCCTCCAGATGTGCATCAGAAACTACTACTGGTATTCCAAGGAACGATCAAAGCGTAGACTGTTTGAGACATTACCCGAAAGGAGGAAAGTGCGCATGGTGACTGTTGTATTCAATCCCGGTTCAATATCTGTGTTTCATCAACACTCTGATAGTCCACAGATTACAGAATGCCACCAGATGTCCATCGGAAACTAATACTGGTCTTCCTGGGAACGATCAAACCGTAGACTGTTTGAGACATTACTCAAAAGGAGGAAAGTGCGCATGGAGACTGTTGTATTCAATCCCGATGCAATTTCTTTGTTTCATCAACACTCAGTTAGTCCACAGGTTTCAGAATGACTCCAGATGTGCATCGGAAACTACTTCTGGTCTTCCAAGGAACGATTAAGGCGTAGACTGTTTGAGACACTACTCCCATGGAGGAAAGTGCGCAATGTGACTTTTGTATTCAATCCCGATGCAATTTCTGTGTTTCATCAACACTGTGATAGTCACAGATTAGAGGATGCCTCCAGATGTCCATCGGAAATTACTACTGGTCTTCCAGGGGATGATCAAAGCGTAGACTGTTTGAGACATTACTCCCGTGGAGGAAAGTCCGCGTTGTGACTGTTGTATTCAATCCCGATGAAATTTCTGTGTTTCATCAACACTCTGATAGTCCACAGATTACAGAATGCCACCAGATGTGAATCGGAAACTACTACTGGTCTACCAGGGAACGATCAAAGCGTAGCATAATTGAGAATTACTCCCATGGAGGAAAGTGCGCATGGTGACTGTTGTATTCAATCCCGATTCCATGTCTGTGTTTCATCAACACTCTGATAGTCCACAGATTACAGAAAGCCTCCAGATGTGCATCAGAAACTACTACTGGTATTCCAAGGAACGATCAAAGCGTAAACTCTTTGAGACAATACTCCCATGGAGGAAAGTGCGCATGGTGACGTATTCAATCCCGATGCAATTTCTGTGTTTCATCAACACTCTGATACTCCACAGATTACAGAATGCCTCCAGATGTTCATCGGAAACTAATACTGGTCTTCCAGGCCACGATCAAAGCGTAGACTGTTTGAGAATTACTCCCATGCAGGAAAGTGCGCTTGGTGACTGTTGTATTCAATCCCGATGCAATTTCTGTGTTTCATTAAAAGTCTGATAGCCCACAGATTACAGAATATCTCCAGATGTGCATCCCAAACTATTACTGGTTTTCCAGGGAACGATCAAAGCGTAGACTGTTTGAGACATTACTCCGGTGGAAGAAAGTGCGCATGATGACTGTTGTATTCAATCCCGATGCAACTTCTCTGTTTCATCAACACTCTGATTGTCCACAGATTACAGAATGCCTCCAGATGTGCATCGGAAACTACTACTGGTCTTCCAGGGAATGATCAAAGCGTAGACTGTTTGAGAATTACTCCCATGGAGGAAAGAGCGCTTAAAGAATGTTGTATTCAATCCCGAAGAAATTTCTGTGTTTCATCAACACTCTGAGAGTCCACAGATTACACAATGGCTCCAGATGTGCATCGAAAACTACTACTGGTCTTCCAGGGAACGATCAAAACGTAGACTGTCTGAGACATTTCTCGCATGGAGGAAAGTGCGCATGGTGACTGTTTTATTCAATCCCGATGCAATTTCTGTGTTTCATCAACACTCTGATAGTCCAGAGATTACAGAATGCCTCCAGATGTGCATCGGAAACAACTTCTGGTCTTCCAAAGAACGATCAAAGCGTAGAATGTTTGAGACACTACCCCCGTGGAGGAAAGTGCGCATGGTGACTGTTGTATTCAATCCCGATACAATTTATGTGTTTCATCAACACTCTGATAGTCCACATATTACAGAATGCCTCCAGATGTGCATCGGAAACTACTACTGGTCTTCCAGGGAATGATCAAAGCGTAGACTGTTTGAGAATTACTCCCATGGAGGAAAGTGCGCATGGTGACAGTTGTATTCAATCCCGATGCAAATTCTGTGTTTCATCAACACTCTGATACTCCACAGATTACAGAATGCCTCCAGATGTTCATCGGAAACTAATACTGGTCTTCCAGTCCACGATCAAAGCGTAGACTGTTTGAGAATTACTCCCATGCAGGAAAGTGCGCTTGGTGACTGTTGTATTCAATCCCGATGCAAATTCTGTGTTTCATTAAAAGTCTGATAGCCCACAGATTACAGAATATCTCCAGATGTGCATCCCAAACTATTACTGGTTTTCCAGGGAACGATCAAAGCGGAGACTGTTTGAGACATTACTCCCGTGGAAGAAAGTGCGCATGTTGACTGTTGTATTCAATCCCGATGCAAATTCTGTGTTTCATCAACACTCTGATAATAAATACATTACAGAATGCCTCTAGATGTGCATCGGAAACTACTACTGGTCTTCAAGGGACGATCAAAGCGTAGACTGTTTGAGACATTACTCCCATGGAGGAAAGTGCGCATGGTGACTGTTGTATTCAATCCCGATGCAATTTCTGTGTTTCATCAACACTCTGATAGGCCACAGATTCAGAAAGCCTCCAGATGTGCATCGGAATCTACTACTGGTCTTGCAGGGAAAGATCAAAGCGTAGACTGTTAGAGACATTACTCCCATGGAGGAAAGTGCGCATGCTGACTGTTGTATTCAATCCCGATGCAATTTCTGTGTTTCATCAACACTCTGATAGTCCACAGATAATAGAATGCCACCAGATGTCCATCGGAAACTATTACTGGTCTTCCAGGGAACTATCAAAGCGTAGACTCTATGAGACATTACTCCCGTGGAGGAAAGTGCGCATGGTGACTGTTGTGTTCAATCCCGATGCAATTTCTGTGTTTCATCAACACTCTGATAGTCCTCAGAATACAGAATGCCACCAGATGTTCATCGGAAACTACTACTGGTCTTCCAGGGAACGATCAAAGCGTATACTGATTGAGAATTACTCCCATGGAGGGAAGCGAACATGGTGACTGTTGTATTCAATCCCGATTCAATTTCTGTATTTCATCAACACTCTGATAGTCCACAGATTACAGAATGCCTCCAGATGTTCATCGGAAACTACTACTGGTCTTCCTGGGAACGATCAAAGCGTCGACTGTTTTAGACATTACTCGAAAGGAGGAAAGTGCGCATGGTGACTGTTGTATTCAATCCCGATGAAATTTTTGTGTTTCATCAACACTTTGATAGTCCACAGATTACAGAATGCCTCCAGATGTGCATCGGAAACTAGTACTGGTCTTCCAGGGAACGATCAAAGCGAGAATGTTTGAGAATTACTCCCATGGAGGAAACTGCGCATGGTGACTGTTGTATTCTATCCCGATGCAATTTCTGTATTTCATCAACACTCTGATACTCCACAGATTACAGAATGCCAACAGATGTGCATCGGAAACTACTACTATTCTTCCAGGGAACGATCAAAGCGTAGACTGTTTGAGACATTACTCCCGTGGAGGAAAGTGCGCGTTGTGACTATTGTATTCCATCCCGGTGCAATTTCTGTGTTTCATCAACACTCTGATAGTCCACAGATTACAGAATGCCACCAGATGTGCATCGGAAACTACTACTGGTCTACCAGGGAACGATCAAAGCGTAGACTGTTTGAGACATTACTCCCGTGGAGGAAAGTGGGCATGGTGACTGTTGTATTCAATCCCGATGAAATTACTGTGTTTCATCAACACTCTGATAGTCCACAGATTACAGAATGCCTCCAGATGTTCATCGGAAACTACTACTGGTCTTCCTGGGAACGATCAAAGCGTAGACTGTTTGAGACATTACTCGAAAGGAGGAAAGTGCGCATGGTGACTGTTGTATTCAATCCCGATGCAATTTCTGTGTTTCATCAACACTCAGTTAGTCCACAGATTTCAGAATGCCACCAGATGTGCATCGGAGACTACTTCTGGTCTTCCAAGGAACGATCAAGGCGTAGACTGTTTGAGACACTACTCCCATGGAGGAAAGTGCGCATGGTGGCTGTTGTATTCAATCCCATTGCAAATTCTGTGTTTCATCAACACTCTGATAGTCCACAGATTACAGAATATCTCCAGATGTGCATCGGAAACTAGTACTGGTCTTCCAGGGAACGATCAAAACGTAGACTGTTTGAGACATTACTCCCATGGAGGAAAGTGCGCATGGTGACTGTTGTATTCAATCCCGATGCAATTTCTGTGTTCCATCAACACTCTGATAGTCCACAGATTACAGAATGCCACCAGATGTCCATCGGAAACTACTACTGGTCTTCCAGGGAACGATCAAAGCGTAGACTGTTTGAGACATTACTAAAGTGGAGGAAAGTGCGCATGGTGACTGTTTTATTCAATCTCGATCCAATTTCTGTGTTTCATCAACACTCTGATAGTCCACAGAGTACAGAATGCCTCCAGATGTTTCATCGGAAACTACTACTGTTCTTCCTGGGAACGATCAAAGCGTAGACTGTTTGAGACATTACCCGAAAGGAGGAAAGTGCGCATGGTGACTGTTGTATTCAATCCCGACGCACTTTCTGTGTTTCATCAACACTCTGATAGTCCACAGATTACAGAATGCCACCAGATGTCCATCGGAAACTACTACTGGTCTTCCTGGGAACGATCAAACCGTAGACTGTTTGAGACATTACTCGAAAGGAGGAAAGTGCACATGGAGACTGTTGTATTCAGTCCCGATGCAATTTCTTTGTTTCATCAACACTCAGTTAGTCCACAGATTTCAGAATGACTCCAGATGTGCATCGGAAACTACTTCTGGTCTTCCAAGGAACGATCAAGGCGTAGACTGTTTGAGACACTACTCCCATGGAGGAAAGTGCGCATGGTGACTTTTGTATTCAATCCCGATGCAATTTCTGTGTTTCATCAACACTCTGATAGTCACAGATTACAGGATGCCTCCAGATGTCCATCGGATATTACTACTGGTCTTAAAGGGAATGATCAAAGCGTAGACTGTTTGAGACATTACTCCCGTGGAGGAAAGTCCGCGTTGTGACTGTTGTATTCAATCCCGATGAAATTTCTGTGTTTCATCAACACTCTGATAGTCCACAGATTACAGAATGCCACCAGATGTGAATCGGAAACTACTACTGGTCTACCAGGGAACGATCAAAGCGTAGCATGTTTGAGAATTACTCCCATGGAGGAAAGTGCGCATGGTGACTGTTGTATTCAATCCCGATTCCATTTCTGTGTTTCATCAACACTCTGATAGTCCACAGATTACAGAAAGCCTCCAGATGTGCATCGGAAACTACTACTGGTCTTCCAGGGAACGATCAAAGCGTAGAATGTTTGAGAATTACTCCCATGGAGGAAAGTGCGCATGGTGACTGTTGTATTCAATCCCGATGCAATTTCTGTGTTTCATCAACACTCTGATAGTCCACAAATTACAGAATGCCTCCAGATGTGCATCGGAAACTACTACTGGTCTTCCTGGGAACGATCAAAGCGTAGACTGTTTGAGACATTACTCGAAAGGAGGAAAGTGCGCATGGTGACTGTTGTATTCAATCAAGACGCAATTTCTGTGTTTCATCAACACTCAGTTACTCCACAGATTTCAGAATGCCTCCAGATGTGCATAGGAAACTACTTCTGGTCTTCCAGAGAACTATCAAAGCGTAGAATGTTTGAGACACTACCCCCGTAGAGGAAAGTGCGCATGGTGTCAGTTGTATTCAATCCCGATGCAATTTCTGTGTTTCAGCAACACTCTGATAGTCCACAGATAACAGAATGCCTCCAGATGTGCATCGGAAACTACTACTGGTCTTCCAGGGAACGATCAAAGCGTAGACTGTTTGAGACATCACTCCCATTGAGGAAAGTGCTCATGGTGACTGTTGTATTCAATCCCGATGCAATTTCTGTGATTCATCAACCGTCTGATAGTCCACAGATTACAGAATGCCTCCAGATGTGCATCGGAAACTACTACTGGTCTTCAAGGGACGATCAAAGCGTAGACTGTTAGAGACATTACTCCCATGGAGGAAAGTGCGCATGCTGACTGTTGTATTCAATCCCGATGCAATTTCTGTGTTTCATCAAATCTCTGATAGTCCACAGATTACAGAATATCTCCAGATGTGCATCAGGAACTAGTACTGGTCTTCCAGAGAACGATCAAAACGTAGACTGTTTGAGACATTACTCCCATGGAGGAAAGTGCGCATGGTGACTGTTGTATTCAATCCCGATGCAATATCTGTGTTCCATCAACACTCTGATAGTCCACAGATTACAGAATGCCACCAGATGTCCATCGGAAACTACCACTGGTCTTCCAGGGAACGATCAAAACGTAGACTGTTTGAGACATTACTAAAGTGGATGAAAATGCGCATGGTGACTGTTTTATTCAATCCCGATCCAATTTCTGTGTTTCATCAACACTCTGATAGTCCACAGAGTACAGAATGCCTCCAGATGTGCATCGGAAACTACTACTGTTCTTCCTGACAACGATCAAAGCGTAGACTGTTTGAGACATTACCCGAAAGGAGGAAAGTGCGCATGGTGACTGTTGTATTCAATCCCGACGCAATTTCTGTGTTTCATCAACACTCTGATAGTCCACAGATTACAGAATGCCACCAGATGTCCATCGGAAACTACTACTGGTCTTACTGGGAACGATCAAACCGTAGACTGTTTGAGACATTACTCGAAAGGAGGAAAGTGCGCATGGAGACTGTTGTATTCAGTCCCGATGCAATTTCTTTGTTTCATCAACACTCAGTTAGTCCACAGATTTCAGAATGACTCCAGATGTGCATCGGAAACTACTTCTGGTCTTCCAAGGAACGATCAAGGCGTAGACTGTTTGAGACACTACTCCCATGGAGGAAAGTGCGCATGGTGACTTTTGTATTCAATCCCGATGCAATTTCTGTGTTTCATCAACACTCTGATAGTCACAGATTACAGGATGCCTCCAGATGTCCATCGGAAATTACTACTGGTCTTCCAGGGAATGATCAAAGCGTAGACTGTTTGAGACATTACTCCCGTGGAGGAAGGTCAGCGTTGTGACTGTTGTATTCAATCCCGATGAAATTTCTGTGTTTCATCAACACTCTGATAGTCCACAGATTACAGAATGCAACCAGATGTGCATCGGAAACTACTACTGGTCTACCAGGGAACGATCAAAGCGTAGCATGTTTGAGAATTACCCCCATGGAGGAAAGTGCGCATGGTGACTGTTGTATTCAATCCCGATTCCATTTCTGTGTTTCATCAACACTCTGATAGTCCACAGATTACAGAAAGCATCCAGATGTGCATCGGAAACTACTACTGGTCTTCCAGGGAACGATCAAAGCGTAGAATGTTTGAGAATTACTCCCATGGAGGAAAGTGCGCATGGTGACTGTTGTATTCAATCCCGATGCAATTTCTGTGTTTCATCAACACTCTGATACTCCACAGATTACAGAATGCCTCCAGATGTTCATCGGAAACTACTACTAATCTTCCAGGCCACGATCAAAGCGTAGACTGTTTGAGAATTAATCCCTCGCAGGGAAGTGCGCTTGGTGACTGTTGTATTCAATCCCGATGCAATTTCCGTGTTTCATTAAAAGTCTGATAGCCCACAGATTACAAAATATCTCCAGATGTGAATCGCAAACTATTACTGGTTTTCCAGGGAACGACCAAAGCGTAGACTGCTTAAAACATTACTCTCGTGGAGGAAAGTGCGCATGGTGACTGTTGTATTCAATCCCGATGCAATTTCTGTGTTTCATCAACACTCTGATAGTCCACAAATTACAGAATGCCTCCAGATGTGCATCGGAAACTACTACTGGTCTTCCTGGGAACGTTCAAAGCGTAGACTGTTTGAGACATTACTCGAAAGGAGGAAATTGCACATGGTGACTGTTGTATTCAATCCCGACGCAATTTCTGTGTTTCATCAACACTCAGTTAGTCCACAGATTTCAGAATGCCTCCAGATGTGCATCGGAAACTACTTCTGGTCTTCCAGAGAACTATCAAAGCGTAGAATGTTTGAGACACTACCCCCGTGGAGGAAAGTGCGCATGGTGACTGTTGTATTCAATCCCGATGCAATTTATGTGTTTCATCAACACTCTGATAGTCCACAGATTACAGAATGCCTCCAGATGTGCATCGGAAACTACTACTGGTCTTCCAGTGAATGATCAAAGCGTAGACTGTTTGAGAATTACTCCCATGAAGGAAAGTGCGCATGGTGACAGTTGTATTCAATCCCGATGCAATTTCTGTGTTTCAGCAACACTCTGATAGTCCACAGATAACAGAATGCCTCCAGATGTGCATCGGAAACTACTACTGGTCTTCCAGGGAACGATCAAAGCGTAGACTGTTTGAGACATCACTCCCATTGAGGAAAGTGCTCATGGTGACTGTTGTATTCAATCCCGATGCAATTTCTGTGATTCATCAACCGTCTGATAGTCCACAGATTACAGAATGCCTCCAGATGTGCATCGGAAACTACTACTGGTCTTCAAGGGACGATCAAAGCGTAGACTGTTTGAGACATTACTCCCATGGAGGAAAGTGCGCATGGTGACTGTTGTATTCAATCCCGATGCAATTTCTGTGTTTCATCAACACTCTGATAGTCCACAGATAACAGAATGCCACCAGATGTCCATCGGAAACTATTACTGGTCTTCCAGGGAACTATCAAAGCGTAGACTCTATGAGACATTACTCCCGTGGAGGAAAGTGCGCATGGTGACTGTTGTGTTCAATCCCGATGCAATTTCTTTGTTTCATCAACACTCTGATAGTCCTCAGATTACAGAATGCCAAAAGATGTTCATCGGAAACTACTACTGGTCTTCCAGGGAACGATCAAAGCGTATACTGATTGAGAATTACTCCCATGGAGGGAAGCGAACATGGTGACTCTTGTATTCAATCCCGATTCAATTTCTGTATTTCATCAACACTCTGATAGTCCACAGATTACAGAATGCCTCCAGATGTGCATCGGAATCTACTACTGGTCTTGCAGGGAAAGATCAAAGCGTAGTCTGTTAGAGACATTACTCCCATGGAGGAAAGTGTGCATGCTGACTGTTGTATTCAATCCCGATGCAATTTCTTTGTTTCATCAACACTGTGATAGTCCACAGATTACAGAATACCTCCAGATGTGCATCGGAAACTAGTACTGGTCTTCCAGGGAACGATCAAAGCGAGAATGTTTGAGAATTACTCCCATGGAGGAAACTGCGCATGGTGACTGTTGTATTCTATCCCGATGCAATATCTGTATTTCATCAACACTCTGATACTCCACAGATTACAGAATGCCAACAGATGTGCATCGGAAACTACTACTATTCTTCCAGGGAACGATCAAAGCGTAGACTCTTTGAGACATTACTCCCGTGGAGGAAAGTGCGCGTTGTGACTGTTGTATTCCATCCCGGTGCAATTTCTGTGTTTCATCAACACTCTGATAGCCCACAGATTACAGAATGCCACCAGATGTGCATCGGAAACTACTACTGGTCTACCAGGGAACGATCAAAGCGTAGACTGTTTGAGACATTACTCCCGTGGAGGAAAGTGGGCATGGTGACTGTTGTATTCAATCCCGATGAAATTTCTGTGTTTCATCAACACTCTGTTAGTCCACAGATTACAGAATGCCTCCAGATGTTCATCGGAAACTACTACTGGTCTTCCTGGGAAAGATCAAAGCGTAGACTGTTTGAGACATTACTCGAAAGGAGGAAAGTGCGCATGGTGACTGTTGTATTCAATCCCGATGCAATTTCTGTGTTTCATCAACACTCAGTTAGTCCACAGATTTCAGAATGCCACCAGATGTGCATCGGAGACTACTTCTGGTCTTCCAAGGAACGATCAAGGCGTAGACTGTTTGAGACACTACTCCCATGGAGGAAAGTGCGCATGGTGGCTGTTGTATTCAATCCCGACGCAATTTCTGTGTTTCATCAACACTCTGATAGTCACAGATTACAGAATGCCTCCGGAAGTCCATCGGAAATTACTACTGGTCTTCCAGGGAACGATCAAAACGTAAACTCTTGCACACATTACTCCCATGGAGGAAGGTGCGCATGATGACCGTTGTATTCAATCCCGACGGAATTTCTGTGTTTCATCAACACTCTGACACTCCACAGATTATAGAATGCCTCCATATGTGCATCGGAAACTACTACTGGTCTTCCAGGGAACGATCAAAGCGTAAACTCTTTGAGACATTACTCCCATGGAGGAAGGTGCGCATGGTGACTGTTGTAATCAATCCCGATGCAATTTCTGTGTTTCATCAACACTCTGATACTCCACAGATTACAGAATGCCTCCAGATGTGCATCGGAAACTACTACTGGTCTTCCAGGGACGATCAAAGCGTAGACTGTTTGTGACATGACTCCCGTGGAGGAAAGAGCGCGTTGTGACTGTTGTATTCAATCCCGATGCAATTTCTGTGTTTCATCAACACTCTGATAGTCCATAGATTACAGAATGCCACCAGATGTGCATCGGAAACTACTACTGTTCTACCAGGGAACGATCAAAGCGTAGAATGTTTGAGAATTACTCCCATGGTGGAAAGTGCGCATGGTGACTGTTGTATTCAATCCCGATACAATTTCTGTGTTTCATCAACACTCTGATACTCCACAGATTACAGAATTCCTCCAGATGTTCATCGGAAACTACTACTGGTCTTCCAGGCCACGATCAAAGCGTAGACTCTTTGAGAATTTGTCCCTCGCAGGGAAGTGCGCTTGGTGACTGTTTTTTTCAATCCCGATGCAATTTCTGTGTTTCATTAAAAGTCTGATAGCCCACAGATTACAGAATATCTCCAGATGTGCATCGCAAACTATTACTGGTTCTCCATTGAACGATCAAAGCGTAGACTGTTTGAGACATTACTCCCGTGGAGGAAAGTGCGCATGGTGACTGTTGTATTCAATCCCGATGCAATTTCTGTGTTTCATCAACACTCTGATAGTCCACAGATTACAGAATGCCTCCAGATGTGCATCGGAAACTACTACTGGTCTTCCAGAGCACGATCAAAGCGTAGACTGTTTGAGACATTACTCCCAATGCAGAAAAGTGCGCATGGTGACTGTTGTATTCAATCCCGATGCAATTTCTGTGTCTCATCAACAGTCTGAAAGTCCACAGATTACAGAATATCTCCAGATGTGCATCGGAAACTAGTACTGGTCTTCCAGGGAACGATCAAAACGTAGACTGTTTGAGACATTACTCCCATGGAGAAAATTCGGCATAGGGGCAGTTGTTTTCAATCCCGACGCTATTTCTGTGTTTCATCAACTCTCTGATAGTCCACCGATTAAAGAATGCCACCAGATGTCCATCGGAAACTACTATTGGTCTTCCAGGAAACGATCAAAGCGTAGACTGTTTGAGACATTACTCCCGTGGAGGAAAGTGCGCATGGTGACTGTTGTATTCAATCCCGATGCAATTTCTGTGTTTCATCAACACTCTGATATTCCACAAATTACAGAATGCCTCCAGATGTGCATCGGAATCTACTACTGGTCTTCCTGGGAACGATCAAAGCGTAGACTGTTTGAGACATTACTCGAAAGGAGGAAAGTGCGCATGGTGACTGTTGTATACAATCCCGACGCAATTTCTGTGTTTCATCAACATTCTGATAGTCCACAGATTACAGAATGCCACCAGATGTCCATCGGAAACTACTACTGGTCTTCCAGGGAACGATCAAAGCGTAGACTGTTGGAGACATTACTCCCGTGGAGGAAAGTGCGCATGGTGACTGTTGTATTCAATCCCGAAGCAAATACTGTGTTTCATCAACACTCTGATAGTCCACAGATTACAGAATGGCTCCAGATGTGCATCGGAAACTACTACTGGTCTTCCAGAGCATGATCAAAGCGTAGACTCTTTGAGACATTACTCCCAATGCAGAAAAGTGCGCATGGTGACTGCTGTATTCAATCCCGATGCAATTTCTGTGTTTCAACAACACTCTGATAGTCCACAGATTACAGAATGCCTCCAGATGTGCATCGGAAACTACTACTGGTCTTCCAGGGAATGATCAAAGCGCAGACTGTTTGAGAATTACTCCCATGGAGCAAAGTGCGCATGGTGACTGTTGTATTCAATCCCGATGCAATTTCTGTGTTTCAGCAACACTCTGATAGTCCACAGATAACAGAATGCTTCCAGATGTGCATCGGAAACAAGGACTGGTCTTCCAGAGAACAATCAAAGCGTAGACTGTTTGAGACATTACTCCCATAGAGGAAAGTGCGCATGGTGACTGTTGTATTCAATCCCGATGCAATTTCTGTGTATCATCAACACTCAGTTAGTCCACAGATTTCAGAATGCCTCCAGATGTGCATCGGAAACTACTTCTGGTCTTCCAGAGAACTGTCAAAGCGTAGAATGTTTGAGACACTACTCCCGTGGAGGAAAGTGCGCATGGTGACTGTTGTATTCAATCCCGATGCAATTTCTGTGTTTCAGCAACACTCTGATAGTCCAAAGATAACAGAATGCCTCCAGATGTGCATCGGAAACTACTACTGGTCTTCCAGGGAACGATCAAAGCGTAGACTGTTTGAGACATCACTCCCATTGAGGAAAGTGCGCCTGGTGACTGTTGTATTCAATCCCGATGCAATTTCTGTGATTCATCAACAGTCTGATAGTCCACAGATTACAGAATGCCGCCAGATGTGCATCGGAAACAACTACTGGTCTTCCAGGGAACGATCAAAGCGTGGACTGTTTGAGACATTACTCCCATGGGGGAAAGTGCGCATGGTGACTGTTGTATTCAATCCCGAAGCAAATACTGTGTTTCATCAACACTCTGATAGTCCACAGATTACAGAAAGCCTCCAGATGTGCATCGGAAACTACTACTGGTCTTCCAGAGCACGATCAAAGCGTAGACTCTTTGAGACATTACTCCCAATGCAGAAAAGTGCGCATGGTGACTGCTGTATTCAATCCCGATGCAATATCTGTGTTTCATCAACAGTCTGATAGTCCACAGATTACAGAATATCTTCAGATGTGCTCGGAAACTACTACTGGTCTTCCAGGGACGATCTAAGCGTAGACTGTTTGAGACATTACTCCCATGGAGGAACGTGCGCATGGTGACTGTTGTATTCAATCCTGATGCAATTTCTGTGTTTCATCAACACTCTGATAGTCCACAGATTACAGAAAGCCTCCAGATGTGCATCGGAAACTACTACTGGTCTTCCAGAGAACGATCAAAGCGTAAACTGTTAGAGACATTACTCCCATGGAGGAAAGTGCGCATTCTGACTGTTGTATTCAATCCCGATGCAATTTCTGTGTCTCATCGACACTCTGATAGTCCACAGATTACAGAATGCCACCAGATGTCCATCGGAAACTATTACTGGTCTTCCTGGGAACGTTCAAAGCGTAGACTGTTTGAGACATTACTCCTGTGGAGGAAAGTGCGCATGGTGACTGTTGTGTTCAATCCCGATGCAATTTCTGTGTTTCATCAACACTCTGATAGTCCTCAGATTACAGAATGCCACCAGATGTTCATCGGAAACTACTACTGGTCTTCCAGGGAACGATCAAAGCGTATACTGATTGAGAATTACTCCCATGGAGGGAAGCGAACATGGTTACTGTTGTATTCAATCCCGATTCAATTTCTGAATTTCATCAACACTCTGATAGTCCACAGATTACAGAATGCCTCCAGATGTTGATCGGAAACTACTACTGGTCTTCCTGGACACGGTCAAAGCGTAGACTGTTTGAGACACTACTCCCATGGAGGAAAGTATCTATGGTGACTGTTGTATTAAATCCCGATGCAATTTCTGTGTTTCACCAACACTCTGATAGTCACAGATTACAGAATGCCTCCAGATGTCCATCGGAAATTGCTACTGGTCTTCAAAGAAACGATCAAAGCGTAAACTCTTGGACATATTACTCCCATGGAGGAAGGTGCGCATGGTGACTGTTGTATTCAATCCCGATGGAATTTCTGTGTTTCATCAACACTCTGACACTCCACAGATTATAGAATGCCTCCATATGTGCATCGGAAACTACTACTGGTCTTCCAGGGAACGATCAAAGCGTTGACTGTTAGATACATTACTCCCATGGAGGAAGGTGCGCATGGTGACTGTTGTATTCAATCCCGATGCAATTTCTGTGTTTCATCAACACTCTGATAGTCCACAGATTACAGAATGCCACCAGATGTGCATCTGAAACTACTACTGTCTACCAGGGAACGATCAAAGCGTAGCATGTTTGAGAATTACTCCCATGGAGGAAAGTGCGCATGGTGACTCTTGTCTTCAATCCCGATGCAATTTCTGTGCTTCATCAACACTCCGTTAGTCCACAGATTTCAGAATGCCTCCAGATGTGCATCGGAAACTACTTCTGGTCTTCCAGAGAACGATCAAAGAGTAGAATGTTTGAGACACTACTCCAGTGGAGGAAAGTGCGCATGGTGACTGTTGTATTCAATCCCGATGCAATTTATGTGTTTCATCAACACTCTGATAGTCCACAGATTACAGAATGCCTCCAGATGTGCATCGGAATCTACTACTGGTATTCCAGGGAATGATCTAAGCGTAGTCTGTTTGAGAATTACTCCCATGGAGGAAAGTGCGCATGGTGACTGTTGTATTCAATCCCAATGCAAATTCTGTGTTTCATCAACACTCTGATAGTCCACAGATACAGAATGCCTCCAGATGTGCGTCGGAAACTACTACTGGTCTTCCAGGGAACGAACAAAGTGTAGAATATTTGAGAATTACTCCCATGGAGGAAACTACGCATGGTGACTGTTGTATTCAATCCCGATGCAATTTCCGTATTTCATCAACACTCTGATACTCCACAGATTACAGAATGCCTTCAGATGTGCAACGGAAACTACTACTGTTCTTCCAGGGAACGATCAAAGCGTAGACTCTTTGAGACATTACTCCCGTGGAGGAAAGTGCGCGTTGTGACTGTTGTATTCCATCCCGATGCAATTTCTGTGTTTCATCAACACTCTGATAGTCCACAGATTGCAGAATGCCACCAGATGTGCATCGGAAACTACTACTGGTGTATCAGGGAACGATCAAAGCGTAGCATCTTTGAGAATTACTCCCATGGAGGAAAGTGCGCATGGTGACTGTTGTATTCAATCCCGATGCAATTTCTGTGTTTCATCAACACTCTGATAGTCCACAGATTACAGAATAACTCCAGATGTGCATCGGAAACTACTACTGGTCTTCCAGGGAAGGATCAAAACGTATACTGCTTGAGACATTACTCCCATGGATTAAAGTGCGCATGGCGGCTGTTGTTTTCAATCCCGACGCAATTTCTGTGTTTCATCAACTCTCTGATAGTCCACTGATTACAGAATGCCACCAGATGTCCATCGGAAACTACTATTGGTCTTCCTGGGAACGATCAAAGCGTAGACTGTTTGAGACATTACTCCCGTGGAGGAAAGTGCGCATGGTGACTGTTGTATTCAATCCCGATGCAATTTCTGTGTTTCATCAACACTCTGATAGTCCACAAATTACAGAATGCCTCCAGATCTGCATCGGACACTACTACTGGTCTTCCTGGGAACGATCAAAGCGTAGACTGTTTGAGACATTACTCGAAAGGAGGAAAGTGCGCATGGTGACTGTTGTATTCAATCACGACGCAATTTCTGTGTTTCATCAACACTCTGATAGTCCACAGATTACAGAATGCCACCAGATATCCATCGGAAACTACTACTGGTCTACCAGGGAACGATCAAATCGTAGCATCTTTGAGAATTACTCCCATGGAGGGAAGTTCGCATGGTGACTGTTGTATTCAATCCCGATGCAATTTCTGTGTTTCAGCAACACTCTGATAGTCCACAGATAACAGAATGCTTCCAGATGTGCATCGGAAACTAGGACTGGTCTTCCAGAGAACGATCAAAGCGTAGAATGTTTGAGACACTACTCCTGTGGAGAAATGTGCGCATGGTGACTGTTGTATTCAATCCCGATGCAATTTCTGTGTTTCATCAACACTCTGATAGTCCACAGATTACAGAATGCCTCCAGATGTGCATCGGAAACTACTACTGGTCTTCCAGGGAATGATCAAAGCATAGACTGTTTGAGAATTACTCCCATGGAGGATAGTGCGCATGGTGACTGTTGTATTCAATCCCGATGCAATTTCTGTGTTTCAGCAACACTCTGATAGTCCACAGATAACAGAATGCCTCCAGATGTGCATCGGAAACTACTACTGGTCTTCCAGGGAACGATCAAGGCGTAGCCTGTTTGAGACATCACGCCCATTGAGGAAAGTGCGCATGGTGACTGTTGTATTCAATCGCGATGCAATTTCTGTGATTCATCAACAGTCTGATAGTCCAGAGATTACAGAATGCCTCCAGATGTGCATTGGAAACTACTACTGGTCTTCCAGGGAATGATCAAAGCGTGGACTGTTTGAGACATCACTCCCATGGAGGAAAGTGCGCATGGTGACTGCTGTATCAATCCCGAAGCAAATTCTGTGTTTCATCAACACTCTGATAGTCCACAGATTACAGAATGCCTCCAGATGTGCATCGGATACTACTACTGATCTTCCAGAGCACGATAAAACCGTAGATTCTTTGAGACATTACTCCCAATGCAGAGAAGTGCGCATGGTGACTCTTGTATTCAATCCCGATGCAATTTCTGTGTTTCATCAACAGTCTGATAGTCCACAGATTGCAGAATATCTCCAGATGTGCATCGGAAACTACTACTGGCCTAGCAGGGAACGATCAAAGCGTAGACTCTATGAGACATTACTCCTGTGGAGGAAAGTGCGCATGGTGACTGTTGTGTTCAATCCCGATGCAATTTCTGTGTTTCATCAACACTATGATAGTCCTCAGATTACAGAATGACACCAGATGTTCATCGGAAACTAATACTGGTCTTCCAGGGAACGATCAAAGCGTATACTGATTGAGAATTACTCCCATTGAGGGAAGCCAACATGGTGACTGTTGTATTCAATCCCGATGCAAATTCCGTGTTCCATCAACACTCAGTTAGTCCACAGATTTCAGAATGACTCCAGATGTGCATCGGACATTGCTACTGGTCTTCAAAGGAACGATCAAAGCGTAAACTCTTGGACACATTACTCAAATGGAGGAAGGTGCGCATGGTGACTGTTGTATTCAGTCCCGATGGAATTTCTGTGTTTCATCAACACTCTGACACTCGACAGATTATACAATGCCTCCATATGTGCATCGGAAATTACTACTGGTCTTCCACTGAACGATCAAAGCGTAAACTCTTTGAGACATTACTCCCATGGAGGAAGGTGCGCATGGTGACTGTTGTATTCAATCCCGATGCAATTTCTGTGTTTCATCAACACTCTGATAGTCCACAGATTACAGAATGCCTCCAGATGTGCATCGGAAACTACTACTGGTCTTCCAGGGGACGATCAAAGCGTAGACTGTGTGGGATCTTACTCCCATGAAGGAAAGTGCGCATGGTGACTGTTGTATTCAATCCCGATGCAATTTCTGTGTTTCATCAAAACTCTGATAGTCCACAGATTACAGAATGCCTCCAGATGTGCATCGGAAAATACTACTGGTCTTCCAGGGAACGATCAAAGCGTAGACTGTTAGAGACATTACTCCCATGGAGGAAGGTGCGCATGGTGACTGTTGTATTCAATCCCGATGAAATTTTTGTGTTTCATCAACACTCTGATAGTCCACAGATTACAGAATGCCTCCAGATGTGCATCGGAAACTACTACTGGTCTTCCAGGAGACGATCAAAGCGTAGAATGTTTGAAAATTACTCCCATGGAGGAAACTGCGCATGGTGACTGTTGTATTCAATCCCGATGCAATTTCTGTATTTCATCAACACTCTGATAGTAAGCACATTACAGAATGCCTCCAGATGTGCATCAGAAACAACTACTGGTGTTCCAGGGAACGATCAAAGCGTAAACTCTTTGAGACAATCCTCCCATGGAGGAAAGTGCGCACGGTTACTGTTGTATTCAATCCCGATGCAATTTCTGTGTTTCATCAACACTCTGATACTCCACAGATTACAGAATGCCACTAGATGTGCATCGGAAACTACTACTGTTCTTCCAGGGATCGATCAAAGCGTAGACTGTTTGAGACATTACTCCCGTGGAGGAAAGTGCGCGTTGTGACTGTTGTATTCCATCCCGATGCAATTTCTGTGTTTCATCAACACTCTGATAGTCCACAGATTACAGAATGCCACCAGATGTGCATCGGAAACTACTACTGGGCTACCAGGGAACGATGAAAGCGTAGCATGTTTGAGAATTACTCCCTTGGAGGAAAGTGCGCATGGTGACTGTTGTATTCAATCCGGATGCCATTTCTGTGTTTCATCAACACTCTGATAGTCCACAGATTACAGAAAGGGTCCAGATGTGCATCGGAAACTACTTCTGGGCTACCAGGGAACGATCAAAGTTTAGAATGTTTGGGAAATTACTCCCATGGAGGAAAGTGCGCATGGTGACTGTTGTATTCAATCCCGATGCCATTTCTGTGTTTCATCAACACTCTGATAGTCCACTGATTACAGAATGCCTCCAGATGTGCATCGGAAACTACTACTGGTCTTTCAGGGAACGATCAAAGCGTAGACTGTTTGAGACATTACTCCCATGGAGGAAAATGCGCATGGTGACTGTTGTATTCAATCCCAATGCAAATTCTGTGTTTCATCAACACTGTGATAGTCCACAGATTACAGAAGGCCTCTAGATGTGCATAGGAAACTACTACTGGTCTTCCAGAGCACGATCAAAACGTAGACTCTTTGAGACATTACTCCCGTGGAGGAAAGTGTGCATGGTGACTGTTGTATTTAATCCCGATTCAATTTCTGTTTTTCATCAACACTATGATAGTCCACAGATTACAGAATGCCACCTGATGTGCATCGGAAACTACTACTAGTCTTCCAGGGATCGATCAAAGCGCAGATTGTTTGAGACATACCTCACGTGGAGGAAAGTGCGCATGGTGACTGTTGTGTTCAATCCCGATGCTATTTCTGTGTTTCATCAACACTCTGATAGTCACAGATTACAGAATGCCTCCAGATGTCCATCGGAAATTACTACTGGTCTTCCAGGGTACGATCAAAGCGTAAACTCTTGGACTCATTACTCCCATGGAGGAAGGTGCGAATGGTGACTGTTGTATTCAATCCCTATGGAATTTCTGTGTTTCATCAACACTCTGACACTTCACAGATTATAGAATGCCTCCATATGTGCATCGGAAACTACTACTGGTGTTCCAGTGGACGATCAAAGCGTAAACTCTTTGAGACATTACTCCCATGGAGGAAGGTGAGCATGGTGACTGTTGTATTCAATCCCGATGCAATTTCTTTGTTTTATCAACACTCTGATACTCCACAGATTACAGAATGCCTCCAGATGTGCATCGGAAACCACTACTGGTCTTCCAGGGAACGATCAAAGCGTAGACTGTTTGAGACATTACTCCCGTGGAGGAAAGTGCGCGTTGTGACTGTTGTATTCCATCCCGATGCAATTGCTGTGTTTCATCAACACTCTGATAGTCCACAGATTACAGAATGCCACCAGATGTGCATCGGAAACTACTACTGGGCTACCAGGGTACGATGAAAGCGTAGCATGTTTGAGAATTACTCCCATGGAGGAAAGTGCGCATGGTGACTGTTGTATTCAATCCCGATGCCATTTCTGTGTTTCATCAACACTCTGATAGTCCACAGATTACAGAAAGGGCCAGATGTGCATCGGAAATACTACTGGTCTTCCAGGGAAGGATCAAAGTTTAGAATGTTTGGGAAATTACTCCCATGGAGGAAAGTGCGCATGGTGACTGTTGTATTCAATCCCGATGCAATTTCTGGGTTTCATCAACACTCTGATAGTAAACACATTACAGAATGCCTCCAGATGTGCATCAGAAACTACTACTGGTATTCCAGGAAACGATCAAAGCGTAAACTCTTTGAGACAATACTCCCATGGAGGAAAGTGCGCATGGTGACTGTTGTATTCAATCCCGATGCAATTTCTGTGTTTCATCAACACTCTGATACTCCACAGATTACAGAATGCCTCCAGGTGTTCATCGGAAACTACTACTGGAATTCCAGGCCACGATCAAAGCGTAGACTCTTTGAGAATTATTCACAATGCAGGAAAATGCGCTTGGTAACTGTTGTATTCCATTCCGATGCAATTTCTGTGTTTTATTAAAATTCTTATAGCCCACAGATTACAGAATATCTCCAGATGTGCATCGCAAACTATTACTGGCTTTCCAGGGAACGATAAAAGCGTAGACTGTTTGAGACATCACTCCCATAGAGGAAAGTGCGCATGGTGACTGTTGTATTCAATCCCGATGCAATTTCTGTGTTTCATCAACAGTCTGATAGTCCACAGATTACAGAATGCCTCCAGATGTGCATCGGAAACTACTACTGGTCTTTCAGGGAACGATCAAAGCGTAGACTGTTTGAGACATCACTCCCATAGAGGAAAGTGCGCATGGTGACTGTTGTGTTCAATCCCATTGCTATTTCTGTGTTTCATCAACAGTCTGATAGCCCACAGATTACAGAATGCCAGCAGATGTGCATCGGAAACTACTACTGGTCTTCCAGGGAACGATCAAAGCGTATACTGATTGAGAATTACTGCCATGGAGGAAGTGAACATGGTGACCGTTGTATTCAATCCCCATTCAATTTCTGTATTTCATCAACACTCTGATAGTCCACAGATTGCAGAAAGCCTCCAGATGTTCATCGGAAACTACTACTGGTCTTCCTGGGAACGATCAAAGCGTAGACTGTTTGAGACATTACTCCAAAGGAGGAAAGTGCGCATGGTGACTGTTGAATTCAATCCCGATGCAATTTCTGTGTTTCATCAACACTCCGTTAGTCCAAAGATTTCAGAATAACTCCAGATGTGCATCGGAAACTACTTCTGGTCTTCCAAGGAACGATCAAGGCGTAGACTGTTTGAGACACTACTCCCATGGAGGAAAGTGCGCATGGTGACTGTTGTATGCAATCCCGATGCAATTTCTGTGTTTCATCAACACTCTGATAGTCACAGATTACAGAATGCCTCCAGATGTCCATCGGAAATTACTACTGGTCTTCCAGGGTACGATGAAAGCGTAAACTCTTGGACTCATTACTCCCATGGAGGAAGGTGCGAATGGTGACTGTTGTATTCAATCCCGATGCAATTTCTGTGTTTGATCAACACTCTGATAGTCCACAAATTACAGAATGCCTCCAGATGTGCATCGGACACTACTACTGGTCTTCCTGGGAACGATCAAAGCGTAGACAGTATGAGACATTACTCGAAAGGAGGAAAGTGCGCATGGTGACTGTTGTATTCTTTCCCGACGCAATTTCTGTGTTTCATCAACACTCTGATAGTCCACAGATTACAGAATGCCACCAGATAACCATCGGAAACTACTACTGGTCTTCCAGGGAACGATCAAAGCGAAGACTGTTGGAGACATTACTCCCGTGGAGGGAAGTGCGCATGGTGACTGTTGTATTCAATCCCGATGCAATTTCTGTGTTTCAGCAACACTCTGATAGTCCACAGATAACAGAATGCTTCCAGATGTGCATCGGAAACTAGGACTGGTCTTCCAGAGAACAATCGAAGCGTAGACTGTTTGAGACATTACTCCCATGGAAAAAAGTGCGCATGGTGACTGTTGTATTCACTCCCGATGCAATTTCTGTGTTTCATCAACACTCAGTTAGTCCATAGATTTCAGAATGACTCCAGATGTGCATCGGAAACTACTTCTGGTCTTCCAGAGAACTATCAAAGCGTAGAATGTTTGAGACACTACTCCCGTGGAGGAGAGTGCGCATGGTGACTGTTGTATTCAATCCCGATGCAATTTATGTGTTTCATCAACACTCTGATAGTCCACAGATTACAGAATGCCACCAGATGTGCATCGGAAACTACTACTGGTCTACCAGGGAACGATCAAAGCGTAGCATCTTTGAGAATTACTCCCATATAGGGAAGTTCGCATGGTGTCTGTTGTATTCAATCCCGATGCAATTTATGTGTTTCATCAACACTCTGATAGTCCACAGATTACAGAATGCCTCCAGATGTGCATCGGAAACTACAACTGGTCTTACAGGGAATGATCAAAGCGTAGACTGTTTGAGAATTACTCCCATGGAGGATAGTGCGCATGGTGACAGTTGTATTCAATCCCGATGCAATTTCTGTGTTTCATCAACACTCTGATAGTCCACAGATTACAGAATGCCACCAGATGTGCATCGGAAACTACTACTGGTCTAACAGGGAACGATCAAAGCGTAGCATCTTTGAGAATTACTCCCATGGAGGGAAGTTCGCATGGTGACTGTTGTATTCAATCCCGATGCAATTTCTGTGTTTCAGCAACACTCTGATAGTCCACAGATAACAGAATGCTTCCAGATGTGCATCGGAAACTAGCACTGGTCTTCCAGAGAACGATCAAAGCGTAGAATGTTTGAGACGCTACTCCTGTGGAGAAATGTGCGCATGGTGACTGTTGTATTCAATCCCGATGCAATTTCTGTGTTTCATCAACACTCTGATAGTCCACAGATTACAGAATGCCTCCAGATGTGCATCGGAAACTACTACTGGTCTTCCAGGGAATGATCAAAGCGTAGACTGTTTGAGAATTACTCCCATGGTGGAAAGTGCGCATGGTCCTGCTGTACTCAATCCCAATGCAAATTCTGTGTTTCATCAACACTCTGATAGTAAACACATTACAGAATGCCTCCAGATGTGCATCAGAAACTACTACTGGTATTCCAGGGAACGATCAAAGCGTAAACTCTTTGAGACAATACTCCCATGGAGGAAAGTGCGCACGGTTACTGTTGTATTCAATCCTGATGCAATTTCTGTGTTTCATCAACACTCTGATACTCCACAGATTACAGAATGCCACTAGATGTGCATCGGAAACTACTACTGTTCTTCCAGGGAACGATCAAAGCGTAGACTGTTTGAGACATTACTCCCGTGGAGGAAAGTGCGCGTTGTGACTGTTGTATTCCATCCCGATGCAATTTCTGTGTTTCATCAACACTCTGATAGTCCACAGATTACAGAATGCCACCAGATGTGCATCGGAAACTACTACTGTGCTACCAGGGAACGATGAAAGCGTAGCATGTTTGAGAATTACTCCCTTGGAGGAAAGTGCGCATGGTGACTGTTGTATTCAATCCCGATGCCATTTCTGTGTTTCATCAACACTCTGATAGTCCACAGATTACAGAAAGGGTCCAGATGTGCATCGGAAACTACTTCTGGGCTACCAGGGAAAGATCAAAGTTTAGAATGTTTGGGAAATTACTCCCATGGAGGAAAGTGCGCATGGTGACTGTTGTATTCAATCCCGATGCCATTTCTGTGTTTCATCAACACTCTGATAGTCCACAGATTACAGAATGCCTCCAGATGTGCATCGGAAACTACTACTGGTCTTTCAGGGAACGATCAAAGCGTAGACTGTTTGAGACATTACTCCCATGGAGGAAAATGCGCATGGTGACTGTTGTATTCAATCCCAATGCAAATTCTGTGTTTCATCAACACTGTGATAGTCCACAGATTACAGAAGGCCTCCAGATGTGCATAGGAAACTACTACTGGTCTTCCAGAGCACGATCAAAACGTAGACTCTTTGAGACATTACTCCCGTGGAGGAAAGTGTGCATGGTGACTGTTGTATTTAATCCCGATTCAATTTCTGTTTTTCATCAACACTATGATAGTCCACAGATTACAGAATGCCACCTGATGTGCATCGGAAACTACTACTGGTCTTCCAGGGATCGATCAAAGCGCAGATTGTTTGAGACATACCTCACGTGGAGGAAAGTGCGCATGGTGACTGTTGTGTTCAATCCCGATGCTATTTCTGTGTTTCATCAACACTCTGATAGTCACAGATTACAGAATGCCTCCAGATGTCCATCGGAAATTACTACTGGTCTTCCAGGGTACGATCAAAGCGTAAACTCTTGGACTCATTACTCCCATGGAGGAAGGTGCGAATGGTGACTGTTGTATTCAACCCCTATGGAATTTCTGTGTTTCATCAACACTCTGACACTTCACAGATTATAGAATGCCTCCATATGTGCATCGGAAACTACTACTGGTCTTCCAGTGAACGATCAAAGCGTAAACTCTTTGAGACATTACTCCCATGGAGGAAGGTGCGCATGGTGACTGTTGTATTCAATCCCGATGCAATTTCTGTGTTTTATCAACACTCTGATACTCCACAGATTACAGAATGCCTCCAGATGTGCATCGGAAACCACTACTGGTCTTCCAGGGAACGATCAAAGCGTAGACTGTTTGAGACATTACTCCCGTGGAGGAAAGTGCGCGTTGTGACTGTTGTATTCCATCCCGATCCAATTTCTGTGTTTCATCAACACTCTGATAGTCCACAGATTACAGAATGCCACCAGATGTGCATCGGAAACTACTACTGGGCTACCAGGGAACGATGAAAGCGTAGCATGTTTGAGAATTACTCCCATGGAGGTAAGTGCGCATGGTGACTGTTGTATTCAATCCCGATGCCATTTCTGTGTTTCATCAACACTCTGATAGTCCACAGATTACAGAAAGGGTCCAGATGTGCATCGGAAACTACTACTGGTCTTCCAGGGAAGGATGAAAGATTAGAATGTTTGGGAAATTACTCCCATGGAGGAAAGTGCGCATGGTGACTGTTGTATTCAATCCCGATGCAATTTCTGGGTTTCATCAACACTCTGATAGTAAACACATTACAGAATGCCTCCAGATGTGCATCAGAAACTACTACTGGTATTCCAGGGAACGATCAAAGCGTAAACTCTTTGAGACAATACTCCCATGGAGGAAAGTGCGCATGGTGACTGTTGTATTCAATCCCGATGAAATTTCTGTGTTTCAGCAACACTCTGATAGTCCACAGATAACAGAATGCCTCCAGATGTGCATCGGAAACTACTACTGTTTTTCCAGGGAACGATCAAACCGTAGCCTGTTTGAGACATCACGCCCATTGAGGAAAGTGCGCATGGTGACTGTTGTATTCAATCCCGATGAAATTTCTGTGATTCATCAACAGTCTGATAGTCCAGAGATTACAGAATGCCTCCAGATGTGCATTGGAAACTACTACTGGTCTTCCAGGGAATGATCAAAGCGTGGACTGTTTGAGACATCACTCCCATGGAGGAAAGTGCGCATGGGGACTGTTGTATTCAATCCCGAAGCAAATTCTGTGTTTCATCAACACTCTGATAGTCCACAGATTACAGAATGCCTCCAGATGTGCATCGGAAACTACTACTGATCTTCCAGAGCACGATCAAAGCGTAGATTCTTTGAGACATTACTCCCAATGCAGAAAAGTGCGCATGGTGACTCTTGTATTCAATCCCGATGCAATTTCTGTGTTTCATCAACAATCTGATAGTCCACAGATTACAGAATATCTCCAGATGTGCATCGGAAACTACTACTGGTCTTCCAGGGACGATCAAAGCGTAGACTGTTTGAGACATTACTCCCATGGAGGAAAGTGCGCATGATGACTGTTGTATTCAATCCCGATGCAATTTCTGTGTTTCATCAACACTCTGACAGTCCACAGATTACAGAAAGCCTCCAGATGTGCATTGGAATCTACTACTGGTCTAGCAGGGAACGATCAAAGCGTAGACTCTATGAGACATAACTCCCGTGGAGGAAAGTGCGCATGGTGACTGTTGTGTTCAATCCCGATGCAATTTCTGTGTTTTATCAACACTCTGATAGTCCTCAGATTACAGAATGACACCAGATGTTCATCGGAAACTACAACTGGTCTTCCAGGGAACGATCAAAGCGTATACTGATTGAGAATTACTCCCATGGAGGGAAGCGAACATGGTGACTGGTGTATTCCATCCCGATACAATTTCTGTGTTCCATCAACACTCAGTTTGTCCACAGATTTCAGAATGACTCCAGATGTGCATCGGACATTGCTACTGGTCTTCAAAGGAACGATCAAAGCGTAAACTCTTGGACACATTACTCAAATGGAGGAAGGTGCGCATGGTGACTGTTGTATTCAATCCCGATGGAATTTCTGTGTTTCATCAACACTCTGACACTCCACAGATTATAGAATGCCTCCATATGTGCATCGGAAACTACTACTGGTGTTCCATTGAACGATCAAAGCGTAAACTCTTTGAGACATTACTCCCATGGAGGAAGGTGCGCATGGTGACTGTTGTATTCAATCCCGATGCAATTTCTGTGTTTTATCAACACTCTGATACTCCACAGATTACAGAATGCCTCCAGATGTGCATCGGAAACCACTACTGGTCTTCCAGGGAACGATCAAAGCGTAAACTCTTTGAGACATTACTCCCGTGGAGGAAAGTGCGCGTTGTGACTGTTGTATTCCATCCCGATGCAATTTCTGTGTTTCATCAACGCCCTGATAGTCCACAGATTACAGAATGCCACCTGATGTGCATCGGAAACTACTACTGGTCTTCCAGGGATCGATCAAAGCGCAGATTGTTTGAGACATACCTCACGTGGAGGAAAGTGCGCATGGTGACTGTTGTGTTCAATCCCGATCCTATTTCTGTATTTCATCAACAGTCTGATAGCCCACAGATTACAGAATGCCACCAGATGTGCATCGGAAACTACTACTGGTCCTCCAGGGAACGATCAAAGCGTATACTGATTGAGAATTACTGCCATGGAGGGAAGTGAACATGGTGACTGTTGTATTCAATCCCGATTCAATTTCTGTATTTCATCAACACTCTGATAGTCCACAGATTGCAGAATGCCTCCAGATGTTCATCGGAAACTACTACTGGTCTTCCTGGGAACGATCAAAGCGTAGACTGTTTGAGACATTACTCCAAAGGAGGAAAGTGCTCATGGTGACTGATGAATTCAATCCCGATGCAATTTCTGTGTTTCATCAACACTCAGTTAGTCCACAGATTTCAGAATGACTCCAGATGTGCATCGGAAACTACTTGTGGTCTTCCAAGGAACGATCAAGTCGTAGACTGTTTGAGACACTACTCCCATCGAGGAAAGTGGGCATGGTGACTGTTGTATTCGATCCCGATGCAATTTCTGTGTTTCATCAACACTCTGATAGTCACAGATTACAGAATGCCTCCAGATGTGCATCGGAAACTACTACTGGTCTTCCAGGGGACGATCAAAGCGTAAACTCTTGGACTCATTACTCCCATGGAGGAAGGTGCGAATGGTGACTGTTGTATTCAATCCCTATGGAATTTCTGTGTTTCATCAACACTCTGACACTTCACAGATTATAGAATGCCTCCATATGTGCATCGGAAACTACTACTGGTCTTCCAGTGAACGATCAAAGCGTAAACTCTTTGAGACATTACTCCCATGGAGGAAGGTGCGCATGGTGACTGTTGTATTCAATCCCGATGCAATTTCTGTGTTTTATCAACACTCTGATACTCCACAGATTACAGAATGCCTCCAGATGTGCATCGGAAACCACTACTGGTCTTCCAGGGAACGATCAAAGCGTAGACTGTTTGAGACATTACCCCCGTGGAGGAAAGTGCGCGTTGTGACTGTTGTATTCCATCCCGATGCAATTTCTGTCTTTCATCAACACTCTGATAGTCCACAGATTACAGAATGCCACCAGATGTGCATCGGAAACCACTACTGGGCTACCAGGGAACGATGAAAGCGTAGCAGGTTTGAGAATTACTCCCATGGAGGAAAGTGCGCATGGTGACTGTTGTAGTCAATCCCGATGCAATTTCTGGGTTTCATCAACACTCTGATAGTAAACACATTACAGAATGCCTCCAGATGTGCATCAGAAACTACTACTGGTATTCCAGGGAACGATCAAAGCGTAAACTCTTTGAGACAATACTCCCATGGAGGAAAGTGCGCATGGTGACTGTTGTATTCAATCCCGATGCAATTTCTGTGTTTCATCAACACTCTGATACTCCACAGATTACAGAATGCCTCCAGGTGTTCATTGGAAACTACTACTGGTCTTCCAGGCCACGATCAAAGCGTAGACTCTTTGAGAATTATTCCCAATGCAGGAAAGTGCGCTTGGTGACTGTTGTATTCCATTCCGATGCAATTTCTGTGTTTTATTAAAAGTCTGATAGCCCACAGATTACAGAATATCTGCAGATGTGCATCGCAAACTATTACTGGCTTTCCAGGGAACGATAAAAGCGTAGACTGTTTGAGACATCACTCCCATAGAGGAAAGTGCGCATGGTGACTGTTGTATTCAATCCCTATGGAATATCTGTGTTTCATCAACACTCTGACACTTCTCAGATTATAGAATGCCTCCATATGTGCATCGGAAACTACTACTGGTCTTCCACTGAACGATCAAAACATAAACTCTTTGAGACATTACTCCCATGGAGGAAGGTGCGCATGGTGACTGTTGTATTCAATCCCGATGCAATTTCTGTGTTTTATCAACACTCTGATACTCCACAGATTACAGAATGCCTCCAGATGTGCATCGGAAACCACTACTGGTCTTCCAGGGAACGATCAAAGCGTAGACTGTTTGAGACATTACTCCCGTGGAGGAAAGTGCGCGTTATGACTGTTGTATTGCATCCCGATGCAATTTCTGTGTTTCATCAACACTCTGATAGTCCACAGATTACAGAATGCCACCAGATGTGCATCGGAAACTACTATTGGGCTACCAGGGAACGATGAAAGCGTAGCATGTTTGAGAATTACTCCCATGGAGGAAAGTGCGCATGGTGACTGTTGTATTCAATCCCGATGCCATTTCTGTGTTTCATCAACACTCTGATAGTCCACAGATTACAGAAAGGGTCCAGATGTGCATCGGAAACTACTACTGGTCTTCCAGGGAAGGATCAAAGTTTAGAATGTTTGGGAAATTACTCCCATGGAGGAGAGTGCGCATGGTGACTGTTGTATTCAATCCCGATGCAATTTCTGGGTTTCATCAACACTCTAATAGTAAACACATTACAGAATGCCTCCAGATGTGCATCTGAGAACTACTACTGGTATTCCAGGGAACGATCAAAGCGTAACCTCTTTGAGACAATACTCCCATGGAGGAAAGTGCGCATGGTGACTGTTGTATTCAATCCCGATGCAATTTCTGTGTTTCATCAACACTCTGATACTCCACAGATTACAGAATGCCTCCAGGTGTTCATCGGAAACTACTACTGGCCTTCCAGGCCACGATCAAAGCGTAGACTCTTTGAGAATTATTCCCGATGCAGGAAAGTGCGCTTGGTGACTGTTGTATTCCATTCCGATGCAATTTCTGTGTTTTATTAAAAGTCTGACAGCCCACAGATTACAGAATATCTACAGATGTGCATCGCAAACTATTACTGGCTTTCCAGGGAACGATCAAAGCGTAGACTGTTTGAGACATCACTCCCATAGAGGAAAGTGCGCATGGTGATTGTTGTATTCAATCCCGATGCAATTTCTGTGTTTCATCAACAGTCTGATAGTCCACAGATTACAGAATGCCTCCAGATGTGCATCGGAAACTACTACTGGTCTTTCAGGGAACGATCAAAGGGTAGACTGTTTGAGACATCACTCCCATAGAGGAAACTGCGCATGGTGACTGTTGTGTTCAATCCCGATGCTATTTCTGTGTTTCATCAACAGTCTGATAGCCCACAGATTACAGAATGCCACCAGATGTGCATCGGAAACTACTACTAGTCTTCCAGGGAACGATCAAAGCGTATACTGATTGAGAATTACTGCCATGGAGGGAAGTGAACATGGTGACTGTTGAATTCAATCCCGATGCAATTTCTGTGTTTCATCAACACTCTGATAGTCACAGATTACAGAATACCTCCAGATGTCCATCGCAAATTACTACTGGTCTTCCAGGGTACGATCAAAGCGTAAACTCTTGGACTCATTACTCCCATGGAGGAAGGTGCGAATGGTGACTGTTGTATTCAATCCCTATGGAATTTCTGTGTTTCATCAACACTCTGACACTTCACAGATTATAGAATGCCTCCATATGTGCATCGGAAACTACTACTGGTCTTCCAGTGAACGATCAAAACATAAACTCTTTGAGACATTACTCCCATGGAGGAAGGTGTGCATGGTGACTGTTGTATTCAATCCCGATGCAATTTCTGTCTTTCATCAACACTCTGATAGTCCACAGATTACAGAATGCCACCAGATGTGCATCGGAAACCACTACTGGTCTTCCAGGGAACGATCAAAGCGTAGACTGTTTGAGACATTACCCCCGTGGAGGAAAGTGCGCGTTGTGACTGTTGTATTCCATCCCGATGCAATTTCTGTCTTTCATCAACACTCTGATAGTCCACAGATTACAGAATGCCACCAGATGTGCATCGGAAACCACTACTGGGCTACCAGGGAACGATGAAAGCGTAGCAGGTTTGAGAATTACTCCCATGGAGGAAAGTGCGCATGGTGACTGTTGTAGTCAATCCCGATGCAATTTCTGGGTTTCATCAACACTCTGATAGTAAACACATTACAGAATGCCTCCAGATGTGCATCAGAAACTACTACTGGTATTCCAGGGAACGATCAAAGCGTAAACTCTTTGAGACAATACTCCCATGGAGGAAAGTGCGCATGGTGACTGTTGTATTCAATCCCGATGCAATTTCTGTGTTTCATCAACACTCTGATACTCCACAGATTACAGAATGCCTCCAGGTGTTCATTGGAAACTACTACTGGTCTTCCAGGCCACGATCAAAGCGTAGACTCTTTGAGAATTATTCCCAATGCAGGAAAGTGCGCTTGGTGACTGTTGTATTCCATTCCGATGCAATTTCTGTGTTTTATTAAAAGTCTGATAGCCCACAGATTACAGAATATCTGCAGATGTGCATCGCAAACTATTACTGGCTTTCCAGGGAACGATAAAAGCGTAGACTGTTTGAGACATCACTCCCATAGAGGAAAGTGCGCATGGTGACTGTTGTATTCAATCCCTATGGAATATCTGTGTTTCATCAACACTCTGACACTTCTCAGATTATAGAATGCCTCCATATGTGCATCGGAAACTACTACTGGTCTTCCACTGAACGATCAAAACATAAACTCTTTGAGACATTACTCCCATGGAGGAAGGTGCGCATGGTGACTGTTGTATTCAATCCCGATGCAATTTCTGTGTTTTATCAACACTCTGATACTCCACAGATTACAGAATGCCTCCAGATGTGCATCGGAAACCACTACTGGTCTTCCAGGGAACGATCAAAGCGTAGACTGTTTGAGACATTACTCCCGTGGAGGAAAGTGCGCGTTATGACTGTTGTATTGCATCCCGATGCAATTTCTGTGTTTCATCAACACTCTGATAGTCCACAGATTACAGAATGCCACCAGATGTGCATCGGAAACTACTATTGGGCTACCAGGGAACGATGAAAGCGTAGCATGTTTGAGAATTACTCCCATGGAGGAAAGTGCGCATGGTGACTGTTGTATTCAATCCCGATGCCATTTCTGTGTTTCATCAACACTCTGATAGTCCACAGATTACAGAAAGGGTCCAGATGTGCATCGGAAACTACTACTGGTCTTCCAGGGAAGGATCAAAGTTTAGAATGTTTGGGAAATTACTCCCATGGAGGAGAGTGCGCATGGTGACTGTTGTATTCAATCCCGATGCAATTTCTGGGTTTCATCAACACTCTAATAGTAAACACATTACAGAATGCCTCCAGATGTGCATCTGAGAACTACTACTGGTATTCCAGGGAACGATCAAAGCGTAACCTCTTTGAGACAATACTCCCATGGAGGAAAGTGCGCATGGTGACTGTTGTATTCAATCCCGATGCAATTTCTGTGTTTCATCAACACTCTGATACTCCACAGATTACAGAATGCCTCCAGGTGTTCATCGGAAACTACTACTGGCCTTCCAGGCCACGATCAAAGCGTAGACTCTTTGAGAATTATTCCCAATGCAGGAAAGTGCGCTTGGTGACTGTTGTATTCCATTCCGATGCAATTTCTGTGTTTTATTAAAAGTCTGACAGCCCACAGATTACAGAATATCTACAGATGTGCATCGCAAACTATTACTGGCTTTCCAGGGAACGATCAAAGCGTAGACTGTTTGAGACATCACTCCCATAGAGGAAAGTGCGCATGGTGATTGTTGTATTCAATCCCGATGCAATTTCTGTGTTTCATCAACAGTCTGATAGTCCACAGATTACAGAATGCCTCCAGATGTGCATCGGAAACTACTACTGGTCTTTCAGGGAACGATCAAAGGGTAGACTGTTTGAGACATCACTCCCATAGAGGAAACTGCGCATGGTGACTGTTGTGTTCAATCCCGATGCTATTTCTGTGTTTCATCAACAGTCTGATAGCCCACAGATTACAGAATGCCACCAGATGTGCATCGGAAACTACTACTAGTCTTCCAGGGAACGATCAAAGCGTATACTGATTGAGAATTACTGCCATGGAGGGAAGTGAACATGGTGACTGTTGAATTCAATCCCGATGCAATTTCTGTGTTTCATCAACACTCTGATAGTCACAGATTACAGAATACCTCCAGATGTCCATCGCAAATTACTACTGGTCTTCCAGGGTACGATCAAAGCGTAAACTCTTGGACCCATTACTCCCATGGAGGAAGGTGCGAATGGTGACTGTTGTATTCAATCCCTATGGAATTTCTGTGTTTCATCAACACTCTGACACTTCACAGATTATAGAATGCCTCCATATGTGCATCGGAAACTACTACTGGTCTTCCAGTGAACGATCAAAACATAAACTCTTTGAGACATTACTCCCATGGAGGAAGGTGTGCATGGTGACTGTTGTATTCAATCCCGATGCAATTTCTGTGTTTTATCAACACTCTGATACTCCACAGATTACAGAATGCCTCCAGATGTGCATCGGAAACCACTACTGGTCTTCCAGGGAACGATCAAAGCGTAGACTGTTTGAGACATTACTCCCGTGGAGGAAAGTGCGCGTTGTGACTGTTGTATTCCATCCCGATGTAATTTCTGTGTTTCATCAACACTCTGATAGTCCACAGATTACAGAATGCCACCAGATGTGCATCGGAAACTACTACTGGGCTACCAGGGAACGATGAAAGCGTAGCATGTTTGCGAATTACTCCCATGGAGGAAAGTGCGCATGGTGACTGTTGTATTCAATCCCGATGCCATTTCTGTGTTTCATCAACACTCTGATAGTCCACAGATTACAGAAAGGGTCCAGATGTGCATCGGAAACTACTACTGGTCTTCCAGGGAAGGATCAAAGTTTAGAATGTTTGGGAAATTACTCCCATGGAGGAAAGTGCTCATGGTGACTGATGAATTCAATCCCGATGCAATTTCTGTGTTTCATCAACACTCAGTTAGTCCACAGATTTCAGAATGACTCCAGATGTGCATCGGAAACTACTTGTGGTCTTCCAAGGAACGATCAAGTCGTAGACTGTTTGAGACACTACTCCCATCGAGGAAAGTGGGCATGGTGACTGTTGTATTCGATCCCGATGCAATTTCTGTGTTTCATCAACACTCTGATAGTCACAGATTACAGAATGCCTCCAGATGTGCATCGGAAACTACTACTGGTCTTCCAGGGGACGATCAAAGCGTAAACTCTTGGACTCATTACTCCCATGGAGGAAGGTGCGAATGGTGACTGTTGTATTCAATCCCTATGGAATTTCTGTGTTTCATCAACACTCTGACACTTCACAGATTATAGAATGCCTCCATATGTGCATCGGAAACTACTACTGGTCTTCCAGTGAACGATCAAAGCGTAAACTCTTTGAGACATTACTCCCATGGAGGAAGGTGCGCATGGTGACTGTTGTATTCAATCCCGATGCAATTTCTGTGTTTTATCAACACTCTGATACTCCACAGATTACAGAATGCCTCCAGATGTGCATCGGAAACCACTACTGGTCTTCCAGGGAACGATCAAAGCGTAGACTGTTTGAGACATTACCCCCGTGGTGGAAAGTGCGCGTTGTGACTGTTGTATTCCATCCCGATGCAATTTCTGTCTTTCATCAACACTCTGATAGTCCACAGATTACAGAATGCCACCAGATGTGTATCGGAAACCACTACTGGGCTACCAGGGAACGATGAAAGCGTAGCAGGTTTGAGAATTACTCCCATGGAGGAAAGTGCGCATGGTGACTGTTGTAGTCAATCCCGATGCAATTTCTGGGTTTCATCAACACTCTGATAGTAAACACATTACAGAATGCCTCCAGATGTGCATCAGAAACTACTACTGGTATTCCAGGGAACGATCAAAGCGTAAACTCTTTGAGACAATACTCCCATGGAGGAAAGTGCGCATGGTGACTGTTGTATTCAATCCCGATGCAATTTCTGTGTTTCATCAACACTCTGATACTCCACAGATTACAGAATGCCTCCAGGTGTTCATTGGAAACTACTACTGGTCTTCCAGGCCACGATCAAAGCGTAGACTCTTTGAGAATTATTCCCAATGCAGGAAAGTGCGCTTGGTGACTGTTGTATTCCATTCCGATGCAATTTCTGTGTTTTATTAAAAGTCTGATAGCCCACAGATTACAGAATATCTCCAGATGTGCATCGCAAACTATTACTGGCTTTCCAGGGAACGATAAAAGCGTAGACTGTTTGAGACATCACTCCCATAGAGGAAAGTGCGCATGGTGACTGTTGTATTCAATCCCTATGGAATTTCTGTGTTTCATCAACACTCTGACACTTCTCAGATTATAGAATGCCTCCATATGTGCATCGGAAACTACTACTGGTCTTCCACTGAACGATCAAAACATAAACTCTTTGAGACATTACTCCCATGGAGGAAGGTGCGCATGGTGACTGTTGTATTCAATCCCGATGCAATTTCTGTGTTTTATCAACACTCTGATACTCCACAGATTACAGAATGCCTCCAGATGTGCATCGGAAACCACTACTGGTCTTCCAGGGAACGATCAAAGCGTAGACTGTTTGAGACATTACTCCCGTGGAGGAAAGTGCGCGTTATGACTGTTGTATTGCATCCCGATGCAATTTCTGTGTTTCATCAACACTCTGATAGTCCACAGATTACAGAAAGGGTCCAGATGTGCATCGGAAACTACTACTGGTCTTCCAGGGAAGGATCAAAGTTTAGAATGTTTGGGAAATTACTCCCATGGAGGAGAGTGCGCATGGTGACTGTTGTATTCAATCCCGATGCAATTTCTGGGTTTCATCAACACTCTAATAGTAAACACATTACAGAATGCCTCCAGATGTGCATCTGAGAACTACTACTGGTATTCCAGGGAACGATCAAAGCGTAACCTCTTTGAGACAATACTCCCATGGAGGAAAGTGCGCATGGTGACTGTTGTATTCAATCCCGATGCAATTTCTGTGTTTCATCAACACTCTGATACTCCACAGATTACAGAATGCCTCCAGGTGTTCATCGGAAACTACTACTGGCCTTCCAGGCCACGATCAAAGCGTAGACTCTTTGAGAATTATTCCCAATGCAGGAAAGTGCGCTTGGTGACTGTTGTATTCCATTCCGATGCAATTTCTGTGTTTTATTAAAAGTCTGACAGCCCACAGATTACAGAATATCTACAGATGTGCATCGCAAACTATTACTGGCTTTCCAGGGAACGATCAAAGCGTAGACTGTTTGAGACATCACTCCTATAGAGGAAAGTGCGCATGGTGATTGTTGTATTCAATCCCGATGCAATTTCTGTGTTTCATCAACAGTCTGATAGTCCACAGATTACAGAATGCCTCCAGATGTGCATCGGAAACTACTACTGGTCTTTCAGGGAACGATCAAAGGGTAGACTGTTTGAGACATCACTCCCATAGAGGAAACTGCGCATGGTGACTGTTGTGTTCAATCCCGATGCTATTTCTGTGTTTCATCAACAGTCTGATAGCCCACAGATTACAGAATGCCACCAGATGTGCATCGGAAACTACTACTAGTCTTCCAGGGAACGATCAAAGCGTATACTGATTGAGAATTACTGCCATGGAGGGAAGTGAACATGGTGACTGTTGAATTCAATCCCGATGCAATTTCTGTGTTTCATCAACACTCTGATAGTCACAGATTACAGAATACCTCCAGATGTCCATCGCAAATTACTACTGGTCTTCCAGGGTACGATCAAAGCGTAAACTCTTGGACTCATTACTCCCATGGAGGAAGGTGCGAATGGTGACTGTTGTATTCAATCCCTATGGAATTTCTGTGTTTCATCAACACTCTGACACTTCACAGATTATAGAATGCCTCCATATGTGCATCGGAAACTACTACTGGTCTTCCAGTGAACGATCAAAACATAAACTCTTTGAGACATTACTCCCATGGAGGAAGGTGTGCATGGTGACTGTTGTATTCAATCCCGATGCAATTTCTGTGTTTTATCAACACTCTGATACTCCACAGATTACAGAATGCCTCCAGATGTGCATCGGAAACCACTACTGGTCTTCCAGGGAACGATCAAAGCGTAGACTGTTTGAGACATTACTCCCGTGGAGGAAAGTGCGCGTTGTGACTGTTGTATTCCATCCCGATGCAATTTCTGTGTTTCATCAACACTCTGATAGTCCACAGATTACAGAATGCCACCAGATGTGCATCGGAAACTACTACTGGGCTACCAGGGAACGATGAAAGCGTAGCATGTTTGCGAATTACTCCCATGGAGGAAAGTGCGCATGGTGACTGTTGTATTCAATCCCGATGCCATTTCTGTGTTTCATCAACACTCTGATAGTCCACAGATTACAGAAAGGGTCCAGATGTGCATCGGAAACTACTACTGGTCTTCCAGGGAAGGATCAAAGTTTAGAATGTTTGGGAAATTACTCCCATGGAGGAAAGTGCTCATGGTGACTGATGAATTCAATCCCGATGCAATTTCTGTGTTTCATCAACACTCAGTTAGTCCACAGATTTCAGAATGACTCCAGATGTGCATCGGAAACTACTTGTGGTCTTCCAAGGAACGATCAAGTCGTAGACTGTTTGAGACACTACTCCCATCGAGGAAAGTGGGCATGGTGACTGTTGTATTCGATCCCGATGCAATTTCTGTGTTTCATCAACACTCTGATAGTCACAGATTACAGAATGCCTCCAGATGTGCATCGGAAACTACTACTGGTCTTCCAGGGGACGATCAAAGCGTAAACTCTTGGACTCATTACTCCCATGGAGGAAGGTGCGAATGGTGACTGTTGTATTCAATCCCTATGGAATTTCTGTGTTTCATCAACACTCTGACACTTCACAGATTATAGAATGCCTCCATATGTGCATCGGAAACTACTACTGGTCTTCCAGTGAACGATCAAAGCGTAAACTCTTTGAGACATTACTCCCATGGAGGAAGGTGCGCATGGTGACTGTTGTATTCAATCCCGATGCAATTTCTGTGTTTTATCAACACTCTGATACTCCACAGATTACAGAATGCCTCCAGATGTGCATCGGAAACCACTACTGGTCTTCCAGGGAACGATCAAAGCGTAGACTGTTTGAGACATTACCCCCGTGGAGGAAAGTGCGCGTTGTGACTGTTGTATTCCATCCCGATGCAATTTCTGTCTTTCATCAACACTCTGATAGTCCACAGATTACAGAATGCCACCAGATGTGTATCGGAAACCACTACTGGGCTACCAGGGAACGATGAAAGCGTAGCAGGTTTGAGAATTACTCCCATGGAGGAAAGTGCGCATGGTGACTGTTGTAGTCAATCCCGATGCAATTTCTGGGTTTCATCAACACTCTGATAGTAAACACATTACAGAATGCCTCCAGATGTGCATCAGAAACTACTACTGGTATTCCAGGGAACGATCAAAGCGTAAACTCTTTGAGACAATACTCCCATGGAGGAAAGTGCGCATGGTGACTGTTGTATTCAATCCCGATGCAATTTCTGTGTTTCATCAACACTCTGATACTCCACAGATTACAGAATGCCTCCAGGTGTTCATTGGAAACTACTACTGGTCTTCCAGGCCACGATCAAAGCATAGACTCTTTGAGAATTATTCCCAATGCAGGAAAGTGCGCTTGGTGACTGTTGTATTCCATTCCGATGCAATTTCTGTGTTTTATTAAAAGTCTGATAGCCCACAGATTACAGAATATCTCCAGATGTGCATCGCAAACTATTACTGGCTTTCCAGGGAACGATAAAAGCGTAGACTGTTTGAGACATCACTCCCATAGAGGAAAGTGCGCATGGTGACTGTTGTATTCAATCCCTAAGGAATTTCTGTGTTTCATCAACACTCTGACACTTCTCAGATTATAGAATGCCTCCATATGTGCATCGGAAACTACTACTGGTCTTCCACTGAACGATCAAAACATAAACTCTTTGAGACATTACTCCCATGGAGGAAGGTGCGCATGGTGACTGTTGTATTCAATCCCGATGCAATTTCTGTGTTTTATCAACACTCTGATACTCCACAGATTACAGAATGCCTCCAGATGTGCATCGGAAACCACTACTGGTCTTCCAGGGAACGATCAAAGCGTAGACTGTTTGAGACATTACTCCCGTGGAGGAAAGTGCGCGTTATGACTGTTGTATTGCATCCCGATGCAATTTCTGTGTTTCATCAACACTCTGATAGTCCACAGATTACAGAATGCCACCAGATGTGCATCGGAAACTACTATTGGGCTACCAGGGAACGATGAAAGCGTAGCATGTTTGAGAATTACTCCCATGGAGGAAAGTGCGCATGGTGACTGTTGTATTCAATCCCGATGCCATTTCTGTGTTTCATCAACACTCTGATAGTCCACAGATTACAGAAAGGGTCCAGATGTGCATCGGAAACTACTACTGGTCTTCCAGGGAAGGATCAAAGTTTAGAATGTTTGGGAAATTACTCCCATGGAGGAGAGTGCGCATGGTGACTGTTGTATTCAATCCCGATGCAATTTCTGGGTTTCATCAACACTCTAATAGTAAACACATTACAGAATGCCTCCAGATGTGCATCTGAGAACTACTACTGGTATTCCAGGGAACGATCAAAGCGTAACCTCTTTGAGACAATACTCCCATGGAGGAAAGTGCGCATGGTGACTGTTGTATTCAATCCCGATGCAATTTCTGTGTTTCATCAACAGTCTGATAGTCCACAGATTACAGAATGCCTCCAGATGTGCATCGGAAACTACTACTGGTCTTTCAGGGAACGATCAAAGGGTAGACTGTTTGAGACATCACTCCCATAGAGGAAACTGCGCATGGTAACTGTTGTGTTCAATCCCGATGCTATTTCTGTGTTTCATCAACAGTCTGATAGCCCACAGATTACAGAATGCCACCAGATGTGCATCGGAAACTACTACTAGTCTTCCAGGGAACGATCAAAGCGTATACTGATTGAGAATTACTGCCATGGAGGGAAGTGAACATGGTGACTGTTGAATTCAATCCCGATGCAATTTCTGTGTTTCATCAACACTCTGATAGTCACAGATTACAGAATACCTCCAGATGTCCATCGCAAATTACTACTTGTCTTCCAGGGTACGATCAAAGCGTAAACTCTTGGACTCATTACTCCCATGGAGGAAGGTGCGAATGGTGACTGTTGTATTCAATCCCTATGGAATTTCTGTGTTTCATCAACACTCTGACACTTCACAGATTATAGAATGCCTCCATATGTGCATCGGAAACTACTACTGGTCTTCCAGTGAACGATCAAAACATAAACTCTTTGAGACATTACTCCCATGGAGGAAGGTGTGCATGGTGACTGTTGTATTCAATCCCGATGCAATTTCTGTGTTTTATCAACACTCTGATACTCCACAGATTACAGAATGCCTCCAGATGTGCATCGGAAACCACTACTGGTCTTCCAGGGAACGATCAAAGCGTAGACTGTTTGAGACATTACTCCCGTGGAGGAAAGTGCGCGTTGTGACTGTTGTATTCCATCCCGATGCAATTTCTGTGTTTCATCAACACTCTGATAGTCCACAGATTACAGAATGCCACCAGATGTGCATCGGAAACTACTACTGGGCTACCAGGGAACGATGAAAGCGTAGCATGTTTGCGAATTACTCCCATGGAGGAAAGTGCGCATGGTGACTGTTGTATTCAATCCCGATGCCATTTCTGTGTTTCATCAACACTCTGATAGTCCACAGATTACAGAAAGGGTCCAGATGTGCATCGGAAACTACTACTGGTCTTCCAGGGAAGGATCAAAGTTTAGAATGTTTGGGAAATTACTCCCATGGAGGAAAGTGCGCATGGTGACTGTTGTATTCAATCCCGATGCAATTTCTGAGTTTCATCAACACTCTAATAGTAAACACATTACAGAATGCCTCCAGATGTGCATCAGAGAACTACTACTGGTATTCCAGGGAACGATCAAAGCGTAACCTCTTTGAGACAATACTCCCATGGAGGAAAGTGCGCATGGTGACTGTTGTATTCAATCCCGATGCAATTTCTGTGTTTCATCAACACTCTGATACTCCACAGATTACAGAATGCCTCCAGGTGTTCATCGGAAACTACTACTGGCCTTCCAGGCCACGATCAAAGCGTAGACTCTTTGAGAATTATTCCCAATGCAGGAAAGTGCGCTTGGTGACTGTTGTATTCCATTCCGATGCAATTTCTGTGTTTTATTAAAAGTCTGACAGCCCACAGATTACAGAATATCTACAGATGTGCATCGCAAACTATTACTGGCTTTCCAGGGAACGATCAAAGCGTAGACTGTTTGAGACATCACTCCCATAGAGGAAAGTGCGCATGGTGACTGTTGTATTCAATCCCGATGCAATTTCTGTGTTTCATCAACACTCTGATGGTCCACAGATTACAGAATGCTTCTAGATGTGCATCGGAAACTACTACTGGTCTTCCAGGGAACGATCAAAGCGTAGACTGTTTGAGATATTACTCCCATGGAGGAAAGTGCGCATGGTGACTGTTGTATTCAATCCCGATGAAATTTCTGTGTTTCATCAACACTCAGTTAGTCCACCGATTTCAGAATGCCTCCAGACGTGCATTGGAAACTACTACTGGTCTTCCAGGGAACGATCAAATCGTAGACTGTTTGAGACGTTGCTCCCATGGAGGAAAGTGCGCATGGTCACTGTTGTATTCAATCCCGAAGCAATTGCTGTGTTTCTTCAACACTCTGATAGTCCACACATTACAGGATGCCTCCAGATGTGCATCAGAAACTACTACTTGTATTCCAGGAAACGATCAAAGCGTAAACTATTTGAGACATTACTCCCATGGAGGAAAGAGCGCATGGTGACTGTTGTATTCAAACCCGATTCAATTTCTGTGTTTCATCAAGACTCTGATACTCCACAGGTTTCAGAATGCCTCCAGATGTGCATCGCAAACTGCCTACTGGTCTACCAGGGAACGATCAAAGCGTAGACTGTTAGAGACGTTACTCGCATGGAGGAAAGTGGGCATGGTGACTGTTGTATTCTATCCCGATTCAATTTCTGTGTTTCATCAACAATCTTATAGTCCACAGATTACAGAATGATTCTGGATGTGCATCGGAAACTACTACTGGCCTTCAAGGGAACGATCAAAGCGTAGACTGTTTGAGACATTACTCCCATGGAGGAAAGTGCGCATGGTGACTGTTGTATCCCATCCCGATGCAGTTTCTGTGATTCATCAACACTCAGTTAGTCCACAGATTTCAGAATGAATCCAGATGTGCATCGGAAACTACTACTGGTCTTCCAGGGAACGATCAAAGCGTAGACTGTTTGAGACATCACTCCCATGGAGGAAACTGCGCATGGTGACTGTTGTATTCAATCCCGATGCAATTTCTGTGTTTCATCAACAGTCTGATAGTCCACAGATTACAGAAGGCCTCCAGATGTGCATCGGAAACTACTACTGGTCTTCCAGAGCACGATCAAAGCGTAGACTCTTTGAGACATTACTCCCATGGAGGAAACTGCGCATGGTGACTGTTGTATTTAATCCCGATTCAATTTCTGTTTTTCATCAACACTATGATAGTCCACAGTTTACAGAATGCCACCTGATATGCATCGGAAACTACTACTGGTCTTCCAGGGAACGATCAAAGTGCAGAGTGTTTGGGCCATACCTCACGTGGAGGAAAGTACGCATGGTGACTGTTGTGTTCAATCCCGATGCAATTTCTGTGTTTCATCAACACTCTGATAGCCCACAGATTACAGAATGCCACCAGATGTGCGTCGGAAACTACTACTGGTCTTCCAGGGAACGATCAAAGCGTATACTGATTGAGAATTACTCCCATGGAGGGAAGTGAACATGGTGACTGTTGTATTCAATCCCGATTCAATTTCTGTATTTCATCAACACTCTGATAGTCCACAGATTGCAGAATGCCTAAAGATGTTCATCGGAAACTACTACTGGTCTTCCTGGGAACGATCAAAGCGTAGACTGTTTGAGACATTACTCCAAAGGAGGAAAGTGCGCATGCTGACTGTTGTATTCAATCCCGATGCAATTTCTGTGTTTCATCAACACTCAGTTAGTCCACAGATTTCAGAATGACTCCAGATGTGCATCGGAAATTACTACTGGTCTTCCAGGGTACGATCAAAGCGTAAACTCTTGGACTCATTACTCCCATGGAGGAAGGTGCGAATGGTGACTGTTGTATTCAATCCCTATGGCATTTCTGTGTTTCATCAACACTCTGACACTTCACAGATTATAGAATGCCTCCATATGTGCATCGGAAACTACTACTGGTCTTCCAGTGAACGATCAAAGCGTAAACTCTTTGAGACATTACTCCCATGGAGGAAGGTGCGCATGGTGACTGTTGTATTCAATCCCGATTCAATTTCTCTGTTTCATCAACACTCTGATAGTCCACACATTACAGAATGCCTCCAGATGTGCATCAGAAACTACTACTGGTATTCCAAGGAACGATCAAAGCGTAAACTCGTTGAGACAATACTCCCATAGAGGAAAGTGCGCATGGTGACTGTTGTGTTCAATCCCGATGCAATTTCTGTGTTTCATCAACACTCGGATACTCCACAGATTACAGAATGCCTCCAGATGCGCATCGGAAACTACTACTGTTCTTCCAGGGAACGATCAAAGCGTAGACTGTTTGAAACATTACTCCCGTGGAGGAAAGTGCGCGTTGTGACTGTTGTATTCAATCCCGATGCAATATCTGTGTTTCTTCAACACTCTGATAGTCCACAGATTACAGAATGCCACCAGATGTTTATCGGAAACTACTACTTGTATTCCAGGAAACGATCAAAGCGTAAACTATTTGAGACATTACTCCCATGGAGGAAAGTGCGCATGGTGACTGTTGTATTCAAATCCGATTCAATTTCTGTGTTTCATCAAGACCCTGATACTCCACAGATTACAGAATGCCACCAGATGTGCCACGGAAACTACTACTGGTCTCCTAGGGAACGAACAAAGCGTAGACTGCTTGAGACATTACTCCCGTGGAGGGAAGTGCGCGTTGTGACTGTTGTATTCAATCCCGATGCAATTTCGTGTTTTATCAACACTCTGATAGTCCACAGCTTACAGAATGCCACCAGATGTGCATCGTAAACTGCTACTGGTCTACCAGGGAACGTTCAAAGCGTAGAATGTTTGAGAATTACTCCCAAGGAGGAAACTGCGCATGGTGACTGTTGTATTCAATCCCGATGCAATTTCTGTGTTTCATCAACACTCTGATGGTGCACAGATTACAGAATGCTTCTAGATCTGCATCGGAAACTACTACTGGTCTTCCAGGGAACGATCAAAGCGTAGACTGTTTGAGACATTACTCCCATGGAGGAAAGTGCGCATGGTGACTGTTGTATTCAATCCCGATGCAATTTCTGTGTTTCATCAACACTCTGACAGTCCACAGATTTCAGAATGCCTCCAGACGTGCATCGGAAACTACTACTGGTCTTCCAGGGAACGATAAAAGCGTAGACAGTTTGAGACATTGCTCCCATGGAGGAAAGTGCGCATGGTGACTGTATATTCAATCCCGAAGCAATTGCTGTGTTTCATCAACACTCTGAGAGTCCACACATTACAGGATGCCTCCAGATGTGCATCAGAAACTACTACTTGTATTCCAGGAAACGATCAAAGCGTAAACTATTTGAGACATTACTCCCATGGAGGAAAGTGCGCATGGTGACTGTTGTATTCAAACCCGATTCAATTTCTGTGTTTCATCAAGACTCTGATACTCCAGAGGTTTCAGAATGCCTCCAGATGTGCATCGCAAACTACCTACTGGTCTTCCAGGGAACGATCAAAGCGTAGACTGTTTGTGACATAACTCCCATGGAGGAAAGTGCGCATGGTGACTGTTGTATTCAATCCCGATGCAATTTCTGTGTTTCATCAACACTCGATAGTCCACAGATTACAGAATGCCTCCACATGGGCATCGGAAACTACTACTGGTCTACCAGGGAACGATCAAAGCGTAGACTGTTAGAGACATTACTCGCATGGAGGAAAGTGGGCATGGTGACTGTTGTATTCTATCCCGATGGAGTTTCTGTGTTTCATCAACAATCTTATAGTCCACAGATTACAGACTGCTTCTGGATGTGCATCGGAAACTACTACTGGCCTTCCAGGGAACGATCAAAGCGTAGACTGTTTGAGACATTACTCCCATGGAGGAAAGTGCGCATGGTGACTGTTGTATTCAATCCCGATGAAGTTTCTGTGATTCATCAACACTCAGTTAGTCCACAGATTTGAGAATGCCTCCAGATGTGCATCGGAAACTACTACTGGTCTTCCAGGGAACGATCAAAGCGTAGACTGTTTGAGACATTACTCCCATGGAGGAAAGTGCGCATGGTGACTGTTGTATTCAATCCCGATGCAACTTCTGTGTTTCACCACCACTCTGATAGTCCACAGATTACAGAATGCCTCCAGATGTGCATCGGAAACTACTACTGGTCTTCCAGAGCACGATCAAAGCGTAGACTCTTTGAGACATTACTCCCGTGGAGGAAAGTGCGCATGGTGACTGTTGTATTTAATCCGGATTCAATTTCTGTTTTTCATCAACACTATGATAGTCCACAGATTACAGAATGCCACCTGATGTGCATCGGAAACTACTACTGGTCTTCCAGGGAACGATCAAAGCGCAGAGTGTTTGGGCCATACCTCACGTGGAGGAAAGTACGCATGGTGACTGTTGTGTTCAATCCCGATGCAATTTCTGTGTTTCTTCAACACTCTGATAGCCCACAGATTACAGAATGCCACCAGATGTGCATCGGAAACTACTACTGGTCTTCCAGGGAACGATCAAAGCGTATACTGATTGAGAATTACTCCCATGGAGGGAAGTGAACATGGTGACTGTTGTATTCAATCCCGATTCAATTTCTGTATTTCATCAACACTGTGATAGTCCACAGATTGCAGAATGCCACCAGATGTGCATCGGAAACTAATACTTCTATTCCAGGAACCGATCAAAGCGTAAACTATTTGAGACATTTCTCCCATGGAGGAAAGTGCGCATGGTGGCTGTTGTATTCAAATCCGATTCAATTTCTGTGTTTCATCAAGACCCTGATACTCCACAGATTACAGAATGCCACCAGATGTGCCACGGAAACTACTACTGGTCTCCTAGGAAACGAACAAAGCGTAGACTGCTTGAGACATTATTCCCGTGGAGGGAAGTGCGCGTTGTCACTGTTGTATTCAATCCCGATGCAATTTCGTGTTTTATCAACACTCTGATAGTCCACAGATAACAGAATGCCACCAGATGTGCATCGGAAACTGCTACTGGTCTACCAGGGAACGTTCAAAGCGTAGAATGTTTGAGAATTACTCCCATGGAGGAAAGTGCGCATGGTGACTGTTGTATTCAATCCCGATGCAATTTCTGTGTTTCATCAACACTCTGATGGTGCACAGATTACAGAATGCATCTAGATGTGCATCGGAAACCACTACTGGTCTTCCAGGGAACGATCAAAGCGTAGACTGTTTGAGACATTACTCCCATGGAGGAAAGTGCGCATGGTGACTGTTGTATTCAATCCCGATGCAATTTCTGTGTTTCATCAACACTCAGTTAGTCCACAGATTTCAGAATGCCTCCAGACGTGCATCGGAAACTACTACTGGTCTTCCAGGGAACGTTAAAAGCGTAGACAGTTTGAGACATTGCTCCCATGGAGGAAAGTGCGCATGGTGACTGTATATTCAATCCCGAAGCAATTGCTGTGTTTCATCAACACTCTGAGAGTCCACACATTACTGGATGCCTCCAGAAGTGCATCAGAAACTACTACTTGTATTCCAGGAAACGATCAAAGCGTAAACTATTTGAGACATTACTCCCATGGAGGAAAGTGCGCATGGTGACTGTTGTATTCAAACCCGATTCAATTTCTGTGTTTCATCAAGACCCTGATACTCCACAGATTACAGAATGCCACCAGATGTGCCACGGAAACTACTACTGGTCTCCTAGGGAACGAACAAAGCGTAGACTGCTTGAGACATAACTCCCGTGGAGGGAAGTGCGCGTTGTGACTGTTGTATTCAATCCCGATGCAATTTCGTGTTTTATCAACACTCTGATAGTCCAAGTATTACAGAATGCTTCTAGATGTGCATCGGAAACTACTACTGGTCTTCCAGAGAACGATCAAAGCGTAGACTGTTTGAGACATTACTCCCATGGAGGAAAGTGCGCATGGTGACTGTTGTATTCAATCCCGATGCAATTTCTGTGTTTCATCAACACTCAGTTAGTCCGCAGATTTCAGAATGCCTCCAGACGTGCATCGGAAACTACTACTGGTCTTCCAGGGAACGATAAAAGCGTAGACAGTTTGAGACATTGCTCCCATGGAGGAAAGTGCGCATGGTGACTGTATATTCAATCCCGAAGCAATTGCAGTGTTTCATCAACACTCTGAGAGTCCACACATTACAGGATGCCTCCAGATGTGCATCAGAAACTACTACTTGTATTCCAAGAAACGATCAAAGCGTAAACTATTTGAGACATTACTCCCATGGAGGAAAGTGCGCATGGTGACTGTTGTATTCAAACCCGATTCAATTTCTGGGTTTCATCAAGACTCTGATACTCCACAGGTTTCAGAATGCCTCCAGATGTGCATCGCAAACTACCTACTGGTATTCCAGGGAACGATCAAAGCGTAGACTGTTTGAGACATAACTCCCATGGAGGAAAGTGCGCATGGTGACTGTTGTATTCAATCCCGATGCAATTTCTGTGTTTCATCAACACTCGATAGTCCACAGATTACAGAATGCCTCCACATGGGCATCGGTAACTACTACTGGTCTACCAGGGAACGATCAAAGCGTAGACTGTTAGAGACATTACGCGCATGGAGGAAAGTGGGCATGGTGACTGTTGTATTCTATCCCGATGGAGTTTCTGTGTTTCATCAACAATCTTATAGTCCACAGATTACAGAATGCTTCTGGATGTGCATCGGAAACTACTACTGGCCTTCCAGGGAACGATCAAAGCGTAGACTGTTTGAGACATTACTCCCATGGAGGAAAGTGAGCATGGTGACTGTTGTATTCAATCCTGATGAAGTTTCTGTGATTCATCAACACTCAGTTAGTCCACAGATTTGAGAATGCCTCCTGATGTGCATCGGAAACTACTACTGGTCTTCCAGGGAACGTTCAAAGCGTAGACTGTTTGACACATTACTCCCATGGAGGAAAGTGCGCATGGTGACTGTTGTATTCAATCCCGATGCAACTTCTGTATTTCACCACCACTCTGATAGTCCACAGATTACAGAATGCCTCCAGATGTGCATCGGAAACTACTTCTGGTCTTCCAGGGAACGATCAAAGCGTAGACTGTTTGAGACATCACTCCCATGGAATAAACTGCGCATGGTGACTGTTGTATTCAATCCCGATGCAATTTCTGTGTTTCATCAACAGTCTGATAGTCCACAGATTACAGAAGGCCTCCAGATGTGCATCGGAAACTACTACTGGTCTTCCAGAGCACGATCAAAGCGTAGACTCATTGAGACATTACGCCCGTGGAGGAAAGTGCGCTTGGTGACTGTTGTATTTAATCCCGATTCAATTTCTGTTTTTAATCAACACAATGATAGTCCACAGATTACAGAATGCCAACAGATGTGCGTCGGAAACTACTACTGGTCTTCCAGGGAACGATCAAAGCGCAGAGTGTTTGGGCCATACCTCACGTGGAGGAAAGTACGCATGGTGACTGTTGTGTTCAATCCCGATGCAATTTCTGTGTTTCATCAACACTCTGATAGCCCACAGATTACAGAATGCCACCAGATGTGCATCGGAAACTACTACTGGTCTTCCAGGGAACGATCAAAGCGTATACTGATTGAGAATTACTCCCATGGAGGGAAGTGAACATGGTGACCGTTGTATTCAATCCCGATTCAATTTCTGTATTTCATCAACACTCTGATAGTGCACAGATTGCAGAATGCCTCCAGATGTTCATCGGAAACTACTACTGGTCTTCCTGGGAACGATCAAAGCGTAGACTGTTTGAGACATTACTCCAAAGGAGGAAAGTGCGCATGGTGACTGTTGTATTCAATCCCGATGCAATTTCTGTGTTTCATCAACACTCAGTTAGTCCACAGATTTCAGAATGACTCCAGATGTGCATCGGAAATTACTACTGGTCTTCCAGGGTACGATCAAAGCGTATACTCTTGGACTCATTACTCCCATGGAGGAAGGTGCGAATGGTGACTGTTGTTTTCAATCCCTATGGCATTTCTGTGTTTCATCAACACTCTGACATTTCACAGATTATAGAATGCCTCCATATGTGCATCGGAAACTACTACTGGTCTTCCAGTGAACGATCATAGCGTAAACTCTTTGAGACATTACTGCCATGGAATAAGGTGAGCATGGTGACTGTTGTATTCAATCCCGATTCAAATTCTCTGTTTCATCAACACTCTGATAGTCCACACATTACAGAATGCCTCCAGATGTGCATCAGAAACTACTACTGGTATTCCAAGGAACGATCAAAGCGTAAACTCGTTGAGACAATACTCCCATAGAGGAAAGTGCGCATGGTGACTGTTGTGTTCAATCCCGATGCAATTTCTGTGTTTCATCAACACTCTGATACTCCACAGATTACAGAATGCCTCCAGATGCGCATCGGAAACTACTACTGTTCTTCCAGGGAACGATCAAAGCGTAGACTGTTTGAAACATTACTCCCGTGGAGGAAAGTGCGCGTTGTGACTGTTGTATTCAATCCCGATGCAATTTCTGTGTTTCATCAACACTCTGATAGTTCACAGATTACCGAATGCCACCAGATGTGCATCGGAAACTAATACTTCTATTCCAGGAAACGATCAAAGCGTAAACTATTTGAGACATTTCTCCCATGGAGGAAAGTGTTCATGGTGACTGTTGTATTCAAATCCGATTCAATTTCTGTGTTTCATCAAGACCCTGATACTCCACAGATTACAGAATGCCACCAGATGTGCCACGGTAACTACTACTGGTCTCCTAGGGAACGAACAAAGCGTAGACTGCTTGAGACATTACTCCCGTGGAGAGAAGTGCGCGTTGTGACTGTTGTATTCAATCCCGATGCAATTTCGTGTTTTATCAACACTCTGATAGTCCACAGATAACAGAATGCCACCAGATGTGCATCGGAAACTACTACTGGTCTCCTAGGGAACGAACAAAGCGTAGACTGCTTGAGACATTACTCCCGTGGAGAGAAGTGCGCGTTGTGACTGTTGTATCAATCCCGATGCAATTTCGTGTTTTATCAACACTCTGATAGTCCACACATTACAGAATGCCACCAGATGTGCATCGGAAACTGCTACTGGTCTACCAGGGAACGTTCAAAGCGTAGAATGTTTGAGAATTACTCCCATGGAGGAAAGTGCGCATGGTGACTGTTGTATTCAATCCCGATGCAATTTCTGTGTTTCATCAACACTCTGATGGTGCACAGATTACAGAATGCTTCTAGATGTGCATCGGAAACCACTACTGGTCTTCCAGGGAACGATCAAAGCGTAGACTGTTTGAGACATTACTCCCATGGAGGAAAGTGCGCATGGTGACTGTTGTATTCAATCCCGATGCAATTTCTGTGTTTCATCAACACTCAGTTAGTCCACAGATTTCAGAATGCCTCCAGACGTGCATCGGAAACTACTACTGGTCTTCCAGGGAACGTTAAAAGCGTAGACAGTTTGAGACATTGCTCCCATGGAGGAAAGTGCGCATGGTGACTGTATATTCAATCCCGAAGCAATTGCTGTGTTTCATCAACACTCTGAGAGTCCACACATTACAGGATGCCTCCAGAAGTGCATCAGAAACTACTACTTGTATTCCAGGAAACGATCAAAGCGTAAACTATTTGAGACAATACTCCCATGGAGGAAAGTGCGCATGGTGACTGTTGTATTCAAACCCGATTCAATTTCTGTGTTTCATCAAGACTCTGATACTCCACAGGTTTCAGAATGCCTCCAGATGTGCATCGCAAACTACCTACTGGTCTTTCAGGGAACGATCAAAGCGTAGACTGTTTGAGACACTACTCCCGTGGAGGAAAGTTTGCATGGTGACTGTTATATTTAATCCCGATTCAATTTCTGTTTTTCATCAACACTATGATAGTCCACAGATTACAGAATGCCATTTGATGTACATCGGAAACTACTACTGGTCTTCCAGGGAGCGATCAAAGCGCAGAGTGTTTGGGCCATACCTCACGTGGAGGAAAGTGCGCATGGTGACTGTTGTGTTCAATCCCGATGTAAATTCTGTGTTTCATCAACACTCTCATAGCCCACAGATTACAGAATGCCACCAGATGTGCATCGGAAACTACTACTGGTCTTCCAGGGACGATCAAAGCGTATACTGATTGAGAATTACTCCCATGGAGGGAAGTGAACATGGTGACTGTTGTATTCAATCCCGATTCAATTTCTGTATTTCATCAACACTCTGATAGTCCACAGATTGCAGAATGCCTCCAGATGTTCATCGGAAACTACTACTGGTCTTCCTGGGAACGATCAAAGCGTAGACTGCTTGAGACATTACTCCAAAGGAGGAAAGTGCGCATGGTGACTGTTGTATTCAATCCCTATGGAATTTCTGTGTTTCATCAACACTCTGACACTTCACAGATTATAGAGTGCCTCCAAATGTGCATCGGAAACTTCTACTGGTCTTCCTGGGAACGATCAAAGCGTAGACTGTTTGAGACATTACTCCAAAGGAGGAAAGTGCGCATGGTGACTGTTGTATTCAATCCCGATGCAATTTCTATGTTTCATCAAAACTCAGTTAGTCCACAGATTTCAGAATGACTCCAGATGTGCATCGGAAATTAGTACTGGTCTTCCAGGGTACGATCAAAGCGTAAACTCTTGGACTCATTACTCCCATGGAGGAAGGTGCGAATGGTGACTGTTGTATTCAATCCCTATGGCATTTCTGTGTTTCATCAACACTCTGACACTTCACAGATTATAGAATGCCTCCATATGTGCATCGGAAATTACTACTGGTCTTCCAGTGAACGATCAAAGCGTAAACTCTTTGAGACATTACTCCCATGGAGGAAGGTGCGCATGGTGACTGTTGTATTCAATCCCGATTCAATTTCTCTGTTTCATCAACACTCTGATAGTCCACACATTACAGAATGCCTCCAGATGTGCATCAGAACTACTACTGGTATTCCAAGGAACGATCAAAAACGTAAACTTGTTGGGACAATACTCCCATAGAGGAAAGTGCGCATGGTGACTGTTGTATTCAATCCCGATGCAATTTCTGTGTTTCATCAACACTCTGATAGTCCACAGATTACAGAATGCCACCAGATGTGCATCGGAAACTACTACTTGTATTCCAGGAAACGATCAAAGCGTAAACTATTTGAGACATTACTCCCATGGAGGAATGTGCGCATGGTGACTGTTGTATTCAAACCCGATTCAATTTCTGTGTTTCATGAAGACCCTGATACTGCACAGATTACAGAATGCCACCAGATGTGCCACGGAAACTACTACTGGTCTCCTAGGGAACGAACAAAGCGTAGACTGCTTGAGACATTACTCCCGTGGAGGGAAGTGCGCGTTGTGACTGTTGTATTCAATCCCGATGCAATTTCGTGTTTTATCAACACTCTGATAGTCCACAGATTACAGAATGCCACCAGATGTGCATCGGAAACTACTACTGGTCTTCCAGGGAACGATCAAAGCGTAGACTGTTTGAGACATTACTCCCATGGAGGAAAGTGCGCATGGTGACTGTTGTATTCAATCCCGATGCAATGTCTGTGTTTCATCAACACTCGATAGTTAACAGATTACAGAATGCCTCCACATGGCCATCGGAAACTACTACTGGTCTACCAGGGAACGATCAAAGCGTAGACTGTTAGAGACATTACTCGCATGGAGGAAAGTGGGCATGGTGACTGTTGTATTCTATCCCGATGGAGTTTCTGTGTTTCATCAACAATCTTATAGTCCACAGATTACAGAATGCTTCTGGATGTGCATCGGAAACTACTACTGGCCTTCCAGGGAACGATCAAAGCGTAGACTGTTTGAGACATTACTCCCATGGAGGAAAGTGCGCATGGTGACTGTTGTATTCAATCCCGATGCAATTTCTGTGATTCATCAACACTCAGTTAGTCCACAGATTTCAGAATGCCTCCAGATGTGCATCGGAAACAACTACTTGTCTTCCAGGGAACGATCAAAGGGTAGACTGTTTGAGACATTACTGCCATGGAGGAAAGTGCGCATGGTGACTGTTGTATTCAATCCCGATGCAACTTCTGTGTTTCATCACCACTCTGATAGTCCACAGATTACAGAATGCCTCCAGATGTGCATCGGAAACTACTACTGGTCTTCCAGGGAAGGATCACAGCGTAGACTGTTTGAGACATTACTCCCATGGAGGAGAGTGCGCATGGTGACTGTTGTATTCAATCCCGAGGCAATTTCTGTGTTTCATCAACACTCAGATAGTAAGCAGATTATAGAATGCCTCCAGATGTGCATCGGAAACTACTTATGGTCTTCCAGGGAACGATCAAAGCGTAGACTGTTTGAGACATCACTCCCATGGAGGAAAGTGCGCATGGTGACTGTTGTATTCAATCCCGATGCAATTTCTGTGTTTCATCAACAGTCTGATAGTCCACAGATTACAGAATGCCTCCAGATGTGCATCGGAAACTACTACTGGTCTTTCAGGGAACGATCAAAGCGTAGACTGTTTGAGACACTACTCCCGTGGAGGAAAGTTTGCATGGTGACTGTTATATTTAATCCCGATTCAATTTCTGTTTTTCATCAACACTATGATAGTCCACAGATTACAGAATGCCATTTGATGTACATCGGAAACTACTACTGGTCTTCCAGGGAGCGATCAAAGCGCAGAGTGTTTGGGCCATACCTCACGTGGAGGAAAGTGCGCATGGTGACTGTTGTGTTCAATCCCGATGTAAATTCTGTGTTTCATCAACACTCTCATAGCCCACAGATTACAGAATGCCACCAGATGTGCATCGGAAACTACTACTGGTCTTCCAGGGACGATCAAAGCGTATACTGATTGAGAATTACTCCCATGGAGGGAAGTGAACATGGTGACTGTTGTATTCAATCCCGATTCAATTTCTGTATTTCATCAACACTCTGATAGTCCACAGATTGCAGAATGCCTCCAGATGTTCATCGGAAACTACTACTGGTCTTCCTGGGAACGATCAAAGCGTAGACTGCTTGAGACATTACTCCAAAGGAGGAAAGTGCGCATGGTGACTGTTGTATTCAATCCCGATGTAATTTCTGTGTTTCATCAACACTCAGTTAGTAAACAGATTTCAGAATGACTCCAGAAGTGCATCGGAAATTACTACTGGTCTTCCAGGGTACGATCAAAGCGAAAACTCTTGGACTCACTACTCCCATGGAGGAAGGTGCGAATGGTGACTGTTGTATTCAATCCCTATGGAATTTCTGTGTTTCATCAACACTCTGACACTTCACAGATTATAGAGTGCCTCCAAATGTGCATCGGAAACTACTACTGGTCTTCCAGTGAACGATGAAAGCGTAAACTCTTTGAGACATTACTCCCATGGAGGAAGGTGCGCATGGTGACTGTTGTATTCAATCCCGATGCAATTTCTGTGTTTTATCAACACTCTGATACTCCACAGATTACAGAATGCCTCCAGATGTGCATCAGAAACCACTACTGGTCTTCCAGGGAACGATCAAAGCGTAGACTGTTTGAGATCTTACCCCCATGGAGGAAAGTGCGCATGGTGACTGTTGTATTCAATCCCGATTCAATTTCTGTGTTTCATCAACACTCCGATAGTCCACACATTACAGAATGCCTCCAGATGTGCATCAGAAACTACTACTGGTATTCCAGGGAACGATCAAAGCGTAAACTCGTTGAGACAATACTCCAATAGAGGAAAGTGCGCATGGTGACTGTTGTATTCAATCCCGATGCAATTTCTGTGTTTCATCAACACTCAGTTAGTCCACAGATTTCAGAATGCCTCCAGACGTGCATCGGATACTACTACTGGTCTTCCAGGGAACGATCAAAGCGTAGACTGTTTGAGATATTGCTCCCATGGAGGAAAGTGCGCATGGTGACTGTTGTTTTCAATCCCGAAGCAATTTCTGTGTTTCATCAACACTCTGATAGTCCACACATTACAGGATGCCTCCAGATCTGCATCAGAAACTACTACTTGTATTCCAGGAAACGATCAAAGCGTAAACTATTTGAGACATTACTCCCACGGAGGAAAGTGCGCATGGTGACTATTGTATTCAAACCCGATTCAATTTCTGTGTTTCATCAAGACTCTGATACTCCACAGGTTTCAGAATGCCTCCAGATGTGCATCGCAAACTACCTACTGGTCTTCCAGGGAACGATCAAAGCGTAGACTGTTATAGACAAAACTCCCATGGAGGAAAGTGCGCATGGAGACTGTTGTATTCAATCCCGATGCAATTTCTGTGTTTCATCAACACTCGATAGTCCACAGATTACAGAATGCCTCCAGATGTGCATCGGAAACTACTACTGGTCTACCCGGGAACGATCAAAGCGTAGACTGTTAGAGACATTACTCGCAAGGAGCAAAGTGGGCATGGTGACTGTTGTATTGTATCCCGATGCAATTTCTGTGTTTCAACAACAATCGTATAGTCCACAGATTACAGAATGCTTCTGGATGTGCATCGGAAACTACTACTGGCCTTCCAGGGAACCATCAAAGTGTAGACTGTTTGAGACATTACTCCCATGGAGGAAAGTGCACATGGTGACTGTTGTATTCAATCCCGATGCAATTTCTGTGATTCATCAAAACTCAGTTAGTCCACGGATTTCAGAATGCCTCCAGATTGGCATCGGAAACTACTACTGGTCTTCCAGGGAACGATCAAAGCGTAGACTGTTTGAGACATTACTCCCATGGAAGAAAGTGCGCATAGTGACTGTTGTATTCAATCCCGATGCAACTTCTGTGTTTCATCACCACTCTGATAGTCCACAGATTACAGAATGCCTCCAGATGTGCATCGGAAACTACTACTGGTCTTCCAGGGAATGATCAAAGCGTGGACTGTTTGAGACATCACTCCCATGGAGGAAAGTGCGCATGGTGACTGTTGTATTCAATCCCGAAGCAAATTCTGTGTTTCATCAACACTCTCATAGTCCACAGATTACAGAATGCTTCCAGATGTGCATCGGAAACTACTACTGGTCTTCCAGGGAATGATCAAAGCGTAGACTTTTTGAGAATTACTCCCATGGAGGAAAGTGCGCATGGTGACGGTTGTATTCAATCCCGATGCAATTTCTGTGTTTCATCAACAGTCTGACAGTCCACAGATTACAGAATATCTCCAGATGTGCATCGGAAACTACTACTGGTCTTCCAGGGACGATCAAAGCGTAGAGTGTTTGAGACATTACTCCCATGGAGGAAAGTGCGCATGGTGACTGTTGTATTCAATCCCGATACAATTTCTGTGTTTCATCAACACTCTGATAGTCCACAGATTACAGAAAGCCTCCAGATGTGCATCGGAATCTACTACTGGTCTACCAAAGCGTAGACTCTATGAGACATTACTCCCGTCTAGGAAAGTGCGCATGGTGACTGTTGTGTTCAATCCCGATGGAATTTCTGTGTTTCATCAACACTCTGATAGTCCTCAGATTACAGAATGACACCAGATGTTCATCGAAAACTACTACTGGTCTTCCAGGGAACGATCAAAGCGTATACTGATTGAGAATTACTCCCATGGAGGGAAGCGAACATGGTGACAGTTGTATTCAATCCCGATGCAATTTCTGTGTTCCATCAACACTCAGTTAGTCCACAGATTTCAGAATGACTCCAGATGTGCATCGGAAACTACCTCTGGTCTTCCAAGGAACGATCAAGGCGTAGACTGTTTGAGACACTACTCCCATGGAGGAAAGTGCCTATGGTGACTGTTGTATTCAATCCTGATGCAATTTCTGTGTTTCATTAACACTCTGATAGTCACAGATTACAGAATGCCTCCAGATGTCCATCGGAAATTGCTACTGGTCTTCAAAGGATCGATCAAAGCGTAAACTCTTGGACACATTACTCCCATGGAGGAAGGTGCGCATTGTGACTGTTGTATTCAATCCCGATGGAATTTCTGTGTTTCATCAACACTCTGACACTCCACAGATTATAGAATGCCTCCATATGTGCATCGGAAACTGCTACTGGTCTTCCAGTGAACGATCAAAGCGTAAACTCTTTGAGACATTACTCCCATGGAGGAAGGTGCGCATGGTAACTGTTGTATTCAATCCCGATGCAATTTCTGTGTTTCATCAACACTCTGATACTCCACAGATTACAGAATGCATCCAGATGTGCATCGGAAACTACTACTGGTCTTCCAGGGAACGATCAAAGCGTAGACTGTTTGGGATCTTACTCCCATGGAGGAAAGTGCGCATGGTGACTTTTGTACTCAATCCCGATGCAATTTCTGTGTTTCATCAAAACTCTGATAGTCCACAGATTACAGAATGCCTCTAGATGTGCATCGGAAACTACTACTGGTCTTCCAGGGAACGATCAAGGCGTAGACTGTTAGAGACATTACTCCCATGGAGGAAGGTGCTCATGGTGACTGTTGTATTCAATCCCGATGCAATTTCTGTGTTTCATCAAAACTCTGATGGTCCACAGATTACAGAATGCCTCTAGATGTGCATCGGAAACTACTACTGGTCTTCCAGGGAACGATCAAGGCGTAGACTGTTAGAGACATTACTCCCATGGAGGAAGGTGCGCATGGTGACTGTTGTATTCAATCCCGATGAAATATTTGTGTTTCATCAACACTCTGATAGTCCACAGATTACAGAATGCCTCCAGATGTGCATCGGATACTACTACTGGTCTTCCAGGAGACGATCAAAGCGTAGAATGTTTGAAAATTACTCCCATGGAGGAAACTGCGCATGGTGACTGTTGTATTCAATCCCGATGCAATTTCTGTGTTTTATTAAAAGTCTGATAGCCCACAGATTACAGAAAGTGTCCACATGTGAATCGGAAACTACTACTGGTCTTCCAGGGAAGGATCAAAGCGTAGACTGTTTGAGACATTACTCCCGTGGAGGAAAGTGCGCGTTGTGACTGTTGTATTCCATCCCGATGCAATTTCTGTGTTTCATCAAAACTCTGATAGTCCACAGATTACAGAATGCCTCTAGATGTGCATCGGAAACTACTACTGGTCTTCCAGGGAACGATCAAGGCGTAGACTGTTAGAGACATTACTCCCATGGAGGAAGGTGCTCATGGTGACTGTTGTATTCAATCCCGATGCAATTTCTGTGTTTCATCAAAACTCTGATAGTCCACAGATTACAGAATGCCTCTAGATGTGCATCGGAAACTACTACTGGTCTTCCAGGGAACGATCAAGGCGTAGACTGTTAGAGACATTACTCCCATGGAGGAAGGTGCGCATGGTGACTGTTGTATTCAATCCCGATGAAATTTTTGTGTTTCATCAACACTCTGATAGTCCACAGATTACAGAATGCCACCAGATGTGCATCGGAAACTACTACTGGGCTACCAGGGAACGATGAAAGCGTAGCATGTTTGAGAATTACTCCCATGGAGGAAAGTGCGCATGGTGATTGTTGTATTCAATCCCAATGCCATTTCTGTGTTTCATCAACACTCTGATAGTCCACAGATTACAGAAAGTGTCCAGATGTGAATCGGAAACTACTACTGGTCTTCCAGGGAAGGATCAAAGCGTAGAATGTTTGAGACTTACTCCCATGGAGGAAAGTGCGGATGGTGACTGTTGTATTCAATCCCGATGCAATTTCTGGGTTTCATCAACACTCCGATAGTAAACACGTTACAGAATGCCTCCAGATGTGAATCAGAAACTACTACTGGTATTCCAGGGAACGATCAAAAACGTAAACTCTTTGAGACAATACTCCCATGGAGGACCGTGCGCATGGTGACTGTTGTATTTAATCCCGATGCAATTTCTGTGTTTCATCAACACTCTGATACTCCACAGATTACAGAATGCCTCCAGGTGTTCATCGGAAACTACTACTGGTCTTCCAGGAAACGATCAAAGCGTAGACTGTTTGAGAATTATTCCCAATGCAGGAAAGTGCGCTTGGTGACTGTTGTATTCCATCCCGATGCAATTTCTGTGTTTTATTAAAAGTCTGATAGCCCACAGATTACAGAATATCTCCAGATGTGCATCGCAAACTATTACTGGCTTTCCAGGGAACGATCAAAGCGTAGACTGTTTGAGACATCACTCCCATAGAGGAAAGTCCGCATGGTGACTGTTGTATTCTATCCCGATGCAATTTCTGTGTTTCATCAACAGCCTGTTAGTCCACAGATTACAGAATGCCTCCAGATGTGCATCGGAAACTACTACTGGTCTTTCAGGGAACGATCAAAGCGTAGACTGTTTGAGACATTACTCCCATGGACTAAAGTGCGCATGGTGACTGTTGTATTCAATCCCAATGCAAATTCTGTGTTTCATCAACACTGTGATAGTCCACAGATTACAGAATGCCTCCAGATGTGCATCGGAAACCACGACTGGTCTTCCAGGGAACGATCAAAGCGTAGACTGTTTGAGACATTACTCTTATGGAGGAAAGTGCGCATTATGACTGTTGTATTCAATACCGATACAATTTCTGTGTTTCATCAACACTCTGATAGTCCAAAGATTACAGAATGCCACCAGATGTGCATCGGAAACTACTACTGGGCTACCAGGGAACGATGAAAGCGTAGCATGTTTGAGAATTACTCCCATGGAGGAAAGTGCGCATGGTGACTGTTGTATTCAATCCCGATGCCATTTCTGTGTTTCATTAACACTCTGATAGTCCACAGATTACAGAAAGGGTCCAGATGTGAATCGGAAACTACTACTGGTCTTCCAGGGAAGGATCAAAGCGTAGAATATTTGAGAATTACTCCCATGGAGGAAAGTGCGCATGGTGACTGTTGTATTCAATCCCGATGCAATTTCTGGGTTTCATCAACATTCTGATAGTAAACACATTACAGAATGCCTCCAGATGTGCATCAGAAACTACTACTGGTATTCCAGGGAACGATCAAAGCGTAAACTCTTTGAGACAATACTCCCATGGAGGAAAGTGCGCATGGTGACTGTTGTATTCAATCCCGATGCAATTTCTGTGTTTCATCAACCCTCTGATACTCCACAGATTACAGAATGCCTCCAGGTGTTCATCGGAAACTACTACTGGTCCTCCAGGCCACGATCAAAGCGTAGACTGTTTGAGAATTATTCCCAATGCAGGAAAGTGCCCTTTTTGACTGTTGTATTCCATCCCGATGCAATTTCTGTGTTTTATTAAAAGTCTGATAGCCCACAGATTACAGAATATCTCCAGATGTGCATCGCAAACTATTACTGGCTTTCCAGGGAACGATCAAAGCGTAGACTGTTTGAGACATCACTCCCATAGAGGAAAGTCCGCATGGTGACTGTTGTATTCAATCCCGATGCAATTTCTGTGTTTCATCTACAGCCTGATAGTCCACAGATTACAGAATGCCTCCAGATGTGCATCGGAAACTACTACTGGTCTACCAGGGAACGTTCAAACGGTAGAAAGTTTGAGAATTACTACCATGGAGGAAAGTGCGCATGGTGACTGTTGTATTCAATCCCGATGCAATTTCTGTGTTTCATCAACACTCTGATGGTCCACAGATTACAGAATGCTTCTAGATGTGCATCGGAAACTACTACTGGTCTTCCAGGGAACGTTCAAAGCATAGACTGTTTGAGACATTACTCCCATGGAGGAAAGTGCGCATGGTGACTGTTGTATTCAATCCCGATGCAATTTCTGTGTTTCATCAACACTCAGTTAGTCCACAGATTTCTGAATGCCTCCAGACGTGCATCGGAAACTACTACTGGTCTTCCAGGGAACGATCAAAGCGTAGACTGTTTGAGACATTGCTCCCATGGAGTAAAGTGCGCATGGTGACTGTTGTATTCAATCCCGAAGCAATTGCTGTGTTTCATCAACACTCTGATAGTCCACACATTACAGGATGCCTTCAGATGTGCATCAGAAACTACTACTTGTATTCCAGGAAACGATAAAAGCGTAAACTATTTGAGACATTACTCCCATGGAGGAAAGTGCGTATGGTGACTGTTGTATTCAAACCCGATTCAATTTCTGTGTTTCATCAAGACTCTGATACTCCACAGGTTTCAGAATGCCTCCAGATGTGCATCGCAAACTGCCTACTGGTCTCTCAGGGAACGATCAAAGCGTAGACTGTTTGAGACATAACTCCCATGGAGGAAAGTGCGCATGGTGACTGTTTATTCAATCCCGAGGCAATTTCTGTGTTTCATCAACACTCAGATAGTAAACAGATTATAGTATGCCTCCAGATGTGCATCGGAAACTACTTCTGATCTTCCAGGGAACGATCAAAGCGTAGACTGTTTGAGACATCACTCCCATGGAGGAAAGTGCGCATGGTGACTGTTGTATTCAATCCCGATACAATTTCTGTGTTTCATCAACACTCTGATAGTCCACAGATTACAGAAGGCCTCCAGATGTGCATCGGAAACTACTACTGGTCTTCCAGAGCACGATCAAAGCGTAGACTCTTTGAGACATTACTCCCGTGGAGGAAAGTGCGCATGGTGACTGTTGTATTTAATCCCGATTCAATTTCTGTTTTTCATCAACACTATGATAGTCCACAGATTACAGAATGCCACCTGATGTGCATCGGAAACTACTACTGGTCTTCCAGGGAACGATCAAAGCGCAGAGTGTTTGGGCCATACCTCACGTGGAGGAAAGTACGCATGGTGACTGTTGTGTTCAATCCCGATGCAATTTCTGTGTTTCATCAACACTCTGATAGTCCACAGATTGCAGAATGCCTCCAGATGTTCATCGGAAACTACTACTGGCCTTCCTGGGAACGATCAAAGCGTAGACTGTTTGAGACATTACTCCAAAGGAGGAAAGTGCGCATGGTGACTGTTGTATTCAATCCCGATGCAATTTCTGTGTTTCATCAACACTCAGTTAGTCCACAGATTTCAGAATGACTCCAGATGTGCTTCGGAAATTACTACTGGTCTTCCAGGGTACGATCAAAAAGTAAACTCTTGGACTCATTACTCCCATGGAGGAAGGTGCGAATGGTGACTGTTGTATTCAATCCCTATGGCATTTCTGTGTTTCATCAACACTCTGACACTTCACAGATTATAGAATGCCTCCATATGTGCATTGGAAACTACTACTGGTATTCCAGGGAACAATCAAAGCGTAAACTCGTTGAGACAATACTCCCATAGAGGAAAGTGCGCATGGTGACTGTTGTATTCAATCCCGATGCAATTTCTGTGTTTCATCAACACTCTGATACACCACAGATTACAGAATGCCTCCAGATGCGCATCGGAAACTACTACTGTTCTTCCTGGGAACGATCAAAGCGTAGACTGTTTGAGACATTACTCGCATGGAGGAAAGTGCGCATGGTGTCTGTTGTATTCAATCCCGATGCAAATTCTGTGTTTCATCAACACTCTGATAGACCACAGATTACAGAATGCCACCAGATGTGCCACGGAAACTACTACTGGTCTCCTAGGGAACGAACAAAGCGTAGACTGCTTGAGACATTACTCCCGTGGAGGGAAGTGCGCGTTGTGACTGTTGTATTCAATCCCGATGCAATTTCGTGTTTTATCAACACTCTGATAGTCCACAGATTACAGAATGCCACCAGATGTGCATCGGAAACTGCTACTGGTCTACCAGGGAACGTTCAATGTGTAGAATGTTTGAGAATTACTCCCATGGAGGAAAGTGCGCATGGTGACTGTTGTATTCAATCCCGAAGCAATTTCTGTGTTTCATCAACACTCTGATGGTCCACAGATTACAGAATGCTTCTGGATGTGCATCGGAAACTACTACTGGTCTTCCAGGGTACGATAAAAGCGTAGACTGTTTGAGACATTGCTCCCATGGAGGAAAGTGCGCATGGTGACTGTATATTCAATCCCGAAGCAATTGCTGTGTTTCATCAACACTCTGAGAGTCCACACATTACAGGATGCCTCCAGATGTGCATCGGAAACTACTACTTGTATTCCAGGAAACGATCAAAACGTAAACTATTTGAGACATTACTCCCATGGAGGAATATGCGCATGGTGACTGTTGTATTCAAACCCGATTCAATTTCTGTGTTTCATCAAGACTCTGATACTCCACAGATTACAGAATGCCTCCAGGTGTTCATCGGAAACTACTACTGGTCTTCCAGGGAACGATCAAAACGTAGACTGTTTGAGACATAACTCCCATGGAGGAAAGTGCGCATGGTGACTGTTGTATTCAATCCCGATGCAATTTCTGTGTTTCATCAACACTGTGATAGTCCACAGATTACAGAATGCCTCCAGATGTGCATCGGAAACCACGACTGGTCTTAAAGGGAACGATCAAAGCGTAGACTGTTAGAGACATTACTCGCATGGAGGAAAGTGGGCATGGTGACTGTTGTATTCTATCCCGATGCAGTTTCTGTGTTTCATCAACAATCTTATAGTCCACAGATTACAGAATGCTTCTGGATGTGCATCGGAAACTACTACTGGCCTTCCAGGGGACGATCAAAGCGTAGACTGTTTGAGACATTACTCCCATGGAGGAAAGTGCGCATGGTGACTGTTGTATTCAATCCCGATGCAACTTCTGTGTTTCATCACCACTCTGATAGTCCACAGATTACAGAAAGCCTCATGATGTGCATCGGAAACTACTACTGGTCTTCCAGGGAAGGATCACAGCGTAGACTGTTTGAGACATTACTCCCATGGAGGAAAGTGCGCGTGGTGACTGTTGTATTCAATGCCGAGGCAATTTCTGTGTTTCATCAACACTCAGATAGTAAACAGATTATAGAATGCCTCCAGATGTGCATCGGAAACTACTTCTGGTTTTCCAGGGAACGATCAAAGCGTAGACTGTGTGAGACATCACTCCCATGGAGGAAAGTGCGCATGGTGACTGTTGTATTCAATCCCGATGCAATTTCTGTGTTTCATCAACAGTCTGATAGTCCACAGATTACAGAATGCCTCCAGATGTGCATCGGAAACTACTACTGGTCTCTCAGGGAACGATCAAAGCGTAGACTGTTTGAGACATTACTCCCATGTTGGAAACTGCGCATGGTGACTGTTGTATTCAATCCCGATGCAATTTCTGTGTTTCATCAACACTCTGATAGTCCACAGACTACAGAATGCCACCAGATGTGCATCGGAAACTACAACTGGTCTACCAGGGAACGATCAAAGCGTAGGATGTTTGAGAATTACTCCCATGGAGGAAAGTGCGCATGGTTACTGTTGTATTCAATCCCGAAGCAATTTCTGTGTTTCATCAACACTCTGATAGTCCACACACTACAGAATGCCTCCAGATGTACATCAGAAACTACTACTGGTATTCCATGGAACGATCAAAGCGTAGACTGTTAGAGACATTACTCGCATGGAGGAAAGTGCGCATGGTGTCTGTTGTATTCAATCCCGATGCAAATTCTGTGTTTCATCAACACTCTGATAGACCACAGATTACAGAATGCCACCAGATGTGCCACGGAAACTACTACTGGTCTCCTAGGGAACGAAAAAAGCGTAGACTGCTTGAGACATTACTCCCGTGGAGGGAAGTGCGCGTTGTGACTGTTGTATTCAATCCCGATGCAATTTCGTGTTTTATCAACACTCTGATAGTCCACAGATTACAGAATGCCAACAGATGTGCATCGGAAACTGCTACTGGTCTACCAGGGAACGTTCAATGTGTAGAATGTTTGAGAATTACTCCCATGGAGGAAAGTGCGCATGGTGACTGTTGTATTCAATCCCGATGCAATTTCTGTGTTTCATCAACACTCTGATGGTCCACAGATTACAGAATGCTTCTGGATGTACATCGGAAACTACTACTGGTCTTCCAGGGAACGATCAAAGCGTAGAAGGTTTGAGACATTACTACCATGGAGGAAAGTGCGCATGGTGACTGTTGTATTCAATCCCGAAGCAATTTCTGTGTTTCATCAACACTCTGATGGTCCACAGATTACAGAATGCTTCTGGATGTGCATCGGAAACTACTACTGGTCTACCAGGGAACGTTCAAACTGTAGAAAGTTTGAGAATTACTCCCATGGAGGAAAGTGCGCATGGTGACTGTTGTATTCAATCCCGATGCAATTTCTGTGTTTCATCAACACTCTGATGGTCCACAGATTACAGAATGCTTCTAGATGTGCATCGGAAACTACTACTGGTCTTCCAGGGAACGTTCAAAGCATAGACTGTTTGAGACATTACTCCCATGGAGGAAAGTGCGCATGGTGACTGTTGTATTCAATCCCGATGCAATTTCTGTGTTTCATCAACACTCAGTTAGTCCACAGATTTCTGAATGCCTCCAGACGTGCATCGGAAACTACTACTGGTCTTCCAGGGAACGATCAAAGCGTAGACTGTTTGAGACATTGCTCCCATGGAGTAAAGTGCGCATGGTGACTGTTGTATTCAATCCCGAAGCAATTGCTGTGTTTCATCAACACTCTGATAGTCCACACATTACAGGATGCCTTCAGATGTGCATCAGAAACTACTACTTGTATTCCAGGAAACGATAAAAGCGTAAACTATTTGAGACATTACTCCCATGAAGGAAAGTGCGTATGGTGACTGTTGTATTCAAACCCGATTCAATTTCTGTGTTTCATCAAGACTCTGATACTCCACAGGTTTCAGAATGCCTCCAGATGTGCATCGCAAACTGCCTACTGGTCTCTCAGGGAATGATCAAAGCGTAGACTGTTTGAGACATAACTCCCATGGAGGAAAGTGCGCATGGTGACTGTTTATTCAATCCCGAGGCAATTTCTGTGTTTCATCAACACTCAGATCGTAAACAGATTATAGAATGCCTCCAGATGTGCATCGGAAACTACTTCTGATCTTCCAGGGAACGATCAAAGCGTAGACTGTTTGAGACATCACTCCCATGGAGGAAAGTGCGCATGGTGACTGTTGTATTCAATCCCGATACAATTTCTGTGTTTCATCAACACTCTGATAGTCCACAGATTACAGAAGGCCTCCAGATGTGCATCGGAAACTACTACTGGTCTTCCAGAGCACGATCAAAGCGTAGACTCTTTGAGACATTACTCCCGTGGAGGAAAGTGCGCATGGTGACTGTTGTATTTAATCCCGATTCAATTTCTGTTTTTCATCAACACTATGATAGTCCACAGATTACAGAATGCCACCTGATGTGCATCGGAAACTACTACTGGTCTTCCAGGGAACGATCAAAGCGCAGAGTGTTTGGGCCATACCTCACGTGGAGGAAAGTACGCATGGTGACTGTTGTGTTCAATCCCGATGCAATTTCTGTGTTTCATCAACACTCTGATAGTCCACAGATTGCAGAATGCCTCCAGATGTTCATCGGAAACTACTACTGGCCTTCCTGGGAACGATCAAAGCGTAGACTGTTTGAGACATTACTCCAAAGGAGGAAAGTGCGCATGGTGACTGTTGTATTCAATCCCGATGCAATTTCTGTGTTTCATCAACACTTAGTTAGTCCACAGATTTCAGAATGACTCCAGATGTGCATCGGAAATTACTACTGGTCTTCCAGGGTACGATCAAAAAGTAAACTCTTGGACTCATTACTCCCATGGAGGAAGGTGCGAATGGTGACTGTTGTATTCAATCCCTATGGCATTTCTGTGTTTCTTCAACACTCTGACACTTCACAGATTATAGAATGCCTCCATATGTGCATTGGAAACTACTACTGGTATTCCAGGGAACAATCAAAGCGTAAACTCGTTGAGACAATACTCCCATAGAGGAAAGTGCGCATGGTGACTGTTGTATTCAATCCCGATGCAATTTCTGTGTTTCATCAACACTCTGATACACCACAGATTACAGAATGCCTCCAGATGCGCATCGGAAACTACTACTGTTCTTCCAGGGAACGATCAAAGCGTAGACTGTTTGAGACATTACTCGCATGGAGGAAAGTGCGCATGGTGTCTGTTGTATTCAATCCCGATGCAAATTCTGTGTTTCATCAACACTCTGATAGACCACAGATTACAGAATGCCACCAGATGTGCCACGGAAACTACTACTGGTCTCCTAGGGAACGAACAAAGCGTAGACTGCTTGAGACATTACTCCCGTGGAGGGAAGTGCGCGTTGTGACTGTTGTATTCAATCCCGATGCAATTTCGTGTTTTATCAACACTCTGATAGTCCACAGATTACAGAATGCCACCAGATGTGCTTCGGAAACTGCTACTGGTCTACCAGGGAACGTTCAATGTGTAGAATGTTTGAGAATTACTCCCATGGAGGAAAGTGCGCATGGTGACTGTTGTATTCAATCCCGATGCAATTTCTGTGTTTCATCAACACTCTGATGGTCCACAGATTACAGAATGCTTCTGGATGTGCATCGGAAACTACTACTGGTCTTCCAGGGAACGATGAAAGCGTAGACTGTTTGAGACATTACTCCCATGGAGGAAAGTGCGCATGGTGACTGTTGTATTCAATCCCGAAGCAATTTCTGTGTTTCATCAACACTCTGATGGTCCACAGATTACAGAATACTTCTGGATGTGCATCGGAAACTACTACTGGTCTTCCAGGGTACGATAAAAGCGTAGACTGTTTGAGACATTGCTCCCATGGAGGAAAGTGCGCATGGTGACTGTATATTCAATCCCGAAGCAATTGCTGTGTTTCATCAACACTCTGAGAGTCCACACATTACAGGATGCCTCCAGATGTGCATCGGAAACTACTACTTGTATTCCAGGAAACGATCAAAACGTAAACTATTTGAGACATGACTCCCATGGAGGAATATGCGCATGGTGACTGTTGTATTCAAACCCGATTCAATTTCTGTGTTTCATCAAGACTCTGATACTCCACAGGTTTCAGAATGCCTCCAGATGTGCATCGCAAACTACCTACTGGTCTTCCAGGGAACGTTCAAAACGTAGACTGTTTGAGACATAACTCCCATGGAGGAAAGTGCGCATGGTGACTGTTGTATTCAATCCCGATGCAATTTCTGTGTTTCATCAACACTCGATAGTCCACAGATTACAGAATGCCTCCAGATGTGCATCGGAAACTACTACTGGTCTACCAGGGAACGATCAAAGCGTAGACTGTTAGAGACATTACTCGCATGGAGGAAAGTGGGCATGGTGACTGTTGTATTCTATCCCGATGCAGTTTCTGTGTTTCATCAACAATCTTATAGTCCACAGATTACAGAATGCTTCTGGATGTGCATCGGAAACTACTACTGGCCTTCCAGGGGACGATCAAAGCGTAGACTGTTTGAGACATTACTCCCATGGAGGAAAGTGCGCATGGTGACTGTTGTATTCAATCCCGATGCAACTTCTGTGTTTCATCACCACTCTGATAGTCCACAGATTACAGAAAGCCTCATGATGTGCATCGGAAACTACTACTGGTCTTCCAGGGAAGGATCACAGCGTAGACTGTTTGAGACATTACTCCCATGGAGGAAAGTGCGCGTGGTGACTGTTGTATTCAATGCCGAGGCAATTTCTGTGTTTCATCAACACTCAGATAGTAAACAGATTATAGAATGCCTCCAGATGTGCATCGGAAACTACTTCTGGTTTTCCAGGGAACGATCAAAGCGTAGACTGTGTGAGACATCACTCCCATGGAGGAAAGTGCGCATGGTGACTGTTGTATTCAATCCCGATGCAATTTCTGTGTTTCATCAACAGTCTGATAGTCCACAGATTACAGAATGCCTCCAGATGTGCATCGGAAACTACTACTGGTCTCTCAGGGAACGATCAAAGCGTAGACTGTTTGAGACATTACTCCCATGTTGGAAACTGCGCATGGTGACTGTTGTATTCAATCCCGATGCAATTTCTGTGTTTCATCAACACTCTGATAGTCCACAGACTACAGAATGCCACCAGATGTGCATCGGAAACTACAACTGGTCTACCAGGGAACGATCAAAGCGTAGGATGTTTGAGAATTACTCCCATGGAGGAAAGTGCGCATGGTTACTGTTGTATTCAATCCCGAAGCAATTTCTGTGTTTCATCAACACTCTGATAGTCCACACACTACAGAATGCCTCCAGATGTACATCAGAAACTACTACTGGTATTCCATGGAACGATCAAAGCGTAGACTGTTAGAGACATTACTCGCATGGAGGAAAGTGCGCATGGTGTCTGTTGTATTCAATCCCGATGCAAATTCTGTGTTTCATCAACACTCTGATAGACCACAGATTACAGAATGCCACCAGATGTGCCACGGAAACTACTACTGGTCTCCTAGGGAACGAAAAAAGCGTAGACTGCTTGAGACATTACTCCCGTGGAGGGAAGTGCGCGTTGTGACTGTTGTATTCAATCCCGATGCAATTTCGTGTTTTATCAACACTCTGATAGTCCACAGATTACAGAATGCCAACAGATGTGCATCGGAAACTGCTACTGGTCTACCAGGGAACGTTCAATGTGTAGAATGTTTGAGAATTACTCCCATGGAGGAAAGTGCGCATGGTGACTGTTGTATTCAATCCCGATGCAATTTCTGTGTTTCATCAACACTCTGATGGTCCACAGATTACAGAATGCTTCTGGATGTACATCGGAAACTACTACTGGTCTTCCAGGGAACGATCAAAGCGTAGACTGTTTGAGACATTACTACCATGGAGGAAAGTGCGCATGGTGACTGTTGTATTCAATCCCGAAGCAATTTCTGTGTTTCATCAACACTCTGATGGTCCACAGATTACAGAATGCTTCTGGATGTGCATCGGAAACTACTACTGGTCTTCCAGCGTACGATAAAAGCGTAGACTGTTTGAGACATTGCTCCCATGGAGGAAAGTGCGCATGCTGACTGTATATTCAATCCCGAAGCAATTGCTGTGTTTCATCAACACTCTGAGAGTCCACACATTACAGGATGCCTCCAGATGTGCATCGGAAACTACTACTTGTATTCCAGGAAACGATCAAAGCGTAAACTATTTGAGACATTACTCCCATGGATGAAAGTGCGCATGGTGACTGTTGTATTCAAACCCGATTCAATTTCTGTGTTTCATCAAGACTCTGATACTCCACAGGTTTCAGAATGCCTCCAGATGTGCATCGCAAACTACCTACTGGTCTTCCAGGGAACGATCAAAACGTAGACTGTTATAGACATAACTCCCATGGAGGAAAGTGCGCATGGTGACTGTTGTATTCAATCCCGATGCAATTTCTGTGTTTCTTCAACACTCGATAGTCCACAGATTACAGAATGCCTCCAGATGTACATCGGAAACTACTACTGGTCTACCAGGGAACGATCAAAGCGTAGACTGTTAGAGACATTACTAGCACGGAGGAAAGTGGGCATGGTGACTGTTGTATTCTATCCCGATGCAGTTTCTGTGTTTCATCAACAATCTTATAGTCCACAGATTACAGAATGCTTCTGAATGTGCATCGGAAACTACTACTGGCCTTCCAGGGAACGATCAAAGCGTAGACTGTTTGAGACATTAATCCCATGGAGGAAAGTGCGCATGGTGACTGTTGTATTCAATCCCGATGCAATTTCTGTGATTCATCAACACTCAGTTAGTCCACAGATTTCAGAATGCCTCCAGATGTGCATCGGAAACTACTACTGGTCTTCCAGGGAACGATCAAAGCGTAGACTGTTTGAGACATTACTCCCATGGAGGAAAGTGCGCATGGTGACTGTTGTATTCAATCCCGATGCAACTTCTGTGTTTCATCACCACTCTGATAGTCCACAGATTACAGAAAGCCTCCAGATGTGCATCGGAAACTACTACTGGTCTTCCAGGGAAGGATCACAGCGTAGACTGTTTGAGACATTACTCCCATGGAGGAAAGTGCGCGTGGTGACTGTTGTATTCAATGCCGAGGCAATTTCTGTGTTTCACCAACACTCAGATAGTAAACAGATTATAGAATGCCTCCAGATGTGCATCGGAAACTACTTCTGGTCTTCCAGGGAACGATTAAAGCGTAGACTGTGTGAGACATCACTCCCATGGAGGAAAGTGCGCATGGTGACTGTTGTATTCAATCCCGATGAAATTTCTGTGTTTCATCAACAGTCTGATAGTCCACAGATTACAGAATGCCTCCAGATGTGCATCGGAAACTACTACTGGTCTCTCAGGGAACGATCAAAGCGTAGACTGTTTGAGACATTACTCCCATGGAGGAAAGTGCGCGTGGTGACTGTTGTATTCAATGCCGAGGCAATTTCTGTGTTTCATCAACACTCAGATAGTAAACAGATTATAGAATGCCTCCAGATGTGCATCGGAAACTACTTCTGGTCTACCAGGGAACGATCAAAGCGTAGTATGTTTGAGAATTACTCCCATGGAGGAAAGTGCGCATGGTTACTGTTGTATTCAATCCCGAAGCAATTTCTGTGTTTCATCAACACTCTGATAGACCACAGATTACAGAATGCCACCAGATGTGCCACGGAAACTACTACTGGTCTCCTAGGGAACGAAAAAAGCGTAGACTGCTTGAGACATTACTCCCGTGGAGGGAAGTGCGCGTTGTGATTGTTGTATTCAATCCCGATGCAATTTCGTGTTTTATCAACACTCTGATAGTCCACAGATTACAGAATGCCAACAGATGTGCATCGGAAACTGCTACTGGTCTACCAGGGAACGTTCAATGTGTAGAATGTTTGAGAATTACTCCCATGGAGGAAAGTGCGCATGGTGACTGTTGTATTCAATCCCGATGAAATTTCTGTGTTTCATCAACACTCTGATGGTCCACAGATTACAGAATGCTTCTGGATGTACATCGGAAACTACTACTGGTCTTCCAGGGAACGATCAAAGCGTAGACTGTTTGAGACATTACTACCATGGAGGAAAGTGCGCATGGTGACTGTTGTATTCAATCCCGAAGCAATTTCTGTGTTTCATCAACACTCTGATGGTCCACAGATTACAGAATGCTTCTGGATGTGCATCGGAAACTACTACTGGTCTTCCAGGGTACGATAAAAGCGTAGACTGTTTGAGACATTGCTCCCATGGAGGAAAGTGCGCATGCTGACTGTATATTCAATCCCGAAGCAATTGCTGTGTTTCATCAACACTCTGAGAGTCCACACATTACAGGATGCCTCCAGATGTGCATCGGAAACTACTACTTGTATTCCAGGGAACGATCAAAGCGTAAACTATTTGAGACATTACTCCCATGGAGGAAAGTGCGCATGGTGACTGTTGTATTCAAACCCGATTCAATTTCTGTGTTTCATCAAGACTCTGATACTCCACAGGTTTCAGAATGCCTCCAGATGTGCATCGCAAACTACCTACTGGTCTTCCAGGGAACGATCAAAACGTAGACTGTTTGAGACATAACTCCCATGGAGGAAAGTGCGCATGGTGACTGTTGTATTCAATCCCGATGCAATTTCTGTGTTTCATCAACACTCGATAGTCCACAGATTACAGAATGCCTCCAGATGTACATCGGAAACTACTACTGGTCTACCAGGGAACGATCAAAGCGTAGACTGTTAGAGACATTACTCGCATGGAGGAAAGTGGGCATGGTGACTGTTGTATTCTATCCCGATGCAGTTTCTGTGTTTCATCAACAATCTTATAGTCCACAGATTACAGAATGCTTCTGAATGTGCATCGGAAACTACTACTGGCCTTCCAGGGAACGATCAAAGCGTAGACTGTTTGAGACATTACTCCCATGGAGGAAACTGCGCATGGTGACTGTTGTATTCAATCCCAATGCAAATTCTGTGTTTCATCAACATTCTGATAGCCCACAGATTACAGAATGCCACCAGATGTGCATCGGAAACTACTACTGGTCTTCCAGGGACGATCAAAGCGTATACTGATTGAGAATTACTCCCATGGAGGGAAGTGAACATGGTGACTGTTGTATTCAATCCCGATTGAATTTCTGTGTTTCATTAACACTCTGACACTTCACAGATTATAGAATGCCTCCATATGTGCATCAGAAACTACTACTGGTCTTCCAGGGAACGATCAAAGCGTAGACTGTTTGAGATCTTACTCCCATGGAGGAAAGTGCGCATGGTGACTGTTGTATTCAATCCCAATGCAAATTCTGTGTTTCATCAACATTCTGATAGCCCACAGATTACAGAATGCCACCAGATGTGCATCGGAAACTACTACTGGTCTTCCAGGGACGATCAAAGCGTATACTGATTGAGAATTACTCCCATGGAGGGAAGTGAACATGGTGATTGTTGTATTCAATCCCGATTCAATTTCTGTGTTTCATCAACACTCTGATAGTCCACACATTACAGAATGCCTCCAGATGTGCATCAGAAACTACTACTGGTATTCCAGGGAACGATCAAAGCGTAAACTCGTTGAGACAATACTCCCATAGAGGAAAGTGCGCATGGTAACTGTTGTATTCAATCCCGATGCAATTTCTGTGTTTCATCAACACTCTGATACTCCACAGATTACAGAATGCCTCCAGATGCGCATCGGAAACTACTACTGTTCTTCCAGGGAACGATCAAAGCGTAGACTGTTTGAGACATTACTCCTGTGGAGGAAAGTGCGCGTTGTGACTGTTGTATTCAATCCCGATGCAATTTCGTGTTTTATCAACACTCTGATAGTCCACAGATTACAGAATGCCACCAGATGTGCATCGGAAACTACTACTTGGCTACCAGGGAACGTTCAAAGCGTAGAATGTTTGAGAATTACTCCCATTGAGGAAAATGCGCATGATGACTGTTGTATTCAATTCCGATGCAATTTCTGTGTTTCATCAACACTCTGATGGTCCACAGATTACAGAATGCTTCTAGATGTGCATCGGAAACTACTACTGGTCTTCCAGGGAACGATCAAGGCGTAGACTGTTTGAGACATTACTCCCATGGAGGAAAGTGCGCATGGTGACTGTTGTATTCAATCCCGATGCAATTTCTGTGTTTCATCAACACTAAGTTAGTCCACAGATTTCAGAATGCCTCCAGACGTGCATCGGATACTACTACTGGTCATCCAGGGTACGATCAAAGCGTAGACTCTTTGAGACATTACTCCCATGGAGGAAAGTGCGCATGGTGACTGTTGTATTCAATCCCGAAGCAATTTCTGTGTTTCATCAACACTCTGATAGTAGACACATATTACAGGATGCCACCAGATGTGCATCAGAAACTACTACTTGTATTCCAGGAAACGATCAAAGCGTAAACTATCTGAGACATTACTCCCACGGAGGAAAGTGCGCATAGTGACTGTTGTATTCAAACCCGATTCAATTTCTGTGTTTTATCAAGACTCTGATACTCCATAGGTTTCAGAATGCCTCCAGATGTGCATCGCAAACTACCTACTGGTCTTCCAGGGAACGATCAATGCGTAGACTGTTATAGACATAACTCCCATGGAGGAAAGTGCGCATGGTGACTGTTGTATTCAATGCCGATGCAATTTCTGTGTTTCATCAACACTCGATAGTCCACAGATTACAGAATGCCTCCAGATGTGCATCGGAAACTACTACTGGTCTACCAGGGAACGATCAAAGCGTAGACTGTTAGAGACATTACTCGCATGGAGGAAAGTGGGCATGGTGACTGTTGTATTCTATCCCGATGTAATTTCTATGTTTCAACAACATTCGTATAGTCCAGAGAAAACAGAATGCTTCTGGATGTGCATCGGAAACTACTACTGGCCTTCCAGGGAACGATCAAAGTGTAGACTGTTTGAGACATTACTCCCATAAAGGAAAGTGCGCATGGTGACTGTTGTATTCAATCCCGATGCAATTTCTGTGATTCATCAAAACTCAGTTAGTCCACAGATTTCAGAATGTCTCCAGATGGGCATCGGAAACTACTACTGGTCTTCCAGGGAACGATCAAAGCGTAATCTCTTTGAGACATTACTCCCATGGAGGAAGGTGCGCATGGTGACTGTTGTATTCAATCCCGATTCAATTTCTCTGTTTCATCAACACTCTGATAGTCCACACATTACAGAATGCCTCCAGATGTGCATCAGAAACTACTACTGGTATTCCAGGGAACGATCAAAGCGTAAACTCGTTGAGACAATACTCCCATAGAGGAAAGTGCGCATGGTGGCTGTTGTATTCAATCCCGATGCAATTTCTGTGTTTCATCAACACTCTGATACTCCACAGATTACAGAATGCCTCCAGATGCGCATCGGAAACTACTACTGTTCTTCCAGGGAACGATCAAAGCGTAAACTGTTTGAGACATTACTCCCGTGGAGGAAAGTGCGCGTTGTGACCGTTGTATTCAATCCCGATGCAATTTCTGTGTTTCATCAACACTCTGATGGTCCACAGATTACAGAATGCCACCAGATGTGCATCGGAAACTACAACTGGTCTACCAGGGAACGATCAAAGCGTAGGATGTTTGAGAATTACTCCCATGGAGGAAAGTGCGCATGGTTACTGTTGTATTCAATCCCGAAGCAATTTCTGTGTTTCATCAACACTCTGATAGTCCACACACTACAGAATGCCTCCCGATGTACATCAGAAACTACTACTGGTATTCCATACAACGATCAAAGCGTAGACTGTTAGAGACATTACTCGCATGGAGGAAAGTGCGCATGGTGTCTGTTGTATTCAATCCCGATGCAAATTCTGTGTTTCATCAACACTCTGATAGACCACAGATTACAGAATGCCACCAGATGTGCCACGGAAACTACTACTGGTCTCCTAGGGAACGAACAAAGCGTAGACTGCTCGAGACATTACTCCCGTGGAGAGAAGTGCGCGTTGTGACTGTTGTATTCAATCCCGATGCAATTTCGTGTTTTATCAACACTCTGATAGTCCACAGATTACAGAATGCCACCAGATGTGCATCGGAAACTACTACTGTTCTTCCAGGGAACGATCAAAGCGTAGACTGTTAGAGACATTACTCGCATGGAGGAAAGTGGGCATGGTGACTGTTGTATTCTATCCCGATGTAATTTCTGTGTTTCAACAACAATCGTATAGTCCAGAGATTACAGAATGCTTCTGGATGTGCATCGGAAACTACTACTGGCCTTCCAGGGAACGATCAAAGTGTAGACTGTTTGAGACATTACTCCCATAAAGGAAAGTGCGCATGGTGACTGTTGTATTCAATCCTGATGCAATTTCTGTGATTCATCAAAACTCAGTTAGTCCACAGATTTCAGAATGTCTCCAGATGGGCATCGGAAACTACTACTGGTCTTCCAGGGAACGATCAAAGCGTAAACTCTTTGAGACATTACTCCCATGGAGGAAGGTGTGCATGGTGACAGTTGTATTCAATCCCGATTCAATTTCTCTGTTTCATCAACACTCTGATAGTCCACACATTACAGAATGCCTCCAGATGTGCATCAGAAACTACTACTGGTATTCCAGGGAACGATCAAAGCGTAAACTCGTTGGGACAATACTCCCATAGAGGAAAGTGCGCATGGTGACTGTTGTATTCAATCCCGATGCAATTTCTGTGTTTCATCAACACTCTGATACTCCACAGATTACAGAATGCCTCCAGATGCGCATCGGAAACTACTACTGTTCTTCCAGGGAACGATCAAAGCGTAGACTGTTTGAGACATTACTCCCGTGGAGGAAAGTGCGCGTTGTGACTGTTGTATTCAATCCCGATGCAATTTCTGTGTTTCATCAACACTCTGATAGTCCACAGATTACAGAATGCCACCAGATGTGCATCGGAAACTACAACTGGTCTACCAGGGAACGATCAAAGCGTAGGATGTTTGAGAATTACTCCCATGGAGGAAAGTGCGCATGGTTACTGTTGTATTCAATCCCGAAGCAATTTCTGTGTTTCATCAACACTCTGATAGTCCACACACTACAGAATGCCTCCAGATGTACATCAGAAACTACTACTGGTATTCCATGGAACGATCAAAGCGTAGACTGTTAGAGACATTACTCGCATGGAGATAAGTGCGCATGGTGTCTGTGGCATTCAATCCCGATGCAAATTCTGTGTTTCATCAACACTCTGATAGACCACACATTACAAAATGCCACCAGATGTGCCACGGAAACTACTACTGGTCTCCTAGGGAACGAACAAAGCGTAGACTGCTTGAGACATTACTCCCGTGGAGGGATGTGCGCGTTGTGACTGTTGTATTCAATCCCGATGCAACTTCGTGTTTTATCAACACTCTGATAGTCCACAGATTACAGAATGCCACCAGATGTGCATCGGAAACTGCTACTGGTCTACCATGGAACGTTCAATGTGTAGAATGTTTGAGAATTACTCCCATGGAGGAAAGTGCGCATGGTGACTGTTGTATTCAATCCCGATGCAATTTCTGTGTTTCATCAACACTCTGATAGTCCACAGATTACAGAATGCTTCTGGATGTGCATCGGAAACTACTACTGGCCTTCCAGGGAACGATCAAAGCGTAGACTGTTTGAGACATTACTCCCATGGAGGAAAGTGCGCATGGTGACTGTTGTATTCAATCCCGATGCAATTTCTGTGATTCATCAACACTCAGTTAGTCCACAGATTTCAGAATGCCTCCAGATGTGCATCGGAAACTACTACTGATCTTCCAGGGAACGATCAAAGCGTAGACTGTTTGAGACATTACTCCCATGGAGGTAAGTGCGCATGGTGACTGTTGTATTCAATCCCGATGCAACATCTGTGTTTCATCACCACTCTGATAGTCCACAGATTACAGAAAGCCTCCAGATGTGCATCGGAAACTACTACTGGTCTTCCAGGGAAGGATCACAGCGTAGACTGTTTGAGACATTACTCCCATGGAGGAAAGTGCGCATGGTGACTGTTGTATTCAATCCCGAGGCGATTTCTGTGTTTCATCAACACTCAGATAGTAAACAGATTATAGAATGCCTCCAGATGTGCATCGGAAACTACTTCTGGTCTTCCAGGGAACGATCAAAGCGTAGACTGTGTGAGACATCACTCCCATGGAGGAAAGTGCGCATGGTGACTGTTGTATTCAATACCGATGCAATTTCTGTGTTTCATCAACAGTCTGATAGTCCACAGATTACAGAATGCCTCCAGATGTGCATCGGAAACTACTACTGGTCTCTCAGGGAACGATCAAAGCGTAGACTGTTTGAGACATTACTCCCATGGAGGAAAGTGCGCATGGTGACTGTTGTATTCAATCCCAATGCAAATTCTGTGTTTCATCAACACTCTGATAGTCCACAGATTACAGAAGGCCTACAGATGTGCATCAGAAACTACTACTGGTCTTCCAGGGACGATCAAAGCGTATACTGATTGAGAATTACTCCCATGGAGGGAAGTGAACATGGTGACTGTTGTATTCAATCCCGATTGAATTTCTGTGTTTCATTAACACTCTGACACTTCACAGATTATAGAATGCCTCCATATGTGCATCGGAAACTACTACTGGTCTCCCAGTGAACGATCAAAGTGTAAACTCTTTGAGACATTACTCCCATGGAGGAAGGTGCGCATGGTGACTGTTGTATTCAATCCCGATGCAATTTCTGTGTTTTATCAACACTCTGATACTCCACAGATTACAGAATGCCTCCAGATGTGAATCAGAAACCACTACTGGTCTTCCAGGAAACGATCAAAGCGTAGACTGTTTGAGATCTTACTCCCATGGAGGAAAGTGCGCATGGTGACTGTTGTATTCAATCCCGATTCAATTTCTGTGTTTCATCAACACTCCGATAGTCCACACATTACAGAATGCCTCCAGATGTGCATCAGAAACTACTACTGGTATTCCAGGGAACGATCAAAGCGTAAACTCGTTGAGACAATACTCCCATAGAGGAAAGTGCGCATGGTGACTGTTGTATTCAATCCCGATGCAATTTCTGTGTTTCATCAACACTCTGATACTCCACAGATTACAGAATGCCTCCAGATGCGCATCGGAAACTACTACTGTTCTTCCAGGGAACGATCAAAGCGTAGACTGTTTGAGACATTACTCCTGTGGAGGAAAGTGCGCGTTGTGACTGTTGTATTCAATCCCGATGCAATTTCTGTGTTTCATCAACACTCTGATAGTCCACAGATTACAGAATGCCTCCAGATGTGCATCGGAAACTACTACTGGTCTCTCAGGGAACGATCAAAGCGTAGACTGTTTGAGACATTACTCCCATGAAGGAAAATGCGCATGGTGACTGTTGTATTCAATCCCGATGCAATTTCTGTGTTTTATCAACACTCTGATACTCCACAGATTACAGAATGCCTCCAGATGTGAATCAGAAACCACTACTGGTCTTCCAGGAAACGATCAAAGCGTAGACTGTTTGAGATCTTACTCCCATGGAGGAAAGTGCCCACAGTGACTGTTGTATTCAATCCCGAAGCAATTTCTGTGTTTCATCAACACTCTGATAGTAGACACATATTACAGGATGCCACCAGATGTGCATCAGAAACTACTACTTGTATTCCAGGAAACGATCAAAGCGTAAACTATTTGAGACATTACTCCCACGGAGGAAAGTGCGCATACTGACTGTTGTATTCAAACCCGATTCAATTTCTGTGGTTTATCAAGACTCTGAAACTCCACAGGTTTCAGAATGCCTCCAGATGTGCATCGCAAACTACCTACTGGTCTTCCAGGGAACGATAAATGCGTAGACTGTTATAGACATAACTCCCATGGAGGAAAGTGCGCATGGTGACTGTTGTATTCAATCCCGATGCAATTTCTGTGTTTCATCAACACTCGATAGTCCACAGATTACAGAATGCCTCCAGATGTGCATCGGAAACTACTACTGGTCTTCCAGGGAACGATCAAAGCGTAGACTGTTTGAGACATTACTCAAATGGAAGAAAGTGCGCATAGTGACTGTTGTATTCAATCCCGATGCAACTTCTGTGTTTCATCACCACTCTGATAGTCCACAGATTACAGAATGCCTCCAGATGTGCATCGGAAACTACTACTGGTCTTCCAGGGAACGATCAAAGCGTAGACTGTTTGAGACATTACTCCCATGGAGGAAAGTTCGCATGGTGACTGTTGTATTCAATCCCGATGCAATTTATGTGTTTCATCAACACTCTGATAGTCCACAGATTACAGAATGCCTCCAGATGTGCATCGGAAACTACTACTGGTCTTCCAGGGAACGATCAAAGCGTAGACTGTTTGAGACTTTACACCCATGGACGAAAGAGCGCTTGGTGATTGTTGTGTTCAATCCCGATGCAATTTCTGTGTTTCATCAGCATTCTGATAGCCCACAGATTACAGAATGCCACCAGATGTGCATCGGAAACTACTACTGGTCTTCCAGGGACGATCAAAGCGTATACTGATTGAGAATTACTCCCATGGAGGGAAGTGAACATGGTGACTGTTGTATTCAATCCCGATTGAATTTCTGTGTTTCATTAACACTCCGACACTTCACAGATTATAGAATGCCTCCATATGTGCATCGGAAACTACTACTGGTCTCCCAGTGAACGATCAAAGTGTAAACTCTTTGAGACATTACTCCCATGGAGGAAGGTGCGCATGGTGACTGTTGTATTCAATCCCGATGCAATTTCTGTGTTTTATCAACACTCTGATACTCCACAGATTACAGAATGCCTCCAGATGTGCATCAGAAACCACTACTGGTCTTCCAGGAAACGATCAAAGCGTAGACTGTTTGAGATCTTACTCCCATGGAGGAAAGTGCGCATGGTGACTGTTGTATTCAATCCCGATTCAATTTCTGTGTTTCATCAACACTCCGATAGTCCACACATTACAGAATGCCTCCAGATGTGCATCAGAAACTACTACTGGTATTCCAGGGAACGATCAAAACGTAAACACGTTGAGACAATACTCCCATAGAGGAAAGTGCGCATGGTGACTGTTGTATTCAATCCCGATGCAATTTCTATGTTTCATCAACACTCTGATACTCCACAGATTACAGAATGCCTCCAGATGCGCATCGGAAACTACTACTGTTCTTCGAGGGAACGATCAAAGCGTAGACTGTTTGAGACATTACTCCTGTGGAGGAAAGTGCGCGTTGTGACTGTTGTATTCAATCCCGATGCAATATCTGTGTTTCATCAACACTCTGATAGTCCACAGATTACAGAATGCCTCCAGATGTGCATCGGAAACTACTACTGGTCTCTCAGGGAACGATCAAAGCGTAGACTGTTTGAGACATTACTCCCATGGAGGAAAATGCGCATGATGACTTTTGTATTCAATCCCGATGCAATTTCTGTGTTTCAACAACACTCTGATGGTCCACAGATTACAGAATGCTTCTAGATGTGCATCGGAAACTACTACTGGTCTTCCAGGGAACGATCAAAGCGTAGACTGTTTGAGACATTACTCCCATGGAGGAAAGTGCGCATGGTGACTGTTGTATTCAATCCCGATGCAATTTCGGTGTTTCATCAACACTAAGTTAGTCCACAGATTTCAGAATGCCTCCAGACGTGCATCGGATACTACTACTGGTCATCCAGGGAACGATCAAAGCGTAGACTGTTTGAGACATTGCTCCCATGGAGGAAAGTGCGCATAGTGACTGTTGTATTCAATCCCGAAGCAATTTATGTGTTTCATCAACACTCTGATAGTGGACACATATTACAGGATGCCACCAGATGTGCATCAGAAACTACTACTTGTATTCCAGGAAAAGATCAAAGCGTAAACTATTTGAGACATTACTCCCACGGAGGAAAGTGCGCATACTGACTGTTGTATTCAAACCCGATTCAATTTCTGTGTTTTATCAAGACTCTGAAACTCCACAGGTTTCAGAATGCCTCCAGATGTGCATCGCAAACTACCTACTGGTCTTCCAGGGAACGATCAATGCGTAGACTGTTATAGGCATAACTCCCATGGAGGAAAGTGCGCATGGTGACTGTTGTATTCAATCCCGATGCAATTTCTGTGTTTCATCAACACTCGATAGTCCACAGATTACAGAATGCCTCCAGATGTGCATCGGAAACTACTACTGGTCTACCAGGGAACGATCAAAGCGTAGACTGTTAGAGACATTACTCGCATGGAGGAAAGTGGGCATGGTGACTATTGTATTATATCCCAATGTAATTTCTGTGTTTCAACAACAATCGTATAGTCCAGAGATTACAGAATGCTTCTGGATGTGCATCGGAAACTACTACTGGCCTTCCAGGGAACGATCACAGTGTAGACTGTTTGAGACATTACTCCCATAAAGGAAAGTGCGCATGGTGACTGTTGTATTCAATCCCGATGCAATTTCTGTGATTCATCGAAACTCAGTTAGTCCACAGATTTCAGAATGTCTCCAGATAGGCATCGGAAACTACTACTGGTCTTCCAGGGAACGATCAAAGCGTAGACTGTTTGAGACATTACTCAAATGGAAGAAAGTGCGCATAGTGACTGTTGTATTCAATCCCGATGCAACTTCTGTGTTTCATCACCACTCTGATAGTCCACAGATTACAGAATGCCTCCAGATGTGCATCGGAAACTACTACTGGGCTTCCAGGGAAGGATCACAGCGTAGACTGTTTGAGACATTCCTCCATGGAGGAAAGTGCGCATGGTGACTGTTGTATTCAATCCCGATGCAATTTCTGTGTTTCATCAACACTCAGATAGTAAACAGATTATAGAATGCCTCCAGATGTTTATCGGAAACTACTTCTGGTCTTCCAGGGAACGATCAAAGCGTAGACTGTATCAGACGTTACTCCCATGGACGAAAGTGCGGATGGTGATTGTTGTATTCAATCCCGATGCAATTTCTGTGTTTCTTCAACACTCTGATACTCAACAGATTACAGAATGATTCCAGATGTGCATCGAAAACTACTACTGGTCTTCCAGGGAACGATCAAAGCGTAGACAGTTTGAGACATTACCCCCATGGAGGAAAGTGCGCATGGTGATTGCTGTATTCAATCCCGATGCAATTTCTGTGTTTCATCAACACTCTGATAGTCCACCTATTACTGAATGCCTCCATATGTGCATCGGAAACTACTACTGGTCTTCAAGGGAACGATCAAAGCGTAGACTGTTTGAGACCTTACTCCCATGGAGGAAAGTGCGAATGGTGACTGTTGTATTCAATCCCGATGCAATTTCTGTGTTTCATCAACACTCTGATAGTCCACAGAATTCAGAATGCCTCCAGATGTGCATCGGAAACTACTACTGGTCTTCCAGGGAACGATCAAAGCGTAGACTGTTAGTGACATTACTCCCATGGAGGAAGTTGCGCATGGTGACTGTTGTATTCAGTCCCGATGCAATTTCTGTGTTTCATCAACACACTGATAGTCCACAGATTACAGAATGCCTAAAGATGTGCATCGGAAACAACTACTGGTCTTCCAGGGAACGATCAAAGCGTAGAATGTTTGAAACATTACTTCCCTGTAGGAATGTGTGCATGGTGACTGTTGTATTCAATCCCGATGCAATTTCTGTGTTTCATCAACACTCAGTTAGTCCACAGATTTCAGAATGACTCCAGATGTGCATCGGAAACTACTACTGGTCTTCCAGGAATCGATCGGAGCTTAGACTCTTTGAGACACTACCCCCATGGAGGAAAGTGCGCGTGGTGACTGTTGTATTCAATCCCGATGCAATTTCTGTGTTTCATCAACACTCTGATAGTCCACACATTACAGAATGCCTCCAGATGTGCATCAGAAACTACTACTGGTATTCCAGGGAACGATCAAAGCATAAACTCTTTGAGACAATACTCCCGTGGAGGAAAGTGCGCATGGTGACTGTTGTATTCAATCCCGATGCAATCTCTGTGTTTCATCAACACTCTAATACTCCACAGATTATAGAATGCCTCCAGATGTGCATCGGAAACTACTACTGTTCTTCCAGGGAACGATCAAAGCGTAGACCGTTTGAGACATTACTCCCGTGGAGGAAGGTGCGCGTTGAGACTGTGGTATTCAATCCCGATGCAATTTCTGTGTTCATCAACACTCTGATAGTCCACAGATTACAGAACACCACCAGATGTTCATCGGAAACTACTACTGGTCTACCAGGGAACGATCAAAGCGTAGAATGTTTGAAAATTACTCCCATGGAGGAAAGTGCGCATGGTGACTGTTGTATTCAATCCCGATGCAATTTCTGTGTTTCATCAACACTCTTATAGTCCACAGAATACAGAATGCTTCTACATGTGCATCGGAAACTACTACTGGCCTTCCAGGGAACGATCAAAGCGTAGACTGTTTGAGACATTGCTCCCATTGAGGTAAGTGCGCATGATGACTGTTGTATTCAATCCCGGTGCAATTTCTGTGTTTCATCAACACTCTGATAGTCCACACATTGCAGAATGCCTCCAGATGAGCATCAGAAACTGCTTCTGGTATTCCAGGGAACGATCAAAGCGTAAACTCTTTGAGACATTACTCCCATGGAGGAAAGTGCGCATGGTGACAGTTGTATTCAATCCCGATGCAATTTCTGTTCTTCATCAACACTCTGATACTCTACAGATTACAGAATGTCTCCAGATGTGCATCGCAAACTACTACTGGTCTTTTAGGGAACGATCAATGCGTAGACTGTTTGAGACTTAACTCCCATGGAGGAAAGTGCGCATGCTGACTGCTGTATTCTATCCCGATGCAATTTCTATGTTTCATCAACAGTCTGATAGTCCACAGATTACAGAAAGCCTCTAGATGTGCATCGGAAACTACTACTGGTCTTCCAGGGATCGATCAAAGCGTAGACTGTTAGAGACATTACTCGCACGGATGAAAGTGCTCATGGTGACTGTTGGATTCAATCCCGATTCAATTTCGGTGTTTCATCAACACTCTGACACTCCACAGATTACAGAATGAATCCATATGTGCATCGGAAACTACTACTGGTCTTCCAGAGTACGATCAAAGCGTAAACTCTTTGAGACATTACTCCCGTGGAGGAAAGTGCACGCGGTGACTGTTGTATTAAATCCCGATGCAATATCTGTGTTTCATCAACACTCTGATACTCCACAGATTACAGAATGCCTCCAGATGTGCATCGGAAACTACTACTGGTCTTCCAGGGAACGATCAAAGCGTAGACAGTTTGTTACATTACCCCCATAGAGGAAAGTGCGCCTGGTGACTGTTGTATTCAATGCAGATGCAATTTCTGTGTTTCATCAACACTCTGATACTCCACAGATTACAGAATACCTCGATATGTGCATCGGAAACTACTACTGGTCTTCCAGGGAACGATCAAAGCGTAAACTGTTAGAGACATTACTCCCATGGAGGAAGGTGCGCATGGTGACTGTTGTATTCAATCCCGATGCAATTTTTGTGTTTCATCAACACTCTGATAGTCACAGATTACAGCATGCCTCCAGATGTCCATCGGAAATTACTACTGGTCTTCCAGGGAACGACCAAAGCGTAAACTGTTTGAGACATTACTCCCATGGAGGAAAGTGCGCATGGTGACTGTTGTATTCAATCCCGATGCAATTTCTGTGTTTCATCAACACTCTGATACTCCACAGATTACAGAATGCCTCCAGATGTGCATCGGAAACTACTACTGGTCTTTCAAGGAACGATCAAAGCGTAGACTGTTTGAGACCTTACTCCCATGGAGGAAAGTGCGCATGGTGACTGTTGTATTCAATCCCGATGCAATTCCTGTGTTTCATCAACACTCTGATAGTCCACAGGTTACTGAATGCCTCCAGATGTGCATCGGAAACTACGACTGGTCTTCCAGGGAACGATCAAAGCGTAGACTGTTAGAGACATTACTCTCATGGAGGAAACTGCGCATGGTGACTGTTCTATTCAATCCCGAGGCAATTTCTGTGTTTTATCAACAGTGTGATAGTCCACAGTTTACAGAATGCCTCCAGATATGCATCGGAAACTACTACTGGGCTACCAGGGAACGATGAAAGCGTAGCATGTTTGAGAATTACTCCCATGAAGGAAAGTGCGCATGGTGACTGTTGTATTCAATCCCGATGCCATTTCTGTGTTTCATCAACACTCTGATAGTCCACAGATTACAGAATGCCTCCAGATGTGCATCGGAAACTACTACTGGTCTTCCAGGGAACGATGAAAGCATAGAATATTTGAGAATTACTCCCATAGAGGTAAGTGCGCATGGTGACTGTTGTATTCAATCCCGATGCAATTCCTGTGTTTCATCAACATTCTGATAGTCCACAGGTTACTGAATGCCTCCAGATGTGCATCGGAAACTACTACTGGTCTTCCAGGGAACGATGAAAGCATAGAATATTTGAGAATTACTCCCATAGAGGTAAGTGCGCATGGTGACTGTTGTATTCAATCCCGATGCAATTCCTGTGTTTCATCAACATTCTGATAGTCCACAGGTTACTGAATGCCTCCAGATGTGCATCGGAAACTACGACTGGTCTTCCAGGGAACGATCAAAGCGTAGACTGTTTGAGACATTACTCCCATGGAGGAAAGTGCGAATGGTGATTATTGTATGCAATCCCGATGCAATTTCTGTGTTTCATCAACACTCTGATACTCCACAGATTACAGGATGCCTCCAGATGTGCATCGGAAACTACTACTGGTCTTCCAGGGAACGATCAAAGCGTAGACAGTTTGAGACATTACCCCTATGGAGGAAAGTGCGCATTGTTACTGCTGTATTTAATCCCGATGCAATTTCTGTGTTTCATCAACACTCTGATAGTCCACAGATTACAGAATGCCTCCAGATGTGAATCGGAAACTACTACTGGTCTTCCAGGGAACGATGAAATCGTAGAATATTTGAGAATTACTCCCATGGAGGTAAGTGCGCATGGTGACTGTTGTATTCAATCCCGATGCGGTTTCTGTGTTTCATCAACACTCTTATAGTCCACAGATAACAGAATGCTTCTAGATGTGCATCGGAAACGACTACTGGTCTTCCAGGGAACGATCAGAGCGTAGACTGTTTGAAACATTACTCCCCTGGAGGAATGTGCGCATGGTGACTGTTGTATTCAATCCCGATGCAATTTCTGTGTTTCATCAACACTCGGTTAGTCCACAGATTTCAGAATGACTCCAGGTGTGCATCGGAAACTACTACTGGTCTTCCAGGGAACGATCAAAGCGTAGACAGTTTGAGACCTTACTCCCATGGAGGAAAGTGCGCATGGTGACTGTTGTATTCAAACCCGATGCCATTTCTGTGTTTCATCAACACTCTGATAGTCACAGATTACAGAATGCCTCCAGATGTCTATCGGAAATTACTAATGGTCTTCCAGGGAACGACCAAAGTGTAAACTGTTTGAGACATTACTCCCATGGAGGAAAGTGCGCATTGACTGTTGTATTCAATCCCGATGCAATTTCTGTGTTTCATCAACACTCAGTTAGTCCACAGATTTCAGAATGCCTCCAGATGTGCATCGGAAACTACTTCTGGTCTTCCAGAGAACTATCAAAGCGTAGAATGTTTGAGACACTACTCCCGTGGAGGAAAGTGCGCATGGTGACTGTTGTATTCAATCCCGATGCAATTTATGTGTTTCATCAACACTCTGATAGTCCACAGATTACAGAATGCCTCCACATGTGCATCGGAAACTACTACTGGTCTTCTAGGGAACGATCAAAGCGTAGACTGTTTGAGACTTTACACCCATGGACGAAAGAGCGCTTGGTGACTGTTGTATTCAATCCCGATGCAATTTCTGTGTTTCATTACCAATCTGATAGTCCACTGATTACAGAATGACTCCAGATGTGCATCGGAAACTACTACTGGTCTTCCAGGGAACGATCACAGCGTAGACTGTTTGAGACATTACTCCCATGGAGGAAACTGCGCATGGTGACTTTTGTATGTAATCCCGATGAAATTTCTGTGTTTCATCAACACTCTGATAGTCAACAGATTACAGAATGCCTCCAGATGTGCATCGGAAACTACTACTGGTCTTTCAGGGAACGATCAAAGCGTAGACTGTTTGAGACCTTACTCCCATGGAGAAAAGTGCGCATGGTGACTGTTGTATTCAATCCCGATGCAATTCCTGTGTTTCATCAACACTCTGATAGTCCACAGGTTACTGAATGCCTCCAGATGTGCATCGGAAACTACGACTGGTCTTCCAGGGAACGATCAAAGCGTAGACTGTTAGAGACATTACTCTCATGGAGGAAACTGCGCATGGTGACTGTTGTATTCAATCCCGAGGCAATTCCTGTGTTTTATCAACAGTGTGATAGTCCACAGATTACAGAATGCCTCCAGATGTGCATCGGAAACTACTACTGGTCTTCCAGGGAACGATCAAAGCGTAGACTGTTTGAGACTTTACACCCATGGACGAAAGAGCGCTTGGTGACTGTTGTATTCAATCCCGATGCAATTTCTGTGTTTCATTACCAATCTGATAGTCCACAGATAACAGAATGACTCCAGATGTGCATCGGAAACTACTACTGGTCTTTCAGGGAACGATCAAAGCGTAGACTGTTTGAGACCTTACTCCCATGGAGGAAAGTGCGCATGGTGACTGTTGTATTCAATCCCGATGCAATTCCTGTGTTTCACAAACACTCTGATAGTCCACAGGTTACTGAATGCCGCCAGGTGTGCATCGGAAACTACTACTGGTCTTCCAGGGAACGATCAAAGCGTAGACAGTTTGAGACCTTACTCCCATGGAAGAAAATGCGCATGGTGACTGTTGTATTCAAACCCGATGCCATTTCTGTGTTTCATCAACACTCTGATAGTCACAGATTACAGAATGCCTCCAGATGTCTATCGGAAATTACTAATGGTCTTCCAGGGAACGACCAAAGTGTAAACTGTTTGAGACATTACTCCCATGGAGGAAAGTGTTCATGGTGACTGTTGTATTCAATCCCGATGCAATTTCTGTGTTTCAGCAACACTCTGATACTCCACAGATTACAGAATGCCTCCAGATGTGCATCGGAAACTACTACTGGTCTCTCAGGGAACGATCAAAGCGTAGACTGTTAGAGACATTACTCCCATGGAGGAAAGTGCGCATGGTGACTGTTGTATTCAATCCCGATGCAATTTCTGTGTTTCATCAACACTCAGTTAGTCCACAGATTTCAGAATGCCTCCAGATGTGCATCGGAAACTACTTCTGGTCTTCCAGAGAACTATCAAAGCGTAGAATGTTTGAGACACTACTCCCGTGGAGGAAAGTGCGCATGGTGACTGTTGTATTCAATCCCGATGCAGTTTATGTGTTTCATCAACACTCTGATAGTCCACAGATTACAGAATGCCTCCAGATGTGCATCGGAAACTACTACTGGTCTTCCAGGGAACGATCAAAGCGTAGACTGTTTGAGACTTTACACCCATGGACGAAAGAGCGCTTGGTGACTGTTGTATTCAATCCCGATGCAATTTCTGTGTTTCATTACCAATCTCATAGTCCACAGATTACAGAATGACTCCAGATGTGCATCGGAAACTACTACTGGTCTTCCAGGGAACGATCACAGCGTAGACTGTTTGAGACATTACTCCCATGGAGGAAAGTGCGCATGGTGACTGTTGTATTCAATCCCGATGCAATTTCTGTGTTTCATCAACACTCTGATACTCCACAGATTACAGAATGCCTCCAGATGTGCATCGGAAACTACTACTGGTCTTTCAGGGAACGATCAAAGCGTAGACTGTTTGAGACCTTACTCCCATGGAGGAAAGTGCGCATGGTAACTGTTGTATTCAATCCCGATGCAATTCCTGTGTTTCATCAACACTCTGATAGTCCACAGGTTACTGAATGCCTCCAGATGTGCATCGGAAACTACGACTGGTCTTCCAGGGAACGATCAAAGCGTAGACTGTTAGAGACATTACTCTCATGGAGGAAACTGCGCATGGTGACTGTTGTATTCAATCCCGAGGCAATTTCTGTGTTTTATCAACAGTGTGATAGTCCACAGATTACAGAATGCCTCCAGATATGCATCGGAAACTACTACTGGTCTTCCTGTTAACGATCAAAGCGTAGACAGTTAGAGACATTACTCCCATGGAGGAATTTGCGCATGGTGACTGTTGTATTCAATCCCGATGCAATATCTGTGTTTCATCAACACTCTGATAGTCCACAGATTACAGAATGCCTCCAGATGTGCATCGGCTACTACTACTGGTCTTCCAGGGAACGATGAAAACGTAGAATATTTGAGAATTACTCCCATAGAGGTAAGTGCGCATGGTGACTGTTGTATTCAATCCCGATGCAATTCCTGTGTTTCATCAACATTCTGATAGTCCACAGGTTACTGAATGCCTCCAGATGTGCATCGGAAACTACGACTGGTCTTCCAGGGAACGATCAAAGCGTAGACTGTTTGAGACATTACTCCCATGGAGGAAAGTGCGAATGGTGATTATTGTATTCAATCCCGATGCAATTTCTGTGTTTCATCAACACTCTGATACTCCACAGATTACAGGATGCCTCCAGATGTGCATCGGAAACTACTACTGGTCTTCCAGGGAACGATCAAAGCGTAGACAGTTTGAGACATTACCCCTATGGAGGAAAGTGCGCATTGTTACTGCTGTATTCAATCCCGATGCAATTTCTGTGTTTCATCAACACTCTGATAGTCCACAGATTACAGATTGCCTCCATATGTCCATCGGAAACTACTACTTGTCTTCCAGGGAACGGTCAAGCGTAGACTGTTTGAGAGCTTACTCCCATGGAGGAAAGTGCGCATGGTGACAGATGTATTCAATCCCGATGCAATTTCTGTGTTTCATCAACACTCTGATAACCCACAGATTTCAGAATGCCTCCAGATGTGAATCGGAAACTACTACTGGTCTTCCAGGGAACGATGAAATCGTAGAATATTTCAGAATTACTCCCATGGAGGTAAGTGCGCATGGTGACTGTTGTATTCAATCCCGATGCAGTTTCTGTGTTTCATCAACACTCTTATAGTCCACAGATAACAGAATGCTTCTAGATGTGCATCGGAAACGACTACTGGTCTTCCAGGGAACGATCAGAGCGTAGACTGTTTGAAACATTACTCCCCTGGAGGAATGTGCGCATGGTGACTGTTGTATTCAATCCCGATGCAACTTCTGTGTTTCATCAACACTCGGTTAGTCCACAGATTTCAGAATGACTCCAGGTGTGCATCGGAAACTACTACTGGTCTTCCAGGGAACGATCAAAGCGTAGACAGTTTGAGACCTTACTCCCATGGAGGAAAGTGCGCATGGTGACTGTTGTATTCAAACCCGATGCCATTTCTGTGTTTCATCAACACTCTGATAGTCACAGATTACAGAATGCCTCCAGATGTCTATCGGAAATTACTAATGGTCTTCCAGGGAACGACCAAAGTGTAAATTGTTTGAGACATTACTCCCATGGAGGAAAGTGCGCATGGTGACTGTTGTATTCAATCCCGATGCAATTTCTGTGTTTCAGCAACACTCTGATACTCCACAGATTACAGAATGCCTCCAGATGTGCATCGGAAACTACTACTGGTCTCTCAGGGAACGATCAAAGCGTAGACTGTTAGGGACATTACTCCCATGGACGAAAGTGCGCATGGTGACTGTTGTATTCAATCCCGATGCAATTTCTGTGTTTCATCAACACTCAGTTAGTCCACAGATTTCAGAATGCCTCCAGATGTGCATCGGAAACTACTTCTGGTCTTCCAGAGAACTATCAAAGCGTAGAATGTTTGAGACACTACTCCCGTGGAGGAAAGTGCGCATGGTGACTGTTGTATTCAATCCCGATGCAATTTATGTGTTTCATCAACACTCTGATAGTCCACAGATTACAGAATGCCTCCAGATGTGCATCGGAAACTACTACTGGTCTTCCAGGGAACGATCAAAGCGTAGACTGTTTGAGACTTTACACCCATGGACGAAAGAGCGCTTGGTGATTGTTGTGTTCAATCCCGATGCAATTTCTGTGTTTCATTACCAATCTGATAGTCCACAGATTACAGAATGACTCCAGATGTGCATCGGAAACTACTACTGGTCTTCCAGGGAACGATCACAGCGTAGACTGTTTGAGACATTACTCCCATGGAGGAAACTGCGCATGGTGACTTTTGTATGTAATCCCGATGAAATTTCTGTGTTTCATCAACACTCTGATAGTCAACAGATTACAGAATGCCTCCAGATGTGCATCGGAAACTAACACATCTCTTCCAGGGAACGATCAAAGCGTAGACTGTTTGGGACATTACTCCCAATGCAGGAAAGTGCGTATGGTGAATTTTTTATTCAATCCCGATGCCATTTCTGTGTTTCATCAACACTCTGATAGTCACAGATTACAGAATGCCTCCAGATGTCTATCGGAAATTACTAATGGTCTTCTAGGGAACGATCAAAGCGTAGACTGTTAGAGACATTACTCTCATGGAGGAAACTGCGCATGGTGACTGTTGTAATCAATCCCGAGGAAATTTCTGTGTTTCATCAACAGTGTGATAGTCCACAGATTACAGAATGCTTCCAGATGTGCATCGGAAACTACTACTGGTTTTCCAGGGAACGATCAAATCGTAGACTGTTTGAGACATTACTCCCATGGAGGAAAGTGCGCATGGTGACTGTTGTATTCAATCCCGAGGCATTTTCTGTGTTTCATCTACACTCAGTTAGTCCACAGATTTCAGAATGCCTCCAGATGTGCATCGGAAACTACTTCTGGTCTTCCAGAGAACTATCAAAGCGTAGAATGTTTGAGACACTACTCCCGTGGAGGAAAGTGCGCATGGTGACTGTTGTATTCAATCCCGATGCAATTTCTGTGTTTCATCAACATTCTGATAGTCCACAGATTACAGAATGCCTCCAGATGTGCATCGGAAACTACTACTGGTCTTCCAGGGAACGATCAAATCGTATACTGATTGAGAATTACTCCCATGGAGGGAAGCGAACATGGTGACTGTTGTATTCAATCCCGATGCAATTTCTGTGTTTCATCAACAGTCTGATAGTCACAGATTACACAATGCCTCCAGATGTCCATCGGAAATTGCTACTGGTCTTCAAAGGAACGATCAAAGCGTAATCTCTTGGACACATTACTCCCATGGAGGAAGGTGCGCATGGCGACTGTTGTACTCAATCCCGATGGAAATTCTGTGTTTCATCAACACTCTGACAGTCCACAGATTATAGAATGCCTCCATATGTGCATCGGAAACTACTACTGGTCTTCCAGGGAACGATCAAAGCGTAGACTGTTTCAGACATTACTCTAATGGAGGAAAGTGCGGATGGTGATTGTTGTAGTCAATCCCGATGCAATTTCTGTGTTTCATCAACACTCTGATACTCCACAGATTACAGAATGCCTCGATATGTGCAACGGAAACTACTACTGGTCTTCCAGGGAACGATCAAAGCGTAAACTGTTAGAGACATTACTCCCATGGAGGAAGGTGCGCATGGTGACTGTTGTATTCAATCCCGATGCAATTTTTGTGTTTCATCAACACTCTGATAGTCACAGATTACAGCATGCCTCCAGATGTCCATCGGAAATTACTACTGGTCTTCCAGGGAACGACCAAAGCGTAAACTGTTTGAGACATTACTCCCATGGAGGAAAGTGCGCATGGTGATTGTTGTATTCAATCCCGATGCAATTTCTGTGTTTCATCAACACTCAGATAGTAAACAGATAATAGAATGCCTCCAGATGTGCATCGGAAACTACTTCTGGTCTTCCAGGGAACGATCAAAGCGTAGACTGTTTCAGACATTACTCCCATGGAGGAAAGAGCGAATGGTGATTATTGTATTCAATCCCGATGCAATTTCTGTGTTTCATCAACACTCTGATACTCCACAGATTACAGAATGCCTCCAGATGTGCATCGGAAACTACTACTGGTCTTCCAGTTAACGATCGAAGCGTAGACAGTTTGAGATATTACCCCCATGGAGGAAAGTGCGCATGGTGACTACTGTATTCAATCCCGATGCAATTTCTGTGTTTCATCAACAATCTGATGGTCCACCGAATACAGAAAGCCTCCATATGTGCATCGGAAACTACTACTGGTCTTCCAGGGAACGGTCAAAATGTAGACTGATTGAAAACTTACTCCCATGGAGGAAAGTGCGCATGGTGATTGTTGTATTCAATCCCGATGCAATTTCTGTGTTTCATCAACACTCTGATAATCCACAGATTTCAGATTGCCTCCAGATGTGCATCAGAAACTACTACTGGTCTTCCAGGGAACGATCAAAGCGTAGACAGTTAGAGATATTACACCCATCGAGGAAGGTGCGCATGGTAACTGTTGTATTCAGTCCCGATGCAATTTCTGTGTTTCATCAACACTCTGATAGTCCACAGATTACAGAATGCCTCCAGATGTGCATCGGAAACTACTGCTGGTCTTCCAGGGAACGATCAAATCGTAGACTGTTTGAGACATTACTGCCATGGAGGAAAGTGCGCATGGTGACTGTTGTATTTAATCCCGATGCAATTTCAGTGTTTCATCAACACTCAGATAGTAAACAGATTATAGAATGCCTCCAGATGTGCATCGGAAACTACTTCTGGTGTTCCAGGGAACGATCAAAGCGTAGACTGTTTCAGACATTACTCACATGGAGGAAAGTGCGGATGGTGATTGTTGTATTCAATCCTGATGCAATATCTGTGTTTCTTCAACACTCTGATACTCCACAGATTACAGGATGCTTCCAGATGTGCATCGAAAACTACTACTGGTCTTCCAGGGAACGATCAAAGCGTAGACAGTTTGAGACATTACCCATATGGAGGAAAGTGCGCATGGTGACTGCTGTATTCAATCCCGATGCAATTTCTGTGTTTCATCAACACTCTGATAGTCCACAGATTACAGAATGCCTCCATATGTGCATCGGAAACTACTACTGGTCTTCCAGGGAACCCTCAAGCGTAGACTGTTTGAGACCTTACGGTGACAGATGTATTCAATCCCGATGCAATTTCTGTGTTTCATCAACACTCTGATAACCCACAGATTTCAGAATGCCTCCAGATGTGAATCGGAAACTACTACTGGTCTTTCAGAGAACGATCAAAGCGTAGACAGTTAGAGACATTACTCCCATGGAGGAATTTGCGCATGGTGACTGTTGTATTCAATCCCGATGCAAATTCTGTGTTTCATCAACACTCTGATAGTCCACAGATTACAGAATGCCTCCAGATGTGCATCGGAAACTACTACTAGTCTTCCAGGGAACGATGAAAGCGTAGAATATTTGAGAATTACTCCCATGGAGGTAAGTGCGCATGGTGACTGTTGTATTCAATCCCGATGCAGTTTCTGTGTTTCATCAACACTCTTATAGTCCAAAGATAACAGAATGCTTCTAGATGTGCATCGGAAACGACTACTGGTCGTCCAGGGAACGATCAAAGCGTAGACAGTTTGAGACCTTACTCCCATGGAGGAAAGTGCGCATGGTGACTGTTGTATTCAAACCCGATGCCATATCTGTGTTTCATCAACACCCTGATAGTCACAGATTACATAATGCCTCCAGATGTCCATCGGAAATTACTACTGGTCTTCCAGGGAACGACCAAAGTGTAAACTGTTTGAGACATTACTCCCATGGAGGAAAGTGCGCATCGTGACTGTTGTATTGAATCCCGATCCAATTTCTGTGTTTCATCAACACTCGGTTAGTCCACAGATATCAGAATGACTCCAGATGTGCATCGGAAACTACTACTGGTCTTCCAAGGAACGATCAAAGCGTAGACAGTTTGAGACCTTACTCCCATGGATCAAAGTGCGCATGGTGACTGTTGTATTCAATCCCGATGCAATTTCTATGTTTCATCAACACTCTGAAGCTACGCAGATTAAAGAATGCCTCCAGATGTGCATCGGAAACTACTACTGGTCTTCCATTGAACGATCAAATCGTAGACTGTTTGAGACCTTACTCCCATGGAATAAAGTGCGCATGGTGACTGTTGTATTCAATCCCGATGCAATTACTGTGTTTCATCAACACTCTGATAGTCCACAGGTTACTGAATGCCTCCAGATGTGCATCGGAAACTACGACTGGTCTTCCAGGGAACGATCACAGCGTAGACTGTTAGAGACATTACTCTCATGGAGGAAACTGCGCATGGTGACTGTTGTATTCAATCCCGAGGCAATTTCTGTGTTTTATCAACTGTGTGATAGTCCACAGATTACAGAATACCTCTAGATGTGCATCGGAAACTACTACTGGTCTCCCAGGGAACGATCAAATCGTAGACTGTTTGAGACATTACTCCCATTGAGGAAAGTGCGCTTGGTGACTGTCGTATTCAATCCCGATGCAATTTCTGTCTTTCATCAACACTCAGATAGTAAACAGATAATAGAATGCCTCCAGATGTGCATCGGAAACTACTTCTGGTCTTCCAGGGAACGATCAAAGCGTAGACTGTTTCAGACATTACTCCCATGGAGGAAAGTGCGAATGGTGATTATTGTATTCAATCAAGATGCAATTTCTGTGTTTCATCAACACTCTGATACTCCACAGATTACAGAATGCCTCCAGATGTGCATCGGAAACTACTACTGGTCTTCCAGGGAACGATCAAATCGTATACTGATTGAGAATTACTCCCATGGAGGGAAGCGAACATGGTGACTGTTGTATTCAATCCCGATGCAATTTCTGTGTTTCATCAACACTCTGATAGTCACAGATTACACAATGCCTCCAGATGTCCATCGGAAATTGCTACTGGTCTTCAAAGGAACGATCAAAGCGTAATCTCTTGGACACATTACTCCCATGGAGGAAGGTGCGCATGGCGACTGTTGTACTCAATCCCGATGGAAATTCTGTGTTTCATCAACACTCTGACAGTCCACAGATTATAGAATGCCTCCATATGTGCATCGGAAACTACTACTGGTCTTCCAGGGAACGATCAAAGCGTAGACTGTTTCAGACATTACTCTAATGGAGGAAAGTGCGGATGGTGATTGTTGTAGTCAATCCCGATGCAATTTCTGTGTTTCATCAACACTCTGATACTCCACAGATTACAGAATGCCTCGATATGTGCAACGGAAACTACTACTGGTCTTCCAGGGAACGATCAAAGCGTAAACTGTTAGAGACATTACTCCCATGGAGGAAGGTGCGCATGGTGACTGTTGTATTCAATCCCGATGCAATTTTTGTGTTTCATCAACACTCTGATAGTCACAGATTACAGCATGCCTCCAGATGTCCATCGGAAATTACTACTGGTCTTCCAGGGAACGACCAAAGCGTAAACTGTTTGAGACATTACTCCCATGGAGGAAAGTGCGCATGGTGATTGTTGTATTCAATCCCGATGCAATTTCTGTGTTTCATCAACACTCAGATAGTAAACAGATAATAGAATGCCTCCAGATGTGCATCGGAAACTACTTCTGGTCTTCCAGGGAACGATCAAAGCGTAGACTGTTTCAGACATTACTCCCATGGAGGAAAGAGCGAATGGTGATTATTGTATTCAATCCCGATGCAATTTCTGTGTTTCATCAACACTCTGATACTCCACAGATTACAGAATGCCTCCAGATGTGCATCGGAAACTACTACTGGTCTTCCAGTTAACGATCAAAGCGTAGACAGTTTGAGACATTACCCCCATGGAGGAAAGTGCGCATGGTGACTACTGTATTCAATCCCGATGCAATTTCTGTGTTTCATCAACAATCTGATGGTCCACCGAATACAGAAAGCCTCCATATGTGCATCGGAAACTACTACTGGTCTTCCAGGGAACGGTCAAAATGTAGACTGTTTGAAAACTTACTCCCATGGAGGAAAGTGCGCATGGTGATTGTTGTATTCAATCCCGATGCAATTTCTGTGTTTCATCAACACTCTGATAATCCACAGATTTCAGATTGCCTCCAGATGTGCATCAGAAACTACTACTGGTCTTCCAGGGAACGATCAAAGCGTAGACAGTTAGAGATATTACACCCATCGAGGAAGGTGCGCATGGTAACTGTTGTATTCAGTCCCGATGCAATTTCTGTGTTTCATCAACACTCTGATAGTCCACAGATTACAGAATGCCTCCAGATGTGCATCGGAAACTACTGCTGGTCTTCCAGGGAACGATCAAATCGTAGACTGTTTGAGACATTACTGCCATGGAGGAAAGTGCGCATGGTGACTGTTGTATTTAATCCCGATGCAATTTCAGTGTTTCATCAACACTCAGATAGTAAACAGATTATAGAATGCCTCCAGATGTGCATCGGAAACTACTTCTGGTGTTCCAGGGAACGATCAAAGCGTAGACTGTTTCAGACATTACTCACATGGAGGAAAGTGAGGATGGTGATTGTTGTATTCAATCCTGATGCAATATCTGTGTTTCTTCAACACTCTGATACTCCACAGATTACAGGATGCTTCCAGATGTGCATCGAAAACTACTACTGGTCTTCCAGGGAACGATCAAAGCGTAGACAGTTTGAGACATTACCCATATGGAGGAAAGTGCGCATGGTGACTGCTGTATTCAATCCCGATGCAATTTCTGTGTTTCATCAACACTCTGATAGTCCACAGATTACAGAATGCCTCCATATGTGCATCGGAAACTACTACTGGTCTTCCAGGGAACCCTCAAGCGTAGACTGTTTGAGACCTTACGGTGACAGATGTATTCAATCCCGATGCAATTTCTGTGTTTCATCAACACTCTGATAACCCACAGATTTCAGAATGCCTCCAGATGTGAATCGGAAACTACTACTGGTCTTTCAGAGAACGATCAAAGCGTAGACAGTTAGAGACATTACTCCCATGGAGGAATTTGCGCATGGTGACTGTTGTATTCAATCCCGATGCAAATTCTGTGTTTCATCAACACTCTGATAGTCCACAGATTACAGAATGCCTCCAGATGTGCATCGGAAACTACTACTAGTCTTCCAGGGAACGATGAAAGCGTAGAATATTTGAGAATTACTCCCATGGAGGTAAGTGCGCATGGTGACTGTTGTATTCAATCCCGATGCAGTTTCTGTGTTTCATCAACACTCTTATAGTCCAAAGATAACAGAATGCTTCTAGATGTGCATCGGAAACGACTACTGGTCGTCCAGGGAACGATCAAAGCGTAGACAGTTTGAGACCTTACTCCCATGGAGGAAAGTGCGCATGGTGACTGTTGTATTCAAACCCGATGCCATATCTGTGTTTCATCAACACCCTGATAGTCACAGATTACATAATGCCTCCAGATGTCCATCGGAAATTACTACTGGTCTTCCAGGGAACGACCAAAGTGTAAACTGTTTGAGACACTACTCCCATGGAGGAAAGTGCGCATGGTGACTGTTGTATTGAATCCCGATCCAATTTCTGTGTTTCATCAACACTCGGTTAGTCCACAGATATCAGAATGACTCCAGATGTGCATCGGAAACTACTACTGGTCTTCCAAGGAACGATCAAAGCGTAGACAGTTTGAGACCTTACTCCCATGGATCAAAGTGCGCATGGTGACTGTTGTATTCAATCCCGATGCAATTTCTATGTTTCATCAACACTCTGAAGCTACGCAGATTAAAGAATGCCTCCAGATGTGCATCGGAAACTACTACTGGTCTTCCATTGAACGATCAAATCGTAGACTGTTTGAGACCTTACTCCCATGGAATAAAGTGCGCATGGTGACTGTTGTATTCAATCCCGATGCAATTACTGTGTTTCATCAACACTCTGATAGTCCACAGGTTACTGAATGCCTCCAGATGTGCATCGGAAACTACGACTGGTCTTCCAGGGAACGATCACAGCGTAGACTGTTAGAGACATTACTCTCATGGAGGAAACTGCGCATGGTGACTGTTGTATTCAATCCCGAGGCAATTTCTGTGTTTTATCAACTGTGTGATAGTCCACAGATTACAGAATACCTCTAGATGTGCATCGGAAACTACTACTGGTCTCCCAGGGAACGATCAAATCGTAGACTGTTTGAGACATTACTCCCATTGAGGAAAGTGCGCTTGGTGACTGTCGTATTCAATCCCGATGCAATTTCTGTCTTTCATCAACACTCAGATAGTAAACAGATAATAGAATGCCTCCAGATGTGCATCGGAAACTACTTCTGGTCTTCCAGGGAACGATCAAAGCGTAGACTGTTTCAGACATTACTCCCATGGAGGAAAGTGCGAATGGTGATTATTGTATTCAATCAAGATGCAATTTCTGTGTTTCATCAACACTCTGATACTCCACAGATTACAGAATGCCTCCAGATGTGCATCGGAAACTAGTACTGGTCTTCCAGTTAACGATCAAAGCGTAGACAGTTTGAGACATTACCCCCATGGAGGAAAGTGCGCATGGTGACTACTGTATTCAATCCCGATGCAATTTCTGTGTTTCATCAACAATCTGATGGTCCACCGAATACAGAATGCCTCCATATGTGCATCGGAAACTACTACTGGTCTTCCAGGGAACGGTCACAGCGTAGACTGCTTGAAACCTTACTCCCATGGAGGAAAGTGCGCATGGTGATTGTTGTATTCAATCCCGATGCAATTTCTGTGTTTCATCAACACTCTGATAATCCACAGATTTCAGATTGCCTCCAGATGTGCATCAGAAACTACTACTGGTCTTCCAGGGAACGATCAAAGCGTTGACAGTTAGAGAAATTACACCCATCGAGGAAGGTGCGCATGGTAACAGTTGTATTCAGTCCCGATGCAACTTCTGTGTTTCATCAACACTCTGATAGTCCACAGATTACAGAATGCCTAGAGATGTGCATCGGAAACTACTACTGGTCTTCCAGGGAACGATGGGAGACATTACTCTCATGGAGGAAAGTGCGCATGGTAACAGTTGTATTCAATCCCGATGCAATTCCTGTGTTTCATCAACACTCTGATAGTCCACAGGTTACTGAATGCCTCCAGATGTGCATCGGAAACTACGCCTGGTCTTCCAGGGAACGATCAAAGCGTAGACTGTTAGAGACATTACTCTCATGGAGAAAACTGCGCATGGTGACTGTTGTATTCAATCCCGAGGCAATTTCTGTGTTTTATCAACTGTGTGATACTCCACAGATTACAGAATGCCTCTAGATGTGCATCGGAAACTACTACTGGTCTTCCAGGGAACGATCAAATCGTAGACTGTTTGAGACATTACTCCCATTGAGGAAAGTGCGCTTGGTGACTGTTGTATTCAATCCCGATGCAATTTCTGTGTTTCATCAACACTCAGATAGTAAACAGATAATAGAATGCCTCCAGATGTGCATCGGAAACTACTTCTAGTCTTCCAGGGAACGATCAAAGCGTAGACTGTTTCAGACATTACTCCCATGGAGGAAAGTGCGTATGGTGATTATTGTATTCAATCCCGATGCAATTTCTGTGGTTCATCAACACTCTGATAGTCACAGATTACAGAATGCCTCCAGATGTCCATCGGAAATTGCTACTGGTCTTCAAAGGAACGATCAGAGCGTAGACTCTTGGACACATTACTCCCATGGAGGAAGGTGCGCATGGCGACTGTTGTATTCAATCCAGATTGAATTTCTGTGTTTCATAAACACTCTGACACTCCACAGATTATAGAATGCCTCCATATGTGCATCGGAAACTACTACTGGTCTTCCAGTGAACGATCAAAGCGTAAACTCTTTGAGACATTACTCCCATGGAGGAAGGTGCGCATGGTGACTGTTGTATTCAATCCCGATGCAATTTCTGTGTTTCATCAACACTCTGATACTCCACAGATTACAGAATGCCTCCAGATGTGCATCGGAAACTACTACTGGTCTTCCAGGGAACGATCAAAGCGTAGACTGTTAGAGACATTACTCCCACGGAGGAAGGTGCGCATGGTGACTGTTGTATTCAATCCCGATGAAATATTTGTGTTTCATCAACACTCTGATAGTGCACAGATTACAGAATGCCTCCATATGTGCATCGGAAACTACTACTGGTCTTCCAGGGAACGGTCAAGCGTAGACTGTTTGAGACCTTACTCCCATGGAGGAAAGTGCGCATGGTGACAGATGTATTCAATCCCGATGCAATTTCTGTGTTTCATCAACACTCTGATAACCCGCCGATTTCAGAATGCCTCCAGATGTGAATCGGAAGCTACTACTGGTCTTCCAGGGAACGATCAAAGCGTAGACAGTTAGAGACATTACTCCCATGGAGGAATTTGCGCATGGTGACTGTTGTATTCAATCCCGATGCCATATCTGTGTTTCATCAGCACTCTGATAGTCCACAGATTACAGAATGCCTCCAGATGTGCATCGGAAACTACTACTGGTCTTCCAGGGAACGATGAAAGCGTAGAATATTTGAGAATTACTCCCATGGAGGTAAGTGCGCATGGTGACTGTTGTATTCAATCCCGATGCATTTTCTGTGTTTCATCAACACTCTTATAGTCCACAGATAACAGAATGCTTCTAGATGTGCATCGGAAACGACTACTGGTCTTCCAGGGAACGATCAAAGCGTAGACAGTTTGAGACCTTACTCCCATGGAGGAAACTGCGCATGGTGACTTTTGTATGTAATCCCGATGAAATTTCTGTGTTTCATCAACACTCTGATAGTCAACAGATTACAGAATGCCTCCAGATGTGCATCGGAAACTAACACATCTCTTCCAGGGAACGATCAAAGCGTAGACTGTTTGAGACATTACTCCCATGGAGGAAAGTGCGCATGGTGACTGTTGTATTCAATCCCGAGGCATTTTCTGTGTTTCATCTACACTCAGTTAGTCCACAGATTTCAGAATGCCTCCAGATGAGCATCGGAAACTACTTCTGGTATTCCAGAGAACTATCAAAGCGTAGAATGTTTGAGACACTACTCCCGTGGAGGAAAGTGCGCATGGTGACTGTTGTATTCAATCCCGATGCAATTTCTGTGTTTCATCAACATTCTGATAGTCCACAGATTACAGAATGCCTCCAGATGTGCATCGGAAACTACTACTGGTCTTCCAGGGAACGATCAAATCGTATACTGATTGAGAATTACTCCCATGGAGGGAAGCGAACATGGTGACTGTTGTATTCAATCCCGATGCAATTTCTGTGTTTCATCAACACTCTAATAGTCACAGATTACACAATGCCTCCAGATGTCCATCGGAAATTGCTACTGGTCTTCAAAGGAACGATCAAAGCGTAAACTCTTGGACACATTACTCCCATGGAGGAAGGTGCGCATGGCGACTGTTGTATTCAATCCCGATGGAAATTCTGTGTTTCATCAACACTCTGACAGTCCACAGATTATAGAATGCCTCCATATGTGCATCGGAAACTACTACTGGTCTTCCAGGGAACGATCAAAGCGTAGACTGTTTCAGACATTACTCTAATGGAGGAAAGTGCGGATGGTGATTGTTATATTCAATCCCGATGCAATTTCTGTGTTTCATCAACACTCTGATACTCCACAGATTACAGAATGCCTCGATATGTGCAACGGAAACTACTACTGGTCTTCCAGGGAACGATCAAAGCGTAAACTGTTAGAGACATTACTCCCATGGAGGAAGGTGCGCATGGTGACTGTTGTATTCAATCCCGATGCAATTTTTGTGTTTCATCAACACTCTGATAGTCACAGATTACAGCATGCCTCCAGATGTCCATCGGAAATTACTACTGGTCTTCCAGGGAACGACCAAAGCGTAAACTGTTTGAGACATTACTCCCATGGAGGAAAGTGCGCATGGTGATTGTTGTATTCAATCCCGATGCAATTTCTGTGTTTCATCAACACTTAGATAGTAAACAGATAATAGAATGCCTCCAGATGTGCATCGGAAACTACTTCTGGTCTTCCAGGGAACGATCAAAGCGTAGACTGTTTCAGACATTACTCCCATGGAGGAAAGTGCGAATGGTGATTATTGTATTCAATCCCGATGCAATTTCTGTGTTTCATCAACACTCTGATACTCCACAGATTACAGAATGCCTCCAGATGTGCATCGGAAACTACTACTGGTCTTCCAGTTAACGATCAAAGCGTAGACAGTTTGAGACATTACCCCCATGGAGGAAAGTGCGCATGGTGACTACTGTATTCAATCCCGATGCAATTTCTGTGTTTCATCAACAATCTGATGGTCCACCGAATACAGAAAGCCTCGATATGTGCATCGGAAACTACTACTGGTCTTCCAGGGAACGGTCAAAATGTAGACTGTTTGAAACCTTACTCCCATGGAGGAAAGTGCGCATGGTGATTGTTGTATTCAATCCCGATGCAATTTCTGTGTTTCATCAACACTCTGATAATCCACAGATTTCAGATTGCCTCCAGATGTGCATCAGAAACTACTACTGGTCTTCCAGGGAACGATCAAAGCGTAGACAGTTAGAGAAATTACACCCATCGAGGAAGGTGCGCATGGTAACTGTTGTATTCAGTCCCGATGCAATTTCTGTGTTTCATCAACACTCTGATAGTCCACAGATTACAGAATGCCTCCATATGTGCATCGGAAATTACTGCTGGTCTTCCAGGGAACGATCAAATCGTAGACTGTTTGAGACATTACTGCCATGGAGGAAAGTGCGCATGGTGACTGTTGTATTTAATCCCGATGCAATTTCAGTGTTTCATCAACACTCAGATAGTAAACAGATTATAGAATGCCTCCAGATGTGCATCGGAAACTACTTCTGGTGTTCCAGGGAACGATCAAAGCGTAGACTGTTTCAACATTACTCACATGGAGGAAAGTGCGGATGGTGATTGTTGTATTCAATCCTGATGCAATATCTGTGTTTCTTCAACACTCTGATACTCCACAGATTACAGGATGCTTCCAGATGTGCATCGGAAACTACTACTGGTCTTCCAGGGAACGATCAAAGCGTAGACAGTTTGAGACATTACCCATATGGAGGAAAGTGCGCATGGTGACTGCTGTATTCAATCCCGATGCAATTTCTGTGTTTCATCAACACTCTGATAGTCCACAGATTACAGAATGCCTCCATATGTGCATCGGAAACTACTACTGGTCTTCCAGGGAACGGTCAAGCGTAGACTGTTTGAGACCTTACTCCCATGGAGGAAAGTGCGCATGGTGACAGATGTATTCAATCCCGATGCAATTTCTGTGTTTCATCAACACTCTGATAACCCACAGATTTCAGAATGCCTCCAGATGTGAATCGGAAACTACTACTGGTCTTTCAGAGAACGATCAAAGCGTAGACAGTTAGAGACATTACTCCCATGGAGGAATTTGCGCATGGTGACTGTTGTATTCAAACCCGATGCCATATCTGTGTTTCATCAACACCCTGATAGTCACAGATTACATAATGCCTCCAGATGTCCATCGGAAATTACTACTGGTCTTCCAGGGAACGACCAAAGTGTAAACTGTTTGAGACATTACTCCCATGGAGGAAAGTGCGCATGGTGACTGTTGTATTGAATCCCGATCCAATTTCTGTGTTTCATCAACACTCGGTTAGTCCACAGATATCAGAATGACTCCAGATGTGCATCGGAAACTACTACTGGTCTTCCAAGGAACGATCAAAGCGTAGACAGTTTGAGACATTACTCCCATGGATTAAAGTGCGCATGGTGACTGTTGTATTCAATCCCGATGCAATTTCTATGTTTCATCAACACTCTGATGCTACGCAGATTAAAGAATGCCTCCAGATGTGCATCGGAAACTACTACTGGTCTTCCATTGAACGATCAAATCGTAGACGGTTTGAGACCTTACTCCCATGGAATAAAGTGCGCATGGTGACTGTTGTATTCAATCCCGATGCAATTACTGTGTTTCATCAACACTCTGATAGTCCACAGGTTACTGAATGCCTCCAGATGTGCATCGGAAACTACGACTGGTCTTCCAGGGAACGATCACAGCGTAGACTGTTAGAGACATTACTCTCATGGAGGAACGTGCGCATGGTGACTGTTGTATTCAATCCCGAGGCAATTTCTGTGTTTTATCAACTGTGTGATAGTCCACAGATTACAGAATACCTCTAGATGTGCATCGGAAACTACTACTGGTCTTCCAGGGAACGATCAAATCGTAGACTGTTTGAGACATTACTCCCATTGAGGAAAGTGCGCTTGGTGACTGTCGTATTCAATCCCGATGCAATTTCTGTCTTTCATCAACACTCAGATAGTAAACAGATAATAGAATGCCTCCAGATGTGCATCGGAAACTACTTCTGGTCTTCCAGGGAACGATCAAAGCGTAGACTGTTTCAGACATTACTCCCATGGAGGAAAGTGCGAATGGTGATTATTGTATTCAATCAAGATGCAATTTCTGTGTTTCTTCATCACTCTGATACTCCACAGATTACAGAATGCCTCCAGATGTGCATCGGAAACTAGTACTGGTCTTCCAGTTAACGATCAAAGCGTAGACAGTTTGAGACATTACCCCCATGGAGGAAAGTGCGCGTGGTGATTACTGTATTCAATCCCGATGCAATTTCTGTGTTTCATCAACAATCTGATGGTCCACCGAATACAGAATGCCTCCATATGTGCATCGGAAACTACTACTGGTCTTCCAGGGAACGGTCAAAGCGTAGACTGTTTGAAACCTTACTCCCATGGAGGAAAGTGCGCATGGTGATTGTTGTATTCAATCCCGATGCAATTTCTGTGTTTCATCAACACTCTGATAATCCACAGATTTCAGATTGCCTCCAGATGTGCATCAGAAACTACTACTGGTCTTCCAGGGAACGATCAAAGCGTTGACAGTTAGAGAAATTACACCCATCGAGGAAGGTGCGCATGGTAACAGTTGTATTCAGTCCCGATGCTACTTCTGTGTTTCATCAACACTCCGATAGTGTTGCCTAGAGATGTGCATCGGAAACTACTACTGGTCTTCCAGGGAACGATCAAATCGTAGACTGTTTGAGACATTACTCCCATGGAGGAAAGTGCGCATGGTAACAGTTGTATTCAATCCCGATGCAATTCCTGTGTTTCATCAACACTCTGATAGTCCACAGGTTACTGAATGCCTCCAGATGTGCATCGGAAACTACGACTGGTCTTCCAGGGAACGATCAAAGCGTAGACTGTTAGAGACATTACTCTCATGGAGAAAACTGCGCATGGTGACTGTTGTATTCAATCCCGAGGCAATTTCTGTGTTTTATCAACTGTGTGATACTCCACAGATTACAGAATGCCTCTAGATGTGCATCGGAAACTACTACTGGTCTTCCAGGGAACGATCAAATCGTAGACTGTTTGAGACATTACTCCCATTGAGGAAAGTGCGCTTGGTGATTGTTGTATTCAATCCCGATGCAATTTCTGTGTTTCATCAACACTCAGATAGTAAACAGATAATAGAATGCCTCCAGATGTGCATCGGAAACTACTTCTAGTCTTCCAGGGAACGATCAAAGCGTAGACTGTTTCAGACATTACTCCCATGGAGGAAAGTGCGAATGGTGATTATTGTATTCAATCCCGATGCAATTTCTGTGGTTCATCAACACTCTGATAGTCACAGATTACAGAATGCCTCCAGATGTCCATCGGAAATTGCTACTGGTCTTCAAAGGGACGATCAGAGCGTAGACCCTTGGACACATTACTCCCATGGAGGAAGGTGCGCATGGCGACTGTTGTATTCAATCCAGATTGAATTTCTGTGTTTCATAAACACTCTGACACTCCACAGATTATAGAATGCCTCCATATGTGCATCGGAAACTACTACTGGTCTTCCAGTGAACGATCAAAGCGTAAACTCTTTGAGACATTACTCCCATGGAGGAAGGTGCGCATGGTGACTGTTGTATTCAATCCCGATGCAATTTCTGTGTTTCATCAACACTCTGATACTCCACAGATTACAGAATGCCTCCAGATGTGCATCGGAAACTACTACTGGTCTTCCAGGGAACGATCAAAGCGTAGACTGTTAGAGACATTACTCCCACGGAGGAAGGTGCGCATGGTGACTGTTGTATTCAATCCCGATGAAATTTTTGTGTTTCATCAACACTCTGATAGTGCACAGATTACAGAATGCCTCCATATGTGCATCGGAAACTACTACTGGTCTTCCAGGGAACGGTCAAGCGTAGACTGTTTGAGACCTTACTCCCATGGAGGAAAGTGCGCATGGTGACAGATGTATTCAATCCCGATGCAATTTCTGTGTTTCATCAACACTCTGATAACCCGCAGATTTCAGAATGCCTCCAGATGTGAATCGGAAACTACTACTGGTCTTCCAGGGAACGATCAAAGCGTAGACAGTTAGAGACATTACTCCCATGGAGGAATTTGCGCATGGTGACTGTTGTATTCAATCCCGATGCCATATCTGTGTTTCATCAGCACTCTGATAGTCCACAGATTACAGAATGCCTCCAGATGTGCATCGGAAACTACTACTGGTCTTCCAGGGAACGATGAAAGCGTAGAATATTTGAGAATTACTCCCATGGAGGTAAGTGCGCATGGTGACTGTTGTATTCAATCCCGATGCATTTTCTGTGTTTCATCAACACTCTTATAGTCCACAGATAACAGAATGCTTCTAGATGTGCAACGGAAACGACTACTGGTCTTCCAGGGAACGATCAAAGCGTAGACAGTTTGAGACCTTACTCCCATGGAGGAAAGTGCGCATGGTGACTGTTGTATTCAAACCCGATGCCATTTCTGTGTTTCATCAACACTCTGATAGTCACAGATTACAGAATGCCTCCAGATGTCCATCGGAAATTACTACTGGTCTTCCAGGGAACGACCAAAATGTAAACTGTTTGAGACATTACTCCCATGGAGGAAAGTGCGAATGGTGACTGTTGTATTCAATCCCGATGCAATTTCTGTGTTTCATCAACACTCTGATACTCCACAGATTACAGAATGCCTCCAGATGTGCATCGGAAACTACTACTGGTCTTCCAGGGACCGATCAAAGCGTATACTGTTTGAGACCTTACTCCTATGGAGGAAAGTGCGCATGGTGACTGTTGTATTCAATCCCGATGCAATTCCTGTGTTTCATCAACACTCTGATAGTCCACAGGTTGCTGAATGCCTCCAGATGTGCATCGGAAACTACAACTGGTCTTCCAGGGATCGATCAAAGCGTAGACTGTTAGAGACATTACTCTCATGGAGGAAACTGCGCATGGTGACTGCTGTATTCAATCCCGATGAAAATACTGTAATTCATCAACACTCTGATAGTCCACAGATTACAGAATGCTTCCAGATGTGCATCGGAAACTACCACTGGTCTTCCAGGGATCGATGAAATCGTAAACTGTTTGAGACATTACTCCCATGGAGGAAAGTGCGCATGGTGACTGTTGTATTCAATCCCGAGGCAATTTCTGTGTTTCATCAACACTTAGTTAGTCCACAGATTTCAGAATGCCTCCAGATGTGCATTGGAAACTACTTCTGGTCTTCCAGAGAACTATCAAAGCGTAGAATGTTTGAGACACTACTCCCGTGGAGGAAAGTTCGCATGGTGACTGTTGTATTCAATCCCGATGCAATTTATGTGTTTCATCAACACTCTGATAGTCCACAGATTACAGAATGCCTCCAGATGTGCATCGGAAACTACTACTGGTCTTCCAGGGAACGATCAAAGCGTATACTGATTGAGAATTACTCCCATGGAGGGAAGCGAACATGGTGACTGTTGTATTCAATCCCGATTCAATTTCTGTATTTCATCAACACTCTGATAGTCCACAGATTACAGAATGCCTCCAGATGTTCATCGGAAACTACTACTGGTCTTCCTGGGAACGATCAAAGCGTCGACTCTTTGAGACATTACTCGAAAGGAGGAAAGTGTGCATGGTGACTGTTGTATTCAATCCCGATGCAATTTCTGTGTTTCATCAACACTCTGATAGTCACAGATTACAGAATGCCTCCAGATGTCCATCGGAAATTGCTACTGGTCTTCAAAGGAACGATCAAAGCGTAAACTCTTGGACACATTACTCCCATGGAGGAAGGTGCGCATGGCGACTGTTGTATTCAATCCCGATGGAATTTCTGTGTTTCATAAACACTCTGACACTCCACAGATTATAGAATGCCTCCATATGTGCATCGGAAACTACTACTGGTCTTCCAGTGAACGATCAAAGCGTAAACTCTTTGAGACATTACTCCCATGGAGGAAGGTGCGCATGGTGACTGTTGTATTCAATCCCGATGCAATTTCTGTGTTTCATCAACACTCTGAGACTCCACAGATTACAGAATGCCTCCACATGTGCATCGGAAACTACTACTGGTCTTCCAGGGACCGATCAAAGCGTATACTGTTTGAGACCTTACTCCCATGGATGAAAGTGCGCATGGTGACTGTTGTATTCAATCCCGATGCAATTCCTGTGTTTCATCAACACTCTGATAGTCCACAGGTTACTGAATGCCTCCAGATGTGCATCGGAAACAACGACTGGTCTTCCAGGGATCGATCAAAGCGTAGACTGTTAGAGACATTACTCTCATGGAGGAAACTGCGCATGGTGACTGTTGTATTCAATCCCGAGGAAATTTCTGTGTTTTATCAACAGTGTGATAGTCCACAGATTACAGAATGCTTCCAGATGTGCATCGGAAACTACTACTGGTCTTCCAGGGAACGATCAAATCGTAGACTGTTTGAGACATTACTCCCATGGAGGAAAGTGCGCATGGTGACTGTTGTATTCAATCCCGAGGCAATTTCTGTGTTTCATCAACACTCAGTTAGTCCACAGATTTCAGAATGCCTCCAGATGTGCATCGGAAACTACTTCTGGTCTTCCAGAGAACTATCAAAGCGTAGAATGTTTGAGACACTACTCCCGTGGAGGAAAGTGCGCATGGTTTCTGTTGTATTCAATCCCGATGCAATTTATGTGTTTCATCAACACTCTGATAGTCCACAGATTACAGAATGCCTCCAGATGTGCATCGGAAACTACTACTGGTCTTCCAGGGAACGATCAAAGCGTATACTGATTGAGAATTACTCCCATGGAGGGAAGTTCGCATGGTGACTGTTGTATTCAATCCCGATCCAATTTCTGTATTTCATCAACACTCTGATAGTCCACAGATTACAGAATGCCTCCAGATGTTCATCGGAAACTACTACTGGTCTTCCTGGGAACGATCAAATCGTCGACTCTTTGAGACATTACTCGAAAGGAGGAAAGTGCGCAATTGACTGTTGTATTCAATCCCGAGGCAATTTCTGTGTTTCATCAACACTCAGTTAGTCCACAGATTTCAGAATGCCTCCAGATGTGCATCGGAAACTACTTCTGGTCTTCCAGAGAACTATCAAAGCGTAGAATGTTTGAGACACTACTCCCGTGGAGGAAAGTGCGCATGGTTTCTGTTGTATTCAATCCCGATGCAATTTCTGTGTTTCATCAACACTCTGATACTCCACAGATTACAGAATGCCTCCAGATGTGCATCGGAAACTACTACTGGTCTTCCAGGGAACGATCAAAGCGTAGACTGTTAGAGACATTACTCCCACGGAGGAAGGTGCGCATGGTGACTGTTGTATTCAATCCCGATGAAATTTTTGTGTTTTATCAACACTCTGATAGTCCACAGATTACAGAATGCCTCCATATGTGCATCGGAAACTACTACTGGTCTTCCAGGTAACGGTCAAGCGTAGACTGTTTGAGACCTTAGTCCCATGGAGGAAAGTGCGCATGGTGACAGATGTATTCAATCCCGATGCAATATCTGTGTTTCATCAACACTCTGATAGTCCACAGATTACAGAATGCCTCCAGATGTGCATCGGAAACTACTACTGGTCTTCCAGGGAACGATGAAAGCGTAGAATATTTGAGAATTACTCCCATGGAGGTAAGTGCGCATGGTGACTGTTGTATTCAATCCCGATGCAATTCCTGTGTTTCATCAACACTCTGATAGTCCACAGGTTACTGAATGCCTCCAGATGTGCATCGGAAACTACGACTGGTCTTCCAGGGATCGATCAAAGCGTAGACTGTTAGAGACATTACTCTCATGGAGGAAACTGCGCATGGTGACTGTTGTATTCAATCCCGAGGAAATTTCTGTGTTTTATCAACAGTGTGATAGTCCACAGATTACAGAATGCTTCCAGATGTGCATCGGAAACTACTACTGGACTTCCAGGGAACGATCAAATCGTAGACTGTTTGAGACATTACTCCCATGGAGGAAAGTGCGTATGGTGACTGTTGTATTCAATCCCGAGGCAATTTCTGTGTTTCATCAACACTCAGTTAGTCCACAGATTTCAGAATGCCTCCAGATGTGCATCGGAAACTACTTCTGGTCTTCCAGAGAACTATCAAAGCGTAGAATGATTGAGACACTACTCCCGTGGAGGAAAGTGCGCATGGTGACTGTTGTATTCAATCCCGATGCAATTTATGTGTTTCATCAACACTCTGATAGTCCACAGATTACAGAATGCCTCCAGATGTGCATCGGAAACTACTACTGGTCTTCCAGGGAACGATCAAAGCGTATACTGATTGAGAATTACTCCCATGGAGGGAAGCGAACATGGTGACTGTTGTATTCAATCCCGATTCAATTTCTGTATTTCATCAACACTCTGATAGTCCACAGATTACAGAATGCCTCCAGATGTTCATCGGAAACTACTACTGGTCTTCCTGGGAACGATCAAAGCGTCGACTCTTTGAGACATTACTCGAAAGGAGGAAAGTGCGCATGGTGACTGTTGTATTCAATCCCGATGCAATTTCTGTGTTTCATCAGCACTCTGATAGTCACAGATTACAGAATGCCTCCAGATGTCCATCGGAAATTGCTACTGGCCTTCAAAGGAACGATCAAAGCGTAAACTCTTGGACACATTACTCCCATGGTGGAAGGTGCGCATGGCGACTGTTGTATTCAATCCCGATGGAATTTCTGTGTTTCATAAACACTCTGACACTCCACAGATTATAGAATGCCTCCATATGTGCATCGGAAACTACTACTGGTCTTCCAGTGAACGATCAAAGCGTAAACTCTTTGAGACATTACTCCCATGGAGGAAGGTGCGCATGGTGACTGTTGTATTCAATCCCGATGCAATTTCTGTGTTTCATCAACACTCTGAGACTCCACAGATTACAGAATGCCTCCACATGTGCATCGGAAACTACTACTGGTCTTCCAGGGACCGATCAAAGCGTATACTGTTTGAGACCTTACTCCCATGGATGAAAGTGCGCATGGTGACTGTTGTATTCAATCCCGATGCAATTCCTGTGTTTCATCAACACTCTGATTGTCCACAGGTTACTGAATGCCTCCAGATGTGCATCGGAAACAACGACTGGTCTTCCAGGGATCGATCAAAGCGTAGACTGTTAGAGACATTACTCTCATGGAGGAAACTGCGCATGGTGACTGTTGTATTCAATCCCGAGGAAATTTCTGTGATTTATCAACAGTGTGATAGTCCACAGATTACAGAATGCTTCCAGATGTGCATCGGAAACTACTACTGGTCTTCCAGGGAACGATCAAATCGTAGACTGTTTGAGACATTACTCCCATGGAGGAAAGTGCGCATGGTGACTGTTGTATTCAATCCCGAGGCAATTTCTGTGTTTCATCAACACTCAGTTAGTCCACAGATTTCAGAATGCCTCCAGATGTGCATCGGAAACTACTTCTGGTCTTCCAGAGAACTATCAAAGCGTAGAATGTTTGAGACACTACTCCCGTGGAGGAAAGTGCGCATGGTTTCTGTTGTATTCAATCCCGATGCAATTTATGTGTTTCATCAACACTCTGATAGTCCACAGATTACAGAATGCCTCCAGATGTGCATCGGAAACTACTACTGGTCTTCCAGGGAACGATCAAAGCGTATACTGATTGAGAATTACTCCCATGGAGGGAAGCGAACATGGTGACTGTTGTATTCAATCCCGATCCAATTTCTGTATTTCATCAACACTCTGATAGTCCACAGATTACAGAATGCCTCCAGATGTTCATCGGAAACTACTACTGGTCTTCCTGGGAACGATCAAATCGTCGACTCTTTGAGACATTACTCGAAAGGAGGAAAGTGCGCAATTGACTGTTGTATTCAATCCCGAGGCAATTTCTGTGTTTCATCAACACTCAGTTAGTCCACAGATTTCAGAATGCCTCCAGATGTGCATCGGAAACTACTTCTGGTCTTCCAGAGAACTATCAAAGCGTAGAATGTTTGAGACACTACTCCCGTGGAGGAAAGTGCGCATGGTTTCTGTTGTATTCAATCCCGATGCAATTTCTGTGTTTCATCAACACTCTGATACTCCACAGATTACAGAATGCCTCCAGATGTGCATCGGAAACTACTACTGGTCTTCCAGGGAACGATCAAAGCGTAGACTGTTAGAGACATTACTCCCACGGAGGAAGGTGCGCATGGTGACTGTTGTATTCAATCCCGATGAAATTTTTGTGTTTTATCAACACTCTGATAGTCCACAGATTACAGAATGCCTCCATATGTGCATCGGAAACTACTACTGGTCTTCCAGGTAACGGTCAAGCGTAGACTGTTTGAGACCTTAGTCCCATGGAGGAAAGTGCGCATGGTGACAGATGTATTCAATCCCGATGCAATATCTGTGTTTCATCAACACTCTGATAGTCCACAGATTACAGAATGCCTCCAGATGTGCATCGGAAACTACTACTGGTCTTCCAGGGAACGATGAAAGCGTAGAATATTTGAGAATTACTCCCATGGAGGTAAGTGCGCATGGTGACTGTTGTATTCAATCCCGATGCAATTCCTGTGTTTCATCAACACTCTGATAGTCCACAGGTTACTGAATGCCTCCAGATGTGCATCGGAAACTACGACTGGTCTTCCAGGGATCGATCAAAGCGTAGACTGTTAGAGACATTACTCTCATGGAGGAAACTGCGCATGGTGACTGTTGTATTCAATCCCGAGGAAATTTCTGTGTTTTATCAACAGTGTGATAGTCCACAGATTACAGAATGCTTCCAGATGTGCATCGGAAACTACTACTGGACTTCCAGGGAACGATCAAATCGTAGACTGTTTGAGACATTACTCCCATGGAGGAAAGTGCGTATGGTGACTGTTGTATTCAATCCCGAGGCAATTTCTGTGTTTCATCAACACTCAGTTAGTCCACAGATTTCAGAATGCCTCCAGATGTGCATCGGAAACTACTTCTGGTCTTCCAGAGAACTATCAAAGCGTAGAATGATTGAGACACTACTCCCGTGGAGGAAAGTGCGCATGGTGACTGTTGTATTCAATCCCGATGCAATTTATGTGTTTCATCAACACTCTGATAGTCCACAGATTACAGAATGCCTCCAGATGTGCATCGGAAACTACTACTGGTCTTCCAGGGAACGATCAAAGCGTATACTGATTGAGAATTACTCCCATGGAGGGAAGCGAACATGGTGACTGTTGTATTCAATCCCGATTCAATTTCTGTATTTCATCAACACTCTGATAGTCCACAGATTACAGAATGCCTCCAGATGTTCATCGGAAACTACTACTGGTCTTCCTGGGAACGATCAAAGCGTCGACTCTTTGAGACATTACTCGAAAGGAGGAAAGTGCGCATGGCGACTGTTGTATTCAATCCCGATGGAATTTCTGTGTTTCATAAACACTCTGACACTCCACAGATTATAGAATGCCTCCATATGTGCATCGGAAACTACTACTGGTCTTCCAGTGAACGATCAAAGCGTAAACTCTTTGAGACATTACTCCCATGGAGGAAGGTGCGCATGGTGACTGTTGTATTCAATCCCGATGCAATTTCTGTGTCTCATCAACAGTCTGATAGTCCACAGATTACAGAATATCTCCAGATGTGCATCGGAAACTATTACTGGTCTTCCAGGGAACGATCAAAACGTAGACTGTTTGAGACATTACTCCCATGGAGGAAAGTGCGCATGGTGGCTGTTGTTTTCAATCCCGACGCAATTTCTGTGTTTCATCAACTCTCTGATAGTCCACAGATTACAGAATGCCACCAGATGTCCATCGGAAACTACTATTGGTCTTCCAGGGAACGATCAAAGCTTAGACTGTTTGAGACATTACTCCCGTGGAGGAAAGTGGGAATAGTGACTTTTGTATTCAATCCCGATGGAATTTCTGTGTTTCATCAACACTCTGACACTCCACAGATTATAGAATGCATCCATATGTGCATCGGAAACTACTACTGGTCTTCCAGGCAACGATGAAAGCGTAAACTCTTTGAGACATAACTCCCATGGAGGAAGGTGCGCATGGTGACTGTTGTATTCAATCCCGATGCAATTTCTGTGTTTCATCAACACTCTGATACTCCACAGATTACAGAATGCCTCCAGATGTGCATCGGAAACCACTACTGGTCTTCCAGGGAACGATCAAAGCGTAGACTGTTTGAGACATTACTCCCGTGGAGGAAAGTGCGCATGGTGACTGTTGTATTCAATCCCGATGCAATTTCTGTGTTTCAGCAACACCCTGATAGTCCACAGATAACAGAATGCCTCCAGATGTGCATCGGAAACTAGTACTGGTCTTCCAGAGAACGATCAAAGCGTAGACTATTTGAGACATTACTCCCATGGTGGAAAGTGCGAATGGCGACTGTTGTATTCAATCCCGATGCAATTTCTGTGTTTCATCAACACTCAGTTTGTCCACAGATTTCAGAATGCCTCCAGATGTGCATCGGAAACTACTTGTGGTCTTCCAGAGTACGATCAAAGCGTAGAATGTTTGAGACACTACTCCCGTGGAGGAATTTGTGCATTGTGACGGTTGTATTCAATCCCGATGCAATTTATGTGTTTCATCATCACTCTGATAGTCCACAGATTACAGAATGCCTCCAGATGTGCATCGGAAACTACTACTGGTCTTCCAGGGATTGATCAAAGCGTAGACTGTTTGAGAATTGCTCCCATGGAGGAAAGTGCGCATGGTGACTGTTGTATTCAATCCCAATGCAAATTCTGTGTTTCATCAACACTCTGACAGTCCACAGATTACAGAATGCCTCCAGATGTGCATCGGAAACTATTGTTGGTCTTCCAGAGCACGATCAAAGCGTAGAGTGCTTGAGACATTACTCCCAATGCAGAAAAGTGCGCATGGTGACTGTTGTATTCAATCCCGATGCAATTTCTGTGTCTCATCAACAGTCTGATAGTCCACAGATTACAGAATATCTCCAGATGTGCATCGGAAACTATTACTGGTCTTCCAGGGAACGATAAAAACGTAGACTGTTTGAGGCATTACTCCCATGGAGGAAAGTGCGCATGGTGGCTGTTCTTTTCAATCCCGACGCAATTTCTGTGTTTCATCAACACTCTGATAGTCCACAGATTACAGAATGCCTCCAGATGTTCATCGGAAACTACTACTGGTCTTCCTGGGAACGATCAAAGCGTAGACTGTTTGAGACATTACTCGAAAGGAGGAAAGTGCGCATGGTGACTGTTGTATTCAGTCCCGATGCAATTTCTGTGTTTCATCAACACTCAGTTAGTCCACAGATTTCAGAATGACTCCAGATGTGCATCGGAAACTACTACTGGTCTTCCAGGGAACGATCAAAGCGTAGACTGTTTCAGACATTACTCCCATGGAGGAAAGTGCGGATGGTGATTGTTGTATTCAATCCCGATGCAATTTCTGTGTTTCTTCAACACTCTGATACTCCACAGATTACAGGATGCCTCCAGATGTGCATCGGAAACTACTACTGGTCTTCCAGGGAACGATCAAAGCGTAAACAGTTTGAGACACTACCCCTATGGAGGAAAGTGCGCATGGTGACTGCTGTATCAATCCCGATGCAATTTCTGTGTGTCATCAACACTCTGATAGTCCACCGATTACAGAATGCCTCCATATATGCATCGGAAACTACTACTGGTCTTCCAGGGAACGGTCAAAGCGTAGACTGTTTGAGACCTTACTCCCATGGAGGAAAGTGCTCATGGTGACAGTTGTATTCAATCCCGATGCAATTTCTGTGTTCCATCAACACTCTGATAACCCACAGATTTCAGAATGCCTCCAGATGTGAATCGGAAACTACTACTGGTCTTCCAGGGAACGATCAAAGCGTATACTGATTGAGAATTACTCCCATGGAGGGAAGCGAACATGGTGACTGTTGTATTCAATCCCGATTCAATTTCTGTATTTCATCAACACTCTGATAGTCCACAGATTACAGAATGCCTCCAGATGTTCATCGGAAACTACTACTGGTCTTCCTGGGAACGATCAAAGCGTCGACTCTTTGAGACATTACTCGAAAGGAGGAAAGTGCGCATGGTGACTGTTGTATTCAATCCCGATGCAATTTCTGTGTTTCATCAGCACTCTGATAGTCACAGATTACAGAATGCCTCCATATGTGCATCGGAAACTACTACTGGTCTTCCAGTGAACGATCAAAGCGTAAACTCTTTGAGACATTACTCCCATGGAGGAAGGTGCGCATGGTGACTGTTGTATTCAATCCCGATGCAATTTCTGTGTCTCATCAACAGTCTGACAGTCCACAGATTACAGAATATCTCCAGATGTGCATCGGAAACTATTACTGGTCTTCCAGGGAACGATCAAAACGTAGACTGTTTGAGACATTACTCCCATGGAGGAAAGTGCGCATGGTGGCTGTTGTTTTCAATCCCGACGCAATTTCTGTGTTTCATCAACTCTATGATAGTCCACAGATTACAGAATGCCACCAGATGTCCATCGGAAACTACTATTGGTCTTCCAGGGAACGATCAAAGCTTAGACTGTTTGAGACATTACTCCCGTGGAGGAAAGTGGGAATAGTGACTTTTGTATTCAATCCCGATGGAATTTCTGTGTTTCATCAACACTCTGACACTCCACAGATTATAGAATGTCTCCATATGTGCATCGGAAACTACTACTGGTCTTCCAGGCAACGATGAAAGCGTAAACTCTTTGAGACATAACTCCCATGGAGGAAGGTGCGCATGGTGACTGTTGTATTCAATCCCGATGCAATTTCTGTGTTTCATCAACACTCTGATACTCCACAGATTACAGAATGCCTCCAGATGTGCATCGGAAACCACTACTGGTCTTCCAGGGAACGATCAAAGCGTAGACTGTTTGAGACATTACTCCCGTGGAGGAAAGTGCGCATGGTGACTGTTGTATTCAATCCCGATGCAATTTCTGTGTTTCAGCAACACCCTGATAGTCCACAGATAACAGAATGCCTCCAGATGTGCATCGGAAACTAGTACTGGTCTTCCAGAGAACGATCAAAGCGTAGACTATTTGAGACATTACTCCCATGGTGGAAAGTGCGCATGGCGACTGTTGTATTCAATCCCGATGCAATTTCTGTGTTTTATCAACACTCAGTTTGTCCACAGATTTCAGAATGCCTCCAGATGTGCATCGGAAACTACTTGTGGTCTTCCAGAGGACGATCAAAGCGTAGAATGTTTGAGACACTACTCCCGTGGAGGAAAGTGTGCATTGTGACGGTTGTATTCAATCCCGATGCAATTTATGTGTTTCATCAACACTCTGATAGTCCACAGATTACAGAATGCCTCCAGATGTGCATCGGAAACTACTACTGGTCTTCCAGGGATTGATCAAAGCGTAGACTGTTTGAGAATTGCTCCCATGGAGGAAAGTGCGCATGGTGACTGTTGTATTCAATCCCAATGCAAATTCTGTGTTTCATCAACACTCTGACAGTCCACAGATTACAGAATGCCTCCAGATGTGCATCGGAAACTATTGTTGGTCTTCCAGAGCACGATCAAAGCGTAGAGTGCTTGAGACATTACTCCCAATGCAGAAAAGTGCGCATGGTGACTGTTGTATTCAATCCCGATGCAATTTCTGTGTCTCATCAACAGTCTGATAGTCCACAGATTACAGAATATCTCCAGATGTGCATCGGAAACTATTACTGGTCTTCCAGGGAACGATAAAAACGTAGACTGTTTGAGGCATTACTCCCATGGAGGAAAGTGCGCATGGTGGCTGTTCTTTTCAATCCCGACGCAATTTCTGTGTTTCATCAACACTCTGATAGTCCACAGATTACAGAATGCCTCCAGATGTTCATCGGAAACTACTACTGGTCTTCCTGGGAACGATCAAAGCGTAGACTGTTTGAGACATTACTCGAAAGGAGGAAAGTGCGCATGGTGACTGTTGTATTCAGTCCCGATGCAATTTCTGTGTTTCATCAACACTCAGTTAGTCCACAGATTTCAGAATGACTCCAGATGTGCATCGGAAACTACTACTGGTCTTCCTGGGAACGATCAAAGCGTAGACTGTTTGAGACATTACTCGAAAGGAGGAAAGTGCGCATGGTGACAGTTGTATTCAATCCCGATGCAATTTCTGTGTTCCATCAACACTCTGATAACCCACAGATTTCAGAATGCCTCCAGATGTGAATCGGAAACTACTACTGGTCTTCCAGGGAACGATCAAAGCGTAGACAGTTAGAGACATTACTCCCATGGAGGAAGGTGCGCATGGTGACTGTTGTATTCAATCCCGATGCAATTTCTGTGTTTCATCAACACTCTGATAGTCCACAGATTACAGAATGCCTCCAGATGTGCATCGGAAACTACTAGTGGTCTTCCAGGGAACGATGAAAGCGTAGAATATTTGAGAATTACTCCCATGGTGGTAAGTGCGCATGGTGGCTGTTGTTTTCAATCCCGACGCAATTTCTGTGTTTCATCAACTCTCTGATAGTCCACCGAATACAGAATGCCTCCATATGTGCATCGGAAACTACTACTGGTCTTCCAGGGGACGATCAAATCGTAGACTGAGACATTACTCGCATGGAGGAAAGTGCGCATGGTGACTGTTGTATTTAATCCCGATGCAGTTTCTGTGTTTCATCAACACTCTTATAGTCCACAGATAACAGAATGCTTCTAGATGTGCATCGGAAACTACTACTGGTCTTCCAGGGAACGATCAGAGCGTAGACTGTTTGAAACATTACTCCCCTGGAGGAATGTGCGCATGTTGACTGTTGTATTCAATCCCGATGCAATTTCTGTGTTTCATCAACACTCGGTTAGTCCACAGATTTCAGAATGATTCCAGATGTGCATCGGAAACTAATACTTGTCTTCCCGGGAAAGATCAAAGCGTAAACTGTTAGAGACATTACTCCCATGGAGGAAGGTGCGCATGGTGACTGTTGTATTCAAACCCGATGCAATTTCTGTGTTTCATCAACACTCTGATAGTCACAGATTACAGAATGCCTCCAGATGTTCATCGGAAATTACTACTGGCCTTCCTGGGAACGACCAAAGTGTAAACTGTTTGAGACATTACTCCCATGGAGGAAAGTGCGCATGGTGACTGTTGTATTCAATCCCGATACAATTTCTGTGTTTCATCAACACTCTGATACTCCACAGATTACAGAATGCCTCCAGATGTGCATCGGAAACTACTACTGGTCTTCCAGAGACCGATCAAAGCGTATACTGTTTGAGACCTTACACCCATGGAGGAAAGTGCGCATGGTGACTGTTGTATTCAATCCCGATGCAATTCCTGTGTTTCATCAACACTCAGATAGTCCACAGGTTACTGAATGCCTCCAGATGTGCATCGGAAACTACGACTGGTCTTCCAGGGAACGATCAAAGCGAAGACTGTTAGAGACATTACTCTCATGGAGGAAACTGCGCATGGTGACTGTTGTATTCAATCCCGAGGCAATTTCTGTGTTTTATCAACAGTGTGATAGTCCACAGATTACAGAATGCTTCCAGATGTGCATCGGAAACTACTACTGGTCTTCCAGGGAACGATCAAATCGTAGACTGTTTGAGACATTACTCCCATGGAGGAAAGTGCGCATGGCGACTGTTGTATTCAATCCCGACGCAATTTCTGTGTTTCATCAACACTCAGTTAGTCCACAGATTTCAGAATGCCTCCAGATGTGCATGGGAAACTACTTCTGATCTTCCAGAGAACTATCAAAGCGTAGAATGTCTGAGACACTACTCCCGTGGAGGAAAGTGCGCATGGTGACTGTTGTATTCAATCCCGATGCAATTTATGTGTTTCATCAACACTCTGATAGTCCACAGATTACAGAATGCCTCCAGATGTGCTTCGGAAACAACTACTGGTCTTCCAGGGAACGATCAAAGCGTATACTGATTGAGAATTACTCCCATGGAGGAATGCGAAAATGGTGACTGTTGTATTCAATCCCGATTCAATTTCTGTATTTCATCAACACTCTGATAGTCCACAGATTACATAATGCCTCCAGATGTTCATCGGAAACTACTACTGGTCTTCCTGGGAACGATCAAAGCGTCGACTGTTTGAGACATTACTCGAATTGAGGAAATAGCGCATGGTGACTGTTGTATTCAATCCCGATGCAATATCTGTGTTTCATCAACACTCTGATAGTCACAGATTACAGAATGCCTCCAGATGTCCATCGGAAATTGCTACTGGTCTTCCAGGGAACGATCAAAACGTAAACACTTGCACACATTACTCCCGTGGAGGAAGGTGCGCATGGTGACTGTTGTATTCAATCCCGATGAAATTTTTGTGTTTCATCAACACTCTGATACTCCACAGATTACAGAATGCCAAAAGATGTGCATCGGAAACTACTACTGTTCTTCCAGGGAACGATCAAGGCGTAGACTGTTTGAGACATTACTCCCGTGGAGGAAAGTGCGCGTTGTGACTTTTTGTATTCCATCCCGGTGCAATTTCTGTGTTTCATCAACACTCTGAAAGTCCACAGATTACAGAATGCCACCAGATGTGCATCGTAAACTACTACTGGTCTTCCAGGGAACGATCAAAGCGTAGCATGTTTGAGAATTACTCCCATGGAGGAAAGTGCGCATGGTGACTGTTGTATTCAATCCCAATGCAAATTCTGTGTTTCATCAACACTCTGATAGTCCACAGATTACAGAATGCCTCCAGATGTGCAACGGAAACTATTACTGGTCTTCCAGAGCACGATCAAAGCGTGGAGTGTTTGAGACATTACTCCCAATGCAGAAAAGTGCGCATGGTGACTGTTGTATTCAATCCCGACGCAATTTCTGTGTCTCATCAACAGTCTGATAGTCCACAGATTACAGAATATCTCCAGATGTGCATCGGAAACTATTACTGGTCTTCCAGGGAACGATCAAAACGTAGACTGTTTGAGACATTACTCCCATGGAGGAAAGTGCGCATGGTGGCTGTTGTTTTCAATCCCGACGCAATTTCTGTGTTTCATCAACTCTCTGATAGTCCACAGATTACAGAATGCCACCAGAAGTCCATCGGAAACTACTTTTGGCCTACCAGGGAACGATCAAAGCGTAGACTGTTTGAGACATTACTCCCGAGGAGGAAAGTGGGCATGGTGACTGTTGTATTCAATCCCGATGCAATTTCTGTGTTTCATCAACACTCTGATAGTCCACAGATTACAGAATGCCTCCAGATGTGCAACGGAAACTACTACTGGTCTTCCTGGGAACGATCAAAGCGTAGACTGTTTGAGACATTACTCGAAAGGAGGAAAGTGCGCATGGTGGCTGTTGTATTCAATCCCGATGCAATTTCTGTGTTTCATCAACACTCTGATAGTCACAGATTACAGAATGCCTCCAGACGTCCATCGGAAATTACTACTGGTCTTCCAGGGAACGATCAAAACGTAAAAACTTGCACACATTACTCCCGTGGAGGAAGGTGCGCATGGTGACTGTTGTATTCAATCCCGATGGAATTTCTGTGTTTCATCAACACTCTGACACTCCACAGATTATAGAATGCCTCCATATGTGCATCGGAAACTACTACTGGCCTTCCAGGCAACGATCAAAGCGTAAACTCTTTGAGACATTACTCCCATGGAGGAAGGTGCGCATGGTGACGCTTGTATTCAATCTCGATGCAATTTCCGTGTTTCATCAACACTCTGATTCTCGTCAGATTACAGAATGCCTCCAGATCTGCATCGGAAACTACTACTGGTCTTCCAGGGAACGATCAAAGCGTAGACTGTTTGAGACATTACTCCCGTGGAGGAAAGAGCGCGTTGTGACTGTTGTATTCAATCCCGATGCAATTTCTGTGTTTCATCAACACTCTGATAGTCCACAGATTACAGAATGCCTCCAGATGTGCATCGCAAACTACTACTGGTCTTCCAGGGAACGATCAATGCGTAGCATGTTTGAGAATTACTCCCATGGAGGAAAGTGCGCATGGTGACTGTTGTATTCAATCCCGATGCCATTTCTGTGTTTCATCAACAATCTGATACTCCACAGGTTACAGAATTCCTCCAGATGTTCATCGGAAACTACTACTGGTCTTCCAGGCCACGATCAAAGCGTAGACTCTTTGAGAATTAGTCCCTCGCAGGGAAGTGCGCTTGGTGACTGTTGTTTTCAATCCCGACGCAATTTCTGTGTTTCATTAAAAGTCTGATAGCCCACAGATTACAGAATATCTCCAGATGTGCATCGCACACTATTACTGGTTTTCCAGGGAACGATCAAAGCGTAGACTGTTTGAGACATTACTCCCGTGGAGGTAAGTGCGCATGGTGACTGTTGTATTCAATCCCGATGCAATTTCTGTGTTTCATCAACACTCTCATAGTCCACAGATTACAGAATGCCTCCAGATGTGCATCGGAAACTACTACTGGTCTTCCTGGGAACGAACAAAGCGTAGACTGTTTGAGACATTACTCGAAAGGAGGAAAGTGCGCATGGTGACTGTTGTATTCAATCCCGACGCAATTTCTGTGTTTCAGCAACACTCTGATAGTCCACAGATAACAGAATGCTTCCAGATGTGCATCGGAAACTAGGACTGGTCTTCCAGAGAACAATCAAAGCGTAGACTGTTTGAGACATTACTCCCATGGAGGAATGTGCGCATGGTGACTGTTGTATTCAATCCCGATGCAATATCTGTGTTTCATCAACACTCAGTTAGTCCAAAGATTTCAGAATGCCTCCAGATGTGCATCGGAAATTACTTCTGGTCTTCAAGAGAACTATCAAAACTTAGAATGTTTGAGACACTACTCCCGTGGAGGAAAGTGCGCATGGAGACTGTTGTATTCAATCCCGAAGCAATTTATGTGTATCATCAACACTCTGATAGTCCACAGATTACAGAGAGCCTCCAGATGTGCATCGGAAACTACTACTGGTCTAGCAGGGAACGAACAATGCGTAGACTCTATGAGACATTACTCCCGTGGAGGAAAGTGTGCATGGTGACTGTTGTGTTCAATCCCGATGCAATTTCTGTGTTTCATCAACACTCTGATAGTCCTCAGATTACAGAATGCCACCAGATGTTTTTCGGAAACTACTACTGGTCTTCCATGGAACGATCAAAGCGTATACTGATTGAGAATTACTCCCATGGAGGGAAGCGAACATGGTGACTGTTGTATTCAATCCCGATGCAATTTCTGTGTTCCATCAACACTCAGTTAGTCCACAGATTTCAGAATGACTCCAGATGTGCATCGGAAACTACTTCTGGTCTTCCAAGGAACGATCAAGGCGTAGACACTTTGAGACACTACTCCCATGGAGGAAAGTGCCTATGGTGACTGTTGTATTAAATCCTGATGCAATTTCTGTGTTTCATAAACACTCTGATTGTCACAGATTACAGAATGCCTCCAGATGTCCATCGGAAATTGCTACTGGTCTTCAAAGGAACGATCAAAGCGTAAACTCTTGGACACATTACTCCCATGCTGGAAGGTGCGCATGGTGACTGTTGTATTCAATCCCGATGGAATTCCTGTGTTTCATAAACACTCTGACACTCCACAGATTATAGAATGCCTCCATATGTGCATCGGAAACTACTACTGGTCTTCCAGTGAACGATCAAAGCGTAAACTCTTTGAGACATTACTCCCATGGAGGAAGGTGCGCATGGTGACTATTGTATTCAATCCCGAAGCAATTTCTGTGTTTCATCAACACTCTGATACTCCACAGATTACAGAATGCGTCCAGATGTGCATCGGAAACTACTACTGGTCTTCCAGGGAACGATCAAAGCGTAGACTGTTTGGGATCTTACTCCCATGGAGGAAAGTGCGCATGGTGACTGTTGTATTCAATCCCGATGCAATTTCTGTGTTTCATCAAAACTCTGATAGTCCACAGATTACAGAATGCCTCCAGATGTGCATCGGAAACTACTTCTGGTCTTCCAGGGAACGATCAAAGCGTAGACTGTTAGAGACATTACTCCCATGGAGGAAGGTGCGCATGGTGACTGTTGTATTCAATCCCATTGAAATTATTGTGTTTCATCAAAACTCTGATAGTCCACAGATTACAGAAAGGGTCCAGATGTGCATCGGAAACTACTACTGGTCTTCCAGGGAAGGATCAAAGCGTAGAATGTTTGAGAATTACTCCCATGGAGGAAAGTGCGCATGGTGACTGTTGTATTCAATCCCGATGCAATTTCTGGGTTTCATCAACACTCTGATAGTAAACACATTACAGAATGCCTAGGGATGTGCATCAGAAACTCCTACTGGTATTCCAGGGAACGATCAAAGCGTAAACTCTTTGAGACAATACTCCCATGGAGGAAAGTGCGCATGGTGACTGTTGTATTCAATCCCGATGCAATTTCTGTGTTTCATCAACACTCTAATACTCCACAGATTACAGAATGCCTCCAGGTGTTCATCGGAAACAACTACTGGTCTTCCAGGCCACGATCAAAGCGTAGACTGTTTGAGAATTATTTCCAATGCAGGAAAGTGCGCTTGGTGACTGTTGTATTCCATCCCGATGCAATTTCTGTGTTTTATTAAAAGTCTGATAGCCCACAGATTACAGAATATCTCCAGATGTGCATCGCAAACTATTACTGGCTTTCCAGGGAACGATCAAAGCGTAGACTGTTTGAGACATCACTCCCATGGAGGAAAGTGCGCATGGTGACTGTTGTATTCAATCCCGACGCAATTTCTGTGTTTCATCAACAGTCTGATAGTCCACAGATTACAGAAGGCCTCCAGATGTGCATCGGAAACTACTACTGGTCTTCCAGAGAACGATCAAAGCGTAGACTCTTTGACACATTACTCACGTGGAGGAAAGTGCGCATGGTGACTGTTGTATTTAATCCCGATTCAATTTCTGTTTTTCATCAACACTATGATAGTCCACAGATTACAGAATGCCACCTGATGTGCATCGGAAACTACTACTGGTCTTCCACGGAACGATCAAAGCGCAGATTGTTTGAGACATACCTCACGTGGAGGAAAGTGCGCATGGTGACTGTTGAGTTCAATCCCTATGCAATTTCTGTGTTTCATCAACAGTCTGATAGCCCACAGATTACAGAATGCCACCAGATGTGCATCGGAAACTACTACTGGTCTTCCAGGGAACGATCAAAGCGTATACTGATTGAGAATTACTGCCATGGAGGGAAGTGAACATGGTGACTGTTGTATTCAATCCCGATTCAATTTCTGTATTTCATCAACACTCTGATAGTCCACAGATTGCAGAATGCCTCCAGATGTTCATCGGAAACTACTACTAGTCTTCCTGGGAACGATCAAAGCGTAGACTGTTTGAGACATTCCTCCAAAGGAGGAAAGTGCGCATGGTGACTGTTGTATTCAATCCCGATGCAATTTCTGTGTTTCATCAGCACTCAGTTAGTCCACAGATTTCAGAATGACTCCAGATGTGCATCGGAAACTACTTCTGGTCTTCCAAGGAACGATCAAGGCGTAGACTGTTTGAGACACTACTCCCATGGAGGAAAGTGCGCATGGTGACTGTTGTATTCAATCCCGATGCAATTTCTGTGTTTCATCAACACTCTGATAGTCACAGATTACAGAATGCCTCCAGATGTCCATCGGAAATTACTACTGGTCTTCCAGGGTACGATCAAAGCGTAAACTCTTGGACTCATTACTCCCAGGGAGGAAGGTGAGAATGGTGACTGTTGTATTCAATCCCTATGGAATCTCTGTGTTTCATCAACACTCTGACACTTCACAGATTATAGAATGCCTCCATATGTGCATCGGAAACTACTACTGGTCTTCCAGGGAACGATCAAAGCGTAGACTGTTTGAGATCTTACTCCCATGGAGGAAAGTGCGCATGGTGACTGTTGTATTCAATCCCGATGCAATTTCTGTGTTTCATCAACACTCTGATACTCCACAGATTACAGAATGCCTCCAGATGTGCATCGGAAACTACTACTGGTATTCCATGTAACGATCAAAGCGTAGACTGTTTGTACATTACTCCCGTGGAGGAAAGTGCGCGTTGTCACTGTTGTATTTAATCCCGATGCAATTTCTGTGTTTCATCAACACTCTGACACTTCACAGATTATAGAATGCCTCCATATGTGCATCGGAAACTACTACTGGTCTTCCAGGGAACGATCAAAGCGTAGCATGTTTGAGAATTACTCCCATGGAGGAAAGTGCGCATGGTGACTGTTGTATTCAATCCCGATGCAATTTCTGTGTTTCATCAACACTCTGATGGTCCACAGATTACAGAATGCTTCTAGATGTGCATCGGAAACTACTACTGGTCTTCCAGGGAACGATCAAAGCGCAGAGTGTTAGGGCCATATCTCACGTGGAGGAAAGTACGCATGGTGACTGTTGTGTTCAATCCCGATGCAATTTCTGTGTTTCATCAACACTCTGATAGCCCACAGATTACAGAATGCCACCAGATGTGCATCTGAAACTACTACTGGTCTTGCAGGGAACGATCAAAGCGTATACTGATTGAGAATTACTCCCATGGAGGGAAGTGAACATGGTGACTGTTGTATTCAATCCCGATTCAATTTCTGTATTTCATCAACACTCTGATAGTCCACAGATTGCAGAATGCCTCCAGATGTTCATCGGAAACTACTACTGGTCTTCCTGGGAACGATCAAAGCGTAGACTGTTTGAGACATTACTCCAAAGGAGGAAAGTGCGCATGGTGACTGTTGTATTCAATCTTGATGCAATTTATGTGTTTCATCAACACTCAGTTAGTCCACAGATTTCAGAATGACTCCAGATGTGCATCGCAAATTACTACTGGTCTTCCAGGGTACGATCAAAGCGTAAACTCTTGGACTCATTACTCCCATGGAGGAAGGTGCGAATGGTGACTGTTGTATTCAATCCCTATGGAATTTCTGTGATTCATCAACACTCAGTTAGTCCACAGATTTCAGAATGCCCCCAGACGTGCATCGGAAACTACTACTGGTCTTCCAGGGAACGATCAAAGCGTAGACTGTTTGAGACATTACTCCCATTGAGGAAAGTGCGCATGGTGACTGTTGTTTTCAATCCCGATGCAATTTCTGTGATTCATCAACACTCAGTTAGTCCACAGATTTCAGAATGCCCCCAGACGTGCATCGGAAACTACTACTGGTCTTCCAGGGAACGATAAAAGCGTAGACTGTTTGAGACATTGCTCCCATGGAGGAAAGTGCGCATGGTGACTGTATATTCAATCCCGAAGCAATTGCTGTGTTTCATCAACACTCTGACTGTCCACACATTACAGGATGCCTCCAGATGTGCATCAGAAACTACTACTTGTATTCCAGGAAACGATCAAAGCGTAAACTATTTGAGACATTACTCCCATGGAGGAAAGTGCGCATGGTGACTGTTGTATTCAAACCCGATTCAATTTCTGTGTTTCATCAAGACTCTGATATTCCACAGGTTTCAGAATGCCTCCAGATGTGCATCGCAAACTACCTACTGGTCTTCCAGGCAACGATCAAAGCGTAGACTGTTTGAGAAATTACTCCTATGGAGGAAAATGCGCATGGTGACTGTTGTATTCAAACCCGATGCAATTTCTGTGTTTCATCAACACTCGATAGTCCACAGATTACAGAATGCCACCAGATGTGCATCGGAAACTACTACTGGTCTCCTAGGGAACGATCAAAGCGTAGACTGTTTGAGACATTACCCCCGTGGAGGAAAGTGCGCGTTGTGACTGTTGTATTCAATCCCGATGCAATATCTGTGTTTTATCAACACTCTGATAGTCCACACATTACAGGATGCCTCCAGATGTGCATCAGAAACTACTACTTGTTTTCCAGGAAACGATCAAAGCGTAAACTATTTGAGACATTACTCCCATGGAGGAAAGTGCTCATGGTGACTGTTGTATTCAAACCCGATTCAATTTCTTTGTTTCATCAAGACTCTGATACTCCACAGGTTTCAGAATGCCTCCAGATGTGCATCGCAAACTACCTACTGGTCTTCCAGGGAACGATCAAAGCGTAGACTGTTTGAGACATAACTCCCATGGAGGAAAGTGCGCATGGTGACTGTTGTATTCAATCCCGATGCAATTACTGTGTTTCATCAACACTCGATAGTCCACAGATTACAGAATGCCTCCAGATGGGCATCGGAAACCACTACTGGTCTACCAGGGAACGATCAAAGCGTAGACTGATAGAGACATTACTCGCAAGGAGGAACGTGGGCATGGTGACTGTTGTATTCTATCCCGATGCAATTACTGTGTTTCATCAACAATGTTATAGTCCACAGATTACAGAATGCTTCTGGATGTGCATCGGAAACTACTACTGGCCCTGCAGGGAAGGATCAAAGCGTAGACTGTTTGAGACATTACTCCCATGGAGGAAAGTGCGCATGGTGACTGTTGTATTCAATCCCGATGCAATTTCTGTGATTCATCAACACTCAGTTAGTCCACAGATTTCAGAATGCCTCCAGATGTGCATCGGAAACTACTACTGGTCTTCCAGGGAACGATCAAAGCGTAGACTCTTTGAGACATTACTCCCATGGAGGAAAGTGCGAATGGTGACTGTTGTATTCAATCCCGAGGCAATTTCTGTGTTTCATCAACACTCAGATAGTAAACAGATTATAGAATGCCTCCAGATGTGCATCGGAAACTACTTCTGGTCTTCCAGGGAATGATCAAAGCGTAGACTGTTTGAGACATCACTCCCATGGAGGAAAGTGCGCATGGTGACTGTTGTACTCAATCCCGACGCAATTTCTGTGTTTCATCAACAGTCTGATAGTCCACAGATTACAGAATGCCTCCAGACGTGCATCGGAAACTACTACTGGTCTTTCAGAGAACGATCAAAGCGTAGACTGTTTGAGACATTACTCCCATGGAGGAAAGTGCGCATGGTGACTGTTGCATTCAATCCCAATGCAAATTCTGTGTTTCATCAACACTCTGATAGTCCACAGATTACAGAAGGCCTCCAGATGTGCATCGGAACCTACTACTGGTCTTCCAGAGCACGATCAAAGCGTAGACTCTTTGAGACATTACTCCCGTGGAGGAAAGTGCGCATGGTGACTGTTGTATTTAATCCCGATTCAATTTCTGTTTTTCATCAACACTATGATAGTCCACAGATTACAGAATGCCACCTGATGTGCATCGGAAACTACTACTGGTCTTCCAGGAACGATAAAAGCGCAGAGTGTTTGGGCCATACCTCACGTGGAGGAGAGTACGCATGGTGACTGTTGAGTTCAATCCCGATGCAATTTCTGTGTTTCATCAACACTCTGATAGTCCACAGATTACAGAATGCCACCAGATGTGCATCGGAAACTACTACTGGTCTACCAGGAAACGATCAAAGCGTAGCATGTTTTAGAATTACTCCCATGGAGGAAAGTGCGCATGGTGACTGTTGTATTCAATCCCGATGCAATTTCTGTGTTTCATCAACACTCAGTTAGTCCACAGATTTCAGAATGCCTCCAGATGTGCATAGGAAACTACTTCTGGTCTTCCAGAGAACGATCAAAGAGTAGAATGTTTGAGACACTACTCCCGTGGAGGAAAGTGCGCATGGTGACTGTTGTATTCAATCCCGATGCAATTTATGTGTTTCATCAACACTCTGATAGTCCACAGATTACAGAATTCCTCCAGATGTTCGTCGGAAACTACTACTGGTCTTCCAGGGAACGATCAAAGCGTAGAATATTTGAGAATTACTCCCACGGAGGAAACTGCGCATGGTGACTGTTGTATTCAATCCCGATGCAATTTCTGTATTTCATCAACACTCTGATACTCCACAGATTACAGAATGCCACCAGATGTGCATCGGAAACTACTACTGTTCTTCCAGGGAACGATCAAAGCGTAGACTCTTTGAGACATTACTCCCCTGGAGGAATGTGCGCGTTGTGACTGTTGTATTCCATCCCGATGCAATTTCTGTGTTTCATCAACACTCTGATAGTCCACAGATTCCAGAATGCCACCAGATGTGCATCGGAAACTACTACTGGTCTACCAGGGAACGATCAAAGCGTAGCATGTTTGAGAATTACTCCCATGGAGGAAAGTGCGCATGGCGACTGTTGTATTCAATCCCGATGCAATTTCTGTGTTTCAGCAACACTCTGATAGTCCACAGATAACAGAATGCTTCCAGATGTGCATCGGAAGCTAGGACGGGTCTTCCAGAGAACGATCAAAGCGTAGAATGTTTGAGACACTACTCCTGTGGAGGAAAGTGCGCATGGTGACTGTTGTATTCAATCCCGATGCAATTTCTGTGTTTCATCAACACTCTGATAGTCCACAGATTACAGAATGCCTCCAGATGTGCATCGGAAACTACTACTGGTCTTCCAGGGAATGATCAAAGCGTAGACTGTTTGAGAATTACTCCCATGGAGGAAAGTGCGCATGGTGACTGCTGTATTCAATCCCAATGTAAATTCTGTGTTTCATCAACTCTCTGATAGTCCACAGATTACAGAATGCCTCCAGATGTGCATCGGAAACTACTACTGGTCTTCCAGACCACGACCAAAGCGTAGACTGTTTGAGACATTACTCCCAATGCAGAATAGTGCGCATGGTGACTGTTGTATTCAATCCCGATGCAATTTCTGTGTCTCATCAACAGTCTGATAGTCCACAGATTATAGAATATCTAGAGATGTGCATCGGAAACTACTACTGGTCTTCCAGGGAACGATCAAAACATAGACTGTTTGAGACATTACTCCCATGGAGGAAAGTGCGCATGGTAACTGTTGTTTTCAGTCCCGACGCAATTTCTGTGTTTCATCAACTCTCTGATAGTCCACAGATTACAGAATGCCACCAGATGTCCATCGGAAACTACTATTGGTCTTCCAGGGAACGATCAAAGCGTAGACTGTTTGAGACATTACTCCCGTGGAGGAAAGTAAGCATGGTAACTGTTGTATTCAATCCCGATGCAATTTCTGTGTTTCATCAACACTCTGATAGTCCACAAATTACAGAATGCCTCCAGATGTGCATCGGAAACTACTACCGGTCTTCCTGGGAACGAACAAAGCGTAGACAGTTTGAGACATTACTCGAAAGGAATAAAGTGCGCATGGTGACTGTTGTGTTCAATCCCGATGCAATTTCTGTGTTTCATCAACACTCTGATAGTCCTCAGATTACAGAATGCCACCAGATGTGAATCGGAAACTACTACTGGTCTTCCAGGGAATGATCAAAGCGTAGACTTTTTGAGAATTACTCCCATGGAGCAAAGTGCGCATGGTGACTGTTGTATTCAATCCCGATGCAATTTCTGTGTTTCAGCAACACTCTGATAGTCCACAGATAACAGAATGCTTCCAGATGTGCATCGGAAACTACTACTGGTCTTCCAGGGAATGATCAAAGCGTAGACTTTTTGAGAATTACTCCCATGGAGCAAAGTGCGCATGGTGACTGTTGTATTCAATCCCGATGCAATTTCTGTGTTTCAGCAACACTCTGATAGTCCACAGATAACAGAATGCCTCCAGATGTGCATCGGAAATTACTACTGGTCTTCCAGGGAACGATCAAAGCGTAGACTGTTTGAGACATCACGCCCATTGAGGAAAGTGCGCATGGTGACTGTTGTATTCAATCACGATACAATTTCTGTGATTCATCAACAGTCTGATAGTCCACAGATTACAGAATGCCTCCAGATGTGCATCGGAAACTACTACAGGTCTTCCAGGGAATGATCAAAGCGTGGACTGTTTGAGACATCACTCCCATGGAGGAAAGTGCGCATGGTGACTGTTGTATTCAATCCCGAAGCAAATTCTGTGTTTCATCAACACTCTGATAGTCCGCAGATTACAGAATGCCTCCAGATGTGCATCGGAAACTACTTCTGATCTTCCAGAGCACGATCAAAGCGTAGACTCTTTGAGACATTGCTCCCAATGCAGAAAAGTGCGCATGGTGACTCTTGTATTCAATCCCGATGCAATTTCTGTGTGTCATCAACAGTCTGATAGTCCACAGATTACAGAATATCTCCAGATGTGCATCGGAAACTACTACTGGTCTTCCAGGGACCATCAAAGCGTAGACTGTTTGAGACATTACTCCCGTGGAGGAAAGTGCGCATGGCGACTGTTGTATTCAATCCCGATGCAATTTCTGTGTTTCATTAACACTCTGATAGTCCACAGATTACAGAGAGCCTCCAGATGTGCATCGGAAACTACTACTGGTCTAGCAGGGAACGAACAATGCGTAGACTCTATGAGACATTACTCCCGTGGATTAAAGTGTGCATGGTGACTGTTGTGTTCAATCCCGATGCAATTTCTGTGTTTCATCAACACTCTGATAGTCCTCAGATTACAGAATGCCACCAGATGTTCATCGGAAACTACTACTGGTCTTCCAGGGAACGTCAAAGCGTATACTGATTGAGAATTACTCCCATGGAGGGAAGCGAACATGGTGACTGTTGTATTCCATCCCGATGCAATTTCTGTGTTCCATCAACACTCAGTTAGTCCACAGATTTCAGAATGACTCCAGATGTGCATCGGAAACTACTACTGGTCTTCCAGGGAAGGATCACAGCTTAGACTGTTTGAGACATTACTCCCATGGAGGAAAGTGCGCAGGGTGACTGTTGTATTCAATCCCAGTGCAAATTCTGTGTTTCATCAACACTCTGATAGTCCACAGATTACAGAAGGCCTCCAGATGTGCATCGGAAACTACTACTGGTCTTCCAGAGCACGATCAAAGCGTAGACTCTTTGAGACATTACTCCCGTGGAGGAAAGTTCGCATGGTGACTGTTGTATTTAATCCCGATTCAATTTCTGTTTTTCATCAGCACTATGACAGTCCACAGATTACAGAATGACACCTGATGTGCATCGGAAACTACTACTGGTCTTCCTGGGAACGATCAAAGCGTAGACTGTTTGAGACATTACTCCAAAGGAGGAAAGTGCGCATGGTGACTGTTGTATTCAATCCCGATGCAATTTCTGTGTTTCATCAACACTCTGACACTTCACAGATTATAGAATGCCTCCATATGTGCATCGGAAACTACTACTGGTCTTCCAGTGAACGATCAAAGCGTAAACTCTTTGAGACATTACTCCCATGGAGGAAGGTGCGCATGGTGACTGTTGTATTCAATCCCGATGCAATTTCTGTGTTTTATCAACACTCTGATACTCCACAGATTACAGAATGCCTCCAGATGTGCATCAGAAACCACTACTGGTCTTCCAGGGAACGATCAAAGCGTAGACTGTTTGAGATCTTACTCCCATGGAGGAAAGTGCGCATGGTGACTGTTGTATTCAATCCCGATGCAATTTCTGTGATTCATCAACACTCAGTTAGTCCACAGATTTCAGAATGCCCCCAGACGTGCATCGGAAACTACTACTGGTCTTCCAGGGAACGATCAAAGCGTAGACTGTTTGAGACATTACTCCCATGGAGGAAAGTGCGCATGGTGACTGTTGTATTCAATCCCGATGCAATTTCTGTGATTCATCAACACTCAGTTAGTCCACAGATTTCAGAATGCCCCCAGACGTGCATCGGAAACTACCACTGGTCTTCCAGGGAACGATAAAAGCGTAGACTGTTTGAGACATTGCTCCCATGGAGGAAAGTGCGCATGGTGACTGTATATTCAATCCCGAAGCAATTGCTGTGTTTCATCAACACTCTGATTGCCCACACATTACAGGATGCCTCCAGATGTGCATCAGAAACTACTACTTGTATTCCAGGAAACGATCAAAGCGTAAACTATTTGAGACATTACTCCCATGGAGGAAAGTGAGCATGGTGACTGTTGTATTCAAACCCAATTCAATTTCTGTGTTTCATCAAGACTCTGATATTCCACAGGTTTCAGAATGCCTCCAGATGTGCATCGGAAACTACTTCTGATCTTCCAGAGAACTATCAAAACGTAGAATGTTTGAGACACTACTCCCGTGGAGGAAATTGCGCATGGTGACTGTTGTATTCAATCCCGAAGCAATTTATGTGTTTCATCAACACTCTGATAGTCCACAGATTGCAGAATGCCTCCAGATGTGCATCGGGAACTACTACTGGTCTTCCAGGGAATGATCAAAGCGTAGACTGTTAGAGAATTACTCCCATGGAGGAAAGTGCGCATGGTGACTGTTGTATTCAATCACGATGCAATTTCTGTGTTTCAGCAACACTCTGATAGTCCACAGATAACAGAATGCCTCCAGATGTGCATCGGAAATTACTACTGGTCTTCCAGGGAACGATCAAAGCGTAGACTGTTTGAGACATCACGCCCATTGAGGAAAGTGCGCATGGTGACTGTTGTATTCAATCACGATGCAATTTCTGTGATTCATCAACAGTCTGATTGTCCACAGATTACAGAATGCCTCCAGATGTGCATCGGAAACTACTACTGGTCTTCCAGGGAATGATCAAAGCGTGGACTGTTTGAGACATCACTCCCATGGAGGAAAGTGCGCATGGTGACTGTTGTATTCAATCCCGAAGCAAATTCTGTGTTTCATGAACACTCTGATAGTCCACAGATTACAGAATGCCTCCAGATGTGCATCGGAAACTACTTCTGATCTTCCAGAGCACGATCAAAGCGTAGACTCTTTGAGACATTACTCCCAATGCAGAAAAGTGCGCATGGTGACTCTTGTATTCAATACCGACGCAATTTCTGTGTTTCATCAACACTCTGATACTCCACAGATTACAGAGAGCCTCCAGATGTGCATCGGAAACAACTACTGGTCTAGCAGGGAACGAACAATGCGTAGACTCTATGAGACATTACTCCCGTGGATTAAAGTGTGCATGGTGACTGTTGTGTTCAATCCCGATGCAATTTCTGTGTTTCATCAACACTCTGATAGTCCTCAGATTACAGAATGCCACCAGAGGTTCATCGGAAACTACTACTGGTCTTCCAGGGAACGATGAAAGCATATACTGATTGAGAATTACTCCCATGGAGGGAAGTGCGCATGGTGACTGTTGTATTCAATCCCGATGCAATTTCTGGGTTTCATCAACACTCTGATAGTAAACACATTACAGAATGCCTAGGGATGTGCATCAGAAACTCCTACTGGTATTCCAGGGAACGATCAAAGCGTAAACTCTTTGAGACAATACTCCCATGGAGGAAAGTGCGCATGGTGACTGTTGTATTCAATACCGACGCAATTTCTGTGTTTCATCAACACTCTGATACTCCACAGATTACAGAATGCCTCCAGGTGTTCATCGGAAACAACTACTGGTCTTCCAGGCCACGATCAAAGCGTAGACTGTTTGAGAATTATTTCCAATGCAGGAAAGTGCGCTTGGTGACTGTTGTATTCCATCCCGATGCAATTTCTGTGTTTTATTAAAAGTCTGATAGCCCACAGATTACAGAATATCTCCAGATGTGCATCGCAAACTATTACTGGCTTTCCAGGGAACGATCAAAGCGTAGACTGTTTGAGACATCACTCCCATGGAGGAAAGTGCGCATGGTGACTGTTGTATTCAATCCCGACGCAATTTCTGTGTTTCATCAACAGTCTGATAGTCCACAGATTACAGAAGGCCTCCAGATGTGCATCGGAAACTACTACTGGTCTTCCAGAGAACGATCAAAGCGTAGACTCTTTGACACATTACTCCCGTGGAGGAAAGTGCGCATGGTGACTGTTGTATTTAATCCCGATTCAATTTCTGTTTTTCATCAACACTAAGATAGTCCACAGATTACAGAATGCCACCTGATGTGCATCGGAAACTACTACTGGTCTTCCAGTGAACGATCAAAGCGCAGATTGTTTGAGACATACCTCACGTGGAGGAAAGTGCGCATGGTGACTGTTGAGTTCAATCCCGATGCAATTTCTGTGTTTCATCAACAGTCTGATAGCCCAAAGATTACAGAATGCCACCAGATGTGCATCGGAAACTACTACTGGTCTTCCAGGGAACGATCAAAGCGTATACTGATAGAGAATTACTGCCATGGAGGGAAGTGAACATGGTGACTGTTGTATTCAATCCCGATTCAATTTCTGTATTTCATCAAAACTCTGATAGTCTACAGATTACAGAATGCCTCCAGATGTGCATCGGAAACTACTACTGGTCTTCCAGGCCACGATCAAAGCGTAGACTGTTTGAGAATTATTTCCAATGCAGGAAAGTGCGCTTGGTGACTGTTGTATTCCATCCCGATGCAATTTCTGTGTTTTATTAAAAGTCTGATAGCCCACAGATTACAGAATATCTCCAGATGTGCATCGCAAACTATTACTGGCTTTCCAGGGAACGATCAAAGTGTAGACTGTTTGAGACATTCCTCCAAAGGAGGAAAGTGCGCATGGTGACTGTTGTATTCAATCCCGATGCAATTTCTGTGTTTCATCAGCACTCAGTTAGTCCACAGATTTCAGAATGACTCCAGATGTGCATCGAAAACTACTTCTGGTCTTCCAAGGAACGATCAAGGCGTAGACTGTTTGAGACACTACTCCCATGGAGGAAAGTGCGCATGGTGACTGTTGTATTCAATCCCGATGCAATTTCTGTGTTTCATAAACAATCTGATAGTCACAGATTACAGAATGCCTCCAGATGTCCATCGGAAATTGCTACTGGTCTTCAAAGGAACGATCAAAGCGTAAACTCTTGGACACATTACTCCCATGGAGGAAGGTGCGCATGGTGACTGTTGCATTCAATCCCGATGGAATTTCTGTGTTTCATAAACACTCTGACACTCCACAGATTATAGAATGCCTCCATATGTGCATCGGAAACTACTACTGGTCTTCCAGTGAACGATCAAAGCGTAAACCCTTTGAGACGTTACTCCCATGGAGGAAGGTGCGCATGGTGACTATTGTATTCAATCCCGATGCAATTTCTGGGTTTCATCAACACTCTGATAGTAAACACATTACAGAATGCCTAGGGATGTGCATCAGAAACTCCTACTGGTATTCCAGGGAACGATCAAAGCGTAAACTCTTTGAGACAATACTCCCATGGAGGAAAGTGCGCATGGTGACTGTTGTATTCAATCCCGATGCAATTTCTGTGTTTCATCAACACTCTGATACTCCACAGATTACAGAATGCCTCCAGGTGTTCATCGGAAACAACTACTGGTCTTCCAGGCCACGATCAAAGCGTAGACTGTTTGAGAATTATTTCCAATGAAGGAAAGTGCGCATGGTGACTGTTGTATTCAATCCCGATGTAATTTCTGTGTTTCATCAACACTCTGATAGTCCACACATTACAGAATGCCTCCAGATGTGCATCGGAAACTACTACTGGTCTTCCAGGGACGGATCACAGCGTAGACTGTTTGTACATTACTCCCATGGAGGAAAGTGCGCATGGTGACTGTTGTATTCAATCCCGATGCAATTTCTCTGTTTCATCAACACTCTGATAGTCACAGATTACAGAATGCCTCCAGATGTCCATCGGAAATTACTACTGGTCTTCCAGGGTACGATCAAAGCGTAAACTCTTGGACTCATTACTCCCATGGAGGAAGGTGCGAATGGTGACTGTTGTATTCAATCCCTATGGAATTTCTGTGTTTCATCAACACTCTGACAATTCACAGATTATAGAATGCCTCCATATGTGCATCGGAAACTACAACTGGTCTTCCAGTGAACGATCAAAGCGTAAACTCTTTGAGACATTACTCCCATGGAGGAAGGTGCGCATGGTGACTGTTGTATTCAATCCCGATGCAATTTCTGTGTTTTATCAACACTCTGATACTCCACAGATTACAGAATGCCTCCAGATGTGCATCGGAAACCACTACTGGTCTTCCAGGGAACGATCAAACCGTAGACTGTTTGAGATCTTACTCCCATGGAGGAAAGTGCGCATGGTGACTGTTGTATTCAATCCCGATGCAATTTCTGTGTTTTATCAACACTCTGATACTCCACAGATTACAGAATGCCTCCAGATGTGCATCGGAAACCACTACTGGTCTTCCTGGGAACGATCAAAGCGTAGACTGTTTAAGATCTTACTCCCATGGAGGAAAGTGCGCATGGTGACTTTTGTATTCAATCCCGATGCAATTTCTGTGTTTCATCAACACTCTGATAGTCCACAGATTACAGAATGCCACCAGATGTGCGTCGGAAACAACTACTGGTCTACCAGGGAACGATCAAAGCGTAGCATGTTTGAGAATTACTCCCATGGAGGAAAGTGCGCATGGTGACTGTTGTATTCAATCCCGATGCAACTTCTGTGTTTCATCACCACTCTGATAGTCCACAGATTACAGAATGCCTCCAGATGTGCATCGGAAACTACTACAGGTCTTCCAGGGAAGGATCAAAGCTTAGACTGTCTGAGATATTACTCCCATGGAGGAAAGTGCGCATGGTGACTGTTGTATTCAATCCCGATGCAATTTCTGTGTTTCATCAACACTCGATAGTCCATAGATTACAGAATGCCTCCAGATGTGCATCGGAAACTACTACTGGTCTACCAGGGAACGATCAAAGCGTAGACTGTTAGAGACGTTACTCGCATGGAGGAAAGAGAGCATGGTGACTGTTGTATTCTATCCCGATGCAATTTCTGTGTTTCATCAACAATCTTTTATACCACAGATTACAGAATGCTTCAGGATGTGCATCGGAAACTTCTACTGGCCTTCCAAGGAACGATCAAAGCGTAGACTGTTTGAGACATTACTCCCATGGAGGAAAGTGCGCATGGTGACTGTTGTATTCAATCCCGATGCAACTTCTGTGTTTCATCACCACTCTGATAGTCCACAGATTACAGAATGCCTCCAGATGTGCATCGGAAACTACTACTGGTCTTCCAGGGAAGGATCACAGCTTAGACTGTTTGAGACATTACTCCCATGGAGGAAAGTGCGCATGGTGACTGTTGTATTGAATCCCAATGCAAATTCTGTGTTTCATCAACACTCTGATAGTCCACAGATTACAGAAGGCCTCCAGATGTGCATCGGAAACGACTACTGGTCTTCCAGAGCACGATCAAAGCGTAGACTCTTTGAGACATTACTCCCGTGGAGGAAAGTTCGCATGGTGACTGTTGTATTTAATCCCGATTCAATTTCTGTTTTTCATCAACACTATGATAGTCCACAGATTACAGAATGACACCTGATGTGCATCGGAAACTACTACTGGTCTTCCAGGGAACGATCAAAGCGCAGAGTGTTAGGGCCATACCTCACGTGGAGGAAAGTACGCATGGTGACTGTTGTGTTCAATCCCAATGCAATTTCTGTGTTTCATCAACACTCTGATAGCCCACAGATTACAGAATGCCACCAGATGTGCATCTGAAACTACTACTTGTCTTGCAGGGAACGATCAAAGCGTATACTGATTGAGAATTACTCCCATGGAGGGAAGTGCGCATTGTGACTGTTGTATTCAATCCCGATTCAATTTCTGTGTTTCATCAACACTCTGCTAGTCCACACATTACAGAATCCCTCCAGATGTGCATCAGAAACTACTACTGGTCTTCCTGGGAACGATCAAAGCGTAGACTGTTTGAGACATTACTCCAAAGGAGGAAAGTGCGCATGGTGATTGTTGTATTCAATCCCGATGCAATTTCTGTGTTTCATCAACACTCTGACACTTCACAGTTTATAGAATGCCTCCATATGTGCACTGGAAACTACTACTGGTCTTCCAGTGAACGATCAAAGCGTAAACTCTTTGACATTACTCCCATGGAGGAAGGTGCGCATGGTGACTGTTGTATTCAATCCCGATGCAATTTCTGTGTTTTATCAACACTCTTATACTCCACAGATTACAGAATGCCTCCAGATGTGCATCAGAAACCACTACTGGTCTTCCAGGGAACGATCAAAGCGTAGACTGTTTGAGATCTTACTCCCATGGAGGAAAGTGCGCATGGTGACTGTTGTATTCAATCCCGATTCAATTTCTGTGTTTCATCAACACTCTGCTAGTCCACACATTACAGAATCCCTCCAGATGTGCATCAGAAACTACTACTGGTATTCCAGGGAACGATCAAAGCGTAAACTCGTTGAGACATTACTCCCATGGAGGAAAGTGCGCATGGTGACTGTTGTATTCAATCCCGATGCAATTTCTGTGATTCATCAACACTCAGTTAGTCCACAGATTTCAGAATGCCCCCAGACGTGCATCGGAAACTACTACTGGTCTTCCAGGGAACGATCAAAGCGTATACTGTTTGAGACATTACTCCCATGGAGGAAAGTGCGCATGGTGACTGTTGTATTCAATCCCGATGCAATTTCTGTGATTCATCAACACTCAGTTAGTCCACAGATTTCAGAATGCCCCCAGACGTGCATCGGAAACTACTATTGGTCTTCCACGGAAAGATAAAAGCGTAGACTGTTTGAGACATTTCTCCCATGGAGGAAAGTGCGCATGGTGACTGTATATTCAATCCCGAAGCAATTGCTGTGTTTCATCAACACTCTGATTGTCCACACATTACAGGATGCCTCCAGATGTGCATCAGAAACTACTACTTGTATTCCAGGAAACGATCAAAGCGTAAACTATTTGAGACATTACTCCCATGGAGGAAAGTGCGCATGGTGACTGTTGTATTCAAACCCGATTCAATTTCTGTGTTTCATCAAGACTCTGATATTCCACAGGTTTCAGAATGCCTCCAGATGAGCATCGCAAACTACCTACTGGTCTTCCAGGCAACGATCAAAGCGTAGACTGTTTGAGACATTACTCCCATGGAGGAAAGTACGCATGGTGACTGTTGTATTCAAACCCGATGCAATTTCTGTGTTTCATCAACAATCTTATAGTCCACAGATTACAGAATGCTTCTGGATGTGCATCTGAAACTACTACTGGCCTTGCAGGGAAGGATCAAAGCGTAGACTGTTTGAGACATTACTCCCATGGAGAAAAGTGCGCATGGTGACTGTTTATTCAATCCCGATGCAATTTCTGTGATTCATCAACACTCAGTTAGTCCACAGATTTCAGAATGCCTCCAGATGTGCATCGGAAACTACTACTGGTCTTCCAGGGAACGATCAAAGCGTAGACTCTTTGAGACATTACTCCCATGGAGGAAAGTGCGCATGGTGACTGTTGTATTCAATCCCGAGGCAATTTCATTGTTTCATCAACACTCAGATAGTAAACAGATTATAGAATGCCTCCAGATGTGCATCGGAAACTACTTCTGGTCTTCCAGGGAATGATCAAAGCGTAGACTGTTTGAGACATCACTCCCATGGAGGAAAGTGCGCATGGTGACTGTTGTACTCAATCCCGACGCAATTTCTGTGTTTCATCAACAGTCTGATAGTCCACAGATTACAGAATGCCTCCAGACGTGCATCGGAAACTACTACTGGTCTTTCAGGGAACGATCAAAGCGTAGACTGTTTGAGACATTACTCCCTTGGAGGAAAGTGCGCATGGTGACTGTTGTATTCAATCCCAATGCAAATTCTGTGTTTCATCAACACTCTGATAGTCCACAGATTACAGAAGGCCTCCAGATGTGCATCGGAACCTACTACTGGTCTTCCAGAGCACGATCAAAGCGTAGACTCTTTGAGACATTACTCCCGTGGAGGAAAGTGCGCATGGTGACTGTTGTATTTAATCCCGATTCAATTTCTGTTTTTCATCAACACTATGATAGTCCACAGATTACAGAATGCCACCTGATGTGCATCGGAAACTACTACTGGTCTTCCAGGAACGATAAAAGCGCAGAGTGTTTGGGCCATACCTCACGTGGAGGAGAGTACGCATGGTGACTGTTGAGTTCAATCCCGATGCAATTTCTGTGTTTCATCAACACTCTGATAGCCCAGAGATTACAGAATGCCACCAGATGTGCATCGGAAACTACTACTGGTCTTCCAGGGAACGATCAAAGCGTATAATGATTGAGAATTACTCCCATGGAGGGAAGTGAACATGGTGACTGTTGTATTCAATCCCGATTCAATTTCTGTATTTCATCAACACTCTGATAGTCCACAGATTGCAGAATGCCTCCAGATGTTCATCGGAAACTACTACTGGTCTTCCTGGGAACGATCAAAGCGTAGACTGTTTGAGACATTACTCCAAAGGAGGAAAATGCGCATGGTGATTGTTGTATTCAATCCCGATGCAATTTCTGTGTTTCATCAACACTCAGTTAGTCCACAGATTTCAGAATGCCTCCAGATGTGCATCGGAAACTACTACTGGTCTTCCAGGGAACGATCAAAGCGTAGACTCTTTGAGACATTACTCCCATGGAGGAAAGTGCGCATGGTGACTGTTGTATTCAATCCCGAGGCAATTTCTGTGTTTCATCAACACTCAGATAGTAAACAGATTATAGAATGCCTCCAGATGTGCATCGGAAACTACTTCTTGTCTTCCAGGGAATGATCAAAGCGTAGACTGTTTGAGACATCACTCCCATGGAGGAAAGTGCGCATGGTGACTGTTGTACTCAATCCCGACGCAATTTCTGTCTTTCATCAACAGTCTGATAGTCCACAGATTACAGAATGCCTCCAGATGTGCATCGGAAATTACTACTGGTCTTCCAGGGTACGATCAAAGCGTAAACTCTTGGACTCATTACTCCCACGGAGGAGGGTGCGAATGGTGACTGTTGTATTCAATCCCTATGGAATTTCTGTGTTTCAACAACACTCTGACACTTCACAGATTATAGAATGCCTCCATATGTGCATCGGAAACTACTACTGCTCTTCCAGGGATCGATCAAAGCGTAGACTGTTAGAGACATTACTCCCATGGAGGAAAGTGCGCATGGTGACTGTTGTATTCAATCCCGATGCAATTTCTGTGATTCATCAACACTCAGATAGTAAACAAATTATAGAATGCCTCCAGATGTGCATCGGAAACTACTTCTGGTCTTCCAGGGAACGATCAAAGCGTAGACTGTTTGAGACATCACTCCCATGGAGGAAAGTGCGCATGGTGACTCTGGTATTCAATCCCGATGCAATTTCTGTGTTTCATCAACAGTCTGATACTCCACAGATTACAGAATGCCTCCAGATGCCCATCGGAAACTACTACTGGTCTTCCAGGGAACGATCAAAGCGTAGACTGTTTGAGACATTACTCCCATGGAGGAAAGTGCGCATGGTGACTGTTGTATTCAATCCCGATGCAATTTCTGTGATTCATCAACACTCAGATAGTAAACAAATTATAGAATGCCTCCAGATGTGCATCGGAAACTACTTCTGGTCTTCCAGGGAACGATCAAAGCGTAGACTGTTTGAGACATCACTCCCATGGAGGAAAGTGCGCATGGTGACTCTGGTATTCAATCCCGATGCAATTTCTGTGTTTCATCAACAGTCTGATAGTCCACAGATTACAGAATGCCTCCAGATGTGCATCGGAAACTACTACTGGTCTTTCAGGGAACGATCAAAGCGTAGACTGTTTTAGACAATACTCCCATGGAGGAAATTGCGCATGGTGACTGTTGTATTCAATCCCAATGCAAATGCTGTGTTTAATCAACACTCTGATAGTCCACAGATTACAGGAGGCCTCCAGATGCGCATCGGAAACTACTACTGGTCTTACAGAGCAAGATCAAAGCGTAGACTCTTTGAGACATTACAACCGTTGAGGAAAGTGCGCATGGTGACTGTTGTATTTAATCCCGATTTAATTTCTGTTTTTCATCAACACTATGATAGTCCACAGATTACAGAATGCCACCTGATGTTCATCGGAAACAACTACTGGTCTTCCAGGGAACGATCAAAGCGCAGAGTGTTTGGGCCATACCTCACGTGGAGGAAAGTGTGCATGGTGACTGTTGTGTTCAATCCCGATGCAATTTCTGTGTTTCATCAACACTCTGATAGTCCACAGATTACAGAATGCCTCCAGATGTGCATCGGAAGCTACTACTGGTTTTCCAAGGAACGATCAAAACGTATACTGATTGAGAATTACTCCCATGGAGGGAAGTGAACATGGTGACTGTTGTATTCAATCCCGATTCAATTTCTGTATTTCATCAACACTCTGATAGTTTACACATTACAGAATGCCTCCAGATGTGCATCAGAAACTACTACTGGTATTCCAGGGAACGATCAAAGCGTAAACTCGTTGAGACAATACTCCCATAGAGGAAAGTGCGCATGGTGACTGTTGTATTCAATCCCGATGCAATTTCTGTGTTTCATCAACACTCTGATACTCCACAGATTACAGAATGCCTCCAGATGCGCATCGGAAACTACTACTGGTCTTCCAGGGAACGATCAAAGCGTAGACTGTTTGAGACATTACTCCCATGGAGGAAAGTGCGCATGGTGACTGTTGTATTCAATCCCGATGCAATTTCTGTGTTTCATCAACACTCAGTTAGTCCACAGATTTCAGAATACCTCCAGATGTGCATCGGAAACTACTACTGGTCTTTCAGGGAACGATCAAAGCGTAGACTGTTTGAGACATTACCCCCATGGAGGAAAGTGCGCATGGTGACTGTTGTATTTAATCCCGATTCAATTTCTGTTTTTCATCAACACTATGATAGTCCACAGATTACAGAATGCCACCTGATGTGCATCGGAAACTACTACTGGTCTTCCAGGGAACGATCAAACCGCAGAGTGTTTGGGCCATACCTCACGTGGAGGAAAGTGCGCATGGTGACTGTTGTGTTCAATCCTGATGCAATTTCTGTGTTTCATCAACACTCTGATAGCCAACAGATTACAGAATGCCAACAGATGTGCATCGGAAACTACTACTGGTCTTCCAGGGAACGATCAAAGCGTATACTGATTGAGAATTACTCCCATGGAGGGAAGTGAACATGGTGACTGTTGTATTCAATCCCGATTCAATTTCTGTATTTCATCAACACTCTGATAGTCCACAGATTGCAGAATGCCTCCAGATGTTCATCGGAAACTACTACTGGTCTTCCTGGGAACGATCAAAGCGTAGACTGTTTGAGACATTACTCCAAAGGAGGAAAGTGCGCATGGTTACTGTCGTATTCAATCCCGATGCAATTTCTGTGTTTCATCAACACTCAGTTAGTAAACAGATTTCAGAATGACTCCAGAAGTGCATCGGAAATTACTACTGGTCTTCCAGGGTACGATCAAAGCGTAAACTCTTGGACTCATTACTCCCATGGAGGAGGGTGCGAATGGTGACTGTTGTATTCAATCCCTATGGAATTTCTGTGTTTCATCAACACTCTGACACTTCACAGATTATAGAATGCCTAAAGATGTGCATCGGAAACTACATCTGGTCTACCAGGGAACGATCAAAGCGTAGACTGTTTCAGACATTACTCCCATGGAGGAAGGTGCGCATGGTGACTGTTGTATTCAATCCCGATGCAATTTCTGTGTTTTATCAACACTCTGATACTCCACAGATTACAGAATGTCTCCAGATGTGCATCAGAAACCACTACTTGTCTTCCAGGGAACGATCAAAGCGTAGACTGTTTGAGATCTTACTCCCATGGAGGAGAGTGCGCATGGTGACTGTTGTATTCAATCCCGATGCAATTTCTGTGTTTCATCAACACTCTGATAGTCCACACATTACAGAATGCCTCCAGATGTGCATCGGAAACTACTACTGGTCTACCAGGGAACGATCAAAGCGTAGCATGTTTGAGAATTAATCCCATGGAGGAAAGTGCGCATGGTTACTGTTGTATTCAATCCTGAAGCAATTTCTGCGTTTCATCAACACTCTGATAGTCCACACATTACAGAATGCCTCCAGATGTACATCAGAAACTACTACAGGTATTCCATGGAAAGATCAAAGCGTAGACTGTTAGAGACATTACTCGCATGGAGGAAAGTGCGCATGGTGTCTGTTGTATTCAATCCCGATGCAAATTCTGTGTTTCATCAACACTCTGATAGACCACAGATTACAGAATGCCACCAGATGTGCCTTGGAAACTACTACTGGTCTCCTATGGAACGAACAAAGCGTAGACTGCTTGAGACATTACTCCCGTCGAGGAAAGTGCGCGTTGTGACTGTTGTATTCAATCCCGATGCAATTTCGTGTTTTATCAACACTCTGATAGTCCACAGATTACAGAATGCCACCAGATGTGCATCGGAAACTACTACTGGTCTACCAGGGAACGTTCAAAGCGTTGAATGTTTGAGAATTACTCCCATGGAGGAAAGTGCGCATGATGACTGTTGTATTCAATCCCGATGCAATTTCTGTGATTCATCAACACTCAGATAGTAAACAAATTATAGAATGCCTCCAGATGTGCATCGGATACTACTTCTGGTCTTCCAGGGAACGATCAAAGCGTAGACTGTTTGAGACATCACTCCCATGGAGGAAAGTGCGCATGGTGACTCTGGTATTCAATCCCGATGCAATTTCTGTGTTTCATCAACAGTCTGATAGTCCACAGATTACAGAATGCCTCCAGATGTGCATCGGAAACTACTACTGGTCTTTCAGGGAACGATCAAAGCGTAGACTGTTTTAGACAATACTCCCATGGAGGAAATTGCGCATGGTGACTGTTGTATTCAATCCCAATGCAAATGCTGTGTTTAATCAACACTCTGATAGTCCACAGATTACAGGAGGCCTCCAGATGCGCATCGGAAACTACTACTGGTCTTACAGAGCAAGATCAAAGCGTAGACTCTTTGAGACATTACAACCGTTGAGGAAAGTGCGCATGGTGACTGTTGTATTTAATCCCGATTTAATTTCTGTTTTTCATCAACACTATGATAGTCCACAGATTACAGAATGCCACCTGATGTTCATCGGAAACAACTACTGGTCTTCCAGGGAACGATCAAAGCGCAGAGTGTTTGGGCCATACCTCACGTGGAGGAAAGTGTGCATGGTGACTGTTGTGTTCAATCCCGATGCAATTTCTGTGTTTCATCAACACTCTGATAGTCCACAGATTACAGAATGCCTCCAGATGTGCATCGGAAGCTACTACTGGTTTTCCAAGGAACGATCAAAACGTATACTGATTGAGAATTACTCCCATGGAGGGAAGTGAACATGGTGACTGTTGTATTCAATCCCGATTCAATTTCTGTATTTCATCAACACTCTGATGGTTTACACATTACAGAATGCCTCCAGATGTGCATCAGAAACTACTACTGGTATTCCCGGGAACGATCAAAGCGTAAACTCGTTGAGACAATACTCCCATAGAGGAAAGTGCGCATGGTGACTGTTGTATTCAATCCCGATGCAATTTCTGTGTTTCATCAACACTCTGATACTCCACAGATTACAGAATGCCTCCAGATGCGCATCGGAAACTACTACTGGTCTTCCAGGGAACGATCAAAGCGTAGACTGTTTGAGACATTACTCCCATGGAGGAAAGTGCGCATGGTGACTGTTGTATTCAATCCCGATGCAATTTCTGTGTTTCATCAACACTCAGTTAGTCCACAGATTTCAGAATACCTCCAGATGTGCATCGGAAACTACTACTGGTCTTTCAGGGAACGATCAAAGCGTAGACTGTTTGAGACATTACCCCCATGGAGGAAAGTGCGCATGGTGACTGTTGTATTTAATCCCGATTCAATTTCTGTTTTTCATCAACACTATGATAGTCCACAGATTACAGAATGCCACCTGATGTGCATCGGAAACTACTACTGGTCTTCCAGGGAACGATCAAAGCGCAGAGTGTTTGGGCCATACCTCACGTGGAGGAAAGTGCGCATGGTGACTGTTGTGTTCAATCCTGATGCAATTTCTGTGTTTCATCAACACTCTGATAGCCAACAGATTACAGAATGCCAACAGATGTGCATCGGAAACTACTACTGGTCTTCCAGGGAACGATCAAAGCGTATACTGATTGAGAATTACTCCCATGGAGGGAAGTGAACATGGTGACTGTTGTATTCAATCCCGATTCAATTTCTGTATTTCATCAACACTCTGATAGTCCACAGATTGCAGAATGCCTCCAGATGTTCATCGGAAACTACTACTGGTCTTCCTGGGAACGATCAAAGCGTAGACTGTTTGAGACATTACTCCAAAGGAGGAAAGTGCGCATGGTTACTGTCGTATTCAATCCCGATGCAATTTCTGTGTTTCATCAACACTCAGTTAGTAAACAGATTTCAGAATGACTCCAGAAGTGCATCGGAAATTACTACTGGTCTTCCAGGGTACGATCAAAGCGTAAACTCTTGGACTCATTACTCCCATGGAGGAGGGTGCGAATGGTGACTGTTGTATTCAATCCCTATGGAATTTCTGTGTTTCATCAACACTCTGACACTTCACAGATTATAGAATGCCTAAAGATGTGCATCGGAAACTACATCTGGTCTACCAGGGAACGATCAAAGCGTAGACTGTTTCAGACATTACTCCCATGGAGGAAGGTGCGCATGGTGACTGTTGTATTCAATCCCGATGCAATTTCTGTGTTTTATCAACACTCTGATTCTCCACAGATTACAGAATGTCTCCAGATGTGCATCAGAAACCACTACTTGTCTTCCAGGGAACGATCAAAGCGTAGACTGTTTGAGATCTTACTCCCATGGAGGAGAGTGCGCATGGTGACTGTTGTATTCAATCCCGATGCAATTTCTGTGTTTCATCAACACTCTGATAGTCCACACATTACAGAATGCCTCCAGATGTGCATCGGAAACTACTACTGGTCTACCAGGGAACGATCAAAGCGTAGCATGTTTGAGAATTAATCCCATGGAGGAAAGTGCGCATGGTTACTGTTGTATTCAATCCTGAAGCAATTTCTGCGTTTCATCAACACTCTGATAGTCCACACATTACAGAATGCCTCCAGATGTACATCAGAAACTACTACAGGTATTCCATGGAAAGATCAAAGCGTAGACTGTTAGAGACATTACTCGCATGGAGGAAAGTGCGCATGGTGTCTGTTGTATTCAATCCCGATGCAAATTCTGTGTTTCATCAACACTCTGATAGACCACAGATTACAGAATGCCACCAGATGTGCCTTGGAAACTACTACTGGTCTCCTATGGAACGAACAAAGCGTAGACTGCTTGAGACATTACTCCCGTCGAGGAAAGTGCGCGTTGTGACTGTTGTATTCAATCCCGATGCAATTTCGTGTTTTATCAACACTCTGATAGTCCACAGATTACAGAATGCCACCAGATGTGCATCGGAAACTACTACTGGTCTACCAGGGAACGTTCAAAGCGTTGAATGTTTGAGAATTACTCCCATGGAGGAAAGTGCGCATGATGACTGTTGTATTCAATCCCGATGCAATTTCTGTGTTTCATCAACACTCTGATGGTCCACAGATTACAGAATGCTTCTAGATGTGCGTCGGAAACTACTACTGGTCTTTCAGGGAACGATCAAAGCGTAGACTGTTTGAGACATTACTCCAAAGGAGGAAAGTGCGCATGGTGATGGTTGTATTCAATCCCGATGCAATTTCTGTGTTTCATCAACACTCAGTTAGTCCACAGATTTCAGAATGACTCCAGATGTGCATCGGAAATTACTACTGGTCTTCCAGGGTACGATCAAAGCGTACACTCTTGGACTCATTACTCCCATGGAGGAAGGTGCGAATAGTGACTGTTGTATTCAATCCCGATGCAATTTCTGTGTTTTATCAACACGCTGATACTCCACAGATTACAGAATGCTTCCAGATGTGCATCAGAAACCACTACTGGTCTTCCAGGGAACGATCAAAGCGTAGACTGTTTGAGATCTTACTCCCATGGAGGAAAATGCGCATGGTGACTGTTGTATTCAATCCCGATTCAATTTCTGTGTTTCATCATCACTCTGATAGTCCACACATTACAGAATGCCTCCAGATGTGCATCAGAAACTACTACTGGTATTCCAGGGAACGATCAAAGCGTAAACTCGTTGAGACAATACTCCCATAGAGGAAAGTGCGCATGGTGACTGTTGTATTCAATCCCGATGCAATTTCTGTGTTTCATCAACACTCTGATACTCCACAGATTACAGAATGCCTCCAGATGCGCATCGGAAACTACTACTGGTCTTCCAGGGAACGATCAAAGCGTAGACTGTTTGAGACATTACTCCCATGGAGGAAAGTGCGCATGGTGACTGTTGTATTCAATCCCGATGCAATTTCTGTGTTTCATAAACACTCAGTTAGTCCACAGATTTCAGAATACCTCCAGATGTGCATCGGAAACTACTACTGGTCTTCCAGGGAACGATCAAAGCGCAGAGTGTTTGGGCCATACCTCACGTGGAGGAAAGTGCGCATGTTGACTGTTGTGTTCAATCCCGATGCAATTTCTGTGTTTCATCAACACTCTGATAGCCCACAGATTACAGAATGCCACCAGATGTGCATCGGAAACTACTACTGGTCTTCCAGGGAACGATCAAAGCGTATACTGATTGAGAATTACTCCCATGGAGGGAAGTGAACATGGTGACTGTTGTATTCAATCCCGATTCAATTTCTGTATTTCATCAACACTCTGATAGTCCACAGATTGCAGAATGCCTCCAGATGTTCATCGGAAACTACTACTGGTCTTCCTGGGAACGATCAAAGCGTAGACTGTTTGAGACATTACTCCAAAGGAGGAAAGTGCGCATGGTTACTGTTGTATTCAATCCCGATGCAATTTCTGTGTTTCATCAACACTCAGTTAGTAAACAGATTTCAGAATGACTCCAGAAGTGCATCGGAAATTACTACTGGTCTTCCAGGGTACGATCAAAGCGTAAACTCTTGGACTCATTACTCCCATGGAGGAAGGTGCGAATGGTGACTGTTGTATTCAATCCCTATGGAATTTCTGTGTTTCATCAACACTCTGACACTTCACAGTTTATAGAATGCCTCCATATGTGCATCGGAAACTACTACTGGTCTTCCAGTGAACGATCAAAGCGTAAACTCTTTGAGACATTACTCCCATGGAGGAAGGTGCGCATGGTGACTGTTGTATTCAATCCCGATGCAATTTCTGTGTTTTATCAACACTCTGATACTCCACAGATTACAGAATGCCTCCAGATGTGCATCAGAAACCACTACTGGTCTTCCAGGGAACGATCAAAGCGTAGACTGTTTGAGATCTTACTCCCATGGAGGAAAGTGCGCATGGTGTCTGTTGTATTCAATCCCGATGCAAATTCTGTGTTTCATCAACACTCTGATAGACCAAAGATTACAGAATGCCACCAGATGTGCCTCGGAAACTACTACTGGTCTACCAGGGAACGATCAAAGCGTAGCATGTTTGAGAATTATTCCCATGGAGGAAAGTGCGCATAGTTACTGTTGTATTCAATCCCGAAGCAATTTCTGTGTTTCATCAACACTCTGATAGTCCACACATTACAGAATGCCTCCAGATGTACATCAGAAACTACTACTGGTATTCCATGAAAAGATCAAAGCGTAGACTGTTAGAGACATTACTCGCATGGAGGAAAGTGCACATGGTGTCTGTTGTATTCAATCCCGATGCAAATTCTGTGTTTCATCAACACTCTGATAGTCCACAGATTACAGAATGCCTCCAGATGTGCATCGGAAACTACTACTGTTCTTCCAGGGAACGATCAAAGCGTAGACTGTTTGACGCATTACTCCCGTGGAGGAAAGTGCGCGTTGTGACTGTTGTATTCAATCCCGAAGCAAATTTCTGTGTTTCATCAACACTCTGATAGTCCACAGATTACAGAATGCCACCAGATGTGCATCGGAAACTACTACTGGTCTACCAGGGAACGATCAAAGCGTAGCATGTTTGAGAATTATTCCCATGGAGGAAAGTGCGCATAGTAACTGTTGTATTCAATCCCGAAGCAATTTCTGTGTTTCATCAACACTCTGATAGTCCACACATTACAGAATGCCTCCAGATGTACATCAGAAACTACTACTGGTATTCCATGAAAAGATCAAAGCGTAGACTGTTAGAGACATTACTCGCATGGAGGAAAGTGCACATGGTGTCTGTTGTATTCAATCCCGATGCAAATTCTGTGTTTCATCAACACTCTGATAGACCAAAGATTACAGAATGCCACCAGATGTGCCTTGGAAACTACTACTGGTCTCCTAGGGAACGAACAAAGCGTAGACTGCTTGAGACATTACTCCCGTGGAGGAAAGTGCGCGTTGTGGCTGTTGTATTCAATCCCGATGCAATTTCGTGTTTTATCAACACTCTGATAGTCCACAGATTACAGAATGCCACCAGATGTGCATCGGAAACTACTACTGGTCTACCAGGGAACGTTCAAAGCGTTGAATGTTTGAGAATTACTCCAATGGAGGAAAGTGCGCATGGTGACTGTTGTATTCAATCCCGATGCAATTTCTGTGTTTCATCAACACTCTGATGGTCCACAGATTACTGAATGCTTCTAGATGTGCATCGGAAACTACTACTGGTCTTCCAGGGAACGATCAAAGCGTAGACTGTTTGAGACATTACTCCAAAGGAGGAAAGTGCGTATGGTGATTGTTGTATTCAATCCCGATGCAATTTCTGTGTTTCATCAACACTCAGTTAGTCCACAGATTTCAGAATGACTCCAGATGTGCATCGGAAATTACTACTGGTCTTCCAGTGTACGATCAAAGCGTAAACTCTGGGACTCATTACTCCCATGGAGGAAGGTGCGAATGGTGACTGTTGTATTCAATCCCTATGGAATTTCTGTGTTTCATCAACACTCTGACACTTCACAGATTATAGAATGCCTCCATATGTGCATCGGAAACTACTACTTGTCTTCCAGTGAACGATCAAAGCGTAAACTCTTTGAGATATTACTCCCATGGAGGAAGGTGTGCATGGTGACTGTTGTATTCAATCCCGATGCAATTTCTGTGTTTTATCAACACTCTGATACTCCACAGATTACAGAATGCTTCCAGATGTGCATCAGGAACCACTACTGGTCTTCCAGGGAACGATCAAAGCGTAGACTGTTTGAGATCTTACTCCCATGGAGGAAAGTGCGCATGGTGACTGTTGTATTCAATCCCGATGCAATTTCTGTGTTTCATCAGCACTCGGATACTCCACAGATTACAGAATGCCTCCAGATGCGCATCGGAAACTACTACTGGTCTTCCAGGGAACGATCAAAGCGTAGACTGTTTGAGACATTACTCCCATGGAGGAAAGTGCGCATGGTGACTGTTGTATTCAATCCCGATGCAATTTCTGTGTTTCAAAAACACTCAGTTAGTCCACAGATTTCAGAATACCTCCAGATGTGCATCGGAAACTACTACTGGTCTTTGAGGGAACGATCAAAGCGTAGACTGTTTGAGATCTTACTCCCATGGATGAAAGTGCGCATGGTGACTGTTGTATTAAATCCCGATTCAATTTCTGTTTTTCATCAACACTATGATAGTCCACAGATTACAGAATGCCACCTGATGTGCATCGGAAACTACTACTTGTCTTCCAGGGAACGATCAAAGCGCAGAGTGTTTGGGCCATACCTCACGTGGAGGAAAGTGCGCATGGTGACTGTTGTGTTCAATCCCGATGCAATTTCTGTGTTTCATCAACACTCTGATAGCCCACAGATTACAGAATGCCACCAGGTGTGCATCGGAAACTACTACTGGTCTTCCAGGGAACGATCAAAGCGTATACTGATTGAGAATTACTCCCATGGAGGGAAGTGAACATGGTGACTGTTGTATTCAATCCCGATTCAATTTCTGTATTTCATCAACACTCTGATAGTCCACAGATTGCAGAATGCCTCCAAATGTTCATCGGAAACTACTACTGTTCTTCCAGGGAACGATCAAAGCGTAAACTCTTTGAGACATTACTCCCATGGAGGAAGGTGCGCATGGTGACTGTTGTATTCAATCCCGATGCAATTTCTGTGTTTTATCAACACTCTGATACTCCACAGATTACAGAATGCCTCCAGATGTGCATCAGAAACCACTACTGGTCTTCCAGGGAACGATCAAAGTGTAGACTGTTTGAGATCTTACTCCCATGGAGAAAAGTGCGCATGGTGACTGTCTTATTCAATCCCGATGCAATTTCTGTGTTTCATCAACACTCTGATAGTCCACACATTACAGAATGCCTCCAGATGTGAATCGGCAACTACTACTGTTCTTCCAGGGAACGATCAAAGCGTAGACTGTTTGACACATTACTCCTGTGGAGGAAAGTGCGCGTTGTGACTGTTGTATTTAATCCCGATGCAATTTCTGAGTTTCATCAACACTCGGATAGTCCACACATTACAGAATGCCTCATGATGTACATCAGAAACTACTACTGGTATTCCATGGAAAGATCAAAGCGTAGACTGTTAGAGACATTACTCGCATGGAGGTAAGTGCGCATAATGTCTGTTGTATTCAATCCCGATGCAAATTCTGTGTTTCATCAACACTCTGATAGACCACAGATTACAGAATGCCACCAGATGTGCCTTGGAAACTACTACTGGTCTCCTAGGGAACGAACAAAGCGTAGACTGCTTGAGACATTACTCCCGTGGAGGAAAGTGCGCGTTGTGACTGTTGTATTCAATCCCGATGCAATTTCGTGTTTAATCAACACTCTGATAGTCCAAAGATTACAGAATGCCACCAGATGTGCATCGGAAACTACTACTGGTCTACCAGGGAACGTTCAAAGCGTAGAATGTTTGAGAATTACTCCCATGGAGGAAAGTGCGCATGGTGACTGTTGTATTCAATCCCGATGCAATTTCTGTGTTTCATCAACACTCTGATGGTCCACAGATTACAGAATGCTTCTAGATGTGCATCGGAAACTACTACTGGTCTTCCAGGGAACGATCAAAGCGTAGACTGTTTGAGACATTACTCCAAAGGAGGAAAGTGCGCATGGTGATTGTTGTATTCAATCCCGATGCAATTTCTGTGTTTCATCAACACTCAGTTAGTCCACAGATTTCAGAATGTCTCCAGATGTGCCTCTGAAATTACTACTGGTCTTCCAGGGTACGATCAAAGCGTAAACTCTTGGACTCATTACTCCCATGGAGGAAAGTGCGCATGGTGACTGTTGTATTCAATCCCGATGCAATTTCTGTGTTTCATCAACACTCTGATAATCCACAGATTTCAGAATGCCTCCAGATGTGCATCGGAAACTACTACTGGTCTACAAGGGAACGATCAAAGCGTAGAATGATTGAAAATTACTCCCATGGAGGAAACTGCGCATGGTGACTGCTGTATGTAATCCCGATGAAATTTCTGTGTTTCATCAACACTCTGATAGTCAACAGATTACAGAATGCCTCCAGATGTTCATCGGAAACTAACACTGGTCTTCCAGGGAACGATCAAAGCGTAGACTGTTTGAGACATTACTCCCAATGCAGGAAAGTACGTATGGTGACTCTTTTATTCAATCCCGATGCAATTTCTGTGTTTCATCAACACTCAGATACTCCACAGATTACAGAATGCCTCCAGATATGCATCGGAAACTACTACTGGTCTTCCAGGAAACGATCAAAGCGTAGACTGTTTGAGACCTTATTCCCATGAAGGAAAGTGCGCATGGTGACTGTTGTATTCAATCCCGATGCAATTTCTGTGTTTCATCAACACTCTGATACTCCACAGATTACAGAATGCCTCCAGATGTGCATCGGAAACTACTACTGGTCTTCCAGGGAACGATCAAAGCGTAGACTGTTTGAGACCTTACTCCCATGGAGGAAAGTGCGCATGGTGACTGTTGTATTCAATCCCGATGCAATTTCTGTGTTTCATCAACACTCTGATAGTCCACAGGTTACTGAATGCCTCCAGATTAGCATCGGAAACTACGACCGGTCTTCCAGGGAACGATCAAAGCGGAGACTGTTAGAGACATTACTCTCATGGAGGAAACTGCGCATGGTGACTGTTGTATTCAATTCCGAGGCAATTTCTGTGTTTTGTCAACAGTGTGATAGTCCACAGATTACAGAATGCCTCCAGATGTGCATCGGAAACTACTACTGGTCTTCCAGGGAACGGTCAAATCGTAGACTGTTTGTGACATTACTCCCATGGAGGAAAGTGCGCATGGTGACTGTTGTATTCAATCCCGATGCAATTTCTGTGTTTCGTCAACACTCAGATAGTAAACAGATTATAGAATGCCTCAGATGTGCATCGGAAACTACTTCTGGTCTTCCAGTGAACGATCAAAGCGTAGACTGTTTCAGTCATTACTCCCATGGAGGAAAGTGCGGATGGTGTTTGTTGTATTCAATCCCGATGCAAATTCTGTGTTTCTTCATCACTCTGATACTCCACAGATTACAGAATGCCTCCAGATGTGCATCGGAAACTACTACTGGTCTTACAGGGAACGATCACAGAGTAGACTGTTTGAGACATTACTCTATGGAGGAAACTGCGCATGGTGACTGTTGTATGTTCTCCCGACGAAATTTCTGTGTTTCATCAACACTCTGATAGTCAACAGATTACAGAATGCCTCCAGATGTTCATCGGAAACTACTACTGGTCTTCCAGGGAACGATCAAAGCGTAGACTGTTTTAGACCTTATTCCCATGGAGGAAAGTGCGCATGGTGACTCTTGTATTCAACCCGATGCAATTTCTGTGTTTCATCAGCACTCTGATGGTCCACCTATTACAGAATGCCTCCAGATGTGCATCGGAAACTACTACTGGTCTTCCAGGGAACGACCAAAGCGTAGACTGTTTGAGACCTTACTCCCATGGAGGAAAGTGCGCATGGTGACTGTTGTATTCAATCCCGATGCAATTTCTGTGTTTCATCAACACTCTGATAGTCCACAGGTGACTGAATGCCTCCAGATGTGCATCGGAAACTACGACTGGTCTTCCAGGGAACGATCAAAGCGGAGACTGTTAGAGACATTACTCTATGGAGGAAACTGCGCATGGTGACTGTTGTATGTAATCCCGATGAAATTTCTGTGTTTCATCAACACTCTGATAGTCAACAGATTTCAGAATGCCTCCAGATGTGCATCGGAAACTACTACTGGTCTTCCAGGGAACGATCAAAGCGTAGACTGTTTGAGACATTACTCCCGTTGAGGAAAGTGCGAGTTGTGACTGTTGTATTCAATCCCGATGCAATTCTGTGTTTCATCAACACTCTGATAGTCCACAGATTACAGAATGTCACCAGTTGTGCATCGGAAACTACTACTGGTCTACCAGGGAACGATCAAAGCGTAGAATGATTGAAAATTACTCCCATGGAAGAAAGTGCGCATGGTGACTGTTGTATTCAATCCCAATGCAATTTCTGTGTTTCATCAACACTCTTATAGTCCACAGAATACAGAATGCTTCTACATGTGCATCGGAAACTACTACTGGTCTTCCAGGGAACGATCAAAGCGTAGACTGTTTGAGACATTGCTCCCATTGAGGAAAGTGCGCATGATGAATGTTGTATTCAATCCCAAAGCAATTTCTGTGTTTCATCAACACTCTGATAGTCCACAGATTACAGAATGACTCCAGATATGCAACGGTAGCTATTACTGGTCTGGTGAATGATCAAAGCGTAGACTGTTAGAGACATTACCCTCATGGAGGAAACTGCGCATTGTGACTGTTGTATTCAATCCCGATGCAATTTCTGTGTTTCATCAACACTCTGATAGTCCACACATTACAGAATGCCTCCAGATGGGCATCAGAAACTACTACTGGTATTCCAGGGAACGATCAAAGCGTAAACTCTTTGAGACATTACTCCCATGGAGGAAAGTGCGCATGGTGACTGTTGTATTCAATCCCGATGCAGTTTCTGTGATTCATCAACACTCTGATACTCCACAGATTACAGAATGCCTCCCTATGTGTATCAGAAACTACTACTGGTATTCCAGGGAACGATCAATGCGTAAACTCTTTGAGACATTACTCCCATGGAGGAAAGTGCGCATGGTGACTGTTGTATTCAATCCCGATGCAATTTCTGTGTTTCATCAACACTCTGATACTCCACAGATTACAGAATGCCTCCAGATGTGCATCGCAAACTACTACTGGTCTTCCAGGGAACGATCACAGCGTAGACCATTTGAGACATTACTCTATGGAGGAAACTGCGCATGGTGACTGCTGTATGTAATCCCGATGAAATTTCTGTGTTTCATCAACACTCTAATATCAACAGATTACAGAATGCCTCCAGATGTTCATCGGAAACTAACTCTGGTATCCAGGGAGCGATCAAAGCGTAGACTGTTTGAGACATTACTCCCAATGCAGGAATGTACCTATGGTGACTCTTTTATTCAATCCCGATGCAATATCTGTGTTTCATCAACACTGAGATAGTCCACAGATGACAGAGTGCCTCCAGATATGCATCGGTAGCTATTACTGGTCTTCCAGGGAATGATCAAAGCGTAGACTGTTAGAGAAATTACCCTCATGGAGGAAACTGCGCATGGTGACTGTTGTATTCAATCCCGATTCAATTTCTGTGTTTCATCAACACTCTGATACTCCACAGATTACAGAATGCCTCAAGATATGCATCGGAAACTACTACTGGTCTTCCAGGAAACGATCAAAGCGTAGACTGTTTGAGACCTTATTCCCATGGAGGAAAGTGCGCATGGTGACTGTTGTATTCAATCGCGATGCAATTTCTGTGTTTCATCAACACTATGATACTCCACAGATTACAGAATGCCTCCAGATGTGCATCGGAAACTACTACTGGTCTTCCAGGGAACGATCAAAGCGTAGACTGTTTGAGACCTTACTCCCATGGAGGAAAGTGCGCATGGTGACTGTTGTATTCAATCCCGATGCAATTTCTGTGTTTCATCAACACTCTGATAGTCCACAGGTTACTGAATGCCTCCAGATGTGCATCGGAAACTACGACTGGTCTTCCAGGGAACGATCAAAGCGGAGACTGTTAGAGACATTACTCTCATGGAGGAAACTGCGCATGGTGACTGTTGAATTCAATCCCGAGGCAATTTCTGTGTTTTATCAACAGTGTGATAGTCCACAGATTACAGAATGCCTCCAGATGTGCATCGGAAACTACTACTGGTCGTCAAGGGAACGAACAAATCGTAGACTGTTTGAGACATTACTCCCATGGAGGAAAGTGCGCATGGTGACTGTTGTATTCAATCCCGATATAATTTCTGTGTTTCATCTACACTCAGATAGTAAACAGATTATAGAATGCCTCCAGATGTGCATCGGAAACTACTTCTGGTCTACCAGGGAACGATCAAAGCGTAGACAGTATTAGACATTACCCCCATGGAGGAAAGTGCGCAATGGTGACTGTTGTATTCAATCCCGATGCAATTTCTGTGTTTCATCAACACTCTGATAATGCACAGATTTCAGAATGCCTCCAGATGTGCATCGGAAACTACTATTGGTCTTCCAGGGAACGATCAAAGCGTAGACTGTTAGAGACATTAGTTCCATGGAGGAAGGTGCGCATGGTGACTGTTGTATTCAGTCCCGATGCAATTTATGTGTTTCATCAACACTCTGATAGTCCTCAGATTACAGAATGCCTCCAGATGTGCATCGATAACTACTACTGGTCTTCCAGGGAACGATCCAATCGTAGAATGTTTGAGAATTACTCCCATGGAGGTAAGTGCGCATGGTGACTGTTGTATGCAATCCCGATGCATGTTCTGTGTTTCATCAAAACTCTGATAGTCCACACATTACAGAATGCCTCCAGATATGCATCAGAAACTAGTACTGGTATTCCAGGGAACGATCAAAGCGTAAACTCTTTGTGACACTACTCCCATGGAGAAAGGTGCGCATGGTGACTGTTGTATTCAATCCCGATGCAATTTCTGTGTTTCATCAACACTCAGATATTCCACAGATTACAGAATGCCTCCAGATGTGCATCGGAAACTACTACTGTTCTTCCAGGGAACGATCAAAGCGTAGACTGTTTGAGACATTACTCCCGTTGAGGAAACTGCGCATGGTGACTGTTGTATTCAATCCCGATGCAATTCTGTGTTTCATCAACACTCTGATATTCCACAGATTACAGAATGCCACCAGATGTGCATCGGAAACTACTACTGGTTTACCAGGGAACGATCAAAGCGTAGAATGATTGAAAATTACTCCCATGGAGGAAAGTGCGCATGGTGACTGTTGTATTCAATCCCAATGCAATTTCTGTGTTTCATCAACACTCTTATAGTCCACAGATTACAGAATGCCACCAGACGTGCATCGGAAACTACTACTGGTCTTAAAGGGAAAGAACAGAGCGTAGACCGTTTGGGACCTTACTCCCATATGGGAAAGTGCGCATGATGAATGTTGTATTCAATCCCAAAGCAATTTCTGTGTTTCATCAACACTCTGATAGTCCACAGATTACAGAATGCCTCCAGATATGCAACGGTAGCAATTACTGGTCTTCCAGTGAATGATCAAAGCGTAGACTGTTAGAGACATTACCCTCATGGAGGAAACTGCGCATTGTCACTGTTGTATTCAATCCCGATGCAATTTCTGTGTTTCATCAACACTCTGATACTCCACAGATTACAGAATGCCTCCAGATGTGCATCAGAAACTACTACTGGTATTCCAGGGAACGATCAAAGCGTAAACTCTTTGAGACATAACTCCCATGGAGGAAAGTGCGCATGGTGACTATTGTATTCAATCCCGTTGCAATTTCTGTGTTTCATCAACACTCTGATAGTCCACAGATTACAGAATGCCTCCAGATGTGCTTCGGAAACTACTACTTGTCTTCCAGGGAACGATGAAAGCTTAGACTCTTTGAGACATTAACCCCATGGAGGAAAGTGCGCATGGTGACTGTTGTATTCAATCCCGATGCAATTTCTGTGTTTCATCAACACTCTGATAGTCCACACATTACAGAATGCCTCCAGATGTGCATCAGAAACTACTACTGGTATTCCAGGGAACGATCAAAGCGTAGACTGTTTGAGACATTACTCCCATGGAGGAAAGTGCGCGTTGTGACTGTTGTATTCAATCCCGATGCAAATTCTGTGTTTCATCAACACTCTGATAGACCACAGTTTACAGAATGCCACCAGATGTGCATCGGAAACTACTACTGGTCTTGCAGGGAACGATCAAAGCGTAGACTGTTTGAGACATTACTCCCGTGGAGGAAAGTACGCGTTGTGACTGTTGTATTCAATCCCGATGCAATTTCTTTGTTTCATCAACACTCTGATAGTCCACAGATTACAGAATGCCACCAGATGTGCATCGGAAACTACTACTGGTCTTCCAGGGAACGATCAAAACGTAGACTGATTGAAACATTACTCCCCTGGAGGAATGTGCGCATAGTGACTATTGTATTCAATCCCGATGCAAATTCTGTGTTTCATCAACACTCGATTAGTCCACAGATTTCAGAATGACTCCAGATGTGCATCGTAAACTACTACTGGTCTTCCAGGGATTCGTCAAATCTTAGACTCTTTGAGACATTACCCCCATGGAGGAAAGTGCGGATGGTGTTTGTTGTATTTAATCCCGATGCAAATTCTGTGTTTCTTCATCACTCTGATACTCCACAGATTACAGAATGCCTCCAGATAAGCATCGGAAACTACTACTGGTCTTCCAGGGAACGATCAAAGCGTAGACAGTTTGAGACATTACCCCCATGGAGGAAAGTGCGCATGGTGGTTGCTGTATTCAATCCCGATGCAATTTCTGTGTTTCATCAACACTCTGATAGTCCACCGATTACAGAATGCCTCCATATGTGCATCGGAAACTACTACTGGTCTTCCAGGGAACGGTCAAAGCGTAGACTGTTTGAGACCTTACTCCCATGGAGGAAAGTGCGCATGGTGACTGTGGTATTCAATCCCGATGCAATTTCTGTGTTTCATCAACACTCTGATAATCCACAGATTTCAGAATGCCTCCTGATGTGCATCGGAAACTACTACTGGTCTTCAAGGGAACGATCAAAGCGTAGACTGTTAGAGACATTACTCCCATGGAGGAAGGTGCGCATGGTGACTGTTGTATTCAGTCCCGATGCAATTTCTGTGTTTCATCAACACTCTGATAGTCCACGGATTACAGAATGCCTCCAGATGTGCATCGGAAACTACTACTGGTCTTCCAGGGAACGATCAATGCGTAGAATGTTTGAGAATTACTCCCATGGAAGTAAGTGCGCATGGTGACTGTTGTATTCAATCCCGATGCAGTTTCTGTGTTTCATCAAAACTCTGATAGTCCACACATTACAGAATGCCACGAGATGTGCATCGGAAACTACTACTGGTCTTCCAGGCAACGATCAAAGCGTAGACTGTTTCTGACATTACTCCCATGGAGGAAAGTGCGCATGGTGACTGTTGTATTCAATCCCGATGCAATTTCTGTGTTTCATCAACACTCTGATAATCCACAGATTTCAGAATGCCTCCTGATGTGCATCGGAGACTACTACTGGTCTTCAAGGGAACGATCAAAGCGTAGACTGTTAGAGACATTACTCCCATGGGGGAAGGTGCGCATGGTGACTTTTGCATTCAATCCCGATGCAATTTCTGTGTTTCATCAACACTCGATTAGTCCACAGATTTCAGAATGACTCCAGATGTGCATCGTAAACTACTACTGGTCTTCCGGGGATCGATCAAATCTTAGACTCTTTGAGACATTACCCCCATGGAGGAAAGTGCGCATGGTGGTTGCTGTATTCAATCCCGATGCAATTTCTGTGTTTCATCAACACTCTGATAGTCCACCGAATACAGAATGCCTCCATATGTGCATCGGAAACTACTACTGGTCTTCCAGGGAACGGTCAAATCGTAGACTGTTTGAGACCTTACTCCCATGGAGGAAACTGCGCATGGTGACTGTTGTATTCAATCCCGATGCAATTTCTGTGTTTCATCAACACTCTGATAATCCACAGATTTCAGAATGCCTCCAGATGTGCATCGGAAACTACTACAGGTCTTCAAGGGAACGATCAAAGCGTAGACTGTTAGAGACATTACTCCCATGGAGGAAGGTGCGCATGGTGACTGTTGTATTCAGTCCCGATGCAATATCTGTGTTTCATCAACACTCTGATAGTCCACAGATTACAGAATGCTTCCAGATGTGCATCGGAAACTACTACTGGTCTTCCAGGGAGCGGTCAAAGCGTAGACTGTTTGAGACCTTACTCCCATGGAGGAAAGTGCGCATGGTGACTGTTGTATTCAATCCCGATGCAATTTCTGTGATTCATCAACACTCTGATAATCCACAGATTTCAGAATGCCTCCTGATGTGCATCGGAAACTACTACTGGTCTTCAAGGGAACGATCAAAGCGTAGACTGTTAGAGACATTACTCCCATGGAGGAAGGTGCGCATGGTGACTGTTGTATTCAGTCCCGATGCAATTTCTGTGTTTCATCAACACTCTGATAGTCCACAGATTACAGAATGCCTCCAGATGTGCATCGGAAACTACTACTGGTCTTCCAGGGAACGATCAATGCGTAGAATGTTTGAGAGTTACTCCCATGGAAGTAAGTGCCTATGGTGACTGTTGTATTCAATCCCGATGCAGTTTCTGTGTTTCATCAAAACTCTGATAGTCCACACATTACAGAATGCCACGAGATGTGCATCGGAAACTACTACTGGTCTTCCAGGCAACGATCAAAGCGTAGACTGTTTCTGACATTACTCCCATGGAGGAAAGTGCGCATGGTGACTGTTGTATTCAATCCCGATGCAATTTCTGTGTTTCATCAACACTCTGATAATCCACAGATTTCAGAATGCCTCCAGATGTGCATCGGAAACTACTACTGGTCTTCAAGGGAACGATCAAAGCGTAGACTGTTAGAGACATTACTCCCATGGAGGAAGGTGCGCATGGTGACTTTTGCATTCAATCCCGATGCAATTTCTGTGTTTCATCAACACTCGATTAGTCCACAGATTTCAGAATGACTCCAGATGTGCATCGTAAACTACTACTGGTCTTCCGGGGATCGATCAAATCTTAGACTCTTTGAGACATTACCCCCATGGAGGAAAGTGCGCATGGTGGTTGCTGTATTCAATCCCGATGCAATTTCTGTGTTTCATCAACACTCTGATAGTCCACCGATTACAGAATGCCTCCATATGTGCATCGGAAACTACTACTGGCCCTCCAGGGAACGGTCAAATCGTAGACTGTTTAAGACCTTACTCCCATGGAGGAAACTGCGCATGGTGACTGTTGTATTAAATCCCGATGCAATTTCTGTGTTTCATCAACACTCTGATAATCCACAGATTTCAGAATGCCTCCAGATGTGCATCGGAAACTACTACAGGTCTTCAAGGGAACGATCAAAGCGTAGACTGTTAGAGACATTACTCCCATGGAGGAAGGTGCGCATGGTGACTGTTGTATTCAGTCCCGATGCAATATCTGTGTTTCATCAACACTCTGATAGTCCACAGATTACAGAATGCTTCCAGATGTGCATCGGAAACTACTACTGGTCTTCCAGGGAACGATCAATGCGTAAAATGTTTGAGAATTACTCCCATGGAGGTAAGTGCGCATGGTGACTGTTGTATTCAATCCCGATGCAGTTTCTGTGTTTCATCAACACTTTTATAGTCCACAGATAACAGAATGCTTCTAGATGTGCATAGGAAACTACTACTGGTCTTCCAGGGAACGATCAGAGCGTAGACTGTTAGAGACATTACTCCCATGGAGGAAAGTGCGGGTGGTGACTGTTGTTTTCAATCCCGATGCAATATCTGTGTTTCATCAACACTCTGATACTCCACAGATTACAGAATGCCTCCAGATGTGCATCGGGAACTACTACTTGTCTTCCCGGGTACGAGCAAAGCGTAAACTGTTAGAGACATTACTCCCATGGAGGAAGGTGCGCATGGTGACAGTTGTATGCAATCCCGATGCATTTTCTGTGTTTCGTCAACACTCTGATAGTCACAGATTACAGAATGCCTCCAGATGTCCATCGGAAATTACTACTGGTCTTCCAGGGAACGATCAAAGCGTAAACTCTTGGAGACATTACTCCCATGGAGGAAGGTGCGCATGGTGACTGCTGTATTCAATCCCGATGCAATTTCTATGTTTCATCAACACTCTGATAGTGCACAAATTACAGAATGCCTGCAGATGTGCATCAGAAACTACTACTGGTCTTCCAGGGAACGATCAAAGCGTTGAATGTTTGAGAATTTCTCCCATGAAAGTAAGTGCGCGTGGTGACTTTTATATTCAATCCCGATGCAATTTCTGTGCTTCATCAACACTCTTATAGTCCACAGATAACAGAATCCTTCTAGATGTGCATCGGAAACTACTACTGGTATTCCAGGGAACGATCAAAGCGTAGACTGTTAGAAACATTACTCCCATGGTGCGCATGGTGACTGTTGTATTCAATCCCGATGCAATTTCTGTGTTTCATCAACACTCAGTTACTCCACAGATATCAGAATGCCTCCACGTGTGCATCGGAAACTACTACTGGTCTTGCAGGGAACGATCAAAGCGTAGACTGTTTGAGACATTACTCCCGTGGAGGAAAGTGCGCGTTGTGACTGTTGTATTCAATCCCGATGCAAATTCTGTGTTTCATCAACACTGTGATAGACCACAGTTTACAGAATGCCCCCAGATGTGCATCGGAAACTACTAGTGGTCTTGCAGGGAACGATCAAAGCGTAGACTGTTTGAGACATTACTCCCGTGGAGGAAAGTGCGCGTTGTGACTGTTGTATTCAATCCCGATGCAAATTCTGTGTTTCATCAACACTGTGATAGACCACAGTTTACAGAATGCCCCTAGATGTGCATCGGAAACTACTAGTGGTCTTGCAGGGAACGATCAAAGCGTAGACTGATTGAGACATTACTCCCATGTAGGAAAGTGCGCATGGTGACTGTTGTATTCAATCCCGATGCAATTTCTGTGTTTCATCACCACTCTGATAGTCCACAGATTACAGAATGGCTCCAGATATGAATCGGTAGCTATTACTGGTCTTCCAGGGAACGATCAAAGCGTAGACTCTTTGAGACATTACTCTCATGGAGGAATCTGCGCATGGTGACTGTTGTATTCAATCCCGAGGCAATTTCTGTGTTTTATCAACAGTCTGATAGTCCACAGATTACAGAATGCCTCCAGATGTGCATCGGAAACTACTACTGGTCTACCAGGGAACGATCAATGCGTAGACTGTTTGAGACATTACTCCCATGGAGGAAAGTGCGCATGGTGACTGTTGTATTCAATCCCGATGACATTTCTGTGTTTCATCAACACTCTGATACTCCACAGATTACAGAATGCCACGAGATTTGCATCGCAAACTACTACTGGTCTTCCTTGGAACGATCAAAGCGTAGACTGTTTGAGACATTACTCCCATGGAGGAAAGTGCGCATGGTCACTGTTGTATTCAATCCCGATTCAATTTCGGTGTTTCATCAACACTCTGATAGTCCACACATTACAGAATGCGTCCCTATGTGCATCGGAAACTACTACTGGTCTTCCTTGGAACGATCAAAGCGTAGACTGTTTGAGACATTACTCCCATGGAGGAAAGTGCGCATGGTCACTGTTGTATTCAATCCCGATGCAATTTCTGTGTTTCATGACCACTCTGATTGTCCACAGATTACAGAATGGCTCCAGATATGGATCGGTAGCTATTACTGGTCTTCCAGGGAACGATCAAAGCGTAGACTGTTTGAGACATTACTCTCATGGAGGAATCTGCGCATGGTGACTGTTGTATTCAATCCCGAGGCAATTTCTGTGTTTTATCAACAGTCTGATAGTCCACAGATTACAGAATGCCTCCAGATGTGCATCGGAAACTACTACTGGTCTACCAGGGAACGATCAATGCGTAGACTGTTTGAGAAATAACTCCCATGGAGGAAAGTGCGCATGGTGACTGTCGTATTCAATCCCGATTCAATTTCGGTGTTTCATCAACACTCTGATAGTCCACACATTACAGAATGCCTCCCTATGTTCATCGGAAACTACTACTGGTCTTAAAGGGAACGATCAAAGCGTAGACTGTTTGAGACATTTCTCTCATGGATGAAACTGCGCATGGTGACTGTTGTATTCAATCCCAAGGCAATTTCTGTGTTTTATCAACAGTCTGATAGTCCACAGATTACAGAATGCCTCCAGATGTGCATCGGAAACTACTACTGGTCTTCCAGGGAACGATCAAAGCGTAGACTTTTTGAGACATTACTCCCATGGAGGAAAGTGTGCATGGTGACTGTTGTATTCAATCCCGCTGAAATTTCTGTGTTTCATCAACACGCAAGTAGTAAAAAGATTATAGAATGCCTCCAGATGTACATCGGAAACTACTTCTGGTCTTCCAGGGAACGATCAAAGCGTAGACTGTTTTAGACATTACTCTAATGGAGGAAAGTGCAGGTGGTGCTTGTAGTATTCAATCCCGATGCAATTTCTGTGTTTCTTCAACAATCTGATACTCCACAGATTACAGAATGCCTCAAGGTGTGCATCGGAAACTACTACTGGTCTTCCAGGGAACGATCAAAGCGTAGACAGTTTGAGACATTACCCCCATAGAGGAAAGTGGCGATGGTGACTGTTGTATTCAATCCCGATGCAATATCTGTGTTTCACTCTGATACTCCACAGATTACAGAATGCCTCCAGACGTGCATCGGGAACTACTACTTGTCTTCCCGGGAACGAGCAAATCCTAAACTTTTAGAGACATTACTACCATGGAGGAAGGTGCGCATGGTGACAGTTGTATGCAATCCCGATGCAATTTCTGTGTTTCATCAACACTCTGATAGTCACAGATTACAGAATGCCTCCAGATGTCCATCGGAAATTGCTACTGGTCTTCCAGGGAACGATCAAAGCGTAAACTCTTGGAGACATTACTCCCATGGAGGAAGGTGCGCATGGTGACTGCTGTATTCAATCCCGATGCAATTTCTGTGTTTATCAACACTCTAACATTCCACAGACTACAGAATGCCTCCATATGTGCATCGGAAACTACTACTGGTATTCCAGGGAACGATCAAAGCGTAGACTGTTTGAGAATTACTCCCATGGAGGTAAGTGCGCACGGTGACTTTTGTATTCAATCGCGATGCAATTTCTGTGTTTCATCAACACTCTTATAGTCCACAGATAACAGAATCCTTCTAGATGTGCATCGGAAATACTACTGGTCTTCCAGGGAACGATCAAAGCGTAGACTGTTTGAGACATTACTCCCGTGGAGGAAAGTGCGCGTTGTGACTGTTGTATTCAATCCCGATGCAATTTCTGTGTTTCATCAACACTCTGATAGTCCACAGATTACAGAATGCCACCAGATGTGCATCGGAAACTACTACTGGTCTTCCAGGGAACGATCAAAGCGTAGAATGTTTGAGAATTACTCCCATGTAGGAAAGTGCGCATGGTGACTGTTGTATTTAATCCCGATGCAATTTCTGTGTTTCATCAACAGTCTTATAGTCCACAGATTACAGAATGCATCTAGATGTGCATCGGAAACTACTACTGGTCTTCCAGGGAACGATCAAAGCGTAGACTGTTTGAGACATTACTCCTATGGAGGAAAGTGAGCATGGTGACAGTTGTATTCAATCCCGATTCAATTTCTGTGTTTCATCAACACTCTGATAGTCCACAGATTACAGAATGCCACCAGATTTGCATCGCAAACTACTACTGGTCTTCCAGGGAACGATCAAAGCGTAGACAGTTTGAGACATTACTCCCATGGAGGAAAGTGCGCATGGTCACTGTTGTATTCAATCCCGATGCAATTTCTGTGTTTCATCACCACTCTGATAGTCCACAGATTACAGAATGCCTCCAGATATGCATCGGTAGCTATTACTGGTCTTCCAGGGAACGATCAAAGCGTAGACTGTTTGAGACATTACTCTCATGGAGGAAACTGCGCATGGAGACTGTTGTATTCAATCCCGAGGCAATTTCTGTGTTTTATCAACAGTCTGATAGTCCACAGATTACAGAATGCCTCCAGATGTGCATCGGAAACTACTACTGGCCTTCCAGTGAACGATCAAAGCGTAGACTGTTTGAGACATTACTCCCATGGAGGAAAGTGCGCATGGCGACTGTTGTATTCAATCCCGATGCAATTTCTGTGTTTCATCAACACTCTGATACTCCACAGAGTACAGAATGCCTCCAGATGTGAATCGGAAACTACTACTGGTCTTCCAGGGAACGATCAAAGCGTAGACTGTTTGAGACATTACTCCCATCGGGGAAGGTGCGCATGGTGACTGTTGTAATCAATCCCGATGCAATTTCTGTGTTTCATCAACACTCTGATACTCCACAGATTACAGAATGCCTCCAGATGTGCATCGGAAACTGCTACTGGTCTTCCAGCGAACGATCAAAGCGTAGACAGTTTGAGACATTACCAACATGGAGGAAAGTGCGCATGGTGACTGTTGTATTCAATCCCGATGCAATTTCTGTGTTTCATCAACACTCTGATACTCCACAGATTACAGAATGCCTCCAGAAGTATATCGGAAACTACTACTTGTCTTCCTGGGAACGATCAAAGCGTAGACTGTTTGAGACATTACTCCCATGGAGGAAAGTGCGCATGTTGAGTGTTGTATTCAATCCCGATGACATTTCTGTGTTTCATCAGCACTCTGATAGTCCACAGATTACAGAATGCCTCCAGATGGGCATCGGAAACTACCACTGGACTTCCAGGGAACGATCAAATCGCAGACTGTTTGAGACATTACTCCCATGGAGGAAAGTGCGCACGGTGACAGTTGTATTCAATCCCGATGCAATTTCTGTGTTTCATCAACACTCTGATAATCCACAGATTACAGAATGCATCCTGATGTGCATCGGAAACTACTACTGGTCTTCCAGGGAACGATCAATGCGTAGAATGTTTGAGAATTACTCCCATGAAAGTAAGTGCGCATGGTGACTGTTGTATTCAATCCCGATGCAGTTTCTGTGTTTCATCAACACTCTGATAGTCCACACATTACAGAATGCCACGAGATGTGCATCGGAAACTACTACTGGTCTTCCATGCAACGATCAAAGCGTAGACTGTTTCTGACATTACTCCCATGGAGGAAAGTGCGCATGGTGACTGTTGTATTCAATCCCGATGCAATTTCTGTGTTTCATCAACACTCTGATAATCCACAGATTTCAGAATGCCTCCAGATGTGCATCGGAAACTACTACTGGTCTTCCAGGGAACGATCAAAGCGTAGACTGTTAGAGACATTACTCCCATGGAGGAAGGTGCACATGGTGACTTTTGCATTCAATCCCGATGCAATTTCTGTGTTTCATCAACACTCGATTAGTATACAGATTTCAGAATGACTCCAGATGTGCATCGTAAACTACTACTGGTCTTCCGGGGATCGATCAAATCTTAGACTCTTTGAGACATTACCCCCATTGAGGAAAGTGCGCATGTTGGTTGCTGTATTCAATCCCGATGCAATTTCTGTGTTTCATCAACACTCTGATAGTCCACCGATTACAGAATGCCTCCATATGTGCATCGGAAGCTACTATAGGTTTTCAAGGGAACGATCAAAGCGTAGACTGTTAGAGACATTACTCCCATGGAGGAAGGTGCGCATGGTGACTGTTGTATTCAGTCCCGATGCAATATCTGTGTTTCATCAACACTCTGATAGTCCACAGATTACAGAATGCTTCCAGATGTGCATCGGAAACTACTACTGGTCTTCCAGGGAACGATCATTGCGTAAAATGTTTGAGAATTACTCCCATGGAGGTAAGTGCGCATGGTGACTGTTGTATTCAATCCCGATGCAGTTTCTGTGTTTCATCAACACTCTTATAGTCCACAGATAACAGAATGCTTCTAGATGTGCATAGGAAACTACTACTGGTCTTCCAGGGAACGATCAGAGCGTAGACTGTTAGAAACATTACTCCCATGGTGCGCATGGTGACTGTTGTATTCAATCCCGATGCAATTTCTGTGTTTCATCAACACTCAGTTACTCCACAGATATCAGAATGCCTCCACGTGTGCATCGGAAACTACTACTGGTCTTCCAGGAAACGATCAAAGCTTAGACTCTTTGAGACATTACCCCCATTGAGTAAAGTGCGCATGGTGACTGTTGTATTCTATCCCGATGCAATTTCTGTGTTTCATCAACACTCTGATAGTCCACACATTACAGAATGCCTCCAGATGTGCATCAGAAACTACTACTGGTATTCCAGGGAACGATCAAATCGTAGACTGTTTGAGACATTACTCCCATGGAGGAAAGTGCGCGTTGTGACTGTTGTATTCAATCCCGATGCAAATTCTGTGTTTCATCAACACTGTGACAGACCACAGTTTACAGAATGCCACCAGATGTGCATCGGAAACTACTACTGGTCTTGCAGGGAACGATCAAAGCGTAGACTGTTTGAGACATTACTCCCGTGGAGGAAAGTTCGCGTTGTGACTGTTGTATTCAATCCCGATGCAATTTCTGTGTTTCATCAACACTCTGATAGTCCACAGATTACAGAATGCCACCAGATGTGCATCGGAAACTACTACTGGTCTTCCAGGGAACGATCAAAGCGTTGAATGTTTGAGAATTACTCCCCTGTAGGATAGTGCGTATGGTGACTGTTGTTTTTAATCCCGATGCAATTTCTGTGTTTCATCAACAGTCTCATAGTCCACAGATTACAGAATGCATCTAGATGTGCATCGGAAACTACTACTGGTCTTCAAGGGAACGATCAAAGCGTAGACTGTTAGAGACATTACTCATATGGAGGAAGGTGCGCATGGTGACTGTTGTATTCAGTCCCGATGCAATTTCTGTGTTTCATCAACACTCGATTAGTCCACAGATATCAGAATGACTCCAGATGTGCATCGTAAACTACTACTGGTCTTCCAGGGATTCGTCAAATCTTAGACTCTTTGAGACATTACCCCCATGGAGGAAAGTGCTCATGGTGATTGCTGTATTCAATCCCGATGCAATTTCTGTGTTTCATCAACACTCTGATAGTCCACCGATTACAGAAAGCCTCCATATGTGCATCGGAAACTACTACTGGTCTTCCAGGGAACGGTCAAAGCGTAGACTGTTTGAGACCTTACTCCCATGGAGGAAGGTGCGCATGGTGACTGTTGTCTTCAGTCCCGATGCAATTTCTGTGTTTCATCAACACTCTGATTGTCCACAGATTACAGAATACTTCCAGATGTGCATCGGAAACTACTACTGGTCTTCCAGGGAACGATCAATGCGTAGAATGTTTGAGAAATACTCCCATGGAGGTAAGTGCGCATGGTGACTGTTGTATTCAATCCCGATGCAGTTTCTGTGTTTCATCAACACTCTTATAGTCCACAGATAACAGAATGCTTCTAGATGTGCTTCGGAAACTACTACTGGTCTTCCAGGGAACGATCAGAGCGTAGACTGTTTGAAACATTACTCCCCTGGAGGAATGTGCGCATAGTGACTGTTGTATTCAATCCCGATGCAATTTCTGTGTTTCATCAACACTCGATTAGTCCACAGATTTCAGAATGACTCCAGATGTGCATCGTAAACTACTACTGGTCTCCCAGGGATCGATCAAATCTTAGACTCTTTGAGACACTACTCCCATGGAGGAAAGTGCGCATGGTGACTGTTGTATTCAATCTCGATGCAATTTCTGTGTTTCATCAACACTCTGATACAACACAGATTACAGAATGCCTCCAGATGTGCATCGGAAACTACTACTGTTCCTCAGGGAACGATCAAAGCCTAGACTCTCTGAGACATTACTCCCGTTGAGGAAAGTGCGCGTTGTGACTGTTGTATTCAATCCCGATGCAATTCTCTGTTTCATCAACACTCTGATAGTCCACAGATTACAGAATGCCACCATATGTGCATCGGAAACTACTACTGGTCTACCAGGGAACGATAAAAGCGTAGAATGTTTGAAAATTACTCCCATGGAGGAAAGTGCACATGGTGACTGTTGTATTCAATCCCGATGCAATTTCTGTGTTTCATCAAAACTCTGATAGTCCACACATTACAGATTGCCTCCAGATGAGTATCAGAAACTACTACTGGTATTCCAGGGAACGATCAAACCGTAAACTCTTTGAGACATTACTCCCATGGAGGAAAGTGCGCATGGTGACGGTTGTATTCAATCCCGATGCAATTTCTGTGTTTCATCAACACTCTGATACTCGACAGATTACAGAATGCCTCCAGATGTGCATCGCAAACTACTACTGGTCTTCCAGGGAACGATCAATGCGTAGACTGTTTGAGACATAACTCCCATGGAGGAAAGTGCGTATGGTGACTGTTGTATTCAATCCCGATTCAATTTCGGTGTTTCATCAACACTCTTATAGTCCACACATTACAGAATGCGTCCCTATGTGCATCGGAAACTACTACTGGTCTTCCAGAGAACGATCAAAGGGTAAACCCTTTGAGACATTACTCCCACAGAGGAAGGTGCGCACAGTGACTGTTGTATTAAATCCCGATGCAATATCTGTGTTTCATCAGCACTCTGATACTTCACAGATTACAGAATGCCTCCAGATGTGCATCGGAAACTACTACTGGTCTTCCAGGGAACGATCAAAGCGTAGACTGTTTGAGACATTTCTCTCATGGAGGAAACTGCGCATGGTGACTGTTGTATTCAATCCCAAGGCAATTACTGTGTTTTATCAACAGTCTGATAGTCCACAGATTACAGAATGCCTCCAGATGTGCATCGGAAACTACTACTGGTCTTCCAGGGAACGATCAAAGCGTAGACTTCTTGAGACATTACTCCCATGGAGGAAAGTGTGCATGGTGACTGTTGTATTCAATCCCGCTGAAATTTCTGTGTTTCATCAACACGCAGATAGTAAAAAGATTATAGAATGCCTCCAGATGTACATCGGAAACTACTTCTGGTCTTCCAGGGAACGATCAAAGCGTAGACTGTTTTAGACATTACTCTAATGGAGGAAAGTGCAGGTGGAGCTTGTAGTATTCAATCCCGATGAAATTTCTGTGTTTCTTCAACACTCTGATACTCCACAGATTACAGAATGCCTCAAGGTGTGCATGGGAAACTACTACTGGTCTTCTAGGGAACGATCAAAGCGTAGACAGTTTGAGACATTACCCCCATAGAGGAAAGTGCGGATGGTGACTGTTGTATTCAAGCCCGATGCAATATCTGTGTTTCACTCTGATACTCCACAGATTACAGAATGCCTCCAGATGTGCATCAGAAACTACTACTGGTATTCCAGGGAACGATCAAAGCGTAAACTCTTTGAGACAATACTCCCATGGAGGAAAGTGCGCATGGTGACGGTAGTATTCAATCCCGATGCAATTTCTGTGTTTCATCAACACTCTGATACTCCATAGATTACAGAATGCCTCCAGATGTTCATCGGAAACTACTACTGTTCTTCCATGGAACGATCAAAGCGTAGACTGTTTGAGACATTACTCCCATGGAGGAAGGTGCGCGTTGTGACTGTTGTATTCAATCCCGATGCAAATTCTGTGTTTCATCAACACTGTGATAGACCACAGTTTACAGAATGCCCCCAGATGTGCATCGGAAACTACTAGTGGTCTTGCAGGGAACGATCAATGCGTAGACTGTTTGAGACATTACTCCCGTGGATTAAAGTGCGCGTTGTGACTGTTGTATTCAATCCCGATGCAATTTCTGTGTTTCATCAACACTCTGATAGTCCACAGATTACAGAATGCCACCAGATGTGCATCGGAAACTACTACTGGTCTTCTAGGGAACGATCAAAGCGTAGAATGTTTGAGAATTACTCCCATGTAGGAAAGTGCGCATGGTGACTGTTGTATTTAATCCCGATGCAATTTCTGTGTTTCATCAACAGTCCTATAGTCCACAGATTACAGAATGCATCTAGATGTGCATCGGAAACTACTACTGGTCTTCCAGGGAACGATTAAAGCGTAGACTGTTTGAGACATTACTCCTATGGAAGAAAGTGAGCATGGTGACAGTTGTATTCAATCCCGATTCAATTTCTGTGTTTCATCAACACTCTGATAGTCCACAGATTACAGAATGCCACCAGATTTGCATCGCAAACTACTACTGGTCTTCCTTGGAACGATCAAAGCGTAGACAGTTTGAGACATTACTCCCATGGAGGAAAGTGAGCATGGTCACTGTTGTATTCGATCCCGATGCAATTTCTGTGTTTCATCACCACTCTGATAGTCCACAGATTACAGAATGATTCCAGATATGCATCGGTAGCTATTACTGGTCTTCCAGGGAACGATCAAAGCGTAGACTATTTGAGATATTACTCTCATGGAGGAATCTGCGCATGGTAACTGTTGTATTCAATCCGAGGCAATTTCTGTGTTTTATCAACAGTCTGATAGTCCACAGATTACAGAATGCCACCAGATGTCCATCGGAAACTACTACTGGCCTTCCAGTGAACGATCAAAGCGTAGACAGTTTGAGACATTACTCCCATGGAGGAAAGTGCGCATGGTGACTGTTGTATTCAATCCCGATGCAATTTCTGTGTTTCATCAACACTCTGATACTCCACAGAGTACAGAATGCCTCCAGATGTGAATCGGAAACTACTACTGGTCTTCCAGCTAACGATCAAAGCGTAGACTGTTTGAGACATTACTCCCATCGGGGAAGCTGCGCATGGTGACTGTTGTAATCAATCCCGATGCAATTTCTGTGTTTCATCAACACTCTGATACTCCACAGATTACAGAATGCCTCCAGATGTTCATCGGAAACTACTACTGGTCTTCCAGGGAACGATCAAAGCGTAGACAGTTTGAGACATTACCACCATGGAGGAAAGTGCGCATGGTGAATGTTGTATTCAATCCCGATGCAATTTCTGTGTTTCATCAACACTCTGATACTCCACAGATTACAGAATGCCTCCAGAAGTGCATCGGAAACTACTACTTGTCTTCCTGGGAACGATCAAAGCGTAGACTGTTTGAGACATTACTCCCATGGAGGAAAGTGCGCATGGTGACTGTTGTATTCAATCCCGATGACATTTCTGTGTTTCATCAACACTCTGATAGTCCACAGATTACAGAATGCCTCCAGATGTGCATCGGAAACTACTACTGGACTTCCAGGGAACGATCAAATCGCAGACTGTTTGAGACATTACTCCCATGGAGGAAAGTGCGCATGGTGACTGTTGTATTCAATCCCGATGCAATTTCTGCGTTTCATCAACACTCTGATACTCCACAGATTACAGAATGCCTCCAGATGTGCATCAGAAACTACTACTTGTCTTCCTGGGAACGGTCAAAGCGTAGACTGTTTCAGACATTACTCAAATGGAGGAAAGTGCGCACGGTGACAGTTGTATTCAACCCCGAAGAAATTTCTGTGTTTCATCAACACTCTGATAGTCCACAGATTACAGAATGCCTCCAGATGTGCATCGGAAACTACTTCTGGTCTTCCAGGGAACGATCAAAGTGGAAGCTGTTGAGACACTTCTCCCATGGAGCAAAGTGCGCATGGTGACTGTTGTATTCAATCCCGATGCAATTTCAGTGTTTCATCAACACTCTCATAGTTCACAGAATACAGAATGCCTCCAGATGTGCATCAGAAACTACTACTGGACTTCCAGGAACCGAACAAAGCGTAGACTGTTTGAGACACTACTCCCACGGAGGAAAGTGCGCATGGTGACTGTTGTATGCAATCCCGATGCAATTTCTGTGTTTCATCAACACTCTGATACTCCACAGATTACCGAATGCCTCCAGATGTGCATAGGAAACTACTACTGGTCTTCCTGGGAACGATCAAAGCGTAGACTGTTTGAGACATTACTCCCATTGAGGATAGTGCACACGGTGACTGTTGTATTCAATCCGGATGCAATTTCTGTGTTCCATCAACAGACTGATTGTCCACATATTACAGAATGCCTCCAGATGTGCACAGGAAACTACTACTTGTCTTCCAAGGAACGATCAAAGCGTAGACTGTTTGAGACACTACTCCTATGGAGGAAAGTGCGCATGGTGACTGTTGTATTCAATCCCTATGTAATTTTAGTGTTTCATCAACACTCTGATAATCCACAGATCACAGAATGCCTCCAGATGTGCATCGGAAACTACTAATGGTCTTCCATGGAACGATTAAAGCGTAGACTCTTTGAGACATTACTCCCCTGGAGGAAAGTGCGCACGGTGACTGTTGTATTAAATCCCGATGCAATATCTGTGTTTCATCAGCACGCTGATACTTCACAGATTACAGAATGCCTCCAGATGTGCATCGGAAACTACTACTGGTCTTCCAGGGAACGATCAAAGCGTAGACTGTTTGAGACATTTCTCTCATGGAGGAAACTGCGCATATTGACTGTTGTATTCAATCCCAAGGCAATTTCTGTGTTTTATCAACAGTCTGATAGTCCACAGATTACAGAAAGCCTCCAGATGTGCATCGGAAACTACTACTGGTCTTCCAGGGAACGATCAAATCGTAGACTTTTTGAGACATTACTCCCATGGAGGAAAGTGTGCATGGTGACTGTTGTATTCAATCCCGCTGAAATTTCTGTGTTTCATCAACACTGTGATAGACCACAGTTTACAGAATGCCACCAGATGTGCATCGGAAACTACTAGTTGTCTTGCAGGGAACGATCAAAGCGTAGACTGTTTGAGACATTACTCCCATTGAGGATAGTGCACACGGTGACTGTTGTATTCAATCCGGATGCAATTTCTGTGTTCCATCAACAGACTGATTGTCCACATATTACAGAATGCCTCCAGATGTGCACCGGAAACTACTACTTGTCTTCCAAGGAACGATCAAAGCGTAGACTGTTTGAGACACTACTCCTATGGAGGAAAGTGCGCATGGTGACTGTTGTATTCAATCCCTATGCAATTTTAGTGTTTCATCAACACTCTGATAATCCACAGATCACAGAATGCCTCCAGATGTGCATCGGAAACTACTAATGGTCTTCCATGGAACGATTAAAGCGTAGACTCTTTGAGACATTACTCCCCTGGAGGAAAGTGCGCACGGTGACAGTTGTATTCAACCCCGAAGAAATTTCTGTGTTTCATCAACACTCTGATAGTCCACAGATAACAGAATGCTTCTAGATGTGCATCGGAAACTACTACTGGTCTTCCAGGGAACGATCAGAGCGTAGACTGTTTGAATCATTACTCCCCTGGAGGAATGTGGGCATAGTGACTGTTGTATTCAATCCCGATGCAATTTCTGTGTTTCATCAACACTCGATTAGTCCACTGATTTCAGAATGACTCCAGATGTGCATCGTAAACTACTACTGGTCTTCCAGGGATCGATCAAATCTTAGACTCTTTGAGACACTACTCCCATGGAGGAAAGTGCGCATGGTGACTGTTGTATTCAATCTCGATGCAATTTCTGTGTTTCATCAGCACTCTGATACTCCACAGATTACAGAATGCCTCCAGATGTGCATCGGAAGCTACTACTGTTCCTCCAGGGAACGATCAAAGCGTAGACTCTCTGAGACATTACTCCCGTTGATGAAAGTGCGCTTTGTGACTGTTGTATTCAATCCCGATGCAATTCTCTGTTTCATCAACACTCTGATAGTCCACAGATTACAGAATGCCACCATATGTGCATCGGAAACTACTACTGGTCTACCAGGGAACGATCAATGCGTAGACTGTTTGAGACATAACTCCCATGGAGGAAAGTGCGCATGGTGACTGTCGTATTCAATCCCGATTCAATTTCGGTGTTTCATCAACACTCTGATAGTCCACACATTACAGAATGCCTCCCTATGTGCATCGGAAACTACTACTGGTCTTCCAGAGAACGATCAAAGGGTAAACCCTTTGAGACATTACTCCCATGGAGGAAGGTGCGCACAGTGACTGTTGTATTAAATCCCGATGCAATATCTGTGTTTCATCAGCACGCTGATACTTCACAGATTACAGAATGCCTCCAGATGTGCATCGGAAACGACTACTGGTCTTCCAGGGAACGATCAAAGCGTAGACTGTTTGAGACATTTCTCTCATGGAGGAAACTGCGCATATTGACTGTTGTATTCAATCCCAAGGCAATTTCTGTGTTTTATCAAAAGTCTGGTAGTCCACAGATTACAGAATGCCTCCAGATGTGCATCGGAAACTACTACTGGTCTTCCAGGGAACGATCAAAGCGTAGACTTTTTGAGACATTACTCCCATGGAGGAAAGTGTGCATGGTGACTGTTGTATTCAATCCCGCTGAAATTTCTGTGTTTCATCAACACGCAGGTAGTAAAAAGATTATAGAATGCCTCCAGATGTACATCGGAAACTACTTCTGGTCTTCCAGGGAACGATCAAAGCGTAGACTGTTTTAGACATTACTCTAATGGAGGAAAGTGTAGGTGGTGCTTGTAGTATTCAATCCCGATGCAATTTCTGTGTTTCTTCAACACTCTGATACTCCACAGATTACAGAATGCCTCAAGGTGTGCATCGGAAACTACTGCTGGTCTTCCAGGGAACGATCAAAGCGTAGACAGTTTTAAACATTACCCCCATAGAGGAAAGTGCCGATGGTGACTGTTGTATTCAATCCCGATGCAATATCTGTGTTTCACTCTGATACTCCACAGATTACAGAATGCCTCCAGACGTGCATCGGGAACTACTACTTGTCTTCCCGGGAACGAGCAAATCCTAAACTTTTAGAGACATTACTACCATGGAGGAAGGTGCACATGGTGACAGTTGTATGCAATCCCGATGCAATTTCTGTGTTTCATCAACACTCTGATAGTCACAGATTACAGAATGCCTCCAGATGTCCATCGGAAATTGCTACTGGTCTTCCAGGGAACGATCAAAGCGCAAACTCTTGGAGACATTACTCCCATGGAGGAAGGTGCGCATGGCGACTGCTGTATTCAATCCCGATGCAATTTCTGTGTTTATCAACACTCTAACATTCCACAGACTACAGAATGCCTCCATATGTGCATCGGAAACTACTACTGGTATTCCAGGGAACGATCAAAGCGTAGACTGTTTGAGAATTACTCCCATGGAGGTAAGTGCGCACGGTGACTTTTGTATTCAATCGCGATGCAATATCTGTGTTTCATCAACACTCTTATAGTCCACAGATAACAGAAGCCTTCTAGATGTGCATCGGAAACTACTACTGGTCTTCCAGGGAACAATCAAAGCGTAGGCTGTTAGAAACATTACTCCCATGGTGCGCATGGTGACTGTTGTATTCAATCCCGATGCAATTTCTGTGTTTCATCAACACTCTGATAGTCCACACATTACAGAATGCCTCCAGATGTGCATCAGAAACTACTACTGGTATTCCAGGGAACGATCAAAGCGTAAACTCTTTGAGACAATTCTCCCATGGAGGAAAGTGCGCATGGTGACTGTAGTATTCAATCCCGATGCAATTTCTGTGTTTCATCAACACTCTGATACTCCACAGATTACAGAATGCCTCCAGATGATCATCGGAAACTACTACTGTTCTTCCATGGAACGATCAAAGCGTAGACTGTTTGAGACATTACTCCCATGGAGGAAAGTGCGCGTTGTGACTGTTGTATTCAATCCCGATGTAAATTCTGTGTTTCATCAACAATGTGATAGACCACAGTTTACAGAATGCCACCAGATGTGCATCGGAAACTACTAGTTGTCTTGCAGGGAACGATCAAAGCGTAGACTGTTTGAGACATTACTCCCGTGGAGGAAAGTGCGCGTTGTGACTGTTGTATTCAATCCCGAATCAATTTCTGTGTTTCATCAACACTCTGATAGTCCACAGATTACAGAATGCCACCAGATGTGCATCGGAAACTATACTGGTCTTCCAGGGAACGATCAAAGCGTAGAATGTTTGAGAATTACTCCCATGTAGGAAAGTGCGCATGGTGACTGTTGTATTAAATCCCGATGCAATTTCTGTGTTTCATCAACAGTCTTATAGTCCACAGATTACAGAATGCATCTAGATGTGCATCGGAAACTACTACTGGTCTTCCAGGGAACGATCAAAGCGTAGACTGTTTGAGACATTACTCCTATGGAGGAAAGTGAGCATGGTGACAGTTGTATTCAATCCCGATTCAATTTCTGTGTTTCATCAACAATCTGATAGTCCACAGATTACAGAATGCCACCAGATTTGCATCGCAAACTACTACTGGTCTTCCAGGGAACGATCAAAGCGTAGACTGTTTGAGACATTACTCCCATGGAGGAAAGTGCGCATGGTCACTGTTGTATTCAATCCCGAGGCAATTTCTGTGTTTCATCACCACTCTGATAGTCCACAGATTACAGAATGCCTCCAGATATGCATCGGTAGCTATTACTGGTCTTCCAGGGAACGATCAAAGCGTAGACTGTTTGAGACATTACTCTCATGGAGGAAACTGCGCATGGTGACTGTTGTATTCAATCCCGAGGCAATTTCTGTGTTTTATCAACAGTCTGATAGTCCACACATTACAGAATGCCTCCAGATGTGCATCGGAAACTACTACTGGCCTTCCAGTGAACGATCAAAGCGTAGACTGTTTGAGACATTACTCCCATCGGGGAAGGTGCGCATGGTGACTGTTGTAATCAATCCCGATGCAATTTCTGTGTTTCATCAACACTCTGATACTCCACAGATTACAGAATGCCTCCAGATGTGCATCGGAAACTGCTACTGGTCTTCCAGGGAACGATCAAAGCGTAGACAGTTTGAGACATTACCACCATGGAGGAAAGTGCGCATGGTGACTGTTGTACTCAATCCCGATGCAATTTCTGTGTTTCATCAACACTCTGATACTCCACAGATTACAGAATGCCTCCAGAAGTGCATCGGAAACTACTACTTGTCTTCCTGGGAACGATCAAAGCGTAGACTGTTTGAGACATTACTCCCATGGAGGAAAGTGCGCATGGTGACTGTTGTATTCAATCCCGATGCAATTTCTGCGTTTCATCAACACTCTGATAGTCCACAGATTACAGAATGCCTCCAGATGTGCATGGGAAACTACTTCTGGTCTTCCAGGGAACGATCGAAGCGTAAGCTGTTGAGACACTACTCCCATGGAGCAAAGTGCGCATGGTGACTGTTGTATTCAATCCCGATGCAATTTCAGTGTTTCATCAACACTCTCATAGTTCACAGAATACAGAATGCCTCCAGATGTGCATCAGAAACTACTACTGGACTTCCAGGAACCGAACAAAGCGTAGACTGTTTGAGACACTACTCCCACGGAGGAAAGTGCGCATGGTGACTGTTGTATGCAATCCCGATGCAATTTCTGTGTTTCATCAACACTCTGATACTCCACAGATTACCGAATGCCTCCAGATGTGCATAGGAAACTACTACTGGTCTTCCTGGGAACGATCAAAGCGTAGACTGTTTGAGGCATTACTCCCATGGAGGAAAGTGCACATGGTGACTGTTGCATTCTATCCCGATGAAATTTCGTTGTCTCATCAACACTCTGATAGTCCACAGATTACAGAATGCCTCCAGATGTGCATCGGAATCTTCTTCTGGTCTTCCAGTGAACGATCAAAGCGTAGACTGTTTGAGGCATTACTCCCATGGAGGAAAGTGCGCATGGTGACTGTTGTATTCAGTCCCGATGCAATTTCTGTGTTTCATCAACACTCGATTAGTCCACAGATATCAGAATGACTCCAGATGTGCATCGTAAACTACTACTGGTCTTCCAGGGATTCGTCAAATCTTAGACTCTTTGAGACATTACCCCCATGGAGGAAAGTGCTCATGGTGATTGCTGTATTCAATCCCGATGCAATTTCTGTGTTTCATCAACACTCTGATAGTCCACCGATTACAGAAAGCCTCCATATGTGCATCGGAAACTACTACTGGTCTTCCAGGGAACGGTCAAAGCGTAGACTGTTTGAGACCTTACTCCCATGGAGGAAAGTGCGCATGGTGACTGTTGTATTCAATCCCGATGCAATTTCTGTGTTTCATCAACACTCTGATAATCCACAGATTTCAGAATGCCTCCAGATGTGCATCGGAAACTACTACTGGTCTTCAAGGGAACGATCAAAGCGTAGACTGTTAGAGACATTACTCCCATGGAGGAAGGTGCGCATGGTGACTGTTGTCTTCAGTCCCGATGCAATTTCTGTGTTTCATCAACACTCTGATTGTCCACAGATTACAGAATGCTTCCAGATGTGCATCGGAAACTACTACTGGTCTTCCAGGGAACGATCAATGCGTAGAATGTTTGAGAATTACTCCCATGGAGGTAAGTGCGCATGGTGACTGTTGTATTCAATCCCGATGCAGTTTCTGTGTTTCATCAACACTCTTATAGTCCACAGATAACAGAATGCTTCTAGATGTGCTTCGGAAACTACTACTGGTCTTCCAGGGAACGATCAGAGCGTAGACTGTTTGAAACATTACTCCCCTGGAGGAATGTGCGCATAGTGACTGTTGTATTCAATCCCGATGCAATTTCTGTGTTTCATCAACACTCGTTTAGTCCACAGATTTCAGAATGACTCCAGATGTGCATCGTAAACTACTACTGGTCTTCCAGGGATCGATCAAATCTTAGACTCTTTGAGACACTACTCCCATGGAGGAAAGTGCGCATGGTGACTGTTGTATTCAATCTCGATGCAATTTCTGTGTTTCATCAACACTCTGATACAACACAGATTACAGAATGCCTCCAGATGTGCATCGGAAACTACTACTGTTCCTCAGGGAACGATCAAAGCGTAGACCCTCTGAGACATTACTCCCGTTGAGGAAAGTGCGCGTTGTGACTGTTGTATTCAATCCCGATGCAATTCTCTGTTTCATCAACACTCTGATAGTCCACAGATTACAGAATGCCACCATATGTGCATCGGAAACTACTACTGGTCTACCAGGGAACGATAAAAGCGTAGAATGTTTGAAAATTACTCCCATGGAGGAAAGTGCACATGGTGACTGTTGTATTCAATCCCGATGCAATTTCTGTGTTTCATCAAAACTCTGATAGTCCACACATTACAGATTGCCTCCAGATGAGCATCAGAAACTACTACTGGTATTCCAGGGAACGATCAAACCGTAAACTCTTTGAGACATTACTCCCATGGAGGAAAGTGCGCATGGTGACTGTTGTATTCAATCCCGATGCAATTTCTGTGTTTCATCAACACTCTGATACTCGACAGATTACAGAATGCCTCCAGATGTGCATCGCAAACTACTACTGGTCTTCCAGGGAACGATCAATGCGTAGACTGTTTGAGACATAACTCCCATGGAGGAAAGTGCGCATGGTGACTGTTGTATTCAATCCCGATTCAATTTCGGTGTTTCATCAACACTCTTATAGTCCACACATTACAGAATGCGTCCCTATGTGCATCGGAAACTACTACTGGTCTTCCAGAGAACGATCAAAGGGTAAACACTTTGAGACATTACTCCCACAGAGGAAGGTGCGCACAGTGACTGTTGTATTAAATCCCGATGCAATATCTGTGTTTCATCAGCACTCTGATACTTCACAGATTACAGAATGCCTCCAGATGTGCATCGGAAACTACTACTGGTCTTCCAGGGAACGATCAAAGCGTAGACTGTTTGAGACATTTCTCTCATGGAGGAAACTGCGCATGGTGACTGTTGTATTCAATCCCAAGGCAATTACTGTGTTTTATCAACAGTCTGATAGTCCACAGATTACAGAATGCCTCCAGATGTGCATCGGAAACTACTACTGGTCTTCCAGGGAACGATCAAAGCGTAGACTTTTTGAGACATTACTCCCATGGAGGAAAGTGTGCATGGTGACTGTTGTATTCAATCCCGCTGAAATTTCTGTGTTTCATCAACACGCAGATAGTAAAAAGATTATAGAATGCCTCCAGATGTACATCGGAAACTACTTCTGGTCTTCCAGGGAACGATCAAAGCGTAGACTGTTTTAGACAGTACTCTAATGGAGGAAAGTGCAGGTGGAGCTTGTAGTATTCAATCCCGATGAAATTTCTGTGTTTCTTCAACACTCTGATACTCCACAGATTACAGAATGCCTCAAGGTGTGCATCGGAAACTACTACTGGTCTTCTAGGGAACGATCAAAGCGTAGACAGTTTGAGACATTACCCCCATAGAGGAAAGTGCGGATGGTGACTGTTGTATTCAAGCCCGATGCAATATCTGTGTTTCACTCTGATACTCCACAGATTACAGAATGCCTCCAGATGTGCATCAGAAACTACTACTGGTATTCCAGGGAACGATCAAAGCGTAAACTCTTTGAGACAATACTCCCATGGAGGAAAGTGCGCATGGTGACTGTAGTATTCAATCCCGATGCAATTTCTGTGTTTCATCAACACTCTGATACTCCATAGATTACAGAATGCCTCCAGATGTTCATCGGAAACTACTACTGTTCTTCCATGGAACGATCAAAGCGTAGACTGTTTGAGACATTACTCCCATGGAGGAAGGTGCGCGTTGTGACTGTTGTATTCAATCCCGATGCAAACTCTGTGTTTCATCAACACTGTGATAGACCACAGTTTACAGAATGCCCCCAGATGTGCATCGGAAACTACTAGTGGTCTTGCAGGGAACGATCAATGCGTAGACTGTTTGAGACATTACTCCCGTGGAGGAAAGTGCGCGTTGTGACTGTTGTATTCAATCCCGATGCAATTTCTGTGTTTCATCAACACTCTGATAGTCCACAGATTACAGAATGCCACCAGATGTGCATCGGAAACTACTACTGGTCTTCTAGGGAACGATCAAAGCGTAGAATGTTTGAGAATTACTCCCATGTAGGAAAGTGCGCATGGTGACTGTTGTATTTAATCCCGATGCAATTTCTGTGTTTCATCAACAGTCCTATAGTCCACAGATTACAGAATGCCACCAGATGTCCATCGGAAACTACTACTGGCCTTCCAGTGAACGATCAAAGCGTAGACAGTTTGAGACATTACTCCCATGGAGGAAAGTGCGCATGGTGACTGTTGTAATCAATCCCGATGCAATTTCTGTGTTTCATCAACACTCTGATACTCCACAGATTACAGAATGCCTCCAGATGTGCATCGGAAACTACTACTGGTCTTCCAGGGAACGATCAAAGCGTAGACAGTTTGAGACATTACCACCATGGAGGAAAGTGCGCATGGTGAATGTTGTATTCAATCCCGATGCAATTTCTGTGTTTCATCAACACTCTGATACTCCACAGATTACAGAATGCCTCCAGAAGTGCATCTGAAACTACTACTTGTCTTCCTGGGAACGATCAAAGCGTAGACTGTTTGAGACATTACTCCCATGGAGGAAAGTGCGCATGGTGACTGTTGTATTCAATCCCGATGACATTTCTGTGTTTCATCAACACTCTGATAGTCCACAGATTACAGAATGCCTCCAGATGTGCATCGGAAACTACTACTGGACTTCCAGGGAACGATCAAATCGCAGACTGTTTGAGACATTACTCCCATGGAGGAAAGTGCGCATGGTGACTGTTGTATTCAATCCCGATGCAATTTCTGCGTTTCATCAACACTCTGATACTCCACAGATTACAGAATGCCTCCAGATGTGCATCAGAAACTACTACTTGTCTTCCTGGGAACGGTCAAAGCGTAGACTGTTTGAGACATTACTCAAATGGAGGAAAGTGCGCACGGTGACAGTTGTATTCAACCCCGAAGAAATTTCTGTGTTTCATCAACACTCTGATAGTCCACAGATTACAGAATGCCTCCAGATGTGCATCGGAAACTACTTCTGGTCTTCCAGGGAACGATCAAAGTGGAAGCTGTTGAGACACTTCTCCCATGGAGCAAAGTGCGCATGGTGACTGTTGTATTCAATCCCGATGCAATTTCAGTGTTTCATCAACACTCTCATAGTTCACAGAATACAGAATGCCTCCAGATGTGCATCAGAAACTACTACTGGACTTCCAGGAACCGAACAAAGCGTAGACTGTTTGAGACACTACTCCTATGGAGGAAAGTGCGCATGGTGACTGTTGTATTCAATCCCTATGCAATTTTAGTGTTTCATCAACACTCTGATAATCCACAGATCACAGAATGCCTCCAGATGTGCATCGGAAACTACTAATGGTCTTCCATGGAACGATTAAAGCGTAGACTCTTTGAGACATTACTCCCCTGGAGGAAAGTGCGCACGGTGACTGTTGTATTAAATCCTGATGCAATATCTGTGTTTCATCAGCACGCTGATACTTCACAGATTACAGAATGCCTCCAGATGTGCATCGGAAACTACTACTGGTCTTCCAGGGAACGATCAAAGCGTAGACTGTTTGAGACATTTCTCTCATGGAGGAAACTGCGCATATTGACTGTTGTATTCAATCCCAAGGCAATTTCTGTGTTTTATCAACAGTCTGATAGTCCACAGATTACAGAATGCCTCCAGATGTGCATCGGAAACTACTACTGGTCTTCCAGGGAACGATCAAATCGTAGACTTTTTGAGACATTACTCCCATGGAGGAAAGTGTGCATGGTGACTGTTGTATTCAATCCCGCTGAAATTTCTGTGTTTCATCAACACGCAGGTAGTAAAAAGATTATAGAATGCCTCCAGATGTACATCGGAAGCTACTTCTGGTCTTCCAGGGAACGATCAAAGCGTAGACTGTTTTAGACATTACTCTAATGGAGGAAAGTGTAGGTGGTGCTTGTAGTATTCAATCCCGATGCAATTTCTGTGTTTCTTCAACACTCTGATACTCCACAGATTACAGAATGCCTCAAGGTGTGCATCGGAAACTACTGCTGGTCTTCCAGGGAACGATCAAAGCGTAGACAGTTTTAGACATTACCCCCATAGAGGAAAGTGCCGATGGTGACTGTTGTATTCAATCCCGATGCGATATCTGTGTTTCACTCTGATACTCCACAGATTACAGAATGCCTCCAGACGTGCATCGGGAACTACTACTTGTCTTCCCGGGAACGAGCAAATCCTAAACTTTTAGAGACATTACTACCATGGAGGAAGGTGCACATGGTGACAGTTGTATGCAATCCCGATGCAATTTCTGTGTTTCATCAACACTCTGATAGTCACAGATTACAGAATGCCTCCAGATGTCCATCGGAAATTGCTACTGGTCTTCCAGGGAACGATCAAAGCGTAAACTCTTGGAGACATTACTCCCATGGAGGAAGGTGCGCATGGCGACTGCTGTATTCAATCCCGATGCAATTTCTGTGTTTATCAACACTCTAACATTCCACAGACTACAGAATGCCTCCATATGTGCATCGGAAACTACTACTGGTATTCCAGGGAACGATCAAAGCGTAGACTGTTTGAGAATTACTCCCATGGAGGTAAGTGCGCACGGTGACTTTTGTATTCAATCGCGATGAAATTTCTGTGTTTCATCAACACTCTTATAGTCCACAGATAACAGAATCCTTCTAGATGTGCATCGGAAACTACTACTGGTCTTCCAGGGAACGATCAAAGCGTAGGCTGTTAGAAACATTACTCCCATGGTGCGCATGGTGACTGTTGTATTCAATCCCGATGCAATTTCTGTGTTTCATCAACACTCTGATAGTCCACACATTACAGAATGCCTCCAGATGTGCATCAGAAACTACTACTGGTATTCCAGGGAACGATCAAAGCGTAAACTCTTTGAGACAATACTCCCATGGAGGAAAGTGCGCATGGTGACTGTAGTATTCAATCCCGATGCAATTTCTGTGTTTCATCAACACTCTGATACTCCACAGATTACAGAATGCCTCCAGATGTTCATCGGAAACTACTACTGTTCTTCCATGGAACGATCAAAGCGTAGACTGTTTGAGACATTACTCCCATGGAGGAAAGTGCGCGTTGTGACTGTTGTATTCAATCCCGATGCAAATTCTGTGTTTCATCAACACTGTGATAGACCACAGTTTACAGAATGCCACCAGATGTGCATCGGAAACTACTAGTTGTCTTGCAGGGAACGATCAAAGCGTAGACTGTTTGAGACATTACTCCCATTGAGGATAGTGCACACGGTGACTGTTGTATTCAATCCGGATGCAATTTCTGTGTTCCATCAACAGACTGATTGTCCACATATTACAGAATGCCTCCAGATGTGCACCGGAAACTACTACTTGTCTTCCAAGGAACGATCAAAGCGTAGACTGTTTGAGACACTACTCCTATGGACTAAAGTGCGCATGGTGACTGTTGTATTCAATCCCTATGCAATTTTAGTGTTTCATCAACACTCTGATAATCCACAGATCACAGAATGCCTCCAGATGTGCATCGGAAACTACTAATGGTCTTCCATGGAACGATTAAAGCGTAGACTCTTTGAGACATTACTCCCCTGGAGGAAAGTGCGCATGGTGACAGTTGTATTCAACCCCGAAGAAATTTCTGTGTTTCATCAACACTCTGATAGTCCACAGATAACAGAATGCTTCTAGATGTGCATCGGAAACTACTACTGGTCTTCCAGGGAACGATCAGAGCGTAGACTGTTTGAATCATTACTCCCCTGGAGGAATGTGGGCATAGTGACTGTTGTATTCAATCCCGATGCAATTTCTGTGTTTCATCAACACTCGATTAGTCCACTGATTTCAGAATGACTCCAGATGTGCATCGTAAACTACTACTGGTCTTCCAGGGATCGATCAAATCTTAGACTCTTTGAGACACTACTCCCATGGAGGAAAGTGCGCATGGTGACTGTTGTATTCAATCTCGATTCAATTTCTGTGTTTCATCAGCACTCTGATACTCCACAGATTACAGAATGCCTCCAGATGTGCATCGGAAGCTACTACTGTTCCTCCAGGGAACGATCAAAGCGTAGACTCTCTGAGACATTACTCCCGTTGAGGAAAGTGCGCTTTGTGACTGTTGTATTCAATCCCGATGCAATTCTCTGTTTCATCAACACTCTGATAGTCCACAGATTACAGAATGCCACCATATGTGCATCGGAAACTACTACTGGTCTACCAGGGAACGATCAATGCGTAGACTGTTTGAGACATAACTCCCATGGAGGAAAGTGCGCATGGTGACTGTCGTATTCAATCCCGATTCAATTTCGGTGTTTCATCAACACTCTGATAGTCCACACATTACAGAATGCCTCCCTATGTGCATCGGAAACTACTACTGGTCTTCCAGAGAACGATCAAAGGGTAAACCCTTTGAGACATTACTCCCATGGAGGAAGGTGCGCACAGTGACTGTTGTATTAAATCCCGATGCAATATCTGTGTTTCATCAGCACGCTGATACTTCACAGATTACAGAATGCCTCCAGATGTGCATCGGAAACGACTACTGGTCTTCCAGGGAACGATCAAAGCGTAGACTGTTTGAGACATTTCTCTCATGGAGGAAACTGCGCATATTGACTGTTGTATTCAATCCCAAGGCAATTTCTGTGTTTTATCAACAGTCTGATAGTCCACAGATTACAGAATGCCTCCAGATGTTCATCGGAAACTACTACTGTTCTTCCATGGAACGATCAAAGCCTAGACTGTTTGAGACATTACTCCCATGGAGGAAAGTGCGCGTTGTGACTGTTGTATTCAATCCCGATGCAAATTCTGTGTTTCATCAACACTGTGATAGACCACAGTTTACAGAATGCCACCAGATGTGCATCGGAAACTACTAGTTGTCTTGCAGGGAACGATCAAAGCGTAGACTGTTTGAGACATTACTCCCGTGGAGGAAAGTGCGCGTTGTGACTGTTGTATTCAATCCCGAATCAATTTCTGTGTTTCATCAACACTCTGATAGTCCACAGATTACAGAATGCCACCAGATGTGCATCGGAAACTACTACTGGTCTTCCAGGGAACGATCAAAGCGTAGAATGTTTGAGAATTACTCCCATGTAGGGAAGTGCGCATGGTGACTGTTGTATTTAATCCCGATGCAATTTCTGTGTTTCATCAACAGTCTTATAGTCCACAGATTACAGAATGCATCTAGATGTGCATCGGAAACTACTACTGGTCTTCCAGGGAACGATCAAAGCGTAGACTGTTTGAGACATTACTCCTATGGAGGAAAGTGAGCATGGTGACAGTTGTATTCAATCCCGATTCAATTTCTGTGTTTCATCAACAATCTGATAGTCCACAGATTACAGAATGCCACCAGATTTGCATCGCAAACTACTACTGGTCTTCCAGGGAACGATCAAAGCGTAGACTGTTTGAGACATTACTCCCATGGAGGAAAGTGCGCATGGTGACTGTTGTATTCAATCCCGATGCAATTTCTGTGTTTCATCACCACTCTGATAGTCCACAGATTACAGAATGCCTCCAGATATGCATCGGTAGCTATTACTGGTCTTCCAGGGAACGATCAAAGCGTAGACTGTTTGAGACATTACTCTCATGGAGGAAACTGCGCATGGTGACTGTTGTATTCAATCCCGAGGCAATTTCTGTGTTTTATCAACAGTCTGATAGTCCACAGATTACAGAATGCCTCCAGATGTGCATCGGAAACTACTACTGGCCTTCCAGTGAACGATCAAAGCGTAGACTGTTTGAGACATTACTCCCATCGGGGAAGGTGCGCATGGTGACTGTTGTAATCAATCCCGATGCAATTTCTGTGTTTCATCAACACTCTGATACTCCACAGATTACAGAATGCCTCCAGATGTGCATCGGAAACTGCTACTGGTCTTCCAGGGAACGATCAAAGCGTAGACAGTTTGAGACATTACCACCATGGAGGAAAGTGCGCATGGTGACTGTTGTACTCAATCCCGAAGCAATTTCTGTGTTTCATCAACACTCTGATACTCCACAGATTACAGAATGCCTCCAGAAGTGCATCGGAAACTACTACTTGTCTTCCTGGGAACGATCAAAGCGTAGACTGTTTGAGACATTACTCCCATGGAGGAAAGTGCGCATGGTGACTGTTGTATTCAATCCCGATGCAATTTCTGCGTTTCATCAACACTCTGATAGTCCACAGATTACAGAATGCCTCCAGATGTGCATGGGAAACTACTTCTGGTCTTCCAGGGAACGATCGAAGCGTAAGCTGTTGAGACACTACTCCCATGGAGCAAAGTGCGCATGGTGACTGTTGTATTCAATCCCGATGCAATTTCAGTGTTTCATCAACACTCTCATAGTTCACAGAATACAGAATGCCTCCAGATGTGCATCAGAAACTACTACTGGACTTCCAGGAACCGAACAAAGCGTAGACTGTTTGAGACACTACTCCCACGGAGGAAAGTGCGCAGGGTGACTGTTGTATGCAATCCCGATGCAATTTCTGTGTTTCATCAACACTCTGATACTCCACAGATTACCGAATGCCTCCAGATGTGCATAGGAAACTACTACTGGTCTTCCTGGGAACGATCAAAGCGTAGACTGTTTGAGGCATTACTCCCATGGAGGAAAGTGCACATGGTGACTGTTGCATTCTATCCCGATGAAATTTCGTTGTCTCATCAACACTCTGATAGTCCACAGATTACAGAATGCCTCCAGATGTGCATCGGAATCTTCTTCTGGTCTTCCAGTGAACGATCAAAGCGTAGACTGTTTGAGGCATTACTCCCATGGAGGAAAGTGCGCATGGTGACTGTTGTATTCAATCCCGATGCAATTTCTGTGTTTCATCAACACTCTGATAGTCCACAGAGTATAGAATGCCTCTAGATGTGCATCGGAAACTACTACTGGTCTTCCAGGGAACGATCAAAGCGTAGACTGTTTGAGACATTACTCCCATTGAGGATAGTGCACACGGTGACTGTTGTATTCAATCCGGATGCAATTTCTGAGTTCCATCAACAGACTGATTGTCCACATATTACAGAATGCCTCCAGATGTGCACCGGAAACTACTACTTGTCTTCCAAGGAACGATCAAAGCGTAGACTGTTTGAGACACTACTCCTATGGAGGAAAGTGCGCATGGTGACTGTTGTATTCAATCCCTATGCAATTTTAGTGTTTCATCAACACTCTGATAATCCACAGATCACAGAATGCCTCCAGATGTGCATCGGAAACTACTAATGGTCTTCCATGGAACGATTAAAGCGTAGACTCTTTGAGACATTACTCCCCTGGAGGAAAGTGCGCACGGTGACAGTTGTATTCAACCCCGAAGAAATTTCTGTGTTTCATCAAACTCTGATAGTCCACAGACTACAGAATGCCTCCAGATGTGCATCGGAAACTACTTCTGGTCTTCCAGGGATTGATAAATGCGTAAGCTGTTGAAACACTACTCCCATGGAGCAAAGTGCGCATGGTGAATGTTGTATTCAATCCCGATGCAATTTCAGTGTTTCATCAACACTCTCATAGTTCACAGAATACAGAATGCCTCCAGATGTGCATCAGAAACTACTACTGGACTTCCAGGAAACGAACAAAGCGTAGACTGTTTGAGACACTACTCCCACGGAGGAAAATGCGCATGGAGACTGTTGTATGCAATCCCGATGCAATTTCTGTGTTTCATCAACACTCTGAAACTCCACAGATTACCGAATGCCTCCAGATGTGCATCGGAAACTACTACTGGTCTTCCTGGGAACGATCAAAGCGTAGACTGTTTGAGGCATTACTCCCATGGAGGAAAGTGCACATGGTGACTGTTGCACTCTATCCCGATGAAATTTCGGTGTCTCATCAACACTCTGATAGTCTACAGATTACAGAATGCCTCCAGATGTGCATCGGAAACTTTTTCTGGTCTTCCAGAGAACGATCAAAGCGTAGACTGTTTGAGACATTAATCCCATGGAGGAAAGTGCGCATGGTGACTGTTGTATTCAATCCCGATGCAATTTCTGTGTTTCATCAACACTCTGATAGTCCACAGAGTATAGAATGCCTCCAGATGTGCATCGGAAACTACTACTGGTCTTCCAGGGAACGATCAAAGCGTAGACTGTTTGAGACATTACTCCCATTGAGGATAGTGCACACGGTGACTGTTGTATTCAATCCGGATGCAATTTCTGTGTTCCATCAACAGACTGATTGTCCACATATTATAGAATGCCTCCAGATGTGCATCGGAAACTACTACTTGTCTTCCAGGGAACGATCAAAGCGTAGACTGTTTGAGACACTACTCCTATGGAGGAAAGTGCGCATGGTGACTGTTGTATTCAATCCCGAAGCATTTTCTGTGTTTCATTAACACTCTGATAGTCCACAGATTACAGAATGCCCCAGATGTGCATCGGAAACTATTACTGGTCTTCCAGGGAACGATCAAAGCGTAGAATGTTTGAGAATTACTCCCATGGAGGAAAGTGCGCATGGTGACTGTTGTATTCAATCCCGATGCAATTTCTGTGTTTCATCAACACTCTGATACCCCACAGATTACAGAATGCATCCAGATGTGCATCGGAGACTACTACTGTTCTTCCAGGGAACGATCAAAGCGTAGACTGTTTGAGACATTACCCCCGTGGAGGAAACTGCGCGTTGTGACTGTTGTATTCAATCCCAATGCAATTTCTGTGTTTCATCAACACTCTGATACTCCACAGATTACAGAATGCCACCAGATGTGCATCGGAAACTACTACTGGTCTACCAGGGAACGATCAAAGCGTAGAATGTTTGAGAATTACTCCCATGGAGGAAAGTGCGCATGGTGACTGTTGTATTCAATCCCTACGCAATTTCTGTGTTTCATCAACACTCAGTTAGTCCACAGATATCAGAATGCCTCCAGATGTGCATCGGAAACTACTACTGGTCTTCCAGGGAACGATCAAAGCGTAGACTGTTAGAGACATTACTCGCATGTAGGAAAGTGCGCATGGTGACTGTTGTATTCAATCCCGATGCAAATTCTGTGTTTCATCAACACTCTGATAGACCACAGTTTACAGAATGCCACCAGATGTGCATCGGAAACTACTACTCGTCTTCCAAGGAACGATCAAAGAGTAGACTGTTTGAGCATTGCTCCCATTGAGGAAAGTGCGCATGATGACTGTTATATTCAATCCCGAAGCAATATCTGTGTTTCATCAACACTCTGATAGTCCACACATTACAGAATGCCTCCAGATGTGCATCAGAAACTACTACTGGTATTCCAGGGAACGATCAAAGCGTAAACTCATTGAGACATTACTCCCATGGAGGAAAGTGTGCATGGTGACTGTTGTATTCAATCCCGATTCAATTTCTGAGTTTCATCAACACTCTGATACTCCACAGTTTACAGAATGCCTCCAGATGTGCATCGCAAACTACTACTGGTCTTCCAGGGAACGATCAAAGAGTAGACTGTGTGAGACATAACTCCCATGGAGGAAAGATAACATGGTGACTGTTGTATTCAATCCCGATGCAATTTCCGTGTTTCATCAACACTCTGATAGTCCACAGATTACAGAATGCCTCCAGATGTGCATCGGAAACTACTACTGGTCTTCCAGGGAACGATCAAAGCGTAGACTGTTAGAGACATTACTCGCATGGAGGAAAGTGCGCATGGTGACTGTTGTATTCAATCCCGATGCAAATTCTGTGTTTCATCAACACTCTGATAGACCACAGTTTACAGAATGCCACCAGATGTGCATCGGAAACTACTACTGGTCTTCCAGGGAACGATCAAAGCGTAGAATGTTTCAGACATTACTCCCATGTAGGAAAGTGCGCATGGTGACTGTTGTATTCAATCCCGATGCAATTTCTGTGTTTCATCAACAGTCTTATAGTCCACAGATTACATAATGCTTCTAGATGTGCATCGGAAACTACTACTGGTCTTCCAGGGAACGATCAAAGCGTAGATTGTTTGAGACATTACTCCCTTGGAGGAAAGTGCGCATGGTGACTGTTGTATTCAATCCCGATGCAATTTCCGTGTTTCATCAACACTCAGTTAGTCCACAAATTTTAGAATGCCTCCACATGTGCGTCGGAAATTACTACTGGTCTTCCAGGGAACGATCAAAGCGTAGACTGTTTCAGACATTGCTCCCATTGAGGAAAGTGCGCGTGATGACTGTTGTTTTCAATCCCGAAGCAATTTCTGTGTTTCATCAACACTCTGATAGTCCACACATTACAGAATGCATCCAGATGTGCATCAGAAACTACTACTGGTATTCCAGGTAACGATGGAAGCGTAAACTCTTTGAGACATTACTCACATGGAGGAAAGTGCGCATGGTGACTGTTGTATTCAATCCCGATGCAATTTCTGTGTTTCATCAACACTCTGATACTCCACAGATTACAGAATGCCTCCAGATGTGCATCGGAAACTACTACTGGTCTACCAGGGAACGATCAAAGCGTAGAATGTTTGAGACATTTCTCTCATGGAGGAAACTGCGCATGGTGACTGTTGTATTCAATCCCAAGGCAATTTCTGTGTTTTATCAACAGTCTGATAGTCCACAGATTACAGAATGCCTCCAGATGTGCATCGGAAACTACTACTGGTCTTCCAGGGAACGATCAAATCGTAGACTTTTTGAGAAATTACTCCCATGGAGGAAAGTGTGCATGGTGACTGTTGTATTCAATCCCGCTGAAATTTCTGTGTTTCATCAACACGCAGGTAGTAAAAAGATTATAGAATGCATCCAGATGTAAATCGGAAACTACTTCTGGTCTTCCAGGGAACGATCAAAGCGTAGACTGTTTTAGACATTACTCTAATGGAGGAAAGTGCAGGTGGTGCTTGTAGTATTCAATCCCGATGCAATTTCTGTGTTTCTTCAACACTCTGATACTCCACAGATTACAGAATGCCTCAAGGTGTGCATCGGAAACTACTACTGGTCTTCCAGGGAACGATCAAAGCGTAGACAGTTTGAGACATTACCCCCATAGAGGAAAGTGCCGATGGTGACTGTTGTATTCAATCCCGATGCAATATCTGTGTTTCACTCTGGTAGTCCACAGATTACAGAATGCCTCCAGACGTGCATCGGGAACTACTACTTGTCTTCCCGGGAACGAGCAAATCCTAAACTTTTAGAGACATTACTACCATGGAGGAAGGTGCGCATGGCGACTGCTGTATTCAATCCCGATGCAATGTCTGTGTTTATCAACACTCTAACATTCCACAGACTACAGAATGCCTCCATATGTGCATCGGAAACTACTACTGGTCTTCCAGGGAACGATCAAAGCGTAGACTGTTTGAGACATTACTCCCATCGGGGAAGGTGCGCATGGTGACTGTTGTAATCAATCCCGATGCAATTTCTGTGTTTCATCAACACTCTGATACTCCACAGATTACAGAATGCCTCCAGATGTGCATCGGAAACTACTACTGGTCTTCCAGGGAACGATCAAAGCGTAGACAGTTTGAGACATTACCACCATGGAGGAAAGTGCGCATGGTGAATGTTGTATTCAATCCCGATGCAATTTCTGTGTTTCATCAACACTCTGATACTCCACAGATTACAGAATGCCTCCAGAAGTGCATCGGAAACTACTACTTGTCTTCCTGGGAACGATCAAAGCGTAGACTGTTTGAGACATTACTCCCATGGAGGAAAGTGCGCATGGTGACTGTTGTATTCAATCCCGATGACATTTCTGTGTTTCATCAACACTCTGATAGTCCACAGATTACAGAATGCCTCCAGATGTGCATCGGAAACTACTACTGGACTTCCAGGGAACGATCAAATCGCAGACTGTTTGAGACATTACTCCCATGGAGGAAAGTGCGCATGGTGACTGTTGTATTCAATCCCGATGCAATTTCTGCGTTTCATCAACACTCTGATACTCCACAGATTACAGAATGCCTCCAGATGTGCATCAGAAACTATTACTTGTCTTCCTGGGAACGGTCAAAGCGTAGACTGTTTGAGACATTACTCAAATGGAGGAAAGTGCGCACGGTGACAGTTGTATTCAACCCCGAAGAAATTTCTGTGTTTCATCAACACTCTGATAGTCCACAGATTACAGAATGCCTCCAGATGTGCATCGGAAACTACTTCTGGTCTTCCAGGGAACGATCAAAGTGGAAGCTGTTGAGACACTTCTCCCATGGAGCAAAGTGCGCATGGTGACTGTTGTATTCAATCCCGATGCAATTTCAGTGTTTCATCAACACTCTCATAGTTCACAGAATACAGAATGCCTCCAGATGTGCATCAGAAACTACTACTGGACTTCCAGGAACCGAACAAAGCGTAGACTGTTTGAGACACTACTCCCACGGAGGAAAGTGCGCATGGTGACTGTTGTATTCAATCCCGATGCAAATTCTGTGTTTCATCAACACTCTGATAGACCACAGTTTACAGAATGCCACCAGATGTGCATCGGAAACTACTACTGGTCTTCCAGGGAACGATCAAAGCGTAGAATGTTTCAGACATTACTCCCATGTAGGAAAGTGCGCATGGTGACTGTTGTATTCAATCCCGATGCAATTTCTGTGTTTCATCAACAGTCTTATAGTCCACAGATTACATAATGCTTCTAGATGTGCATCGGAAACTACTACTGGTCTTCCAGGGAACGATCAAAGCGTAGATTGTTTGAGACATTACTCCCTTGGAGGAAAGTGCGCATGGTGACTGTTGTATTCAATCCCGATGCAATTTCCGTGTTTCATCAACACTCAGTTAGTCCACAAATTTTAGAATGCCTCCACATGTGCGTCGGAAATTACTACTGGTCTTCCAGGGAACGATCAAAGCGTAGACTGTTTCAGACATTGCTCCCATTGAGGAAAGTGCGCGTGATGACTGTTGTTTTCAATCCCGAAGCAATTTCTGTGTTTCATCAACACTCTGATAGTCCACACATTACAGAATGCATCCAGATGTGCATCAGAAACTACTACTGGTATTCCAGGTAACGATGGAAGCGTAAACTCTTTGAGACATTACTCACATGGAGGAAAGTGCGCATGGTGACTGTTGTATTCAATCCCGATGCAATTTCTGTGTTTCATCAACACTCTGATACTCCACAGATTACAGAATGCCTCCAGATGTGCATCGGAAACTACTACTGGTCTACCAGGGAACGATCAAAGCGTAGAATGTTTGAGACATTTCTCTCATGGAGGAAACTGCGCATGGTGACTGTTGTATTCAATCCCAAGGCAATTTCTGTGTTTTATCAACAGTCTGATAGTCCACAGATTACAGAATGCCTCCAGATGTGCATCGGAAACTACTACTGGTCTTCCAGGGAACGATCAAATCGTAGACTTTTTGAGAAATTACTCCCATGGAGGAAAGTGTGCATGGTGACTGTTGTATTCAATCCCGCTGAAATTTCTGTGTTTCATCAACACGCAGGTAGTAAAAAGATTATAGAATGCATCCAGATGTAAATCGGAAACTACTTCTGGTCTTCCAGGGAACGATCAAAGCGTAGACTGTTTTAGACATTACTCTAATGGAGGAAAGTGCAGGTGGTGCTTGTAGTATTCAATCCCGATGCAATTTCTGTGTTTCTTCAACACTCTGATACTCCACAGATTACAGAATGCCTCAAGGTGTGCATCGGAAACTACTACTGGTCTTCCAGGGAACGATCAAAGCGTAGACAGTTTGAGACATTACCCCCATAGAGGAAAGTGCCGATGGTGACTGTTGTATTCAATCCCGATGCAATATCTGTGTTTCACTCTGGTAGTCCACAGATTACAGAATGCCTCCAGACGTGCATCGGGAACTACTACTTGTCTTCCCGGGAACGAGCAAATCCTAAACTTTTAGAGACATTACTACCATGGAGGAAGGTGCGCATGGCGACTGCTGTATTCAATCCCGATGCAATGTCTGTGTTTATCAACACTCTAACATTCCACAGACTACAGAATGCCTCCATATGTGCATCGGAAACTACTACTGGTCTTCCAGGGAACGATCAAAGCGTAGACTGTTTGAGACATTACTCCCATCGGGGAAGGTGCGCATGGTGACTGTTGTAATCAATCCCGATGCAATTTCTGTGTTTCATCAACACTCTGATACTCCACAGATTACAGAATGCCTCCAGATGTGCATCGGAAACTACTACTGGTCTTCCAGGGAACGATCAAAGCGTAGACAGTTTGAGACATTACCACCATGGAGGAAAGTGCGCATGGTGAATGTTGTATTCAATCCCGATGCAATTTCTGTGTTTCATCAACACTCTGATACTCCACAGATTACAGAATGCCTCCAGAAGTGCATCGGAAACTACTACTTGTCTTCCTGGGAACGATCAAAGCGTAGACTGTTTGAGACATTACTCCCATGGAGGAAAGTGCGCATGGTGACTGTTGTATTCAATCCCGATGACATTTCTGTGTTTCATCAACACTCTGATAGTCCACAGATTACAGAATGCCTCCAGATGTGCATCGGAAACTACTACTGGACTTCCAGGGAACGATCAAATCGCAGACTGTTTGAGACATTACTCCCATGGAGGAAAGTGCGCATGGTGACTGTTGTATTCAATCCCGATGCAATTTCTGCGTTTCATCAACACTCTGATACTCCACAGATTACAGAATGCCTCCAGATGTGCATCAGAAACTACTACTTGTCTTCCTGGGAACGGTCAAAGCGTAGACTGTTTGAGACATTACTCAAATGGAGGAAAGTGCGCACGGTGACAGTTGTATTCAACCCCGAAGAAATTTCTGTGTTTCATCAACACTCTGATAGTCCACAGATTACAGAATGCCTCCAGATGTGCATCGGAAACTACTTCTGGTCTTCCAGGGAACGATCAAAGTGGAAGCTGTTGAGACACTTCTCCCATGGAGCAAAGTGCGCATGGTGACTGTTGTATTCAATCCCGATGCAATTTCAGTGTTTCATCAACACTCTCATAGTTCACAGAATACAGAATGCCTCCAGATGTGCATCAGAAACTACTACTGGACTTCCAGGAACCGAACAAAGCGTAGACTGTTTGAGACACTACTCCCACGGAGGAAAGTGCGCATGGTGACTGTTGTGTGCAATCCCGATGCAATTTCTGTGTTTCATCAACACTCTGATACTCCACAGATTACCGAATGCCTCCAGATGTGCATAGGAAACTACTACTGGTCTTCCTGGGAACGATCAAAGCGTAGACTGTTTGAGACATTACTCCCATTGAGGATAGTGCACACGGTGACTGTTGTATTCAATCCGGATGCAATTTCTGTGTTCCATCAACAGACTGATTGTCCACATATTACAGAATGCCTCCAGATGTGCACAGGAAACTACTACTTGTCTTCCAAGGAACGATCAAAGCGTAGACTGTTTGAGACACTACTCCTATGGAGGAAAGTGCGCATGGTGACTGTTGTATTCAATCCCTATGCAATTTTAGTGTTTCATCAACACTCTGATAATCCACAGATCACAGAATGCCTCCAGATGTGCATCGGAAACTACTAATGGTCTTCCATGGAACGATTAAAGCGTAGACTCTTTGAGACATTACTCCCCTGGAGGAAAGTGCGCACGGTGACTGTTGTATTAAATCCCGAAGCAATATCTGTGTTTCATCAGCACGCTGATACTTCACAGATTACAGAATGCCTACAGATGTGCATCGGAAACTACTACTGGTCTTCCAGGGAACGATCAAAGCGTAGACTGTTTGAGACATTTCTCTCATGGAGGAAACTGCGCATATTGACTGTTGTATTCAATCCCAAGGCAATTTCTGTGTTTTATCAACAGTCTGATAGTCCACAGATTACAGAATGCCTCCAGATGTGCATCGGAAACTACTACTGGTCTTCCAGGGAACGATCAAATCGTAGACTTTTTGAGACATTACTCCCATGGAGGAAAGTGTGCATGGTGACTGTTGTATTCAATCCCGCTGAAATTTCTGTGTTTCATCAACACGCAGGTAGTAAAAAGATTATAGAATGCCTCCAGATGTACATCGGAAGCTACTTTTGGTCTTCCAGGGAACGATCAAAGCGTAGACTGTTTTAGACATTACTCTAATGGAGGAAAGTGTAGGTGGTGCTTGTAGTATTCAATCCCGATGCAATTTCTGTGTTTCTTCAACACTCTGATACTCCACAGATTACAGAATGCCTCAAGGTGTGCATCGGAAACTACTGCTGGTCTTCCAGGGAACGATCAAAGCGTAGACAGTTTTAGACATTACCCCCATAGAGGAAAGTGCCGATGGTGACTGTTGTATTCAATCCCGATGCAATATCTGTGTTTCACTCTGATACTCCACAGATTACAGAATGCCTCCAGACGTGCATCGGGAACTACTAATTGTCTTCCCGGGAACGAGCAAATCCTAAACTTTTAGAGACATTACTACCATGGAGGAAGGTGAACATGGTGACAGTTGTATGCAATCCCGATGCAATTTCTGTGTTTCATCAACACTCTGATAGTCACAGATTACAGAATGCCTCCAGATGTCCATCGGAAATTGCTACTGGTCTTCCAGGGAACGATCAAAGCGTAAACTCTTGGAGACATTACTCCCATGGAGGAAGGTGCGCATGGCGACTGCTGTATTCAATCCCGATGCAATTTCTGTGTTTATCAACACTCTAACATTCCACAGACTACAGAATGCCTCCATATGTGCATCGGAAACTACTACTGGTATTCCAGGGAACGATCAAAGCGTAGACTGTTTGAGAATTACTCCAATGGAGGTAAGTGCGCACGGTGACTTTTGTATTCAATCGCGATGAAATTTCTGTGTTTCATCAACACTCTTATAGTCCACAGATAACAGAATCCTTCTAGATGTGCATCGGAAACTACTACTGGTCTTCCAGGGAACGATCAAAGCGTAGGCTGTTAGAAACATTACTCCCATGGTGCGCATGGTGACTGTTGTATTCAATCCCGATGCAATTTCTGTGTTTCATCAACACTCTGATAGTCCACACATTACAGAATGCCTCCAGATGTGCATCAGAAACTACTACTGGTATTCCAGGGAACGATCAAAGCGTAAACTCTTTGAGACAATACTCCCATGGAGGAAAGTGCGCATGGTGACTGTAGTATTCAATCCCGATGCAATTTCTGTGTTTCATCAACACTCTGATACTCCACAGATTACAGAATGCCTCCAGATGTTCATCGGAAACTACTACTGTTCCTCCATGGAACGATCAAAGCGTAGACTGTTTGAGACATTACTCCCATGGAGGAAAGTGCGCGTTGTGACTGTTGTATTCAATCCCGATGCACATTCTGTGTTTCATCAACACTGTGATAGACCACAGTTTACAGAATGCCACCAGATGTGCATCGGAAACTACTAGTTGTCTTGCAGGGAACGATCAAAGCGTAGACTGTTTGAGACATTACTCCCATTGAGGATAGTGCACACGGTGACTGTTGTATTCAATCCGGATGCAATTTCTGTGTTCCATCAACAGACTGATTGTCCACATATTACAGAATGCCTCCAGATGTGCACCGGAAACTACTACTTGTCTTCCAAGGAACGATCAAAGCGTAGACTGTTTGAGACACTACTCCTATGGAGGAAAGTGCGCATGGTGACTGTTGTATTCAATCCCTATGCAATTTTAGTGTTTCATCAACACTCTGATAATCCACAGATCACAGAATGCCTCCAGATGTGCATCGGAAACTACTAATGGTCTTCCATGGAACGATTAAAGCGTAGACTCTTTGAGACATTACTCCCCTGGAGGAAAGTGCGCACGGTGACAGTTGTATTCAACCCCGAAGAAATTTCTGTGTTTCATCAACACTCTGATAGTCCACAGATAACAGAATGCTTCTAGATGTGCATCGGAAACTACTACTGGTCTTCCAGGGAACGATCAGAGCGTAGACTGTTTGAATCATTACTCCCCTGGAGGAATGTGGGCATAGTGACTGTTGTATTCAATCCCGATGCAATTTCTGTGTTTCATCAACACTCGATTAGTCCACTGATTTCAGAATGACTCCAGATGTGCATCGTAAACTACTACTGGTCTTCCAGGGATCGATCAAATCTTAGACTCTTTGAGACACTACCCCCATGGAGGAAAGTGCGCATGGTGACTGTTGTATTCAATCTCGATGCAATTTCTGTGTTTCATCAGCACTCTGATACTCCACAGATTACAGAATGCCTCCAGATGTGCATCGGAAGCTACTACTGTTCCTCCAGGGAACGATCAAAGCGTAGACTCTCTGAGACATTACTCCCGTTGAGGAAAGTGCGCTTTGTGACTGTTGTATTCAATCCCGATGCAATTCTCTGTTTCATCAACACTCTGATAGTCCACAGATTACAGAATGCCACCATATGTGCATCGGAAACTACTACTGGTCTACCAGGGAACGATCAATGCGTAGACTGTTTGAGACATAACTCCCATGGAGGAAAGTGCGCATGGTGACTGTCGTATTCAATCCCGATTCAATTTCGGTGTTTCATCAACACTCTGATAGTCCACACATTACAGAATGCCTCCCTATGTGCATCGGAAACTACTACTGGTCTTCCAGAGAACGATCAAAGGGTAAACCCTTTGAGACATTACTCCCATGGAGGAAGGTGCGCACAGTGACTGTTGTATTAAATCCCGATGCAATATCTGTGTTTCATCAGCACGCTGATACTTCACAGATTACAGAATGCCTCCAGATGTGCATCGGAAACGACTACTGGTCTTCCAGGGAACGATCAAAGCGTAGACTGTTTGAGACATTTCTCTCATGGAGGAAACTGCGCATATTGACTGTTGTATTCAATCCCAAGGCAATTTCTGTGTTTTATCAACAGTCTGATAGTCCACAGATTACAGAATGCCTCCAGATGTGCATCGGAAACTACTACTGGTCTTCCAGGGAACGATCAAAGCGTAGACTTTTTGAGACATTACTCCCATGGAGGAAAGTGTGCATGGTGACTGTTGTATTCAATCCCGCTGAAATTTCTGTGTTTCATCAACACGCAGGTAGTAAAAAGATTATAGAATGCCTCCAGATGTACATCGGAAACTACTTCTGGTCTTCCAGGGAACGATCAAAGCGTAGACTGTTTTAGACATTACTCTAATGGAGGAAAGTGTAGGTGGTGCTTGTAGTATTCAATCCCGATGCAATTTCTGTGTTTCTTCAACACTCTGATACTCCACAGATTACAGAATGCCTCAAGGTGTGCATCGGAAACTACTGCTGGTCTTCCAGGGAACGATCAAAGCGTAGACAGTTTTAGACATTACCCCCATAGAGGAAAGTGCCGATGGTGACTGTTGTATTCAATCCCGATGCAATATCTGTGTTTCACTCTGATACTCCACAGATTACAGAATGCCTCCAGACGTGCATCGGGAACTGCTACTTGTCTTCCCGGGAACGAGCAAATCCTAAACTTTTAGAGACATTACTACCATGGAGGAAGGTGCACATGGTGACAGTTGTATGCAATCCCGATGCAATTTCTGTGTTTCATCAACACTCTGATAGTCACAGATTACAGAATGCCTCCAGATGTCCATCGGAAAATGCTACTGGTCTTCCAGGGAACGATCAAAGCGCAAACTCTTGGAGACATTACTCCCATGGAGGAAGGTGCGCATGGCGACTGCTGTATTCAATCCCGATGCAATTTCTGTGTTTATCAACACTCTAACATTCCACAGACTACAGAATGCCTCCATATGTGCATCGGAAACTACTACTGGTATTCCAGGGAACGATCAAAGCGTAGACTGTTTGAGAATTACTCCCATGGAGGTAAGTGCGCACGGTGACTTTTGTATTCAATTGCGATGCAATTTCTGTGTTTCATCAACACTCTTATAGTCCACAGATAACAGAATCCTTCTAGATGTGCATCGGAAACTACTACTGGTCTTCCAGGGAAGATCAAAGCGTAGGCTGTTAGAAACATTACTCCTATGGTGCGCATGGTGACTGTTGTATTCAATCCCGATGCAATTTCTGTGTTTCATCAACACTCTGATAGTCCACACATTACAGAATGCCTCCAGATGTGCATCAGAAACTACTACTGGTATTCCAGGGAACGATCAAAGCGTAAACTCTTTGAGACAATACTCCCATGGAGGAAAGTGCGCATGGTGACTGTAGTATTCAATCCCGATGCAATTTCTGTGTTTCATCAACACTCTGATACTCCACAGATTACAGAATGCCTCCAGATGTTCATCGGAAACTACTACTGTTCTTCCATGGAACGATCAAAGCGTAGACTGTTTGAGACATTACTCCCATGGAGGAAAGTGCGCGTTGTGACTGTTGTATTCAATCCCGATGCAAATTCTGTGTTTCATCAACACTGTGATAGACCACAGTTTACAGAATGCCACCAGATGTGCATCGGAAACTACTAGTTGTCTTGCAGGGAACGATCAAAGCGTAGACTGTTTGAGACATTACTCCCATGGAGGAAAGTGCGCATGGTGACTGTTGTATTCAATCCCGATGCAATTTCTGCGTTTCATCAACACTCTGATAGTCCACAGATTACAGAATGCCTCCAGATGTGCATGGGAAACTACTTCTGGTCTTCCAGGGAACGATCGAAGCGTAAGCTGTTGAGACACTACTCCCATGGAGCAAAGTGCGCATGGTGACTGTTGTATTCAATCCCGATGCAATTTCAGTGTTTCATCAACACTCTCATAGTTCACAGAATACAGAATGCCTCCAGATGTGCATCAGAAACTACTACTGGACTTCCAGGAACCGAACAAAGCGTAGACTGTTTGAGACACTACTCCCACGGAGGAAAGTGCGCATGGTGACTGTTGTATGCAATCCCGATGCAATTTCTGTGTTTCATCAACACTCTGATACTCCACAGATTACCGAATGCCTCCAGATGTGCATAGGAAACTACTACTGGTCTTCCTGGGAACGATCAAAGCGTAGACTGTTTGAGGCATTACTCCCATGGAGGAAAGTGCACATGGTGACTGTTGCATTCTATCCCGATGAAATTTCGTTGTCTCATCAACACTCTGATAGTCCACAGATTACAGAATGCCTCCAGATGTGCATCGGAATCTTCTTCTGGTCTTCCAGTGAACGATCAAAGCGTAGACTGTTTGAGGCATTACTCCCATGGAGGAAAGTGCGCATGGTGACTGTTGTATTCAATCCCGATGCAATTTCTGTGTTTCATCAACACTCTGATAGTCCACAGAGTATAGAATGCCTCTAGATGTGCATCGGAAACTACTACTGGTCTTCCAGGGAACGATCAAAGCGTAGACTCTTTGAGACATTACTCCCATTGAGGATAGTGCACACGGTGACTGTTGTATTCAATCCGGATGCAATTTCTGTGTTCCATCAACAGACTGATTGTCCACATATTACAGAATGCCTCCAGATGTGCACCGGAAACTACTACTTGTCTTCCAAGGAACGATCAAAGCGTAGACTGTTTGAGACACTACTCCTATGGAGGAAAGTGCGCATGGTGACTGTTGTATTCAATCCCTATGCAATTTTAGTGTTTCATCAACACTCTGATAATCCACAGATCACAGAATGCCTCCAGATGTGCATCGGAAACTACTAATGGTCTTCCATGGAACGATTAAAGCGTAGACTCTTTGAGACATTACTCCCCTGGAGGAAAGTGCGCACGGTGACAGTTGTATTCAACCCCGAAGAAATTTCTGTGTTTCATCAAACTCTGATAGTCCACAGATTACAGAATGCCTCCAGATGTGCATCGGAAACTACTTCTGGTCTTCCAGGGATTGAAAAATGCGTAAGCTGTTGAAACACTACTCTCATGGAGCAAAGTGCGCATGGTGAATGTTGTATTCAATCCCGATGCAATTTCAGTGTTTCATCAACACTCTCATAGTTCACAGAATACAGAATGCCTCCAGATGTGCATCAGAAACTACTACTGGACTTCCAGGAAACGAACAAAGCGTAGACTGTTTGAGACACTACTCCCACGGAGGAAAATGCGCATGGTGACTGTTGTATGCAATCCCGATGCAATTTCTGTGTTTCATCAACACTCTGAAACTCCACAGATTACAGAATGCCTCCAGATGTGTATAGGAAACTTTTTCTGGTCTTCCAGAGAACGATCAAAGCGTAGACTGTTTGAGACATTAATCCCATGGAGGAAAGTGCGCATGGTGACTGTTGTATTCAATCCCGATGCAATTTGTGTGTTTCATCAACACTCTGATAGTCCACAGAGTATAGAATGCCTCCAGATGTGCATCGGAAACTACTACTGGTCTTCCAGGGAACGATCAAAGCGTAGACTGTTTGAGACATTACTCCCATTGAGGATAGTGCACACGGTGACTGTTGTATTCAATCCGGATGCAATTTCTGTGTTCCATCAACAGACTGATTGTCCACATATTATAGAATGCCTCCAGATGTGCATCGGAAACTACTACTTGTCTTCCAGGGAACGATCAAAGCGTAGACTGTTTGAGACACTACTCCTATGGAGGAAAGTGCGCATGGTGACTGTTGTATTCAATCCCGAAGCATTTTCTGTGTTTCATTAACACTCTGATAGTCCGCAGATTACAGAATGCCCCAGATGTGCATCGGAAACTATTACTAGTCTTCCAGGGAACGATCAAAGCGTAGAATGTTTGAGAATTACTCCCATGGAGGAAAGTGCGCATGGTGACTGTTGTATTCAATCCCGATGCAATTTCTGTGTTTCATCAACACTCTGATACCCCACAGATTACAGAATGCATCCAGATGTGCATCGGAGACTACTACTGTTCTTCCAGGGAACGATCAAAGCGTAGACCGTTTGAGACATTACCCCCGTGGAGGAAACTGCGCGTTGTGACTCTTGTATTCAATCCCGATGCAATTTCTGTGTTTCATCAACACTCTGATACTCCACAGATTACAGAATGCCACCAGATGTGCATCGGAAACTACTACTGGTCTACCAGGGAACGATCAAAGCGTAGAATGTTTGAGAATTACTCCCATGGAGGAAGGTGCGCATGGCGACTGCTGTATTCAATCCCGATGCAATTTCTGTGTTTATCAACACTCTAACATTCCACAGACTACAGAATGCCTCCATATGTGCATCGGAAACTACTACTGGTATTCCAGGGAACGATCAAAGCGTAGACTGTTTGAGAATTACTCCCATGGAGGTAAGTGCGCACGGTGACTTTTGTATTCAATCGCGATGCAATTTCTGTGTTTCATCAACACTCTTATAGTCCACAGATAACAGAATCCTTCTAGATGTGCATCGGAAACTACTACTGGTCTTCCAGGGAACGATCAAAGCGTAGACTGATAGAAACATTACTCCCATGGTGCGCATGGTGACTGTTGTATTCAATCCCGATGCAATTTCTGTGTTTCATCAACACTCTGATAGTCCACACATTACAGAATGCCTCCAGATGTGCATCAGAAACTACTACTGGTATTCCAGGGAACGATCAAAGCGTAAACTCTTTGAGACAATACTCCCATGGAGGAAAGTGCGCATGGTGACTGTAGTATTCAATCCCGATGCAATTTCTGTGTTTCATCAACACTCTGATACTCCACAGATTACAGAATGCCTCCAGATGTTCATCGGAAACTACTACTGTTCTTCCATGGAACGATCAAAGCGTAGACTCTTTGAGACATTACTCCCATGGAGGAAAGTGCGCGTTGTGACTGTTGTATTCAATCCCGATGCAAATTCTGTGTTTCATCAACACTGTGATAGACCACAGTTTACAGAATGCCACCAGATGTGCATCGGAAACTACTAGTGGTCTTGCAGGGAACGATCAAAGCGTAGAATGTTTGAGAATTACTCCCATGTAGGAAAGTGCGCATGGCGACTGTTGTATTTAATCCCGATGCAATTTCTGTGTTTCATCAACAGTCTTATAGTCCACAGATTACAGAATGCATCTAGATGTGCATCGGAATCTACTACTGGTCTTCCAGGGAACGATCAAAGCGTAGACTGTTTGAGACATTACTCCGATGGAGGAAAGTGTGCATGGTGACAGTTGTATTCAATCCCGATTCAATTTCTGTGTTTCATCAACACTCTGATAGTCCACAGATTACAGAATGCCACCAGATTTGCATCGCAAACTACTACTGGTCTTCCAGGAAACGATCAAAGCGTAGACTGTTTGAGACATTACTCCCATGGAGGAAAGTGCGCATGGTCACTGTTGTATTCAATCCCGATGCAATTTCTGTGTTTCATCACCACTCTGATAGTCCACAGATTACAGAATGCCTCCAGATATGCATCGGTAGCTATTACTGGTCTTCCAGGGAACGATCAAAGCGTAGACTGTTTGAGACATTACTCTCATGGAGGAAACTGCGCATGGTGACTGTTGTATTCAATCCCGAGGCAATTTCTGTGTTTTATCAACAGTCTGATAGTCCACAGATTACAGAATGCCTCCAGATGTGCATCGGAAACTACTACTGGCCTGCCAGTGAACGATCAAAGCGTAGACTGTTTGAGACATTACTCCCATGGAGGAAAGTGCGCATGGTGACTGTTGTATTCAATCCCGATGCAATTTCTGTGTTTCATCAACACTCTGATACTCCACAGAGTACAGAATGCCTCCAGATGTGAATCGGAGACTACTACTTGTCTTCCAGGGAACGATCAAAGCGTAGACTGTTTGAGACATTACTCCCATCGGGGAAGGTGCGCACGGTGACTGTTGTAATCAATCCCGATGCAATTTCTGTGTTTCATCAACACTCTGATACTCCACAGATTACAGAATGCCTCCAGATGTGCATCGGAAACTGCTACTGGTCTTCCAGGGAACGATCAAAGCGTAGACAGTTTGAGACATTACCACCATGGAGGAAAGTGCGCATGGTGACTGTTGTATTCAATCCCGAAGCAATTTCTTTGTTTCATCAACACTCTGATACTCCACAGATTACAGAATGCCTCCAGAAGTGCATCGGAAACTACTACTTGTCTTCCTGGGAACGATCAAAGCGTAGACTGTTTGAGACATTACTCCCATGGAGGAAAGTGCGCATTGTGACTGTTGTATTCAATCCCGATGACATTTCTGTGTTTCATCAACACTCTGATAGTCCACAGATTACAGAATGCCTCCAGATGTGCATCGGAAACTACTACTGGACTTCCAGGGAACGATCAAATCGCAGACTGTTTGAGACATTACTCCCATGGAGGAAAGTGCGCATGGTGACTGTTGTATTCAATCCCGATGCAATTTCTGCGTTTCATCAACACTCTGATACTCCACAGATTACAGAATGCCTCCAGATGTGCATCAGAAACTACTACTTGTCTTCCTGGGAACGGTCAAAGCGTAGACTGTTTGAGACATTACTCAAATGGAGGAAAGTGCGCACGGTGACAGTTGTATTCAACCCCGAAGAAATTTCTGTGTTTCATCAACACTCTGATAGTCCACAGATTACAGAATGCCTCCAGATGTGCATGGGAAACTACTTCTGGTCTTCCAGGGAACGATCAAAGCGTAAGCTGTTGAGACACTACTCCCATGGAGCAAAGTGCGCATGGTGACTGTTGTATTCAATCCCGATGCAATTTCAGTGTTTCATCAACACTCTCATAGTTCACAGAATACAGAATGCCTCCAGATGTGCATCAGAAACTACTACTGGACTTCCAGGAACCGAACAAAGCGTAGACTGTTTGAGACACTACTCCCACGGAGGAAAGTGCGCATGGTGACTGTTGTATGCAATCCCGATGCAATTTCTGTGTTTCATCAACACTCTGATACTCCACAGATTACCGAATGCCTCCAGATGTGCATAGGAAACTACTACTGGTCTTCCTGGGAACGATCAAAGCGTAGACTGTTTGAGGCATTACTCCCATGGAGGAAAGTGCACATGGTGACTGTTGCATTCTATCCCGATGAAATTTCGTTGTCTCATCAACACTCTGATACTACAGATTACAGAATGTCTCAGATGTGCATCGGAATCCTCTTCTGGTCTTCCAGTGAACGATCAAAGCGTAGACTGTTTGAGGCATTACTCCCATGGAGGAAAGTGCGCATGGTGACTGTTGTATTCAATCCCGATGCAATTTCTGTGTTTCATCAACACTCTGATAGTCCACAGAGTATAGAATGCCTCTAGATGTGCATCGGAAACTACTACTGGTCTTCCAGGGAACGATCAAAGCGTAGACTGTTTGAGACATTACTCCCATTGAGGATAGTGCACACGGTGACTGTTGTATTCAATCCGGATGCAATTTCTGTGTTCCATCAACAGACTGATTGTCCACATATTACAGAATGCCTCCAGATGTGCACCGGAAACTACTACTTGTCTTCCAAGGAACGATCAAAGCGTAGACTGTTTGAGACAGTACTCCTATGGGGGAAAGTGCGCATGGTGACTGTTGTATTCAATCCCTATGCAATTTTAGTGTTTCATCAACACTCTGATAATCCACACATCACAGAATGCCTCCAGATGTGCATCGGAAACTACTAATGGTCTTCCATGGAACGATTAAAGCGTAGACTCTTTGAGACATTACTCCCCTGGAGGAAAGTGCGCACGGTGACAGTTGTATTCAACCCCGAAGAAATTTCAGTGTCTCATCAACACTCTGATACTCCACAGATTACAGAATGCCTCCAGATGTGCATCGGAAACTACTTCTGGTCTTCCAGGGATTGATAAAAGCGTAAGCTGTTGAGACACTACTCCCATGGAGCAAAGTGCGCATGGTGAATGTTGTATTCAATCCCGATGCAATTTCAGTGTTTCATCAACACTCTCATAGTTCACAGAATACAGAATGCCTCCAGATGTGCATCAGAAACTACTACTGGACTTCCAGGAAACGAACAAAGCGTAGACTGTTTGAGACACTACTCCCACGGAGGAAAGTGCGCATGGTGACTGTTGTATGCAATCCCGATGCAATTTCTGTGTTTCATCAACACTCTGAAACTCCACAGATTACCGAATGCCTCCAGATGTGCATCGGAAACTACTACTGGACTTCCTGGGAACGATCAAAGCGTAGACAGTTTGAGGCATTACTCCCATGGAGGAAAGTGCACATGGTGACTGTTGCATTCTATCCCGATGAAATTTCGGTGTCTCATCAACACTCTGATAGTCCACAGATTACAGAATGCCTCCAGATGTGCATCGGAATCTTTTTCTGGTCTTCCAGAGAACGATCAAAGCGTAGACTGTTTGAGACATTAATCCCATGGAGGAAAGTGCGCATGGTGACTGTCGTATTCAATCCCGATGCATTTTCTGTGTTTCATTAACACTCTGATAGTCCACAGATTACAGAATGCCCCAGATGTGCATCGGAAACTATTACTGGTCTTCCAGGGAACGATCAAAGCGTAGAATGTTTGAGAATTACTCCCATGGAGGAAAGTGCGCATGGTGACTGTTGTATTCAATCCCGATGCAATTTCTGTGTTTCATCAACACTCTGATACCCCACAGATTACAGAATGCATCCAGATGTGCATCGGAGACTACTACTGTTCTTCCAGGGAACGATCAAAGCGTAGATTGTTTGAGACATTACCCCCGTGGAGGAAAGTGCGCGTTGTGACTGTTGTATTCAATCCCGATGCAATTTCTGTGTTTCATCAACACTCTGATACTCCACAGATTACAGAATGCCACCAGATGTGCATCGGAAACTACTACTGGTCTACCAGGGAACGATCAAAGCGTAGAATGTTTGAGAATTACTCCCATGGAGGAAAGTGCGCATGGTGACTGTTGTATTTAATCCCGATGCAATTTCTGTGTTTCATCAACACTCAGTTAGTCCACAGATTTCAGAATGCCTCCAGATGTGCATCGGAAACTACTACTGGTCTTCCAGGGAACGATCAAAGCGTAGACTGTTAGAGACATTACTCGCATGGAGGAAAGTGCGCATGGTGTCTGTTGTATTCAATCTCGATGCAAATTCTGTGTTTCATCAACACTCTGATAGACCACAGTTTACAGAATGCCACCAGATGTGCATCGGAAACTACTACTGGTTTTCCAAGGAACGATCAAAGCGTAGACTGTTTGAGCATTGCTCCCATTGAGGAAAGTTTGCATGTTGACTGTTATATTCAATCCCGAAGCAATTTCTGTGTTTCATCAACACTCTGATAGTCCACACATTACAGAATGCCTCCAGATGTGCATCAGAAACTACTACTGGTATTCCAGGGAACGATCAAAGCGTAAAGTCATTGAGACATTACTCCCATGGAGGAAAGTGCGCATGGTGACTGTTGTATTCAATCCCGATTCAATTTCTGAGTTTCATCAACACTCTGATACTCCACAGTTTACAGAATGCCTCCAGATGTGCATCAGAAACTACTACTGGTCTTCCAGGGAACGATCAAAGAGTAGACTGTGTGAGACATAACTCCCATGGAGGAAAGAGAACATGGTGACTGTTGTATTCGATCCCGATGCAATTTCTGTGTTTCATCAACACTCTGATAGTCCACAGATTACAGAATGCCTCCAGATGTGCATCGGAAACTACTACTGGTCTTCCAGGGAACGATCAAAGCGTAGACTGTTAGAGACATTACTCGCATGGAGGAAAGTGCGCATGGTGACTGTTGTATTCAATCCCGATGCAAATTCTGTCTTTCATCAACACTCTGATAGACCACAGTTTACAGAATGCCTCCAGATGTGCATCAGAAACTACTACTGGTATTCCAGGGAACGATCAAAGCGTAAAGTCATTGAGACATTACTCCCATGGAGGAAAGTGCGCATGGTGACTGTTGTATTCAATCCCGATTCAATTTCTGAGTTTCATCAACACTCTGATACTCCACAGTTTACAGAATGCCTCCAGATGTGCATCAGAAACTACTACTGGTCTTCCAGGGAACGATCAAAGCGTAGACAGTTTGAGACATTACCACCATGGAGGAAAGTGCGCATGGTGACTGTTGTATTCAATCCCGATGCAATTTCTGTGTTTCATCAACACTCTGATACTCCACAGATTACAGAATGCCTCCAGAAGTGCATCGGAAACTACTACTTGTCTTCCTGGGAACGATCAAAGCGTAGACTGTTTGAGACATTACTCCCATGGAGGAAAGTGCGCATGGTGACTGTTGTATTCAATCCCGATGACATTTCTGTGTTTCATCAACACTCTGATAGTCCACAGATTACAGAATGCCTCCAGATGTGCATCGGAAACTACTACTGGACTTCCAGGGAACGATCAAATCGCAGACTGTTTGAGACATTACTCCCATGGAGGAAAGTGCGCATGGTGACTGTTGTATTCAATCCCGATGCAATTTCTGCGTTTCATCAACACTCTGATACTCCACAGATTACAGAATGCCTCCAGATGTGCATCAGAAACTACTACTTGTCTTCCTGGGAACGGTCAAAGCGTAGACTGTTTGAGACATTACTCAAATAGAGGAAAGTGCGCACGGTGACAGTTGTACTCAACCCCGAAGAAATTTCTGTGTTTCATCAACACTCTGATAGTCCACAGATTACAGAATGCCTCCAGATGTGCATGGGAAACTACTTCTGGTCTTCCAGGGAACGATCAAAGCGTAAGCTGTTGAGACACTACTCCCATGGAGCAAAGTGCGCATGGTGACTGTTGTATTCAATCCCGATGCAATTTCAGTGTTTCATCAACACTCTCATAGTTCACAGAATACAGAATGCCTCCAGATGTGCATCAGAAACTACTACTGGACTTCCAGGAACCGAACAAAGCGTAGACTGTTTGAGACACTACTCCCACGGAGGTAAGTGCGCATGGTGACTGTTGTATGCAATCCCGATGCAATTTCTGTGTTTCATCAACACTCTGAAACTCCACAGATTACCGAATGCCTCCAGATGTGCATCGGAAACTACTACTGGTCTTCCTGGGAACGATCAAAGCGTAGACAGTTTGAGGCATTACTCCCATGGAGGAAAGTGCACATGGTGACTGTTGCATTCTATCCCGATGAAATTTCGGTGTCTCATCAACACTCTGATAGTCCACAGATTACAGAATGCCTCCAGATGTGCATCGGAATCTTTTTCTGGTCTTCCAGAGAACGATCAAAGCGTAGACTGTTTGAGACATTAATCCCATTGAGGAAAGTGCGCATGGTGACTGTTGTATTCAATCCCGATGCATTTTCTGTGTTTCATTAACACTCTGATAGTCCACAGATTACAGAATGCCCCAGATGTGCATCGGAAACTATTACTGGTCTTCCAGGGAACGATCAAAGCGTAGAATGTTTGAGAATTACTCCCATGGAGGAAAGTGCGCATGGTGACTGTTGTATTCAATCCCGATGCAATTTCTGTGTTTCATCAACACTCTGATACCCCACAGATTACAGAATGCATCCAGATGTGCATCGGAGACTACTAATGTTCTTCCAGGGAACGATCAAAGCGTAGATTGTTTGAGACATTACCCCCGTGGAGGAAAGTGCGCGTTGTGACTGTTGTATTCAATCCCGATGCAATTTCTGTGTTTCATCAACACTCTGATACTCCACAGATTACAGAATGCCACCAGATGTGCATCGGAAACTACTACTGGTCTACGAGGGAACGATCAAAGCGTAGAATGTTTGAGAATTACTCCCATGGAGGAAAGTGCGCATGGTGACTGTTGTATTTAATCCCGATGCAATTTCTGTGTTTCATCAACACTCAGTTAGTCCACAGATTTCAGAATGCCTCCAGATGTGCATCGGAAACTACTACTGGTCTTCCAGGGAACGATCAAAGCGTAGACTGTTAGAGACATTACTCGCATGGAGGAAAGTGCGCATGGTGTCTGTTGTATTCAATCCCGATGCAAATTCTGTGTTTCATCAACACTCTGATAGTCCACAGTTTACAGAATGCCACCAGATGTGCATCGGAAACTACCACTGGTCTTCCAAGGAACGATCAAAGCGTAGACTGTTTGAGCATTGCTCCCATTGAGGAAAGTGCGCATGTTGACTGTTATATTCAATCCCGAAGCAATTTCTGTGTTTCATCAACACTCTGATAGTCCACACATTACAGAATGCCTCCAGATGTGCATCAGAAACTACTACTGGTATTCCAGGGAACGATCAAAGCGTAAAGTCATTGAGACATTACACCCATTGAGGAAAGTGCGCATGGTGACTGTTGTATTCAATCCCGATTCAATTTCTGAGTTTCATCAACACTCTGATACTCCACAGTTTACAGAATGCCTCCAGATGTGCATCGCAAACTACTACTGGTCTTCCAGGGAACGATCAAAGAGTAGACTGTGTGAGACATAACTCCCATGGAGGAAAGAGAACATGGTGACTGTTGTATTCGGTCCCGATGCAATTTCTGTGTTTCATCAACACTCTGATAGTCCACAGATTACAGAATGCCTCCAGATGTGCATCGGAAACTACTACTGGCCTTCCAGGGAACGATCAAAGCGTAGACTGTTAGAGACATTACTCGCATGGAGGAAAGTGCGCATGCTGACTGTTGTATTCAATCCCGATGCAAATTCTGTCTTTCATCAACACTCTGATAGACCACAGTTTACAGAATGCCACCAGATGTGCATGGGAAACTACTACTGGTCTTCCAGGGAACGATCAAAGCGTAGAATGTTTCAGACATTACTCCCATGTAGGAAAGTGCGCATGGTGACTGTTATATTCAATCCCGATGCAATTTCTGTGTTTCATCAACACTCTGATACTCCACAAATTTCAGAATGCCTCCAGGTGTGCATCGGAAACTACTACTGGTCTTCCAGAGAACGATCAAACCTTAGACTCTTTGAGACATTACCCCCATGGAGGAAAGTGCGCATGGTGACTGTTGTATTCAATCCCGATGCAATTTCTGTGTTTCATCAACACTCTGATAGTCCACACATTACAGAATGCCTCCAGATGTGCATCAGAAACTACTACTGGTCTTCCAGGGAACGATCAAAGCGTAGACAGTTTGAGACATTACCACCATATAGGAAAGTGCGCATGGTGACTGTTGTATTCAATCCCGATGCAATTTCTGTGTTTCATCAACACTCTGATACTCCACAGATTACAGAATGCCTCCAGAAGTGCATCGGAAACTACTACTTGTCTTCCTGGGAACGATCAAAGCGTAGACTGTTTGAGACATTACTCCCATGGAGGAAAGTGCGCATGGTGACTGTTGTATTCAATCCCGATGACATTTCTGTGTTTCATCAACACTCTGATAGTCCACAGATTACAGAATGCCTCCAGATGTGCATCGGAAACTACTATTTGTCTTCCAGGGAATGATCAAAGCGTAGACTGTCGAAGACATTACTCCCATGGAGGAAAGTGCGCAAGGTAACTGTTGTATTCAATCCCGATGCATTTACTGTGTTTCATTAACACTCTGATAGTCCACAGATTACAGAATGCCCCAGATGTGCATCGGAAACTATTACTGGTCTTCCAGGGAACGATCAAAGCGTAGAATGTTTGAGAATTACTCCCATGGAGGAAAGTGCGCATGGTGACTGTTGTATTCAATCCCGATGCAATTTCTGTGTTTCATCAACACTCTGATACCCCACAGATTACAGAATGCATCCAGATGTGCATCGGAGACTACTACTGTTCTTCCAGGGAACGATCAAAGCGTAGATTGTTTGAGACATTACCCCCGTGGAGGAAAGTGCGCGTTGTGACTGTTGTATCCAATCCCGATGCAATTTCTGTGTTACATCAACACTCTGATACTCCACAGATTACAGAATGCCACCAGATGTGCATCGGAAACTACTACTGGTCTACCAGGGAACGATCAAAACGTAGAATGTTTGAGAATTACTCCCATGGAGGAAAGTGCGCATGGTGACTGTTGTATTCAATCCCTACGCAATTTCTGTGTTTCATCAAAACTCAGTTAGTCCACAGATTACAGAATGCAACCAGATGTGCATCGGAAACTACTACTGGTCTTCCAGGGAACGATCAAAGCGTAGACTGTTAGAGACATTACTCGCATGTAGGAAAGTGCGCATGGTGACTGTTGTATTCAATCCCGATGCAAATTCTGTGTTTCATCAACACTCTGATAGACCACAGTTTACAGAATGCCACCAGATGTGCATCGGAAACTACTACTCGTCTTCCAAGGAACGATCAAAGCGTAGACTGTTTGAGCATTGCTCCCATTGAGGAAAGTGCGCATGATGACTGTTATATTCAATCCCGAAGCAATTTCTGTGTTTCATCAACACTCTGATAGTCCACACATTACAGAATGCCTCCAGATGTGCATCAGAAACTACTACTGGTATTCCAGGGAACGATCAAAGTGTAAACTCATTGAGACATTACTCCCATGGAGGAAAGTGCGCATGGTGACTGTTGTATTCAATCCCGATTAAATTTCTGAGTTTCATCAACACTCTGATACTCCACAGTTTACAAAATGCCTCCAGATGTGCATCGCAAACTACTACTGGTCTTCCAGGGAACGATCAAAGAGTACACTGTGTGAGACATAACTCCCATGGAGGAAAGATAACATGGTGACTGTTGTATTCAATCCCGATGCAATTTCTGTGTTTCATCAACACTCTGATAGTCCACAGATTACAGAATGCCTCCAGATGTGCATCGGAAACTACTACTGGTCTTCCAGGGAACGATCAAAGCGTAGACTGTTAGAGACATTACTCGCATGGAGGAAAGTGCGCATGGTGACTGTTGTATTCAATCCCGATGCAAATTCTCTGTTTCATCAACACTCTGATAGACCACAGTTTACAGAATGCCACCAGATGTGCATCGGAAACTACTACTGGTCTTCCAGGGAACGATCAAAGCGTAGAATGTTTCAGACATTACTCCCATGTAGGAAAGTGCGCATGGTGACTGTTATATTCAATCCCGATGCAATTTCTGTGTTTCATCAACAGTCTTATAGTCCACAGATTACATAATGCTTCTAGATGTGCATCGGAAACTACAACTGGTCTTCCAGGGAACGATCAAAGCGTAGATTGTTTGAGACATTACTCCCATGGAGGAAAGTGCGCAAGGTGACTGTTGTATTCAATCCCGATGCAATTTCCGTGTTTCATCAACACTCAGTTAGTCCACAGATTTCAGAATGCCTCCACATGTGCATCGGAAATTACTACTAGTCTTCCAGGGAACGATCAAAGCGTAGACTGTTTCAGACTTTGCTCCCATTGAGGAAAGTGCGCATGATGACTGTTGTATTCAATCCCGAAGCAATTTCTGTGTTTCATCAACACTCTGATAGTCCACACATTACAGAATGCATCCAGATGTGCATCAGAAACTACTACTGGTATTCCAGGTAACGATGGAAGCGTAAACTCTTTGAGACATTACTCACATGGAGGAAAGTGCGCAAGGTGACTGTTGTATTCAATCCCGATGCTATTTCTGTGTTTCATCAACACTCTGATACCCCACAGATTACAGAATGCCACCAGATGTGCATCGGAAACTACTACTGGTCTACCAGGGAACGATCAAAGCGTAGAATGTTAGAGAATTACTCCCATGGAGGAAAGTGCGCATGGTGACTGTTGTATTTAATCCCGATGCAATTTCTGTGTTTCATCAACACTCAGTTAGTCCACAGATTTCAGAATGCCTCCAGATGTGCATCGGAAACTACTACTGGTCTTCCAGGGAACGATCAAAGCGTAGACTGTTAGAGACATTACTCGCATGGAGGAAAGTGCGCATGGTGACTGTTGTATTCAATCCCGATGCAAATTCTGTGTTTCATCAACACTCTGATAGACCACAGTTTACAGAATGCCACCAGATGTGCATCGGAAACTACTACTGGTCTTCCAAGGAACGATCAAAGCGTAGACTGTTTGAGCATTGCTCCCATTGAGGAAAGTGCGCATGTTGACTGTTATATTCAATCCCGAAGCAATTTCTGTGTTTCATCAACACTCTGATAGTCCACAGTTTACAGAATACCTCCAGATGTGCATCGCAAACTACTACTGGTCTTCCAGGGAACGATCAAAGAGTAGACTGTGTGAGACATAACTCCCATGGAGGAAAGAGAACATGGTGACTGTTGTATTCGATCCCGATGCAATTTCTGTGTTTCATCAACACTCTGATAGTCCACAGATTACAGAATGCCTCCAGATGTGCATCGGAAACTACTACTGGTCTTCCAGGGAACGATCAAAGCGTAGACTGTTAGAGACATTACTCGCATGGAGGAAAGTGCGCATGGTGACTGTTGTATTCAATCCCGATGCAAATTCTGTCTATAATCAACACTCTGATAGACCACAGTTTACAGAATGCCACCAGATGTGCATGGGAAACTACTACTGGTCTTCCAGGGAACGATCAAAGCGTAGAATGTTTCAGACATTACTCCCATGTAGGAAAGTGCCCATGGTGACTGTTGTATTCAATCCCGATGCAATTTCTGTGTTTCATCAACACTCTGATAATCCACAAATTTCAGAATGCCTCCAGGTGTGCATCGGAAACTACTACTGGTCTTCCAGAGAACGATCAAACCTTAGACTCTTTGAGACATTACCCCCATGGAGGAAAGTGCGCATGGTGACTGTTGTATTCAATCCCGATGCAATTTCTGTGTTTCATCAACACTCTGATAGTCCACACATTACAGAATGCCTCCAGATGTGCATCAGAAACTACTACTGGTATTCCAGGGAACGATCAAAGCGTAAACTCTTTGAGACAATACTCCCATGGAGGAAAGTGCGCATGGTGACTGTAGTATTCAATCCCGATGCAATTTCTGTGTTTCATCAACACTCTGATACTCCACAGATTACAGAATGCCTCCAGATGTTCATCGGAAACTACTACTGTTCTTCCATGGAACGATCAAAGCGTAGACTGTATGAGACATTACTCCCATGGAGGAAAGTGCGCGTTGTGACTGTTGTATTCAATCCCGATGCAAATTCTGTGTTTCATCAACACTGTGATAGACCACAGTTTACAGAATGCCACCAGATGTGAATCGGAAACTACTAGTGGTCTTGCAGGGAACGATCAAAGCGTAGACTGTTTGAGACATTACTCCCGTGGAGGAAAGTTCGCGTTGTGACTGTTGTATTTAATCCCGATGCAATTTCTGTGTTTCATCAACACTCTGATAGTCCACAGATTACAGAATGCCACCAGATGTGCATCAGAAACTACTACTGGTCTTCCAGGGAACGATCAAATCGTAGAATGTTTGAGAATTACTCCCATGTAGGAAAGTGCGCATGGTGACTGTTGTATTTAATCCCGATGCAATTTCTGTGTTTCATCAACAGTCTTATAGTCCACAGATTACAGAATGCATCTAGATGTGCATCGGAAACTACTAATGGTCTTCCAGGGAACGATCAAAGCGTAGACTGTTTGAGACATTACTCCTATGGAGGAAAGTGCGCATGGTGACAGTTGTATTCAATCCCGATTCAATTTCTGTTTTTCATCAACACTCTGATAGTCCACAGATTACAGAATGCCTCCAGATTTGCATCGCAAACTACTACTGGTCTTCCAGGGAACGATCAAAGCGTAGACTGTTTGAGACATTACTCCCATGGAGGAAAGAGAGCATGGTCACTGTTGTATTCAATCCCGATGCAATTTCTGCGTTTCATCACCACTCTGATAGTCCACAGATTACAGAATGCCTCCAGATATGCATCGGTAGCTATTACTGGTCTTCCAGGGAACGATCAAAGCGTAGACTGTTTGAGACATTACTCTCATGGAGGAGACTGCGCATGGTGACTGTTGTATTCAATCCCGAGGCAATTTCTGTGTTTTATCAACAGTCTGATAGTCCACAGATTACAGAATGCCTCCAGATGTGCATCGGAAACTACTACTGGACTTCCAGGGAACGATCAAATCGCAGACTGTTTGAGACATTACTCCCATGGAGGAAAGTGCGCATGGTGACTGTTGTATTCAATCCCGATGCAATTTCTGCGTTTCATCAACACTCTGATACTCCACAGATTACAGAATGCCTCCAGATGTGCATCAGAAACTACTACTTGTCTTCCTGGGAACGGTCAAAGCGTAGACTGTTGGAGACATTACTGAAATGGAGGAAAGTGCGCACGGTGACAGTTGTATTCAACCCCGAAGAAATTTCTGTGTTTCATCAACACTCTGATAGTCCACAGATTACAGAATGCCTCCAGATTTGCATCGCAAACTACTTCTGGTCTTCCAGGGAACGATCAAAGCGTAGACTGTTTGAGACATTACTCCCATTGAGGAAAGTGCGCATGGTCACTGTTGTATTCAATCCCGATGCAATTTCTGTGTTTCATCACCACTCTGATAGTCCACAGATTACAGAATGCCTCCAGATATGCATCGGTAGCTATTACTGGTCTTCCAGGGAACGATCAAAGCGTAGACTGTTTGAGACATTACTCTCATGGAGGAAACTGCGCATGGTGACTGTTGTATTCAATCCCGAGGCAATTTCTGTGTTTTATCAACAGTCTGATAGTCCACAGATTACAGAATGCCTCCAGATGTGCATCGGAAACTACTACTGGCCTTCCAGTGAACGATCGAAGCGTAGACTGTTTGAGACATTACTCCCATGGAGGAATGTGCGCATGGTGACTGTTGTATTCAATCCCGATGCAATTTCTGTGTTTCATCAACACTCTGATACTCCACAGAGTACAGAATGCCTCCAGATGTGAATCGGAAACTACTACTGGTCCTCCAGGGAACGATCAAAGCGTAGACTGTTTGAGACATTACTCCCATCGGGGAAGGTGCGCATGGTGACTGTTGTAATCAATCCCGATGCAATTTCTGTGTTTCATCAACACTCTGATACTCCACAGATTACAGAATGCCTCCAGATGTGCATCGGAAACTACTACTGGTCTTCCAGGGAACGATCAAAGCGTAGACAGTTTGAGACATTACCACCATGGAGGAAAGTGCGCATGGTGACTGTTGTATTCAATCCCGATGCAATTTCTGTGTTTCATCAACACTCTGATACTCCACAGATTACAGAATGCCTCCAGAAGTGCATCGGAAACTACTACTTGTCTTCCTGGGAACGATCAAAGCGTAGACTGTTTGAGACATTACTCCCATGGAGGAAAGTGCGCATGGTGACTGTTGTATTCAATCCCGATGACAATTCTGTGTTTCATCAACACTCTGATAGTCCACAGATTACAGAATGCCTCCAGATGTGCATCGGAAACTACTACTGGACTTCCAGGGAACGATCAAATCGCAGACTGTTTGAGACATTACTCCCATGGAGGAAAGTGCGCATGGTGACTGTTGTATTCAATCCCGATGCAATTTCTGCGTTTCATCAACACTCTGATACTCCACAGATTACAGAATGCCTCCAGATGTGCATCAGAAACTACTACTTGTCTTCCTGGGAACGGTCAAAGCGTAGACTGTTTGAGACATTACTCCCATTGAGGATAGTGCACACGGTGACTGTTGTATTCAATCCGGATGCAATTTCTGTGTTCCATCAACAGACTGATTGTCCACATATTACAGAAAGCCTCCAGATGTGCACCGGAAACTACTACTTGTCTTCCAAGGAACGATCAAAGCGTAGACTGTTTGAGACACTACTCCTATGGAGGAAAGTGCGCATGGTGACTGTTGTGTTCAATCCCTATGCAATTTTAGTGTTTCATCAACACTCTGATAATCCACAGATCACAGAATGCCTCCAGATGTGCATCGGAAACTACTAATGGTCTTCCATGGAACGATTAAAGCGTAGACTCTTTGAGACATTACTCCCCTGGAGGAAGGTGCGCACGGTGACAGTTGTATTCAACCCCGAAGAAATTTCTGTGTTTCATCAACACTCTGATAGTCCACAGATTACAGAATGCCTCCAGATGTGCATCGGAAACTACTTCTGGTCTTCCAGGGATTGATAAAAGCGTAAGCTGTTGAGACACTACTCCCATGGAGCAAAGTGCGCATGGTGAATGTTGTATTCAATCCCGATGCAATTTCTGTGTTTCATCAACACTCTGATACTCCACAGATTACAGAATGTCACCAGATGTGCATCGGAAACTACTACTGGTCTACCAGGGAACGATCAAAGCGTAGAATGTTTGAGAATTACTCCCATGGAGGAAAGTGCGCATGGTGACTGTTGTATTCAATCCCGACGCAATTTCTGTGTTTCATCAACACTCAGTTAGTCCACAGATTTCAGAATGCCTCCAGATGTGCATCGGAAACTACTACTGGTCTTCCAGGGAACGATCAAAGCGTAGACTGTTAGAGACATTACTCGCATGTAGGAAAGTGCGCATGGTGACTGTTGTATTCAATCCCGATGCAAATTCTGTGTTTCATCAACACTCTGATAGACCACAGTTTACAGAATGCCACCAGATGTGCATCGGAAACTACTACTCGTCTTCCAAGGAACGATCAAAGCGTAGACTGTTTGAGCATTGCTCCCATTGAGGAAAGTGCGCATGATGACTGTTATATTCAATCCCGAAGCAATTTCTGTGTTTCATCAACACTCTGATAGTCCACACATTACAGAATGCCTCCAGATGTGCATCAGAAACTACTACTGGTATTCCAGGGAACGATCAAAGCGTAAACTCATTGAGACATTACTCCCATGGAGGAAAGTGCGCATGGTGACTGTTGTATTCAATCCCGATTCAATTTCTGAGTTTCATCAACACTCTGATACTCCACAGTTTACAGAATGCCTCCAGATGTGCATCGCAAACTACTACTGGTCTTCCAGGGAACGATCAATGAGTAGACTGTGTGAGACATAACTCCCACGGGGGAAAGAGAATATGGTGACTGTTGTATTCAATCCCGAAGCAATTTCTGTGTTTCATCAACACTCTGATAGTCCACACATTACAGAATGCCTCCAGATGTGCATCAGAAACAACTACTGGTATTCCAGGGAACGATCAAAGCGTAAACTCATTGAGACATTACTCCCATGGCGGAAAGTGCGCATGGTGACTGTTGTATGCAATTCCGATGCAATTTCTGTGTTTTATCAACAGTCTGATAGTCCACAGATTACAGAATGCCTCCAGATGTGCATCGGAAACTACTACTGGCCTTCCAGTGAACGATCAAAGCGTAGACTGTTTGAGACATTACTCCCATGGAGGAAAGTGCGCATGGTGACTGTTGTATTCAATCCCGAAGCAATTTCTGTGTTTCATCAACACTCTGATACTCCACAGAGTACAGAATGCCTCCAGATGTGAATCGGAAACTACTACTGGTCTTCCAGGGAACGATCAAAGCGTAGACTGTTTGAGACATTACTCCCATCGGGGAAGGTGCGCATGGTGACTGATGTAATCAATCCCGATGCAATTTCTGTGTTTCATCAACACTCTGATACTCCACAGATTACAGAATGCCTCCAGATGTGCATCGGAAACTACTACTGGTCTTCCAGGAACGATCAAAGCGTAGACAGTTTGAGACATTACCACCATGGAGGAAAGTGCGCATGGTGACTGTTGTATTCAATCCCGATGCAATTTCTGTGTTTCATCAACACTCTGATACTCCACAAATTACAGAATGCCTCCAGAAGTGCATCGGAAACTACTACTGGACTTCCAGGGAACGATCAAATCGCAGACTGTTTGAGACATTACTCCCGTGGAGGAAAGTGCGCATGGTCACTGTTGTATTCAATCCCGATGCAATTTCTGTGGTTCATCACCACTCTGATAGTCCACAGATTACAGAATGCCTCCAGATATGCATCGGTAGCTAATACTGGTCTTCCAGGGAACGATGAAAGCGTAGACTTTTTGAGACATTACTCTCATGGAGGAAACTGCGCATGGTGACTGTTGTATTCAATCCGGAGGCAATTTCTGTGTTTTATCAACAGTCTGATAGTCCACAGATTACAGAATGCCTCCAGATGTGCATCGGAAACTACTACTGGCCTTCCAGTGAACGATCAAAGCGTAGACTGTTTGAGACATTACTCCCATGTAGGAAAGTGCGCATGGTGACTGTTGTATTCAATCCCGATGCAATTTCTGTGTTTCATCAACACTCTGATACTCCACAGAGTACAGAATGCCTCCAGATGTGAATCGGAAACTACTACTGGTCTTCCAGGGAACGATCAAAGCGTAGACTGTTTGAGACATTACTCCCATCGGGGATGGTGCGCATGGTGACTGTTGTAATCAATCCCGATGCAATTTCTGTGTTTCATCAACACTCTGATACTCCACAGATTACAGAATGCCTCCAGATGTGCATCGGAAACTACTACTGGTCTTCCAGGGAACGATCAAAGCGTAGACAGTTTGAGACATTACCACCATGGAGGAAAGTGCGCATGGTGACTGTTGTGTTCAATCCCGATGCAATTTCTGTGTTTCATCAACACTCTGATACTCCACAGATTACAGAATGCCTCCAGAAGTGCATCGGAAACTACTACTTGTCTTCCTGGGAACGATCAAAGCGTAGACTGTTTGAGACATTACTCCCATGGAGGAAAGTGCGCATGGTGACTGTTGTATTCAATCCCGATGACATTTCTGTGTTTCATCAACACTCTGATAGTCCACAGATTACAGAATGCCTCCAGATGTGCATCGGAAACTACTACTGGACTTCCAGGGAACGATCAAATCGCAGACTGTTTGAGACATTACTCCCATGGAGGAAAGTGCGCATGGTGACTGTTGTATTCAATCCCGATGCAATTTCTGCGTTTCATCAACACTCTGATACTACACAGATTAAAGAATGCCTCCAGATGTGCATCAGAAACTACTACTTGTCTTCCTGGGAACGGTCAAAGCGTAGACTGTTTGAGACATTACTCAAATAGAGGAAAGTGCGCACGGTGACAGTTGTATTCAACCCCGAAGAAATTTCTGTGTTTCATTAACACTCTGATAGTCCACAGATTACAGAATGCCTCCAGATGTGCATCGGAAACTACTTCTGGTCTTCCAGGGAACGATCAAAGCGTAAGCTGTTGAGACACTACTCCCATGGAGCAAAGTGCGCATGGTGACTGTTGTATTCAATCCCGATGCAATTTCAGTGTTCCATCAACACTCTCATAGTTCACAGAATACAGAATGCCTCCAGATGTGCATCGGAATCTTCTTCTGGCCTTCAGTGAACGATCAAAGCGTAGACTGTTTGAGGCATTACTCCCATGGAGGAAAGTGCGCATGGTGACTGTTGTATTCAATCGCGATGCAATTTCTGTTTTTCATCAACACTCTGATAGTCCACAGAGTATAGAATGCCTCCAGATGTGCATCGGAAACTACTACTCGTCTTCCAGGGAACGATCAAAGCGTAGACTGTTTGAGACATTACTCCCATTGAGGATAGTGCACACGGTGACTGTTGTATTCAATCCGGATGAAATTTCTGTGTTCCATCAACAGACTGATTGTCCACATATTACAGAATGCCTCCAGATGTGCACCGGAAACTACTACTTGTCTTCCAAGGAACGATCAAAGCGTAGACTGTTTGAGACACTACTCCTATGGAGGAAAGTGCGCATGGTGACTGTTGTATTCAATCCCTATGCAATTTTAGTGTTTCATCAACACTCTGATAATCCACAGAACACAGAATGCCTTCAGATGTGCATCGGAAACTACTAATGGTCTTCCATGGAACGATTAAAGCGTAGACTCTTTGAGACATTACTCCCCTGGAGGAAAGTGCGCACGGTGACAGTTGTATTCAACCCCGAAGAAATTTCTGTGTTTCATCAACACTCTGATAGTCCACAGATTACAGAATGCCTCCAGATGTGCATCGGAAACTACTTCTGGTCTTCCAGGGATTGATAAAATCGTAAGCTGTTGAGACACTACTCCCATGGAGCAAAGTGCGCATGGTGAATGTTGTATTCAATCCCGATGCAATTTCTGTGTTTCATCAACACTCTGATACTCCACAGATTACAGAATGCCACCAGATGTGCATCGGAAACTACTACTGGTCTACCAGGGAACGATCAAAGCGTAGAGTGTTTGAGAATTACTCCCATGGAGGAAAGTGCGCATGGTGACTGTTGTATTCAATCCCGACGCAATTTCTGTGTTTCATCAACACTCAGTTAGTCCACAGGTTTCAGAATGCCTCCAGATGTGCATCGGAAACTACTACTGGTCTTCCAGGGAACGATCAAAGCGTAGACTGTTTGAGCATTGCTCCCATTGAGGAAAGTGCGCATGATGACTGTTATATTCAATCCCGAAGCAATTTCTGTGTTTCATCAACACTCTGATAGTCCACACATTACAGAATGCCTCCAGATGTGCATCAGAAACTACTACTGGTATTCCATGGAACGATCAAAGCGTAAACTCATTGAGACATTACTCCCATGGAGGAATGTGCGCATGGTGACTGTTGTATTCAATCCCGATTCAATTTCTGAGTTTCATCAACACTCTGATACTCCACAGTTTACAGAATGCCTCCAGATGTGCATCGCAAACTACTACTGGTCTTCCAGGGAATGATCAATGAGTAGACTGTGTGAGACATAACTCCCACGGAGGAAAGAGAACATGGTGACTGTTGTATTCAATCCCGAAGCAATTTCTGTGTTTCATCAACACTCTGATAGTCCACACATTACAGAATGCCTCCAGATGTGCATCAGAAACTACTACTAGTATTCCAGGGAACGATCAAAGCGTAAACTCATTGAGACATTACTCCCATGGCAGAAAGTGCGCATGGTGACTGTTGTATGCAATCCCGATGCAATTTCTGTGTTTTATCAACAGTCTGATAGTCCACAGATTACAGAATGCCTCCAGATGTGCATCAGAAACTACTACTTGTCTTCCTGGGAACGGTCAAAGCGTAAACTCATTGAGACATTACTCTCATGGAGGAAACTGCGCATGGTGACTGTTGTATTTAATCCCGAGGCAATTTCTGTGTTTTATCAACAGTCTGATAGTCCACAGATTACAGAATGCCTCCAGATGTGCATCGGAAACTACTACTGGCCTTCCAGTGAACGATCAAAGCGTAGACTGTTTGAGACATTACTCCCATGGAGGAAAGTGCGCATGGTGACTGTTGTATTCAATCCCGAAGCAATTTCTGTGTTTCGTCAACACTCTGATACTCCACAGAGTACAGAATGCCTCCAGATGTGAATCGGAAACTACTACTGGTCTTCCAGGGAACGATCAAAGCGTAGACTGTTTGAGACATTACTCCCATCGGGGAAGGTGCGCATGGTGACTGTTGTAATCAATCCCGATGCAATTTCTGTGTTTCATCAACACTCTGATACTCCACAGATTACAGAATGCCTCCAGATGTGCATCGGAAACTACTACTGGTCTTTCAGGGAACGATCAAAGCGTAGACAGTTTGAGACATTACCACCATGGAGGAAAGTGCGCATGGTGACTGTTGTATTCAATCCCGATGCAATTTCTGTGTTTCATCAACACTCTGATACTCCACAGATTACAGAATGCCTCCAGAAGTGCATCGGAAACTACTACTTGTCTTCCTGGGAACGATCAAAGCGTAGACTGTTTTAGACATTACTCCCATGGAGGAAAGTGTGCATGGTGACTGTTGTATTCAATCCCGATGACATTTCTGTGTTTCATCAACACTCTGATATTCCACAGATTACAGAATGCCTCCAGATGTGCATCGGAAACTACTACTGGACTTCCAGGGAACGATCAAATCGCAGACTGTTTGAGACATTACTCCCATGGAGGAAAGTGCGTATGGTGACTGTTGTATTCAATCCCGATGCAATTTCTGCGTTTCATCAACACTCTGATCCTCCACAGATTACAGAATGCCTCCAGATGTGCATCAGAAACTACTACTTGTCTTCCTGGGAACGGTCAAAGCGTAGACTGTTTGAGACATTACTCAAATGGAGGAAAGTGCGCACGGTGACAGTTGTATTCAACCCCGAAGAAATTTCTGTGTTTCATCAACACTCTGATAGTCCACAGATTACAGAATGCCTCCAGATGTGCATCGGAAACTACTACTTGTCTTCCAGGGAACGATCAAAGCGTAGACTGTTTGAGACACTACTCCTACGGGGGAAAGTGCGCATGGTGACTGTTGTATTCAATCCCTATGCAATTTTAGTGTTTCATCAACACTCTGATAATCCACAGATTACAGAATGCCTCCAGATGTGCATCGGAAACTACTATTGGTCTTCCAGGGAATGATCAAAGCGTAGAATGTTTGAGAATTACTCCCATGGAGGAAAGTGCGCATGGTGACTGTTGTATTCAATCCCGATGCAATTTCTGTGTTTCATCAACACTCTGATACCCCACAGATTACAGAATGCCTCCAGATGTGCATCGGAAACTACTACTGTTCTTCCAGGGAACGATCAAAGCGTAGACTGTTTGAGACATTACCCCCGTGGAGGAAAGTCCGCGTTGTGACTGTTGTATTCAATCCCGATGCAATATCTGTGTTTCATCAACACTCTGATAGTCCACACATTACAGAATGCCTCCAGATGTGCATCAGAAACTACTACTGGTATTCCAGGGAACGATCAAAGCGTAAAGTCATTGAGACATTATTCCCATGGAGGAAAGTGCGCATGGTGACTGTTGTATTCAATCCCGATTCAATTTCTGAGTTTCATCAACACTCTGATACTCCACAGATTACAGAATGCCACCAGATGTGCATCGGAAACTACTACTGGTCTTCCAGGGAACGATCAAAGCGTAGATTGTTTGAGACATTACTCCCTTGGAGGAAAGTGCGCATGGTGACTGTTGTATTCAATCCCGATGCAATTTCCGTGTTTCATCAACACTCAGTTAGTCCACAGATTTCAGAATGCCTCCAGATGTGCATCGGAAATTACTACTGGTCTTCCAGGGAACGATCAAAGCGTAGACTGTTTCAGACATTGCTCCCATTGAGGAAAGTGCGCATGATGACTGTTGTATTCAATCCCGAAGCAATTTCTGTGTTTCATCAACACTCTGATAGTCCACACATTACAGAATGCATCCAGATGTGCATCAGAAACTACTACTGGTATTCCAGGTAACGATGGAAGCGTAAACTCTTTGAGACATTACTCACATGGAGGAAAGTGCGCATGGTGACAGTTGTATTCAATCCCGATGCAATTTCTGTGTTTCATCAACACTCTGATACTCCACAGATTACAGAATGCCTCCACATGTGCATCGGAAACTACTACTGGTCTACCAGGGAACGATCAAAGCGTAGAATGTTTGAGAATTACTCCCATGGAGGAAAGTGCGCATGGTGACTGTTGTATTCAATCCCGATGTAATTTCTGTGTTTCATCAACACTCAGTTAGTCCACAGATTTCAGAATGCCTCCAGATGTGCATCGGAAACGACTACTGGTCTTCCAGTGAACGATCAAAGCGTAGACTGTTAGAGACATTACTCGCATGGAGGAAAGTGCGCATGGTGACTGTTGTATTCAATCCCGATGCAAATTCTGTGTTTCATCAACACTCTGATAGACCACAGTTTACAGAATTCCACCAGATGTGCATCGGAAACTACTACTGGTCTTCCAAGGAACGATCAAAGCGTAGACTGTTTGAGCATTGCTCCCATGGAGGAAAGTGCGCATGGTGACTGTTGTATTCAATCCCGATTCAATTTCTGAGTTTAATCAACACTCTGATACTCCACAGTTTACAGAATGCCTCCAGATGTGCATCGCAAACTACTACTGGTCTTCCAGGGAACGATCAAAGAGTAGACTGTGTGAGACATAACTCCCATGGAGGAAAGAGAACATAGTGACTGTTGTATTCAATCCCGTTGCAATTTCTGTGTTTCATCAACACTCTGATAGTCCACAGATTACAGAATGCCTCCAGATGTGCATCGGAAACTACTACTGGTCTTCCAGGGAACGATCAAAGCGTAGACTGTTAGAGACATTACTCGCATGGAGGAAAGTGGAGCATGGTGACTGTTGTATTCAATCCCGATGCAAATTCTGTGTTTCATCAACACTCTGATAGACCACAGTTTACAGAATGCCACCAGATGTGCATGGGAAACTAATACTGGTCTTCCAGGGAACGATCAAAGCGTAGAATGTTTCAGACATTACTCCCATGTAGGAAAGTGCGCATGGTGACTGTTGTATTCAATCCCGATGCAATTTCTGTGTTTCATCAACACTCTGATAGTCCACAGATTACAGAATGCCTCCAGATGTGCATCGGAAACTACTACTGGTCTTCCAGGGAACGATCAAAGCGTAGAATGTTTCAGACATTACTCCCATGGAGGAAAGTGCGCATGGTGACTGTTGTATTCAATCCCGATGCAATTTCCGTGTTTCATCAACACTCAGTTAGTCCACAGATTTCAGAATGCCTCCAGATGTGCATCGGAAATTACTACTGGTCTTCCATGGAACGATCAAAGCGTAGAATGTTTCAGACATTGCTCCCATTGAGGAAAGTGCGAATGATGACTGTTGTATTCAATCCCGAAGCAATTTCTGTGTTTCATCAACACTCTGATAGTCCACACATTACAGAATGCATCCAGATGTACATCAGAAACTACTACTGGTATTAGAGGGAACGATCGAAGCGTAAACTCTTCGAGACATTACTCACATGGAGGAAAGTGCGCATGGTGATTGTTGTATTCAATCCCGATTCAATTTCTGTGTTTCATCAACACTCTGATACTCCACAGATTACAGAATGCCTCCAGATGTGCATCGCAAACTACTACTGGTCTTCCAGGAAACTATCAAAGCGTAGACTGTTTGAGACATTACTCCCATGGAGGAAAGTGCGCATGGTCACTGTTGTATTCAATCCCGATGAAATATCTGTGTTTCATCACCACTCTGATAGTCCACAGGTTACGGAATGCCTCCAGATGTGCATCGGAAACTACTACTGGTCTTCCAGGGAACGATCAAACGTAGACTGTTTGAGACATTACTGACATGGAGGAAAGTGCGCACGGTGGCTGTTGTATTCAATCCCGATGCATTTTCTGTGTTTCATCAACATTCTGATAGTCCACAGATTACCGAATGACTCCAGATGTGCATCGGAAACTACTACTGGACTTCCAGGAAACGAACAAAGCGTAGACTGTGTGAGACACTACTCCCATGGTGGAAAGTGCGCATGGTGACTGTTGTATTCAATCCCGATGCAATTTTAGTGTTTCATCAACACTCTGATAGTCCACACATTACAGAATGCCTCCAGATGTGCATCGGAAACTACTACTGATCTTCCAGGGAACGATCAAAGCGTAGACTGTTTGAGACATACCTAACGTGGAGGGAAGTGCGCATAGTGATTGTTGTATTCAATCCCGATGCAATTTCTGTGTTTCATCAACACTCTGATAGTCCGCAGATTACAGAATGCCTCCAGATGTGCATCGGAAACTAACATTGGTCTTCCAGGGAACGATCAAAGCGTAGACCGTTTCACACATTACTTACATGGAGGAAAGTGCCGATGGTGACAGTGGTATTCAATCCCGATGCAATTTCTGTGTTTCATCAACACTCTGATACTCCACAGAGTACAGAATGCCTCCAGATGTGAATCGGAAACTACTACTGGTCTTCCAGGGAACGATCAAAGCGTAGACTGTTTGAGACATTACTCCCATCGGGGATGGTGCGCATGGTGACTGTTGTAATCAATCCCGATGCAATTTCTGTGTTTCATCAACACTCTGATACTCCACAGATTACAGAATGCCTCCAGATGTGCATCGGAAACTACTACTGGTCTTCCAGGGAACGATCAAAGCGTAGACAGTTTGAGACATTACCACCATGGAGGAAAGTGCGCATGGTGACTGTTGTGTTCAATCCCGATGCAATTTCTGTGTTTCATCAACACTCTGATACTCCACAGATTACAGAATGCCTCCAGAAGTGCATCGGAAACTACTACTTGTCTTCCTGGGAACGATCAAAGCGTAGACTGTTTGAGACATTACTCCCATGGAGGAAAGTGCGCATGGTGACTGTTGTATTCAATCCCGATGACATTTCTGTGTTTCATCAACACTCTGATAGTCCACAGATTACAGAATGCCTCCAGATGTGCATCGGAAACTACTACTGGACTTCCAGGGAACGATCAAATCGCAGACTGTTTGAGACATTACTCCCATGGAGGAAAGTGCGCATGGTGACTGTTGTATTCAATCCCGATGCAATTTCTGCGTTTCATCAACACTCTGATACTCCACAGATTACAGAATGCCTCCAGATGTGCATCAGAAACTACTACTTGTCTTCCTGGGAACGGTCAAAGCGTAGACTGTTTGAGACATTACTCAAATAGAGGAAAGTGCGCACGGTGACAGTTGTATTCAACCCCGAAGAAATTTCTGTGTTTCATTAACACTCTGATAGTCCACAGATTACAGAATGCCTCCAGATGTGCATCGGAAACTACTACTTGTCTTCCTGGGAACGATCAAAGCGTAGACTGTTTGAGACATTACTCCCATGGAGGAAAGTGCGCATGGTGACTGTTGTATTCAATCCCGATGACATTTCTGTGTTTCATCAACACTCTGATAGTCCACAGATTACAGAATGCCTCCAGATGTGCATCGGAAACTACTACTGGACTTCCAGGGAACGATCAAAGCGTAGACTGTTTGAGACATTACTCCCATTGAGGATAGTGCACACGGTGACTGTTGTATTCAATCCGGATGCAATTTCTGTGTTCCATCAACAGACTGATTATCCACATATTACAGAATGCCTCCAGATGTGCACCGGAAACTACTACTTGTCTTCCAAGGAACGATCAAAGCGTAGACTGTTTGAGACACTACTCCTATGGAGGAAAGTGCGCATGGTGACTGTTGTATTCAATCCCTATGCAATTTTAGTGTTTCATCAACACTCTGATAATCCACAGAACACAGAATGCCTTCAGATGTGCATCGGAAACTACTAATGGTCTTCCATGGAACGATTAAAGCGTAGACTCTTTGAGACATTACTCCCCTGGAGGAAAGTGCGCACGGTGACAGTTGTATTCAACCCCGTAGAAATTTCTGTGTTTCATCAACACTCTGATAGTCCACAGATTACAGAATGCCTCCAGATGTGCATCGGAAACTACTTCTGGTCTTCCAGGGATTGATAAAATCGTAAGCTGTTGAGACACTACTCCCATGGAGCAAAGTGCGCATGGTGAATGTTGTATTCAATCCCGATGCAATTTCTGTGTTTCATCAACACTCTGATACTCCACAGAATACAGAATGCCACCAGATGTGCATCGGAAACTACTACTGGTCTACCAGGGAACGATCAAAGCGTAGAGTGTTTGAGAATTACTCCCATGGAGAAAGTGCGCATGGTGACTGTTGTATTCAATCCCGACGCAATTTCTGTGTTTCATCAACACTCAGTTAGTCCACAGGTTTCAGAATGCCTCCAGATGTGCATCGGAAACTACTACTGGTCTTCCAGGGAACGATCAAAGCGTAGACTGTTAGAGACATTACTCGCATGTAGGAAAGTGCGCATGGTGACTGTTGTATTCAATCCCGATGCAAATTCTGTGTTTCATCAACACTCTGATAGACCACAGTTTACAGAATGCCACCAGATGTGCATCGGAAACTACTACTCGTCTTCCAAGGAACGATCAAAGCGTAGACTGTTTGAGCATTGCTCCCATTGAGGAAAGTGCGCATGATGACTGTTATATTCAATCCCGAAGCAATTTCTGTGTTTCATCAACACTCTGATAGTCCACACATTACAGAATGCCTCCAGATGTGCATCAGAAACTACTACTGGTATTCCATGGAACGCTCAAAGCGTAAACTCATTGAGACATTACTCCCATGGAGGAATGTGCGCATGGTGACTGTTGTATTCAATCCCGATTCAATTTCTGAGTTTCATCAACACTCTGATACTCCACAGTTTACAGAATGCCTCCAGATGTGCATCGCAAACTACTACTGGTCTTCCAGGGAATGATCAATGAGTAGACTGTGTGAGACATAACTCCCACGGAGGAAAGAGAACATGGTGACTGTTGTATTCAATCCCGAAGCAATTTCTGTGTTTCATCAACACTCTGATAGTCCACACATTACAGAATGCCTCCAGATGTGCATCAGAAACTACTACTGGTATTCCAGGGAACGATCAAAGCGTAAACTCATTGAGACATTACTCCCATGGCGGAAAGTGCGCATGGTGACTGTTGTATGCAATCCCGATGCAATTTCTGTGTTTTATCAACAGTCTGATAGTCCACAGATTACAGAATGCCTCCAGATGTGCATCAGAAACTACTACTTGTCTTCCTGGGAACGGTCAAAGCGTAAACTCATTGAGACATTACTCTCATGGAGGAAACTGCGCATGGTGACTGTTGTATTTAATCCCGAGGCAATTTCTGTGTTTTATCAACAGTCTGATAGTCCACAGATTACAGAATGCCTCCAGATGTGCATCGGAAACTACTACTGGCCTTCCAGTGAACGATCAAAGCGTAGACTGTTTGAGACATTACTCCCATGGAGGAAAGTGCGCATGGTGACTGTTGTATTCAATCCCGAAGCAATTTCTGTGTTTCATCAACACTCTGATACTCCACAGAGTACAGAATGACTCCAGATGTGAATCGGAAACTACTACTGGTCTTCCAGGGAACGATCAAAGCGTAGACTGTTTGAGACATTACTCCCATCGGGGAAGGTGCGCATGGTGACTGTTGTAATCAATCCCGATGCAATTTCTGTGTTTCATCAACACTCTGATACTCCACAGATTACAGAATGCCTCCAGATGTGCATCGGAAACTACTACTGGTCTTCCAGGGAACGATCAAATCGTAGACAGTTTGAGACATTACCACCATGGAGGAAAGTGCGCATGGTGACTGTTGTATTCAATACCGATGCAATTTCTGTGTTTCATCAACACTCTGATACTCCACAGATTACAGAATGCCTCCAGAAGTGCATCGGAAACTACTACTTGTTTTCCTGGGAACGATCAAAGCGTAGACTGTTTTAGACATTACTCCCATGGAGGAAAGTGTGCATGGTGACTGTTGTATTCAATCCCGATGACATTTCTGTGTTTCATCAACACTCTGATATTCCACAGATTACAGAATGCCTCCAGATGTGCATCGGAAACTACTACTGGACTTCCAGGGAACGATCAAATCGCAGACTGTTTGAGACATTACTCCCATGGAGGAAAGTGCGTATGGTGACTGTTGTATTCAATCCCGATGCAATTTCTGCGTTTCATCAACACTCTGATCCTCCACAGATTACAGAATGCCTCCAGATGTGCATCAGAAACTACTACTTGTCTTCCTGGGAACGGTCAAAGCGTAGACTGTTTGAGACATTACTCAAATGGAGGAAAGTGCGCACGGTGACAGTTGTATTCAACCCCGAAGAAATTTCTGTGTTTCATCAACACTCTGATAGTCCACAGATTACAGAATGCCTCCAGATGTGCATCGGAAACTACTACTGGCCTTCCAGTGAACGATCAAAGCGTAGACTGTTTGAGACATTACTCCCATGGAGGAAAGTGCGCATGGTGACTGTTGTATTCAATCCCGATGCAATTTCTGTGTTTCATCAACACTCTGATACTCCACAGAGTACAGAATGCCTCCAGATGTGAATCGGAAACTACTACTGGTCTTCCAGGGAACGATCAAAGCGTAGACTGTTTGAGACATTACTCCCATTGAGGATAGAGCACACGGTGACTGTTGTATTCAATCCGGATGCAATTTCTGTGTTCCATCAACAGACTGATTGTCCACATATTACAGAATGCCTCCAGATGTGCATCGGAAACTACTACTTGTCTTCCAGGGAACGATCAAAGCGTCGACTGTTTGAGACACTACTCCTACGGGGGAAAGTGCGCATGGTGACTGTTGTATTCAATCCCTATGCAATTTTAGTGTTTCATCAACACTCTGATAATCCACAGATTACAGAATGCCTCCAGATGTGCATCGGAAACTACTATTGGTCTTCCAGGGAATGATCAAAGCGTAGAATGTTTGAGAATTACTCCCATGGAGGAAAGTGCGCATGGTGACTGTTGTATTCAATCCCGATGCAATTTCTGTGTTTCATCAACACTCTGATACCCCACAGATTACAGAATGCCTCCAGATGTGCATCGGAAACTACTACTGTTCTTCCAGGGAACGATCAAAGCGTAGACTGTTTGAGACATTACCCCCGTGGAGGAAAGTGCGCGTTGTGACTGTTGTATTCAATCCCGATGCAATATCTGTGTTTCATCAACACTCTGATAGTCCACACATTACAGAATGCCTCCAGATGTGCATCAGAAACTACTACTGGTATTCCAGGGAACGATCAAAGCGTAAAGTCATTGAGACATTACTCCCATGGAGGAAAGTGCGCATGGTGACTGTTGTATTCAATCCCGATTCAATTTCTGAGTTTCATCAACACTCTGATACTCCACAGATTACAGAATGCCACCAGATGTGCATCGGAAACTACTACTGGTCTTCCAGGGAACGATCAAAGCGTAGATTGTTTGAGACATTACTCCCTTGGAGGAAAGTGCGCATGGTGACTGTTGTATTCAATCCCGATGCAATTTCCGTGTTTCATCAACACTCAGTTAGTCCACAGATTTCAGAATGCCTTTAGATGTGCATCGGAAATTACTACTGGTCTTCCAGGGAACGATCAAAGCGTAGACTGTTTCAGACATTGCTCCCATTGAGGAAAGTGCGCATGATGACTGTTGTATTCAATCCCGAAGCAATTTCTGTGTTTCATCAACACTCTGATAGTCCACACATTACAGAATGCATCCAGATGTGCATCAGAAACTACTACTGGTATTCCAGGTAACGATGGAAGCGTAAACTCTTTGAGACATTACTCACATGGAGGAAAGTGCGCATGGTGACAGTTGTATTCAATTCCGATGCAATTTCTGTGTTTCATCAACACTCTGATACTCCACAGATTACAGAATGCCTCCACATGTGCATCGGAAACTACTACTGGTCTACCAGGGAACGATCAAAGCGTAGAATGTTTGAGAATTACTCCCATGGAGGAAAGTGCGCATGGTGACTGTTGTATTCAATCCCGATGTAATTTCTGTGTATCATCAACACTCAGTTAGTCCACAGATTTCAGAATGCCTCCAGATGTGCATCGGAAACGACTACTGGTCTTCCAGTGAACGATCAAAGCGTAGACTGTTAGAGACATTACTGGCATGGAGGAAAGTGCGCATGGTGACTGTTGTATTCAATCCCGATGCAAATTCTGTGTTTCATCAACACTCTGATAGACCACAGTTTACAGAATTCCACCAGATGTGCATCGGAAACTACTACTGGTCTTCCAAGGAACGATCAAAGCGTAGACTGTTTGAGCATTGCTCCCATGGAGGAAAGTGCGCATGGTTACTGTTGTATTCAATCCCGATTCAATTTCTGAGTTTAATCAACACTCTGATACTCCACAGTTTACAGAATGCCTCCAGATGTGCATCGCAAACTACTACTGGTCTTCCAGGGAACGATCAAAGAGTAGACTGTGTGAGACATAACTCCCATGGAGGAAAGAGAACATGGTGACTGTTGTATTCAATCCCGATGCAATTTCTGTGTTTCCTCAACACTCTGATAGTCCACAGATTACAGAATGCCTCCAGATGTGCATCGGAAACTACTACTGGTCTTCCAGGGAACGATCAAAGCGTAGACTGTTAGAGACATTACTCGCATGGAGGAAAGTGGAGCATGGTGACTGTTGTATTCAATCCCGATGCAAATTCTGTGTTTCATCAACACTCTGATAGACCACAGTTTACAGAATGCCACCAGATGTGCATGGGAAACTACTACTGGTCTTCCAGGGAACGATCAAAGCGTAGAATGTTTCAGACATTACTCCCATGTAGGAAAGTGCGCATGGTGACTGTTGTATTCAATCCCGATGCAATTTCTGTGTTTCATCAACACTCTGATAGTCCACAGATTACAGAATGCCTCCAGATGTGCATCGGAAACTACTACTGGTCTTCCAGGGAACGATCAAAGCGTAGAATGTTTCAGACATTACTCCCATGGAGGAAAGTGCGCATGGTGACTGTTGTATTCAATCCCGATGCAATTTCCGTGTTTCATCAACACTCAGTTAGTCCACAGATTTCAGAATGCCTCCAGATGTGCATCGGAAATTACTACTGGTCTTCCATGGAACGATCAAAGCGTAGAATGTTTCAGACATTGCTCCCATTGAGGAAAGTTCGAATGATGACTGTTGTATTCAATCCCGAAGCAATTTCTGTGTTTCATCAACACTCTGATAGTCCACACATTACAGAATGCATCCAGATGTACATCAGAAACTACTACTGGTATTAGAGGGAACGATCGAAGCGTAAACTCTTCGAGACATTACTCACATGGAGGAAAGTGCGCATGGTGACTGTTGTATTCAATCCCGATTCAATTTCTGTGTTTCATCAACACTCTGATACTCCACAGATTACAGAATGCCTCCAGATGTGCATCGCAAACTACTATTGGTCTTCCAGGAAACTATCAAAGCGTAGACTGTTTGAGACATTACTCCCATGGAGGAAAGTGCGCATGGTCACTGTTGTATTCAATCCCGATGAAATATCTGTGTTTCATCACCACTCTGATAGTCCACAGGTTACAGAATGCCTCCAGATGTGCATCGGAAACTACTACTGGTCTTCCAGGGAACGATCAAACGTAGACTGTTTGAGACATTACTGACATGGAGGAAAGTGCGCACGGTGGCTGTTGTATTCAATCCCGATGCATTTTCTGTGTTTCATCAACATTCTGATAGTCCACAGATTACCGAATGCCTCCAGATGTGCATCGGAAACTACTACTGGACTTCCAGGAAACGAACAAAGCGTAGACTGTGTGAGACACTACTCCCATGGTGGAAAGTGCGCATGGTGACTGTTGTATTCAATCCCGATGCAATTTTAGTGTTTCATCAACACTCTGATAGTCCACACATTACAGAATGCCTCCAGATGTGCATCGGAAACTACTACTGATCTTCCAGGGAACGATCAAAGCGTAGACTGTTTGAGACATACCTAACGTGGAGGGAAGTGCGCATAGTGATTGTTGTATTCAATCCCGATGCAATTTCTGTGTTTCATCAACACTCTGATAGTCCGCAGATTACAGAATGCCTCCAGATGTGCATCGGAAACTAACATTGGTCTTCCAGGGAACGATCAAAGCGTAGACCGTTTCACACATTACTTACATGGAGGAAAGTGCCGATGGTGACAGTGGTATTCAATCCCGATGCAATTTCTGTGTTTCATTAACACCCAGATAGTCCACAGATGACAGAATGCCTCCAGATATGCATTGGAAGCTATTACTGGTCTTCCAGGGAATGATCAAAGCGTAGAATGTTAGAGACGTTACTCTCATGGAGGAAACTGCTCATGGTGACTGTTATATTCAATCCCGATGCCATTTCTGTGTTTCAACAACACTCTGATAGTCCACAGATTACAGAATGCCTCCAGATGTGCATCGGTAACTATCACTGGTCTTCCAGGGAACGATTAAAGCGTAGACTGTTTGAGACATTACTCTCATGGAGGAAACTGCGCATGGTGACTATTGTATTCTATCCCGAAGCAATTTCTGTGTTTTATGAACAGTCTGATAGTCCACAGATTACAGAATGCCTCCAGATGTGCATCGAAAACTACTACTGGCCTTCCAGGGAACGATCAAAGCGTAGACTGTTTGAGACATTACTCCCATGGAGGAAAGTGCGCACGGTGACAGTTGTATTCAACCCCGAAGAAATTTCTGTGTTTCATCAACACTCTGATAGTCCACAGATTACGGAATGCCTCCAGATGTGCATCGGAAACTACTACTGGTCTTCCAGGGAACGATCAAAGCGTAGACTAATAGAGACATTACTCCCATTGAGGAAAGAGAGCATAGTTACTGTTGTATTCAATCCCGATGCACTTTCAGTGTTTCATCAACACACTGATAGTCCACAGGTTACGGAATGCCTGCAGATGTGCATCGGAAACAACTACTGGTCTTCCAGGGAACGATCAAACGTAGACTGTTTGAGACATTACTGACATGGAGGAAAGTGCGCACTGTGACTGTTGTATTCAATCCTGATGCAATTTCTGTGTTTCATCAACACTCTGATACTCCACAGATTACAGAATGCCTCCAGAAGTGCATCGGAAACTACTACTTGTCTTCCTGGGAACGATCAAAGCGTAGACTGTTTGAGACACTACTCCTATGGAGGAAAGTGCGCATGGTGACTGTTGTATTCAATCCCTATGCAATTTTAGTGTTTCATCAACACTCTGATAATCCACAGAACACAGAATGCCTTCAGATGTGCATCGGAAACTACTAATGGTCTTCCATGGAACGATTAAAGCGTAGACTCTTTGAGACATTACTCCCCTGGAGGAAAGTGCGCACGGTGACAGTTGTATTCAACCCCGAAGAAATTTTTGTGTTTCATTAACACTCTGATAGTCCACAGATTACAGAATGCCTCCAGATGTGCATCGGAAACTACTTCTGGTCTTCCAGGGAACGATCAAAGCGTAAGCTGTTGAGACACTACTCCCATGGAGCAAAGTGCGCATGGTGACTGTTGTATTCAATCCCGATGCAATTTCAGTGTTTCATCAACACTCTCATAGTTCACAGAATACAGAATGCCTCCAGATGTGCATCGGAATATTCTTCTGGCCTTCAGTGAACGATCAAAGCGTAGACTGTTTGAGGCATTACTCCCATGGAGGAAAGTGCGCATGGTGACTGTTGTATTCAATCGCGATGCAATTTCTGTGTTTCATCAACACTCTGATAGTCCACAGAGTATAGAATGCCTCCAGATGTGCATCGGAAACTACTACTCGTCTTCCAGGGAACGATCAAAGCGTAGACTATTTGAGACATTACTCCCATTGAGGATAGTGCACACGGTGACTGTTGTATTCAATCCGGATGCAATTTCTGTGTTCCATCAACAGACTGATTGTCCACATATTACAGAATGCCTCTAGATGTGCACCGGAAACTACTACTTGTCTTCCAAGGAACGATCAAAGCGTAGACTGTTTGAGACACTACTCCTATGGAGGAAAGTGCGCATGGTGACTGTTGTATTCAATCCCTATGCAATTTTAGTGTTTCATCAACACTCTGATAATCCACAGAACACAGAATGCCTTCAGATGTGCATCGGAAACTACTAATGGTCTTCCTTGGAACGATTAAAGCGTAGACACTTTGAGACATTACTCCCCTGGAGGAAAGTGCGCACGGTGACAGTTGTATTCAACCCCGAAGAAATTTCTGTGTTTCATCAACACTCTGATAGTCCACAGATTACAGAATGCCTCCAGATGTGCATCGGAAAGTACTTCTGGTCTTCCAGGGATTGATAAAATCGTAAGCTGTTGAGACACTACTCCCATGGAGCAAAGTGCGCATGGTGAATGTTGTATTCAATCCCGATGCAATTTCTGTGTTTCATCAACACTCTGATACTCCACAGATTACAGAATGCCACCAGATGTGCATCGGAAACTACTACTGGTCTACCAGGGAACGATCAAAGCGTAGAGTGTTTGAGAATTACTCCCATGGAGGAAAGTGCGCATGGTGACTGTTGTATTCAATCCCGACGCAATTTCTGTGTTTCATCAACACTCAGTTAGTCCACAGGTTTCAGAATGCCTCCAGATGTGCATCGGAAACTACTACTGGTCTTCCAGGGAACGATCAAAGCGTAGACTGTTAGAGACATTACTCGCATGTAGGAAAGTGCGCATGGTGACTGTTGTATTCAATCCCGATGCAAATTCTGTGTTTCGTCAACACTCTGATAGACCACAGTTTACAGAATGCCACCAGATGTGCATCGGAAACTACTACTCGTCTTCCAAGGAACGATCAAAGCGTAGACTGTTTGAGCATTGCTCCCATTGAGGAAAGTGCGCATGATGACTGTTATATTCAATCCCGAAGCAATTTCTGTGTTTCATCAACACTCTGATAGTCCACACATTACAGAATGCCTCCAGATGTGCATCAGAAACTACTACTGGTATTCCATGGAACGATCAAAGCGTAAACTCATTGAGACATTACTCCCATGGAGGAATGTGCGCATGGTGACTGTTGTATTCAATCCCGATTCAATTTCTGAGTTTCATCAACACTCTGATACTCCACAGTTTACAGAATGCCTCCAGATGTGCATCGCAAACTACTACTGGTCTTCCAGGGAATGATCAATGAGTAGACTGTGTGAGACATAACTCCCACGGAGGAAAGAGAACATGGTGACTGTTGTATTCAATCCCGAAGCAATTTCTGTGTTTCATCAACACTCTGATAGTCCACACATTACAGAATGCCTCCAGATGTGCATCAGAAACTACTACTGGTATTCCAGGGAACGATCAAAGCGTAAAGTCATTGAGACATTACTCCCATGGCGGAAAGTGCGCATGGTGACTGTTGTATGCAATCCCGATGCAATTTCTGTGTTTTATCAACAGTCTGATAGTCCACAGATTACAGAATGCCTCCAGATGTGCATCAGAAACTACTACTTGTCTTCCTGGGAACGGTCAAAGCGTAAACTCATTGAGACATTACTCTCATGGAGGAAACTGCGCATGGTGACTGTTGTATTCAATCCCGAGGCTATTTCTGTGTTTTATCAACAGTCTGATAGTCCACAGATTACAGAATGCCTCCAGATGTGCATCGGAAACTACTACTGGAATTCAAGTGAACGATCAAAGCGTAGACTGTTTGCGACATTACTCCCATGGAGGAAAGTGCGCATGGTGACTGTTGTATTCAATCCCGAAGCAATTTCTGTGTTTCATCAACACTCTCATACTCCACAGAGTACAGAATGCCTCCAGATGTGAATCGGAAACTACTACTGGTCTTCCAGGGAACGATCAAAGCGTAGACTGTTTGAGACATTACTCCCATCGGGGAAGGTGCGCATGGTGACTGTTGTAATCAATCCCGATGCAATTTCTGTGTTTCATCAACACTCTGATACTCCACAGATTACAGAATGCCTCCAGATGTGCATCGGAAACTACTACTGGTCTTCCAGGGAACGATCAAAGCGTAGACAGTTTGAGACATTACCACCATGGAGGAAAGTGCGCATGGTGACTGTTGTATTCAATCCCGATGCAATTTCTGTGTTTCATCAACACTCTGATACTCCACAGATTACAGAATGCCTCCAGAAGTGCATCGGAAACTACTACTTGTCTTCCTGGGAACGATCAAAGCGTAGACTGTTTTAGACATTACTCCCATGGAGGAAAGTGTGCATGGTGACTGTTGTATTCAATCCCGATGACATTTCTGTGTTTCATCAACACTCTGATATTCCACAGATTACAGAATGCCTCCAGATGTGCATCGGAAACTACTACTGGACTTCCAGGGAACGATCAAATCGCAGACTGTTTGAGACATTACTCCCATGGAGGAAAGTGCGTATGGTGACTGTTGTATTCAATCCCGATGCAATTTCTGCGTTTCATCAACACTCTGATCCTCCACAGATTACAGAATGCCTCCAGATGTGCATCAGAAACTACTGCTTGTCTTCCTGGGAACGGTCAAAGCGTAGACTGTTTGAGACATTACTCAAATGGAGGAAAGTGCGCACGGTGACAGTTGTATTCAACCCCGAAGAAATTTCTGTGTTTCATCAACACTCTGATAGTCCACAGATTACAGAATGCCTCCAGATGTGCATCGGAAACTACTACTGGCCTTCCAGTGATCGATCAAAGCGTAGACTGTTTGAGACATTAGTCCCATGGAGGAAAGTGCGCATGGTGACTGTTGTATTCAATCCCGATGCAATTTCTGTGTTTCATCAACACTCTGATACTCCACAGAGTACAGAATGCCTCCAGATGTGAATCGGAAACTACTACTGGTCTTCCAGGGAACGATCAAAGCGTAGACTGTTTGAGACATTACTCCCATTGAGGATAGTGCACACGGTGACTTTTGTATTCAATCCGGATGCAATTTCTGTGTTCCATCAACAGACTGATTGTCCACATATTACAGAATGCCTCCAGATGTGCATCGGAAACTACTACTTGTCTTCCAGGGAACGATCAAAGCGTAGACTGTTTGAGACACTACTCCTACGGGGGAAAGTGCGCATGGTGACTGTTGTATTCAATCCCTATGCAATTTTAGTGTTTCATCAACACTCTGATAATCCACAGATTACAGAATGCCTCCAGATGTGCATCGGAAACTACTATTGGTCTTCCAGGGAATGATCAAAGCGTAGAATGTTTGAGAATTACTCCCATGGAGGAAAGTGCGCATGGTGACTGTTGTATTCAATCCCGATGCAATTTCTGTGTTTCATCAACACTCTGATACCCCACAGATTACAGAATGCCTCCAGATGTGCATCGGAAACTACTACTGTTCTTCCAGGGAACGATCAAAGCGTAGACTGTTTGAGACATTACCCCCGTGGAGGAAAGTGCGCGTTGTGACTGTTGTATTCAATCCCGATGCAATATCTGTGTTTCATCAACACTCTGATAGTCCACACATTACAGAATGCCTCCAGATGTGCATCAGAAACTACTACTGGTATTCCAGGGAACGATCAAAGCGTAAAGTCATTGAGACATTACTCCCATGGAGGAAAGTGCGCATGGTGACTGTTGTATTCAATCCCGATTCAATTTCTGAGTTTCATCAACACTCTGATACTCCACAGATTACAGAATGCCACCAGATGTGCATCGGAAACTACTACTGGTCCTCCAGGGAACGATCAAAGCGTAGATTGTTTGAGACATTACTCCCTTGGAGGAAAGTGCGCAAGGTGACTGTTGTATTCAATCCCGATGCAATTTCCGTGTTTCATCAACACTCAGTTAGTCCACAGATTTCAGAATGCCTCCAGATGTGCATCGGAAATTACTACTGGTCTTCCAGGGAACGATCAAAGCGTAGACTGTTTCAGACATTGCTCCCATTGAGGAAAGTGCGCATGATGACTGTTGTATTCAATCCCGAAGCAATTTCTGTGTTTCATCAACACTCTGATAGTCCACACATTACAGAATGCATCCAGATGTGCATCAGAAACTACTACTGGTATTCCAGGTAACGATGGAAGCGTAAACTCTTTGAGACATTACTCACATGGAGGAAAGTGCGCATGGTGACAGTTGTATTCAATCCCGATGCAATTTCTGTGTTTCATCAAAACTCTGATACTCCACAGATTACAGAATGCCTCCACATGTGCATCGGAAACTACTACTGGTCTACCAGGGAACGATCAAAGCGTAGAATGTTTGAGAATTACTCCCATGGAGGAAAGTGCGCATGGTGACTGTTGTATTCAATCCCGATGTAATTTCTGTGTTTCATCAACACTCAGTTAGTCCACAGATTTCAGAATGCCTCCAGATGTGCATCGGAAACGACTACTGGTCTTCCAGTGAACGATCAAAGCGTAGACTGTTAGAGACATTACTCGCATGGAGGAAAGTGCGCATGGTGACTGTTGTATTCAATCCCGATGCAAATTCTGTGTTTCATCAACACTCTGATAGACCACAGTTTACAGAATTCCACCAGATGTGCATCGGAAACTACTACTGGTCTTCCAAGGAACGATCAAAGCGTAGACTGTTTGAGCATTGCTCCCATGGAGGAAAGTGCGCATGGTGACTGTTGTATTCAATCCCGATTCAATTTCTGAGTTTAATCAACACTCTGATACTCCACAGTTTACAGAATGCCTCCAGATGTGCATCGCAAACTACTACTGGTCTTCCAGGGAACGATCAAAGAGTAGACTGTGTGAGACATAACTCCCATGGAGGAAAGAGAACATGGTGACTGTTGTATTCAATCCCGATGCAATTTCTGTGTTTCATCAACACTCTGATAGTCCACAGATTACAGAATGCCTCCAGATGTGCATCGGAAACTACTACTGGTCTTCCAGGGAACGATCAAAGCGTAGACTGTTAGAGACATTACTCGCATGGAGGAAAGTGGAGCATGGTGACTGTTGTATTCAATCCCGATGCAAATTCTGTGTTTCATCAACACTCTGATAGACCACAGTTTACAGAATGCCACCAGATGTGCATGGGAAACTACTACTGGTCTTCCAGGGAACGATCAAAGCGTAGAATGTTTCAGACATTACTCCCATGTAGGAAAGTGCGCATGGTGACTGTTGTATTCAATCCCGATGCAATTTCTGTGTTTCATCAACAGTCTTATAGTCCACAGATTACATAATGCTTCTAGATGTGCATCAGAAACTACTACTGGTCTTGCAGGGAACGATCAAAGCGTAGATTGTTTGAGACATTACTCCCATGGAGGAAAGTGCGCATGGTGACTGTTGTATTCAATCCCGATGCAATTTCCGTGTTTCATCAACACTCAGTTAGTCCACAGATTTCAGAATGCTTCCAGATGTGCATCGGAAATTACTACTGGTCTTCCATGGAACGATCAAAGCGTAGAATGTTTCAGACATTGCTCCCATTGAGGAAAGTGCGAATGATGACTGTTGTATTCAATCCCGAAGCAATTTCTGTGTTTCATCAACACTCTGATAGTCCACACATTACAGAATGCATCCAGATGTACATCAGAAATTACTACTGGTATTAGAGGGAACGATCGAAGCGTAAACTCTTCGAGACATTACTCACATGGAGGAAAGTGCGCATGGGGACTGTTGTATTCAATCCCGATTCAATTTCTGTGTTTCATCAACACTCTGATACTCCACAGATTACAGAATGCCTCCAGATGTGCATCGCAAACTACTACTGGTCTTCCAGGAAACTATCAAAGCGTAGACTGTTTGAGACATTACTCCCATGGAGGAAAGTGCGCATGGTCACTGTTGTATTCAATCCCGATGAAATATCTGTGTTTCATCACCACTCTGATAGTCCACAGGTTACAGAATGCCTCCAGATGTGCATCGGAAACTACTACTGGTCTTCCAGGGAACGATCAAACGTAGACTGTTTGAGACATTACTGACATGGAGGAAAGTGCGCACGGTGGCTGTTGTATTCAATCCCGATGCATTTTCTGTGTTTCATCAACATTCTGATAGTCCACAGATTACCGAATGCCTCCAGATGTGCATCGGAAACTACTACTGGACTTCCAGGAAACGAACAAAGCGTAGACTGTGTGAGACACTACTCCCATGGTGGAAAGTGCGCATGGTGACTGTTGTATTCAATCCCGATGCAATTTTAGTGTTTCATCAACACTCTGATAGTCCACACATTACAGAATGCCTCCAGATGTGCATCGGAAACTACTACTGATCTTCCAGGGAACGATCAAAGCGTAGACTGTTTGAGACATACCTAACGTGGAGGGAAGTGCGCATAGTGATTGTTGTATTCAATCCCGATGCAATTTCTGTGTTTCATCAACACTCTGATAGTCCGCAGATTACAGAATGCCTCCAGATGTGCATCGGAAACTAACATTGGTCTTCCAGGGAACGATCAAAGCGTAGACCGTTTGAGACATTACTTACATGGAGGAAAGTGCGGATGGTGACAGTTGTATTCAATCCCGATGCAATTTCTGTGTTTCATTAACACCCAGATAGTCCACAGATGACAGAATGCCTCCAGATATGCATTGGAAGCTATTACTGGTCTTCCAGGGAATGATTAAAGCGTAGAATGTTAGAGACGTTACTCCCATGGAGGAAAGTGCGCACGGTGACAGTTGTATTCAACCCCGAAGAAATTTCTGTGTTTCATCAACACTCTGATAGTCCACAGATTACGGAATGCCTCCAGATGTGCATCGGAAACTACTACTGGTCTTCCAGGGAACGATCAAAGCGTAGACTGTTAGAGATATTACTCCCATTGAGGAAAGAGAGCATAGTTACTGTTGTATTCAATCCCGATGCACTTTCAGTGTTTCATCAACACACTGATAGTCCATAGGTTACGGAATGCCTGCAGATGTGCATCGGAAACAACTACTGGTCTTCCAGGGAACGATCAAACGTAGACTGTTTGAGACATTACTGACATGGAGGAGAGTGCGCACTGTGACTGTTGTATTCAATCCTGATGCAATTTCTGTGTTTCATCAACACTGTGATACTCCACAGATTACAGAATGCCTCCAGATGTGCATCGGAAACTACTACTGGACTTCCAGGAAACGAACAAAGCGTAGACTGTTTCAGACACTACTCCCATGGGGGAAAGTGCGCATGGTGACTGTTGTATTCAATCCCGTTGCATTTTTAGTGTTTCATCAACACTCTGATAGTCCACACATTACAGAATGCCTCCAGATGTGCATCGGAAACTACTACTGGTCTTCCAGGGAACGATCAAAGCGTAGACAGTTTGAGACATACCTAACGTGGAGGGAAGTGCGCATAGTGATTGTTGTATTCAATCCCGATGCAATTTCTGTGCTTCATCAACACTCTGATAGTCCGCAGATTACAGAATGCCTCCAGATGTGCATCGGAAACTAACATTGGTCTTCCAGGGAACGATCAAAGCGTAGACCGTTTCACACATTACTTACATGGAGGAAAGTGCCGATGGTGACAGTGGTATTCAATCCCGATGCAATTTCTGTGTTTCATTAACACCCAGATAGTCCACAGATGACAGAATGCCTCCAGATATGCATTGGAAGCTATTACTGGTCTTCCAGGGAATGATCAAAGCGTAGAATGTTAGAGACGTTACTCTCATGGAGGAAACTGCTCATGGTGACTGTTATATTCAATCCCGATGCCATTTCTGTGTTTCAACAACACTCTGATAGTCCACAGATTACAGAATGCCTCCAGATGTGCATCGGTAACTATCACTGGTCTTCCAGGGAACGATTAAAGCGTAGACTGTTTGAGACATTACTCTCATGGAGGAAACTGCGCATGGTGACTGTTGTATTCTATCCCGAAGCAATTTCTGTGTTTTATGAACAGTCTGATAGTCCACAGATTACAGAATGCCTCCAGATGTGCATCGAAAACTACTACTGGCCTTCCAGGGAACGATCAAAGCGTAGACTGTTTGAGACATTACTCCCATGGAGGAAAGTGCGCACAGTGACAGTTGTATTCAACCCCGAAGAAATTTCTGTGTTTCATCAACACTCTGATAGTCCACAGATTACGGAATGCCTCCAGATGTGCATCGGAAACTACTACTGGTCTTCCAGGGAACGATCAAAGCGTAGACTGTTAGAGACATTACTCCCATTGAGGAAAGAGAGCATAGTTACTGTTGTATTCAATCCCGATGCACTTTCAGTGTTTCATCAACACACTGATAGTCCACAGGTTACGGAATGCCTGCAGATGTGCATCGGAAACAACTACTGGTCTTCCAGGGAACGATCAAACGTAGACTGTTTGAGACATTACTGACATGGAGGAAAGTGCGCACTGTGACTGTTGTATTCAATCCTGATGCAATTTCTGTGTTTCATCAACTTTCTGATAGTGGACAGATTACCGAATGCCTCCAGATGTGCATCGGAAACTACTACTGGTCTTCCTGGGAACGATCAAAGCGTAGATTGTTTGAGTCATTACACCCCTGGAGGAATGTGCACATTGTGACTGTTGTATTCAATCCCGCTGAAATTTCTATGTCTCATCAACACTCTGATATTCCACAGATTACAGAATGCCTCCAGATGTGCATCGGAATCTACTTCTGGTCTTCCAGGGAACGATCAAAGCGTAGACTGTTTGAGACATTACTCCCATGCAGGAAAGTGCGCATGGTGACTGCTGTATTCAATCCCGATTCAATTTCTGTGTTTCATCAACATTCTGATACTCCACAGATTACAGAATGCCTCCAGATGTGCCACGCAAACTACTACTGGTCTTAAAGGGAACGATCAAAGCGTAGACTGTTTCAGACTTTGCTCCCATTGAGGAAAGTGCGTATGATGACTGTTGTATTCAATCCCGAAGCAATTTCTGTGTTTCATCAACACTCTGATAGTCCACACATTACAGAATGCATCCAGATGTGCATCAGAAACTACTACTGGTATTCCAGGGAACGATCGAAGCGTAAACTCTTTGAGACATTACTCACATGGAGGAAAGTGCGCATGGTGACAGTTGTATTCAATCCCGATGCAATTTCTGTGTTTCATCAACACTCTGATACTCCACAGATTACAGAATGCCTCCACATGTGCATCGGAAACTACTACTGGTCTACCAGGGAACGATCAAAGCGTAGAATGTTTAAGAATTACTCCCATGGAGGAAAGTGCGCATGGTGACTGTTGTATTCAATCCCGATGTAATTTCTGTGTTTCATCAACACTCAGTTAGTCCACAGATTTCAGAATGCCTCCAGATGTGCATCGGAAATTACTACTGGTCTTCCATGGAACGATCAAAGCGTAGAATGTTTCAGACATTGCTCCCATTGAGGAAAGTGCGAATGATGACTGTTGTATTCAATCCCGAAGCAATTTCTGTGTTTCATCAACACTCTGATAGTCCACACATTACAGAATGCATCCAGATGTACATCAGAAATTACTACTGGTATTAGAGGGAACGATCGAAGCGTAAACTCTTCGAGACATTACTCACATGGAGGAAAGTGCGCATGGGGACTGTTGTATTCAATCCCGATTCAATTTCTGTGTTTCATCAACACTCTGATACTCCACAGATTACAGAATGCCTCCAGATGTGCATCGCAAACTACTACTGGTCTTCCAGGAAACTATCAAAGCGTAGAATGTTTCAGACATTACTCCCATGTAGGAAAGTGCGCATGGTGACTGTTGTATTCAATCCCGATGCAATTTCTGTGTTTCATCAACAGTCTTATAGTCCACAGATTACATAATGCTTCTAGATGTGCATCAGAAACTACTACTGGTCTTGCAGGGAACGATCAAAGCGTAGATTGTTTGAGACATTACTCCCATGGAGGAAAGTGCGCATGGTGACTGTTGTATTCAATCCCGATGCAATTTCCGTGTTTCATCAACACTCAGTTAGTCCACAGATTTCAGAATGCTTCCAGATGTGCATCGGAAATTACTACTGGTCTTCCATGGAACGATCAAAGCGTAGAATGTTTCAGACATTGCTCCCATTGAGGAAAGTGCGAATGATGACTGTTGTATTCAATCCCGAAGCAATTTCTGTGTTTCATCAACACTCTGATAGTCCACACATTACAGAATGCATCCAGATGTACATCAGAAATTACTACTGGTATTAGAGGGAACGATCGAAGCGTAAACTCTTCGAGACATTACTCACATGGAGGAAAGTGCGCATGGGGACTGTTGTATTCAATCCCGATTCAATTTCTGTGTTTCATCAACACTCTGATACTCCACAGATTACAGAATGCCTCCAGATGTGCATCGCAAACTACTACTGGTCTTCCAGGAAACTATCAAAGCGTAGACTGTTTGAGACATTACTCCCATGGAGGAAAGTGCGCATGGTCACTGTTGTATTCAATCCCGATGAAATATCTGTGTTTCATCACCACTCTGATAGTCCACAGGTTACAGAATGCCTCCAGATGTGCATCGGAAACTACTACTGGTCTTCCAGGGAACGATCAAACGTAGACTGTTTGAGACATTACTGACATGGAGGAAAGTGCGCACGGTGGCTGTTGTATTCAATCCCGATGCATTTTCTGTGTTTCATCAACATTCTGATAGTCCACAGATTACCGAATGCCTCCAGATGTGCATCGGAAACTACTACTGGACTTCCAGGAAACGAACAAAGCGTAGACTGTGTGAGACACTACTCCCATGGTGGAAAGTGCGCATGGTGACTGTTGTATTCAATCCCGATGCAATTTTAGTGTTTCATCAACACTCTGATAGTCCACACATTACAGAATGCCTCCAGATGTGCATCGGAAACTACTACTGATCTTCCAGGGAACGATCAAAGCGTAGACTGTTTGAGACATACCTAACGTGGAGGGAAGTGCGCATAGTGATTGTTGTATTCAATCCCGATGCAATTTCTGTGTTTCATCAACACTCTGATAGTCCGCAGATTACAGAATGCCTCCAGATGTGCATCGGAAACTAACATTGGTCTTCCAGGGAACGATCAAAGCGTAGACCGTTTGAGACATTACTTACATGGAGGAAAGTGCGGATGGTGACAGTTGTATTCAATCCCGATGCAATTTCTGTGTTTCATTAACACCCAGATAGTCCACAGATGACAGAATGCCTCCAGATATGCATTGGAAGCTATTACTGGTCTTCCAGGGAATGATTAAAGCGTAGAATGTTAGAGACGTTACTCCCATGGAGGAAAGTGCGCACGGTGACAGTTGTATTCAACCCCGAAGAAATTTCTGTGTTTCATCAACACTCTGATAGTCCACAGATTACGGAATGCCTCCAGATGTGCATCGGAAACTACTACTGGTCTTCCAGGGAACGATCAAAGCGTAGACTGTTAGAGATATTACTCCCATTGAGGAAAGAGAGCATAGTTACTGTTGTATTCAATCCCGATGCACTTTCAGTGTTTCATCAACACACTGATAGTCCATAGGTTACGGAATGCCTGCAGATGTGCATCGGAAACAACTACTGGTCTTCCAGGGAACGATCAAACGTAGACTGTTTGAGACATTACTGACATGGAGGAGAGTGCGCACTGTGACTGTTGTATTCAATCCTGATGCAATTTCTGTGTTTCATCAACACTGTGATACTCCACAGATTACAGAATGCCTCCAGATGTGCATCGGAAACTACTACTGGACTTCCAGGAAACGAACAAAGCGTAGACTGTTTCAGACACTACTCCCATGGGGGGAAGTGCGCATGGTGACTGTTGTATTCAATCCCGTTGCATTTTTAGTGTTTCATCAACACTCTGATAGTCCACACATTACAGAATGCCTCCAGATGTGCATCGGAAACTACTACTGGTCTTCCAGGGAACGATCAAAGCGTAGACAGTTTGAGACATACCTAACGTGGAGGGAAGTGCGCATAGTGATTGTTGTATTCAATCCCGATGCAATTTCTGTGTTTCATCAACACTCTGATAGTCCGCAGATTACAGAATGCCTCCAGATGTGCATCGGAAACTAACATTGGTCTTCCAGGGAACGATCAAAGCGTAGACCGTTTCACACATTACTTACATGGAGGAAAGTGCCGATGGTGACAGTGGTATTCAATCCCGATGCAATTTCTAAGTTTCATTAACACCCAGATAGTCCACAGATGACAGAATGCCTCCAGATATGCATTGGAAGCTATTACTGGTCTTCCAGGGAATGATCAAAGCGTAGAATGTTAGAGACGTTACTCTCATGGAGGAAACTGCTCATGGTGACTGTTATATTCAATCCCGATGCCATTTCTGTGTTTCAACAACACTCTGATAGTCCACAGATTACAGAATGCCTCCAGATGTGCATCGGTAACTATCACTGGTCTTCCAGGGAACGATTAAAGCGTAGACT